>NC_044556.1:113744307-116144307 GCF_007565055.1 Rhinopithecus roxellana | reverse complement strand
CCGTACTTTAACCATGAATCTTATATCCAGTTTGAGGATAAGAAAATCAACTCAGCATTGACATGACCAGATATGTGTACCATTCAATCCTCCCCAATCTGTATTGTCCTTTACCATTTACAAAGGCTTGTCACCTGCATTATCTCATTTACTATATTCTCACAACAGCATCTACTCACATTTTTCAGGTATAGAAAATGAGACAAAGATGCTTGGTTCAACATTTATTGAATATCTCCTACTTGTCAAATAGGGGAGGAGGTGTCACACAGATGACTTGCCCAAGGTCATAGATCCAGTAAATATCAGGACTGGGACTTGCTCTTCTACCTCTTAATCTGGGTTGGACTTTGGTCTTGAAGCTGGGCCGGCAGGATCAGGCCCTCTGACTAGGGGAAAGACATCGAGTGCTTGATCCCACAGATAGGTACACATCTGTCATCCTATGGCTCTGATTCTACATTTTGAAAAGATCCGTCTTAAACTGTTTAGATGAAATCAGTTTTAAAATAAGAGATTTATTCTCTTTTTTCTCATAAGAAGGATGAGGATCCTGAAAAGATAAATGAGAATGTTCTGAAAGAAAATTTAGAAAGTCTCATCATGTGCATTATGTGAGCATCAGGACTTTGCTGTATTCTGCATAATAAAACTCTGCTTCCTGTTGTAAATGGTTTTCAGTGCCTGGACTTCTCTGTTTCAGGGATGAATATTTCTCTATCGAGAATAATTCAATACAACAAAATAGATGTCTTGTCAACAATCATTCTGTTATATGTACTTATCTCCTATGGGTTTGTCACCCTTACAAGACCATAAGTTCCTCAAGGCAGCAATTGTACCTAACACAGTGCTGACAAACATTTGGAGCTCAAGCAGTCTTCATTACATTGAAATGATCTCTACAAAAACATCTGTGTGTTTTAGGTTGCTTCAGTTATAGAACACTCCTGGAAAATTAGGTTTTCTACATGTGAGAAAATGTTTCAGTTAACTTGAAAAACACTCCTTTGTGCACCAAAACTTTTCTCACACAAAAAGGAAGAGAGAAAGGATGAAAAGAGGGAGGGAAAGAATGAAAAAGGAAAGAAGGGAGGAAAGGAGAAAGGAGAGAATAATGAAGAAGAGGAAAGAGAGGGAAGGAAGGGAGAATAAAGAAAGGAGGGAAAGAAGAAAAGGAGGAAAAGAAGAGGGGAGAAAGAGAGAGGGACAAAGGAGCTGAGGGAAAAAGAAGGGAAGAAGTCATCTGAAAATATTGGAGCGCTAACAGGATAGTGAAAAAGTCACCAAGCCAATACCTAGAAGATTGGAAATATAGAGAAGTGAGACCAACATCTTTCCCTTAGGTATATTTGTTAATTCAAGAATTTTTGAAAGCCTCCAGGTAGTAGAGGGACCAAATTTATGAGGAAAACCTAATCAGCTCCTCCTGTTTTTGTTTGGAACCTTGAAATGCTGTGAGGATGAACCAGGGTGTACCAGCCTTTGCAGTGACCAGCTCAACTTCCAATCTACTCAACCACTGAAATAGGATTAAGGTGACCCTGATTGCTCAGGCCCCCAGTTGCCTCAAAGAAGCAAATGAAAATTCTCACTGGAGGCAGCAAACAAAAGTGAATTTAGAATAAAAGCGTTTTCAGACAAACAAAACCAAAAGAGTTTGTCACATCCAGATGTGCCTTAAAGAAAACATTAACGTGAGTGTTTCAAGTGGGAGAAAAATTATTCCAGATGAAATGACACAGATGTGGAAAGAAATGAAAAAGGAAAATACGTGTGCAGTGTTGGCTCTATAAACCAATAATAAATATGTCATTGGAGTTTAAAATATGCGTAAGCTAAAATACATAACAACAATGGCATATAAGTCAGAAGGGGATAAATGGAGTTTAAGTACCTTAGATCTTTGCATTTTCTGGGGAGAGGGTAAAAGTGCCAACTGATGGTGAACCGTGATAAGTAAAGGTTGTCATCTCTTAGGTAATCAATGAAGGAATAATAAAAGTATATAACTTCAAAGCTAATAGAAGAGGGAAATGCTTTTTGAAAAATCAATCTAAAAGGCACAGAGTAAGATGAGAGATTTAAACTCACATGAATCAATGGCTATATTAAATGTATGTAGACTCAATGCTCCAATTAAAAGCGAAGATTATCCACCTGGACATAAAAACAAAACACAACCATGTGCTCTTCACAAGAGATACATGTAGAACTGGAAACAGAGAGGCTTACAGTAAAAAAATTATAATAATAGAAAAAATATGTCATACAAAAGCTACCTTGAAGAAGGCTGGTAAGTTCTATCATAGAGCTAAAGGCAAAAAGCCTTTTACTAGAGATTAAGAGAATACTTCATTATGATAAAAGGCTTAATTTACCAAGAAGACATAACACTTTAAAATTTTTATGTGCTTAATAATGTAGTTTCAAAATAAATGAAGGAAAATCTGACTGAACTACTAAGAAAATAAACAAATCTATAAAAACAGTGGGAGATTTAAATACACATCCCTCAGAAATTGATAAAACAGGCAGGCAAAAATCAGTGAGGATACAGAAAATTTGAATAACATGTGTAACAAACCTATCCTAATTGACATATTTAGAACACTGCACCCAGCAACTGCGAATTACACATTCTTTTCAAGCACACTCAGAACACTTTTCAAAAATTTACCGTATGCTACGCCATAAAGCAAATCTCAACAAATTCCAAAGGATAGAAATCAAACCAAGTGTCTTTAACCACAATGCAATTAAACCAGAAATCAGTAAGTAAAAGATTACTTGAAGCCCCGTAAGTTTAAAAATTAAGAAATACACCATCTAAATAACAAAGAAATCACAAAATAAATTAGAATGCAGTTTAAATAATAAAAAAAACTTAACATGTCAATACTGACTTCTGGTTTCTAGCTAAACCACTAATGCATTGGATAAGATGCTAAAAATAAAAAATAAAAAATTCTCAATCATACTATACAGTTGCAACTCTTCCCCTTAACAGACCTGCCCCAGTCCAATATCCTGAGCCAGTCTCCAGGACTACTCGCTGGATTTTGTCACTTTCCTGGGTTGGATCCTCCATATCCTGGATCTCATTTCTTTCTCTTAGTTTACTTCTTCATTTAGATGTAGTACATTCTCAAGCAACTTCCTGAGAAAGGTTCATGGTAGATAAAATTTTCTATACCCAGTCTAAAAATAATTTTACCCTCACATTTGACTATTAGTCTAGTTGTAGAACTTTAGGTTAACTTTTTTTTCCCCTCAAAAACTTGTTGACATTTCTACATGGTCTACCAACATCCAGTGCTGCTACTGCTAAGTCCACTGCTAGCTTGTGTATTGTTTCTTTGTGGGCACTCTATTTTTGTTAGTTTTCTTCTTGGAAGCCTTTAGGAATTTCATCCTTGAGTGTTACATTTCATGATGAGACATCAAGGTTTGAGTCATTTGTATTTGTTACATTGGGAATGTGGTGGACTCTTTCAATATGGAAACTTTGCTCTTGGGCTCTAAGAATTTGCTTCTATTATTTCTTTGGCAATTTTCTCTCCTGTATTTTCTCTACTTTCTGGTTTGTTTTTTGCTTGCTTGTTTGTTTTTTTCACTAATAGGACTTTTTATTTGCTACTATTGTAAGTCTGAACTTTAAACACATTCTTGGACTGGTGGTTCATATCCATCAGCTCGTTCACCTTTATCCACTGTCTCATCCCCAGTAGCTTTTCCTGAACTACTACCTTCACCATGAAACTCCATGAGTCTTCTCAATTCAAACTCAGGCTTCTTCAGCATTTTTACTTTTCTAACGAAGACACCATGGAGAGGACAAGTAGATTGGCAAGGCTTTTCTATGTCTTTTTCAATGTTGTCTGGATGAAGCAATTTATTGCTTCAATTATTTTTTTTTTTTTATTATACTTTAAGTTCTAGGGTACATGTGCACAACGTGCAGGTTTGTTACATATGTATACATGTGCCATGTTGGTGTGCTGCACCCATTAACTAGTCATTTACATTAGGTATATCTCCTAATGCTATCCCTCCCCCCTCCTCACAATAGACCCCGATGTGTGATGTTCCACTTCCTGTGTCCAAGTGTTCTCATTGTTCAATTCCCACCTATGAGTGAGAATATGCGGTGTTTGGTTTTCTGTTCTTGCAATAGTTTGCTGAGAATGATGGTTTCCAGCTGCATCCATGTCCCTACAAAGGACACGAACTCATCCTTTTTTATGACTGCATAGTATTCCATGGTGTATATGTGCCACATTTTCTTAATCCAGTCTGTCACTGATGGACATTTGGGTTGATTCCAAGTCTTTGCTATTGTGAATAGTGCCGCAATAAACATACGTGTGCATGTGTCTTTATAGCAGCATGATTTATAATCCTTTGGGTATATACCCAGTAATGGGATGGCTGGGTCAAATGGTATTTCTAGTTCTAGATCCTTGAGGAATTGCCACACTGTTTTCCACAATGATTGAACTAGTTTACAGTCCCACCAACAGTGTAAAAGTGTTTCTATTTCTCCACATCCTCTCCAGCACCTGTTGTTTCCTGACTTTTTAATGATTACCATTCAGGACGTAGACATGGGCAAGGACTTCACATCTAAAACACCAAAAGCAATGGCAACAAAAGCCACAATTGACAAATGGGATCTAATTAAACTAAAGACATTCTGCACAGCAAAAGAAACTACCATCAGAGTGAACAGGCAACCTACAGAATGGGAGAAAATTTTTGCAATCTACTCATCTGACAAAGGGCTAATATCCAGAACCTACAAAGAACTCAAACAAATATACAAGAAAAAAACAACCCCATGAAAAAGTGGGCAAAGGATATGAACAGACACTTCTCAAAAGAAGACATCCATACAGCCAACAGACACATGAAAAAATGCTCATCATCACTTGCCATCAGAGAAATGCAAATCAAAACCACAATGAGATACCATCTCAAAACCACAATGAGATACCAGTTAGAATGCTTCAATTATTGAATAAATTTATTGATCACTTCTTTCAAGTTATTTGTCTGCACCTCTCAGGTCATTATTTGCAAATCTTCTTCTGGATTTGTCGGACCTGTTGGTGCTGAATATAAGAGGTCTTCCATATCTGATTGTTGCGTTTTTAGTAAAACCAACACAGAACAGATTAAACAAGTAGCCATCATTAGTCTTGACATCGACATGAGTTTCAATCATTGTCTGCCATTTTTTGACCATGGAACACATTTTGTCATGGGTAAGATCCATGCCATGGAAGTTAGTCAGGCAGTTTTTGCCCTGAACATCTTCAGTAATCATCTTGAATTTTCTAAATACAACTTCATCATTCTGCAAATCAGTTTGACTCACTTCAAACATATGAGGCCATCAGATATAATTTTGGTTCCTTGGGTCCTGGTGATTAGTGTCCTTCCAATATTTCTTATATTAAACGTAGCAGGTGCTTTCACATCATAGCAATCTTTCTTAGAAAATGGATCAACCACCTTCTTCTTGGCTCCCTTTTTGCCACCTTTAGTAAGGCACTTGTTCTTGGCAACCACCATGGTGCTACTCAGAAAGCCAAAATGGCTCTACTTTCTTTTTGTAGGATTCCTATTAGTCAGATGTTGAACTTCCTTTATTGGTCTGCCATACAGTTCATTTAATTTCCTTAAAGATAATCCCTGTATTTTGTGTGGTTTTGCTTGTTTGTTTGCATAAGTTGAGGGGGCAAAATGCCTCAATGTTACTGTTTAGTGTGGGGAGTGAGGGAGATGTTGACTGTCCCATATATAGTTCCAATGATTGCCTCTGTTTATAACCCCACATGCCACTTCACCCTCCATTATGCCTGATGTCTTCAGTTCCTATGCCTCCTTTTAGCTTTGAATTTAACTTGACATAACACAAGTTTTCTCCTTAGTAGTAGCCCCCCCTTTCCTCTACTTCACCAGGTATCACCATTTCACCTATTTTCTATCTTCAAGAAATTTGCTGAAATTTCTCATTCTCTGCATTATAGAGATAACTTTTTATTATTATTTTACTATTATTTTAAAGGATCTTTCAGAAAGAGGAGATACATCTACATATAATCTTTATGCTCAGTCTTCCATCTTTACTCACAAGCTCAACTTTTATTTCTTTACCTGTTTGCTCTCTCTAGAGCAGTAAGCAAAGAGCAGCAACGCAGTATTTTCCTCTAATTTTGGGGCATAACACACACATGGCTAACCATCATTCCCTGAATGTTTGCTGAATTTCATAGATTTGCCTAGTGCAGGTCAGGTGCAGTGGCTCATCCCTGTAATCCCAGCAATCTCCACTTTGGGAGGCTGAGGCAGGTGGGTCACTAGAGAGCAGGAGTTTGAGACCAGCCTGACCAACATGGTGAAACCCCATCTCTAATAAAAATACAAAACTTAGCCAAGTATGATGGTGCACGCCTGTGGTCCTGGCTGCTCAAGAGGCTTAGTCTGGAGAATTGCTTGAACTCAGGAGGCAGAGGTTGCAGTGAGCTGACATAATGTCACTGCACTCCAGCCTGAGCAATAGGGCAAGACTTTCTCAAAAAAAAAGAAAAAGAAAAAAATGAATTGCCTAGAGCATATTATGCATGCTCAGTCACCCTAAGATAATTGCCAAGTTGTTAAGAGACCTATAAGGATATCCCTATAATAACCAGAGTCTCCAATTTTTTTTTTTTTAATGATAAAATTTCAACAATTGCATTGAGGAGGACCACATAAGTGAACATTTAAAATGTAGAGGATCCTGAGAAATCTAGAACTTAACCTTCAACTTTATTGAGTCTTCAGCATGTAATACAGTGTGCTTTATATGCAAGAGACCCTGTTGGTGTTGCTTTTGTGTGTGTGTGTGTACACACACATACATATATAATAAAGTTAGAAGAAATGCCACTTATCTTAATTCTGAGAATATGAGGCATTTTTCTAAGTTGAAAACAAGAACTGCTTCTTCTCTTAGATTGAATAAATGCTAACTATTGTCTTAGATGTTGCTGCTTTTATTATTTAGAGTTGATAAACTCTCAAGATGTCAATCAATGAATTGAGGGGTTATCCCTCTTATCAATGATTTAGGATCTAGCTAATAGCTGATGAAAGAGCTTAATTCACAGAAGACTGGCTTTCTAGATATTTAGAGAGAAGCAGCCATTCAACTTTCAGAAAGAATAATCGTTCATTTTTCTCCCTTTATCTGAGCTGGCTGGTAACTTGGGAGAAGCAAAGAGCAGCCCAGATTGAAAGGTCAAGCTGGCAGTGTGTACTTAACTCTGACAGAAGAGAGAGTGTAAATCTTTGAATGTCCTGAGATAACAAAAGCCCAGTGAAAATACAAATAAAGTCATGTGGATCAGTATCTAAATCTGCTGCCTGCTGCCTCTAGTACAGATGTTCTGTGGTACAGCAGGAAAAGCAAGGGCTTCAGATTTGCACAGATTAATTTAACCCTGTTGCTTTCCAACTGTGTGATATTGGGGGAACTTTCTCAACCTTTCTGAGTTTTGCTTTCCTTATATAATGAGATTATTGAAGAAAATTAAATGAGAGAATGAGTACTAAAGAGCACGTCCAGCATAGCAGTTGCTCAATAGATGCTAGTTCTACTTTTCCTTTTATGTCTCAGGAAAGATAACTATGGTGCCTGACTGTGAGAGCACTCCTATGAGAGACTGCGTTCTCATGGATCACACCTCTGCCTTGGTGATCAGAGGGCAGATTTACCACAGCATCCCCATTTTAGGGTATGCCCTCACTATTCTTCCTTATGTTCTTCTTTTTTTCTCCTCTTTTCTTTTCTTCTTGCGCTCCCTTTCCCCAGCAAGTCTCATATCAGGTAATAAGAAAGGACATGTAAAGCAGGCGAAATGTAGAATTAAGAGTAGGGGAGAAAAGGGGAAAGGAAGGAAGAGATTGGTCACACTGCCACCTTCATCCATACAGTTTTGGAAGTTTTTTTGTTTATTGGTTTATTTTTATTTTTATTTTAAGTCCTGGGGTAAATGTGCCAGAAGGTTTGTTGCATAGGTAAACATGCCATGGTGATTTGCTGCACCTATCAAAGTTTGGGGTTTTGTTTATTTTGTTTTGTTTTTTGCCTCTCACTCCAGGGACTCTCATCTATGCCCTTTATTCCAGGGCACTAAAGGTTGGTGGTTTTCCATTCTGTATCTCCAGCCAGGCATCTCTGCTCTGAACTCTATAACTACATTGAAACAGCTAGTCAATGTCTCCACTTCTATGTCCGTAAGCTCTTCAAGCTCAACACAGCTGAACTCATCACTCCCTACCTGCCCTCCTTGACCCACAACCCACTGATCTTCCAGGATGGTCTGTTTTGGGCAGTGGCACTACCATCTACCCACCTGCCCAAACCAGAAGCATTGGAGACTTCCTTGGCATTTCCTCTCCATCAACTCCCACCTACATCTATCATCAAACTCTCCCGGAGTCTACCTTCTCTGGACTTCTATTATTCACATCTTAGGCCTCCAGGATCTGTTCTTCAGACCTCATTTTTTTTCTCATGATTTTTGTCTCTTGGTATTTCTGATCCTTGATCTAAGATTTTTCTTTCACCTGAATTTCCATGTCTTTAAAATGGTTTTCAATAGGATCATCCTCTCCCTAATTTTTAAATGTAAAAATCATGGCTGTTTCTGTTTTGTGTTTGTTTTGTTTTCTGCTTCTAAGAGGTCTTTTTAAAATGCTATATGACTCTCCTTAAGTACTTATTTTTTAAAAAATAAGACCAATGCCTGTCTCCTCTAGCAGTTGTATTCAAAGGAGTTACCCATCTGAGTGTTGTCATTGCTCTCTGTGGCTGTTGAGAACCCCTCGGTGCACTGAATTTTCCTTTGTGAACTCCTGATTCTACTCTTTCTTGGGACCCAGGTTAAGCTATCAAGAGTGGCAACGAACTTGGGAACATTGAAAAGCACAACAGCCTCTGACCCTAGGGACCAACCCAGGTGGCAGAATGCCTCTTCCCAGATGAAACCTCTGGAGGAAGTCTCCCTGCTCTCTATCTCCTCAGGAATAAAGACTACAGCTCTCAGGGGTAGGAGAACCCCATCCATGTTGCCGTCTTACCTCAGGTCCTCAGGAACAGGGTGGCCAACAGGTATTTCTAGGATCACGTTGGCCATGGATCTCCATGGCTCAAGCTCCCTGTAATAACTAAGTTTTGCTCCAGGGTTTTCCCCTATCTCAAGGTTCCTATCTTGGCCAGAAGGCTGAGCACTACTCCCAGAATCCTATAGAACACAAACCTTCAGCTGGTAGTTGGATTTGAGCTAGGGTAAAAAGGCTGTAGGACACATGCTTCAGCTGCCATCATCCCAGAATTTCCTCCACCTCTCTCCCATCCACTGTCATCTTCCTGGACCAAGCACCACCATTTCTTCCCTAAACTACGGCAATAGCTTTCTAAATGTTTTCATTCCTACCTTCCTACAATTCATTCTCCCCTCTGCACACAGAGAGCTCTTTAACAAGTAAACAAACAATAATCTGTTTATCTTATTCTATTCTCCTGCTTAAAAATCTTTCAATGACTTCTCAGGACTCCCAGAGGAAAGACCAACGCCTCTGACATAGTCTACCAGGCCTTGAATAATTTCAGCTTCTTTGAAGCTCATCTACTTATAGGCAAGGGAAGAAGTTGTAAACAGGGGTCTCTTTCCAAAAAAGAGAAACAATGCCTCCAGAATCATAAAACCTAGAATGTGGTCCTACTTCCTCCACGAATCAACTTCATTTCTCTGGATATCTGCTTCTTCATCTAAAAAATTATGATAAAGTCTGCCTCACCTTCTTCAGAGAGTTTTAGTGAGACTCTCATAAGAAAATGTTTTCAATGTCTGTTTTGTAAACTGCGAAGGAGTATAAAAATTGTAGCTGCCCTACTAAGTGGTGTGAGTTTTAGGGAACTATACACTTAAAACATGACTTCAATCAGCTTGTCACAGATACAATAATTTCTACCATGAAAGTGTCTGTTTTGGACTGAGGCATTATGACTCCAGTTATTCACTGTTAAAATGCACAAGATACAGGAGAAGGAAGAGAAAAGAATAAAGCATGAAGTCATTTTGATTCACTTCTATGGAAGATCCTCATAGAATTATTACTCAGATTGACTGATTCTGAGGGACTGGGAGACAAGAGAGGTAACGTTCTATAATTGAGAGAAGGGAGGAAAAGGTCCAAGGTGATACCCAGAGAAGAACAGCCAGGTAAGCACAGTGTTGGGGCCAGTGTAGGGGCAGTAACAAGGCCAGCACCCCATGTTCTTGAGTAGTGCTGGTCTTCCTCTTAATTTTAGTTTGGGAGGTGTTTCTTCTTTTCAGACAATTATCTTCCTCCCAATAGTGCAAAAGATTTCATGTATAATGGAGAAAAATTAGAAAAAGGCATTCTAGACAGAAGACCGGTGATTTCTGCATTTTCAACTGAGGTACTGGGGTCATCTCACTAGGGAGTGCCGGCCAATCGGTGCTGGTCAGCTGCTGCAGCCTGACCAGCGAGAGCTGAAGCAGGGCGAGGCATCGCCTCGCCTGGAAGCGCAAGGGGGAAGGGGATCCGTTTTCCTAGCCAGGGGAACTGAGACACACAACACCTGGAAAATCGGGTAACTCCCACCCCAATACTGCGCTGTAAGCATACAGGCACACCAGGAGAATATATCCCACACCTGGCCGGGAGGGTCCCACGCCCACGAAGCCTCCCTCACTGCTAACACAGCAGTCTGCCCCGATCTATCCACAAGGCAGCAGCGAGGCTGGGGGAGGGGCGCCCGCCATTGCTGAGGCTTAAGTAGGTAAACAAAGCCGCTGGGAAGCTCGAACTGGGTGGAGCTCACAGCAGCTCAAGGAAGCCTGCCTGTCTCTGTAGTCTCCACCTCTGGGGACAGCGCACAGCTGAAGACCAACAGGGGAAGTAGCGGGAGCCGGTGCAGACGCGAACGACTCTGTCTGACAGCTTTGGGGAGAGCCGCGGATCTCCCAACGCGGAGGTTGAGATCTGAGAACGGACAGACTGCCTGCTCAGGTGTGTCCCTGACCCCTGAGTAGCCTAGCTGGGAGAAATCCCCCACTAGGGGCAGTCTGACACCCCACACCTCACAGGGTGGAGTACACCCCTGAGAGGAAACTTCCAAAGGAAGAATCAGACAGGTACACTCGCTGTTCAGCAATATTCTATCTTCGGCAACCTCTGCTGCTGATACCCAGGCGAACAGGGTCTGGAGTGGACCTCAAGCAATCTCCAACAGACCAACAGACAGTCCTTCTGACTGTCAGAAGGAAAACTATCAAACAGGAAGGACACCTATACCAAAACCCCATCAGTACGTCACCACCATCAAAGACCAGAGACAGATAAAACCGAAAGATGGGGAAGAAGCAGGGCAGAAAAGCTGGAAATTCAAAAAATAAGAGCGCATCTCCCCCTGCAAAGGAGCGCAGCCCATCGCCAGCAACGGATCAAAGCTGGTCAGAGAATGACTTGGACGAGAGGAGAGAAGAAGGCTTCAGTCCATCAAACTTATCAGAGCTAAAGGAGGAATTACGTACCCAGCGCAAAGAAACTAAAAATCTTGAAAAAAGAGTGGAAGAATTGACAGCTAGACTAATTAATGCAGAGAAGATCATAAACGAAATGACAGAGATGAAAACCATGACACGAGAAATACGTGACAAATGCACAAGCTTCAGTAACCGACTCGATCAACTGGAAGAAAGAGTATCAGCGATTGAAGATCAAATGAATGAAATGAAGCGAGAAGAGAAACCAAAAGAAAAAAGAAGAAAAAGAAATGAGCAAAGCCTGCAAGAAGTATGGGATTACGTAAAAAGACCAAATCTACGTCTGATTGGGGTGCCTGAAAGTGAGGGGGAAAATGGAACCAAGTTGGAAAACACTCTTCAGGATATCATCCAGGAGAACTTCCCCAACCTAGTAGGGCAGGCCAACATTCAAATTCAGGAAATACAGAGAACGCCACAAAGATACTCCTCGAGAAGAGCAACTCCAAGACACATAATTGCCAGATTCACCAAAGTTGAAATGAAGGAAAAAATCTTAAGGGCAGCCAGAGAGAAAGGTCGGGTCACCCACAAAGGGAAGCCCATCAGACTAACAGCAGATCTCTTGGCAGAAACTCTACAAGCCAGAAGAGAGTGGGGGCCAATATTCAACGTTCTTAAAGAAAAGAATTTTAAACCCAGAATTTCATATCCAGCCAAACTAAGTTTCATCAGTGAAGGAGAAATAAAATCCTTTACAGATAAGCAAATGCTTAGAGATTTTGTCACCACCAGGCCTGCCTTACAAGAGACCCTGAAGGAAGCCCTAAACATGGAAAGGAACAACCGGTACCAGCCATTGCAAAAACATGCCAAAATGTAAAGACCATCGAGGCTAGGAAGAAACTGCATCAACTAACGAGCAAAATAACCAGTTAATATCATAATGGCAGGATCAAGTTCACACATAACAATATTAACCTTAAATGTTAATGGACGAAATGCTCCAATTAAAAGACACAGACTGGCAAACTGGATAAAGAGTCAAGACCCATCAGTCTGCTGTATTCAGGAGACCCATCTCACATGCAGAGACATACATAGGCTCAAAATAAAGGGATGGAGGAAGATCTACCAAGCAAATGGAGAACAAAAAAAAGCAGGGGTTGCAATCCTTGTCTCTGATAAAACAGACTTTAAACCATCAAAGATCAAAAGAGACAAAGAAGGCCATTACATAATGGTAAAGGGATCAATTCAACAGGAAGAGCTAACTCTCCTAAATATATATGCACCCAATACAGGAGCACCCAGATTCATAAAGCAAGTCCTTAGAGACTTACAAAGAGACTTAGACTCCCATACAATAATAATGGGAGACTTCAACACTCCGCTGTCAACATTAGACAGATCAACGAGACAGAAAGTTAACAAGGATATCCAGGAATTGAACTCATCTCTGCACCAAGCAGACCTAATAGACATCTATAGAACTCTCCACCCCAAATCAACAGAATATACATTCTTCTCAGCACCACATCGCACTTATTCCAAAATTGACCACATAATTGGAAGTAAAGCACTCCTCAGCAAATGTAAAAGAACAGAAATTATAACAAACTGTCTCTCAGACCACAGTGCAATCAAACTAGAACTCAGGACTAAGAAACTCAATCAAAACCGCTCAACTACATGGAAACTGAACAACCTGCTCCTGAATGACTACTGGGTACATAACAAAATGAAAGCGGAAATAAAGATGTTCTTTGAAACCAATGAGAACAAAGATACAACATACCAGAATCTCTGGGACACATTTAAAGCAGTGTGTAGAGGGAAATTTATAGCACTAAATGCCCACAAGAGAAAGCAGGAAAGATCTAAAATTGACACTCTAACATCACAATTAAAAGAACTAGAGAGGCAAGAGCAAACACATTTGAAAGCTAGCAGAAGGCAAGAAATAACTAAGATCAGAGCAGAACTGAAGGAGATAGAGACACAAAAAACCCTCCAAAAAATCAATGAATCCAGGAGTTGGTTTTTTGAAAAGATCAACAAAATTGACAGACCGCTAGCAAGGCTAATAAAGAAGAAAAGAGAGAGGAATCAAATAGATGCAATAAAAAATGATAAAGGGGATATCACCACCGAACCCACAGAAATACAAACTACCATCAGAGAATACTATAAACTCCTCTACGCAAATCAACTAGAAAATCTAGAAGAAATGGATAATTTCCTGGACACTTACACTCTCCCAAGGCTAAACCAGGAAGAAGTTGAATCCCTGAATAGACCAATAGCAGGCTCTGAAATTGAGGCAACAATTAATAGCCTACCCACCAAAAAAAGTCCAGGACCAGATGGATTCACAGCTGAATTCTACCAGAGGTACAAGGAGGAGCTGGTACCATTCCTTCTGAAACTATTCCAATCAATAGAAAAAGAGGGAATCCTCCCTAACTCATTTTATGAGGCCAACATCATCCTGATACCAAAGCCTGGCAGAGACACAACAAAAAAGAGAATTTTAGACCAATATCCCTGATGAACATTGATGCAAAAATTCTCAATAAAATACTGGCAAACCGGATTCAGCAGCACATCAAAAAGCTTATCCACCATGATCAAGTGGGCTTCATCCCTGGGATGCAAGGCTGGTTCAACATTCGCAAATCAATAAATGTAATCCAGCATATAAACAGAACCAAAGACAAGAACCACATGATTGTCTCAATAGATGCAGAAAAGGCTTTTGACAAAATTCAACAGCCCTTCATGCTAAAAACGCTCAATAAATTCGGTATTGATGGAACGTACCTCAAAATAATAAGAGCTATTTATGACAAACCCACAGCTAATATCATACTGAATGGGCAAAAACTGGAAAAATTCCCTTTGAAAACTGGCACAAGACAGGGATGCCCTCTCTCACCACTCCTATTCAACATAGTGTTGGATGTTCTGGCTAGGGCAATCAGGCAAGAGAAAGAAATCAAGGGTATCCAGTTAGGAAAAGAAGAAGTCAAATTGTCCCTGTTTGCAGATGACATGATTGTATATTTAGAAAACCCCATCGTCTCAGCCCAAAATCTCCTTAAGCTGATAAGCAACTTCAGCAAAGTCTCAGGATACAAAATTAATGTGCAAAAATCACAAGCATTCTTATACACCAGTAACAGACAAGCAGAGAGCCAAATCAGGAATGAACTTCCATTCACAATTGCTTCAAAGAGAATAAAATACCTAGGAATCCAGCTTACAAGGGATGTAAAGGACCTCTTCAAGGAGAACTACAAACCACTGCTCAGTGAAATCAAAGAGGACACAAACAAATGGAAGAACATACCATGCTCATGGATAGGAAGAATCAATATCATGAAAATGGCCATACTCCCCAAGGTTATTTATAGATTCAATGCCATCCCCATCAAGCTACCAATGAGTTTCTTCACAGAATTGGACAAAACTGCTTTAAAGTTCATATGGAACCAAAAAAGAGCCCGCATTGCCAAGACAATCCTAAGTCAAAAGGACAAAGCTGGAGGCGTCACGCTACCTGACTTCAAACTATACTACAAGGCTACAGTAACCAAAACAGCATGGTACTGGTACCAAAACAGAGATATAGACCAATGGAACAGAACAGAGTCCTCAGAAATAATACCGCACATCTACAGCCATCTGATCTTTGACAAACCTGAGAGAAACAAGAAATGGGGAAAGGATTCCCTATTTAATAAATGGTGCTGGGAAAATTGGCTAGCCATAAGTAGAAAGCTGAAACTGGATCCTTTCCTTACCCCTTATACGAAGATTAATTCAAGATGGATTAGAGACTTAAATGTTAGACCTAATACCATAAAAACCCTAGAAGAAAATCTAGGTAGTACCATTCAGGACATAGGCATGGGCAAGGACTTCATGTCTAAAACACCAAAAGCAACAGCAGCAAAAGCAAAAATTGACAAATGGGATCTCATTAAACTAAAGAGCTTTTGCACAGCAAAAGAAACTACCATCAGAGTGAACAGGCAACCTACAGAATGGGAGAAAATTTTTGCAACCTACCCGTCTGACAAAGGGCTAATATCCAGAATCTACAAAGAACTCAAACAAATATACGAGAAAAAAACAAACAACCCCATCAAAAAGTGGGGAAAGGATATGAACAGACATTTCTCAAAAGAAGATATTCATACAGCCAACAGACACATGAAAAAATGCTCATCATCACTCGCCATCAGAGAAATGCAAATCAAAACCACAATGAGATACCATCTCACACCAGTTAGAATGGCAATCATTAAGAAGTCAGGAAACAACAGGTGTTGGAGAGGATGTGGAGAAATAGGAACACTTTTACACTGTTGGTGGGATTGTAAACTAGTTCAACCATTATGGAAAACAGTATGGCAATTCCTCAAGGATCTAGAACTAGATGTACCATATGACCCAGCCATCCCACTACTGGGTATATACCCAAAGGATTATAAATTATTCTACTACAAAGACACATGTACACGTATGTTTATTGCGGCACTATTCACAATAGCAAAGACTTGGAATCAACCCAAATGTCCATCAGTGACAGACTGGATTAAGAAAATGTGGCACATATACACCATGGAATACTATGCAGCCATAAAAAAGGATGAGTTTGCGTCCTTTGTAGGGACATGGATGCAGCTGGAAACCATCATTCTTAGCAAACTATCACAAGAACAGAAAACCAAACACCGCATGTTCTCACTCATAGGTGGGAACTGAACAATGAGATCACTTGGACTCGGGAAGGGGAACATCACGCACTGGGGCCTATCATGGGGAGGGGGGAGGGGGGAGGAGGGAGGGATTGCATTGGGGAGTTATACATGATATAAATGATGAATTGATGGGTGCTGACGAGTTGATGGGTGCAGCACACCAACATGGCATAAGTATACATATGTAACAAACCTGCACGTTATGCACATGTACCCTAGAACTTAAAATATAATAAAAAAAAAAAAAGAAAAAAAAAAAGAAAAAGGCATTCTAGTTGCTTCTCCTCAACCAAGAATGCTATAGAATATTTTATTCTATTTATCTAATCAAAGATGTCATCAATTATAAAACATAATTATATGTAATATTAACAAAAAACATATTTCTGATTTAAACTTTGACATGTCAATAAGTTGTATCCCAATTTCAAAGATGATAAATGTGAAAAAATATACATTTTAAAATCCATGAACTATAACATCTGTAGACTGATTGGATAACTATGGCTAGTCTGCTGCAACTGTGTGACATAATATCGTCCATCTGCTAGGATGGGGATTACAATGTGGAGTTCTCCATACACTCAGAGTAGAAAACAGTTACTTGCTATCAAGGACGTTTTGAGAATGTTCATGGTGATGGTACGTTGAACCATCCAGTTTCTTCTGGAGTAAAACGGGAGAAATCCTATATACATTACATATAAAAAGGATTTTTTAAAGGATACAAATAGCTTTATTCCAGGTTATAATTTTTTAAAAGATACGAATAGCTTTATTCCAGGTCATAAACAAATTTTGTTCTGATCACTATTTCTCACATTGTGGCTCACATCTCACCGGCAGACCTGAAGAGCCCTCCAAGGGTCCCTGGGAGTGCAGTAAGCATCCCAGACCCTCTGTGAAATCCTGCAGAGGTTGCACTGCAGTCCACAGGCCCCAGAGACCTCCTCACTCATCACCTTGAGGGAAGAACTGTCTTGTCCCAAGAGTCCCCCTATGCCACAGGCACATTTAATTCATCTTCTCTTCATTGAATAATGACTATGTCCCCAGCATCAGGTAATATTTAATATTTAAAGTAAAAAAGAAGTTGACCACCCAGTCCTAGCCCTACTGTTCACAAAAATCCCAAAGTAGAGAATAGATTCTCAGTACATGATGAGGTCAGGACGTTCCCTGGAAACAAGCTGACAGGATCCCTGTAGTCAACATGGGGAGGAGAGGGAGGATGCATCATTAGTTTAGTGAATTCACCTACAATCCACTTTCTGGCCCTGGGTCTCATAGGGTCAGAAACATGACCTGTCAGCACAGTGAGAGCAGATGCATCTCTCAGGGTCAGGCTCACATAAAGCAGGACTGATACACAAAATCAGAATTGAAATTAATCCACTTACAAGAGGAAATTATACCTGTTCCACGGACTTGAATACTCCAGTTCTCATCACCTGTCAACAAGCCTATGTGAGAAACCAAACCCCAGGTGGTGTTATCTGGAGAGTGTTCAAGCAGGATAAGGGGGGGATGGCAGGTAGATCAAATGTACAATGGCAGCAGGCTAAGGGAGCCTCTGGGGCACTTGCCTCCACAGCAGAGACTTACCCATATGATTGAAAATGCTGAAAATCTACTGGCTACAACTCTTCCTCACATTTGCACTTTAAACATGGCCATGATCATGGGACCAAAATAACCAAACTTTCATGGCTGAGATACTAAGATACCTCTCTTCTGAGTGCTACTTGGATGGGCACGGTTCTGAAATTTACTTTTTTTTTTTTTTTTTTTTTTTTTTGAGATAGAGTCTCACTCTGTTGCCCAGGCTGGAGTGCAGTGGTGCAACCTTGTCTCACTGCAACCTCTGCCTCCTAGGTTCAAGCAATTTTCATGTCTCAGCCTCCTGAGTAGCTGGGACTACAGGCATGTACCACCACGCCCGGCTAATTTTTGTATTTTTAGTAGAGACAGGGTTTTGCCATAATGGCCAGGCTGGTCTCAAACTCCTGGCTTCAAGTGATCCACCTGCCTCAGCTTCCCAAAGTGCTGGGATTACAGGTATGAACCACTGCACCCAGCCTAAGATTGACTTTTTATTGTTATTCTGAGACTGATCAGCCCCTTTCTGTATTTAGATAGAGTCGTTATTTCCATCATATTTTACTCTGACCTGAGAACCATTCGTGTTTTTATGTCACATTCATTCACCATTCATTCAACAGTTACTAATTGAGCAGCTACTATGTTCCAAAGTTCAAGTCAGAAGAGTAAGGAAGTATGATGGTAAGCGCTACAACACACAAAGTACAGAATGGAACTAGGAGCACTATATTAGTCTGCTGGGGCTGCCACAACAAAATGCCACAGAGTAGGTGGCTTAAACGACAGAAATTTATTTTCTCACAATTTTGGAGGCTAGAAATCTAAGATCAAGTTACCAGGAGGGTTGGTTTTTGGTGAGGATGGTCTTTCTGGCTTGCAGATGATACTTTCTCTCTATGTCCTCATATAACCTTTTCTCTGCTTGCATGGAAGGAGAGCTCTGTGTTACTTCTTCTTCCAAGAACACAAATCCCCATAGAATTAGAGCCTCATCTTTATGACCTCACTTAACTGTATTTATCTCCATAAAAAAGGCCCTATCTCCAAATAGTCACACTGGAGACTAGAGCTTCAACACATTAATTTTGAGGGGACACAATTCAGTTCATAACAAGCACACAGGAGAGTATGTGGAAACAGACTGCAGGGAAGAGGTACATTAGAAAGTTGTTTTGAAAGTAGCCTACAGAGGGTTGAAGGGCCTATGAAGAAGTGAGAAAGGCAGATTGGGCAAACGAAGAAGCTGGCCAGCAATGCACTTGCAGCTGAGGCCTCAGCCAGTCCAACAGGGAGCACTAAAATTGAGACAGCCCTTCAGAGGATTCCCATATCTAAATAAACACACCTTTAACCAACTTATGTTCTGATCCAACACGTTCCTGGGTGCATTATAGCCTGCTCCTGCAGCATACAGTCCCTCTCCTTCCAAGTAGGCCCAGCTCATCCAATCAAACTGTGCGAGGATGTGGCCCTTATTGGTCTGATTGCTAGCAGAGTATACAGAGGTAGATTCTGAGGGAGCAAACATCATTTCATAAGACACTATCTTCAATGGAAGCCTCCATATGATCAGAATCTGGTAACAAGGGGGGAGTGGGCTACATCTGCAGGCCCAGTGACTTCAGAAAAGTCTGTACATTCAGGGGTCTTAACTGCATCTATTCAGACATCCCCATCCCAAGTCTGAGGGTCCCGCTCATTTTCTATTAAGACCCTGACTTTGGTATAAGACCCCTACCAGGGCCATAATTCACCTTTCTCTGAAGCTATTCCTACAATTTAGTGCCAGGCCTGATTTTCCATTCTTTGTGGCCCTACTGCAAGGAATTAGAGTTTCTTTAAATGCTGCCAAGGAAGTCCTCTGGCTTTCAGATTTTGCCTAGAATTGGTGATTAATCCCATTCTGATCCTGACATAATCTCTCTTCAATGGATCAATGGCATTCAGTGGCTGTCACCCAATTCCACAGTCACCATTTGCCTCAAACTTCTCTAGTGCCCCAGGTATTGCATGAGCCAGTGCATTTACTTTCACTGGCATCCTATCTGAGTCTTAACAATTGCACTGCTACACACACCAGGAGCTCTCCTTACTCCCCCTACCACCAGTGTTGAGGACCTCATTGACAGACGAATGATAAGTGGATCACCAAGATTCTATTTTAGAGTCTTTTTCCCAGGGCCACTCCTGGTACAATCACCTTAACTTGGCTTTCTAAGAAACACACTAAGATGGAGAATTGTGTACAGAAAATTAACTGGAGATTTTTCCAGAAGACACACCAGTAAGAAACTGAGGAAGGCAGAACAAGGCAGGGAGAAGCTGGTCCACAATGAGGCTACAACTAAGGCTCCTGCAAAGCCTATAGAGAGCTCTGGAGCTGATGGCCCCACAGAGACTCTGCTGAGGCAAGACCTTCTTTGGACCCCCAAGTCAACCAGTCACGGGTTGTGGGCCACCCTCTATGGAGGGACAGGACATTGGGGAGGCAGTTCCCGGCGAGCTAGAGCAAATCTCAGTGAGAGCTTCAGCAGTTGTTGACATTACCAGCATCTGGGAATGAGTATGCTGACCCTAAAGAGGGCATCTGGGCAGAGAACCACAGTTACCACTACAGAGCCGCATGGGACACAATCAAGAAAAGAGGTCAGCAAGTCAAAATGGGAGCAGGTGCAAGGAGCGTGGGAGTATCTCAGCAGAGGAAGGACCATGTCCCAGACAGGGAGAGCAAAATCAAAGATTTTCGGTGAGGCTGGAGCAAGGAGAGGTGAGGCTGGAAAGGAAGCAGCAGGGGGATTCCTGGCTTTGTACTCCCATGGGAAACATGGTGTGCCTGGCGGCATGGCGTGCTGATTCCACCAGTTAGGCTTTCAGAAGGCATTCTCATTGCTCTCATTTCTAAGTTTTGGTGGCAGTGAATTACTACATCCCCAAGTATTGATAAAAGAGTCCCTTTTGAGAAATTAAGGCTTATGGACAAAAAACCAGAAGTGCTCAACACTTGGCAGTATAGGAATGGAATGCTCCAACATCGTGCCAGGCAACACACTCTGTCCATCTTATGCTGTTTTCTGTGGGAGAGGCTGCAATTCTTTCTCTGCCTTAGTGCATGCAACTACAGCCAGACCTGAGGAAAGGACTTCTTATCCTGGCCCCTCTGGAACCACATGCTACAGGAAGACAGCTGAGAACAGACAAGGACTGCAAAGCAAGGGAGAAGGTGATGTGAAAGAAGGAGCAGGACAGGAAGATGAAATCAATTCAAGGCCTGGCTCTGTGGGACTTAAGGAAAAATCCCTATACCTCTCTGGACTCCAGAGGGTAGAACTAGATTCGGTCCCTGAGTTCAAAGGTACTTGGATTCTGTATTTCTTAGTAAATATTTTATAACACTAAATGAAAGCAAGATACCGCCCAGATCAGTCCTGAGTCTTCCTTTCTTTCAGGTGAGGTTTGTGATGGTGAAGCATGAGAGCAGCATGGAACCTGCCAGTCCAGACTCCTTTCTGGATAGAACACTGGCTTTCCACTGTGGCATCACATCCCTTGAAAAAAGAGTGAACCCACTTGCCCATTCTTACCTCCAACTCTCAAATTAGCAAGCAAGATTCCCTTTCTACTCTCACTCTGACTTCTTCCCTGGTGCTTTTCCTCCACACTCCCCTCATTTTATCCCTGCCTTGCAGTGCACATTGCTTGATTCACAAAAATACTGCATTCTTAGCCCAGGAAAACATGTGGCAAGATTCTGTCTATGCGGTGGGTACAGAGACTAATACAGAATTATGGATTTAACTTTGTAAAACAATGATTAATTTATTTATAACTAAGAAGAAAACTATTAATTCCCTGTCCACAATTTGCCATAGAGTATATCTCTGCCTTCAACAGGTTGGTTCTCTTAATAGATGTTAGTTTAAGATTGGCTTACTGCACTAGGCACCAATGCACATTAGCAGATTACACATATTATTTATTTAACCAATGTATTTTTTAGTGGATTCAACTAACAATATATTAAAACATAACATCTATTTAGTAGGTATTCGCCTGCATCAAATATTTATTCCCAATAGTAAATTTGCTTTACAAAAAGCCCACTGTCTCCCAGAGTGACTAATTCTGCTCTGTCAGCAGCAGCAGCAGAAGTGGCTGGCAGTGTCTGTTGATCAAGTCACCGAAGGATCTCCCACGTGGAGGATGTTCCCTATGGTATTACCCACCATCCTTCTTCCCATCATCAAGCATATGATGGGCATCTGCTCTGTCCCCAGGCTGTGGAGGGGTGGGTGACACTGTTGGAGGCAGTGGAAAGAACACAAGCTTCTGATATCCCCAAATCTCATTACAGTCCCACTGCTGTCTCTTGGAAGCTGCATGAGCTTTGGCAAAACTCTTCACCTCTTTAAGCTTTTGTTTCCTCACCTGAAGAATGGGCCCACCTACAGCACCATTATGATGGTCAACTACCATAGTGACGTGGATGTGCTTTGGAAAATTGAAAAGCACCCTCAGAGGGTAGTCATTGTTGTTGTTGTCATGACACATAAGACAACCTACACTTTCAGTTTTCTATTTTCAATTATATCACCAGTTACTCCATGGAAGAGCAGAGAATATGTTTTTCATCTTGTATCTTTAACATCTGGTGCAGTACCTGGCACATCTCTGACACAATAATTATTTTGTAGATACATCTCTTCATTAATAGTGACTATTTAATTTTATTTTTGTTATCAAGTTGCAAATAAATTATAATAATGCAAATGATAAGTATTAATATACAGACAATCCTTTGACATAATTAAAGATAATTATACCTTATATTAATTCATTCAATAAATAAGTAAATATATATATATTTATAAATCTCCTGCTAAGTGCTAAGACCTGCTGCTGTTCTAGGTGCTGAGGACAAAATGAGAACAAGACACACAAAGTTGCTGTTACAATATAGCAGGGGTCCTATAGAAGGGTAAGGCAAACGATAAATAAATACATAGATATCAAGATAAATCCAAACAATTGTAATAGAGGGAGGTTTCAGTTACTGTAGAGTGACTTCTCAGAGGAGGTGATATTTGATCTAGGATTGAAATTTTAAAAGGGAGCTCAACCCCTGAGGTTCTGGAGTTCGAATGTGCCAGGCAGAAGGAACAAGTACAAATGACCTTAGACAGGAGCGAGTTGGTAAGTTCAAGATATAGGAAATAACTGAGTGTGACTGCAGTGAAATGAAAGAGGGAATGAATGATATGAAATGAGGCCAGAGTCTGTACTATGTTGAGCTATATTAGGGATTTGGGATATTAATTTAAGCTGAGTGGGAACCAAGCAGAGGCGATATGATCCACTTTACATTTTTAGAATTTCAGTCTGGCTAATGTGCCGAAAAATATTTATAGGGGGATAATAGGCTATTTCAGTAAACCAGCATCTTAGTTTGGGTTCTCCCAGAAGCAAACCCTGAGACAAGCATTCAAGTGCAATTAGTGTCTTTAAGAATTGCAGGAAACACCTTGACAGAAGTGGGAGGAAGTATAATAGGAAACGGAAGGCAAGCAACAAAGAGTGTATTATTAACCCAACTACTATAGAGAGTGACCAGAGCTTAGTCCCGCAGAGAAATTTGGAAAAAGGGTTCCAAACACACCTCAGACTAGTTCCACCTGAAAGGCAAGGCAGCTGGGGTATTTATACACCAACTCCAAAAGGCTTTGATGGAGGTTGCTGTTAGAAGGGGCCGAAGGTACTTATTCCCCAGCACTTCCCGCCAATAGCAGGTAGGCAGAGTGACCTTTCAAGATTGGAGGAGAGCAACCCTCAAGCACCAAGATGTAAGTACTGACTGTGGGAAGTTGGCTGGAACAACATGGAAAGGTCTGAGGGACATGAGTGTGCACTGACATCACCCACAAGTAATGAGGCTTGAAATAGGAGATAGCAGTGGAGATGATGAGAAGTGGATAGATTTGAGGATGAACTGACAAGACTTGCTAGATGCAGAGGGATATAAAGAGGAATCAAAGACAAATCCTAGACTGGGGCTTGAACTATGGGGTAATGGTGGGACAATTTTATGAAATGGGAAAGATTAGAGGAAGAATCAGCTTTAAGGGGGAAGGAATCAAAAGATTTGCTTTGAGATGCATATAACACATCAAAGTGGAACAGTCAAGTACATGATTGAATTTAAAAGTTGAGCTCAAAGATGGCCGACTAGAAGCAGCTAGTGTGTGACACTCTCATGGACAGGAACAGAAGGGGCAAGTAAATATAGCACCTTCAACTTAAATATTCAGATATATTAATTAGGACTAATCAAGGAAACAACTTGACCCACAGAATGGAGAGAAGCAAGACAGAACAATGGCTCACCCAAGAGCAACATGGAGTGAGGGGCACTTCCTTCACCCAGGGAAGCAGTGAGTGAATGAGTGACCCAGGGAACCCATGTATCTCCCATGAAGAAGGATCTTTGCAACCCTTGGGTCAGGAGATCCCCTCGTGAACTCACTCCACTAGGGCCTTCAGTCTGACATACAGAGCTATGTGGAGTCTTGGCAGAGCAGCCATTCAGGCACATGCAGAGACCTGGTAGGCTTAGATACCTGGGCTTCCTGGCAAAAACATTTGCAACTCCAGTGAATTGGGAGGTTAGACTACCCCTCTCTCAACTAGGCACCCCCAGAAAAGAGGCTGAATCAAGGGGGCTGAGCAGTGACAGTCAACAAGCCCCACTTCCACATCACATCACAGGATAAGACCCACTGGCTTGGAACTCCAGACAGCCACCAGTAGCAGCATTATACCTCCCTAAGACAGAGATCCCAGGAGGAGTGGAGGGCTGCCAGCTTTGCTGTTTGGGCTACTTAGCCAATCTAGCCTTCAGGCTTTGGAGAGTCCAAGATGACCGGGAGCTGAAGCAGACCCCAGCATAGCAAAGCTATTCTATGAAAACATGGCCAGACTGCTTTTTAAAGCAGGTCCCCAATCCCTTTCCTCCTCACCAGGTGGGACCTCCCAACTAGGGTCTCCAGCTACCTCTGCTGGGGTTTTCTGGCTGATAGAACTCAAACTTCCATGGGATGGAGCTCCCAGAGGGGCAGAAGTGCCACCATCTTTGCTGTTTGGGCAAATTAGCCATTCCACCTTTGGGCATTGGAGAATCCAAGGCAACTGGGGCTGGAGCAGGCCCCCAGCACAGCACAGCTGCTCTACAAAAACATGGCAAGGCTGTTTTTTTTTTTTTTAAGTGGGTCCCTGATCCCATTTCTCCTCACTAGGTGGGGCCTACTAACTAGGGTCTCTAGCTGCCTTCTACTGATGCTTTCAGGCCGGCAACAGCTCTGTACTTCCCTGGGGCAGAGCTCCCAGAGGGAGGGGCAGGCCACCATCTTTGCTGTTTTGCATCCTTTATTGTTGATTCTTCCACGTACTAGAAAATCTGAGGTGACTAGGGACTTGGGTGGAACCCCAGCATGCTGCAGCAGCCCTATATAAAAGTGGCCAGACTATTACATGAGTGCCCATTCCCGTATCTCCTCACAGGCAGATCCTCCAGGCCTGGACCTCCACCCACTAACCACTGGGGTTATCAAGCCAGTAGCAGCTCAGCAACTCTCTGGACAGAGCTGCCAAGGGCAACTGAAAGCCTCTCTGCCACTGCCCCTGCAGTGGAACTACCCATACTACCCTTAGACTAATGAAGGAGCAAAGACCCTAAGTGCCTTATGCACACCTCCAACAAGCTGCAGTTGACCCAAGGAGAGGAGGCCAGTCCGTCTCCCTTGGGTCCCACCCAACCACCCCTGCTCGTCACCACACAAGGGCCCCCCCCCCCAACCCGACCCAGCTTGGGCCCACAGCACAGACCCTTCGTCCTGAACTGATTGCACTGAGCAATTGCTGACCTGCATCTTTCTGGAGTGGAGCCCCCAGGAGACAAACAAAAGACCTTTGGCATAACCACTACTAAAGTTCCTTCCTATGCTTCCTCCAAATTAAGGAAGGAACATAAACCCTGAGATTGCCCCAGAGATGCAAGGGGGAGCTCAGGAGTGGCAAGCCACAATCTACAGCCAGCACTCAAGAGAGGAGCCCATACTTCTAGAGCATTGAGAGGGAATACAACTGCAAGTGTGAGAAAATATAGGGGAGCTACACAACCAATCAAGAGACTATCAACTGACCAATATGCCTAAGCACCACATACTGGATCACAACCCTAAGCTTCAACACCAAAAATACCTCACTAACATAACCCCCTCTGAAACCAGAGCCAAGAAGTCGGCTTCAAATAAAGAAGCTGCATGAAGCCTTGGCCCTGTAAAAATATCCAGTAAAGTTTATTGGCTGTACTCAATTTACACTGCAGTTAAAGGAATACTCATGCACAGAGATGAGAAAGAACCAATGCCAGAATTCCAGTAACTCAAATGGCCAGAGTGTTGTATGTCCTCCAAATGACTGCACCAGTTCTCCAACAAGAGTTCTTAACCAAGCTGAGCTGGCTGAAATGACAGAAATAGAATTCAGAATATGGATAGGAATGAGATCCTTGAGATTCAGGAGAACTGCAAAACCCAATCCAAGGAAACTGAGAATCACAATAAAATAATACAGGAGATGAAGGACAAAGTAACCCACTGAAACAGACCCTAATGGATCTGATACAGCTGAAAAACACAATATAAGAATTTCACAGTGCAATCGTAAGTATTAACAGCAGAATAGACAAAGTTGAGGAAAGAATGTCAGAACTTGAAGATTGGCTCTCTGAAATAAGACAGTCAGATAAAAATAAAGAAAAAGGAATAGGCCGGGTGCAGTGGCTCACACCTGTAATCCTAGCACTTTGGGAGGCCGAGGCAGATGGATCACCTGAGGTCAGGAGTTCAAAACCAGCCTAGCCAACATGGTGAAACCCTGTCTTTACTAAAAATACAAAAATTAGCCAGACACAGTGGCGGGCACCATAATCCCAGCTACTCTGGAGGCTGACGCAGGAGAATTGCTTGAACCCAGGAGACAGAGGTTGCAGTGAGCCAAGATCATGCCATTGCACTCCAGCCTGAGCGAAAGAGTGAAACTCCATCTCAAAAAAAAAAAAAAAAGAAAGGAATGAAAATAAATGAACAAAACCTTTGCAAAGTAAGGGATTATGTAAAGAGGCCAAATCTATGAATCACTGCATCTCTGAAAGGGAGGGGGAGAAAGCAAACAACTTGGAAAATATATTTCAAGATATTGTCCATGAAAACTTCTCCAATCTTGCTAGGGAGGCCAACAGTCAAATTCAGGAAATACAGAGAACCCCTGTAAGACTCTACAGAAGAAGATCATCCCCAAGACACATAATCATCCGATTTTCCAAGGTTGAAATGAAAGAATGTTGAAGGCAACTAGAGAGAAAGGGCAGGTCACCTACAAAGAGAACCCCATCAAGCTAACAGCAGACCTCTCAGCTGAAACCCGGAGCCAGAAGAGATTGGGGGCCTATATTCAATATTCTTAAAGAAAAAAAATTCTTCAACCCAGAATTTACTATCCAGTCAAACTAAGCTTGCTAAGCAAAGGAGAAATAAGATCTTTTTCAGATAAGCAAATGCTGAGGGAGTTTGTTATCATAAGACCTGCCTTACAGGAGATCTTGAAAGGAGCACTAGATATAGAAAGGAAAGTCCACTACCAGCTAATACAAAAACACACTTAAATATATAGACCAGTGACACTATAAAACAGCTACACAAACAAGCCAGCATAATAACCAACTAACAACACAATGACAGGATCAAATCCACACATTTGATTTTGAGGGCTAAATGCCCCTACTTAAAAGGCACAGAGTGGCAAACTGGATACAAAAACAAGACCCAATGGTATGCTGTCTTCAAGAGACCCATCTCACACGTAACAACACCATAGGCTCAAAATAAAGGGATAGAGGAAAGTTACCAAGCAAATGGGAAATAGAAAGGGGTGTGATCCTAATTTCAGATGAAAACAGACTTTAAACCAACAAAGATCAAAAAGACAAAGAAGGTCATTACATAATGGTAAAGGGTTCAATTCAATAGGAAGACCTAACTATCTTAAATAGGTATGCACCCAACACAGGAACACCCAGATCCATAAAGCAAGTCCTTAGATGTCCTACAAAAAGATGTAGATTCTCACACAATAATAGTGGGAGACTTCAACATTCCACTGGCAGTATTAAACAGATCATCGACTGGGCATGGTAGCTCATGCCTGTAATCCCAACACTTTGGAAGGCCAAAGTGGGCAGATCACAAAGTCAGGAGATCGAGACACTCCTGGCCAACATGGCAAAACCCATCTCTACTAAAATACAAAAAAATTAGCTAGGTGTGGTGGTGCACACCTGTAGTCCCAGCTACTTGGGAGACTGAGGCAGGGGAATCACTTGAACCCGGGAGGCAGAAGTTACAGTGAGCCGAGATTGTGCCACTGCACTCCAGCCTGGTGACAGAGCAAGAATCCATCTCAAAAAAAAGAAAGAGAAAGAGAGAGAGAGACAGAGAGAGAGAGAAGAAAGAATGAGAAAGAAAGAATGAAAGAACAAAAGAATGAAAGGAAGGAAGGAAGGAAGGGAGGGAGGGAGGGAGGGAGGGAAGGGAGGAAGGAAGGAAGGAAAGAAGGAAGGAAAGGAAGGAAGGAAGGAAGGAAGGAAAGAAGGAAGGAAGGAAGGAAGGAAGGAAGGAAGGAAGGAAGGAAGGAAGGAAGGAAGGAAGGAAGGAAGGAAGGAAGGAAGGAAGGAAAGACAAAAAACCGAACACAGATCATCAAGACAGAAAATTAACAAAGATATTCAGGACTTGAACTCAACATTGGACCAAATAGATTGATAGACCCCTACATAACTCTCCACCTAAAAACAACAGAATATACATTCTCCTCATTGCCATATGGCACATACTCTAAAATCGATCACATAATTGGACATAAAACAATCCTCAGCAAATCCAAAAGATCCAAAATCATACCAAACACACTGTCGGACAACAGCACGATAAAAATAGAAGGTAAGACTAAGAAAATCACTCAAAACCATGTAGTTACATGAAAACTAAACAACATGCTCCTGAATGACTTTGGTGTAAATAATGGAATTAAGATGGAAATCAAGTTATTTGAAATGAATGAGAACAAAAATACAACATACCAGGATCTTTGGGACATAGCTCAGATAGTGCTGAGAGGGAAATTAGTAGCACTAAATCCCCACATCAAAAAGTTAGAAAGACCTCAAGTCAACAACGTAATATCACAACTGAAAGAATTAGAGAAGCAAGAACAAATCAACCCCAAAGCTACCAAAAGACAAGAAATAACCAAAATCAGAACTGAACTGAACTGAAAGAATCAAGACATGAAAAACCATTCAAAAGAACAATGAATCCAGGAGTTGGCTTTTTTTGAAAAAAAAATTAATAAGATAGGCCACTAGCTAGGCTAGTAAAAAAGAGAAAATATCCAAATAAACACCATAGGAAATGATGAAGGGGATGTTACCACTGACCCCAAAGAAATAAAAATAATCATCCAAAACTACTACGAACACCTCTATACACACAAACTAGAAAACCTAGAAGAGACGGATACATTCCTGGAATACATACATCCTCCCAACACTGAACTAAAAAGAAATTGATTCCCTGAACAGACCAATAATGAGCTCTAAAATTGAATCGGTAATAAATAGCCTACCAACCAAAAAAAAGCCCAGGACCAGATGTCACATTCTACCAGTTGTGCAAAGAAGAGCTGGTACCATTCCTACTGAAACTATTACCAAAAAATTGAGGAGGAGGGACTTCTCTCCAACTCATTCTGTGAGGCCAGCATCATTCTGATGCCAAAACCTGGCAGAAACACAAGAAAAAAAGGAAACTTCAGGCAAATATCTTTGATGAACCTCAATGCAAAAATCCTCATCAAAATACTTGTAAACTGGATCCAGTAGCACATCAAAAAACTAATCTACCATGAACAAGAAGGCTTCATCCCTGGGATGCAAGGTTGGTTTAACCCATGTTAATCAATAAGTGTGATTCATCACATAAACAGAACCAAAGATAAAAACCACATGATTATCTCAATAGATGCAGAAAAGGCTTTTGATAAAATTCATCATCCTTTTGTGTTAAAAACGCTTAATAAACTAGGAATTGAAGGAACATATCTCAAAATAACAAGAGCCATCTATGACCAACCCACAGCCAACATCACACTGAATGGGCAAAAGCTGGAAGCATTCCCCTTGAAAACCGGCACAAGATAAGGATTCCCTCTCTGACCACTCCTATTCAACATAATATTGGAAGTCTTATCCAAAGGAATCAGGCAAGAGAAAAAAATAAAGGGCATCCAGATAGAAAGAGAGGAAGTCAAAGTATTCCTGTTTGCAGATAACATGGTTCTATGTCTAGAAGACCCCATAGTTACAGCCCAAATGCCTAAGCAACTTCAGCAAAGTTTCAGGACACAAAATGGATGTACAAATATCACTACACCAACAACAGCCAAGCTGAGAGCCAAATCAGGAAGCAATTCCATTCACAACTGCCACAAAAAGAATAAAATACCTAGGAATACAGCTAACTAGGGAGGTGAATGATCTCTACAATGAGAGTTACAAAATACTGCTCAAAGGAATCAGAAGACACAAACATGCCATGCTCATAGATAGGAAGAATCAATATCATTTAAATGACCATACTGCCCAAAGCAATTTGCAGATTCAATGCTATTCCTACGAAACTGCCAATGACATTCTTCACAGAACTAGGAAAAAAATATTTTAAAATTCATATGGAACCAAAGAAGAGCCTGAATAGCCAAGACAATCCTAAGCAAAAAGATCAAAGCTGGAAGCATCACATTACCTAACTTCAAACTATACTATACTGCAGGGCTACAGTAACCAAAACAGTGTGGCACTGCTACAAAAACAGGCACATAGACCAGTGGAACAGAATAGAGAGCCTGGAAATAAGGCCACATACATACAACATCTGATCTTCTATGAAGCTGACAAAAACAAGCAATGGGGAAAAGACTCCCTATTTAATAAATGGTGCTGGGGTAACTGGCTAGCCATATGCAGAAGATTGAAACTGGACCCCTTCCTTATACCATATATAAAAATAAACTCAAGATGGATTAAAGACTTCAATGTAAAATCCAAAACTATACAAACCCAGAAGACATCTTAGGCAATACAATCCTGGACATAGGCAGGAGCAAAGATTTCATGACAAAGACACTAAAAGCAATTGCAACCAAAGGAAGAATTGACAATGAGATCTAATTAAACTTAAGAGATTCTACACAGCACAAGAAACTATCAACAGAGTAAACAGACAACCTACAGAATGAGAGGAAATAGTTGCAGACTATGCATCCGACAAAGGTCTAATATCCAGCATCTATAAGGAACTTAAACAAATTTACAAAAGAAAAGCAAACAACCCTCATTAAAAAGTAGGCAAAGCACATGAATGGACACTTTTCAAAAGAAAACATACATGCAGCCAACAAGCATATGAAAAAAGCTCAATATCATTAGAGAAATGCAAATCAAAACCATGATGAGATACCATCTCACACCAGTCAGAATGGCTATTATTAAGAAATCAAAAATTATTAAAAAGTCAAAAAGGTTTGAACTAATTTACACTCCCACCAACAGCGTATAAGTGTTCCCTTATACAGAGAACAGGGAACACTTATACACTGTTGGTGGGAGTGTAAATTAGTTCAACCATTGTGGAAAACTGTATGCGATTCCTCAAAGAGCTAAAAACACAACTACTATTTGACCTAGCAATCCTATGACTGAGTATATACCCAGAGGAACATAAATCATCCTACCACAAAGACACATGCATGCAAATGTTCATTGCAATGCTATTCACAATAACAAAGACATGGAATCAACCTAAATGCCCTTCGATGACAGATTGGGTAAGGAAAATGTGGTACATATACACCATGGAATATTATGCAGCCATAAAAAAGGATGAGAGCGTGCCTTTTGCAGGAACATGAATGAAGCTGGAGGCTATCGTCCTTAGCAAACTAACGCAGGAACAGAAAACCAAATACCACGTGTTCTCACTTACAAGTGGGAGCTAACTGATGAGAACTCACGCATGCAAGAGAACAACAGATACTGGGGTCTACTTGAGGGTAGAGGCTGGGAGCAGGGAAAGGATCAGAAAAAATAACTATCAAGAACTAGGCCTAATATCTGGGTGATAAAGTAATCTGTACAACAAACCCCCATGACATGAGTTTACCTGTGTAACAAACCTTCACATGTCCCCCAAACCTAAAATGAAAGTTAAAAATAAATAAACAAAATTTAAAAATAAAAGTTGAGCTCATAGAAGCTTCAGTTATGCAAGATGAATAAGTTCTAGAGATGTGCTATATAACATTGTTCCTATAGTTAGCAATACTCTATTGTACACTTAAAAATATGTCAAGAGGGTAACTCTCATGTTAAGTGTTCTTAATACAATAAAAATTTTAAAAATTAACAAATTTTTTAAACTAGAGCTTATGGAAAATGTCCCTGTACTCAGCCTCCCATTCCCACTCCAATCAGAATAGTGTGGCTTATACCCAGTTTCTAAGCTGGTTTTCTTGAAAGAGCCATCTGAATTAATGACTCTGGATTCTGCTACCTTAAAAATATTTGCAAACTACCTACAAACTAAAATAGATTAACAGCAGAAATTTGAGATCAAAAATTTACTGAACAGCTATTACATATCAGGCCTTGTACTCAGCTGTGTCACATACATTTTCTTATTTAGGCTTCTAATAACTCCTTCAATAATAATAATACAGGTTTTATTATTGCCATTTCGTAGCTGGGCAAACTGACTCAGTGAGGTTAGGTGACTTATGCAATATCACACAGCCAAGAAGACAAGATGAATCCAGTTCCCAAGCCCCAGATCCAAGCTCATTTTCCTGCACCATGTTGCCTGGTTCCATAATCAAAAGCTGGTCTCGCCCTCCAGGTTGGATCTAAGAGTTTGGTCCTGAATGATTTGGGCACCACTTCTTAGTCATTTGTTAGAGATCCTACCCAGAAGAAATCAGAAAGGAAGTTAGCCAATGAGCATTTCTCACACTGTGTCTGAGGAACAGAATCTGCCCAATAAAGATTCCATAGTTATCAACCAGAGAAAAGACAACATAGTATATCTCTCTTGGAGAATCGCAGTGCACATCAGAATGTTAGTGATGCTGATAACGCTGCAGTTAAAAACAAACAAAACCTGTCTACTTTAGTTTAATATAGCATTTCCCAAACCTCCTCTGCCATTGCACCTGATTTTATGAGAGCCCTCAGAATGAGTGTTCTGAGAAAAGCCTATATGAAACTAAGTCAGTGTACCGATTTTCATCCTGTCCCCTCTGCCTTTGATTGGTTCTGTGTCTGAATATTTTGCACATACTGAGCCTCCCCTGTTCTGATTATGGCATCCATAACCCTTTCATTCAACTTATGTTTGTTGAGCCTGTGCCGGGCCCTGTGCTAGGTCTGTACTTTCAATGTTGAAGAGTCGGCTCTTGACTCCATGTCTCCTGGTGCTTGCCTCCCAGAAGAGGCCACCTGCTTATCGCCATGCAATCGCCATAGCTCCATCTTCTATAAGAATTCACTCAAGGCTTTTATCAAAGCAGTCAAGAAAAATTATCCTTTTTCCACAATGAATCCTAAGGCCAGCTGAGAAATAGCCCTGAGAGCAGGACTAGCCATATATCTTGTAGGTCCAGTGCAAAATAAAAATGTAAGGCCCCTTATTCAAAAAGCAGTGGGTGGCAAGTGTGCAGCTAAACATACTAAAATATCAAGCTTTTTCCTTTAAAAGTATTGTAATTTTTAGAAAAAAATATATTGCATTAATTATAAAACACAAGGGGGTGATAGTGATACATGTACAACAACATAAATTTACAAATAGCACAAATATAATATGTTGGCATCATAATTTTACATAACATAATAAATAATAACAACTAGTATGATATCTCGATTGGCCATAAGATTTTTCTGGCTTGTTTTTCTGGAAATTCATATATTAGGTTTATAGCAACTTCATATACTGAAATGTATAGAAACTTCGTTTTCAATTGATATAATTGAGAGCAACATCTCTTTCTTGGCAAGTGCAAAATCACACATAATTTTTGGTAATTTTTAATTCTGAGAAGGATTTATGCTGATGCAACTTTTACTGGAACTATTGAGAGTATTTTATAGTTTATGACAACATAAAATACATTTCTGCTAAATTATTTCAAAATATAAGTTTTAGTACATGTAGAGCTGATGATTTTTGCAAAACAATGTTGCTAAAAAGACAACTCTTCATTCAATTAAGTTTTTGTGTACTTCTGAATTTAATTTTCAATGGAAATTTTTATCATGGCATTTTAATGTTTCCTCTGAAGTTTTTTATAACTTGTAGAAGATGTACAAGAGAAACTGAAAGTAGCAATATGATTTGTATATCATTCAAAACAGCTGTGCCTTCAAATGCAAGGAAAAATTAATTTTTAAATTGTCTCCCTCACTAATAATTGGTTCAACCTGAGTATCATACGAAAATAGTGTTCTTTTCCCTTGAATGTAATGATCTTTAAATTCAATTTCTATTTCTAAACCTGTAGAGCTTGCTTTGCAATCTGCAGCAGTTTTCAAGCCTAAAAGTTCTCAACTTTTTGAAGAATTGTAGTAACTCTCTTGTATGCTTTATTGCAATGTCCATGTGTACACTTTTGTTTTGTATAATTTGTATAATTTGCTGACAAAATTTACTGCATGTGTACCTGCAGTTCCTATTCTGGTGCCCAGGCTAGAGAGTTAGTATCTGTACAGATGCCACAGGGACAGACCAGGGATGGACAGGCAAGCCAACCTCCCACTGGAGACCCCATCACTACCTCCCTATAGTATTTCTCCTCTCTCTCATGGCCACACCACTACTGCTGCTGCTTATGCTATTGCTGCCACCACCATCATCATCTGGGCCTAGGTCCTAGCCTGGCCAACCCCTATGGACTCTGCAGCACCCAGACAGCTCCAGGCATGTGTGTGGGGTGGCTGGGCCAACTGTTCAGTGTGCATACTGCCCACTGCCTACTGTGTTGAGGAGCCTGGGCCTACCCAGCACGTGTGCTGCTGGCATCTCTCCTCTGCTCATATGCATGTTCCATTGTACCATCAGGTTTTCTTACAAAACACAAGTTCAAAGACAAAATTATTTAGAATTTCAAGATGATGACAGCTGAGCATTAAGCCAAGTGCCTGGCTCCTCCTGAGAGTAGGGCCCTGTTCAACTGCCGTAAAACCAGCCCTGCCTGAGAGGTATCAGAATTAACACTCTTCTTCAGGTTGGCCAGAAACCCTATGACATTCTTCAGCATCCGTTTTGCAAACCTCCTATTATGAGCCTGTCTTGAAGAACTACACTGACAGAAAATAGCTTGGCCTGGGGCCCTTCCATCAGATCCTTTCCTTGCCTTTGTCACACTAAGGCATTTGCCCTCATGGATTCTTCAGGACCAAATCTTGTCCATCTTCCTTTGGCTTCTGATTCATCTCCTGTGCAGCAGAGCACTATTTCTAATTTTGAAATCTACTGACGGTTCATCCGATCCTAAGATGTCATCTCTCCTGCAGGTTCTACTCACTTTGCTTTGCTGGCTTCCAACTTGGTTTTTCTAATGGCAATAAGAATAGTTTTAAAAATAAACAAAAGAAATCATAAATGTGATAAGAATTAGCCAGGAGCAGTGACTAATGGAGGTGACGGTATAGAAGTGACTAAGCAGTCAGTAGGCCAAGTAGCTATTATGTGATAAATTTCAGCCAAGATAAAGAGAAAAGCACCTTGCTTCTCTGACTCTTTTTGCACAAGAGGTCCCCTGTTCTCCATTCTTCTTGAAATGTTGAATTTTAAATAAGAAGAGCCATCATCTTGCTCCTCACTGAGATGGCCCCTTACAATAACTATGAAAGAATGGGAACCAACATTTTTAAGTACCCACTGTTTATCAAGCACAGTGCTTTATAAAATTGCATTTACCCTTTGTGACAATCCTGTGAATCATCTGACCTCTCTCCTAGAAAGGCAGAAGCTAGGACATTCAGTAAGCCTGGTTCACAGTGACCCAGGAGGCTAGTTGGGCTCTAGGCCTGTTAATGTGCTACCTTATGAGGGTATGTGGCCAGAACCAAAGTGATAGGCTGAGGTAAGGACACCAAATCCCACTGGGCCTGCCAAGACAAGAGAGATGTCCAGCCAAGAGGGTGACTGGCCCAGGGAACCCCACATGAGAACTGTTGAAGGGGATGGAAAGAAGTCAGCAGCTGGATGCTCCCTAAGCCAAGGTTTAGGGTTGGATTTATATGGCACCCACAGCTGCTGGTGTGGCTAGGCTGGCAGCAGTTAAGGGAGCCATGGGAGAGCATTCACAAAAGTAAGGTTTTTATCACCATTTTATGACAAAGACTCATAAAGATTAAGTAGATCGCCTGAGGTCATACAAACAGAGCCTGAATTCCAATCTGGATCTGGTACATTAAGTTTTCTACCATTAACTGGACATGACATTGAAGCAGAGGGCTTGTTTTGTTAGCTTTTCTTCCCATCAGCTCCAGTACATGAGAACATAATCCTTTACCTTGGTCTTAGCAAATGAACCCCTCAACCAAGCTAACCTGGCCAGTCTAGGATCCCTGACACTCAGAATTATGAAAACAATTCTAGTCCAAGTTATCCAACTTACAACATGAATAAAAAGAGGCCAAGTGTGTTTCTCTGGATGCCAACACAGCTTGCCAGTCTAGTTCTTGCAAAATAGTTCTCAGACTACTGTCTCTGCTGTGGGCTTAGACTGTATTTTAAAACAAAATTCTACTTTGAGACAAAACTAAGCAGTGGACCCTTTGCTAAGCTGTCTTCTTCCAGGAGCAATGCATACCATTGATTTCATCAGCAGGGGCCCTCGAGGCAATTAGGAACTAGGAGCAACCAGGACCTACCAAGAATAAAAATAAGCCAGTTTAAAAATAAATATTTCAAATAATATTATGCATTCCATATTTATGGAGGACCTCAATGTGCCAGGAAGTGACTGAGGGAGGTAGTTGGCGAAGGAAGCAACAAGTAAATGGAGTAACACTGAGGTGCGGCTGGGACAGAGTGGAAGGATGACATCTACTGGGGGACGCTTCTGCTGGCTCCTGTTCTTTCCTTTCGTGTGCGGTTGTGTCACTCCTGGCATCTCCCACCACCCATTGCTCCTCCCTGGGAGAAAAGTAGTGGATTTGTGAATTTGAGAGGAATAATCTGGTCATTCTCATCTTAGCTCCTTTTATTTCTGTTGGAAGGGTCAGCTGTGGAGAACACGAGTGCTGCTCTTCTCCCTGGGGAGCCTGCCTTCATCCGTGCTGCCTGTGGCTGAACAGATACGTCTGTTTAGCTGAGGGGTTTAATTGGTTCTCACACTATGCTGAGTCCTCCAGCTTAGCCTTATCAGTAATAAAGGTGACATTTTGGCTCTCACATGCTTACTCTTTTATCTTGTGTCTCCACTTGCTCAGAAAGCCGATTGAGAAGATGGAGCCTCCTCAGAGACCCCAGCTCTCAGGCTGTTTACCAAGACACATCAGAAATGGGCACTCAACTCCCTTCCTTCTAGACATATCATGCAGGCTACGTTTCTTCACCTCCACAGGTACATTCTGAGGAACAATATCAACCTCTTGGCTACATCATTTGTCTCATTTGCTAACCTAGTTCCTCCTCACAAAGAGTGTGGGGCCCTCCATTTGCCTCACCTGTTTGTTGTTATTGTTGTTTGTTGTTCGTTTGTTTTGAGACGGAGTCTTGCTCTGTCACCCAGGCTGGAGTGCAGTGGCGCGATCTCGGCTCACTGTAACCTCCGCCTCCTGGGTCAAGTGATTCTCCTGCCTCAGTCTCCCGAGTGGCTGGGACTACAGGCACTTGCCACCACGCCTGGCTAATTTTTTGTATTTTTAGTAGAGATGGAGTTTCACCATGTTAGCCAGGATGGTCTCTATCTCCTGACCTCCTTAACCTGTTTTTAATGAACTCATATCAGTTCCAAGGGGACGCCATTCCCTCTGCTAAGCCAACTTCTACTTAACAGTAGGCTCTGGAATCTTGTCAGGTGTCAATATCAGGTCTTGAGACCTAACCCTTTTCCCTTTTGGGAGGATGGGGAGGCACACAGTAGTGTGACCTCTGCATTCTCCATCATTCTTCAGAGTTCAGAACAGTGTTTCTGAGTTCCAGCTCCCTTGGAAGTAATTCACCTGGGTTTGAGCTCATTCAGAACCACGCTGTACTGTCACCTCACCTGTTTTAGATTTCAATTCCCTCTTAATCATATTTGTTCTGCTTCTTTTGGTTTTAAGGTCATTCAGTTTGATAGAGAATACAGAGGCAAAATAACACTGCCCACTTTGTCACCTGTTAACATGATCCCATCTGCCCCAAGCAGTGGGCCTATCATTCAACCCTTATTTCTACTTCTAATTTCAAAAGTAACTTCAAAAAACTTTTCTTTTCATTCATAACAATTTTGCAAGCCGCAGCTCGTCCTAGGCTTTACCCATTCTGATGTTATTTTTGTACATCTGTACCTCTCTTGTTTCCCTGGTTATTTGGCCATCTTTCCATCTCTCATACATGGTCTTTAAATATCTGAGCTCATCTGGACCCCTGTGTGTGGTTACTTAGATCCCCTAGGTATCTTCCTGCCTCCACCCCACAATTCTGCTTCCTCATCCAAGTTCTTTGTGCTGATGTATTCTCAGGAATCATTCTGTCATACTACTTTGTATTAAAATGTTGACCTTTATTTATCTTCCATATGTTGCACAATTCTAGACCCAAGTCTGAAGCTATAAGTACTGTTTTTAATCACACTTGTTTCCTCCTCCTTAGAATAATGACATTTCCACTATTCTTATTTCAATCAGGTGAACAATTCTCTTGCTACACACATTCTTCCCCATCTCCTAAGCATTCTCACTTGCTGCGTAAGTGCTGAGCAGCCGGGATGCTCAGGGGATGAGCACTGGATCGGGTGTCCATGTCCCTTCCCAACCCTTCCAAAGTCCTTTCACCCCTCCAAAGACATCAGCTTCACTGTCCATAACATGGGTAACTACCTACTTCCTGCCTTTTGTTGTTTGGTGATAATTAAATCGGGAGAAATCTACACCAGTCTATGCAAATGCTCCCATGAATCCATCTGTCTTTCTCCGTCATCTGCCCTGAGCAGCAGGCCTGTCAGTTCTTGTTTTATTCTACTGCATATGTTTCTAAACCACACCCTACTCCCTGACACTATCTATACAGCCAGAATCTAAGTCAGGTTTGGGTGAGACTGAAGGTGCAATTCATCCTGAGGCAAAATTCCTCTCCAGCTGTGATCGTGTAAAACTAGACAAGTTATGGGCTTCCAAAATACAATAATGGGACAGGTTTAGGATAGACATTTCCATTCCAAAAGGGAGAAGTAGGAAAGAAAGAAGGAGTGGCTGGTCCCAAACAAGTCCAAAACCTAGCAGGGCAAATTCCATTTAATCTTGAGGCTTGAGAAGAATCCTCTTTCGCTGAATGCTCTGTGCTTCAGGCCCAGTGGGGTAGCAGCATCACCCCTACATTCCTAGAGAGTGGTCCTACCCATGGCTCTGCAGGGAGGTCTTGCCCCAAGGCTCTGCACAGCCTCATTTAACTCCACTCCCAGTACCAAAATCTGTGTTAGTCTGCTCAGGCTGCCATAACAAAATACCATAAACTGGGTGGTTTAAATAACAGAAATTGACTTTCTCACAGTCTGAAGGCTAAAAGTCCAAGATCGAGGTTCTGGCCAATGTTAATCCCTAGAGGTTTTTCCTGTAAGAGTCGATAAAAACTAGCACAATGTCTCCCATGTAGACAAGGACCAAGCCTGTGCTTCTTTAGCATCAGGGTGGCAGGGTATCACAGTGGTTAAGGAAGAGACCTTTGGAGTCTGAAAGACTTGTGTTCAAGTCCTAAGACTGCATCTGCCTAATTTAATGACCTTGAATACATTATTTAAAATCTGACTTTCAGCCTCCTCATCAGTAAATTGGACGTAACAATTCCTACCTCACAGACTTGTGAAGATTAAATGAGAATATGAATGTAAACTGCTTAGAGGCTGGCATGTACACGCATGCACATACATGCATACATATGCAAACACTCAATACATTGGTAGCTACTATTATTTCTCACAGTGGCTAGCTGGGAACACAGCACAGAGAAGGTGTTTAACACATTTATTATATGCTTTTTATTGTTGTGCTTCCAGTCCTCAGAGACCCAGTAGAGAAAGAGTGTGGTGAATACTTCTCACCAATTAAGAAACTCTAGTGAGATTTGGCCAACATTGATGGGTCTAGAATGGGAAAGTAGAGGTGATGGGAGGGAAAAAAACACACTTTTATTAGTCATTGATGCCTCTTAGTATAAGAACAAAGAGAAGTTCCAAAATGGTCATCCTCTTATCCCCCCAAAAGCAGAAATTTTTGGTTCAGAAACTTGACTAACAAGATGCCCCGAAGAGAAACTATTGTACAAGTCAAATGAGTAAATAATCTCAGCACTTTTCAGTTCTCTCCTTTACTGGAGGCCTGGGGGTCTCAACTAGACCAGACTCTCCCCAGCACAATTGTTGTTAAGTATAACTTGGGGAATAAAGGGAAACCATTAGTTTGCACAGATTGAAAGGGAGGCTCAGTGAAACCCAATGCACTGTTCTGTACCTAGGAAGAGGCCGCACTGGGGGCTCATGTTTTATTATTTCTTCCAATTTATTAGACAAGCCTTGTCCTTAAAATCAGTGAGAGTGAGGAATGGCTCCACAGAGGAATATGTTGTTTGAATTCAGCTGTTGAAATGTTGCAATTTGTAATTAGTTGATTTGCTCCAGAGGATGGACTGAAACACCCCGGATTAAAGACCAGGTTTCACCATTTGTTTTGGAGTTCAAATTTCCTCCTCCAAGTCCTAAAAAATTTAATGTCTATTTTTTACTAAAGCATTGCCTGGTCCTAGGAGCCCTCTCTTCTATGGTATTTGACACCCATGAATATTCTAAAGAAAAAGCAGTAACAGCAAATAGCTACACCCTCCAGTCTTCCACATCCCTCTTTAACTCCCAAATATGTTTTCAAATAATAACTGCTAGCATTGATTGAGAATTTACAACACACCAGGAAATGTTCTAGGTAATTTACAGGTAGTGTTATTAACCCTCATAATAACCCTATGTATTAATAACAACATTCAACAGATGAGGAAACTGAGGCACGGGAAGTTAAGTAACTTGTACAAGGTCATAGAATTGAAAGATCCAGAATTTAAACACAAGCTAACTCCAGTCCACACTGTCTACCATTATGCCACACGCCTCTGGACATGATACACACTGCCACACCTCCGTGCCTTTGCCCATACTTTTCCCTTTGTCTAAAATCCCCTTCTTGCCCCGATCCATCATTTAGAAAGCCACTACTCATCCTTCGAAATTATGAAATCCTTCCTTGACTCCCCTGGGAAAGTTAGGCCTGGGCTGTCCTCTTTGCACCCACAGCATATTATGCATAACATAGCCACGTTTCTCCTACACTACTGTGATCATGGTTCATGTATCTGTCCCCACAAGACCAGACGAGACTGAGGATCCTCAGAGGTAGATCTATGCCTTCTTCCTCTTTGTAACCCCAAAACCAGACACACATGGGGCTTAGCAGATTATTGCCATTTTTAAGGTTTTTGTTAAATTAAAACGCAGGATTTGGTAGGAAACTGTTTGAATTCAGCAAACTCAGTAAACTGCTTGAGTTTGAGGTCTGAACCTCATTATAAAACAACTGTCATCAATTTTTGTGCTGCAGATTTGTCATGAGTGAAATAGGATCCTTGGTCCTGTCAACTTCCTGGAAATGTTTCTTCCTCTACTTTACCACCTCCATCCCCAGTTCTTGCCTGAACAAGCACTGTGGCCTCCTCGTAGGCCCCTGGCTTCTTGTTTTACTCATTCTAATTTATCCCCTTTGGCACAACTAAAATGACCTACCTAAACAGATTCAGCCATGCCATTTTTGTCACCCTTTCAACGCCCCCACCTCCCCCTCTACTTCCACATACCCAAGGGTAACTGTCATACGCTATTGTGGGTGGTGCAATCTCATTTGCCTAGTTGCAGCTATGCATTTTAAATATTTAAATAATATAACATTTCAACATCAGAGTGCATGTTTGGGGGAAGAGGCTGAAATCATCTAGCAGGCTCAAAGTAGAGAAATCATCCAATAGGCTCAAAGTGGAGAAATTTAAAACTCATTGGTTTTTCATGCTGACCAAGTTCCACTTGGCTGGAAGCAAACAAATCAATCGCATCAGTTTTCACTTAATTAGCCTTGAAGCTGCTGGCTTGGGCATTCTTACTGCCAAGCCAGCACAAGCCATGCCTTCTTATTCTCCTCCTCATTAATCAGTAGAAGTTGTCACCCCTCCACCATTAACTCCAAGTCCTACAGTTGCTTCCACTGAGCTTCTCAGCCCTTTTCTCACATCTATACTGGAAGCTTTTCTCACTCTGCCCCATGAAGTAGGTGTCTGACTTCCCACGGGGCTCTGAGTTCTAAAGATGTAAAGACAATGCCCACTCATCATGTTTCCCCAGGAGCTGGCATAGAACCAATACCCAATTAATTTTCAATAAATAATGTCATGTCCTGGAGTGAAATTTGCAAGGACCAAGCTTAAGAATTACATTTAAATTTCTTATTCTACTCACATAATTGAATGGGGTCCTGCTGTCCAGAAGCGCAGGGACCCCTCACCAGCCTTTCTCTTTAGGTAAGTATGCAACACTCTCTATGTGTCCAGCTGCTGGAATTTAAAGCCAAGCCCTAGTATTTGACTGATATCCTTTCCCCAGTCCTTGTGGATTAACTTCTCTTCGGGATTTTTAAAAAAAGAAGTAACCAGCCTGGCGCAGTGGCTCACACCTGTAATCCCAGCACTTTGGGAGGCCGAGGAGGGTGGATCAATTGAGGTCAGAAGTTCTCCACCAGCCTGGTCAACATAATAAAACCCCGTCTCTACTAAAAATACAAAATTAGCTGGGCGTGGTGGTACACACCTGTAATCCCAGTTACTCGGGAGGTTGAGGCAGGAGAATTGCTTGAACCCGGGAGGTGGAGGTTGCAGTGAGCCAAGATTGTGCCACTGCACTCCTGCCTGGGTGACAGAGACTCCATCTCAAAAAAAAAAAAAAAAAAAAAGAAGTAACCACCTTAATATCTTGCTAGTCTTAGAGGCATTCAGAGAGTTAAAGGATAATTATGATATGTGTGGTGAGGAACATGAGTGCTGTTTTCATGGGTCAGTGGTGTTTGAATGGTCCTAAGCAGAATGAAACTCGTAGCCCTTCTCTGATTCTGGCTGGCTCGTGAACCAATGGCTGACAACAATAACTCCATTTGTGCTCCTAATCTAAGGCCAGCCTCACCATTTATGCACAGTATCTTATTCCCTCTCACTTATGAAAGGGTATCATTCTAGCAATTTATCTTATTCTCTCCTGCATCGTTATATTTTTCTCTTTAATGGATCATTTTCATCATTATACTGAAGCACTGTAATATCTTTCATATTTAACAAAAAAGAATGTTCCCTGGACTCCATGTCTCCTTCCAGCTATTTGGTCATCACAAATCAAAACTCTGGAAGAGTTTCACACACTCATTTTCTGCACTTTCTCTCATCCTTTCCTTTTGAACCGATCCTAATTAGGCCAATATCCCCAACATTCCACCAAAACTGTGCTAATCAGAGTTACTAATGACCTCCATGTTGTCCAAAACCAATGCCACTTCTCAGTCTTATCTTACTCAATCTATCAGCAGCATTTAATATTGTTGATTACTCCCTCCCTCTTTCCTCACTTTGCTTTTTGGATACCATTCTCTGTTTTCCTTCTACCTCACTAAGTCACTTCTTCTCAATCTCATTTGCTGGTTCCTCTTCATCTCCTCTATTTGTGCATGTTGCACAACCCCAGGGATCAGTCCTTAGCCCTTTTATCTTTCTTATCTACATGCACCAACCAGCTGACTACTAGACATCTCCCGCTGAATGTCCAATTAACACCTCAAACCTCATATGACTATTGGTAACTGACCTAAGACAATTTGGTCATGCACAATACTTTGTTTCTTTTGATAAAGAATAATAACTGCCATTGAGGCTTTAAGGCAAATGAATGTAAGCTACTCTCTCATACACTCATTATATTCATCATGTACAAGCTATTGTTCATCATGCCTGGAGTTTGGTGCCGTTTTGTTCACAACATTGTTTCTGGCACATGCCTGTGTTTAACTTATTAATATCACTTATTAATAAGTGATATTAATATAGTAATATTAATTATTAATAATGTTATAATTATTAATAATACCACCTCCTCAGTCTATACTCCGTGGAATATGCACTGAGTACGAAGGGGAAAACTGTATTCTAGACTCACTTACTGGTAAATGCTTGGGTGACTTCTGGCTCCCTAGAGCAAGACTGCAAGACTGAGGTCTCAACACCTCAGTTCCCTAGTCTATAAAAATGGAAGCCGTGAGACAGATATGGCAACAAGGCAGATGGGCTTAAGTCCACCTCCCTGAGGCCTCTACACAGGAATGCCATATAAACGTATAACCAAGAAAAACATTTACACACATAGCCAGACTGGAAAGAAAGTGAAGTCTTTAAGTACTGAAAGCAAAGAAGAAATTCAGAGCCAAAGCGTTATACTCCAAATAGGCCCACAGAGAAGGACTACGAGCACACTGTACCTAGATGTGAGCTCAAGGGGCTGGGACATGGAAACCTAAGGCCATCTCAGGGACAGGGTCAGCCAAAATGGGGAAATGAAGCCAAGACCTGCAAAATGTAAGAAGCTTTAAGGGTTTCTATGTCCATGTAGAGAGAACCAGAAAGATCCCATTTCACTCCCATACCTCTAGTCTAGAGAAGCAGTTAGAAAGTTTGGTCTTTATCAACCTAAGGTCTGTCTATACCCATGTGAGGGAGCTTACATGTCAACTCTCCCCCTTGTGGAGTATTGGGATGACTGCAGTCCCACTACACACCTTCCTTGTAGCCCAACAAGAGAACCTGACCCAGCAGACCCAACTAAGATGCATCTGTATTCCTCACCCAAAGAAACTGTGAAATAAGGTTTGCTGTTTTAAACTGCTAAATGTTGAGGTAATGTGTTACATGACAGTAGATAACGAGTACAACGGCTGATGGTGTAGCAAAGTGAGTCAGACATCTGCTGTACAAGTACTAAGAATATACAACTTGAGAATAAAAATCATTTACAGGGTTGAACTTAGACTTTGTACTGTGAAGAACAGTCATTTTCCCTATGGATGAATATTTTTGGTTATTTCCCCCTCTCAATGGTATTTATTCCAAGGTTTACATTGCAATGCCATTTTTTTAACAAAAAAAAAAATTGTTAAATAAAATGGTCAGAGAAAAGGCTAAATAACTCATGCTATAACTCACAATTGTATAGCAACAAAGAATCACATTCCAATGTATAAGCCTTAGTCCTTCATAACTTTTTAACCTCATTTTTTTCATCTGTGAATTAGGGATAAGATTACAACTCTAGAAAATCAAATAAAATAATAAAAATGCCCCAAAAAAAGAAAGTTTAGTCTTTATCTCAAACTCTGGATGGCAAGGACAAAGAGTCATCTAGATATTAAAACCTGAACTACTTGAGTTCGTAGGATCTACAGCACTGTGCATCAGTTAAGATACTTGGCTGCAGGTATCAAAACTTTAATTCAAATGGGCTTTAAAATTAGGAAATGTATTACCTCTATTAATTAGAGCTCTAGAGAAAGTGTAGGTTCCAGACAGGTGTGCTTAGCAGCTCAGTAGTATCAAGTTGCTTTGTTTGCTTACCATTGTGTGTGTGCTTGTTTATTTATTTTATAATTATCCTAATTTTCACTTTATCTAGTTTGATACTATATTGTTATACACATACAGATTCCGGATTGTTATATTTTCTTATAAATTGTTATTACTTTTATTATTCTGTAATAATGCTCATGGTCCCCCAATAACACTTGTTTTAATGTCCATTTTGTTTAATCAATATTCAGTTGCCATACCAGCTTTAATTTGGTTATGGTTTTCCTAGTATATCTTTTTCTGTCTTTTTGCTTTTAAACTTTTGGTATCATTATGTTGAAGGTGTTCCTTTTGTAAAGAACTTATATTTCTGTCTTTCAACAAATGAGTTTAATCATGTTATATTTGTGTAATTATTGCTATATGTAGCCTACTTTTACAGTTGTATATCACATTTTTTATGTGCCACGGATTTTTGTTCTATTTTGATTTAATTTTGCTTTTTTCTACTTTGATCAATTTTTTTCTTATATTTATTTAAGAATGAAAGCTCCACAATTTATGTTTATGAGATTAGTATGAGACTACCTAAACTTGACATAGAGAATACATTTTTTAAATTGCAGATGTATATCCACAAAAAAATCTAAATAAAATATAGCAAATTGAGTCAAGAAATGTGCAAGGAAAATACAGGCACATCTTGGAGATAATTCAGCTTTAGTTCCAGACCATCACAATAAAGCAAATATCACAACAAAGCGAGTCACACAAATTTTTTAGTTTCCCAGTGCATATAAAAGTGATGTTTACACTATAGTGTAGTCTATTAAGTGTGCAATATTATGTTTTAACAAACCATGAACATATTTAATTTTAAAAATATTTAGTTGCTTTAAACAGGCTAATAATCATCTGAGCCTTTACCAAGTCATAATCTTCTGGCTGATAGGGTGTTTTGCCTCCATGTTGATGGCAGCTATGTTGATGGCTGATGAAGGTAGGAATGGCTGTGGGCATTTCTTTAAATAAGACAACGATGAAGTTGCGCCACTGATGGACTCTTCCTTTCACAAAAGATTTCCGTATACCATGCAAAGATATTTGATAGCGTTTTATTCACAGTAGAGCTTCTTTCAAATTTAGAGTCAATCCTCTCAAACCCTGATGCTGCTTTGTTAACTATATTTATGGAATACCCTAAATTCTTTGTCATCATTTTAACAATGTTCACAGCATCTTCAACAGGAATAGATTCCATTTCAAGAAACCACTTTCTCTGCTCATCCATAAGAAGAAACTCCTCATCCATACAAGTTTTGTCATGAGATTGCAGCAATTCAATCACAACTTCAGGCTCCGTTTCTAATTATAGTTCTCTTGTTATTTGTACCATATCTGCAGTGACTTCCTCCATTGAAATCTTGAACCCCTCAGAGTCATCCATGAGGACTGGAATTCACTTCTTCCAAAGTCCTATTAATGTTGGTATTTAGACCTCTTCCAGTGAATCACAAATGTTCTTAATGGCTTCTAGAATGGTGAAGCCTTTCCAGAAGGCTTTCAATTTACTTTGCCCAAATCCATTGGAGGCATCATTATCTATGGCAGCTATAACCTTATGAAATGTATTTCTCAAATAAAAATATTGAAAGTCAAAATTACTGCTTGATGCATGGGCTACAGAATGAATGTCATATTAGCAAGCATAAAAACAACATTTATCTCCTTGTACATCTCCATCAGAGCTCTTGGGTGATGAGGTACATTATCGATGAGCAGGAATCTTTTCTTCTGAGCAATATTCCTAAACAGTGGGTTTAAAATGTTCAGTAAACCATTATGTAAATAAAGGTACCATCATACACACTATGTTTTTATATTTATAGGTCACCGGCAGAGTAGATAGATGTAGCGTAATTCATAAGGGCCCTAGAATTTTTGGAATGGTAAATAAGCATTGATTTCAACTTAAAGTCATCAGCTGTATTAACCCCTAACAAGAGGATCTGCCTGCTCTTGGAAGTTTCGAAGCTAGGCATTGACTTCTCCTCGTTAGCTATGAAGGTCCTAGATGGCATCTTCTTTCAATAGAAGGCTGTTTCATCTACACTGAAAATCTGTTGTTTAGTGTATCCACCTTCATTATTTTAGCTAAATCTTCTAGATAACTTGCCACAGTTTCTACATCAGCACTTGCTGCTTTGCATTGCGTTTTATGTTATAGAGACGGCTTTTTTCTTTAAATCGCATGACCCAGTCTCTGTTGACTTCCAACTTTTCTTCTGCAGCTATATCACCTCTCTCAGCCTTCATAGCGTTGGAGAGAGTTAGGGCCTTGCTCTAGATTAGGCTTTGGCCTAAAGGAATGTTGTAGCTGGTTTGATCTTCTATCCAGACCATTCAAACTATCTCCATATCAGCAATAAAACTGTTTTGCTTTCTTATCATTTGTGTGTTTGTTCGGTGGAATAGCACTTTTAATTTCCTTCATAAACTTCTCCTTTGTGTTCACAATTTGCTAACTATTTGGCACAAGAGGCCTCACTTTTGGCCTCTCTTGGCTTTTGATATGCCTTCCTCACTAAACTTAATCATTTCTAGCTTTTGATTTAAAGTGAGAAACATGTGACTCTTCCTTTCACTTGAACACTTAGAGGCCATTGTTAAGGTTATTAATTGGCCTAATTTCAATATTGTGTCTCAGGCAATATGAAGGCTCAAAGAGAGGGTAGAAAACAGGGAAACAGCCAGTCAATGGAACAGTCAGAAAGCACACATTTATTAAGTTTGCTGTCCTCTGTGGGCGTGGTTTGTGGTGACCCAAAACAATTATAATAGTAACATGAAAGATCACAGATCACTATAACAGATATAATAAAAATGAAAAAGTTTGAAATAGTTTGAGAATTACCACAATGTGACACAGAGACATGAAGTGAGCACATACTGTTGGGAAAATGGTGCCAAAAGAATTGCTTGACACAGGGTTGCCACAAATCCTTAATCTGTAAATAGTGCAACATGTGTGAAGCACAATAAAGTGATGCACAATAAAATTAAGTATGTATGTATGTTTATATTTATATAAAACAATATAATTTATCTGAGGACATGAGGATTATTTAACATTTAGAAAATCTAACTACATAAATCATATTAACTAATTTAAGGGTGATAATTGTTATGATTTGAATGTGTCCCCCAAAGTTCACTGCTCTGGAAGGTACAAGCTGTAAATCTTTACAGCATCCGCATGGAGCTAACTCTACAAATGTACAGAATAGAAGAGTGGTAGCAAGCTGTAAATCTTTACAGCATCCGCATGGAGCTAACTCTACAAATGTATAGAATAGAAGAGTGGTAGGGGCATGGCTTTCTTCACCTAGACTTCAAAGGATGTCATGGACAGCCTGGAGGCCAGGCAGAGACTTGTTACAGGGGCAGAACCACCTCAGAAAGTCCCTGTTAGGGCAATGCCGAGCGGAAATGTGAGGTCAGAGTTACCACAAAAAGTCCCCAGGAGGGCAATTCCTAGTAGAGCTGTGGGAGTAGGGCCATTCCTGAGACCCCAGAACCATAGAACTGCCATGTTGCAGCATCAGCCTGGAAGAGCTACAGGCATGAGACTTCAACCAGTGAGAGCTCCGGGTGGACTGAGCCTAGAAAAGTTAGAGGCTGGTGACCAGAGACCTTGGGGGCCAAATCCCCACCCCAGTGTGTCCAGGATGCAGGACATGGAGTCAAAGGAGATTACTCTGGTGCTTTAAGACTTAACATTGTCACAATAGCAAAGACTTGGAATCAACCCAAATGTCCATCTGTGACAGACTGGATTAAGAAAATGTGGCACATATACACCATGGAATACTATGCAGCCATAAAAAATGATGAGTTTGCATCCTTTGTAGGGACATGGATGCAGCTGGAAACCATCATTCTTAGCAAACTATCACAAGAACAGAAAACCAAACACCGCATGTTCTCACTCATAGGTGGGAACTGAACAATGAGATCACTTGGACTCGGGAAGGGGAACATCACACACCGGGGCCTATCATGGGGAGGGGGGAGGAGGGAGGGATTGCATTGGGAGTTATACCTGATATAAATGACGAGTTGATGGGTGCTGACGAGTTGATGGGTGCAGCACACCAACATGGCACAAGTATACATATGTAACAAACCTGCACGTTATGCACATGTACCCTAGAACTTAAAGTATAATAATTAAAAAAAAAAAAAAAAAAAAAAAAGACTTAACATTGTTTTCCCTGTTGGGTTTTAGACTTAGTTGGGAATAGTTACTCCTTCCTTCCTGCCTATTTCTCCCTTTTGGGATGAAAACATGTATTTTATGCCTGCCCCACCATTGTTTTGGAAACACATAACTTATTGTGGAAGTCTATCACTTGTTAATTTCATAGGCTCACAGCTCACAGTTAATTTCATAGGCTCACGTGAATTTGCCTCAGGATAAATTGTGCCTTGAGTCTCACCTGTATCCAATTTAGATCAAACTCTGGACTTTAAACTTTTGAGTCGATATAAAAACAAGTTAAGACTTTCATGGCTATTGGGATGGAATGGATATATTTTGCATTGTGAGAAGGACGTAAATGTGGTGGGGGAAGCAGAGACAGAAAGTTATTCAAATGTGTCTTCCAAGGTTTATGCATTAGAAACTTAATTTCCAATGCAACAGTGTTGAGAGGTGGAGTCTAATATGAGGTGGAGAGACTTGGAGGAAAATGGTGAATAGGAGGCAGGACTAAATTGCAGTTCCCACTCAGACAGACAGAGCAGTGTGCAGAGACTCACATCGTGAACTTTTGCTCCAAGACCTATTGCAGGTGCAAACCAGGAAATTCAAGAGAATCCACAGACCGTTTGAAGGAAGCAGATTGCTCCTGCAGGCCCTGGCAGACAGCCCAAAAGCTGTGAGTGCACAAAGTGTGAAAGGGGGATCATCGCCCATGAAGACACACCCTCACTGGAGAACGTGAAGGTCTAGATCACAGGAGAAGGATTTGACCTTATCTGGAGCAGAGACAAATTTAGAGAGCAGAGCGAAATAGAGGGTTAGAAGAAGCTTCAGGAAGAGCCCCGTGGGCTCTCTCGGTCCCCAGGGAAGCCATTTCTGACTTTGTCTCACAGAGGTCCTTGGGGAGGGCTACCAGGGGAACTGGGAAAAGACCACAAGGGAAAGGTAACTTCCAGCTGAACGTTGTAACAATTTAACTGAACACAAAGTTTCCTAGACAGAACTTGGCAGAAGGAGTGAATCAGAAGAGCAGACACAGCACAGAAGTCATGGCAGGCAGGGAGGCGCACAACCTGAACCCCCTGCTTGCTTTCACAGCTGGGAGGCTGGTAGGCTGGGGCGAGTTCTCAGCTCTGCTCACCCACTGCCTGGAAACAAATTGGGGCACGGTGGGAGTGAGACTGGCCTGTGTAGTAGCTGGGTGAGGCCTGTCACTGTCAACTTTCTCCCGCTTCTCTGGTGACCCGCATGACACAGCAGAGGTAACCATAATCCCCCTGGGAACATAACTCCGTTGTCTTGAAAGCCACATCCCCAACCCCCACAGCAGCCACAGCGAGCCCTGCCCAGGGAGAGTCTGAGCTCAGACACACCTAACCCTGCCCCCACCTGATAGTCTTTCTCTACTAGCCCTAGTAGCTGAAGCACATATTCTCTTGGACGCTCTAGGGCCCCTGCTCACCATGTGATCCTCCCATATACTACCACAGCTGATGCTCTCTTGAAAGTGCCACCTCCTGGCAGAAGGCCAACCAGCACAAAACTAGTTCAATAAACAAAACTATAACTAAGGATCCTCATAGAGTTCATTTCACTCCCCTGCCACCTCCACCAGTACAGGTGCTGCTATCCTCAGCTAAGAGACCTGAAAACAGCTCACTCTGTGCAAACACCCCCCCTGGTACCAACGTGGAACCTGGTAGCTCCTCTGGGTGGCTAGATACAAAAGAGAAATAACAATCACTACCGTTTCGTTCTCAGGAAGCCACATCTCTAGGAAAAGGGAGAGAGTATACATCAAGGGAGCACCCTGTGGGACAAAAGAATCTGAACAGCAGCCCTTGAGTCCCAGATCTTCCCTCTGATATAGTCTATCCAAATAAGAAGGAACCAGAAAAACAATTCTGCTGACATGACAAAACAAGGGTCTTTAACACTCCCAAAAGATCACAGTAGCTCATGAGCAATGGATCCAAACCAAGAAGAAATCCCTGAATTGCCAGAAAAAGAACTCAGAAGGTTGATGATTAAGCTAATCGAGGAGGCATCAGAGAAATTAAAGTCCAATTTAATGAAATTTTTAAAAAAAGATACAAGATATGAAGGGAAAAATCTTCAGTAAAATAGAAAGCATAAATAAGAAACAACCACAACTTCTGGAAATGAAGGACACACTTAGAGAAATGCAAAATGCACTGGAAAGTCTCAGCAATAGAATCGAACAAGCAGAAAAAAGAACTGCAGAGCTCAAAGACAAGACAAGGTGTTCTTTTCTTTTTACTTTTTTTTTTTTTTTTTTTTTTTTGAGACAGAGTCTTGCTCTGTCACCCAGGCTGGAGTACAGTGGTGCAATCTCAGCTCACTGCAACCTCCGCCTACTGGGTTCAGGGCATTCTCCTGCCTCAGCCTCCCAAGTAGCTGGGACTACAGGTGCCCGCCACCACGCCTGGCTAATTTTTGTATTTTTAGGAAAGACGGGGGTTTTCAAATTAACCCAATCAAACAAAGACAAAGAAAAAAGAATTTCAAAAATAAACAAAGTCTCCAAGAAGTTTGGGATTATGTTGAACAACCTAACCTAAGAATAATTAGTGTTCCTGAGGAAGAAGTGAAATCTAAAAGTTTGGAAAATATATTTGAGGGAATAACCGAGGAAAACTTCCCCACCCAGCCTTGCTAGAGATCTAGATTTCCAAATACAAGAAGTTCAAACAGCACCTGTGAAATTTATTGCAAAAAGATCATTGCCTGGGCACATAGTCATCAGGTTATCTAAAGTCAAGACAAATGAAAGAATCTTAAGAACTCTGAGGTAAAAGTACCAGGTAACCTACAAGGAAAAACCTATCAGATTAACAACAGATTTTTCAGCAGAAACCTTACAAGCTAGAAGGGATTGGGGCCCTATCTTCAGCCTCCTTAAACAAAACAATTATTAGCCAAGAATTTGTATCCAGCAAAACTAAGCTTCATAAATGAAGGAAAGACAATCTTTTTCCAATGTTGAGAGAATTTGCCACTACCAAGCCAGCACTACAAGAACTGCTAAAAGGAGCTCTAAATGTTGAAACAAATTATCAAAATACACCAAAATAGAACTTCCTTAAAGCATAAATCTCACAGGACCTATAAAACAAAAACACAATAAATAAATTTTTAAAACAGGATATTCAGGCAACAAATAGCATGATGAACAGAATAGTACCTCACATCTCAATACTAACATTGAATGTAAATGACCTAAATGCTCCACTTAAAAGAGACAGAATAGCAGAATGAATAAGAATTCACCAACCAAGAATCTGCTGTCTTCAGGAGACTTGCCTAACACATTAGGACTCACATGAACATAAGGTAAAGGTGTGGAAAAAGATATTCCATGGAAATGGAGTCCAAAAGTGAGCAGGAGTAGCTATTCTTATATCAGACCAAACAAACTTTGAAGCAACAGCAGTTTTTTAAAAAGACAAAGAGGGACATTATATAATGATAAAAAGACTTGTCCAACAGGAAAATATCACAATCCTAAATATATATACACCTAATACTGGAGCTACCAAATTTATAAAACAATTACTGCTAGACTTAAGAAATGAGAGATAGCAACAGAATAATAGTGGAGAACTTCAATACTCCACTGACAGCACTAGACAGGTCATCAAGAGAGAAGGTCGACAAAGAAACAATGGACTTAAACGATACCCTAGAACAAATGGACTTAACAGATATATACAGATATATACCCAACAACTGCAGAATATACATTATATTCATCAGTACAAGGAACATTCTCCATGATAGACCAACTGATAGGCCGCTAAACAAGTCTCAATAAATTTAATAAACTTGAAATTATATCAAGTTCTCTCTCAGACCACAGTGGAAAAAAATTGGAAATCAACTCCAAAAGGAAACCTCAAAACCATGCAAACACATGGAAATTAAATAACCTGCTCCTGAATGATCATTGGGTCAACAATGAAATTAAGATGGAAATTTTAAAATTCTTTGAATTGAATAATAGTGACACAACCTATCAAAACCTCTGGAATACAGCAAAGGCAGTGCTAAGAGGAAAGTTCATAGCCTTAAATGTCTTCATCAAAAAGTCTGAACCAGCACAAACAGATAATCTAAGGTCACACCTCAAGGAACTAGAGAACAAGAACAAACCAAACCCAAACCCAACAGAAGAAAAGAAATAACAATGATCAGAGCAGAACTAAATGAAATTGAAACAAAAAATACAAAAGATAAACAAAAAGCTGGTTCTTCAAAAAGGTAAATAAAATTGATAGGCCATTAGCAAGATTAACCAAGAAAAGAAGAGAGAAAATCCAAATTAGATCAATTAGAAATGAAACAGGAGATATTACAACTGATACCACAGAAATATAAAAGATCATTCAAAACTACTATGACATCTTTATGTGCATAAACTAGGAAATCTAGAGGAGATGGTTAAGTTTCTGGAAATATAAAACCCTCCTAGTTTAAACCAGGAAGAAATAGAAACTCTGAACAGGCCAATAACACGCAGCAAGATTGAAATAGTAATTTAAAAATTGTCAACAAAAAAAAGTCCAGGACCAGATGGATTCACAGCTAAATTCTATCAAATATTCAAAGAAGAATAGGTACCAATCTTATTGACATTATTCCACAAGATAGAGAAAGAGGGAATCCTCCCTAAATCATTCTATGATGGCAGTATCACCCTAATACCAAAACCAGGAAAGAACATAACAAAAAAAGAAAACTGAAGATCAATATCCCTGATGAATATAGATGCAAAAACCCTTAACAAAATACTAGCTAACTGAATCCAACAGCATATCAAAGATAATCCACCATGATCCAGTGAGTTTCATACCAGGGATGCAGGGGTTGTTTCACATACACAAGCCAATAAATGTGATACATTTATTGTTAAATGTTAAATACATTAGCGTTAAAAACAAAAATCACATGATCATCTCAATAGATGCAGAAAAAGCATTTGACAAAAATCCAGCATCCCTTTATGATTAAAACCCTTAGCAAAATCGGCATAGAAGGGACATACCTTACTGGAATAAAGCCATCTATGACAAACCAACAGACAATACTGAATGGGGAAAAGTTGAAAGCATTCCCCCTAAGAACTGCAACAGACAAGGATGCCCACTCTCACCACTTCTATTCAATATGGTACTGGAAGTCATAGCCAGAGCAATCAAACAAATGAAAGAAATAAAGGGCATCTAAATTAGTAAAAAGGAAGTCAAACTGTCGCTGCTTGCTGACATGATTGTATACCTAGAAAACCCTAAAGACTCCTCCAAAAGTTCCTAGAACTGATAAATGAATTCAGCAGAGTTTCAGGATACAAAATTAATGTACACAAATCAGTAGTTCTGCTCTACACCAACAGCGACCAAGCTGAGAATCAAATCAAGAACTCAACTCCTTTTACAAGAGCTGCAAATAATAATAATAATAATAATAATAATAATAATAAGACTTAGAAATATACCTAACCAAGGATGTGAAAGACCTCTACAAGGAAAACTACCAAATACTGCCAAAAGAAATCATAGATGACACAAACAAATGGAAACACATCCCATACTCATGGATGGGAACAATCAATATTGTGAAAATGACTATACTGCCAAAAGCAATCTACAAATTTAAAGCAATTTCCATCAAAATGCCATCATCATCCTTCACAGAACTAGAAAAAACAATCATAAGATTCATATGAAACCCAAAAAGAGCCCACATAGCCAAAGCAAAACTAAGCAAAAAGAGCAGATCTGGAGGCATCACATTACCCGACTTCAAACTATATTACAAGGCTATAGTCACTAAAACAGCACAGTACTGGTATAAAAATGAGCACATAGACCAGGAACAGAATAGAGAACCCAGAAATAAAGCCAAATACTTAAAGCCAACTGATCTTCAACAAAAAAAAACAAAAACATAAAGTGGGGAAAGGACACCCTATTCAACAAATGGTGCTGGGATAATTGGCAAGCCACATGTAGAAGAATGAAGCTGGATCCTCATCTCTCACCTTATACAAAAATAAACTCAAGATGGATCAAGAACTTAAATCTAAGACCAGAAACCATGAAAATTCCAGAAGATAGCATCAGAAAAACCATTCTAGACATTGGTTATGCAAAGACTCCATGACCAAGAACCCAAAGCAAATGCAACAAAAACAAAGGTAAATAGATGGGACTTAATTAAACTAAAAAGCTTCTGCACAGCAAAAGAAACAATCAGCAGAGTCAACAGACAACCCACAGAGTGGGAGAAAATCTTTGCAATCTATACATCTGAAAAAGGACTAATATCCAGAATCTACAAAGAACTCAAACAAATTATCAAGAAAAAAAATCCCTTCAAAAAGCGGGCTAAGGACATGAACAGACAATTCTCGAAAGAAAACATACGAATGGCCAACAAATATATGAAAAAGTGCTCAATGTCACTCATGATCAGGGAAATGCAAATCAAAACCACAATGCGATACCACCTTACGCCTGCAAGAACGGCCATAAGCAAAAAAATCAAAAGATAATAGATGTTTGCAGGGAAGTGGTGGAAAGGGAACACTTTTACACTGCTGATGGGAATGTAGTATGATCGCTATAGAAAACAATGTGAAGATTCCTTGAAGAAATAAAAGTAGAACTACTATTTGATCTAGCAATCCCACTACTGGGTATCTACCCAGAAGAAGTTATTATACAAAAGAGAGTCTTGCACACATATGTTTATATAGCACAATTCACAATCACAAAGATATGGAACCAGCCCAAATGCCTTTCAATCACTGAGTGGAAAAGAAATTGTGAGAGAAAGATATATATATCTATATCTCTATAGAGATATCTCTATAGAGATATAGATATATATACCTATATCTCTATATATCTATAGATATCTATAGATATATAGACCTAGATATATAGATATCTACATCTATATATCTATCTATAGATATATAGATATAGAGAGATAGAGATATATAGATATATATCTCCCATAGAATACTACTCAGCTATAAAAAGGAACAGAATAATGTCATCCACAGCAACCTGGATGGAATTGGAGACCATTGTTCTAAGTGAAGTAACTCAGGAATGGAAAACCAAATATCATGTGTTCTCACTCATAAGTGGGAGCTGAGCTATGAGGATGCAAAGGCATAAGAATGATACAATAGACATTGGGGCCTTGGGGGAAAGGATGGGAGGGGTTAAGAGATAAAAGATTACAAATTGGATACAGTGTACACTGGTTGCGTGCACCAAAATCTCAGAAATCACCACTAAAAAGTTTATTCATGTAACCAAACACCACCTGTTCCACAAAAACCGATGGAAATAAGAAATAAACATAAATAAAATTAATTTTAAAAAGAGTTAGTTAGGTCATGAGTGCCTCATGAATGGATTGATGTCACTATCACACGAGTGGGTTGGTTATCAGGGGTGTGGGCTTGTTATAAGAGCAAGTTTGGCCACCTCTTGCTCTCTTGCTCTCATGCCCTCTTGACTGTTCTCCTTCCACCACAGGATGATGCAGCACCAGATGCTGGTGCTATGCTCTTGGACTTCTCAGCCCCCAGAACCGTGAGCCAAATAAATTTCTGTTCATTATAAATTGCCCAGTCTGTGATATTCTGTTACAGCAACATAAAATGGAGTAAGATAGAAAATAAAATTGAGGAAGACAATATCCATATAATACTTTTACTTGAAACAGAAAAACATTTGACAAAATTCATATATCTCTTGGTTTAAAAAAAAAACTCTCAGCAAATTAGAAATTAAAAATTAAAAGGCACTGTATGTGGGTGTTTCTTTGGTGGTGGTGGTGGTGGTTGTTGTTGTTGTTGTTGTTGTTGTTGTTGTTGTTATTTGAGACAGAGTCTCTCTCTGTTGCCCAGAGTGCACTGGCTCAATCTCGGCTCACTGCAACCTCCGCCTCCTGGGTTCAGGGAATTTTTCTGCCTCAGCCTCCCAAGTAGCTGAGACTACAGGTGCATGCCACCACGTCCAGCTAATTTTTGTATTTTTAGTGGAGCTGGGGTTTCACCATGTTGGCCAGGCTGGTCTTGAACTCCTGGCCTCAAGTGATGCACCTGCCTCGGCCTCACAAAGTGCTAGGATTACAGGTATGAGCCACTGCACTGGCCACACTGTATGTTTTAGCAGGGTAGAGGATATATACCAAAACTTAACAAGCACACTAAGTTGTGAAATATTTAAAGCACTTCCATTAAAGTCAGGAACAAGATAAAAATCTCTGATTTTGCCACAGATTTACAAAATGTACTCAAGGTTTTTGTTTTTTGTTTTTTGTTTTGTTTTGTTTTGTTTTGTTTTGTTTTGTTTTGTTTTGTTTTGAGACAGAGTCTCACTGTCTCGCCCAGGCTGAAGTGCAGTGGAACAATCTCGGCTCACTGCAACCTCTGCCTCCTAGGTTCATGTGATTCTCCTGCCTCAGCCTCCCAAGTAGCTGGGACTACAGGCACATGTCACCATGCGTGGATAATTTTGTATTTTTAGTAGAGACGGGTTTCACCATGTTAGCCAGGATGGTCTCAATCTACTGACCTCGTGATCCACCTACCTCGGCCTCCCAACATGCTGGGATTACAGGCATGAGCCACCATGCCTGGCTTCTGTACTCAAGGTTTTTAACAGTGCAATGCAACAAGAAAAGAAAAAAGAAAAGAAAAAGAGAGAGGGAAGGAGGGAGGGAGAGAAACACAGAGAGAGAGAGAGAGTGAGAGAAGAAGGAAGAAGGAAGGAAAGAGGGAGGGAGGGAGGGAGGGAGGGAGGGAAGGAAGGAGGGAGGGGGAGAGAGAGAGAGAGAGAGAGAGAGAGAGAGAGAGAGAGAGAGAGAGAGAGAGAAAGAAAGAAAGAAAGAAAGAAAGAAAGAAAGAAAGAAAGAAAGAAAGAAAGAAAGAAAGAAAGAAAGAAGGAAGGAAGGAAGGAAGGAAGGAAGGAAGGAAAAGAGAAAAAGAAAAGGGGAAGGGGAGAAAGGAAGGAAGGAAAGGAAAGGAAAGGAAGGAAATGAAGGAAAGAAAGGAAAGGAAGAGAAGAAAGGAAGGAAAGGAAAGGTAAGGAAGGAGAGAGAGAGAAGAAAGGTAGAGAGAGAGAAAGAGAGGAAGAGAGGAAGGAAGGAAGGAAGGAAGGAAGGAAGGAAGGAAGGAAGGAAGGAAGGAAGGAAGAAGAAAGAAAAAGAAAGAAAGAAAGAAAGAAAGAAAGAAAGAAAGAAAGAAAGAAAGAAAGAAAGAAAGAAAGAAAGGAAGGAAGGAAGGAAGGAAGGAAGGAAGGAAGGAAGGAAGGAAGGAAGGAAGGAAGGAAGGAAGGAAGGAAGGAAGGAAGGGACGGATTTGGAAAGTAAGAAATAAAATTTTCTTTACTTACGGATGATATGATTATCATATGCTTATCTACATATAAAGCCCAAACAACAATAGAGAAAAAAAAGAGTTTAGCAATGCTTCTATATTTTTAAAAAACAAAATTAGCAATAATTTTGTTGGCCTTAAGTGTCTTCATCAACCTTAGTGAATCTGACAATTACATGTCTTGGGGTTGTTCTTCTCAAGGAATATCTTTGTGATGTTCCCTGCATTTCCTGAATTTGAATGTTGGCCTGCCTTTCTAGGTTGGGGAAGTTCTCCTGGATAATATCCTGAAGAGTGTTTTCCAACTTGGTTCCATTCTCCCTGTCACTTTCAGGTACACCAATCAGACATAGATTTCGGCTTTTCACATAGTCCCATCTTTCTTGGAGGCTTTGTTTGTTTCTTTTTACTCTTCTTTCTCTAAACTTCTCTTCTAGCTTTATTTCATTCATTTGGTCTTCAAACACTGATACCCTTTCTTCCACTTGATTGAATCGGCTATTGAAGCTTGTGCAAGCATTACGTAGTTTTCGTGCCATGGTTTTGAGCTCCATCAGGTCATTTAAGGTCTTCTCTACACTGTTTATTCTGGTTAACCATTCATCTAATCTTTTTTCAAGGTTTTTAGCTTCCTTGCAATGGGTTCTAACATCCTTCTTTAGCTCGGAGAAGTTTGTTATTATTGACCTTCTGAAGCCTACTTCTGTCAGCTCATCATAGTCATTCTCCCTCGAGCTTTGTTCCGTTGCTGGAAAGGAGCTGCAATCCTTTGGAGAAGAGGCGCTCTGTTTTTTAGAATTTTTAGCTTTTCTGCTCTGGTTTCTCCCAATATTTGTGGTTTTATCTACCTTTGGTCTTTGATGTTGGTGACCTACAGATGGGGTTTTGGTGTGGATGTCCTTTTTGTTGATGTTGATGCTATTCCTTCTGTTTATTAGTTTTCCTTCTAAAAGTCAGGTTCCTCAGTTGCAGGTCTGTTGGAATTTGCTGGAGGTCCACTCCAGACCCTGTTTGACTGGGTATCACCAGTGGAGGCTGCAGAACAGCAAATATTGCAGAACAGTAAATATTGCTGCCTGATCCTTCCTCTGGAAGCTTTGTCCCAGAGGGGCACCTGTATGAGGTGTCAGTTGGCCCCTACTGGGAGGTGTCTCCCAGTTAGGGTAGACGGGGGTCAGGGACCCACTTGAGGAGGCAGTCTGCCCATTTTCAGTGCTCAAACACTGTGCTGGGAGAACTACTGCTCTCTTCAGAGCTGTCAGACAGGGACGTTGAAGTCTGCAGAAGTTTTTGCTGCCTTTTGTTCAGCTATGCCCTGCCCCCAGAGGTGGAGTCTACAGAGGCAGCAGGCCTTGCTGAGCTGTGGTGGGCTCCACCCAGTTTGAGCTTCCCAGCTGCTTTGTTCACCTACTCAAGCCTCAGCAATGGTGGATGCCTCTCTCCCTGCCAGGCTGCTGCCTCACAGGTCAATTTCAGACTGCTGTGCTAGCAGTGAGTGAGGCTCCACATGCGTGGGATCCTCTGAGCCAGGCATGGGATATAATCTCCTGGTGTACCATTTGCTAAGACCTTTGGAAAAGGGCAGTATTTGGGTGGCAGTTCCCATTTTTCCAGGTAGGGTCTGTCGTGGCTTCCCTTGGCTAGGAAAGGGAAATCCCCAGACTCCTTGTGCTTCCCAGGTGAGGCGATGCCCCGCCCTGCTTTGGCTTGCCCTCCATGGGCTGTACCCACTGTCCAACCAGTCACAGTAAGAAGAACCAGGTACCTCAGTTGGAAATGCAGAAATCACCTGTCTTCTGCATCGATCATGCTGGGAGCTGCAGACCGGAGCTGTTTCTACTCGGCCATCTTGGAATGCAATCTGATCTTGGATTCTTAAGATTTCCTCAAGTTGCTGGACTAGTCATAGGCTGCCTACTTCTGTATTTTTTGTCACAGAAGGGAAATAAGCTCTTATTTTATTAAGATGTTTCAATAAGCTTGTATGTAACTGAATACAATCCAAATTGATAAAGACAGAATGGTATTAACATACAAATTTAAAAATAGATCAATGAGACAAAACAAAAGGCCATAATAGATGCATGCACTTGTGGAAACATAGAATATGACAGAGATTACAAACCAGTGTAAAAGGATGGGCAATTCACAAATATTGATGGAACAAATACCTTTCCATGGGAAAAAATATCAAGTCAGAATTATACCTTATATCATACACATATAAAAGTATAGAAAGATTAAAGTTTTAAGACAAAACTTAAAATTTTGGAAGGAAACACATATAAATCTTTATGATATTGGGATAAGAATAGATTTCTTAAATAATACACAAAAGCATGGGTCATAAAAGAAAAAAAAACCTATGAATTTAACTGGAGTAGTTTAAGATATATATGCAACAAACGTTACCCAGTAGCAAGAGGCTGGGATAGAGAGTATCAAATGAAAGTGTAAGTTAGATACAGCAATGGGAGAAGGCCTTTCTGTAGTAGTAACATGTAAACTGAGAAGGAAAGGGCCGTGTGAAGAACATGGGAGAGGCTTTTCTAACAAAAGGAACACAATCTGCAAAGACCCAGAGGAGGGAAGAGCTTGGCGGTTATACAAACAAAAAAGACCAGCGTGCCTGGAGGTAGAAATAAAGAAGAATAGTGATGGAGTTTGATAGTAGTAATAATTGCACAACAGTGAATGTACTTAATGTACTAAATTGTACTCTTTAAACTGTTAAAATGTTAATTTATATATATATAACCACAATAAAAAAGTAAATACAAGAGAAGCCACTATGAGTGAAAATCAGCTGAAACATGAAGCAATAGATTTTGAACCCTAAGGATCCCAAGGATGTGAGACAGTTACATGCAGAATATTTTTTAAATCTATGTATAATGTGTTTAAAGAAATAAATGATTCAATTACAAAGATAAACATTCAACAAGAAACTATTAGAAAAGAAACAAGTATTAGAGGAAATGGAACTATTAGTAATGAAAAATATAAAAATTTAAAAACTTGTCCGGGTGCAGTGGCTCAAGCCTGTAATCCCAGCACTTTGAGAGGCCGAGATGGGCGGATCACGAGGTCAGGAGATCAAGACCATCCTGGCTAACATGGTGAAACCCCGTCTCTACTAAAAAAATACAAAAAACTAGCCAGGCGTGGTGGTGGGCACCTATAGTCCCAGCTACTCGGGAGGCTGAGGCAGGAGAATGGTGTAAACCCGTGAGGCGGAGCTTGCAGTGAGCTGAGATCCGGCCACTGCACTCCAGCCTGGGTGACAGAGCGAGACTCTGTCTCAAAAAAAATAAAAAATTAAAAAATTAAAAACTTGATGGACGCTAAACAACAGTTTTAGACTCAATTTAGGAGAGAATTCATTAGCTAGAAGATATATCCAAAGACTTGGCAGAAGGTAGCAAAGGGAAATGAAGACGAAAATATAAAAGAGAAGTTAAGAGGCATTGAGAATAGAATGAGATAACCTAATATATATGTATGATTGCATCCCAGGAGGAAAAATACAGAGAATGGAGGAGAGACAATATTTAAGATAATGGGATTTCACAAATTTTATAGTGCTAGTAAGAAATATAAATCCCAAAATGCAGGAAGTAAAACATTCCAGATATGATAAATAAAAAGAAATCCACATGTAGTACAATAGAGAGCTGGATGACACAAAAGACGAAGAGAAGATTTTGAAAGGAGCTTGCTAAGAGGAGAAATTACTTACAAAGGAATGGCCATTAGAATGACAGCTATCTTCTCCCTGGCAACAATAGAGACTAGAAAACAGCAGTTACAACTTAAATGCATTGAGAGAAAATAATACCAAATTATATACCCAGCAAAATGATCTTTTTAAAAAGAGGGTAAAATAATAACATTTACAGATTAAACAGAACCTGAGTTTACTGCCAAGAAACTGCTCTAAAAGACATACTTCTGAAATGAAATGCAGTTCCTGTAATTAATAAAAAAATATTTTTAAGATATACTTTGGAAAAATGGGGAAGATACAGAAGGATGATCTGAAATACAAAAAAAAAAGTATAGAGAGCAAAGAAAATGGAAAACAGGTAAAAAAAAAATTCGAACAGACACTGTCTAAATAATATAATAATATTGTGTCTTATTTCTGGGATTAAAAATTTGGAACTGCAAAAAATGAACAAAGTAGATAAATAGAACATAGATTGAAAATACAGTGATTCTTAGAATATCTGGAAATGAATGTTAAGATACTGTGTAATATTTTTAATGATTGAATTATAGCAAGACAGAAAATTTGGACATCCATTAAGAGGCTGTTACACGAGTCCAAAGGAGAAATGATGGTCCCCTGGACTAACAGGTGGCAGTACAAATGGAAAGGTGATAGTTTCAAGACGTATTTTGGAGAGAGAAAGAATGGGAAGAACCAAGAATAACTTCTAGGTTTTGGATTGAGTGACTGGGTGGAGGGTGGTACTAAATGAGATAGAAAAGCTTAGATCAGTAGGGTGGATGAGAAACAAGTCAAGTGTCCTATTTTGATATGCTAAATTTGAGAACCTTGTGAGCCCATCAAGAAGGTAAGCAATGGACAATTTTATAGTTTTAAATAAAGCTCCAAGCTGAAGAGGACAATTTGGACAGTATCAGCATAGAGATGTCTTTTAAATTCATGGAATTGGATAAAATTACTTAGGAAAAGAATTTAGAGAAAGATTAGGGGGAGGCTCAAGGCAAGTCCTAAAACACACTGGCTTTTAGAGATCAGGTAGAACAGGAAGAGCCATCAAATAGACAAGCAGAGAACAAGGAAGTTTAGAGAAAGAGAGGAGAAGAGGACCAGGGTCACCAGGTCCAAGAGGGGAGAGTTTTCAAAAATTATTTTCGTGCACTAAGAGGTCAGGTTTGATGGGGCCAGAAACAAGTACAACCTTGATAGGGGTTTATTGGAAGAAGTATGGTGAGTGTTTAGTGTTTTTTGTGGATTTAAATTTTTTAAAGTTTTGCACAGTAAAGGATACTACTATTAACCAAGTCAAAAGGCAACCCACAGAATGGGATAAAATACTTGCAAATCACATCTTTGTTAAGGGATTAATACCCAGAATATACAAAGAACAATTCAACGACAACAAAACAAACACTTGGTTTAAAAATGGGCAAAAAACTTGAATAGACATTTCCCTAAAGAGGATGTAAAATGGCCAATAAGCACATGAAAAGCTGCCCAACAAAACTAATCATTAATGAAATGCAAATCAAACCCCAAATGAGGTATCACTTTTTTTTTGTTTAACTTTTATTTTAAGTTCAGGGGTATAGGTGCAGGTTTGTTACACAGATAAACTTGTGTCATGGGGGATTGTTGTACAGATTATTTCATTACCCAGGTATTAAGCCCAGTACCCATTAGTTATTTTTCCTGATCCTCTTCTTCCTCCCAACCTCCATCCTCCAAAGGGCCCCAATATGTGTTATTCCCCTCTATGTGTTCATGTGTTCTCATGATTTAGCTCCCACTTGTAAGTGAGAACCTGTGGTATTTAGTTTTCTGTGCCTGTGTAAGTTTGCTAAGGATAATGGCCTCCAGCCCCATCCATGTCCCTGCAAAGGACATGATCTCATTCTTTTTTACAGCTGCAAGTGAATGTTTAATTAAATGGGAGAGAAGGAAGTAGAGAAGGTGTCTGAGATGTGTTCATGTCAGTTGGGTATGAAATGGGACAGAGAAATGTACCTGGATAGAGAAGTGAGATCAATAAAGGGGTTTTTGAGATTTGGAGATATCAGGGTGTTCTTGTATAGTATAGGGATGACCTAGCAGAGAAAGGGAAGTTAATAATGCTGGAGAGAATGCAAATCATCAAATAAGTGCAATCCTTGAGAGGATAAGAAGGGATGAGATCCAGAAGATAATGGAAAGATTGGCATTTAGTAGAAAAGGAATACATCCTCTATTGTTAACAAGGGGAAGAAAATGTATTAATGTTTTCTGATTTAGTGGCAGGAAGATGAAGGAGTTCACATCTAAAAGCTTCTAATTTCTCATTACAGTCAGAAATTTGATGATAACCTAAGGCTTAGGGGAAAAGGAGCTATAAGTAGCTGGGGGTGGAAGGAAGGCATGAAGTAGTACTCCCTTTCCTCTACATTACAACACTCCACGTGGCTCCTTTGTGGCAGTTATTACAATCTTTAAGTATTTTGTTTATTTTCCATTTACTCATTTATTATCCACCTGCCCTATTAAAATGTAGGCTCCATGTGGGGCAGGAACCAGGCCTGCCTTGTTCACAGTTAGAGTCAATGCCTAACAGAGTGCCCAGCACACATTACATCCTGAAAAAATATTAGCTGAAAACTGGATGAATAAACACGAGTGTATTCAGTAATCAATAATTATTAGAGAATATTAAAACTCCTAAGTGGAGGTCGCACTACTTGAAGTCATTGTTGAATCACCTGCCAGAGACACCTCCATTCTCAGTCCATTCCCAGTCTCAACACCTACTCCACTAGGGCTTCAGGGATACACAAGATCCTATTAAGATCCACCCACCCTCAGCACCTAGCACAGAGCCCCACACACAGTGTGACACCTGGCACTGAACCACCCTCGCCTCCTACTCTGACTGGCTGGCATCCAAAAAGTGACAGAACATTAAGGAAGATCCTCAGAATTTCTGACATTACCAAAAAGTGATTTTTTTTCCTTTCTCTTAGGAAACAGATGAAATTGAAGATGATCCTGTCTATTGTTCTTAAGTAAATTAACCAGCATCAGGTGCCCATTTCCCTGAAGACAGGCTGTCTGAAAAGGAAGAAAATGTAACAATGAACAGAATGTCTTCTGAGCCTCTTTATTTAGAAACCAGGCTGGCTTGATCTTTATGCTTCTATTAGCATCCCAATTGAGGCAAGAGAGTTATAATTCAATGCATGACAAGCCCATGATTTCTGCCCCAGGGAAGGCAATAAGTGGTGTCATGACCCCTTCCCACTGTCACCACCACCTCCACCAGTGCTAATTGTGCCCACAAAGCTTGACTGTGAACTGTGAGCAGATCTGCCTGGATTTACCTTCAAGAGCCCCAGACTGTTCAGACACTTGAGAAAATTCCACCTTTAACGAAAGCCTGGAAGAAGTACAAATAATATCTGACTATTGCTTGATGCTGGGTTGGAAAAGGAATAAAGGAACAGTGTGAACCTTCTAACAATCTCTTGACTTCCTGAAATGCCTATCTTGTTGAAATTCAAAGAATTAAATAAGACTTGGCCCTAGGAAGGGAGTCATCCATATTTTTGACAGATTCTAAAACAGCAACACACAAGAACACAAATATGTTCACACACACACAAGCCCCAGCTCCAGCAAGGTTATGAGCAAGCTAATAGTTAGCAGGCTTGACTAATACATCAGGAATGAAGGAAGACTCTTCACACACATATAGAGTGGAAAGGACTGCATCTCACCCACCATGTTCACTCCATTCATGTCATTGCCTTCTCCTCACCCAAAATGTCCACTCCATCCCCTCCCCTAAAATCTGCTTATCCTTCAAGTCTCACTCCTCCTGTGAAGCCCTCTCTAAATTCTCCAACACTTCTCTGAACTTCTGCATTACTGAGCCTAGAACTTCTGCATTACTGAATGCATAATGAACTTCTGCATTATTGAGTACACACAGCCTCTCAGTGCTATTTAAGAGTTCCAGGGCTGGGTGCGGTGGCTCAAGCCTGTAATCCCAGCACTTTGGGAGGCCGAGACGGGCGGATCACGAGGTCAGGAGATCGAGACCATCCTGGCTAACACGGTGAAACCCCGTCTCTACTAAAAAAAATACAAAAAAAAAAAAGTAACCGGGCGAGGTGGCGGGCGCCTGTAGTCCCAGCTACTCGGGAGGCTGAGGCAGGAGAATGGCGTAAAACCCGGGAGGCGGAGCTTGCAGTGAGCTGAGATCCGGCCACTGCGCTCCAGCCTGGGCGACAGAGCGAGACTCCGTCTCAACAAAAAAACAAAAAACAAAAAACAAAAAAAAAAGAGTTCCAGATTTTTTTTTATCTTATCTGCCCAGCAAGAACAGGGTAGCTCTTACATATTGCATTCCCCTAGAGCCACCAGAGAGCTGGGCATGCTGCACATGTTCAGTAAGAATTCAATGTGTATTTTTCTACTTGTCATTTGGTCAAATGGGCATATATATGGACAGTCCCATAATACTAATAACAACAACAATAGCTATTGTATTTAAGCAGTTACTACAGAACAAGTCCTATGTAAGTACTTTCTATGTATTACCTAATTTAAATTTCTCAATAACTCTATGAAATAGGTACTATATTTATTCCCACTTTATAGATGGGGAAATTTAGCCTTAACTCAAATTTATTGGTTAACTTTTAACCAATAAACTGATTCCAAATGTGTGTGTGTGTATTTATAACTTACAAAATTTTATTTACATTTTTTTTTTTTTTTTTTTGAGATGGAGTCTAACTCTGTCACCCACACTGGAGTGCAGTGGAGCAATCTCGGTTCTCTGCAGCCTTGACCTCCCAGGTTCAAGCGATCCTCCCAGCTCGGCCTCCTGAGTAGCTGGGACTATAGGCATGCGTCACCATGACTGGTTTGTTTTTGCTTTATATTTTTAGTAGAGACAAAGTTTCACCATGTTGGCCAGGCTGATCTCGAACTCCTGACCTCAAGTGATCCACCCACCTTGGCCTCCCAAAGTGATGGAATTACAGGTGTGAGCCACCATACCTGCCTTTATAAAATCTTAAATAGGGCATTACAGGCCCTACTAATACTTACCAAACAGAGTCATGGAATACCAGCCCCAAAAGGACTTTAGAGCTCATCTAGTCCAACTGTCTGGTCTTACAGATGATGAAAACAAACGTCAGGGGTATGAAATGACTCTCCTAGGACTAGTCAGCTAGTAAGAAGCAAAGGTAAGACTAGAGCTGTGAGTCCCTTACTCCTGAGGTATGTGACTTCTACCGCTCACAATTGTACCAAAAAATATATGTATTGTCTTTTCTCCTCCCCAACACAAGTTCTACATCTTTGAGTTTTATATCTAGTAGAGCTGATGCAGGAATCTCAGGTGCAGAGGTTTTTAGCAGTCCCTCTGGAATGAGCTAGGCTCTCTTCAGCCTTACTTTCCCTTACATCCCTTCCCTGCCATCTTCCCTCTCATCCATCTTCTGCCCCGAGGCTGGACCCCAACCCGAGGTTGCACTGCCCCTGCCCTTGCTCTTAACCAAAGCTTCTCTGTGGCAGGCAGAAATATGCTGCTGGGGCTGCCAAAAAACAGAGAGTAACACAGACTGTGACACAGGCAGCCCAAGCAGGGCCTTTGACTAGACAGAAATCAAATTATCCCCCACACAAGAAGAGGGGATTTATACCCTTGCCTGCATCTGGCTCTGCATGGCAGCCTCTGCCCAGCATGGGAGGAGGGGAAGCTAGAGAAGCACCTAATTGCACTGGGGCCCTCTAATCCAGTCACAATCTAATCAAGCTTGGGGCTGTCAGTAGCAATGCTGTTTTCAAAAGACACTTTGATCTTAAGAGTTGTCACTGCCAAAGCTGACCACATCAATCCTTCCGGAGCCAGAAGCTACCAGACTCACGTACCCATTAGACAAGGGACAGGAAAAAGGCCAGCACTCCAGACACACCAAACTGATTAGAACAATTTCCAAATGTTTCACTCTATGGGGAAATTGGGCATAGGCCCCTTAGGGAAGAGCACAGCAAGAGGCAATTCTCAGGTTTCCAGGAAATAAGTATTTTGCTTTATTTGTAATTATTAACACTGATTGCTTTATTTCTAATTATTAACAAAATAAGTATTTTGCTTTATTTCTAATTATTAGCTTTGAGTGACAAAATGTTTCCCAATAAAAAGGCCAAAACAGCTCTGTGGAGAGTATCTTTCTTTCTTCAGACTTAACTGGGAGAAATAAAATAATTGACTTCCTCAGGCTCCAATCTATCCTCTCTCCAAATCCATCCTTCAAAAAATAAATTCATTTATCTATATCACAAATCTTGCTTAAGCACCCAATCCATGGACCACTGAAGAACAAAGATGAATAAGACTTGATCCCTGGGAGACCAACACAGAGCAGGCCATTTCAGTGCGGTCAGTATGGACGATAATGTGCCTATGAAGCAGGAAGCTCGAGGGGTCACATGTCACTGTCAGATACAAAAGCTTAGAAGCCCACCCACACCCTCTCTACTTGTGGCAATCAATGATTTTCACCGATATCCCAGTCCTCTTTGTTCCAGGCCCATGGTGGGAATGTCTTTCCCTCCTCTTCCCATCACCATATGACTAACCTTGACCAACAAAATGTGAGTGGAAATGACACACGCCTTTTTTTTATTTTTATTTTTTATTTTTTGAGATGGAGTCTCACTCTGTGTCCCAAGCAGGAGTGCAGTGGCATGATTTCTGCTCACTGCAACCTCCATCTCCCAGGTTCAAGTAATTCTCACACCTCACCCTCCTGAGTAGCTGAGATCATAGGCACATGCCACCATGTCCGGCTAATTTTTGTATTTTTAGTAGAGACGGGGCCAGATTGGTCTCGAACTCTTGACCCCAAGAGTCCACCCGCCTTGGCCTCCCAAAGTGCTGGGATTACAGACGTGAGCCACCGCACCCGGCTGACATGCTACTTTTAAGTGGAAGTCTTTAAGTACTGATGTGCAAATTTCCATGTCTTCTCCCTCCAACTGTCTCAAAGTACATTTCAGAAGGTGGAAGCTCCATCAGCATGACCCTGGAGTGAAAAGGACAGGAAGCAGGCTTCCTGCTGACCTGGGATGGACTTGTAGCATGAGCAAAAATTGAACTTTGTTGATTTAAGCTTCTGAGGTTTTAGACTTGTTTGTTTTTACAGCATAATATAGCCCACCCAAACTCCCTAGGCTGGCACTTGAGACCTTCCCATAAAGCAGAGCACCTATTCCTCTAGGCTTTTCTTTAATAATACTTCCATGAATTCTACACCAAAGCCAAATTGGTCTGTCTACCATGCGCCAGCCATATCCAGAACATCTAACAAGCAGACTTTGTCTCATGCTAGTCCCTTTGCCCAAAATGCCCTCCTCCCATCTAAATCCTGCTAATCTTATAAAATCTAGCTTAATAAATCCCTCCTCCAAGAGGCCTTCCTGAATGACCTAATTTAGAAATGAATCCTGTGAATTCTGATAGCCCTTTAAGCATCCCAGTTATGGGTATTTATCTTATAGAATTTTCTAGAATATTTGGCCATTTATTTGTCTGTGTCTCTGCTAGACGTAAACTCCTTGGGAACAGGGCTTTGGGGCTCATTGGCCTTTGTAACCCACCCTCCACGTAACCTGCATTTTGAGTGCATTCCACATGGTAGTCAAAGGTTATCATTTTCATAGGCTGGAACGTTCCTTACAGCGCCTTTGAATCACTTTGTCTCATTTCTATATAGAAAATGTGGTGAGCTCTCTCAGTTGCATTATGAACCTGAGCCACTGCTAAATCCGACCTTCCAGTTTTTATCTCATATTTCTATTTTCTGGTCCACCTTCTTGGCCCTCATTATTTTCTTTTCACCTACATCCTCAACACTAGTAACTGGCTTTTTTTCAGAGGTCATTTTCCACCAAAGAACTAAACTATTATTTCAAGAGTCATGACTTCTGAGGGGTCGAGGTACAGGCATTGAGCAGTGAGCAAGCCTCCCTCACCAGGCAGGTAATTTCCCTCTGCACCCAGCCTCTCAGCAAATGGAGCAAACTCAACATTGCAGGTTGCTGCACCACATGGACCTCTGGGGTACTTGAGAATATCTGAAGCTGTAAGTGATAAACACTGTAACTCCCTCCTTGCAGGGTTCCTATGAGGATTAGAGACTAGCCGGAGCAATGCCCGATACACAACAGGTATCCAATGAGTGACAGCCATTGTGTTAGAACAAAGCATCAGTCAGGCCACACATGGTCACATGTATGTCTGAACATAATGGCCATAGAAGATCTAAGGTTGGCTGGCAGGGCTTCACTCTTCTCACCACGCCCCTCCAGCCCTGGCTCGATCTGTCACACATACATAGTCTCCCCCAACGCTCTGTACACTGTTTGAATTTCCAATGTTAGAAAACCTATCTTGTATGTTTGAAAATACTATGTCTGTCCAAGAAAGTCCCCTAGGACAATGAAAATAAATTTATGTGATAACTTCCATCATCTAACACATCATAGAAGATTCAGTAACCAGAGGCCAATCCAGGAAATGGAGCATAGGCTCAGGCACACTGTCCCATTGTTGGCGTAATGTAGGAAGAGACCCACAAATACAGAAAGAGAACATGGACCTTTACAGAAAGAGACCCAGAAATATGGAAAGAGAACTTGGATCTTTACAGAAAAGATCTTGGAACTCATCTAGGTCCAGTCCTTACCACATGTATGAGAATGCAGAGCCCAAGATATGTGAAGTGACTTGCCACAGCCCCAGATGCATTAACGAAAATGCTGGTTCCCAACTCCAGACCTCCTGATTCCCTGTTTACTGCTGCTCCTTCTACACCATGGATCTCCTGGAGACAAAGGGTGTTAGACCCCAAAGATCATTTTGCTGGGTCCCAACCTGCTGCACCCTTACTGTCACCCTCTCCCTCTGCACTTTCCTATATCATCACCATTGACATAAAATTTCAGTAATTAAAGAAAAAAAAAAAGTTGGTGAGGAGGGGAGGAAGAAGAAAAGGGGCTTCCTACACACATGTATAAAGCCCTGGCAGGCCCCAGGGAAATATACAGCTGCTCTAGCTTTCTGATTTGAGCTGTTAGCGGAGATTCCAGAAATTCAGCTGCTAACCACAGCAACGGAAGTCTTGCCTGCTCAGCCTCCCACATCTGTTCCTGGGCTCCAGAAGTGGGAGGGGAGGCCCAGCCTGGGAGGACTCAGAGCAGATGGCAGCTCCACTCCCTGTGGATGACTTCACTTGGGTAATTACGCCCAATGAGGAGGTTGGGAGGCCTCCTTGCTGATAATAATTAGCCAGGATAAATAAACTGAGCCCTGCTTGGAGGTCTTGGGAGAACATGGAAGATTAATATTAGTGACTATGGGTCACGGGGCACCTACTAAGTGCAGGCACTTTACAAACCATTTTTTGGTTAGTCCTCCCTACAAGCCTATAAGGTATAGGTTTTATGATCTCCATTTTGCATGAAAAAAACCCTAAAGCTTAGAAAATATAAAAGCAACACACCCAAGATCACTCAGGCAGTAGGTAACAGCTTCAAGGTTCAAACCTTAGTTCAAATGACTCAGGAGCCTGTGATTTTTCCTGGTGTGCCACACACATACCCTTGATGTCACTAGTGATCCAAAACAGGGGTCCTTTAACCAATATGAATCCAGTCCCTGCTCTCTGATAGACACTGACATTCAAAGACAATAAGCCACCAGCCCTCATCCAGGGGCTCACAATCAAGAGGAAAAACAAAGCAGAGACATCAGTAAGAATTATGCCACCAAATGGGAAATTCCTTTGCGGAGGTGGGTAGTCACCTAGATCATTTTTGTTGTTGTTGTTTACTTCCTTTCTATTGTCTCCAGGACCTCAAAGGCCATGGATGCATAGCAAAATGTTTTTGAGAGAAAGGAAGAAAGACTTAATAAATGCAGAAAAGAAAAGGGAAGTTCAGTATATATTTTTAGAACAAGAATTTTTAGAACAAGAATCTCCAAACTAAACAAAGGGCACACTATAGGGACTTCATTCGGTCTTGGAGAGTTTGGCTACCTCCAGGGCTTCCTTCCATGGCCCAGAGACGTTTATGGTGGATAAGAGATCACTCCAGTTAGACATCTCCCTATGGCTCTCTTTATGTCTTCATACCCTTGGTCTCGAAAAGTCATCAGGTCTCCCATTACAATCATTTTCCCCCAGAAAAGTAAAGAGAAGATCTTAGGGCTAAAACTGGAAGGAGAGCAATTCCATAAACATACCAGCTCCTAGAAAAATCTTCAGATGCTGGGTGATCCCAGCACTTTGGGAGGCCGAGACAGGTGGATCACCCGAGGTCAGGAGCTTGAGACCAGCCTGGCCAACATGGTGAAATCCCATCTCTACTAAAAACATACAAAAAATTATGCCAGGCGTGGTGGTGGTAGCCTGTAATCCCAGCTACTCAGGAGGCTGAGGCAGGAGAATTGCTTGAACACAGGAGGTGGAGGTTGCAGTGAGCCAAGATTGCACCGTTGCACTCCAGCCTGGGCAACAAAAGCCAAGATCGCACCATTGCACTCCAGCCTAGGCAACAAGAGCAAAACTCCATCTCAAAAAAACAAGAAAAATCTTCAGAGACTGGAGAGTCATCTGCCAGGATGGGACAGAAGGCTTCCTGCACTGAACAAGTCAGGAAACTAATCCATAAGGTCCCATCTCCACTCTGAGGGTCTTGTGTCATGTAAGCTGATCCCAGGCACAGAAAAGGATAAGAAGGTATCCAATTAAGGCTTTGAAGTTCTTGGAAAACCAGATAAAGGACCAAGAATTAAAAGGGAATATAATAGGTCATTCTTATTTGTGAAGATATTTATTAAGCACACATCATTTACTAGGCAGAATTTCTGAGGAGCAGTGAGCCAGACAGACCAGAAATCCATGCTCTCAAGGCACATACATCCTAGTGGGAGGAGACAGACAATTAGGGCATAAACAAAGTAATATAAGTTCAGGTATGGGAAAATTCCAAGAAAATAGGATAATACAATCAAGAGGTATTACAAAGCTGCCTAACTAGAAAGCTCAGGAAGAGCCTCTCTAAGAGGGTGGTATTTGAGTTGGGTTACGAATAATGAGAAAGTAATAGTCCAGAAAAAATCTGGGAGAAGAACATTGCTCTGTGACAGAGTAAGGCTGGCATGTTCAAAGTCAGTGCCATTGGAAGGAACCAGGGGGAGTGTGGAAAGAGAGCTGGGTGGGAGTCAGAGAATCAAAGGTCTTACAGGTTATGATAGGAAGTTCTTTTATTCCCATTACAATGGTAAATCATTGAAGGTGTTTAGGCAGGGGAGTGACTTGATCTGATTTACACTTTAGAAAGATAAGTCTGGCCACTGTGTAGTTTGGACTAAAAGAGTAGAGACAGGAGAACAAGTTGAAATATTACGAATGGGTTCGGTACATTAAAAAATAATCTCCAGTGATACAGCAAAGTTTATCCCATAAATATAAGGCTAGTCCAACACTAAGAAATCTGTGAATATACCTTATCACCACTCATCAGTCACATATCACTTAATGACAGGAATACGTTCTGAGAAATGTATTGTTAGGGGGCAAGCGCGGTGGCTCACACCTGTAATGCACTTTGGGAGGCTGAGGTGGGCAGATCACTTGAGGTCAGGAGTTCAAGACCAACCTGGCCAACATGGCAAAACCCCGTCTCTACTAAAAATACAAAAATTAGCTAGGCATGGTGATGTGCACCTTTAGTCCCTGCTACTTGGGAGGCTGAGGTGGGAGAATCACTTGAACCCAGGAGGCGGAGATTGCAGTGAGCTCAGATCATGTCATTAATCTCCAGCCGAGGCAACAGAGTGAGAATCCATCTCAAACAAACAAAAAAGAAATGTATCATTAGGTGATTTTGGCATTATGCAATCATCATAGAGTGTGCTTACACAAACTTAGATGGTAGAGCCTACTATACACCTTGGGTATATGGTAGAGCCTGATGTTCCCAGGCTACAAACCTGTACAGCATATTACTATACTGAATACTGTAGGCAACTGTAACACAATGGTAGGTACTTGTATACCTAAACCTATCTAAACACAGAAAAAGGACTGCTAAAATATTATAATCTTATGAGACCACTATAGTATATGTGGTCTGCCCTTGACTGAAACATCATTTTGCAGCACATAACTGTCTATGACAAAAGTACATGACTGGCTGGGCACAGTGGCTCACGCCTGTAATCCCAGCACTTTGGGAGGCTGAGGTGGACAGATCAGTTGAGGTCAGGCATTTGAGACCAGCTTGGCCAACATGGTAAAACCCTGTGTCTAAGAAAAATAGAAAAATTAGCTGGGCATGGTGGTGCATGCCTATAATCCCAGCTACTTGGGAGGCTGAGGCATCAGAATCTCGAACCCAAGGGGCAGAGGTTGCAGCGAGCCAAGATTGCACCACTGCACTCCAGCTGGGTGACAGAACGAGACTCTGTCTAAAAAAAAAAAACCAAAAAAAGGCATATGATTATTTCAATAGGGCATTTAATAAAATTCAAATGCATTCTAAATAAACATTTTTAAATGACAGAATAGATGAGTCATTTCTCAATATGATGAAGAGATTCTCTTTCCAACTGACTTTATTTTTAGCTGTAAAATACTAGAGGCCCCAAACAAAGATCCCCATTATTTCTATCATGGTTTATTATTTTGTTTATAAAATTCTAGACAATTCAATAAGATGTAAGACATAAATAAGAAGCATCAGTTTGGAGAGAAGAAAATTATCATTATTGATAGAGGGTTTGATTTATTTCTCTGCTGAGAATCTAACCTGGACATGGGGCTACTGTGTCCCTGCTGTTTACAATATGCTACTTCACTGAATCCCACGACACATTAGGGGGTCACATCTTTCTTCTTATTTGATAGACAAAGATGAGTAACTTTCCTACCTATGAAGCAAGGAAGCTGAGATTTGAACATAAGTTTGTGATTTAAAAGCCTGTGTTCTTACACCATGTTGCCAAAACATTGAAAGCCAGAGGTTGCCAGCAATTCTTCTTTCCTGTAGCTCCAGAGCTATGGAAATTTCAGCCTGCCTCTGGGATCAAGGTAGGACCTAGAGCTTGCCAGCATCTCAAAAGTCTTGGTGCCAGAGGAAAGCAGCTGCCTCCTTCCCTGCATCCCCTGTGCCATTCCAACTGGAAGGAGGCCCCAGAGTCTCAGCTTCTCTGCATAAAAAAAAAATGCCAAGGAACTCTGCATTTCAGTGTGAGTCTTAGTCCTTCCTAGGAATATTTAAGTACCCAAAAAAATATGTTTTTTAACCCAGCTGAGTCTACTATTAGTTGAACTGTGTTTGTAGTGCTAGAAGATAGTTTCTCTTGCCTCCAAGTTTTTGCCACATCATTGTAGTTCTTCACCTGCACAGCAAAGTCACATCATTGTAGTGCTAGAAGATAGCTAGAAGATTGGCCTCTGCCTCTAGAAGTGTGCTGACCCTGCCCAGAAGCTACGTGTTGCTGCGTGAGACTTGAAGAAAGAACCCAGGCCCCTGAGTTATGACTGTACAACCTGACTGTCTCTCTGGACTCAGACAAGACTTAACCCTACACACAGGGATGCTGAGAGGTTTCCTGAACCAAATAATTCTGCCACCTGAAGCACTGAGTCCCTGCTGAGAACATATAGCTTTCTCTTTTCATCTTGGATGTGAGCATCAGAATAAAACGTATCTCTTCTCATTTTCAAATGAAACCCTCAATTCAAAGAATTGAGGCCTATTGCCTCTCTAATATAAAGTGGACTGACATCTCTCTACATTTTCCTCATTACTCTTGAAATGCCAATGTCATGGGCAACAGGCAGTTCACCAGCTGCCTGAATTCAAAGTTGGCAAGCCCAAACTGACCTCTTCCCAGCAGCCAGTCACTTTGAAGCTTTTCACTTTCCTGTGGATGCTTTCTTTCCTCCCATCATAAACAACACAATACCCACCTGCAAGTGGCCTCTGTATCCTGGCCCTTGTCCCATCTCAGCCTTCCACTGTGCAGCGGGTATGAAGCGAGGATGTGGTAGAAAGAAAAGGAGAAGGATGGGAAGGACATGAGGAGGGGAGGAAAAGAGAGGAGGAAGGAGAAGGAGGAGCACCTGAAGAAGGGCTAAGAGGGTGTCAACAGAAGACTGAACCCACAGGGTTGTGGCATGTGGCACCATCTCTGCAACACAAAAGCATTGGTACTAGGAGAAATCTTTATCATTGCCTGAAGCATCTTTTACTGCACCATGAGGGCCAGGCTTTCCCCAGTTGTCTCAACTCATATTCTGACCACATACCTGGGCACTGAGGAGTGTGGCATCTCAGTTTGGGAACCTTGGGAAATCTGTCCCCAAGGAGGCTTCCTGTTTCCTGATAACCAACGCTTACCACAAACTCTGGAGGAATGCCCCACCGTGTCCAGAGGCCGCTGTGCCATTCTCTCCCCAGCCACAGGACCCTGGACAGCTCCCTGCGGACCCTGGGGCCCTCCCTTTGGAGGTTTCCAACAAAGTTACAGGGTTTGCCTCTCTTGGATTTCAGTCACATCAACAATAAAGACAGATTTTTAAAAATAAATGTGGGGCTCTCTGATCCACAGGCAGGGTTGGTATTCTGCAGAACACAAGGCTTTTTAAACATGGCACCCACGTCCCCCTCGAGTTGCCCCGTTTATCATTATGACAAGATGTTTATTAGCAGCAGAGCAGTAAACAGTGAGTGAACATCTGAAAACAGGACTATAAAATTCTCTAAATCACAGCTTCGCACAGCCACCAGCACTGGGATGAGCCTTCCCTTCATGGCTCTGGAAAACAAGGCTGCTCTCCATCTGCACCGGGGTCATTTACCCTGCTTAGATGCTGTAGAGGGCTTTTTCCTAGGTAGACTCATTTTGTCTCTTGCCCATTTCATTTGCACAGTTTCTAATGTATGCCAGATGCTGCACTCAGTGCCACGACCTGAAAATGGTGCCAGACTTGTGGGAGCTCACAAAATATATGCAAGTGGCAGAGTACAAACACGACAACATCCTTTGCTCTCTGAAGGAGCCAGACCCCACTTTTGTGTGTGTGTGTTTGTGTGTGTTTGTGTGTTTGTGTGTGTGTGTGTGGTGTGGCTCTATTCATTTATTTATTTGCTTTTTTATTCATTCATTCATTCATTTTTAGAAACAGGGTTTGGCTCTGTCACCCAGGCTGGAGAGCAGTGGTGAATCATAGCTCACTGTAGCCTCAAACTCCTGACCTCAACTAATCTTCCCACCTAGGCCTTCCAAAGTGCTGGGATTACAGGCATAAGCCACTGTGCACAGGTTCCCCCTTCTTTCTGTCTTCTACTAACCACCACACAGCCTATGCTCATACTTCTTATAAAGGATCTAGTTTGTATGTGTCCTGAGATGAGTTTAGCCACTTATTCCGGGTCGGTGTTACTGACGATCTTCCAGAAGGCTTGCTTGGCACTACCACATTCTTTTAGGCCACAGAGAGGAGGATTTGGTTGGTTGTATAAAGATTCATGAAGCTTCCATATTATCTTCGTAGCAGAGGCCATATCACTGTAGTTCTTCACCTGCACAGTCTGCTGGGCTTTCTGCTGGGCTTGCTCCTGCAGCTGCTTCCAGTCTCCTATGTCACTCAAGACACAACGTGGTAGGTCACCTCACACCTCACATGTCAGACTTTGTGCATCCCATCTCCCACACTGTGGGACCCGTGGAGCACCCCCTGCCCCAACCTCCTAGGCACACACACTGGAGGGCCCCTGAGGCTTCTGCTACAGGCAGGCAGGAAGGGTGTGCCACTAGCTCACCATGGTCTACCTTATGAGTTCTGCCTTCCCTAGTGGCTGCCCAGAGGGTCCACGTAACACAATTCAAAGTCCACGTAACTAGAAATACGAAGGGGCTAAGGCCCCATGGGGAAGAACCTTGGCTGATCAGAGTGGGAAGATAGGGAGGAGAGAGTGGGTCAATTCTCCCTTCCTCCCAACAGACTGTTCCCAAACACAGTGTTTCTGTTCAACCTCTCCCGAGACCCAGCATTTGATGGAGCAATAGCTGGGCTTCTTGGTTAAACTGTAGCCAGTTTGGTAACACAACTCTTTGTATTTGCTTTTTCTCATTCCCATCTCATTTCCCCTCTTCCCTCACTCTCACTTCCCTGGAATCGTACTCCTGCACCTCTATAGAGCATGAGCTCATAAGCTTTGCTTCAGGTTCTGTTTCCTAAGAAATTCAGGCTAAGATACCTCTCAACCATAAACGACCAAAAATAACTTCCCCACAACCTTCTATTTACCCTGCTCGGCCAGTCTCCTCAAGCCTACTCAGACATTGCCTGGCAGCCAGCTCCCTGCTACAGGGTGGAAGAGGAAGCCAGGAACTTTTCAAAAGGAATCAGAATGGAAGGTGAAGAAAGGTCACTCTTTGATAAATGCAATGAGATCCTTTATCAGCCTGAAGGACCAGGCTCCTCACTGATGAGGAGAAGCATGCCCCAAGCTGGGGCTTACACAGACACATTCCCCAGGGATGATGGTTTATGTGGGGGAGAAGATGGCGAAACCATGAGGTCTCCTTCAGGGTGGAGCACCATGAGCCCAGCTGGCCTTGGATGGGGCAGTGCTGGCCCTGGTGGTGCTTCTGACATGCTTGGCACTTTGCAGAAGGTATTACAGTGGATAAGCATCAGGCTTCAGAATTAGCTATTTTTAGCATCATGTGGCTTTGCAACTATCTTTGTATTTCTTTTATTTCTTTACCAGATATAAATAACTAGAATTTTCTCCAATTTTTTTCCCTTCTCTAGCAGGTATCCCCAGCAGTCAATTAACGATGAGCCACTATAACACACCTAAATTAACAAATCTACAATCTTCCAAGTTTTTTTTTTACTGTTTTTAGATGAATGTACGATGAGAAATTCAGCATTAATTAATTTTGGATTTTCTTATTACAAAAAAGAAAGTGAAGGACCTGAAAGCACCAGAACAGTTTCAATTTATTTACCTTCATTGGAATGTCTTCTAGAATATGTAAAAAGTAATAAAATGTATCTTTCACGCTACATGTACAATAAGAACTTCTATGATTGTATATATGCCTTTAATGTATTTTCCCCTCAAGATTATCAACTGTGTGCTTGACATTGAAAATTAAATCCATTATCAGTTGAAATTTTTGGTTATAAATGTAATAAGAATCGTTTCACAAAGAGAAAACATGTAAAGCAGTATTAAAATTTGGCCAAACAAGTGTTCTGTATCTACTTTAATAAGTGGTTATTCTTGTAAAAAAAAAAAATAGCTATTTTTGGCACACACATCCCAAACCTCATCAAAACTGATGCAGACCCATAGTCAGGTCAAGCTCCCCTGGTGGTAAATGACATGCTCTTACAACACAACTCTCCAATAGATAGGGAAAAGTATTAGTCCACAAAATGGCCTGTGCTCTGAAGTGTAAGGTGAAAGGCCACATTTGCAACCGGAATCTATTTTCAAAACACATATTCTGTGCTTACTACATATAAGCAGTCTAGAGGCTGAAAATCCACAGATACATAAGCCCCCAATTCTGACTTCAAAAAGTTCACATCTATTTCAGGGCACCAACACACTCACAGTTTTAATATGACATGGCATCATAATAGAAATGCAAAGTGGGAGCAAAAAGGAGGGTATCTGGTCTAATCAGGAGTCTAGCTGAGATTTCTAAAAGAATGTATAAGAAGCAACCTGATAATATCCAGTGATATAGGACAAGGGACTGGCACATGCAGAGTCTTGAGGAATCAAACCATTCTGAAAGCTCCTGCCAAACATTCCATGGAGGGTTCCTCATTCAGAAGCCTCCTGCTGCTGCTACTATTGCTGTTCCCACCACCACCAGCAGCCACACTCTACAATGACATCATCTAGGAACCTCTACATCTGTTAGGGGTACTACTCACCTCTGGCCTTTTCCCCCAAAGCTTTCATGAGTATTTGCTCTACTTGTTACATGGAACAGTGGATTGGCCAGGCAGATGCATAAGAGGCCTCCCATGTTCCCACGAATAACAGTGGCTCCCTAAGGCAGAGATTGACAGTCTCAGGAGGGAGGGCCAATAAGGCAAGCAAGGGATTAGAACATAGGCAGTATGAAAAACAATAAATCCTAGGGGAGTTACTGGAAAGGTCATGAGGAAACTTTCCAAGAAGATGGAGAAGTTCTATATCCTGGTAGAAATGGGGATTATAGAAGCATACATATTCATTTGCCAAAACTGACTAGTTAAAATATATATAAATATATTTTATATTCATTTATCAAAAGGTATTATTTATCTTCAATGTATACAAATATTACCTTTAAAGACACTGTAAAAAGATAACAATAAAACCAAATGGAGTCACAGGATACATGAAACAAAGAATGGCCAAACGTTGATAATTGTGGAAGCAGGATGATGGATTCATACACCATTGTGTTTATTGTTTAGTGTGTGTGTAAAGACTGTATGCTTTGTCATGCATGGCCACTGAAGTCTCTATTCTGTTAGTTTAGTGGTCAGCTAGTGAGATGACAGAGGTGTCCTTAAACACCTAGAGCCAAAGAAAAAGGAAAAATGAAAAACTATCTTCCCGGTCTTTGTATATTGGTTCTGTGATGGGGCACTTCTTCAAACACAGGCCATTTATGATTCTGCCTTAGCCTTCACTTCCTGCTTTCAGGGAACCTACAGGTCAGCCAGAGGTGAAAGCATGGGGTCTCCTCAGGTCTTCCCTGGACATGTGTCCAGCCCTGAGCATGTGGTGGCCTTCTAGATTCCTCAGTATGCACAGGAGCTTTTCAAAGCCCTTACTCCCCCAAGTATCTCCTTCCCTAGCTGCCTCTTCCTTCCCAGGATTTCCCATCTGCTGCTCGCCCTGACTTTTATCCTCTGCCACAGGTGGCTGCAGCTTTTAAATGCTTCCGACGAGCCACTTCAGCCCTGAGAAAGATCCAAGTCAAGAGAAACAAACGGAAGCCCTGAGCCTATCTTTCAGGGAGCCGCCAGGCAGCTTAAAACACATAACCACAATTCTTTGAAAATAAGAAGAGCACTGTTCCTGCTAGTACCAGCAACCTTTTCCAGGAATATAGATCACTGTCTTCACAGCTGCTACAGAATTGAGTGGGGCTTGGTGAGTAAGTTAAAACAACTCAGTGCTCTCTTCCCAAAATTCAGCAGCTTCTTTCTTCATTCATTCAACCAGCATTCGCCTACTTGTTGTAACTTTTTTAAATTAGATTCCAGAGTTCTGAAAAATTTGATTCTGACAGTTTTTGCCAGTTAAATCACTGCTTTAATGGAAACAGATGTTCTAAGTTCCCTACTTAGTCATTTTCAGTGACATCACTCTTGTTTATTCTGTATGTGTTTCAATTCTTCTGTAGTGAAAAGTTTTATAAATGCCCCATGTAATTCTGGTAACAATCATTTGCCCTTATCAAAGTTTTTAAAATCACTAGTTTAAATGAACTCTGGCTCTCTTTGTGATTTAAGTAACCTTTTTTAAGAGACTAGTCTTGCTATGTTGCCCAGACTGGTCTTGAATTTCTGGACTTAAGTCTCCTCCTGAGTAGCTAGGACTACAGGCATGTTTCGCTGTGCCTGGCTATTGATTTCAGCAATTTTAACTTACACTCCCTGTCGTCTTTAGAGTTAACCAGCTCTAGAATGACATTTCATAAGTGTCTCTGAAGCCTCCAGGCACCTCATATCCCTGTGTCCATCAGGGAAGCCTGTGTCAGCCAGTTCTGGAGCATCCAGAAATGATGAGGCATTTCACAGAGCCCACCAAGACTCAGTGGATGGGTGCTAGTGTTTCTCCTGCCCAATTTTTTTTTTTTTTTCTTTTTTTCTGAGACAGAATCTTGCTCTGTCGCCCAGGCTGGAGTGCAGTGGTACGATCTCGGCTCACTGCAAGTTCCGCCTCCCGGGTTCAAGCCATTCTCCTGCCTCAGCCTCCCGAGTGGTTGAGACTACAGGTGCCTGCCACCACACCCGGATAATTTTTTGGTTTTTTTTTTAGTAAAGACAGGATTTCACTGTGTTAGCCAGGATGGTCTCGATCTCCTGACCTTGTGATCTGCCTGCCTCGGCCTCCCAAAGTGCTGGGATTACAGGTGTGACCGCGCCCAGCCTCTCCTGCCCAATTCTAAGCATACCTCTCTTCAGTCTTTGTGTCCTTCCATCATTTTTCTCTTAAGACAAGCAATACACAGAGAGAATTGCAACAAGCACATCCATAATACCAAGGACTACTTATTAGTAAACATGTTTGGTTTTGTGATTGTCTTATTTTTATCTTAATCAATGTGAATGTTACTTACTCCCACTTCCCAGAATCTTCACCAGACCCTCAACAGATAGGGACCTGAAGGATTAGGCTTTTCTCCCCTTGAACACGCTTCCACATGCACAGCTAAGCAGCTCAGTATTTGTGAATGCTTTTTCTGACCTTCTCTCTTTCTTTCATTTAACTACTTTAGGGAATGTTTCTGGCCACCTAAAGGGAACTCTGAGTGACAAACAGATCTCCATGTGGTTGTTTTTCCTAAGCCAGATGCATGTAACACCTGGCAGCTGAGTCGTTTGGGGAAAACAGCTTCTTGTCACACCTCTCTGATTCCACCAGCCCAGGGAATCATTGGAGAATCCAGAAACAGTGGCATGGAGCTAGGCATTGCCAATTCTTACTTTTCACAGAACTACGGGGAGCGTGAAACTCTGCAACCCTTCTTTTGCTTTTGTATAGCTTCTTGGTTTCATCTCAGAAGAACCAGATGGGAATGCATTCCTTTCATTTGTTAATATTTTGTTAATGTGCAACTCTACATACATAATGCACATCATGCTATTCCTATGCCAAAAAGAAACCCCGAGTGTCTCCTCACTGCCAGTAAATTAAGCCCAACATCTTTTCAAGTTTCAAACGAGCTGAACCTGATATATTTTTCTAATTCTATTTTGTAGTGTGTAGAGTACTGTGATCTAGGCAAATCAACCATCATCTGCTTTCTCTTTTGCCCCAGACTGTCCCTCTTTTGTGATTTTGCTTATGCCATCCCCTCCAATTCAAGTGTCCTCTCATCCCGTTGTGGTGACCGCACACCCAGCCATCCTTCTGGAGTCAGCACGACCCCAACCAACTCAGAGCTCACCTTCTTCTCAACCCCGTAGCACTTTGGGGGTTCCTCGCTTACTCCGTTTTACATTTTGCTTTGTATTGCAGTTTTGATCGGTCTGTCTCTTCCACTGTGTTAAAAGTTTCCTGAGGGGAGGGAAGGTAGCGTAGTGACTTTTGCTACTGACAGTATCTCCTATGTCCCAGGGATTCAAAAATGTTCACCCAAATGAATGGTATATGAGAAGAGAATTAAATGGCATGGCAGTCATTTCCCTTGGGCATCAAGCATCCCCCCCACAAGTGAAACTAAATTTGTCTTCTTGCAAGTACTTATTTAGTGCCTGTGAAGCGCTTGCATTTAGTTCCCCAAGTTGAAGGTCCTAACCAGCTAGTGTAGTGCTCATGGAATTGACTGATCAATGCCTAAGGGATTAGAAGAACTCCATTCAAGACTCACTGACTCTTCTCTTGCTAATTATCTTCAGGGTCTCATGAACAAATTGCTCTGTAATCAGTAATTTCATCCTCTGCACAGAGCCTGGGCTTAACTTAAGAGGTCTGAAAAACAACTCTGTCCTCTTCCACCTCCAACAGGGATAAGAGGGCGATAAGCAGGCCTGAGATTGAGGCCTTAACACTAAGTGAGTTTAACATACAGACAGGAAGGCTCAAGAGCTCAAAGGACCCTTCGTGACTATTCAGCCCAATACTCTCATTTTATTAGGTTGCTGCAAAAGCAATTGCGGCAATACACACAAGAAAAATGCAGATGGAAGAAGGGGGCCACTTCTCCAAGGTTATGTGTTTCCTTAAAGGTAGAACTACATGGAGGCCTGATTCCCAAGGCCGCTCTACCATTAATTACGCCAATGTTTTCCCAAATCCGCCTCAGCATGCAAATCACCTGGTGTTTTTGTTAAGAAGAAAGAATCATGAAGACTGTTCTGCGGGATTATCGGAGACAAGGAATACAGGCTAAATAAGTGGCAAGTTTCATGCTTAGACGTTCCCGCCCTTCAGCCTGGCCCGGGTTCCCCCTGCGTCCTGGTTGCCACTGCTTGGGTGCCCATCTGCTGCCCTCGCGGAGCTGGGCCATGGGCGCAGATGTGCCCCAGCGCTGCGCGTGGCGTTTCCACCGGTCCGCTCGGTGGCCTGAGCCTTCTGCAGCCATTGACCCGGCTGCCCCTCCCAGTGTTCCTGCCACCTCCGGCTCTACCCCCTCGACTTCGGCCTCGGTGGCGTGAAGAGTTCGTGCTGGCCCTTGCTCGCTCAAATCTCCTCTGAGGACCTCACGGTCCCGAAAATGCTTTCATTGTGCTCCTTGGTCGCATGCGCCTCACTTGCATTCTCCGGCTGACCAAGAAGCACAGGGAGGCAAGTCCCAGGCTGGAACAGTGGCTCTGCATGGTCCGCACGTCCCCTTCTCGGCACTGGCTGTCTACTTCAGGCACATGTATTGCTAGGCTGGGGTGTGCACCGTTTTTGCCAGCCTGGAGTATGCTGTCTCCTAATCAACATAGGATCCCACATGGAGGCGTGGTGGGACTTCCGGAGCGAAGAGCAGACCCTCTTGACCTGAGGGAAAGCTATTCTGAACCCTTCAATCCTGCTAGGGAGGAGGCAGCCCACTGCCGGGAAGTCAGAATCAAGATACTACTCTACTCTGGTCTTCCCCAACCAGTGTCCTCTCTTGTCCCTACTGAAAACACAGGTGGGGTGAGACAGAAGGGTAGAGGCCAAGGCTGACTCCAGTGCTGCTGGCCTATCCCTGGCCCTCAAGCAACAGCAACCCTACCTGAGAGGCCCCAAGAAGCTGAGCTAGCAGAGACCTCCAGCATTTGGTACTGAAAAGAGTCCAGAGGCTCACGACCACCATCCAGTTTTTTGGCCTTTACATAGCCACCTTTTGCTGAGGTCAGGCACCCCTGGGCAGTGGCTGCTCCCTGACAATCACAGCCATTTCTCTTCACAAGGTCATTCACATGGCTGATGTATCTCATGATCTACTGTGCATACCCAGGCCTGGAGCCACAGTCCCCTGCCAAAGCTTCTCAGGTGGTCTAGTCCTGACCTCGCCTCTTTGATTTGGGGTGTGCCCTAGGGTGCATACCCTTCCCTATCTGAGCCTCAGTGTGTCCATGTGTGTGATGGGGAATGGGTGTGTTATGTGATTTCCAAGGGCTCTGTCAATCTGTGGTTCTGATGTCACCGATGGAGGTGGTGTTCTGTACCTAAAGGATGACCCATTCCAGAAAAAGCACCAGCACAGCATGTATTTCCCTTCCCTTCTGAAGTTTCTGGCTTATAGACTTCCCCTCCTTTAAAAGGTATGGGGTGGAGGGATCATATCCACAGGTCCCTACCCTGAAATGGGCTCCCTTGTATACCCCTGTCTTCCCTACTGCTCCAGGCCCTGAGCTTTTTTGGTTGTACATTTTATTTTAAAAGAAAATAATGTTTTTTTGCCAACAACAACAACAAAGTTTCATGCTTAGGAGATGGTAAAAGGAGGAGCCTTTAAGCAGAAAAAGAATTTGTAGGTTGATGGTGGAATTGTAAAGGGGAGTGGAGAGGAGTTCAGTTTTTGAAATGGCACTGCAAGTAACATAATAGTACAACAAAGTGTTTTATGATCTAATTGGAAAAACTAGACTAGGGCACTGCACACCACGTCTTAGAATTAAGCACGACTGGCAATGGAGGAGCAGAAATGACCATGATTACTAAATGACTAGGAAAAACTTCTTGGAGGAGGTAGTGTTTGAGCCAGACCTTGAAGAAGAGCAGGACTTAAATGGGGCCACAGAGGGGTGCAGAGTAAAGGCAATTGGGCGGAGGGGTGATTTTCAGGGACATTAGAGACCAGCTATCCTCAATCAAGAGATGAGGGAGTCTGGAGAAAAAATGTTGCAGTCAAAACAGCTAAGAAAACAATGCTTTTCAGTGGTCTCTCCCTCTTCCCTCCTCTTGGTGTGACTTACATAACTCTGCACACTTACTTTCCCACCAATATCACCCAGCACCTGTTCAGAGCAACACCCCACTTGTATCTCTCCTGCCCTAAACAACTCCCACATTCTCAACCTGCTCAGTCCCTCTCCCCACTAATTAGTCAACCAGTGCTCAGGGCTTACTGTGTGCCAGAGCCTGTGCCAAACAAATGACATGTAATGTCTTTTTTAGTACTCACAGTTTAGCACTTAGTAATAGTTATTATTATCTGCATTTAACAGAAGAGCGAATGAGGTATGGTAGGCCAAATAACGCTCCTGCCTCCCCCAAAAAATATCCACATCCTAATGCTTAGAACCTATGAATACGTTATCTTACATGTTGAAATATGTTGGCTGGCACGGTGGCTCATGCCTGTAATTCCAGCACTTTCGGAGGCCAAGGCAGGCGGATCACGAGGTCAGGAGATGGAGACCATCCTGGCCAATATGGTGAAACCCTGTCTTTACTGAAAAAATTACAAAAAAAGTAGCTGGGTGTGGTGGCAGGCACCTGTAGTCCCAGCTACTTGGGAGGCTGAGGCAGAAGAATGGCCTGAACCTGGGAGGCAGAGCTTGCAATGAGCGGAGATTGTGCCACTGCACTCCAATCTGGGTGACAGAAGTGAGACTCCATCTCAAAAAAAAAAAAAAAAAAGTTACAATGGCATTTTGCAGATGTGAATAAGTTAAGGATCTTAAGATGGGAGATGATCCCAGGTTCACTGTGTGGGTCAATGTAATCACAAGGGTCCTTGTAAGAGAGAAGTAGAAGCATCAAAGTCAAAGGGAAGATGTGATGATGGAAGCAGAATCACACAATTAAGAGTCATGCACCTGAAGATGGAGGAAGGTGGAAGCCAAGGAATGCAGGCAGCCTGCAGAAGCTAGGAAAGGCAAGGAATTCAATTCTTCCCAGAGCTTCCAGAAGGAACACATCCCTGCCAAACATCTTGATTATAACCTGTAAGACCCATTTCAGACTTTTGACCTCTAGACTGTAGGATAATAAATTTGTGTAATTTTAAGTTCCTAAGTTTGTGGTAATTTGTTACAACAGCAGTAGAAAAAGAATATCCTGGGTTTACACAACACTTGCACTTTAGCAGAGACTTTTACTACCTTAACTCAATGCCGTATCTTCAAACAAAGGAAATCTGGCAAAATCTGGCAGGCCAGTAGGGGAGACATCTGTATGTGTGTGTGTGTGTCTGTCTTGCAGAGTATGCGTGAGAGGGTGTTGTAAGAAGTAGCTGTTGGAGTGTTTGGAAATTCATAATAATGTCAAACAATCTGTTCTAATGGAGAGAATTCCCCAAGCAGTCAATGCCACACCTGGAATAAGATTCTGACAAAAGTACCTAAAGAAATTACAGGTGGTGGCTCACACCTGTAATTCTAGGTCGAGGCAGGTGGATCACCTGAGGTCAGGAGTTTAAGACTAGCCTGGCCAACATGGCAAAATCCCGTCTCTGCTAAAAATACAAAAATTAGCTGGGCGTGTGGCAGGTGCCTGTAATCCCAGCTACTCAGGAGACTGAGGCAGGAGAATTGCTTGAACCTGGTAGGCAGAGGTTGCAGTGAGCCGAGATCATGCCATCGCACTCCAGCGTGGGTAACAAGAGCAAAACTCCATCTCAAACAAAGAAAGTAACCTGGTCAGAATGCACCACTCAGAGACCTCCCTCCTACTACGGTTTTACATCCCTCTCACTGCCTTTATCCTGGAATCAGTGGCTGCATTTTTGTTCTCCAGGAGCCTGTTGTCAACCTGACTAATTAGGCGGGTGCAATGATCAGGAATGGGAGCCATAAAAGGAAAATTGCTGAGAGGTTGGCTGCCCATTAGAGAAGGGCTATGCCTATCACTTCCCCATTAATAAAAGAAAGGTGGGACTTTGCATGAAATCTCAGCTCTAATATTGCCTGGCTGGTTTTTATTGGCCATGAGAGGCTCTAAGCAGGAAATTCTGGGACAGTTCAAAAGTGCTGTATTATATAAGATTTACTTTGCATTCAGCAAGGCAAAGTAAAGTTACTGTGCTGGTGGTTAGGTGCTGAGGTACCTGACCATTTTGTTTCAAGAAAATGTAATCAATTACTTGGGGAAAATACAAAAATTGACCTATGATATGATGAAAATAACACTTTGTCCTCTGGTCTTCCTCCCAAAAACCCATACCCTAGTCTAATCTTGAGGAAAAAAATCAGATAAATCCCAGTTGAGGGCATCCTACAAAATAACTGACCAGTTCTCCTCAAAACTGCTGTAAGGATTGGCAACTATAGCGATTGCTATTTCCATAGTGTATAAAAGCTCTGGCTCCTGCCTACGCTGGCCCCTACCACAAAGCCCTCTGCAAATCTTAGCCTCAGGATCCATGTGGGTAGCTCTCCTAATTTCAGAAATAACCACCGTAAATGAACACAAAGACTTACATGTGCAGGATTCAGGAGACATGACCTTGAGTAGGTGATCTGCCCTCTGGAAAGCCATCTCCTCACTTGTAAACTGAAGAAGTCGGTTTAGGTCAGCGCTTGTCAATTCTAACTGCATACGAATCACCTGAGGACCTTGTTAAACTGCAGTTTCTGATTCAGTAGATTTGGAGTGGGCCTCAAGAGTCTTCACTTCTAACAAATTTCTAGATGAGGCAGATGCTTACTGGACCACAGACTATATTTCAAGAAGCAAGGGTCTGGATCCTTGGTTCTCAAAACAGGGAAAATTTTGACCCACAGGCGGACATTAGGCAATGTCTGTAGACAGTTTTGGTTGTTACAACTGGAAGGCAGATCTACTGGCATCTAGTGGGTAGAGGCCAGAGAAGCTGCTAACATCCTACAATGCATAGGCCAGTCACCACAACAAAGAATTACCTGGTCCAAAATATCAATAGCACTGCTGCTGAGAAACCTTAGTCTAGATCAGTCATTCTCAAACTTGAGCGTGCATCAGAATCACCTGGAGGATCTGCTAAAGCACTGATTGTAAGGCCCCTCCCCAGAGTTTCTGCATCAGTGAGTCTGGATGGGGCCTGTGCCTTTGCATTGCTAGCATGTTCCCAGGATGCACTTGGAGAACCACTGGTCTTCATGACTCAGATCCTTGCAGTTCCAGCACGCCTTGCCTCTCCCACTGCCCACACACCGGAGGCCATGACTCCTCATTCTAAAACACCCAACACAGCCAGAACTTGTTGGTTCCAAGGTAGGAACTGGCATATTTCCCCTGTGACAGCTTTAGATCTCGAGATGAGGCAAAAATCGACGGGGAAACCAACTCCATCTTAAAGAACTTTCCCAGTACACCTGGCCCTGTGTGTAGGTGGATCCACTTTTAAATGAAACTAACAGCCCTTCTCCTGAGGCTAAAAACAAAGCAATGGAAGGACAGTTTACACCCAGTTTTGTTGCCCCCTGCCCTCCATTTTTGTTCCCCACAAATGACCCATTAAATGTCAGAACCATGTACAAGGAAACAGCTAACAGGCAAAGAAACATAGCTGTCTTTCTAGGATGACATGTTGGTGGGCCCATGAGATGGCACACAGTGAGACTCCTCACCTAACCCCTCCATTCTTCTCACACAAAACAGCACAGAAAAACTGTCTCTATTAATCCAGGCGACCTAGGGAATGAATACACACACCCTCACCTCCCAGCTTGCCCACTTCTCTGAGTGACCCTGGGGAAGTCACTTCACCTCTGGAAGCCTTGGTTTACAATCTGTAAATGAGAATGATACAAGTACTTCATGGGTTACTATGAGGCTTGATGCATGAGGCAGCCTATGTTATTGACCCCAACTATGGACCAGCACCATGTTAAGCACTGGGGCTATCGCAGTGAACAGAACAGATGAAAATCCCTGCCCTGCTGGTTCATGGTAGGACCTCAACATTCTTTTTTTTCAAGATGGAGTTTCACTCTTGTTGTCCAGGCTGGAGTACAATGGTGCAATCTTGGCTCATTGCAACCTCCACCTCCTGAGTTCAAGTGATTCTCCTGCTTCAGCCTCCCAAGTTGCTGACATTACAGGCTTGTGCCACCACGCCTGGCTAATTTTGGATTTTTAGTAGAGACGGGGTTTCACCATGTTGGTCAGGCTGGTCTCGAACTCTTGATCTCTGATGATCCACCCGCCTCAGCCTCCCAAAGTGTTGGGATTACAGATGTGAGCTACCACGCCTGGCCCTACCTCAACATTTCTTGTTGAATTTACCTTAGACAAATCAGTGAGTGCTCCCCCTCCCTAAGAGATCAGTCAACCACAGCCTCCAATCCACTTACAAAGAAAAGCTCCAACAAGCCAGGCAGCTCAAAGCAGAGGAAATGGAGTCAGTGAGGCCTTCTTCAGGATGAATTATTTTTCGCTTAATATGGTATGGGCCGCAGCTCCCTGAGCTTTAAATATTAAGGGTTTTATTATGACTATTTCATTACTCTGAGCAGTACATTGCAGGAGACAAAGTTACTCAGTGTGACTAAAGCAGGAGGTGAGGCTGGCTGGTGTCAGATGCCCAGTCCTGTTGGGTGGGCAGGGAACTGGGAGCTGGTGAACCACAGTCAGCTGAGAACTCCCAGCCGGCAGAGGGGAGGACAGGATGTATCTCATTCATCAGTGGATATATGGAGCAGGCCCCATTTGTGCCAGGGACTGTGCAGGGCAGAGGGGACACAGCAGCTCTCTGGGCACAGGTGTTGAGTGATTGGCTCTGCAGCAGACTGCCAGACCCAGGCCCAGGACTCCCAAGGGCCAAAGAGGACTTTCTGGTGAAGGCTCCATTTAGACAATGGCTGTGAGCTCTGGCTGGTCAACCTGGCAGGTCAGTCTGAGCCTCTACAGGCCCCACATCAGGGGTTCTGTCAGGGGGCCAGCAGCCATGAGCCAGCCTGCCCTAGTCTACCTCCTTTCTTCCAGCACCCCAGTCCCCTGGCCTTCCTCTCCCTGTTGCGCCTTCTCCCAAGGGAACCCCCAGCATTCGTGGTCTTTTCAGTGATTACCCTGCCTTTGTCACTCTCTCCCTGGACCCACTCCCATGTCTGATTAAATGTGACAAACTCTTCCCCAGGGCTGGGATCAGAGGATACTGATTTGCTGGTGTTATTCCTCTGAAACATTGATTCGGTAAACATATATTCACATTTTTCGTATAGGTCTTCTGGAGGCTATTTTTTAACCCTAGGGAATGATGGATGCAGAAAGTTGCAGCACCAGGGAACAACTGAGGGGACAAAAGGTCAGATATGGGGAGGAAAACATTTGTTTCCTGCCACAATAGGCTGCTAAGGTCACAATAACCATAAGAGGTAGGTATTATTTAGGCAGATTTTTTGCAAATGAGGAATCTGTGGATAAGAGAGCTTTAAGGGACTTTCCTAAGTGTCACACAGCTAGCAAAAGACCCAGGATTTTCCTAAAATCACATGCCCTATCATCCATGAGAAGCCAGCTCTTTGACCCCATGTGCATGGCCTCCTGATAAACTTTGGGGTTAGGAAGCCCAGACAAGTGAGGCCTCCTCTAATACCTGTGCTGAACCTACTCCCTCACTTTCCCTCCTCGACCCCCAAAGCCCCAGTCTGTGGGTATAGCTACAGCAATTGGAGAAAGAGGTCCAGCAGCAAGGCGCAGCCTGTGCCCACACAGGAATGAAAACTGTTCAGGTGTCCCCTGACAGGAATCACAGTCCATACCCAGGTCAACTCTATGTGCGAGTCCGAAGGCCAGACCCTGATGCAGGACAGCGGGCCCTCGGCATCACTTCTCCAAGCCCTGCCTGGGGAAGCGGGGCTCACTGAAGCTAAGCTGGCCAACTGAAGCCAGTTTCCGGCTAACAGCTGGTGTAGTGCCTTCATGTGTCTGCCCTCCCGGGTCACATTTGCATTTTAACAGCCACCTTCATGTTGCCCCACTGGGAAGTAACAGTTGCAGGGCAGGGGGGAGCGGGGTGGGGATGATGTGCTTGAGAGAAAAGGGTGGACTTTCCTAGACCTGGAAACGTTTTTTATTTCCCAAGAGCTATTTTTCTATTTCCTACTCAAGCCTTTTTCCCCTTAGGCTGCTCCTTGCTTCCTTTCTACTGTAGCAGGAAGGGCTCACAGCTTTCAGGGCCCCCTGCCTGTCTTCTCTCTGGCACGGCAGCTTAGCCTCAGCTGGGGCTCCCAATTAAGCAAGAGCTCGGGCTAATGGGTTCCCTCAGCTCTCCCTCAGGGCAGCTGGGAGGGGTCCCTCCCGCCCTTTCTCTGTATCCCTGACACTGTGCCACTCTCCTCCACCCCAGCCCCACCACACACTTCCCCAAGCCGGCCTTGGATTCCCGCATCTCAGATCCAGTGCCTTTGACTACTACACACCTGCCAGCTCCAGGACTGATTGCTGATCATGGCCGCCACTGCCCCCTCCCCTGAACTAAGTGATGACCGAATCAAGCCCCCACACCCTTACACACCCGTAGTAAAATTGGAGAGGCTCTGGGTTTGGTGCTTGGTGATTCAGGTGTGACTCCCAGTTCTGCCACTTGTACGGGTGACCTTATTCAGGACATGTCATCTCTAAGCCTCAGTTGACTCACCTGAAAAATGGAAGGCAACCAATACCCACCTACTTCACAGAGTTGTTATGAAGATCGAATAAGATTATGCATTCAGGAGCGCAGTAAATAATACTCCTGTCTTCTCCTCCTGAGTTCTGAGAGGAGAAACATGATTTAAAAAAATAAAAATAAAAAGACTAAATTGAGGCAGAGTACATTTTTTAAAATCAGTCTTGGCCAGGTGCGGTGGCTCACGCCTGTAATCCCAGCATTTTGGGATGCCGAGGTGGACAGATCACGAGGTCAGGAGACCGAGAGACCATCCTGGCTAACATGGTGAAATCTACCAAAAATAAAAAAAAAAATTAGCCCAGCTACTCAGGAGGCTGAGGCAGGAGAATGGCATGAACCCGGGAGGTGGAGCTTGCAGTGAACAGAGATCACACCACCACACTCCAGCCTGGGTGACAGAGCGAGACAGAAAGGAAAGAAAGAAAGAAAGGAAAGAAAGGAAAGAAAGAAAGGAAGGAAGGAAGGAAGGAAAGGAAGGAAGGAAGAGGAAGGAAGGAAGGAAGAGGAAAGGAAGAAGGAAGGAAGAAAAGAAAGAAGAAAGAAGAAAGAAGAAAGAAAGAAAGAAGAAGAAGAAAGAAAGAAAGAAAGAAAGAAAGAAAGAAAGAAAGAAAGAAAGAAAGAAAGAAAGAAAGAAAGAAAGAAAGAAAGAAAGAAATCAGTCTTATTAATAGAGCTAAATTGAAGAACATGGATTAGACTTGGGGCCAAGGGGGCTTCCTGGTATGTCTCTCCTGAATGCACATGTGAAAGCAGAAGGCATCACAGGCCTTCTGGCCCTGCAAAGCCCTAGCCTGTAGAGTGTAGCTGCAGCAATTGGAGAAAGAGGTCCAGCAGTAAGGCACAGTCTGTGTCCATGCAGGAATGAAAATAGTTCAGGGGTGCCCTGACAAAAATCTCAGTCCAGATCCAGGTAGCAACTCTACCTGCAAGTCAGAAAGTCAAACCCTGATGCAGGACAGCTGGGCCTCTGGGCATCACTCCTCCAAGCCCTGCCTGGTATAATGGAGTATACCATTTTTATCTCCAATATACATGTACAAGAGCTGTGGCTATTACTTGCTACAGAAGAGGGCACTAAGGCTCAAAGAGATGAAGCAACTTACCTAAGCCCATACACCCAATAAACTGCAGAGCTGGGATCTGAAGCCAATTAGTTGATTCCAGGCTCTCATCACTAGTCTAGGGAATACCAGGGCCTGGCTAAAAGACAAGTGACTTTGCTGCGGTTGGAGGCAGAGGTATGGGACAGCAACTATCTCAACCAAGGGGTCATGCTTATACTCTTCACTTCACCATCTCACTGCATTCACTTATCCACTCAGTAAACTTCTATCGAGCACTGCGCTGTGCTAGACCATCTTCTAGATCCTCAGGACGCAGTAGGAAACGACATAAGTCCCTGCTTACATTCTGGCAAGGAGACAAACCCAGAAGAACTATCCACAGAGGAAAGGCAAGTACACAGATAGAGACTAAAACAGATAAATTCAATGAAAAACGAAATCAGGGTTAAGGGATAGACCATTCAAGGATGGCTGCTGTGAGTGTCACATCCAGCAGAGACCCAGTACAGTGAGCAAGTGTGACTATCAGGGGAAGAACATTCCAGGCAGAGGGAACGGCCAATGCAAAGTTCCCAAGAAGGAAGCAATGCAGTCATCAAATACCAGCCAAGTCCTGTCAAGTAAGGCATTGCGACTAAAAAACAGCAAGAAGGAGAAGGGTAGGAGGTGAGGTCTTAGAGTTAGTAGGGAGTTATGGGGCATGGATAGTGGTGATACATAGTCTAGTTGATCACAAAAAACACTGGGTTTTATTCTTCAGTGTGTCAGAAACTGGGGGATTATCAAACCAGTGAGTAACTTGATTGAATTTACATTTTTTAAATATGGCTATGGCTGTTATGGGAATAACAGGCTACAAAGGGCAATAATGGAAACAGGGAGCCTAGTCCAGTTATGAAGCTATTACAGAATTTCATCTGGCACATAATGGTGGCTTGCACCAAAGGGTAAGCAGTGGAAATCTTGAGAGGTGGTTGGATTCTGGATGTATTGTGATGGCAGCAGGATAGTTACTGTCCCCAGAAAAAAAAAAAGAAAAAGAAAAAGGAAGCCCAGAGCCCAGAAGTAGGAAGGGAGGATGAATGCACCAGGTGTAGTGTATCCAGTTAACAAGACCTGAACCCACTCTGGAAGCAGCTCCCTGACCCTGGCCTGGGATCTCTACATTGGATGCACCAAACAACACCAAATGTCCAAGCCAGGACCTAGCCCCAGTCACGGATCCATCCCTGATTCCTCACCCTTCTCCTGTCAAGATGGCAGGCCAGATGCACCATCTAACACTTGCTGTGTATTTTTCAAATGATATTTTCCCAGTAGTGAAAATACAACATGGCACTTTAATGCAAGATGGTGGAACAAAGGAACAACTCTCGGGGGAGGCATCTCAAATCCTCCCATTCAGGGAACCACACACATATCCCACAGAGAAGCCGGTGATGCTGCATTTCAATCAATATCCCTGAGCAAGAGCTTGCCAGGTGCTTGCTGCAATACCAAGCTATATACTGCAGAGGGCTGTGCTCCTAGCCTGGTGGTAGAGAGGGGGATAAATTAAGGGTCCAGTAGATTGTTCACCAGGGGCTGCGGGGACACAGGATAAACAAAGGCTAAAGCAAAGGATAAACCCAGGGTGAGGAAAAGAGTCTTCAGTGTGTGCCCTGAATGCGATTTGGTGATGGGGGTCCAGGGAGAGAAGATCAGGTAGGGCAGCATGTGAGCAGAGACCTGGAGATGCGAAAAGGCATGGAAGCAGAGTAGACCCATACAGGGAGTAGTCTAGTGCATCCTGAGCAACAGAAACTACAGCAGACACAACTAGTTTTTACTGAGCAAGGTGCCAAGCCCTGCACTGAGAGCCTGTAAGCATTCGCTCACGTGTTCCTCACCACACTGTGAGGCAGGCATTGTCACAGCCCCATCATGTGGGATGAAGACACTGAGGCTCAGACAGCCTAAGTGACTGGTCCAAGATTATACAATTAGTAAGCAGTGAAACTTGGATTTTTAAAAAATAAATGTCTTTTATTGAAATATTTTACAGAAAAGATCACAAATCCTAAGTGTACAGCTCGAAAGAGTATCACAAAGAGAACACACCCAGTAACTACCACCCAGATCAAGAAACAGAATCTTACCATTCTGAAGCTCCTCTCATGCCCCTCCCCAACCCCTTCCCTTCCCTTCCCTTCTCCCCGCAGTAAGCACTATCCTGAGTTTTAACTCCATAGACTAGTTTTTGGAGTTTACCTTTGCATCCAGGTCTGTGGCCAGGATCTGTAGTACAGACAGTAATAGGTGGATGGCTGTCCGCAGTCTGATAGGGTCTGTGCAGGATTGCCAAGCTTGTTTTCCCCAGCTGCATCCCATTCTGTGCTGTTCTCCTTGAATCTCCTTGCAGGGGCTTGTGGGAGACAGGTGCTAGCTCTAAAGAGGACCTCTGGAAACAAGTGAGGGAGCCACCTGTGTCCAGTGTGGGAGAGTCCATTCCTGCGCTCAAGGAGCTGGCTATGCACTAGGCTGCAGTCAACGAGGTTTACTACATCCCATCTTTAGGAAAATATGATTTAATGACAAGAATGTCCTTTTGGAGAGAGCAAATCAATAGCTCTGGGCAGTATCTTTGAGCAGATTTAGCCATATTCTCAAAGTAAAGGGTTTCAATCTGTGAAAGGTGAAGAAAACTCTATAGTCATTACCAAAAAAAAAAAAAAATAGAAAGACTTCAGTTTGTCAACTGGATAATAAGACTCAAGACTCACTCCCACCCCTCTATCCCACTCCTGGCTCGTGTTCTGAAACAAAAGCAAAAAATAAGCATAAATTGTGCTGAGAAAATGATTAGCTTGGGCTCCTTTGAAGCCCTAAGTCACATAAGCCTCAGCCCATCTGCCGAATCTTCATACAGAATTCCATGGTCCCAGCCTTTACTGACCATTCTCCTCTCAGGAAGTCTTCTTTTTCCTCTGTCCCATCATTCAGGTCAAGATGGACTTCTAACTTTCTCAAGTGGCCTCCAGCAAGAGTCTGCTCTCCTCAGCAGACAGTCCTGACTGGAGTGCTGTAATGCTAACTGGAGATAGCTTAAAGGGTTGTCCCTCTCAGAGGCAGCATCCCTCCTCTCAAAAGTTACTCTGAGTTTAGGGAACAGCCAGCTTAAGGGAGACTTAGGCCAAGCCACAGAGACAGGTAAAATGAAAAGTGGATGCTTCCATAACATCTAAGTTGGGAAAGTGCCTTTAAAATGCAGATATCAGCTGGGCATGATGGCTCACACCTGTAATCCCAGCACTTTGGGAAGCTGAGGCAGGCGAATCACCTGAGGCCAAGAGTTTGAGACCAACCTGGCCAACATGGTGAAACCCCGTTTCTACTAAAAACACAAAAATTAGCTGGGCATGGTGGAGAGTGCCTGTTATCCCAGCTACTCAGGAGGCTGAGGCAGGAGAATTGCTTGAACCTGGGAGGTAGAGGTTGCAGTGAGCCAAGATCACACCACTGCACTCTAGCGTGGGCAACACAGTGAAACTCTATCTCAAAAACAATAATAATAAATAAAATGCAGATATGAATGACAAGGTCTCAAATGGGGATATTATAAGGAAACACAAACCCAGGCTAAGGGCCGAGGTGCTCACCTGCTTGTCAGGTGAACAGGGACTTCCATGGACTAGTTCAGTGGAGAGCCAAGTAACTGTAAAGATATCCAAGAGGGAGAGGGTTGGAGAACAGAACTCAGTCTTTGAGATAGCATGACATGGGGGAGGCAGCAGGGTGTAAGGGTATTGGGTTTACATTCTGCAGGCAGAAAAACACGGGTTCAAATTCCGGCTTCTCCATGTATTGCTGACGACGTAATTTACTTAACCTCTCCTAAAGCTCAATTCCCTTTATGGAAAGAGGGGTAATTCAATCTACCTCACAGGATTCAAATGAGGTTTAAAACAAAACAATGCATTTCAGTGACAGGCATACAGTAGAGGCTAACTAGATAAATGGCTGATGAATGAAATGAATGGGAGAAATTACAATTGCGCCCCCTGGTGAAGTTTTGAAGCCTAGCACATTGGAGAATGACAAGCACATGGGAGGTTAGTGTCATTACAGGATGTGTCAATATGTCATGGCCAACACTTACGCACACACACACACATACACACACAGAGTCTACCTCTGCCAGATTCTCCTTGCTGCTACAGCAGCAGAGGTGACCATGCATTAGTCCTTTCTCCTTATTCTCACACACACACGAATGCAACCAAGAGAAAAATCTCCACATCTAAGTGTGTCCAAAAGTCGCATCCAAGTTCTGTATTATCAAATGTCTATTAGCAAACTCAACAAAAATAAACAATGGAGAAAACACTCCCTATTCAATAAATGGTGCTGGGATGACTGGCTATTCATATGTAAAAGAATGGACCCCTACCTATCACCACATACAAAAAATAACTCAAGATAGATCAATGACTTAAATCTAAGACCTCCAGCTGTAAGAATCCTAGAAGAAAGCCTAGGAAATACCCTTCTCAATATTGGCCTTGGCAAAGAATTTATGACTAAGTCCTCAAAAGGAACTGCAACAAAAACAAAAATTGACAAGAGGGACCTAATTAAACTAAAGAGCTTCTGCACGGCAAGAGAAACCATCAAGGAAGTAAACAGACAGCCTACAGAATGGAACAAAATATTCCCAAACTATGCATCCGACAAAGGTCTAAGACCCAACATTTATATAAAACTTAAATCAACAAGCAAAAAGCAAATAACCTCATTAAAAGTGGACAGAGGACATGGACAAACACTTCTAAAAAGAAGACATACAAGCAGCCAACAAACATATGACAAAATGCTCAACACCACTAATCATCAGAGAAATGCAAATCAAAACCACAGTGAGATACTATCTCTCGTCTGTCAGAGTGACTTTTGTTAAAAAGTCAAAAAATAACAGATGCTAGTAAGGCTGTGGAGAAAAGGGAACACTTACATGCTGTTGGCATATTAGTCCAGCCACTGTAGAAAGCAGTTTGTAGACTTCTCAAAGAAGTTAGGCTGAACTACTATTTGACCCAGCAATCCCACTACTGAATATACGCCCAAAGGAAAATAAACCATTCTACCAAAAGGACACATGCACCCATGTGTTCACTGCAGTGCTATTTACAATAGCAAAAACATAGAATCAACCCAGGTGTCCATCAACAGTGGACTGGATAAAGAAAATGTGGTACATATGCACCATGGAATACTACACAGCCATAAAAAAGAGCAAAATCGGCCGGGTGCAGTGGATCACGCCTTAATCCCAGCACTTTGGGAGGCCAAGGCAGACGGATCATGAGGTCAGGAGATTGAGACCATCCTGGCTAACACGGTGAAACCCTGTCTCTACTAAAAATACCAAAAATTAACCTGGCGTGGTGGTGGGTGCCCATAGTCCCAGTTATTCAGGAGGCTGAGGCAGGAGAATGGTGTGAACCTGGGAGGAGGAGCTTGCAGTGAGCCGAGATGGCACCACTGTACTCCAGCCTGGGGGGCAGAGCAAGACTCTGTCTCAAAAAAAAAAAAAAAAAATTCATGTCCTTTGCATCAACATACATGCAGCTAGAGGGCATTATCCTAAGTGATACAGAAAACCAAATACCACATGTTCTCACTTATAAGTGGGAGCTAAACATTGCACATACATGGACATAAAAATGGCAACAACAGACACTGGGGAATATTAGAGGAGGGATGAAGGGAGGGGCACAGGGGCTGAAAAACTACACACTGGGTACTATGCTCTCTACCTGGGTGATGGATTCAGTCATACCCCAAACCTCAGCATCACCCAATATACCTTTGTAACAAACCTGCACATGTACCCCCAATTCCAAAATAAAAGCTGAGAAAGAAAAAAAAAATGCCTATCAGCAAACCAGATGGTACTGTTGGTGCTGTTGTTGACTGCATGATCAAACAAATTTCTAACATAAAATAGCAGAGAACAGGTCAAAACCCTCTCAGAGGAAATGCTCTTCTAAAATAGTCTCTCTTTGGTCCCCATTCCCACCCCAGCAGCCCCCTGACACACACACATACACACACACACACCAATGTGTGTGCATGGAAAGCTCACCTTAACTGAAGTTTTAAAAACACCAGTTTGATCAAATCAATAAAGACTTTTTAAAAATAGACTCTGAAAGAAAACGGCCGCGAGGATCTCACTGGGGTGTTCTTCGGTGCAGCAGGCGATAAGCACGGTGACTGACATTTCCAGCCTTTCCTCCTCCCCGCTCATCCCACGGATCACGAACAGGCGCTTTAAATCTCCCACCAGCTTGAGAAGGGGTCAGTCTCTTTTCCTCAGGCATGAGAAAGGATGGCAAAGTTCTCTCTACCATTCAGTTCCTTTATTGGTCCTGAAAAGTGACAGTGGCTTTTCTTCTTGGGAACTTATGTCAAGGGTTAGGGCAGCATCATGCCCCACCCATTCTTAATCTCCTCTTCCTCAGGGTCCCTGCCTGGGAAAGGAAAGTGCCCCTCTCCACAGGCTGGAGCATAACCCTCCCACAGGGCCACCCTTCTTGGATGCCAGGCTGACACCTCCCCAGACAGTGTCAGAGCACAGTGTTCAGCTCCACACTTTAATGACACTGCTGTTTCCTGGCTCTGAGATTTGTCCGAACCTGCCTGGTATATCTCGGCTTACTGTGAGTCTCTTCTTCTGGAAGAGTTTACATTCTGGTTAATTTGGTAAATGCCCATGGTGGACCCAAACTTCCTAAGCTCTGAGGGCAGTTTAGGGAAATTTATATTAACAATTATTTTAAAGCTTCATAAATATATGGCACTTATGAATTTTCAAAATTACTTTGATCTTCGTTACTTCACTTAAATCTGACACAATCCTATGAAGTAGAAAGGACTTGGTATTAACATCCCTAAATAAAGAGATTAAAGATTAGAGAGTGGTTAGTCCAGGGTCATGCAAATAGTCTACTGCAAAGCCTGGGTGGTCTCTAGCAGGCAACAGTAAAGCCATATACACATGAAACAGGTGTATGAAGAAGTGGGTGAGACTGAGACTGAGAGGGTGGATGGTGCAGGTCCTGTAAGCTTCCTTCTCACAGATTGACCAATCTGAGTTCTACAGGAGAGACACCCACAAGTCCTCCTTCTTGAGACCCCCCTAGGTCTAGGAGTTGGGATTGTACCTCTTCGTGCACATTCCATTCTGCCCTGTACAAGAGTTGTGTCTATATGTGAGGGGCCACTGGCCATTTATGAGGTCCTGGAAGGCAGGGGGGGTTTGGCACAGTACCTGGCACATGATAGGTGCTCTCTAGTGCGTTTGAACTGACTGTCCTCCAGCTGTTCTGAAGGTTAAAACAGGACTTTGCTGTGCTGTGGCTCATTCTCACCCTCTAGTGGCCAGTTTTAAGAATAACAGCCTACAGATGAACCTGAGTTTCCAAAGCCAATCAGGAGGCACTGCCATGCCTAGGCCACAGTCCACGTTCTGGTCAGGAAAAACTCAGTTATCAAAGGAACTGTTTAAAAATACATGTGTATTTCGGGCCGGGCGCGGTGGCTCATGCCTGTAATCCCAGGACTTTGGGAGGCCGAGGCGAATGGATCACGAGTTCAAGAGATCCAGACCATCCTGGCCTACATGGTGAAACCCCGTTTCTACTAAAAATACAAAAATTAGCTGGGCGTGGTTGCAAGTGCCTGTAATCCCAGCTGCTTGGGAGGCTGAGGCACGAGAATCGCTTGCACCCGGGAGGCGGAGGTTGCAGTGAGCCGAGATTGCACCACTGCACTCCAGCCTGGCGACAGAGCGAGACTCCATCTCAAAAAACAAAACAAAACAAAACAAAAAACATGTGCATCTCCACTAGCGAGGGGTCTGGCTCTAAAGCAAAAGTTAAATAAGGAAATCAGCCAACTGTTTATCAGGCACTGACTACGTGGCAAATACCCTGCCAGGACACGTGAGATACAGGAAAAACACATTTCACAGTTCCTGACCTTAAAGGAGCCCACAATTTAATGTGTAGTAACAACACTCCACCACCCAGGCATCCCAGCATGCTTCACATACATAGAACAATGGAAGTTTTAGAACTCCAAGGAACATTTGACACTGTGAACAAAGCAGAATTTCTCTGGAGGAGAAAGTTTGAAAAAACCAATGAGACACTTTTTTTTTCATCATCATGGTTCAGATAACCAGAAAACCTTCCTGCTACAAAATACCTAGAAGTTCTAGATAAAATACAAAAAATAATAATAATGAAGTCCTGCTTAATGCATAGGTGAGCGTAAAAGAAAATGACATTAGACAAGGGCCAAGAATAGCAATTTAAAATAAAAATCAACAAGCAGATTTGGACTATAATGAAATGGTTTTTCTAAAAGCTAAAAATATGGTCATTGAAATTAAAAACTTGGTAAGTTTTAAACAGCAAACTAAACATGGCTGAAGAGAGTAACTAAATTGGAAATGATCTAAGGAGCTTAGCTACAATGTAGCTTGAGATATAAAAAGATTAAAAAAAAGGCAGGGCACAGTGGTGCATACCAATAATCCCATCACTTTGGGAGGACAAGACAGGTAAATCACTTGAGTCCAGGAGTGCGAGACCAGCCTGGGCAACATAGTGAAATCCTACCTCTACAAAAAAATACAAAAATTAACTGGGCATGGTGGCTCACGCCTGTGGTCCCAGCTACTTAGGAGGCCGAGGTGGGAGGATCACTTGAGCGCAGGAGGTTGAGGCTGCAGCAAGCCGTGATCACTCTGCTGCATTTCGGCCTGGGCAATAGAGTGAGACCCTGTCTCAAACAAACAAACAAACAAAAAACAGATTAAAAATAAAATAAGAGAGTAAGAGACTTAGAGGAAAGAACAAAAGGTCCTATGTACATGGAACCACAGATCAAAAGATAGAAAATAGAGAGAAAGGTGAGAAGGCAACACTAGAAAAGATAATAGCTATAAAATTTCTAGAATAGATGAAACACATAGATCTTGCCTTCAGGAAGAACAAGTCCTAAGTAAGATAAATAAAAATAAATCCACATCTCAGCACATCATAAGAAACTGCAATACATCAAAGAGAAGTCTTTTTAAAAGACAGAAAACAGAAGACCAATCTATTCAAAATGTTGAGAGAAACAGCTAAATTATAACTCAAGAATGAGGGTAACATAAAGGTATTTTCCAACAAAGAGTGTCCCACTAATACTTCTGCCAAAGAATTACGGAAAAATGTGTGTTATGAAGAAAACTGAATCCATCACCAAGATTGACAATGCAAAATAACATAGTGAACAAAGTCATTAGTAATAATCTGGGAAAATCGAAATGAGCACTGACAGGATAAAACCGTAATCGTAACCAATGTCAGGAATATAAAAGCAAGGTGGAACTATAATACTTAACATCAATAACAGGTAAGATAGAGTGGTCAGAGTTTAAGCTTTCAAAGCTTTCATATTGTTTAGGAAGAGGAGAGAAATACTGATTAAATTCAGACTTTGTCAACTATACATGTCAATTTTAAAAGATGGCCACTAAAGTAAGAAAAATACATTGTGTAATTTTCAAACCTAAAAAGAGGATAAAAGTGAACATAAAAATCTCAACTTTTGGTTAAACATGGTAGGTTGAACCACTGTTTTCTCTCTGCTCTCTTCCAACACCACTCTAAAAACAGTGAATTTAGCAAGATCGCAGAATAAAAGACCAACATATAAAAATCAATTGTATTTTTATATACTTGCAACAAACAATCGTAAGTTGAACTTTTTAAAAAAACACTATTTACAATAGCATCATAAAATATAAACTATGTAGGGATACATCTGATAAAAGACAGATAAGACTTATACATTGAAAACAATAAAACATTGCTGACACTTTTAAAGACCAAAATAAATGGACAGATATATCTTGTTCATAAATCAAAAGACATAACACTGTTAAAATGTCAGCTGTCCCCAAATTGATCTATGGATTCGACACCATCCCAATTAAAGTCCCAGCATGTTTTGTGGAAATTGACAAGCTGATTCTTTAACATTTATATAGAATTGCAAAGAACTCAGAACAGCCAAAACGATTTTGACAAAGAATAAATTTGGAGAGCTGACACTACTAGATTTCAAGATTTATTATAAAGCTACAATAATTAAGGCAGTGTGGTATAGATGTCAAGACAGACAAAACAATGGAACAGAGTCTAGAAACAGACCCACATATATGGACAAATGACTTTTTCACAAAGGTGCAAAGGCAATTCAAAAGAGAAAGGACAGTCTTCAATTATGGTGCTAAAACACATGGATATCACATGTAAAAAATGAACTTCCATCTATTACCTCACACCATCTTAAAAAACTAACTTACCAGGCGCAGTGTTTCAGGCCAGTAATCCCAGCACTTCGGGAGGCTGAGGCAGAAGGATTGCTTTAGCTCAGGAGTTTGAGACCAGCCTAGACAACATAGTAAGACCTTGTATCAAAAAATCAAAACTTTAGCCAGGCATTGTGTTGCACTGCTGCAATCCCAGCTACTCAGGAGGCTGAGGCAGGAGAATCACTTGAACCCAGGAGGTCAAGGCTGTAGTGAGCCATAATTGCACCACTGTGCTCCAGCCTGGGTGACAGAATGAAAAAAAAAAAAAATTAACTCAAAATAAAAAAAAAAAAAAACCTCACCTAAAACTATAAAACTTTCAGAAGACAACACAAGAGAAAAATTTCTGTGGCTGGGAGTGGTGGCTCACACCTGTAATCCCAGCACTTTGGGAGGCAAAGGCAAGCAGATCACTTGAGGTCAGGAGTTCAAGACCAGCCTAGCCAACATAGTGAAACCCGTTTCTACTAAAAATACAAAGATTAGTAGTGGTGGTGGGTGCCTGTAATCCCAGGTACTCAAGAGGCTGAGGCAGCAGAATGGCTTGAACCTAGGAGGTGGAGGTTGCAGTAACCTGAGATCATGCCACTGCACTCTAGCCGGGGCAATAAAGTGAGATTCCGTCCAAACAAACAAATAAACAAACAAACAAAAAAAACCACTGGCTGGGTGTGGTGGTTCACGCTTGTAATCCCAGCACTTTGGAAGGCCCAGGTGAGCAGATCATGAGGTCAGGAGTTCGAGACCCACCTGACCAACATGGTGAAACCCCATCTCTACTAAAAATACAAAATTATTAGCCGGGTGTGGTGGCGTGCACCTGTAGTCCCAGCTACTCAGGAGGTTGAGGCAGAAGAATTGCTTGAACCTGGAAGGTGGAGGCTGCAGTGAGCCAAGATCACGCCACTGCACTCCAGCCTGGGCAACAGAGCGAGACTCCATCTCAGAAAAAAAAAAGTGACATTAAATTAAGCAAAGATTTATTAGCTATGGCACCAACCCAAAATTGGTAAGTCAGACTTCATCAAAATTTAAAGCAAGAGTTTTCTAAAAGACAGTGTCATTTAAGAAAAGAAAGACAAGCCACAGAATAAAAGAAAATATTTGCAAAGTATAAATTTGAAAATGACTTGTATCCAGAATACATAAAGAACTCTCAAAACTCAGTAAGGAAGGCCAGGTATGGTGGCTCATATCTGTAATCCCAGCACTTTGGGAGGCTGAGGCAGGAGGATCACTTGAGGCCAGGAGTTCAAAACCAGCCTGGGCAATATGGCAAGACCACATCTCTCTTAACGAAAAAAAAAAAAAAAAAAAACTCAATAAGAAAACAAACAACCCTCCTCCAAAAAATGAGAGAAACTTTGATACACACAACATGGATGAATCACAAAATTGTGCTGAGTAAAAAGCCAAACAAAAAGGAGTACATACTATATGATTCCACTTATATAAAATTCTATAAAACACAAAGTAATCTCTAGTGAGAAGAAGGCAGTTCAGTGGTTCCCTGGAGTAGGAGGGTGGATTACGAAGGAGCATGAGGAAACTTTAGGAGGCGATGGATATGTTCATTATCTTGATTATGGTGATGGTTTCACAGGTCAAATTTATCAAATTATACACTTTAAATATGTGTAGTTTATTTTATGCCCTTTATACCTCAATAAAGCTGTTTTTTAAAACAATAAATGTAAAAATAATAAAATAAAATTATATTAACAGATGTCATTGGCTGAGTGCTTGTCATGCTTGACTGTTTCTTTTTGCTTATATTATCTTTGCACATTTCATATTTTATTCAGGGTAGGAATGCAGTCAACTAAAAGGATCACATTTCCCAACCTCCCTAGGAGGTAGGTGTAGACCTAGACTAAGTTCCGGCCAAAGAGATATAAGCAGAAGTGTCATGTGGTGTTTCTGGAAAGTCTTCCTTAACAGGAATAAGACATGCCCTTCATCTCTTCTTCCTTCTGTATAGAATGAAGATCTGCTGACTGTGACTCCAGCAGCCTTTTCAGACCAAAAAGTGACTTTGAAAACATCAACCAAGCGCTGATGATAGGAACAGGAACCTGAGTCCCTTACGATATGATGAAACCGCCGTATTAGCTCGGACTTCCAAACCCTAGACTTCCGTGAGTAAAGTCAACTTCTACCTTGCCTAAGCCAGTTGTTTTGGTTCTTTTGTTTTTCTATTATGTGCCATTGAACCTAATCCTCACTGAAAGAGCCTCCCTCAGTGATGCTCAGTATGGTGGGGCTACTTCTCTGACACTGGGGCGCTTAGGTTTTATGACAAGCTGACGCCTTGAGTGAACATTGTCTTTGTGCTTCCTGCTAGCTCGCAGACATTGCCCCAAGCCTAGCTGACACAGGCTTTGATTCCCTGAATCCACTTTGCTGATCGCATCTGCTCTAATCTGCTTTCTGGCTTTGTGTGGACATCTTATTTTCCTTACAAATATATTGGTCGAGGCTGAACTCAATCAATTCTTAGTACCACTTTGGCCCAGTTGCACTTTGTACTGAAAATGAGTAACACAGTATATGTTTGTGTTATTTTTTTTTTTTTTTTTTTTTTTTTTGCCTCCAATGCATGTTATACCGATTATTTCACATGGTCTTCTAAACCACTAAATTGAGGAGGGCAGAGGTGACGCTCTCATTTCTCAGATGAAGAGGACTGACAGAAGCGAGCAATCTACAAACGTCCCCAGGAAAGAGTGGGGCATTGAGAGTAGAGCGAGGACCCCGACTCTGCGCCTGTCCTGGCTGCAGAACAGCTCTCCCTCAGTCACTCACTCCTTTATTCCCATTTGTCTTTCAAATGCTTGCCAAGCACCTCCTCTGCAGCAGGAACCTGCCATCCCACGTGTTGGGAACACTAAGAGGAGCCAGACATGCTCCAGGCTCTCGAGGAGCCGCCAGTGCAGAAGAGGCCACTCGCCATACACACCCACAGTGCCATGGACAAGCGAGCTGTCAGGGTGGCATCTCAGGATAGATGATGGAAGTGCAAGGAAAAGGACAATTCCCTGGCATCTTCCCTTATCTGCTTTTAGGTAAGAACTAGAGCATTCTGCCATTTCCTCCTCTTTTCCTTTGATTACCAGTCATTTCCACCTTCCATTAATTCCAATCATCTCTTGACCTCTGTGGAATAAATGGACTTTAATGTGTTCCCATTTTTCAATATCATTGCAAATATTTTGCCAGTTTATCACATTTCTTTTTGACAACTTACTGTTTACTTCTCTCCACCCTGGATTTCTTTGAGAAAGATTCACTTTCTCTTCACCCATTCCTTAACCAGCATTCACTCTTCCTGCTATGAGGTGACCCCATCTCCCATTACTATATCCCCTGAAGCCTTCATGTTCCAGGCTTTCCTCTCCTCAGCTCTGGTTAGCTGTCTTTGTGGCATCTTTCATCACTGGGCTTTCAGAGGCGGAACCCCCAAAGCCTGAGCTTCTCCTGAAAGACTCAGGCCTTCCATCAGACTCAGGGCTAGAAAAATATAACCTTTACCAAAAGGCAGCGTGATGGTAGAACATCCACTAGACCAGGGCCTAACCAAAGCCTTGCTCTCTAGCTAACCATGACCTTGGACAAATCACCTTCTTTCTCTGAACCCCAATTTCCCCTTAGGTAAAAAAAATAGGACTCAACTGCAGCCTTGCCCAGCCCTGACATGATATCATTCTAACTATATAAACCAGTGCTGCCCAATGACATGGCCACTAGCCATGTGGCCATTGAGCCCCTTGATATGTGGTTAGTCCAGATTGAGATGCGCCGTGAATGCAAAATAGACACACCAAAGACTCTGTACCAAAAAAAGCATGTAAAAATCTCATGAATAATTTTACATTAATTACATATTAAAATATTTTAGATAGTTTATATAAATAAAATATAACGCAAAAATAAATTTCACCTGTTTTGAGTTTTTTGTTTTGTTTTTGTGTGTGTGACAGGGTCTCACTCTGTCACCCAGGCAGGAGTGCAGTGGTGTGATCATAGCTCCCTCAGTCTCAAACTCTTGGACTCAAGTGATCGTCCCACAGCAGCCAGCCAAGTAGGACTATAGATGCGCACCACGATGCCAGGAGTCTTACTATGTTGCCCAAACTGGTCTCAAACTCCTGGCCTCAAACCATCCTCCCACCTTGGCCTCCCAAAGCACTGATTACAGGCATGAGCCACTGCACCCAGTCCTGTTTTTTACTCTTTTAAATGTGATTCCAAGAATGTTTTAAATGTGGGATGCTCATTTCGTTTCTACAGGCCAGAGCCAGTACAATTATCTCACAAGAAGCCCAGCACCACTGACTGAGGCTTAGCTCATTCCACACGCAGGGTAAAGAGGAAAACCTTTGGTCTGCCTTAGTCTCCAGGTGACCAGGATGATTTGGATCTGGACAGGGGTTCGTAATCTGAGGCTAAAGCACTGAGCAGAATTCAGGTAATCCATGAACTTGAAAAATGACATCTATCTTTTCACTAGTCTCTAACTGAAATTTAGCATGCCCTTCCATTATGAAGGCAATTTGTAGGCATCATAGAAATATTGACTGTATTAGTTTGTCAGCCACAGAAATCAGTTACTTTCACAACACATTATTGTTACAGAAATGCAAAATATCACTCAGGTGCATCACTACCACACAATTTTGGTAGATATTAGACCTGCTGCTGGATCTCGTTATTTGATGTGTGAATAAAGCAACACGTATCTTACTATATCCCAGATTTGTCTTTATGTTTTGGTAACCGCATTGCAATTTATTTCCTTTGATATTTGTGGGGTGTTATTTCATGTATGTAAAAACATTCGGAGAAGGGGTCCTTCTGTAGCCTGCTAGAGGGGTTCATGGCGCTCCCCTACAAAATGTATGTATATAAACCCCAACTGACAAAGATGGGGTATTTTCATCAGCCAGGGTACCGGAACATCCTGAGTAGAGGTGGACACTGGGCCTAAAGGGATTCCAGGTATGATGTAGACTGTCCTGCTAAAGATGCCAAGTGTCCCTCAGCTTGTCTGACCCCCAGGCAGCCCCTTTGGCTGAAGAATCAGAGAACACAATATCAGACCCTTTCGCTTTGATGCCAGGACTTTTTGACTTTCACTATTTTGAAGAAATGGTGAAACACACACCATTAAATTGTAGGATCCCTTTAAAATTACTAAACAATATGTGCAACAGATATCCTTCCTTACGCCATCCTCAAACCCAACTTCCCTATCACGGCCTCACCCCAAAGTGGGCATCGGGATGGCAAAAGGCCTAGAAATGGGTGCGTCTCAGCCTGCGAGGCACAGAGCTCCAGGGATAGGCTAAGCTCTAAAACCCATTTGATGTCTGATCAAAATATCCTACTTTGGTTTTACTAAAACCTTCTCTACAACAGCTGAGTTTAGCCTAGGGGCAGGGCTCTAGCAGTGGCTGCTGAGAAGTCTAGTTTAGGTATTCTTTCCCAAGCCAACTCTGTCCTAATCCAATCCACTGCAGACCTACAGCCCAACGATGGGATCTTGACCCAGTCACTTTGCTTCTGGGTCTATTTCATCATCTGTGAAATGAGAAGCCTGGGTTTAAATGGTTTCCAAGCTCAAGGGAGAGGCTAAGGGGAGGCTCCAGACCCCCCTTGCCAGTTTCAACCACACAGCTTTGCTTTCCTCTAATTTCCACATTGAAACTTCAGGTAAGACTTCCTGAAGGGATCCACAGCCAAAACATGTTTGAAGGCCACTGGGCTCGCTAATTTGTAAAAGCACCCCAGCTCTAGCAGACATCCTAAGGAACACTCCCAGGAAAATTCCAGCCCAGAGCCTCCTGGGGTCTGACAACCTTAGAGAACGGTGCTGACTTTGAATGGGCTTGGGGGCAGCCTCGAAACCCTCTTTCCAGTCTCCATGCAGGCAGGGGAGGTCCTTAAGCAACACATAGGACATTTCTGGGAGAAATGGGATCCCCAACACAACGAACACCACAGATTTTAATGGTCTATATGGTTAAATACACAAGGCCCCTAGTTTCCAACCCTGCCTGTCTGTCCGATTCACCTGTCCAGTTTGTTATAAAAGATTCCCTCCCCAACATGGCGAAACCCCATCTCTACAAAAATAAAAAAATAGTTGGGCATGGTGGTGCACACCTGCAGTCACAGCTACTCAGGAGGTTGAGGTGGGAGGATCACTTGAGACCAGGAATCTGAGGTTGCAATGAGCCATGACCATGCCACTGCACTCCAGCCTGGGCAAGAGTGAGACCCTGTCTAAAAAAAAGATTCCCTCCCTAGAATTCTCAGGAATGGATCCCACTCAAGTTTTTAAACAAGCTCACCCACTGATTACGATGGCCATCTTGTGGAACCACTGCAACAGATGGTAGCAATAGAGAATTAAGGGGGTCAGCTTCCATCTCCCCTAGTGAAGACTTTAAGATTTTCCAAAAGCCAGGTGCCGTGGTGCATGCCTATAGTCCCAACTACTTAGGAGGCTGAGGCAGGAAGATCCATCCCTTGAGCCCAGAAGTTCAAGACCCACCTGGGGAACAGCATAGACCTGCCCCATCTCTTAAAAAAAAATTTTTTTTCCAGAAAAAAAAAAAAAAAGAAGACTTCTAGGGACACTCCAACAACTCTCTTACAAACCATGATAGCCAAGCATATGCCAAGTTCAGCAACCCAAAACAACCTTCCTGTTGCAATCTGAATCCCACCATTAGATGGCAGGCACACACCACACAACCTGACTATACAGCTTGTCCTACTTCCCAGCAGTTGTTTTGGGTTTAAATCAAGTTTCCTTCTCAGTAAAACTGGAGCATGACCACATTCCTTATATATTTCGCAGGACTGTTTTAAGGATAAAATGAAAGTGTAACGAGAGCTGGATAAGTTGAATGTGAACATTACAATGCAAGCTGGAAATTTCAGAAACAGAAGAGAAAGTATATGCCATTATAAAGAGAAATCTTGAGAACATCCACAACTACAATTATCTTGGGTGAAAAACTCCTGGGCTTTTCAGCATAGAATTCCACCATCACATGTGAGCAATTTAGGCAGAGGCCATGGTGGCTTTCCCTGGACCAGAACAGTCAGAATTCAGTGAGCACTGCATTAAACCCTGCACCATTTTCATTCTAGGCACCATGTCATAGGCACCACTGGATCTAGTCTAAACACACCCTCAGTAAGAAAAGGCAATGCTAAGCATGGATATGACTGTATGAAAAGGGAGTATGTATAAGGCACAACTTCATATTCTCCTGCCCCTCACCACCATTCATTTAATTGAGAATATAAATCTTGGGTTTAGTCCTAACTCAAATTTTTTACTATTTTGTTATTTTAGTTCATGAAAAAATTATAAGCATATGTATGTGTGTGTGTATAAATATACATGCAAACACACACACCCACACAAAATCCAAAATCTCTCAAGTAGCTTTACTTCATTCTGGGTTTAGAAAGTGATTTGATTCCTTTTTTCCTCTTTCCGGCATTCAAGATGTCAAAGCGAGGATGTGGTGGGTCCTCTGGTGCGAAATTCCGGATTTCCTTGGGTCTTCCGGTAGGAGCTGTGATCAATTGTGCTGACAACACAGGAGCCAAAAACCTGTATATCATCTCCGTGAAGGGGATCAAGGGACGGCTGAACAGACTTCCCGCTACTGGTGTGGGTGACATGGTGATGGCCACAGTCAAGAAAGGCAAACCAGAGCTCAGAAAAAAAGGTACATCCAGCAGTGGTCATTCGACAACGAATGTCATACCGTAGAAAAGATGGCGTGTTTCTTTATTTTGAAGATAATGCAGGGGTCATAGTGAACAATAAATGCGAGATGAAAGGTTCTGCCATTACAGGACCAGTAGCAAGGGAGTGTGCAGACTTGTGGTCCCGGATTGTATCCAATGCTGGCAGCATTGCATGATTCTCCAGTATATTTGTAAAAATAAAAATTTTAAACCCATTAAAAAAAAAAAAGTGATCTGATTACGGTCTGCTTTAAAATAGAAATCTAAACATCCCCCCCAGCACCAAATAACAGAACTCCATCTCTGGTTCCATCCTCTCAAAGCACTTTCCCATATCTCAAGTCTCCTCCACCCCTTATTTAAAATCTTTCAGCAGGTCCTAACAGGTTTCTTTTAATCTGCCCCAATTAAGGGTCTGATTAAAGCAGCACTAGTCAAACAGGCATCTCCTCCTAGCTGTGGAGCTGAAGGATGGATGGCTCAGAGGATGTTGTGTCACAAGGGTAGGGAGACAAAACTAAAAAATCGACTCCGGGACATTACTGGCCTGCACCACGGTCCCCTCCAACTACAACAAAGGTGCAGAAACACACAGTGAAAACCAAGTGGCATCCCAAGCAACGCATCAAAATCCAGAGGTGGTCAGCTTGGGATAGGCGAGACTGCGAGCAGTGCAGAGGGAAACTGAACCACAGCTAAGCACCGATTTGCATGACCACTGCCTGTGTGACACCAGGCAAGCCACTTACTGTGACTCACAACATCTTCACCTGCCAGAAGTTGACAATGCTTACATTAGCTCTTGCAGGAGCACCTGAGTGTTGCTTAAAATAGCCACCTTCTGAGGACAGATCCTGTTAAAAAGCTGCTAAATTCACAGATGGGGTTGCACCTGTCAGAGTGGAACTAGTGGCTAGAAAGAAAACGGCTCTGCCCATCAGTGACAGTCATTGGGTGCCTGGCAGGCAGTGGTGGAAGAGATGAATGAGAAGCTACGAAAGGTGGCAATTAATAGTGGATAGGGCGTGACAAAGAGCATAAAAGCCATTCCCCCCCCCCACTTTTTTTTTTTTTTTGAGACAATCTTTCTCTGTTGCATTAGTGTGCAGAGGTGCGATCTCGGCTTACTGCAATTTCTGCCTCCTGAGTTCAAGTGATTTTCGTGCTTCAGCCTCCCGAGTAGCTAGGATAACAGGCATGCACCACCACACCTAGCTAATTTTTTAGTAGAGATGGGGTTTCACCCTCTTGCCCAGGCTAGTCTCGAACTCCTGGCCTCAAGCAGTCCTCCTGCCCTGGCCTCTCAAAGTGCTGGGATAACAGGCATGAGCCACCGTACCCTGACAAAAGCCAATCATTTTTCTATTTTTGGTGGGTGGCCTAGGTCTTTAAAAAACAGGGATGAACATACATATACATCCATTCACAGCGTGTGGGCAACATGCAACTGTTTTGTTGTTATAATGTAAACTTTCCTCATCTTCCACCCACCTCCCTCAAAAAAGTTTACTTTATTTAAAAGGGTTTGTTTGGGCAAGGAAGGGGCTGGGTCACCAGCCTAAGGAAGGCAATGGGGCAGAGGCCAGGTAAACTGGATGGCATCAGGGGAACACAGCGCCAGAATGTCCTAAGAACCAAAGGCTCCCAGAAACCCTGGCCCGGGCTTCCCACTTGATAAGAACTGCAAGTCCACTACCTGAACTGGTATCTGAGACCAGGTGAGGCCTGGGGTCTGCCCCACATACACCCCAGGATCATGAGGCTTCATGACAGCAGGCCCAGTGACATCTACACCACATATGCACAGCATGGCCCCTCTGGAGCCACTCGGGCTTCACAGCCAGGATTCGGTCGCTGCTCTGGGCCAAGCATCACACAGAAGGCGAGAGCCGGATCCTTTTTGTCTGTCTTTATTTACAGCAAAGTACATAGTATGTGGTCACTTTGTAACCACTAACAATAAAGGTAGGGTGGTAAAAAGAAAAGGGAGAGGAGCAAGCATCTTAAAAGGGGGGAAAAAAAAGCCTAAGTCTGTATTTAGCTACTCACCCTGCTCCTGAGGCAGGACTGGGTAGGCTCTCCCTGCCTCTAAGACCATAGTCAAGCTGACCTGGAATGCCAGTCCCAGTATGAGGAGGGCAGAAGAACGTCCAGAGACAAAAGATGAAAGCGGACTGAGCTCTGGATGCATCCACTTATGCCTTTGCCAGACAGTTCCCTTCCTTGTTTTGTTTGAATGCTTCCCCCACCCCACCCTGAGCAAAGTGTAAAGGGCAACGGTGGCACAGAAGTACAGGCGGTCCCTTCCAGAAGCAGTCCTGAACTCCATAACCCACCTACCTAGCTGCTCCTCAGCCTGCCCAGTTCTTGGCCCTGGAATCTTTAACAGGCACATAGGAGATTCCAGGGCAGAGGAAAGTATTTCTCTGCAAGAGGCTACTTCCCTCCAACAGCCATGGGGGCCAGTGCAGGTCAAGGTTGCTAAATCAAGGAAAATGCACGAGAGCAGCAAGAGAGATCATATACAAACCAACCAGGCTTCCGGCCCTCCTGCTGCCCGACTGCTCCGAGGTATACACAAGCCTCCGGCCCGACCCAGCAGCCTAATGAAATGCTGGCAACCCACCCTGGGCGTGCCCACAAGTATCCAGCTCCAAGCCCAAGTGAGGCGGGGAGTCAACTTCCCCATGACTGCCAAGTGGCCAAGACCAGAAGCAGGGACGATTAGGCTAGTTCTGCGGCAAGGTGAACTAGAGACCCTGTCTCTGCCCTCCTCCCCGGCCTGTCGCACAGACATCCTGTTGTTTAACCCACTGCCTTTGCAAGGACCTGCTCTGTCCGCTCCAAATCAAAGGACACTTGCATCCTTCTTACATAGACTCCCATCTCTCTGCTCATAGTGGTCCCAGGCTGCCCGAGAATAAGAAACTTGGGTCAGTAGACGGCTCATTAGTGTGAAGGAGTGTGAGGCCAGGCCTTCCCGTGACATAATGCTTCTGGGCTTGTTTCCTAAACACTTGGTCCACACACAATACCTGGGCAGGAAGAGAGAACCGAGCACCACTGGATGGCTCTGGAGCCAGGGGACTTGCATGCACATACAACCCACATCACCCTACTCTGCTCATCTGTGCCTCCACCCTGAACAGCAAAGAGTACCTAGATGGCAAATGTCATGGTTTCTGGTCTAGTAATTCTACTCCTAACTCTCCATGGAATCAGAGACCCAGAGGCTCTTAAAAAACTAAGACCATTGTTTGTTCCACAGAAAGCTCAAGTTCAGATACAGAGTTGGCTAAATGCTGGGCTGCCACAGAGGGCTAGAGCCTTCCACCCCTTCCTTGTTCCAGACATGGTGTGTCACAGACCCCAGCAGACACTGTTCTGTGTCCCCAGCCAAGCCACCAAGAATTGGTGATCATGTGACAAGGGGCAGGGCAGCCCTTATAGCTGTTTCCAAGCTAGGAATGGCCTACTCAGAGATACTGGAAACTTGGTCCCAACACCACAGGTAGATGAGGAAGCAGCTAGGTAAAGGCTCAGAGATGAGACGAGTCCATCTTCCAAGGCAGTGGGATAAACAGCCAAGGCACTAAATGGTTTGGCACCTGGGAGCTTCAAGTAAAGTTGAGCGTGCTGCCCACTGAAAGACCAAGGCTCTCCCAGACAGGGGTGGGCTTCACCTGAGCACGGCCCAGTGCCGCCAAGGCCAGGGGCCCTGTGTCCTCAGGGTGCTAACCCAGGCCTGCATTCCCTGCTTCATCTCAGAACTGATCAAGCCATGACTACAAGGATAATAATGATTGATCCTCAACACACACTCCAGAACTCAGCCATCCTGGTGAGCACTGGCTTTCAAAGGAGGCATCTTAGGAGCCTTCCCTTGCTCCAAGTAGGTGGCTGCTGTGACTGGGAGCTCCTTTCAGAGCCTGCATGGTCTCCTGAAAGTCTCCGGGTGGCAAGCTCTGTTGGGGACTAGGTTTGACTCTTCTAAAATAGCAAAACAGATTTAGAGTCAAACTGAACCCAGAGAAGGGGAATCAGGCTGGATGGTGCTGAGTCTGAGGGGAAAATTTGGTGTGACCAGGTAGTAACGGAGACTGATTTACCTGAATGGCTCGCAGAGGCTCTGAGAGCAATGTAGAGAGAAGGTTCTCCAAAATGTTTCTGGCAATGGCAGCCACAGTGGGAGAGCTAACGGCACAGTCCACCAAGCACTAGGGTGGTCAACAATGAAATGAAAATCTCTGGCTCTTCTGTGGTCAGAAACTGAGGCTCGGGACTCTATAATCAGACCTCCTTCAGGCTCACTTGGGCTCCCCTCCACCCAGAATGTCAGGAATCTGTACTTCCAGAGAAAACACTGCCACCAAGCAGCAGCTCTCAGGAAAGCTAGAAATCTTCACCCCAAATATTTCAACCTCAGACTCCAACTTAGGTACCTATGATTTAAATACTCCCCTTTTAAATACTTCTTAAAAACTGCTTTTCTGAGCCCCTTTTATGCTCTGCAGCTGCCATATCCACTAGGTGGTATTGCAAATAAGTAAATCATCCTGGCCATGATGCTGCTAGCGAGAATCCCTGACCAAAGTTACTCTCCTCATCTCACTGCAAACCTCCAGGAAACAGAAACTACTACCCTTCCATGGACAGAGCTCCCCTGCCAGCTCGTGAGGTGCTGCTGCCGGCGTCAGTTACCGAAGCCCTCACCCACGCCCAGCCTGCAATGGGGCACTCTATATTCCACAATACAGGAAAAAGCCCAAGGAGTCAGATCAGTTACGTCCCTGGGAAGCAGAAAGAACCAGTGATTCTTCAGATATGACAGCAGGCACAGTTCTGCCCTCTCCTTCCCATCTTCTACCAGGAAGCGATCCCATAAAATCTCTTCCAGGGAAGGAAAGAGGCAGCTCTGGCTTCTTGGAGAGACGGAGAAGCAGGAGGGTGAGGAAGGAGTCACCAAGCTATCCAAGCAGCCAGAGGCGAGAGGGTGGGAGCAGGGCAGAAAGAAAGTGCAGAAGACTTGTTCTCCTCAGTGGGCCTCTTCCCTGAGTTTGATTTTTGAGTTGAGGTTTTACCTAATTTCAACTCAAAAAAAAAAAAAAAAAAAAAGAAAAAAGACAAGAATATCTCTCATTGACATATCGCTAAGCTCCAGCTCCAAGAGTGGTATGTGACAGAGGAGGCAATCAAGGTTTTCCAACCCCATTCCCATCGAGTTCCACGGGGGCACTCAAGAGCAATGGGACTTTAGCCACCCTCCCCGTCTCTCACAGATGCCCGAGCCTCCCTGCCCTGGGACACAACAGGCAATTTCCCCTTGGTGAAATTCCAGCTCCAGTCCTAAAAGACTCAAGTACAGACCCTCCTGCAAAATACTTATGGCAAACAGCTTTACAGTATTTGTACATTTACACAAAAATAGATCCTTTTATATATATATGTATTTATAACTGGTTACACGTTGGATTCATAATTAGGCATCACCAGTAGTAGTTGGCACAGTTTTGTTATTTAAGCTCAGGGTCAAGTTCCGTTTCATTTTGTCGTTCCAAAGTACAAAAAGAAAAAAAAAAAAAAATCAAAGGCATTTCATCTCCATGGTGTTTTCTTAAATACAGTAATGTCATAGGAAACAGTATGTACAGATGAGCAATGCCTCCTGACCCCTCCTCTGTCTCTTGGAGATAGGGGCTGGGGTCCGATGGAGACGGGTCAATGCGGCCTGCTGCTGGACTCCGATGCCTGCCTCTTGCGTGAAGGGGTGTAGCCGTTGAGACAGCCATTGGTCTGCCGTTTGGAGGGCCCTCCATTCAGGATGTCCTGGATGTGCTGCACGATGAGGTTGATGGCCACTGTGGGGCAGAGACCAGCAGAGCGTTATGGGTGCAAGCACGGGTGCAGGGGTGAGTATGGCAGTCTGTCTGGGGAAAGGGCACGCAGGAACCACAGCTGAAAGACTTCCAGGGAAGTGGCTCTGCCACTTGCAGGCAAGTCATCCAACTTTCCAGTGGCTCTGCCTGGACTAATATGATCCCTCTCCTTTGCAGGAGGGCTAAGACAGACAATGCTTAGCACAGAGTAAGCCCTTAATGAATGGGTATCTTATCAGGAGATGATCAGTCACCACTGGATGAAGCACTTGGGCCAAATTCTGCAGACGTGCTAACCAGCCATGGTTCTGCCACATCTATTAGCTATGAGACCCTTCTACCAGGAAACCTTCCAGTTTTCCATCCTAAGACAGAGCATCCCGATGGAAGGCCCTCTGTCCCTCCAAACCACATAACAGAGAAAGCTATCTTTTCTTAGCATTAGAAATAAATTATATACCTCAACCAAGAGGTCAATCTAACATCACCAAAAATGGAATACACATCAAATGCTCTCTGATGTGATAAACAAAGAGGACCACGCCATCTCTCTCCGGGGACAATTCCTTCAGATTACATAAGCTCATGAATCCAATCATAAGAAAGCAAAAGACAAAACACAAATTGAGGACCATTCTACCAAACAATGGGCCTGTTATGTTTCAAAAATGTCTTAAAAAAAACAAAAGATAGGGAACATCTCCAGGTTAAAAGAGGTCGTATCAATGGTAAGTGTCTTGGATTTAATGACTGCATTGTGGTGATGAAAAAGAATGCCTTTGTCCTTAAAAAATACAGGGTTAAATATTTACTGCTATAACTTACTCCAAACAGCTCAATAAATAATCTTTTTAAATGAAGGGAAAATTAAATAAATTCTAAAGAGAATGAAGAAACCAGGTCCCATCTTACAGATCAACTCTGCCACACTATGCCTAGTCCAGAGACATTCATACTTCCTAGACAAGCCAAAAAAATAAAACAAAAAAATAAAAAAATAAGCCAGGTGCTATGGCTCATGCCTGTAATCCTAACACTTTGGGAGACTGAGGTGGGACGGCTGCTTGAGGTAGGAGTTTTAGACCAGCTTAGGCAACATAATGAAACCATCTCTACAAAAACATTTTTTTTAAATTAGAGCATGGTGGTGCACGCCTGTAGTCCCAGCTACTGGGAGGCTGTGGCAGGAGAATCACTTGAGCTCAGGAGCTGGAGGCTGCAAATGAGCTGTGACTGTGCTACTGCACTTCAGTCTGGGTGACAGAGCAAGACCTTGTCTCTAAAGTAAAATAAAATAAAATGAAAAATAAGTACAATAACAGTAGCAATGAGCTCCCTTTAGAAAGAGCTACCGTGATGGCAGGTCACTCTAAATTAGATCGAGGGAATCTACTTTTGCTAAAAGGTGGCCTCAGAAGCAAAGTATCCAAGTGTCATCATTGGGAAGTGATAGTAAAACGTAATCTACAGCCCTCCATTTCTGCCAGAGAAGCACAAGTGCATGTCTGTCACCATAACACGTGGGTGCCTACACCCAGCAATCTGTTCCCGAGGCCAGACATGTAGGTGGAAAGGTTCTGCTGACACAATCACAGACAAGCAGGGCAGCCAGGTCTGCAGAGCCCTGTATGGTCACCACGTCCTGCCCAAATTATGACTGACAAAGGGCAGACGTTATACTCCAGGATGACACTCCGCCGGGACTTACCTAGATTATCTGCACCTCTAGGGATGATCACATCAGCATACTTCTTTGTCTGTGGAGAAAGACAGTTAAAATGCATTAACACAGTTCAGAGACAACTGGCGCAAGCCCCTCTCCAAGGGAACACGGGGAAAGGGCAGCCTTCATACTAGCGAGCCGAGAGGGGTAGCTTTTAAGGCTTCAAATATAATATTGTTTACAACTTCACAGTGAATGCATCTATTAATAGAAATTTGGGGAAATCTAAGGAATTGCCTTGTTTAGCTGAATTGTGAATGAAAGAAGATAAGCAGGGAATGAGGAAAATGAGAACGAAGGACTGAAGACTTTTATGTATCAGCGAGGGAAAAATGGTCTAGACTGAGTGGTTAATCCAAAACCAATTCAAAATTCAATTTATAATTATCTACCATGGATTTTTATCCACTTTATCTACATTACAAAAATTTAGCTTTTATTCAAGTTCTCTCTCACTCTTTTTTTATTTTTTTAAGACAGTGTCTCACTCTGTCACCCAGGCTGGAGGGCAGTGGCATCATCACAGCTCACTGCAGCCTTGACCTCCTGCGTTGGGTAGATCGTCCCACCTCAGCCTCTGAGTAGCTGGGACTACAGGTACCCGTCACCACACTCAGCTACTTTTTGTTATTTTTTATAGAGAGGCGGTATTACCATGTTGCCCAGGCTGGTCTCAAACTCCTGGGCTCAAGAGATCCACCCACCTGGGCCTCCTGAAGTCTCAGGATTACAGGCATGAGCCACTGCTCCCAACCAAGTTCTCATTTCTAACGCTTAACACTGTTTCAGCTTACGACCTACGCAGAGAACATGGTCTTTGAAGCCAAACACTTAATTGCCTCTATTCCACTAGGACAAATATGAACTAGAAAAATCCAAACTTTCCAGGGGACTGGTTCACCTCAGACTTTTACGCATAGTCTAAAACATGACAATGTTCACTCCTAGCACAGGGTAAAACCAGAAAAAGTATTCTTCAATGATGACCAGTTCATAGGTTCTGTTATTACCCAAATTTTTTAAAAAAGAAAGGCCACAGGCCGGGCGCGGTGGCTCAAGCCAGATTTTTGACTCCATATTTTAAAAGCAGCTTTTGCATTTTGAACAGCCAAATTTACTTCCTTTTCTCCTGAACATGTGAAAGTCGCTATCACTCGGCCTATAAAGAGGGGAAACATCAGTTTTATCTCAAATTGTTGTCACATATTTAAATAAAATACTATCTATAGGCCAGGCACGGTGGCTCAAGCCTGTAATCCCAGCACTTTGGGAGGCCGAGACGGGCGGATCATGAGGTCAGGAGATCGAGACCATCCTGGCTAACACAGTGAAACCCCGTCTCTACTAAAAAATACAAAAAACAAGCCGGGCGAGGTGGCGGGCGCCTGTAGTCCCAGCTACTCGGGAGGCTGAGGCAGGAGAATGGCCTAAACCCGGGAGGCGGGGCTTGCAGTGAGCTGAGATCTGGCCACCGCACTCCAGCCTGGGCGACAGAGCGAGACTCCGTCTCAAAAAAAAAAAAGAAAGGCCACAAAGAGGCATATTTCTTTTTCGTTGTTCCAAATTTACTGAGATCTTGTAGACCATTCTACAAATAACTGCATCCTGGTATATACACTAAGTCTAACATAAGACCACATAAACCACACCTCAAGCGTGTGGGCTTCTTACTCTGTGCAGCTTCCACACTAGGACTGCTGAAAGGCAACGGTGTCAGCCCCAAACCCAAGTCAAACTGAGCAGACATTTATCAGGTCCAAGTTCCTGGCTTACACGGGAATGAGCTGATCTTCCCTGAGCAAAGAGTGGCTGGACAGTGGGAGCAAGCAAAAATAACCTGGAAAATATCTATGCAGAATTTTTAGCTTTGTTACAACTAAGTTAAACAGCAGAAAACTGACAGTTAACTATAACTGATTTCCAATAATAAATTCATCTTGTGTTCTTATTAAGTCAAAAATAACAGGAGAGGTCCTCAGACAGATAAATGGGCGGAAAGAAGTTCATAGCTCCTTAGCCTCCTCTGATTTCTTCCCAGTAACCTACTCTTGTAACCCAGTAGTCTCCGGGATAATGGACAGGGCATCAACGTTTCTCAGTTGGCTCAAAAAGTCCACCTGTCCTGCATCTAAAACCAAAGTCAAGTATGGGTTATTGTAAAAGCTACTAACATCCTTGAAGAAACAAAGTTTGAGGATCATATTTTCCCAGAAGAAAAAGAATGAAGTTTATTATTAGAATAAATAGGGAAATTCCAATACCCAATCTTACTCTAAATCTATTCTCATTGTCTTCAGAGATTCCAGCCTTCCCAGTATATCTCAACCAAGACCAGGTTAAGTCCCAACCTCTTCCTACCCTTCCTCCTCGTCTCAGAGCTTAACTACAAATAATTAAGGAGCCAGACCATGGTTTGGCCAAGCTGGAGAAGACTCAGTGACTCAGGAGGATTCTCCTGAGTTAAAAACTTCTCCTTCTGCAGCCCCACCACACCACACCTCTTTTCTCTGGTAGCCTTCCCTCAACATGGCCCTTCCTGTCTTTCCTGGGCTGAGGACCAACTCCCTCCGTTCTTCCTTCTCTGAAAGCCACCTCACTAGAGAATTCCTAGCTGCCACGGGAAGGACTGGTGCGTGTGCAAGGGTGAAGGGAAGGAAGCTTATTCCAGTAAGGCATGACAGTCCCCAACGCGAGCTAAAGACAAGCTCAAAGCAGGGCTCACCAGTGATGGCGGGAGAGGCTCAGAGGGGAACACCTCGGGGCACAGGACCCAGTGCATCCATACTTCACCTACTGCAGGCCCTTCAGAGATCCAAATGGCTGAGGACTCTCCTTGGATATGATACACCCTCAGTAAAGAGTCTCACCTCATGATCCCACCAAGCAAGAAGTCTAGAACTAGCTGGGAATTAAATAACCTGCCTAAGGACTGGCAGGACCCTACAGGGCTACCCAAAGAAAGAACAGCAGGACAGGGCTCCTGGAGAACACAGAGGACACAAGGGCCAAGGGCTGCCCTCTCTTAGGACTTTGGGACAGAGGATCACTGAGAGAGAGGAGTGAGATTCAGGCAGGGGAGCTCCACCAACTTGCATACCTTCATTTGTATCATCAAATTTTAAATTCTACATGCAACAAAAACAAACCAAGAACACAACTCACTGGCAAGCAGAATTCCTCAAAGGCAGGCTTGACGAATGTAATGTACTGAGATAAAATCTGTTCAAGATCCCTGCCTCTCTCGCTGATGTCCCTTAATACTGTAAGAGAAGGGAGAATAAGAATCAAAAAACGGTGTAGGAGCCAGCGCACACCCGCCCTTCATGGGGTGGACCTAGCTCCCACAGGCTCCACAATTACTCTAGATGATTCTCAAGCTGGAATCCTGAGAGGCTTGACCAAGAGCAGATCAGCAGCGGCTTCGAAAAAGACAAGTTACATTCTGACATCTTACAATGGTCAAACGTGGCAACGATAACAATGCTCTTTCAAACAAAAGGTTGTCCATGGAGGCCAACAGCCTTCTTGTTTTAAGCAACATTTGATCCAAACAAAATATCAGTGTGAATTTAAAAAAAAAAAAAAAAAAAAAAAAGGCAGGGCAGCCCTGGAGAGCTCACTGTTAACAGGAAGCAATCTGGGCCCACGGAGGACTGGGTTACACGCTGCCTCCCTGCATGCACTTACCTGTGTTCAGAAGTCCAGCGACCCGCTGCTCAGCTCACTGCTCCCAGCTCCCACCCATGCTCCCTCTGCAGCATGGAGCCCAGGCCAGGCAGAGGACCCAGCCATGGTTAACCATTTCCACCTACCTCAAACACAGAGGTTTGCCACAAAAAAAAAAGAAAAAAAAAAAAAAATCACTCAGTGAAAGATAAGAAAACCATGGTCTAGAGAATGGTGGGCTGGCGCTGATGAAGCCCAAACTGACAACAAACTCACCATCTTCTGTCTTCTACCTTCTTCCCCTTGGTCAGTTTTATCCAGGGGCTTTTACCATTCTTTTTTTTTTTTCTTTAAAAATGTTTTTTCTTTTAAGACAAGGTGTCTCGCTCTGTCACACAGGCTGGAGTGCAGCGGAGTCATAGCTCACTACAGCCTCAACCTCCTGGGCTCTAGCAAGCGATCCTCCCACCTCAACCTCCCAAGTAGCTGGGACTGCAGGCACACATCACCTCAATGGACTAATGGTTTTTTTTGTTGTTGTTGTTTGTTTTTGAGACAGAGTCTCATCACTCTGTCGCCCAGGCTGGAGTGCAGTGGCTCAATCTCGGCTCACTGCAACCTCTGCCTCCCAGGTTCAAGCAATTCTTCTGCCTCAGCCTCCTGAGTAGCTGGGACTACAGGCACCTGCCAGCACACCTGACTGATTTTTTACATTTTTAGTAGACACGGGGTTTCACTGTGTTAGCCAGGATGACCTCGATCTCCTGACCTCATGATCCGCCTGCCTCAGCCTCCCAAAGTGCTGGGAATTACAGGTGTGAGCCCTTTTTTTTTTTCCTGTAGACACAGCGTCTTGCTTTGTTGCCCAGGCTATTCTTGAATTCTTGGGCTCAAGTGATCCTTCTGCCTCGGCCTCCCAAAGTGCTGGAATTACAGGCAGCCCATACACTCTTTATTAAATAGTCTTCTGTCAATAAAGAGAAAGAAGACTGATCACCCTGGTTCTGCCGCTGCACATGAGCCTTAGTTTCCCCATGAGTGGGGAGTTTGGAAGGAGATTCTCTTAATTAAAACTGCCTCCCTTTGCAGATGTCATTTTAAATGTTATCTTAATTTAATCTTATCATCTGAGCTGCTAAATCTTTTACCCCAAAAAGTTACCGCATCCATCTACAATCATTTGAAGTGGCTCTTCAGCTCTCTCCCAACCATTTCTCAGTGAACAGACTCAAGTGTGGGGTGAAACTCACTGTAAACGAACATGGGGTATAGCTGTGACAGAACTTCTGAAAGCCATGTGTCTAAATAGTTGTGTCTTTATACACACATGCACAGATGCATGCACAGAGGACAGGGAACGGGGAGGCTGTCATGGCTATCATCCAGGCTGACAGGAAGTTTACAAGATGAGAAGGCTAGAAAACTGCCAGGAAATCCACATTTCCAGAAAGCCGGGCACTAATGATGCTGCCATTTGACTTTTGTAACAGCTCCTCAATTTACGAAGTGTTTTCTCCATGGGAGACCTGGTAATAAAACAGTTGATTGGTTGCTAATGTGTCAGGACTTGCCCACCCAGCCCAGCAGCAGCCTTCTCCAGCCAGGAAATGGTTTTCCCCACCCCTGCAACGCTGGACCTGGGCTCCCGCTGCCGACCTGCTGCTCTGGCAGATCTGCTGGGAGACTCGCCAAGAAAGAGCCCTGAGGAGCTGCCACGTGGCACACCCCCCAGAAGTCCTCAGAGCTCCGGCACACGTGGCTAACCAGAGTAGCACTGCCAAAACACACAGCCAGCGCGGCCTCCAATTCTTCACACGTCTCCAGATAAAGCCCAAAGAAAAAAGGAAACCAGATCAAAAAGGTATCACAGCTAGGAAAAAACAAACACACCCGTGCTTGGGCAGCTTTTACTTAAAACCCTGCAAATGCCTGATGCTGGGATTGTTTCGCAACACATGCTTTTCAGACAATTGCTGAAGGCTTTAGCACTGGAGAAAGCTTTGTCCTTCTCCCAGCACACACGCGCACACACACGTGCACACACACACACGTGCACACACACACACAGTGCATGTCCACACCCTGTCACGTAGTCCTCCTACTGCCCTCAGCCTGGGCCTTCAGCCCCCTTCCTTCTACAGACCTGGTGGCTTCAGCTGTTTTGTCATTGGCGAGAGGAAGCTGGTCGTGCAGAAAGTAGGAAGAGGAGGGAAATCACAGTGAAGCTTCTACAGCCCAGAAGTTGCTTTCTGTTCTACCTCTACGGGCTCTGGGGGGGGAAACTGCCCCGGACCTGAATCCTGACCCCAATAACTCCTACCTCTGTGACCTTAAGACAAGTGACTTTAACCTCTGTGAATCTTAAGTTCCCTAACTATAAAACAGGAACAATAATGGTACCTTCCTCATAAATATTAATTTAATAAACAAATATAAATATTACTATTCAGGAATACAGAGATGTGCATAAAATTCTTCAGCACCCGTAGCTGGCGCCTTAGCACACGTTCAAAAAGCATGTGTTCTATGATTATTACGACCACAACAGAAACTGAGGGCACGCTGGGAGGGTAGTGCCTCCCTGACAGAACTGCTCAACGCCATGGGAGGGCGGGAACCTCGAATTCAGGTAAGCAGGTCAGACCCAGCTGAGCAGGGTGAGCAAAGAGAAAAAGGAGTCCTGCGGGGCAGCTGGAAGGGCGGGGTGCCACACAGTAAGGGAGAGCAGGACACAAGCACATGGGACAACAAACGTGAGGAGGGAGAAGAAGGAAGACAAGGAAGAGTCTCACTGCAACTTTTATGCTGGAAAAGCAAATAGGGAATGGGTCAGAATGTTGCCCAGACACTGGAAACACGCAACATCAGAAGGCCTTGCCCACCTCTGCTCCCCAAGAACCTCCGATAGAACGATCACCTCAGGCAGACTGGGCCTCCCTGAGCCAAGAACAACAGAGGGCCAGCCACCTCCCTGCACTGAAAGGCCCTGCTCCCCAGGCAGAGTCAGGAAACAGGGCTGCGCCAAGGACTGAGTCAAAACAAGGTCTTGGCACAAACTGGAAACCCCAGGGGCTCAAAAACCAGCTCCTCCATCACTGCTCTGACCCCAGCACGGTTGCTGGGCCAGGACAGGCCCTTTTGGAGGACAGGGTACAGGGCAGGAAGCTACAAGTCTGCCCACATTCCCTGCTGGGTTTCCATGTCAGCCCTTCCAAACCCAGACGTGCTCTTTCTGGTTAGCCAAAAACCGAGAACAAAACTTAGAAGGACCCAAAATAAAGACAATTCCTCAATGGTGAAGTCAATCACTTTAAAAATCTGATGAGGAAATGTGCTACTCTATAGTAAATGAACAGGCTGAATCCCCCTAGGGCCAGTGCAGCCCTAATTCTATGTGAACCAGAGAATGACGCATGAGGAAGATGAGGGGTCAGCCGTCCTAAAGCTCCCTGCCCCGCTTCATCCCTGTCCCTGTATTAAGGGCTGAGAGAGAAGATGAAGGCAAACGAGGCTAGAAACCAATCCCTAGAATGTCAAGGGTTTCCATCAGGAAGGAGGTAGTCTCTAGAGCTGCTTTACTCAAATACAGATTTCTCCCACATGAGGGTCAACTCAGAATATGGAGGTCACATGCCCAGGAGGGTGTGACAGACGGGTAAAATCATGGAGCTAACTCAAGTCTCTAGGAATGTTCGAGCTCACTCAACAGCTGCTTCTGACTAACCAGCCTCCCTACCCCAGCACCCCCGCACTCCACAAAGCACATGCCAAGCATATTTTTTGTCCTACGTGGAGAGAGAATGAATTTGTAGAAATAGCATGCAGAAAAGTCCCATAAGTCCATCAGGAAAGTGACTCGGCAGTAGGTGACATGTGAAGTCAGCAGATCTGAAATGAGAAAGCAGAGCCCTGCCCAGGCAGCCTGTTCAGAAGGTGGAGAGGCAGAGCTGGCCCTAAGAAACCCCAGGAGAGGGCCAGCACCACCGTAGCAATTGCTCCCATTTCACACAAGAATCCTGTGCAAGAAAGGAAGGGAAAATGTTCTGTTGAACCCACACTGTGATGATCTGTTTGAATTAAACACTAGGATGCACTTTGTTTCCAGCGTCATTGCTGCTGCTCAAAACTTGGTTCCAATCTCCTGTGCTGGCTCTTGCACTCCCTGCTGTGGGGCTTCCCTCGGCAGCACTGCATCCCTGAGACTGAGCACCACTGCTGGACTCGTGATGGCATCAGCCTGGACATCACCAGCTGCTGAGGACAATACCTGAGCAGATCCCTTTGAAGGACCTAACCAGTGTTGTCAGAAAATTCAGAAAATGAACAGCACCAACCCCTTCGGCAGAAGCAGATTTCTGATCTGTCACATAGATATTTATCGACTTATGCACCACCAGGCATTTTACCTGCATTACCTCTCATCTTCACAACTACAGCAGAAGTACCAACCATAAGACCACATTCTAATAAGAAAATGAGATACAAAGAAGTTAAAACACAATCTGCCCAAGGTCACACATCTAGTAAGTGGTAAAACCAGGATCTCAGCCCAGCTCACCTGACTCCAAAATTTATTTGTCCCTGTGTATCATGCTGCCTCTTTAATTTGACAAGCTGACATGGACACTGAGCAGATCAACCAAAGTAGGGCCTGAGTTTGCGGATTAAGGTGACAAGCCAGGCCCTGGGGTAGAAGCATGAGGGGCTGTCAGGCTCAGGGTTCAATTATCTATGCAACTCTTACCCAGCCAGAGTCGTGACACTAAAAGCAGGCCTGTCTCCCCTGCATTATCCATAAAGAAACCCAAGCCGAGGTGGCGCAAGAGCCTAGTCACAAAGCTAGCTGGGAAGAGCTCTGCTAGAACTAAAAGGCCCCTCCCATTCCATTCTTTTTCCATCACACAAAACTAACTGTCCCCACCCCATGTGGGAGCAGAATGTAGCTCCGACTGACTTAACAGCGTGCATATCTATTACTACTTAGAAGGGCAAAGCTCAGGACTTGTTTCTGTAGGTTATACTGGTCTCATTAATAGTCCTTACAATTACAGTGCTAAATGGGATAAACTACAGATCTGTTTCATGAACCGAAAAGAGAAAAGTACCCAGACTTTGAAGTCAGAGGTCTCTGGGATACAGCTTATAAAATCTGAAACTGTCAATAATGTGTCCTGTGACTAGGAGCTAACCTCGTCATTTCCCATGTCTCCCTGCCTCTTTCACACAACGGAGACTCGAACCTTCTCACCTTTCATTCCTCTATTCAGTCACCCCCACCCACTGCCCTTGCTGGGTCCTGGTCAACTCTAACTCTGCTAATACTCTTCTCATCTCAATTCTGCTCCCTCTCCCACCCACCTAAGGACCACACCCCTGCCTCGTGTCTAGATCAGCAGAGCGGTCTCCAAAGAGTTGCTCCAGCTACAGCTATAGGCTTCACTTACACTTCCTCTGTCAGCACCAGGGTCCAACACAGAACAGTGGCCACTTTACTTGCCTTGCTCAGAACTTCATAATAGCTTTCCCTTACCCACTGAGAACCAGACTAGAGATCTGTCTCTAAAACCAGACCCCAACCTGCTTTCTTGTGTCTCTTCGTACAACGCTCTGAACATTCCAGGTTCCTGCCATTCTCAGAACAAGCCACTGTCTGTACATCTGTGCTGTGCACCTTCATGGGTTGCCTGTATCGCCACCCTGCTACACCACATCCAAGTCCCAACCCCTCTTCGTCCATGAAGTCTCCCAATCTCTCCTGATGGAAGCAAACTCTCTGCTTAATACCCAATAGAGCTCAGTTCACAGGCTGGGCTCCTCTACCAAGGGGCACTGCTGTACCTTCAGCACACAGGCATGGCGGACTTAGCACGGACAGGCCCACCCTCAGCACGGCCTGTGGAGGGCACAGCTGACTTCCCTCCTGAGCTGACTGGAAAGAGTGGTAATGCCTCCATAAAGCCTGCTGGAAAATAAAGGGCTAGAGAAGCAGGCTAACAGGATGAGCTGCCCAGCGCTTTAGTCACAGGGGATCCTGTCCTCAGGGGCCCTACAGTTAGTTCCGCAAATCAGAGCATCTTCATTTTGATGTCTTGTGAACAAACTGCAAGGAACTAAGCATTTAATCAAACTTTTCCCAGCAAAACCAGACATCAACGTCTTACTTAGTCTCTGACCTCACAAGTCTTTCGTTATCCCAAACAGTAAGTGACTAATCCCTTCTCAAATGTCACCAAGTGTCTGGGCAGCAGGATATCCTGGGGCTGGACTGACGCAGCCGCTGGACCATGCGACACACAGCTGCCTCAGAGAAGGCATGGGCTTCAGACTCAGGGGGGTGGGGTCCTGTCAGAGGCTCCCAGGTCCTCTGCCCTTGAGGTGGCCACCAACAGGGCCACCTGGGGCTTTTAGAACGCACCTCTGCGAGAGAGCCGGGTGTCCGCATCTGTATCCACAAAAAGCTTCATCTGGAACAGGTCTCGTACCTCCTGGGAGTAGAAGGCCAGGATCCCTTCAAAGAGCACCACGTCTGCAGGATAGACAGTAACTGTCTCCTCCTTCCTGTAAAGCACAGAGCAGATAATGGACCAAGCCAGGCAGGGGCTAGCAAGGGGCAGAGAACAAGGGCCAGAACATCTGGCTGGGCTGGGTTCTGAGTTCCTTGCCCCCACAGACTTCAAGCGGGAGCTAAAGACTCGGCTACTACAGCCTTACACCACCACCAAAGAGCCAAGGGTGATCACGGCTGGGACAAAGGTCTCCTTTGACCACTTCTTCTGAGCTTTCACCATGAAACAGAAATACAGGGCAGACATCCTTCTCCTTGGAATCAAAAAAACCTGCTGTTGAATGAAGAATAAAGGCAGACAAAAACAGATGTGATTTCTTTTTTTCTCTGAGGGCGTCTCCAGAATGCTCTCATGCCTGGCATTTATGGAACCTAACACTCTGAACTTTAAAAACAGAAACTTACAGTTTTCTCTCAACAACCCCACCCCCTCCCCACCAGTCCTGAGGCAGCTGAAAAGGAGGGAGGCAAGGACAGAAGGGGAAGGGAAGGAGGGAAAATAAAGAAAAGTTTTGGGAAAGAGGATACAGACGAGAAAGCATTTGTGAGGAAATGCAGAATCCCGATGTCTGTCTGGTCTGGCTCTACCCCAAGCCAATACAGTGGCCACAGGTCACTCCTGAGCTCCCTAGAGCTGCTCTTCCTTATCAATAAAGCAGAAATACACATGACTTCATCCACCTAACCCACGTGGTTGGGAAGCCTAGGGCAGGCACTAATTATAAACATGACTTTTTTTTCTCTCTTTTTTTTTTTTTGGAGACAGGGTCTCACTTTGTCACCCAGGAGGCTGGAGTGAGAGTGGCGCAATCTTGGACTCACTACAGCCTCAACTTCCCAGGCTCAGGCGATCCTCCCGCCTCAGCCCCCTAAGTGTCTAGGAGCACAGATGCACACCACCACGCCAGGCTAATTTTTGTATTTTTAGTAGAAACGGGGTTTCACCATGTTGCCCAGGCTGGTCTCTAACTCCTGGACTCATGCAACTCACCCACCTCAGCCTCCCAAAGTGCCAGGATTACAGGCATGAGCTACCAAGCCCAGCCAACACGACTTTTCAAAAAGTAAGAAGAGTGAAACATTGCTAAACGGTTAGGTGATGGGCTTTCACAGATGGCCCTGCTTGTGCTCAGCTCTGCCTTGATGCAACTTTCACTGTATTTTGTCTTTTGATTCTGTCCTATGCCCACCTTACATGTCACCAACTGCCTCCTGCTCAAAATTCACTGAAAATAGAGTAACAATCATCATTGCAAGTTTTTCCGTCATCCTGACTAGCACACTGGCAAACCAAATAAAACAAAGTCTCTTAAAACAGTAGTTCCATCTGGGAAAGCACAAGGAGGTCAGTTATCAATGGCCAGCTCAAGAGGGTGCCGTTGGAACTCCTTCCCATAAACACTCCCTGATGCCTTCTTAGCTTGGACCACCGGGCTTGTGTATGAGTTTTAAGGCAGGCACTGTTGGGGTAGCTAGCAAGTGGCAGAACAGCGCAGGGAAGACGGGAGAAAAGGACTAGGATTAGGAAATGCCCTAGAATTGTGGTGTATCTGAGATGCATATCAGAACCATCTCGGAAGCTTATAAAAATATCCCTACCTGGATCCTGCCCCCCAGGAGCTCTGATTTCACAAGTCTGAAGTGGAGCTAGAACTTCAATACTATTTAGAAGCTCCCAAGATATTTCTAACATGCGGCCATGGTGAAGAAGCACCAGTCTAGAGTGTCAGCCACCAGAAAATGGTGTGCCCACTGTGGATAAGAAGGCAACCTAAAAGAGTTCAGAAAACAGGACCAATGGGTAAATAGTGAGCCACTCTCTAGGCAACTGCCCTACACCAACGAGAGGATGGGAGCACTCTGTCTAAAAATAAAGTGAATGTACGTGCGAGATTCCACTTGAACACACTAACAGAGAACACAATGGCTGCACTAAATTTACGTATACAGGTTGAGTATCCCTTATATGAAATGCTTAGGTGTTTAGGATTTTTGAATTTTGTTTTTTTTTTTTTTTTTTCAGATTTTGGAATATTTGCATTATATTTACGGCATCCCTAATATGGCAGGGGGAGAAAGGATCTAAAATGAGCATCCCTAATATGAAAATCCAAACCCTGAAATGCTCCAATGAGCATTTCCTTTGAACATCACATGGGCACTCAGAAAGTATCAGATTTTGGAGCATTTCACATTTTGGATTTTTAGATTAGGGATGTTCAATCTGTACTGACACTAGATATTAACAGCATTTTAGGATGCCTAACTGATAAATACTAAAAAGGAAAAGTGGGTTTCCTTCAGAAGGAGAAAATGAACTGCCTAATTTGTTGTTGGTGCCTTAAGAAGTTAGAATTAATCATTTCCCAAGTCCACATGCAGGTCTAAAAACTGTCATAACAGCTCAGAGTTTTTAAAAAACAACAACAAATTTACTGAGCAACTACTAGACCAGAATGTGCAAGGAGGCATACCTGGCTTAATATACCACTTACAAATTTAGGGTCTGGCTGGGAAGTCCCAAAAAGAAAATAGCCAATTAGATCATTTGAGATAACCCAGTCTAACCATCTCATTTGGCTTATGGGGAAAAGGATGCTCAGAGAAGTGTAACTGCAACAAGTAAGCGTCTTCTTCATTTTAGCCCAACAAATTTTTATTTCTACCAAACGCCCATGGGTGGGATGGAATCAGTTAACCCTAAATGGCTTGATGTCCAATTAAGTGGCCCTTAAGATTTGCAGGGACGTGGGAAGGGGTGGCTACGGGTCTGGCGTGATCAGTGAAAGTTTCTAAGACATGAGCTTTAAGCCACTAGAGAACAAGGTTTTAATATATAAGGTATGAGATAAATCAGGAGGAAACGCGAAATACTGTCTGCACTGGGAATTCTACCAGGATTTTCTCTTGTTGGCATACGAATTTGATGGAACTCATGCTGCACGAGGTCTTCAACTTCTCTCCTCCACTCCTAGACTGCATTGGTCAGGCCCTGGCTTCTGTCAACCACGCTCAGTTCCACTGCCTTCTTTCAGGCCCTTATTAGTCTCTCACTGGGGCTGTTCCAAAGGCTTCTTCACAAATGGCATTGCAGATACTCTCTCCTCCTGCCACCAAAATGACCTTTCCACTACCACAGTAGAGCCGTCTGTGGCTCCCTACTGACAAAATGTTTGTGCTCCTGGCCCTGCCACCTATGGCCTTTCATGACCTGAGGCCTGCCTGCCTTCCCACACACCCACTCCCATTCCTCCAAACCTCTCCTCTGCCGTGCCCCGACCAAGCTGATCCATGCCCAGCTCTGAAATGCTTCCCTACCCAACACCTTGGAAATCCTTTTCCCAAACAACTTCTTATCCTTTCCTATCTAAAGCTTAAATATCACTTCCTCCATACAACCTGCTCTGAATCCCCTGCTCTTCCTCCCTCCTTTACATTCTTCTGCAGGCCCTTGCCTTAGCCATCATGCTGCATTTTACCTCTTCACCTGGGAAGTGGTGGGCTGGAATGTCTCTTGACGCCACCACCACTTCCCCCTAAGGGAGAACTACAATTCTCAGAATCCCTTTCCCCACATGCTTCCAGGTTACTGCGCCAACAAGAGACTTAGAAGGTGAGAGTGAAGCAAAATCCACGATATTCAGGAGATGGTAATAATGAGACAGGAAAACTTTGCAAACAGTCCACAAGCTCCTCGATTGAGGCTGCAAACCCAGACGTGGGGGTTTCTTGGACTTTTCCATGAACCCCAGCTTCTGCTCCAGTGCCTCAGGCTAGAGTCAGTGGGGACTATTTTGTCTGATTCTCTGGCTACAAACTTCCAGGTCTTCAGTCTCCCAGCCCCAGTGTTCATGTAAGCTCCAAATCCTATACTAAATGCCTTCATTCATTCCTCCATGATCTGCAGTGGTTGAGTTAGGAAAACAGACTGACACGGGAGGCGTAAGGATGGTATCCTGATCTTTTACTCTCTTCTCTCCTACACAGAAGAACCTGGCCCATAGAAGGAAGTGTTTCAGAAGATTCTGGTGAGGCATGGAGGTAAGTACCACAACAGCCCCCTCTACACCTCAATGCACACACATGCATGCTCATTCTCTCTCTTTCTCATCTTCCTCCTGCAACCAAATCTTCACCACGCCCTCCAGTTCAGACTCACGGGAAGATGTGTGTAGTCTACATTGAGGTCTGAGACGCTCTGTGCAGCTCTGAAGGAGCTTGGGGTCTGGCCAACAGGAGTGCAATCCTCTAGGAGCCCATTCCCACCACTCAGAGGGAAGGAGGATGAGGTGGAAGTATGGCCGCTCCTCTATTCCTAATCAGGAGCACTAAAATTGAGGCTTCACTGGAAAGGACTGCTTTGATTCCACTGAGAAGCTTTCTGGAGGGCTTGGTTAATTCTGAGATCACAGTCTGGTGACCTCGTGCCTGTCCACACTGTCCAATCCCAAGTAAACCAGGACAGCAGAAAGAACAGTTTTCTTTGTTCTTCTTCCTGCCCTTCCTCTACCCCTCCCCTTACATCTTGTTCCAGGAACAACAGCACTGGAATGTGGACCAGAACGCACATGCAGTCTCTCAAGCTCAAATACGATCCCATCCTTCGGAGTTAAGGAATCGTGACAACAGGACTGTTCCAGGAAGCGCCCAGATGAACTCCCCAACCTCTGCAATCCCATAGCACACACTGCTGCCACCACCCACTCCACTGACCGGCTGGAATGGCATTAGGCAGGGGTAGGACAGAGGTCTGAAGTGCAGGAGGTAAGGAAGGAGGTCTCAGTGCAGACCAAGGATGCTCTGGGGAGCAGCGGGTGTCATCCCTGGCCCAGAACAGCTCACTTACCGGGAATGGGAGACGAAGTCATACACGGGGATCTGGACTGTTTTCCCTTCAGTGATTTCTTTGAGTGTTTTGAGAATGAGTTCATTGTCAAAGGCATCTGAAAAATATCAAATTGTTAAAATGTTTCTTAATTTTAAAATAGTATCTCCTATAATCATACACAGGACATCCTCATAAACATGTATATGGGCACATCATACTTTAAAGGTAATCATACTGCTCCCTAAAAAGCTGGATTTTTACCCAAAGCAGAATGGAAGCTCCCTGTATCTCAAAATAGGGTGTATAAATGAGTTCTGACAAACAGATTTCTTTTTTTTCTCCTTTGACATTCCATCCCTGACTTCAGACAGGTCTTTACCCTCTCCAAGTTTAGCTGTTATCATCCTACAATTGGCACATGCTAAACTAACCTGGAAAGCACACCGATGACTGGGCGAGTGCACACAATAGGCACCATGCCACGGTTTACTTCTAAGAATTTTAAGAAATCCAAGCCAGCTAAAGGAGCAGTGTGCTGATCTAGGGCTGCAGGGCAAAAACCATTCTGGCAGCCCCCCTGCCCCTCCATCTCCCTCTCTGCCACAGAGTGGGTTGAACATACATGTACACATGGGGAGGAGGGTCTGACGAGGGCTGCCTCAGAGCAGAGGCAGCAGAAGGACCAGCTCTGTATGTCTGACCCCATGTCTGGCCCATCTTGAGTCCCAGGCTCAAACAAAATCACCTTTGTTCAGATACAGATTCAATCAGTATTTAACGAGCCAAGCACTACATGAAGCATCTGAAAATTCCTTCTTTCACATAAGCCCCACAATAACACTGCAAAGTAGTTTATCAAGTCTCTACGTTCTAGATACAAACAAGATTCTGAGAGGTTAAGCAACTTCCTCATGAGCAAAATAAAAATATTCCCCCCTACACCAATACACATACATACCCCCTTCAACACCCTGACTCACCCGGGTGGTCAAAGTTGAACTGGCCCTTCAGGGCTTTGGCCTTCTGTTCCGAGGTGAGAACACGGTAGAAGCTATCCTGACTCAGGATGACCACCTGCTTCTGGCGATAGTCCACCTCATTCTGCCCCAGGAGCTGCACGATCTTAGCACACACGGAAGACTGTGAGGAGAGAAAAGAGCACCCAGGAATAAGAGAAAGGGCATGTGTGGTACAGAGGAAGTCCCTGGAGTAACCAAGCTGATGCACACCTTACAAGAAGGGGCTCTGGAAGGACGAATTCAAAGGCAGCTGTCACGCATGACGAGTTAAAGGGCTAAGGGATACAGCCATAAAAAGAACGAGATCATGTATTATGCGGGAACGTGGATGGAGCTAGAGAACACTATCCTTAGCAAATTAATGCAGGAAGAGAAAAGAAAACTAAATACCACATGTTCTCACTTATAAGTGGGAGCTAAATGATGAGAATACATGGACACAGGGAGGGGAACAATACACACTGGGACCTGCTGGAGGTGGCGGGTGGGAGGAGGCAGAGGATAAGGAAAAATAACTAATGGGTACTAGGCTTAATACCTGGGTGATGAAATAATCTGTACAACAAACCCCCATGACACAAGTTTACCTACATAACAAACCCCTGAACTTAAAAGTTAAATCAAAAAAAAAAAAAAAAAAAAGCCTAATAGAGAAGAGTCCACCTGACACGCCTGTGACAGAGAAGTCTTAGGATCCCCAAAGTCCCTTCCTCCCTTTCCTTAACACAACTTACTACTCTCAGGTACTTGCAGTGATGGTAGGGGAAAGAGGGTAGCACACACCACCTCCTCCTCCAGAAGATCCTTTCCGAAAGCCACTAATAAAGGTAGGGCTAACTGATCCTGCCTGCTTGCGCCCTGGTATAGACAGACAAAAAAGGCAGCAGCAGCAGAAAGTAGAATGAGGGCACGGTGAGGATGTGCTGAGGGGCCACAGGGTCTTGGAATCACAAGGTGACCACACACGCATGGAACGCCACTCAGCCCCTGCACATCTCTTTATATCAATGGAACCAAAAACCATGGCCAGAAAGCTCAGCTAGTTAGCAGGAGGCTATGCTCACAGCGCTAATCCTACTTCTGTTGGTTACTTTTGCTCCAGTCCACAGCCATGGACTTCTCCATACCTGTAGTAAACCAGGTGGCCTTTTCACAAATGTGTGCCACCATAGACAGGGTGACAAAGAACACAAACACCACCAACATCTAAAACAACTTAGGGGTATCCCAACCAAGAGTGGAGAAGACAATTCCAAATGAACTCAAACCTACATGCTTTGTGTGTGTTGTTAGTAATACATGTATTCTAAAATTAAAAAAAAAAAAAAAATAGTAATACATGTATCTGCCCCTTTCTTCCCTTCGATAACATATACTCTTCATAAAAGGAAAATTATGAAACAAGTGCATTCAACAGAATGAGGCAGTGAAGGATTGTATTTATCAAATAACTGATTTCTTTTTTCATTTCATACAAAGGTTAATTTAAAAATAAAAATGTCTATATTACATAAGCTGTAGAAGACATAACCCAAGTCTTCTAATTAAACTAGTTGACCTGCCAGGGACGGTGGCTCATGCCTGTAATCCCAGAACTTTGGGAGGCTGAGCGGGGTGGATTGCTTGAGGTCAGGAATTTGAGACCAGCCTGGGCAACACAGTGAGACCCCGTCTCCAATAAAGAAGGAAAGAAACTGGTTGACAGGATAATAGAGATGAAAAACAGGATAATAGAGATGATAACAGAGATGAAAAAAGGGTACGACTGTTACAGTGGGCTAAGACTTAATTATTATATTAACAGTCACAAAAAGACAAATACCATAGGATTCCACTATGTAAAGTAGTCAAATTCATAGAAACAGAAAGTTAAATGGTGGTTGCCAGGGGCTGAAGGGAGGGGAAAATGAAGAGTTGTTGAAAAAAGAAAGAGAAAGAATCCACCAATAACCAGGGTTTGAGAAGGCAGGCGATCCTGAGCCTACAGAAATCTAAATATGCCTAGCATATTTAGGCTAGGCACGGTGGCTCATGCCTATAATCCCACAGTTTAAGAGGCCAAGGTGGGTGGATCACCTGAAGTCAGGAGTTTAAGACTAGCCTGGCCAACATGGTAAAACCCTGCCTCTACTAAAAATACAAAAATTAGCCAGGCATGGTGGCACATGCCTGTAGCCCCAACTACTCGGGAGGCTGAGCCAGGAAAATCGCCTGAACCCAACACATGGAGATTGCAGTCAGCTGAGATCGTGCCATGTACTCCAGCCTGGGCAACAGAGTGAGACTGCATGAAAGAAAGAAGGAAAGAAGGAAGGAAGGAAGGAAGGGAGGGAGGGAGGGAGGGAGGGAGGGAGGGAGGGAGGAAGGAAGGAAGGAAGGAAGGAAGGAAGGAAGGAAGGAAGGAAGGAAGGAAGGAAGGAAGGAAGGAAGGAAGGAAGGAAGGAAGGAAGGAAGGAAGGAAGGAAGGGAAAGAAAGAACAGAAAAAAAAACCCAGCATATTTAGAGGTTTAATGACTCAATCTTAGAAGTTTTACTATTGAATTTATTTCACCAACTGATTTTAACAACAACAACACACACACACACAAAACATGAAATCTTTTAAAGTTACAATTCTTATAAAGTTGTGTTTGACTGCCCTGGGCATAAGGAAAACTGGCCATTCCTGTTGCACAAGTCAGTGCCAACTAAACAGGTTTGCAAAATGCGTCCTGTTATATAAGTTATGACACACGACTAAGTAAGGATCTTTGGAGGAACAATAATATTTTGACTCAATTATTTTCAAACAATTTATTTTGCTTTCATGATACTTTTGCATATTGACGCAGAAAAACATTTAAAACTACTCTGGACTTTGGGAACGCAGATCCTCCCATGCCCCAAAATGTCACAGAAAACAGATTCATATGATAAACTAGATTCAAAAGTGAAAATGTTACAACAAAACCAAAGGCTCTCTGGGTACTACAGATGGATGGGGGGTGGGGTGGAGAAATCAAAGGCTCTATGCAATTATAAACTATAAGTTTTTAAACATCTGTAGGCCCTCAATTTCCTTTTCCTCCCAGGCATCTATCTTAGGACGTTTCTTACGTCCTAAGGTTGTAGGAGGGTAAAGTCTACAGCCTTTATTAGTAGATAGAATTCCTCCTAGAATTCCAAAGAACAAAAACAACAAAGTGATCCATGAAGCCAAATATATATTATCTAGTTATTCAAATTGTGGTATTTTTAGTTATACTTAAAACCCATAAAAAGTTTTTAATATAAATAGCAATCCCATCACCATCAAAAAAGCATATTAAAAAGTTACACTACCTAATTTTGCAGATAAACAACTGTTTCCCTTAACCCAGCACAATGGAGGACAGAACCTGTACAATGGCCAGTAAAATGGGATAATGAACATACAGTAGGTGCAATTCTAGAAAATCAGCACTCATCCCAATCCTTGATCAATGATACAGTATAACTGTGTTGATCCCCAGCTGCACCTCTCAGTCCCGTGTTTTCAACAACCTGGCTGTTGATCCTTCCCTTCTACAAACACACCACCATTGCTGACACTGTAAATGATAACTTATTAGGCAGCAGGCCCTGCGCCAAACACTCCATTATGACCACCCTTAGAAGCCACATGTGCTCTCCTGCATGGATGAGGAAACCAAGTTAAAGTAACTTGGTTTCATAGAGTCCCGGCTCTTTACCTCAACCTTAGACAGTAAGAAGTCCCAAGGCAGAAGAAGCCCTTTGTCAGGAAGGAGATAAATAAAATTGCACAAATAAGCAAAGAAACACCTGCCTCTAGGTTAATCTAGATTTTTAAGGCATTTTCTTCCTCCTGGGCCATGTTACAAGTGGGCCCTAAAAAATCTGGGTAACTGTTCAATCTGGCTGACAGGTACCTAGAGTTTGGTTATATCATCCTCTCTATTATTGTGTAGGTTTGAATTTTTACCTGGTAGGGAAGAAGGCAGAGAGGGAAGAAGGAGTCCCACAAAGAGACTCTACTCTGCCCTGAATAAATGCTCTTTTGCTTACTTAATGCTCACCTCTGTATCTCTTTCACTATCATTTCTGTGTTCTCCTTTTGCCTAATCCTGCCCTTCTCTTCAAAAGGATGAAATTGAGCTCTGAAGTGTCATCTTGTTCCTTAAGAATAATTCAGCTGGGCACAGTGGCGTGCACCTATAATCCCAGTGATTTGAGAGGCTAGGGCAGGAGGATCACTTGAGCCCAGGAGTTCAAGCCCAGGGTGGGCAACACTGTGAGACCCCACCTCTACAAAAATTCAAAAATTATCTAGGCATGATGTTTGTGCCTGTAGTCCCAGCTACACGTGGCAGGCTGAAGCAGGAGGACTGCTTGAGCCCAGGAGATCAAGGCTGCAGTGAGCTATGATCATGCCACAGCACTTCAGCCTGGGCAACAGAGCAAGACTATCTCTAAAAAAATAAGAGAGAAAAAAGAAAAGAAAGAGAAATAATCCACCAATAACCAGGGTTTGAGAAGGCAGGCAATCCTGAGCCTACAGAAATCTAAAACATGAAAGGGTACGACTGTTACAGTGGGCTAAGACTTAATTATTATATTAACAGTCACAAAAAGACAAATACCATAGGATTCCACTATGTAAAGTAGTCAAATTCATAGAAACAGAAAGTTAAATGGTGGTTGCCAGGGGCTGAGGGGAGGGGAAAATGAAGAGTTGTTTAATGGATATACTTTCATTCTGTTTTATACAATAAAAGGGTTCTGGAATTTGGCCATCCAATAATGTGAATATACTCAACACCACCGAGATGTACACGTAAAGATGGTTACGATGGTAAATTTTATGTTATGTGTATTTTACCACAATTAAAAATTAGCGTTACTATAATAAAAGCCCCATTTCTTTCTATATGCTGGGTACGGGGCTCAGTACTTCAAAATGATCTCATTTGCATACCACAAGCTTATGTGATGGGAATTATTATCACACTCACACCACAGATGGCAAACATGGAGGCAAAGAGAGGTTGAATGGAGCCAGGATTCCCACTCCAGCAGTCCATCTCCAGTGCCTAGACACTTAGTGGCTGCAGCTGCATGGCGCTGTCTCACAGGCAAACTGACCCTGCCCATTGGAGTGTGAGTTCAGCCTCATTTTGTATAATATCTCTATATTTAGTGTAATGAATCCAGAATACATTCTGTCCCTGCCACTTCTAACACATTACTGAAATTGGAGTCAGGAGGGTTAAAGGTCTGCTAGGACTGTGAGCTGTAGTTCAAATATAAAGTTAGGCGAAGGTCAATACAAGGTATTTTCAGAAAGGGGAAAAAAAAAACCTATGGAAGAAATTAGTGAAGGTGATTCACAATTTCTTTACTTATATGGCATTCTGAAGACATTATCTCATTTAATTCCATTACAACAAAATATTACTTTGTCTTCTTTTTTCCTAATGAGGAAATTGAAGCTTAGAAAACTGATCACATGAAATGATTTGCTCAGTCCCAAAGCGGAGTCTCAAACCACAGGTCTAACTCCAACTGCATAATTCTTTTCACGATTTTAGAACATAAGCCGCTTTGGCATCCACCCCAATGTTCTCCATAAACATACTCTAACTCTGGAAAACAATGACAGGGGAAGGGAGACAGGGAGGGAACTGATGAGAAATATAATACTGTTTTGTCCCACTGCATCATTAAAGTCAACATTTATGTTGAACTTCTAGAACTAAAGGCAGGCAAGTGATGTGCCTATTAAAAGGAAGCTAAAAGCCCACCCACCAAGAAAACCTGTTCTAGAAATGTTTATTATGTTCAAAAGAATCCAGCTGTTCGGAGCCAGGGTCCACTAGACATGCTGAACAATGAACTCCTTGAGCAGAGATTTCCCATTTGGGAAGCCTCAGTAGCAGTCAACAGCTTATCAACAGGCCCCTTCAGCTGGCAGTTTCCAAAAGGGCAGCTGTTGAGCCAGCACAGGTTCCTGTATTGCTACAGAAAGGATAGTTCTCTAAACTCGTTCTCACTCAGGAGGTGGCTCTGACAGCCTGGACACAATCTTGCTATGCTAGTTCTAGTGTGTGTCTTCCAGGATCTAATCCATAAAATCCTCTTGTCCAGTTCCAAGACCACTGAGTGAGTAAAAGAAAACAAGCAGGGCAATCAGCTCTGACGCCTCTTTGTCATATACCCTCCACTACACTTCAGTGCTCAGAACCTGACATAGCCCAAGCCTGGACAGCTCAGAGCAGCGCAGCCCTCGGGAGGGCATCGGGCTGGGTGTGTCCCTACAGGAATGGGCTGGCACATCTCACAGTCATCCTTACAGAAGAAGACCAGATAACCATGCTGCCCAACATTTTTGAATCCCATCTAGATGTCTGTTGTAACACTCTGGATGAGCTGCTTCAGAATCACAGGGAGGGCTGCTCAGAGGGAGGAAAACTTAGCAACCAGAGCCAATCAGCTCCAGGTGAAGCACACTGATTAATCATTTCCTCCCTGCTTTCCAGGACGGGAAACATCACAGCAGAGAAGAATGCCCGAAGGCCAGAAGCTTGGCTTCCTCAGGCAGGAAGACCCCATCTAGCTCCTTGGCTCTGGGACTATGTGTGGGTCACATCAATTACTCTTGGCAGTAGCTTTCCTTGTCACTATCATTAAGTAAGTATCACCACTAGCTTATATGGTATCCATCTCAAAGGAAGAAACCATCGCGGCCCGCAGACGTTACATCACTCCTTTGTAGGTACGCGTTGCTCCCCACAAGGCTCAGAAGCTCTAATTTACAAGCATTAGAAAACCAAAGCACCAGTAATTTGCCCTGGTTTAAAACTAAGAACAAGGTTCAAACCTGCTGGCTCAACTTCCAATTCAACTGGTTAAGTGGCACAATAGAGAGGTGTCACTCAAATGCTTCCCTGGAATATCTGCAAGGCCATCTCTTCTTCCCCTCTTCCCGCCCCGCCCCCCCCACCCTGGCAGAAAGATTTATTGTGAAAAGCAAAAGAACAAAGCTTCCACAGCGTGTAAGGGGACCCAAGTGGGCTACCCTAGGCCATCTATTCTTGAAGTCACGGATGACCCTAGAACCCATGCATTGTTGACTAGGAGCTCCTACCTACAATATAATCACCACCACCCACCCACCCCATCACATACAGGATCTAAATTAGAAACTCACTAAATTACTAATAAGGCTCTCTCTCCAGTACCAAAAAGCAGCCATGGGTCAATCAAATAACCGAAGAGCTTTTGGAGCATAAGGACCAAGAGTGTGATTAAGTTTTTCTTCTCAGGCACCTGGGGTGGGGGGTGGGGGTGTGTCTCCCAAATGTCTGTTAAACAGAAATGTCCAAATTTATCAGAAGTCTTTTTTTGAAGTTGTGCGATCTTAGCTCACTGCAACCTCAAACTCCTGGGCTCGAGACATTGGTCCTTGAATTTTAGCTGGGCACACAAAATGCATTTTCAACCTCCTTTGCAGTTCCTCATGACTATGCAACTGTTGCCTTTTTTGACATTCTTTCCCGTTGACTCAAATGAAGACTTGATAGCTGAAGCTCAAGCAGCCACCTTGCAGCATTGCTATCATGCTAACTAAGGATTGGAGAGCAGCTAAATAAAAGCCCAAGATTCAAACAATTAGAACTGAGAGCCATTAAGAGTGAGTGCTTCACACCTCTAATCCCAGCACTTTGAGAGGCCGAGACAGGCGGATCACAAGGTCAAGAGATCGAGACCACCCTGGCCAACATGGTGAAACCCCACCTCTACTAAAAATACAAAAAATTAGCTGGGCGTGGTGGCATGTGCCTGTAGTCCCAACTACTTGGGAGGCCGAGGCAGGAGGATCGCTTGAACCCGGGAGGCAGAGGTTACAGTGAGCTGAGATCGCACCACTGCACTCCAGCCTGGTCAGAGCGAGACTCCATCTCAAAAAAAAAAGAGTGAGTGCTAAGGTCTAAATGTGTCCCCCCAAAATTCACATGCTGAAATGCTGAAACTTAACTGCTGATGTGATTGTACTAGAAGGTGGGCCTTTAGGAGGTGATGAGGCCCCTTATGAAAGGGCTTGAGGGAGTGGATTCATTCTCTTCTGCTCTTCTGCCACGTGAGGAGACTGCATTAGTCCCCTCCAGAGGATTCAGCAACCAGGTGCATCCTTGGAAGCAGAGAGCGGCCCTCACCAGACACCAATCCTGCCACTACCTTGATGTTGGACTTCCCAGCCTCCGGAATTGTGAGAAATAAATTTCTGTTCTTCATGAATTACACAGTATCAGGTATTTTGTTACAGCAGCACAAACATTCTGAAATAATGAGGTACACTATCTTTACACCCTGTTTTAGAAGTTTTCTGTCACTTTCAACAGAAGTGATACTAATACTGATGTCAACACCCACATAACCAGCACTCCTTAGTACATGGCTCTTGGTAGAAACGTTCTCTTGGCCGGGCACGGTGGCTCAAGCCTGTAATCCCAGCACTTTGGGAGGCCGAGGTGGGCGGATCATAAGGTCAGGAGATCGAGACCATCATGGCTAACACGGTGAAACCCCATCTCTACTAAAAATACAAAAACTAGTCGGGCGAGGTGGCGGGCGCCTGTAGTCCCAGCTACTCTGGAGGCTGAGGCAGGAGAATGGCGTAAACCCGGGAGGCGGAGCTTGCAGTGAGCTGAGATCCAGCCACTGCACTCCAGCCTGGGCAACAGAGCGAGACTCTGCCTCAAAAAAAAAAAAAGAAAGAAAGAAAAGAAACGTTCTCTTGAAAGCTGAGGAAATCCTTTGTCCTGGTCTATCAGGCTGCCTTAATTATCCCAAGAACCACAAGTAACTTATCAGCCAAGCCATTTCCATGTGAGTTTTAAAGGGTAGGGTGACGAATATTTGCCTGAACCAGTGTCCCCAGACCACTGGGCACTCTGTCACCTGCCGACCTCCAGATATTTACCCAGAGGTGTATCTTCCCCCTTTCAGCACCTGTTTGTGCCACAGACCAAGCTCTCCATAGAGAAAAGTAGCACCCAGGAGAGGGAAACCCAAAAGGCTATTAACAGTAGAAGATGAAAGATTCCCCACAATAGAAGCTCCCAGTTTTAATTCCTGATCCATCTGCTGGTGCAGCAAAGGTAGTCCAGCCTAGAAAGACACAGATGTTAGACTGTGCCTGAGAAATCTTCTGGTTGATCAACAGTCACCAACATAAACAGGTTCCTAGGACTTTTCCCTAAAATGCCAATCTCATTAAGCTCTATTACTAGAAAAGACATTTGAAAAATTCATTTCTGGGTTTACGTAATTACATGTTTGGCTCTGCTCTTTAGACTCACTAGCACTGGGAAATTAAGTGGCTCAAAATTAACTGAGTGATGATAATAACAGCTAACACACAAAACATGCTATATGCCAGGAACTATTCTAAGGGCTTCATATATACTTGGCTATATTTAATCCTCAAATCAACTCTATGAAGTGGGTATTCTTATTATCCCTATTTTACATAAGAAGAAACTGAGTCAGAGAAGCAGATTAAGTGACTCGGACCAAAGTCAAACGTCTGAAAAACAGTTGAGCCTGAGCTTCAAGAGCTTCGAAGTCAGGTGGGCTGGCTTCAGGACGCGTGCTCTTCACCACCACACAACTGCTTTGGCTTGTCTTGCCACCTCATCAGAAGGGGATGGAAATCTGATGAGAAAAGAGCCACAATAACCCTACAAGCCGGGGTGTAGTGCCAACATGTGTATACCGAATATACTGGAACCACCAGGAGCAAAACATTCTCAGCAAGCCTCTGTAATTTACTCCCTGAGGGGCTCTGCAAAGCACATGTTTGTTGGACTTCCTTAGAAGTTGATTTTTCTGACAAATATTTCATCAAGAAAAGAGAAAGGTAGGTCACTTCTGATCCCCTACAACTCATCCTTTGGTTGAAAATGGTGTCTAAGTCCATGCTTAAGGGGGTTGGGATTAATCCTCTGGGAAACAGATGAGCCCACGTAGGTGCTTTCAGGAGCAGAAATGAGCAAATCAACTGTTTAAAACTTTACCACATCAAAACTGGTACACTCATGCCGGCTGTTGTGCTCTGAACTGGTAAACCCATTTTAAAAAGCAGTAGAGTTTAAGAATCAACATGTCTACCCTCTTGCCAAGTAACAAACTTACAGTGAAATCGATCAAGATAGGAAAAAAAAAAAAAAAACCCTGAGTAAATAAATAAATATGAGGACAGGGGATAATGGAGAATATAGTACAAATACTCTGACTATAACCATGTAAAAGATATAGGTAAACATGACGGAGAAAATCCGGAAGGCAAATTGGCCAAAAATGAGAACTATGGCTCTTCTACATCATCTTTTTTTTTTTTTTAATTTTATTGAGACGAAGTCTCACTCTGTCACCTAGGCTGGAGTATAGCAGCGTGATCTCAGCTCACTGCAACCTCCGCCTCCCAGGTTCAAACAATTCGTCTGCCTCAGCTTAACGAGTATAGCTGGGACTACAGGTGTGCGCCACTACACCCAGCAAATTTTTTGCATTTTTAGTAGAGACGGGGTTTCAACATGTTAGCCAGGCTGGTCTCGAACTCCTGACCCAAAGTGATCCACACGCCTCGGCTTCCCATAGTGCTGGGAGCACGCCTAGCCTGCTACATCACCTTAAACAAAAAGGCAAAGAGGTGTCTACATGGCTCATGTGAGACCAAGTTCTACGCTCACCCAGAGCCTGGTTAACAGCTACCACCAACCAAAGACAAAATAGGGCTATGCTTGAGATTCAAGGGGCAATGTATCCCTCGCAATTGAATTAAAATTATTCCATAAAGAATAGTAATTAGGCCGGGCGCGGTGGCTCAAGCCTGTAATCCCAGCACTTTGGGAGGCCGAGACGGGCGGATCACGAGGTCAGGAGATCGAGACCATCCTGGCTAACACGGTGAAACCCCGTCTCTACTAAAAATACAAAAAACTAGCCAGGCGAGGTGGCGGGCGCCTGTAGTCCCAGCTACTCTGGAGGCTGAGGCAGGAGAATGGCGTGAACCCGGGAGGCGGAGCTTGCAGTGAGCTGAGATCTGGCCACTGCACTCCAGCCTGGGCGGCAGAGCGAGACTCCGCCTCAAAAAAAAAAAAAAAAAAAAAAAAGAATAGTAATTAATTTCAGTCTTTATGCTAAGGCTGAACATGGAATCTATGGATCCTACTTTGTATTTGTCCCCACAGGACAAACACAAAAGGCATCTCACTCACTCACAAACGCGCACGCACCAAAAAAAACCTGAATGGATCCAGACTTGTTGCTAACTTTGGTGAACTGCTGCTCATGATGCCCTCTCCAAGAGGTAGAAACAAAGAGGAGACCTGCTGGAAGATTAATTATTACTGACTTGTGGGTGCAAGTGAGGCTGGGTCTATTTCTTTCCCCTTTGACTTCAGTGTTAAGAGGCAAATTGGGATAGTGAAAAACAACAAACTGGGCCCCTTATCCTGGGTGACACACCAAAACCCACCCACTTGCTAGGGACTGGTCTACTGAGCAAAGATCATATGCTTATTACAGAAATTACGTGAAAGAAAGAACTGAAGTCCTTGGGTATGAGACACAAAACGAAAGCTGACTTTCCTCCGTTTTTAAAAAACTGAATAGATCAAGGGAGCACAATGTGCCAGTTGGATCCTCTGCTGAATCTTTCTAAATTGTAGGCCACACATGAGTAAACACTTAATGTGGATGTAACAACACAACAGTGCTTTGTTGTACAAAGTATATTTTAGTTAACTCCTCCATGCAGTAATGCTTATCCAAACTGGAAAATCAGAAATCAGACTGTCTAGTTATCAAGATTTTTAAAAATTTCTTCTTAATTTCTCCTCCAGCACCCACATCTAATGCCCAAATATGGAGCAACAGGGGAAGGAAAGAGAAAGCAATGCCAAGCACCCACTTCCCTTCCTTTTTGAGAGTCTCTTTCATATCTTTGAAAACTAATCTTATTATTTACTCCTCATAGCATTTGAAGAAAGGGGTTCAAGTCCTCTATTGGCTGCCTCAATTCCCTCGACTGTTCCTTTCTAAGTTTTGCTGAATTCATCATTCATCACCACCATCTCCGGGGCCCCAAAACTCCAAGAATCAAAAAAGAGAAAAGAGAAAAGAACTCCCAAAGCCACACAGACCATGATACTGTATAAGAAGGAGTAAGTTCATCACACTGAAAGTCATCATAAATTTTCAGGGCTGATCTACTACTGACAAAATAATAATAATAAATAATAAAAAGCAAACATCCTTTGAATATAATGATTTTCTTTTATTAATTTGCGAAACTGACACAATAATCAGTAGATATGAGCCAAACTCTTATTTCAGACTCACACAAATATGAGTAACTGATATGACAAAGATGCAAATGCAATTCAGTGGAGGAAGGACAGCCTTTTCAAGAAATGGTGCTGAAGCAACTGAATGGATATCCATTGACCAAAAAAATGAACCTCAAGCCAGGCATGGTGGTCTACTCTGCAAAAGACCCTGCCAAGAGAATGACAACAAGCTACAGTCTGGGAGAATAATTTGCAAAAGGCATGCCTGAAAGAGGTTGTTATCCAAAATATACCAAAAAATAAAAACACAAAACTGTTAAAATTCAACAGTAAGAAACAAACCTGACAAAAGATGGTCTAAAGACCTTAACAGACACTTCACCAAAGAAGACATATAGATGATATATACGCATATGAAGAGATGTTCCACATATATTGTCATCAGGGAAATGCAAATTAAAACAAGGTACCACTACATACCTATTAAAATGGCCAAAATGTAGAACACTGACAACACCAAGTGCTGACAAGGATGTGGAGCAACAGGAACTCTCACTCATTGCTGGTAGGACTGCAAAATGGTATAGCCACTTTGGAAGACAATTTGGCAGTTTCCCATAAAACTAAACAGTCTTATCATACAATCCAGCACCCATGTTCCTTGGTATTCACCCAAAGGAGTTTAAAATGTATGTTCACACAAAAACCTGCACATGGTATTTAAGAAGCTTTATTCCTAATTGCCAAAACTTGGAAGCAAGCAACCAAGATGTACTAAAGTAGGTAAATGAGTAAACTGTGGTACAGCTAGACAATGGAATGTGATTCAGTGCCAAAAAGAAATGAGCTGGCAGCGGGCGCAGTGGCTCACGCCTGTAATCCCAGTATTTTGGGAAGCCGAGGCATGCAGATCATGAGGTTAGGAAATCGAGACCACCCTGGCCAACATGGTGAAACCCTGTCTCAACTGAAAATACAAAAATTAGCTGGGCGTAATGGCACATGCCTGTAGTCCCAGCTACTCAGGAGGCTGAGGCAGGAGAATCAGTTGAACCCGGGAGGTGGAGGCTGCAGTGAGCCGAGATCGCGCCATTGCACTCCAGACAGAGCGAGACTCTGTCTCAAAAAAAAAAAAAAGAAAAGAAAAGAAAAAAAAAGAAATGAGCTGGCAAGCCATGAAAAGACATTGAGAAACCTTAAATGCATATTGCCAAGTGAAAGAAGCTAATCTGAAAAGGTCACATACTGTATGATTTCAACTACAGTATATGACATTCTAAAAATGGCAAAACTATAAGGACAACAATGAGATCAGTGGTTGCCAGGGGTTAGGGGAAAGGCAGGGATGAATAGGCAGAGCACAGAGGATTTTTTGGGGGCAGTGAAACTATTCTGTATGATGCTATAATGGTGGATAACATGTTATTATACATTTGTCAAACCTACTGAATGTATAGCACCAAGAGTGAACCCTAATGTCAACTATGAACTTGTTGATAAGGATGTGACAATGTAGGTTCATGACTATGACCAACGTACCTCTCTGATGGGGGGTGTTGATAATGGGGGAGGTTGTGCATGTATCGGGCCAAGGAGAATCAGAGAAATCTCTATCTTTTACTCCATTTTGCTAGGAACCTAAAACTGCTCTTTAAAAAAGCAATAAACATGCAACTAAACTACCATATGATCCAGCAATTGTACTCATCCCACAGAAATGAAAACACAGTCACACAAAAATATATACACACATGTTCACATAAGCTTTGTTAGAGCCAAAAATTAGAAACCACCCAGATGGCTGTCATTAGGCCAACGGTTAAACCATGGTATAACCATACAATGGACTATTACTCAGCAATAAAAAGGAACAACTGCTGATACACAACAACCTGCAGGAATCTCCAGATAATTGTGCTGAGTAAAAAAAGGCAATTCCAAAAGGTTACACATGGTATGGTTATATTTATATAAAATTGTGGAACAGATTCGTGGTGGACTAGGGTTAGGGACAGGGAGCGGCGGAGGCGCAGGAAATCCAGGGCAGGTAATAAACAGCAAAACAGCAGTAGTGATGGAAATGTTCTGTATCTTCACTGTGTCAATGTCAACATCCTGGTGTCTTTTGTAACACGGGATCTCTCTGTATTATTTCTTACAAGTGTTTGTGAACCTACAACTATCTCAAAACAAAATGTTTATCTAAAAAAAAAATTAGCGACCATCCATCTTCTGCCATTTGTCTTTTTATTTACCCCAGAAATTTGGCCTCTCACTTTTCAAAATTCTTAATTTTTCCTCACAAAGCAGTGTTAATAATTAATTGGGATGAGGTGAACGTATTCTGCACACAGTACAAATTTTGGGGGGCCAGTGGACAAGCTATAAGTGGGTTACATTGTTGCCCCCCAAAATATACAATCATATTCTAACTCCCCCAACCTCAAAATGTGACCTTATTTGGAAAAAAGGTCTTTGCACGTGTAATTAAGTTAAAGATCGTGCGATGAGATCATCCGGAAGCAGAGTGGGCCCTAAACCCAATGACACATGTCCTTCTAAGAAACAGAAAAGGTGAAGACACAGAGACACGAGGGAAAGCCATGTAAAGGTGAAAGTAGAGACTGGGGTGACGCAAGGAACAGCGGCAGAAGCTGGGAGACAGGATGGAGGCATGTGTCTCCTTCAGATCTTCCAGAAGAGGTCAATGCTGCCCACATCTAAATTTCAGTCTTACAGCCTCCAGCACTGTAAGAGAATGAATTTCTGTCATTTTAAGTCATCAAGATTGTAGTAACTTGTTACTATAGCCATAGAAAACTAATACACCTGTCACTTTTTTAATGGGTATATTCCATTTCTTTTTTTTAAGTCACAGAGGATGTGAGTACTTTCTTCAAATTTTATTTATGTACACTCCTGTACATACATTGTTTTTATCTCCTTGCAGAGGATGTATGTCATAAAGATGTATCATTCCATTTTACAAACTTGTCCTGCAGAATTTTTCCTGGTGTTTTCTGTTTGCTCTAATGGTAAACCGCTGCTGTCTGGAATATAGGTGTGTCTACCTCATCAAATATCCTGGTTAATAATTTATCATACTTACTAAATACTCAACTTAGAAGTAAAACTATACTGAGCACAGGACTTAATCTACTATTTCCTTGATGACTAAGAAGTCACTTCCAGATCCAGTGGTGTGCTTTAGGGTCTTCAAAACGAGTAGCAATTATTATTAGGCTGCAGATGTGTGAAATTGCCATTTAAGAGAGGTGTTGTGTTTCCATAGAGATACCCAATAAACTTCTGGGCAAGATGGATTTCAAAAAGCAAGACGGATGAAAACTACCCACCTACTACAATGTTCTAAAAAGCAAAATATAGGTCCTTGTGGTGTTATGATTTATAATGGTTTTCAACCACGGTTCCTGGTTCATAACTCCCACAGCCCTTGTTACAGTCTTTTGTGATACTGTTGGGTGTGTTAGGCCTCAGGAAACAGAATCTCTTTCCTGCCTTCCTTTCACCTGGCACGAGGCAGGAATCTAATCTTTCCGCACCTTTCAGATTGTGGGTCTCAAACCCTCCCCTGAGAGGGCTGAGCACTGTAGGAAGGAACGCTTTCAAAAAATCCAAGAGGGCTGGGTGCGGGGAGTTTCCGGATAGCTGAACACCTGGAGGTTCCTGGAGGGTGGCACACCAGGGAGGGGTTGGAAACTCCACACCTCTTTCCCCATGCCTTGCCCTATGCGTCTCTTCATCTGTGTCCTTTGCAAAATATCCTTTATAATAAACCAGTAAACATATGTGTTTCCCTGAGTTCTGTGAGCCATTCCAGCAAATTAATCAAACCCAAAGAGGGGGTCATGGGAATCTCAACCTGAAGTCAGAAGTTCCAGAAGCTCAGGTTTGCATGTCTACAGGGGGCACGGGCAATCTTAGAGACTTGAGTTTCCAAACTGTAGGATTTGACACTCTCCAGGTAAATAGTGTAACAAGTAAATTGGAGGACGCTCAACTGGTGTCTGTGCCTAGCTGTGTGAGGAAATCCCCCCTCTCTCACCACAATTGGTCACAGAAGTCTTCTGTGTTAACTGTTGTGGTGTGAGAGTAGAGGAAAAACGTGGTTTCAGAGAGTTTCCCCACATAGTCCTTTACAGTCAGGCTGAGCAGTGCACACAGGACCTGGCTTGATTCTTGACTCTACCACACTAGTGATATCTCGGGCAACTCAACCTCTTAGAACACTGGCATCCTTGTTTTAAACTGCAGGTTAACTATATCCACTCCACAAATGGGCCATAAGTGTTAATAAGCTACATGCCTAAGATAGTGGCTAGCACAAACTATATGTTCAATAAAAATTATTATCTTCTTTAAGATCCACCAAATTTTCATTTAGACAAATCTTTCCAGGAAAGTCCATTAGGAAGCTTTTTTTTTTTTGGTAACTCAGTTGAAACTTCATCACTGATTCATTCCCATTAGTTTTATTTTCTTCACATCTATAAAATGGCACAAAACTACATTATCATACTATTAAACCACACTACACAATTAAAACAACACACTAGTGGTTATACATTATGTTCCAGGAAAGAAAGAAAAAGCACCCATTTCCTTAGAGTTGGTGTTCCTGCCACGGCCACCTAAGAAAACACCAGGGCAAAGGACGGCACCCTCTCCTAGCATGCCCAAGCAACTGCAAGGCCTTTCATGTCCTCGGTTAAAAAAAAAAATCTTCCATTTTAACAACGTATCGATGGAAGAAAAGGAATTCTTACGTTAAAAAAAATCTTTCTGTTGTATGGCAGAGGCACCTGATAGCCATAACTGAAGCATATCCTAAGAATGAGAAGAGTGTTGGTTTGGAGTTCCAGGCTGAGAAATCCAAGAGTGGCCAACCTGAAGATTCATTCTTTATCTATTAAAGACATCCAAACCCCTGGCCTATCCCTTTTAATACAGAGGATGGAGACCCTTTGTTTTGGGAGGCTGCCAGGTGGAGGATGCTATATAATCTACATGTTTTTTACAAAAGGTAGCAGCATGCTTCCTGCCAAGCCCATCGTCACTGGACACTCTGTATGTGAGTCCACCAAATAAACCCTATGTCTCGTTCGGTATTTCCAGGTCTTTTCTTCAGTCTCTCAAACATGGTGTCATCCCTACTGGAGTCAACAGGGGTCCAGCATAATATCTATAAACAATCAAATCACAAAGCATTCCCTCAAGAAGCAGGCTGGGTGGCCCAGGAAATGGCCCAGGTTACTGTGGAGCACAGAGAATCAGTGCTTATGAAGGCAGAATCAAGTTTCCATCTACTGCTGTCTCTTTTGCTTTTAAAATAAAAGTAGTAGAGAAGTAAATTCATAAAATAGAAGGTTGTCCTCAGAGGATGGGATGCATTAAATTAGGTTATGGAGGACTGCAATTACTGGTAATGATAAGGTCTAAGGTACAGAGAGATAATGGCTAAAGTCGATTACCTATGTTTACACTGAAATTGCCAAGAACTAAAGGAAGGAATGATATTGGAAAGAAAGAGACAGTAAGGTAGGAGATAAAATGACAGAGAAATAGCTCAGGAGTAATGAGTGGCTCTGGTAATGTGACATCCAAAGCTGGGGTTTTAGGCAGGAGGAAGGGAGGGAGAATGGTCTGAAAGAAATAGGAAGTAAGAAGGAAGCACCGCCTCCCACCTCTAGGCACTAAGGCCCAAATATAAGCAGCATGTGGGAAAAGCTTCTCCGAGGCCTGGCAGGGAAAACAGGGAAATCAGGAAACAGTAAGTTGTTGACAGAAAAGGTAAAGGACACTCAAAAGAAAGGGTTGAGAATACGGAAGTTTTACTGATGATGAACCAAGACAGCCCAATGGGAGAAAGGGTTTTTACACTGCAGGAAGTGAAAAAAGAGAAGGTCAGGAAAATATAAAGAATTTACACAGAAATGGGAAACTTCATTTTTTTCTCATTATTAAAAAATGAATGTAATAATTGTTTTCTAAAAAGTACAAGTAAAAGGAAGAAAGAAATGACTGGCTGAGTCCTACTGCTAGAAATAAATGTAGCTACCATTCTGGCAAGCACTTTTCCATGTTTATATGCATGCATGGTAGCCTGTCTCCAAGATGGTGGCCATCAGTTTCTTCCCGCCCTGTATGGGAAAGATATTCCTCCAGTAAGGGGTGAAGTATATTCAGTCAATTGTATACTTACTTCTTTTAAGATAACTACATTTTATTTTTATCTCTCTATTCTCTATCTCAGAATTCTGTAATCTGTCCCTTCTTCATTATTAAATCTTGGCAACCTAAAACCAGACATGACATTCTGGGGGGTTTTTTTGTTTTCTTTTCTGTGTTTGTTGGTTTGTTTTTTGGTAGTTCGTACCCTGGTCTTTCTACTTACTTTACTTTCTATAATTAACATTGCGCTGAATAAATATCTTACTCTACTTCTCTCGACTGCCCTTTTCAAGGAGGTTGGTTTCTCCATCTCCAACATGATGCAAAATTCACAATGTACAAAATAGTATAAGGCACAAAGCCTGTCTCCTTCCTACTCTATCTCCCAGCCAGATTACTGATCACTTCTCTGGCAGCTACTGTTTTCAGTTTCACGTACATCCCTTCAGAGACAGTCCCTACATATAAAACCACGTGTGAATGCATTTTTTCAAACACAGACACTAATACATGCTGTCTGCACCTTCATTCACTTATGTATCTCAAAGATTTTCCTGTCAATACTTTTAAGACTGCGTCCTTTTCAAGGGCTTCAACGTATTCCATTATATGAAGGAACTGTAGCTAGTCCTCCAATGACAGACATAAATTATGTCTCAACTTTTTCTGAAATGAACTTAATGTATGGACATACATATATATTTGTAGAATAGATTTCCAGTAGTGGATTTGCTAGGGCAAAGAATCTGCATTTTTTAAAATTTCCATACATATGCCCAGCTAGCCCCCACCATCGATTTATATATACTGTACTACTTCCCCCTTACTCTTAACGATATCTAACCTTTGGTCTGTTTAATTTGCCTTCCTATTTTAAGTGAGGGTAAACATCTTTTATATGCCTAAAAGATGGCCAGGCACGGTGGCTCACACCTGTAATCCCAGCACTTTGAGAGGCCAAGGCGGGCAGATCACTTGAGGTCAGGAATTCAAGACCAGTCTGGCCAACATGGCAAAACCCCATCTCTACTAAAAATACAAAAATTAGCTGGGCATAGTGGCACACACCTATGATCCCAGCTACTTTGGAGGCTGAGGCAGGAGAATCGCTTGAACCTAGGAGGTGGAGTTTGCAGTGAGCTGAGATTGCACCACTATACTCCAGCCTTTGCGACAAGAGCAAGACCCTGTCTCAAAGAAATAAAAATAAAAAATAAGTAAACTGGCTAGAGCAACTGGCAAAAAGAGAGAGAGAAAAAAAAGATTATGTATATGCCTAAAAGGCTTCTGTTCTTCTGGAACTGGTTTGTTGATATCCTATCTGCACTTGTCTGTTGAGTTATTGGTCTTTTATTGCTATAAAAGCTCTTTATATATATTTTATTGATATAAAAGCTCTTTTCCTATTGATATAAAAGCTCTTTATATATTAAGAAAACTGGCCATTTCTCAGTTGTATCACAAATTCTTTCTAGTTAGCTGTCTTTTTATGTAGTGTTTTACAAAGAAATTTCTTATTGATACAGTTAAACTGATTAACCTAAACTGATTTTATCATGTTATATTCAGAAACAATTTCCTCACTCAAAGACTTTTTTTTTTAACTTCCCTATGTTATCTTCTCAATGTCATGTCTTCCTTACTCCTCGGTGGCTCACTTAATGCTTTCTTTGCCTTCAGCTCCCAAAATCCCAAACACATCAAAGGCAGACCACAAGAGGGCATCAATCCAGCAACTCCTTGAACCCTGAAAAGGCCGGCCAGGCTGACACCCAGAGAGCACAGAGGGCAAATAACCGAAAAGGAAATGAGATCTAACAGAGTGGGTTGTAAGGCACTTCCTGTGCATATACAGAGCATTACAAAAAGACCTGCAGCTGTGTCCCTGTGGAGTTCACCAGGAAAAAGAGAAACAGGACCTGCTTTCAACCCTCTAGCCCACAGCTGCACACATGCTAAGGGATCAGGCCTGTGGCACAATTGGAAGAGCATGAAGCAGCAGCAAGTCTGGAGTACATCACAGATGAAAGCCATTTGTTAAACTATTTTTCTTTAAAACACAAGGTATATTTTCCCACCTCGTGCAGGGTATCCTGTTAAGAGTATGAAATCCTGTTTTGTTCCATACCATGAGAAATAGCTACAATAAGCAAACGCGCACGCACACACACACATTCACTCTCCCTACACAAAAAGAACACCATACTAAAGACTAACAGGGGCTAGGCGAGGTGGCTCACGCCTGTAATCCCAGCACTTTGGGAGGCTGAGGCAGGAGAATGGCTTGAACCGGGAAGGCGGAGGTTGCAGTGAGCCGAGATCGCGCCACTGCACTCCAGCTGGGGCAACAGAGTGAAACTCCTTCTAAAAAAAAAAAAAAAAAAACTAACAAGGAATTTTTGTCCAATGAAGCCTTCTGTAAAATAATAACACATATATAACTGAAGACTGGATATTAAGCAGCACAATAAATACATGTTTCTAATCCTACCTTAATAACCTCCTCCCATGTCACTTGAAATGGTTCCTACAGATTTCTAGGAAACAGTACACAGAAAGTTCCCTCAGGGAAGTTCCCTGTAGTGTGCTGTCTGCCCGTAATAGAGTGAGAGGCTTGAATCTCTTCCTCCTACATATTAAAGCAGAACCCTGCAGCCAGACACTTAAGCTCAAAATCTCCTGTGAGCAGAAGTATCTTCATTCACATATTAAAATTATCATCCAGCAAACGGTACTGGGAAAACTGGACATTCACATGCAAAAAAAAAAATGAAGTTAGAACTTTCCTTACTTTACACCATACATAAAACAAAAAACAAAAACACCACCTCAAAACAGATCAAATACCTAAACTTAAGGGCTAAAACTCTAAGTCTTAAGAGAAAATATAGAAATAAAGCATCATGACATTGGATTTGGCAATGATTTCTTACATGTAATACTGAAAGCATGGCAACAAAAGAAAAAAATAGGTAAGACGGACTTCATCAAAATTTAAAACTTTTGCCAGGCACAGTGGCTCAACCTATTAATATAATTCCTGTGGTTTAGGAGGGCAAGGCAGGAGGATTGCTTAAGGCTGAGAGTTCAAGAATAGCCTGGGCAACACTGCAAGACCTCCACAAAAAGGTTTTCAAAAATTAGCTGGTGGTGGCTCACGCCTATAATCCCAGCACTTTGGAAGGCTGAAGCGGAGGAGCGCTTGGGCCTGCAGTGAACTATGATCACGACACCGCACTCCAGCCTGAGTGACAGAGCAAGACCCTATCTCTTTTAAAAAAAAAAAAAAAAAAAAAAAAGGCCCATGATGAGATTCTCTTTCATACCCATTAGGATAGCAATTTTTTTTTTTTTTTTTTTTTTTTTTTTTTTTTTTTAAAGAAAGAAACTGGAAAGAGCAAGTGTTAGCAAGCATGCAAAGAAAAGGAATTCTTGTGTACTGCTGGCAGGAATGTAAACTGGTACAGCCACTGTAGAAAACAGTATAGGAACTCCTCAAAAAACTATAGAATTACCATATGACCCAGCAATACCAGTTGTGGGGATGTACCCCAAAGAACTGGAAGTAGAAACTCAAGTAGATACAGGCATACTTCATTTCACTGTACTTCACAGATACTTTTTTTTTTTTTTTTTTTTTTTTTAAACAAATTGAAGGTTTGTGGCAACCCTGTGTGGAGCAAGTCTTGTTAATACTATTTTTCAAACAGCATGTGCTCACTTTGTATCTCCGTGTTACATGTTGGTAATTCTCACAGTATCTCACACATTTTCATTATTATAATATATGTTACGATGATCTGTGATCAGTGATCTTTGCTATTACTATTGTAACTGAAGGGGTGGCTTGCCCCTCCACATCGGTGGGCATTTCTCGCTAGGTGGAACGAGAGACTTGAGAAAAGAAATGAGACACAGAGACAAAGAGAAAGAAAAAGTGGGCCCAGGGGACCGGTGCTCAGCATACAGAGGATGCCGGTGTCTGAGTTCCCTCAGTATTTATTGATCACTATCTTTACCATCTTGGAAAAGAGGAAGTGGCAGGATAATAGGATCACAGTAGGGAGAAGGTCAGCAATAAGACACATGAATAAAGATCTCTGTGACATGAATAAGTTTAAGGAAAAGTGCTGTGCCTTGATATGCATATGCAAACATCTCCATAAACCTTTTTAGTGCATAAAGAGCAGCATTGCCGCTAGCACGTCCCACCTTCAGCCCCAAGGCGGTCTTCTCCTTTCTCAGTAAATAGAACATACAATTGGGTTTTACACCAAGATGTTCCATTGCCCAGGGACTGGCAGGAGACAGATGCTTATCTCTATCTCAACTACCAAGAGGCCTTCTTTCCTCTTATACTAGTCCTCCTCAGCACAGACCCTTTATGGATGTCAGGCTGGGGGACGATTAGGTCTTTCCCTTCCCACAAGGCCATATTTCAGACTATCACATGGGGAGAAACCTTGGACAATACCTAGCTTTCCTAGGCAGAGGTCCCTGCGACCTTCCACAGTGTATGTGTCCCTGGGTATTTGAGATAAGAGAATGGTGATGACTTTTAACCTGCAGGCTGCCTTCAGGCACTTGTTTAACAAAGCACACCCTGCACAGCCCAAATCTGTTAAACCTTGAGTCACCACAGCACATGTCTCTTGAAAGGACAAAGTTGGGGGTAGGGTTACAGATTAACAGCATCTCAAATACAGAACAAAATGGAGTCTCTTACGTCTACTTCTTTCTATATAGACACAGTAACAGTCTGATCTTTGTTTTCCCCACAGTAATTGTTTTGGGGTGCCACCAATCACGCCCATGTAAAATGGCAAATTGGATCCATTAATGTATATGTTCTGACTGTTCCATTGGGGCATTCCACTGTCTCTCTCCCTCTTCTCAGGCCTCCCTATGATTTCCTGCAACACAACATTAAAGTTAGGCCAATTAATACCCTAGGATGGCCTCTAAGTGTTCAAGTAAGACTCACATGTCTCTAACTGTAAATCAATGGCTAGAAATAATTAAGCTTAGTGAGGAAGGCATGATGAAAGCCAAGATAGGTCAAAAGCTAGGCCTCTTATGCCAAGGAGTCAGCCAAGATGTGAATGCAAAGAAAAAGTTCATGAAGGCAATTAAAAGTATCACTCCGGTGAACACATGAATGATAAGAAAGCAAAACAGCCTTATTACTGATACGAAGAAAGTTTGGTCTGGATAGAAGACCAAACCAGCCACAACATTCCCTTGAACCAAAGCCTAATCCAGAGCAAGGCCCTAACTCTCTTCAATTCTGTGAAGGCTGAGACAGATGAGGAAGCCACACAAGAAAAGTCTGAAGCTAACAGAGACTGGATCATAAGGCCTAAGTTAAGAAACCGTATCCCTAACATATTGTGCTAGATGAAGCAGTAAGTGCTGATGTAGAAGCTATAGCAAGTTATCCAGAAGATCTAGCTAAAATAACTGATGAAGGCAGCTACACTAAAGATTTTTTCAATGTAGAAGAAACAGCCTTCTATTAAAATATGATGCCATCTAGGACTTTCACAACTAGAGAAGTCAATGCCTGACTTCAAAGCTTCAAAGAACAGGATGGCTCTCTTGTTAAGAGGCTAATACAGCTGGTGACTTTAAATTGAAGGCAATGCTCATTTACCATTCCAAACATCCTAAGGCCCTTGTATGCTCTATCTACTCTGCCTGTGCTCTGTAAAAGGAACAACAAAGCCAGTATGGCAGCACATCTCATTACAGCATGATTTACTGAATATTTGAATCCCATTGTTGAAACCTATTGCTCAGAAAAAAAGATTCCTTTCAAAATATTACTGCTCATCAGCAATGCACCTAGTCACCCAAGAGCTCTGATGGAAATGTACAAGGAGATTAATGTTATTCTCATGCCTGCCTATACAACATCCCTTCTGCAGCCCATGGATCAAAGAGTGATTCTGACTTTCAAGTTATTAAGAAATACATTTTGTAAGGCTATAGCTGCCAAAGTGATGATTCTGGTGGATCTGGGCAAAGTAAACTGAAAACCTTCTAGAAAGGATAAACCATTCTAGATGGCATTAACATTTGTGATTCATGGTAGGAGGTGAAAATATCAACATTAACAGGAGTTCGGAAGAAGTAGATTCCAAGCTTCGTGGATGATGTTGAGGCGTTCAACACTTCAGTGGAGTAAGTTACTGCAGAAGTAGTGGAAATAGCAAAAGAACTAGAATTAGAAGTGGAACCTCAAGATGTGACTGAATTGTTGCAATCTCATAATAAAATGTGAACAAATAAGGAGTTTCTTATGATAAACAAGTTTCTTCTTATGAAAGTAGTTTCTTGAGATGGAATCTAACGCTGAAGATGCTGTGGGCATTGTTGAAATGCTAACAAAAGATTTAGAACATTCCATAAGCTTAGTTGATAAAGCAGCTGCAGGGTTTAACAGAACTGATGTTAATTTTTTTTATTTTTTATTTTTTGATGGCTGGGTTGAATGGTAAAATTGACTCCCACTTTGAAAGAAGGTTGACCATCGGCAAAATGCCATCAAACAGCATCACATGAAACAGAGAAATATTTCATGAACGGAAGAGTCAATCAACATGGCAAACTTCACTGTTGACTTTAAGAAATTGCAACAGCCACCCTAGCCTTCAGCAACCACCATAATCAGTCAGCAGGCACCAATATCAAGGCAAGACACTCCACCCGCAAAAAGATTACAACTTTCTGAAGGCTCAGATGACCATTAGCAATAAAGCATTTTAAAATTAAGGTCTCTGCAATTTTTTTAGACATAATGCTACTGCATACTCAACTGACTATAGTATAGTGTAAACATAACTTCTATGTGCACTGGAAAAGAAAAAAAAATTGTGTGACACTTTACGATATTCACTTGATTGCCCTGGTCTGCAACCGAACCCACAATACCTCCGAGGTGTGTATCTGTGTACACTCATGTTCATAACAGCATTATTCACAATAGTCAAAAGGTGAAAATAATCCAGTGTCCATTGATGAATAAATTGATATATACAATGATATGTAGCCTCAAAAAGACAATTCTGACATACAATACAGTATGATGAGTCTTGAGAAATTATGTTAAGTAAAATTAGCCAATCACAAAAGGGCAAATGGTGTGTGATTCTGTGTCCGGAACTGTTGGGTTCTTGGTCTCACTGACTTCAAGAATCAAGCCACAGACCCTCACAGTGAGTGTTACAGTTCTTAAATGGTGTGTCCAGAGTTTGTCCCTTCTGATGTTCGGACTGTTTGGAGTTTCTTCCTTCTGGTGGGTTCGTGGTCCCGCTGGCTTTGAGAGTGAAGCTGCAGACCTTCACAGTAAGTGTTACAGCTCCGAAGACAGCACGTCTGGAGTTGCTGCGGAACCGTTCCTCCCTTCCAGAGTTGTTAATTTCTCCCGCTGGGTTGGTAGTCTTGCTGGCCTCAGGAGTGAAGCTGCAGACCCTGGCTGTGAGTGTTACAGCTCACAAAGACAGGGCAGACCCAAAGAGCAAGCAGCAGCAAGATTCATTGCAAAGAGGGAAAGAACAAAGCTTCCACACTGTGGAATGGGGCCCTAGGGAGTTATTGCTACCCGGCTCTGGCAGGCTGCATTTATTCCCTTGTCTGGCCCCACCCACATCCTGCTGATTGGTCCATTTTACAGAGAGCTAATTGGTCTATTTTACAGAGAGCTGATTGGCCCATTTTAACAGAGTGCTGATTGGTGCGTTTACAATCCCTGAGCTAGACACAGAGTGCTGATTGGTGTGTTTACAATCCTCCAGCAAGACACGGAGTGCTAGACAGAAAAGTTCTCCAAGTCTCCACTACTTTAGCTAGACACAAAGTACTGATTGGTATATTTACAAACCTTGAGCTAGACACAAGATGCTGATTGGTGTATTTACAATCCCTTAGCTAGACATAAAGGTTCTCCAAGTCCTTACTAGATTCTGGAGCCCAGCTGGCTTCACCTAGTGGATCCCAGTCGGGGCTGCAGCCGCAGCTGCCAGTCAGTCCCCTGCCGTGTGCCCGCACTCCTCAGCCCTTGGACGGTTGATGGGACCAGGCGCCACAGAGCAGGGGTCAGCACTCTGAGGAGGCTCAGGCAAGGTGGGTTGAGGTCCCGAGCCCTGCCCCACGGGGAGGCAGCTGAGAGGCCCGGCGAGAATTCCAGTGCAGTGTTGGCAGCACCCTCCGCAGCTGCTGGCCCGGGTGCTAAGCCCCTCAATGCGGCCGCTCCAAGTGCTGGGCCCACTGAGCCCACGCCCACCCGAAACTCAGGCTGGCCGGCCCTCAAGCGCCACGCACAGCCCTGATTCCCACCCACGCCTCTCCCTCCATACCTCCCAGCAAGCAGAGGGAGCCGGCTCTGGCCTCCGCCAGCCCAGAGAGGGGCTCCCACAGTGCCGTGGTGGGTGGAAGGGATCCTCAAGCTCCGCCAGAGTGGACATCGAGGCTGAGGCGGTGCCGAGAGCAAGTGCTGCTAGCATGTTGTCACCTCTCAATTCCACTTAACTAAAGTATCTAGAATAGTCCAATTCTGAGTCAGAAAGTAGAGGGGTGGTTGCCAGGGCCTGGGAATAGGGAGGAATTATTGTTTAACAGATACAGAGTTTAAGTTAGACAAGACGAAACAGCTTTGGAAATAAATGGTGGTGACGGTTGCCTAACAACATGAGCGTGCCACAGAACTCTAAACTTGAAAATAAATTTTATGTATATTTTGCCAGAATAATAAAATTATCTATTTATATTATTCCTCTCACTGCCACTAAACTGAATATATCAAGGGCGGGGATCTTATGTTAGCAATCTGTGTACACTTATTCCAGCGCCAAGCCCTCAATAAAAGTACAATGAACCTAAGTCATATTTTTCAGGTAGTCTCTAAAAAAAAGATGTCCTCCAGGTTCAAAGTGGTGAAAAGTAGTACCTGAAACCACAATTGGGCAGGGGAGACCTTGTCCTACAGCCACTTTCACAGTTATAGAAATCAATTCACTCTTAACAAATACTTTTAAAAAAATCAATAGCTTGCATTACTAATTCACAACTTCAAGCCAGCCTCCTAAGAGGTGTTTACTTCCTGGTATATGCTACTTAGCACAGCCTACACTCCAATCTCCCAGTTAACTTCCTCTTGCAGGAAGACTTAAAATACTGCTTCCTGAAAGTACCTTTGCTCCCTGCTCCTCCCTTTCTTCCTCTCCCTATTCCCCATACTACCTAGCCCATCACTCAGTTTTAGACGCCCTTCTTCCGTTTCCAGCCTCACATCAAATAACTGGTTTGGGAAAGGGGATCAGATCTTTCTGCTTAGCAGGTGGTAAGCATTGGGCTTGATCTCACACTTTTTTAGAATCAAAAGAACTGGCCTGAGTTCTGTCACTGTTGAAAGCAAAGTCTCATTGTGCGAGTGTTCTTCCCTAATCTGTCGTTAACGACTGTGGTTATCCCAGTTCGCTTACCCCAGACCCTGGCTTCCAAGCTCTGTCATCAGAGTGCTTGGCTGGTGATCAGGGGCATGCTCATTTCAGACCTCCTTTACTGTATCCTCATGGTACTGGCTTTGTTTGAAAAGCGTCCTACTGAAACGGAATGGACAGTCTGTCGGTAGCTCTCTTTTTTGTGTGGGAAAGGCGTTTAAAAAGGCAATATAACATAGGAAGTCTATGTTGGTACATTAAAAAAAGAAAGAAAGAAATATGGCTGAATTGACAAAGAACACTAATTGTCCTCCCAAAAAAATGGGGAAAAAAGCAATGTCAAAAGATGATGGGAATGACTGTCTTCCTGGTGTTTGCCATCGCAGATCTTGTGTTGCACTTGCCATGCTTTGCAGGGGGTGGGGGGCCTTTCGGTACTGTCACCCCTGCAACACACTGCATCTGGGAAAATACAGTGCTGCCAACAGCAAGCACCAAGAATTCTGCACACCAGTTTGGAAGGAGTATAAAAAACGTCTAGTCTTTTAACCAATGAATTCCACTTCTAGGAATTTATCCTAAGGAGATAATTAAAGAACAAAAAATTAACTTACGAAGATGCCCATCATTGCACAAAAGTGGATTAACAAACTACATGGTCACCAATAATGGGGGCTGTAAGTTTTAGTACACTACACATATGGTGTGATGTGTACAGCTACCAAAGGACATGTTTGAGAATAATATTTGGTAATACAGGAGATGTTCAGGATACATTATCAAAAGTGTAAGTTTGTGTGTGTGTGTGTGTGTGTGTGTGTGTGTGTGTGTGTGTGTGTAAAATCTCAATTTTGGCCAGGCACAGTGGCTAACATCTGTAATCCCAATACTCTGGGAGCTAGGATGGGAGGATCAATTGAGGCCAGGAGTTCAAGACCAACCTGGGCAACACAGTGAGACCCTCATCTCTACAAAAAGTAGAAAAAATAAAAATTAGCCAGGCATGGTGGCTCACCTCTGTAGTCCTGGACACTCAGGAGGTGGACACTCAGTCCTGGACACTGAGGTGGGAGGATCACTTAAGTCCAGGAGTTCGGGGCTGCAGTGAGCTATGATCATGCCAATGAACTCCAGCCCGAGTGAAAGAGTAAGACTGTATCTCTAAAAAATAAAAATTAAATAAAACTAAAATCTCAATTTTATCCAAAACCTTTTTGCCTAAAACCTTACTTATATATACAGGTTCCATACATATATTTTTAAAAGTTTAGAAAGAATTGTAACAGTGTTAACTGTTAGTTAATGGTTAGGTTTGGGTCATGAAAGTTTTCTCGTCTTTATACTATTCTATTCTAATTACTTTTTATATACCCAATAATCAGGCTGAAGCATAATGAGGTGAAATCCTACACCCCATACACAATATACTGATACCTATAAAAATAATGAAACGTTTGTTTCTGAAATGTCATTTTTAAAAAATCTATTCTCACTTGGCACCCTGGGTGTGACCATCACAAAAGCCAAAGAATGCACAAGAGGTGGCAGATCTAGGACCCTGATATGTGGAGTCATGTACCTGGATATTGAAAAATAAGGCAGGACCTGGCCGGGCATGTTGGCTCATGCCTGTAATCCTAGCACTTTGGGAGGCCAAGGCGGGTGGATCACCTGAGGTCAAGAGTTTGAGACCAGCCTGACCAACATGGCAAAAGGCTGTCTCTACTAAAAATACAAAAATTAGCTGGGTATGGTGGCAGGCGCCTGTAATCCCAGCTACTTGGAAAGCTGAGGCAGGAGAATAGCTTGAACCCAGGAGGTGGATGTTACAGTGAGCCGAGACTGCAGAGCAAAACTCCTTCTTTAAAAAAAAAAAAAAAGGAAAAAAAAAAAATAAGGCAGGAACTACTAAAAAACTACATGACTTTTTGTAAAACACATAAGGTGATTGCCATATTTAACAAATACATTATTTGTATAATATAATAAGTGATATATAATACATGCTTTCTATATAAATTTCAGAGAATGTAATTTTCATCACAAACCAAATCAGTCCGTAAACTCGCAACAGGAACCACTAGATGACCTCCATGAGTCTACTACTAATATTTTGTATTGCAAGAACACTCTGCTGGAGGTTATTTTGGCTCAACTGTACTAAAGTAAAATCAAAACTAATTTCAAGCATGCTTTTTTAGCATCTGGTTCCAATGACAACTCCTTTTATCTCTCAGAAGCCCTTGGTTTGAAAAGCATGTTCTCTTCTTTACAAAATGCCCTACAGGCAGACCCCAACTTACAAACACACTGCCATCGAAAAGTTCACTCACTGTGCAACACTGGGAACACATTTGCCCAGACAAACGGGTGGTTCCCAGCATAGTTTCTAATGCCAGCTTAACCCATACTGCTGATGAAACATTGAAGATCTGCTTAACAAAATCAGGAGACAATACTGCTTCTAATCTAAAACTGAAGTAAAAAAGAACACCAAAAATGCTGGTGCTTGCAGATCCAGAAAAGCCTATGTTTCTGAAGCATTTTTCCTCACACCATTCATAACAAATGGCCAATATGGCTTGCTCTCCAACATACAACCTGCTCACTCTGTGCAGACTTCTTTACTCCAAACCTCTGCCTTGCTAATTTTCCGTGTGTCTCCAGAGATGAGCCCTCAAGTGCATAACTCCTTATCAGGGTCAATCTGCAAAGTAGATCTTTAGCATACCTGGTACCTGGCACTGGAGAAGACAGTGTCCTCTGATGGACATCACAATAGCTGTCTATCTCTTTTCTCTGGACCCACTAGCTCGCACATAATATGTTTCCGATGTTCCCCATCTGGCTAGGGACAGCTGAGAACCAGACCATCAGAATGATCCCTAAGTAGGCAAATGCCTAACAAAATCCCTAAAAAAATAGTTTTTCTTTTCTACCTAGGGAAGTCCTATTATTTATTCTTTATTTCTATACACAAATCTAACAAGCTTCTTTTCCAAACTTCAAACACCACAAAAAGGGAAGTGAAAGGGAAGGTATCCAACATTTGTTGATGGCCTCTCTCTCTGTGTCAGGCACTTTTTAAAATTCTCATTTACAAGAGGGAAACTAAGGGTTTAAGTGTCTTGTAAAGGTCCCTCGGCAACGACATAAGACCTGTGGGCTGAAACTAGAACTCACTTGGCTGGCCCTAAAGTCAGTGGAGGCTGGGTTGCAGCCTGGGTTGACTATACGGAAGTCAAAAACTGACATCAGACTCAGCCTGCAGCGGGTCATTCACTCACTGTTCCTTAAGGACACAAAGCAGTGCTTGAAATACTTCCCAAACACCTCTCTCTTAAGTTTTCCCAAGTGCTGGCACTTCAGATGGGCTGTGAAACACTGCTAACCCTGAGGTTCCAGGCAGATGAGGTTTTTACACCAAAGGACCTCCCATCATCTCCATTCGTCTTTGCCTTGTGCCCGCATCAAGAGTGGGCCAGACTACACCCTATGGATGTTTTCTGATCTGGAAGCAGCACTGTTCTGACCCTGGCTGCCTTAGCAACAGCAACTTTGCTCTTCACTTGTTTAGAATGCAGCATGAACAGACACTCCAGGACTGGGGTGAAGAAATTAGCTTTAGAGAAGTTTATCATCTGAGACTACCGTACTCTAAAGAAAGGGAAAACGGAGATTAAGAGACTGTGCATATGAACAAAGAGATTGATGAGAGCCAAACCAGATGACTAACAGTTTCAATCAAGTATTTAGCAAGGATGATTTAGCACCCTTCTACCAAGGGTGATGAGAGGACTTATGGCTTTCATTTCAGTAAGCAAGGACCTTCAAGTGGAAGTCATGAAAGAATAAAAAATGATGATCAGAACCCCTTCTACCTTCCAAGGACCTTCCAGCTAATTATCAGTTAACTGAAAATGATAACATAATTTGCTGAAATTAAAAGTGGTATCATGAAATCGGCATGTATTTTGCTAGAGGCAGGATTGGCATGGTGAAGAGAAAAATAAGCCTGAGTCACACAAGCTGGTGTCTGAATCCAGATGTGCTGTCTGACCTTGGGCAAGGTTGTTACCCTCCTTTAACCTGAGTTCCTTCATCTGTAAAATGGCCAGGTAGGGAATGCCTATCTTAGTAGGCATGTAATAAACACTCAAGAAACCAGAGCTATTGAGTTTTACTGTTTTTAGGATACAAACTATATGACAAGTTGCTGCTAAGGTTGGCATGCCTGTGTCCCCCTAAAATGCCTGTGTTGAAACTTAATCCACAAAACAATAGCGTTAAGAGGTGGGACCTCTGAGGGGTGATTAGGTCATGAAGGCTGGGCCCTCATGAATGGAATTAGCGCCCTTTTAAAAGAGACTTGGGGGAGCCCTTTTGCCCTTTCCACCATGTGAGGACCATAAAAGGCACTAACTATGAAGCAGAGAATGGGCCCCCACCAGACACTGAATCTACTGGTGCCTTGAACTTGGGCTTCATAGACTCCAGAATTATAAGCTATAAATTCCTGTTGTTTATAAATTACCCAGTCCAAGCTATTTTATTATAGCAGACTGGACAGATGCTTTCTTTTCTTTTTCTCAACAAAGCAGTTTCAAGTATTATACTTCCTCCCAATTAAAGTATCACAAATCATGCAGACTTGGTCCCTACTCTCTTAGAGTTGACCACCACAGCTCTAAAGATTATAAGAGAAACAAAGGAGTCAAGAATAGCGAACAGATGTGAGATAGGTTAAAAATTCACTCTGGGGCGGGGCGCTGTGGCTCACACCTGTAATCCCAGAACTTCGGGAGGCTGAGATGTATGAATTACTTGAGCTCAGGAGTTCCAGACCAGCCTGACCAACATGTTGAAACCCTGTCTCTACTAAAAATACAAAAAATTAGCCAGGTGCGGTGGTGTGCACCTGTAGTCCCAGCTACTTGGGAGGCTGAGGTGGGAGAATCACCTGAGCCTGGGAGGTCAAAGCTGCAGTGAGCTGCGATTGCACCACTGCACTCCTGTCTGGGCAACTGGAGTGAGACCCTGTCTGAAAATGTGGGACCCTGTCTCAAAAAAAAAAAAGAATTTAGCCGGGCGACCTGGCGGGCGCCTGTAGTCCCAGCTACTCAGGAGGCTGAGGCAGGAGAATGGCGTGAACCCGGGAGGCGGAGCTTGCAGTGAGCTGAGATCCAGCCACTGCACTCCAGCCCGGGCGACAGAGCAAGACTCCGTCTCAAAAAAAAAAAAAAAAAAAAGAATTCACTCCACACAAACATCATGCACAACTGCAGGGAGATGAATTATAACCCTAGGTGATAGTCCCCTCTACTTTTGTCAACAGTAGAAAAGCAACTGGAAAAGCAAGGAAGGCTTCAACAGGAAGAGGGCAGCTTCAAAGGTGTGGCATGTGGCCTTCAAGACAAAGCTGTGGAGAGCAGGGACAAAGGTGGATACAAAGAACTAAGAAGGTGATCCTGAAAGGCAGCAGGCAGGTGTGACCAACACAGCCTGAAAACAAGCAGTGGGAAACAGGCTGGGCATCTTGAATAGCCCCGCAGTGCAACTGTGTGCACGGAGTTAAGGCGGGGACTTATCAACGTCCAGCAGTCTGGACTATAGCAAAATAGGATGGTTGCTTGAGCCTCCTTCAAAGCTGTGAGCCCTGACGCAAACAGCAACCCAAAGAAGAGTAAAGACTGGTCCTGCACAAGAAGACTAGTGGGGAGGGGTACTGCAGTGGAATGGGAGGCCTGCTGTGATGGGCAAGGCAGGGTGGACAAGGTGGGCAGGGGAGGGCCAGAGAAGGCAAGAGCTTCTTCCCCAGAGTTGAGTTTGGGAAGAGACTTTCACTTTCAACCCATTGATCTTTTTTGAGAAAGGTCTCACTCATGACTTACTTCAGCCTTCAACTCCTGGGCTCAAGTGATTCTCTCCTACCTCAGCTTCTCCCCACTCCTCCCTGCCCAGTAGCTAGGACCACAGGCATGCACCACCACACCTTGCTAATTTTTTGTGGTTTTTTTGTACAGGTAAGAGTTTTACCATGTTGCCTAGGATGTTCTCAAATTCCTGGGCTCAAGTGATCCACCCACCTTGGCCTCCCAAAGTGCTAGGATTACAGACGTGAGCCACGGTGCCCAGCCCCACTGATCTTTCTGACAGGGTGCTATTTAGGTCTGAAATGCAGGGGAGGGTTCAGGGATCTGGGTCCAGAGGGTAGAATGTCACTTCACTGAGAGCTGGAATACATATAACAATGAAAGTTCAGTTAAGGGGTTCAGTTAAAGTTAACCAACTCAGACATCAGCGGAGGACCGGCAGCAAGTCTCCAACACAGGAAGGAGACAACAGCTCTGGACTGGGGCGGGGGCAGGGGGTCCTCCTCTAGACATCCAGAAACTTCAGGGGTAACAAATGTTGTTAACCTCCATTCCCAGGCTGCCAGCAGCCTCCTCTGCCGGGAAAAATGAAATGATGCACCCACTCAGAACACCTGCCCCAAGAAGTTCAAAGTACACTTGGAAAACATGGCCTTTTTATGTAGATTTAATTACAGTCCTCCATTCCCTGTGTCATAAACGTTGCAACTCAGTGAACTGTCTTATCTTTTTCATTCTTCAAAACACGGTTATTAAACATGTTGTAGCAATCCCAGCAGATTTATCCAGCAGATGCCATCTACAGAATTTGATTCCTGGTTTACGCAGTCCTTTCAACAGTCATGTAGCTAACAAAACAGTCCCTGAAGGCCTCAGAATGATGAATATATAAAACAGGACCCGCTCCCACAGTAATTGTCACTGCTTTGAACACAGTTGGAATGCCTGGCTTCCCCGTCACCCTTGCCCCATCAGCATTCCATCTTCTTTCTTGCAATGACCCTGGCCAGGTCACTGTGAACATCTTCTCAGAGACTGGGAAGGGGAAGTTCCCAGAGTCCAGGAGTTCAGAAGTCACGGCAACTCTCCCTCCTCCCATGGGGCCTCTCCTGGGCTAAGGGATAAGTACCAGGCAGGGAGTCAACACAGGGGTCCTACAGAAAGGGCTACGAAGTAGGCATTGCTGGCTCAGCAGACTGTGTGACATGTCCAGACATTTCTGCTTCATGACCTGGCATAACCTTCCTGGACTTGGGCATTCTCTCCAGGGACAAGTTCCCAGGCCTATCAAAGCAGCTGGCTGCTTGTTTGTTCACCTGTCAGCAAATCGAGCTATTGTAGGCAAGGCTCCCAATGGGGCGGACTGGGAACCACAGCCATTCTGCGGAACACTCAGGGTGGTACTGACAGACCCACCTACACACATAGGAGGCACAGGGCATGGAAGAAGAGGTTGGTCGCCCCACATGCGAATCCTTGGTTCCATATCTTACTGGCTGAGCAACTTCAGGCAGGTTATTTAATCTCTCTGAGTCTCTACTCTCTCCACTATGACAGAGGTCTAGGACCTCACACCTCGGGATAAAAGTGCATGAACTATCAATCTCCAAGGAGCATCTTGCACAGTGGCTATAAACTCACTAAATACTAGTGGGGTCTTCAAACATCCGCCTTATTCACACATCTGATATATCCTGAACTCGTGAGTTTTTGTAATGGTCTGAAAGAAGAAACACCTCTCTCCAATCCTACTACCATGCTTACTCCCTCTTTCTCAGAGTGCTAATTCCAGATGTCATGATCCACAAAACAACTTCTGTATCAATTCTCTCAATCCCCCCAGCAGACACAGTCTCTCCTAGTAGTCAGATCTGTCCTGCTGGAAGGATCTAACCTTTTATGGGGTGCAGTAAACACTGACAGCCTAAAGCAAACATTGAGAGAGGTAAAAGGGAGAAAGTAAGGCCAGCAGGAGTAGGGTGGAATGACAGATGTCAGCCAGAGCTGCAGGGGAAGGACATGTGGTATACAGTGGTAATGGGACATCATTCAAATGCTTCGCTTCACACACAGGGCTGTCAAGCTGGCCTCAAACTGCTGTTCCTGCCTCTCGCTCCTGCTACATACCGGGTGTGAGCGCACACTGCTGTTCCAAGCCCTCCAATTCTGTCTGCAAATGCCACCCTGCGTGTGCCTGCACACCCCCTTTGCAATCTGCCTAACTCCTGCTCATCCCTCCAACTCCAGCTCAGTCATTACCTCCTGTCATCTGCCTCCTCCAACTCCCCACCCTAGGCAATTGTGGCTCCCTCATGGGTATCCCCACAGTACTCTGCACTCCGTATCATGCCACTTACGCAACTGCACTGTCATGGGTTATGTCAGTTATCTGTCTACTGCCTTACTCATCTTTGCAATGCCAAGTACTAGAGATACAACAGACAATCAATGTTGGCTGAATAAATTAATGTATTCGATGGTACTTAGTACCGTAAGTCACCTACCGCTACAGTGGACCCTGATCAGCTTAGTACAAAGCATGATTCAGAGAGAAAAGGGTTCAAGTATTGGATGTGCCACTGACTAGCTGCATGTGCTTGGGGAAGGCACTTCCTCTCTGAGTCTTAGTTTTGTCATGTTAATATGTAACAAAGGAGGGGTGAATAAAACCATCTACCCCACAAGACTGTGGTTGACTCAAGATCACTTGGGAAAGCAGATGTGAAGATTCCAGTAACTATGAGTCCTCTCTTGGAGTTGAAATACTTTCCCAAGCCCCTAAAAACACTCTCTCTGCAGAGAATGAAGGCAAGACATATGTATGCCTGTCTTCTGAGCCTCATCTGCGTCAACATGTTTGCAAAAGCAGAAAAAAAAACACTTGGGGCCGCCTATGAGGGCCATATTTAACATATATCCTTAATTCTCAGGCTCTGAATACTTGTCCCAGTTGACATCTGCAGCTGCCAAGAGTGACATTTGACTCTGGAAGCGTGTTCCAAAAACTTACCTATTAAAGCTTTTCAGCTCCCACTGGATAAGCCTAAGACTGAAGACTTAGGAAGGTTAACAATAAAATCACTTCCCGAGAAACTAACCATAAGCAATTTAATATAATCATGTATCACAACTCCTAATTCACTTACTGAAATCATTAAAAATCTCTGTTCCTAATAAATAACCCTCCGACCAACTGCAAGATAAAAACACACAGGAATGTCAACTAAATTTTTAGACTAGGAACCAAGTATAAGAACCAAGGGCAGTGTGGTTAAAAAGAGGGATGAAGATTTTTTTTTTTTAAAGCTAAATGCCTCTGAAGCTCGTTACAAGTTACTTGTGAGGTGGGGGTGGGGGGAGGAAATTTTAATGACAAACAAAATTCATCTAACACTCAAAATACCAGGAACTGGGGATACAACAGGCACTTAATGTTTGCTGAATAAATTAATGTAGCAGACAGTACTTAGTACCATAATTTGGCTACTGCTTCAATGGGCCGCAATGAGCTTACTAGGTATCAGAATTCAAAGAGAATATTCAAGCACTGACTATGCCATTGATTAGCTGTGTGAGCTTGGGAAGATATTTTCATTTCTGGGCCTTAGTTTTATCATCTAAGTGCAGATATATGTATCTTATAATATGTAATAAATGTTTTTTATATATACAGATAAAAGATAAAACCTTCTACACTGGAAGACACACATCACTTTATCATGGGGGAGTTCTTTATGGTTTATAAATATTTTCATACTTATTTTCACATTTTATTCTCACAACACTCAGATGCTATAGACAGGACAGATTCTCAACCACTGGACAGAGATTATCAAAAACCACAGGTTAGTCAATTTGCACCAGGGTGTAAAAAGGCCAAGCAGAGAACAATTCAGTGTATTTTGATTTCTGTACTCTGCAACTTTTCCCAAGGGTTCACACTGGCCAGGACAAGGAAACGCGGTTCCAAGTCTCCACAGGGCCAGGCTGGCTCTGTAACGATGCACAAGCTCTCGTCCCCACCCCACATCCACCTGTACTCCTAGAACATTCAAGTTCCCCATCACAGTAGCCCCAGCTTCTACACACCAGTCAGACACAGCGACTTCCAGCAGCTCACGCACAGCAAGATTCAAGTAGCACATACTCTTCTGCTCTGCACATATTCAGACACCAACAGAAACCCGGGAATGTCCAACTCAGCTGGCTGAGATGTTATGTGGGTCTCAGCCCGGACAGAAAGAGAAAAAAAGAAAAAACTGGGAAGTGACCGAATATACATGTAAAAACAGTTTTACTTCCTGCCACGATAGATTCTGGGCCCACTGAAATGTGTTAAAAAAACTGAGTGAGCTGTCCTGAAACAAGATGTGAGGAAGTAGAATCTGTTGCTATATATAAGCACCTTATTTGGGGACATCTTTGCTGAAAAATAAATGCAGATTCAGACAAGAACTAGGAATAGGTGTTTATGGAATGAATTAAGAAAGCCTAACACATTGTAATTCCCCTTCACATACTAAGAGCTACCTGGACCTGTCAATCACAATCTACGTCATTCTAAAGGTAAAGTCTTTTTCATTTATTTTATAAGCATCCATCTCTCTAGGGTAGGACAGTTTAAAACGAAGGTGGGTGGGAGAAACACAGGCTGGCTAACCATCTGCATTCCTTACAATTTAAGGCTGAAAATGTAGCAATGTTAATTTTCCCCCAGTGAGCTACTTTATAGAATCTGTCCCTCTCTTTTCAGTGTCATGTGTACGAAGTATCTAGAAAATTATTTATTATACCTTCATACGGGAATTTATTTAATTATTCAAACCCAGTTAAATTCTTCTCAGTTATGTTCTCCTACAGTAGGGTTCTGTTCGAGTTGGGGATTGGTAGGAAAAACAGAAGAATAAAGGAAAGATTTCAAGGACCAGAACAAGGCATGGAAGGTAGTATTTAAGGACTAGAAAAGATATGGTGAAGTAAGATAGAAGCTAAGTGGGGAGGGTGGGGGAGCTGCTTCAGAGTGAAGGACTGAACGAAATCAGGACAAACACAGGAAAGTCAAATACAGATTTTTTCTAACCTAAAGAGATCCAAAAGACATATTTATTTATTTTTAAAAAAGGAAGCCTAGTTAGCAATGCACAGTCTAACTCTAGAAGACAGGGCTGGGGGCTGCGGGAAGTGGGACCCAGTTCCCTACGACACTGGTCAGGCTAGCAATGGCGCCTTATGCTACATGTTGGTTCTCTGCAGTATGTGACTAATCAGGTCCTACAGCAAAACCAGAGAAATCAGTTTACTTCCCCATGGGACACCTGAGAATCATCTGAATGAGGTTAACTAATATCCAAGGAGTTGACATAATTTGTTCTCCATCCCCCCGCTACTGTGGCGACACATGTCCAGCAGTAGGAAGCAACACACGGGGAGGAGCGGTTTCCAACTCCCAGACAGTCTTTTTGTGTGGGGTCACACAGACATTCTCAGCCTGCCACTGTGCTCTGAGGTGCCTGGTGAAGCCACTCCAGAGCCCGCTGCTCCAGTGCTTCCTATGTTCTCAGAAAGTCTCAACAGGCATTCTGACCCACAATCTGAACCCCAAAATCAGAGGAGGCAGGAATGTCACCTAAACTTTCTCAGACTTCCCAAAGAGCATGGAATTCTGACTACACGGATCTAGTTGAAAGAACTGGTGAACGTTCAGCATCCAAGAATCTAAAACTGTTAAGAAAGAAATTTTGAAAGATGAAGTCTTTATATTCTAGTAACAAAATACAGCTGCTCCCATGAGTGGAGATTCCAAAAGCCCTTGAGTGTCTACCCAGATCTTTACACTTAGGGTAAGTTAAGAGTTCTAGGGAAGAAACTCACTTGTCTCCAGATGTGAAATACTCAAGAAGGGAGACAGGATTACAGCACAGAGATAAGAATGAAAAAGATGCAGGATAGCAATAGTGCCTAAACCTGGAAATACTAGGGGCCCAAAACAAATACTTTTCATTATTTTCATGGGTCAGAAGGCATCAAAGGATGGAAGGCTTAAAGAGGAGGACACTCTATGAAATACATTCTGGCTAAGGATGACGTTCAGTGAGGGAAGCACTGATGTGAAGCAGAACTTAACTCTGAGGTTTAAAATTCCTTTCTGGGTAAAGATCCTTTCTGGGAAAAAAAAAAAAGCCTTTCTGCAAACACCTGTTTGGAGAGGGGGCAGGTGACAGAGAATCCACTAGATTTAGCAGAAAGATATAATACTTGGCCTACTTTTTAAAAAATAAATATTTGGCATATTTGACATGGTTTTTATGGCATTTTTTTAAATGAAAACAAAAAAATATATCAAATATGCCTGACAAGTGAAGGGCAGGAAATGCAATAGGGAAATATATTTATCCTTTCACTTTGCAAATAAAGGTGGGCATTAAAATCACTGAGATGATCTGCTCTTCCCAGCACCCAAATTTTCCCCCATCTCTGATTAGATTTGGGAGAGGCCTCATCAGTAGGTTCGGCTCTTTCTGGGGCCTCTCGGCACTAGCCCTAAAGCCTAACAGCAGCCCAATATTAAAACCTGTTCTCTATGACACATATGAATCTGCAAAACTCCACGGGAAGGCGGCCCCTTGGAACTCACACGGAAGAAGGATCAGGCCTTGATATTCACATGACAAGTAATCAAAGGGGCAACTTAGAAGAAAAGAAACCAGAGCCAGGGCACCAAGAGAGGGATAACCTTGGGAACAATAACCTTTAAGGGAAGACCACTCTTTAATATTTGAGAGATGTTTGACTGTCCATTAATCATAATACCCAAGTAGTTTCCAGAGAGCTGTGGCAACACTTCCCATGCCATCTATTTCCCCACACCGTTTGTCCACATACCCACCCATTCTTTCTCCTTTCTACCCAAATAACAAGCCACCTCCTGTCCCAACTCCAGGAGAAATAACTTATATAAGGAAGGATAGATGAAATGCTAAGAGGCAGGTTAAGAGATGTGTTCTATGGGACTAAATATATGGGTCCCCTGCTCTGGAAGCCTTTTAAAAACCATAAGCACTAATTTACATTCCAACCAACAGTGTAAAAGCATTCCCACTTCTCCGCAGTCTCTCCAGCATCCACTGTCTCCTGACTTTTTAATAATCGCCATTCTGACTGGTGTGAGGTGGTATCTCACTGTGGTTTTGATTTGCATTTCTCTGATGATCAGGGATGTTGAGCTTTTTCTCATGTTTGTTGGCCACATAAATGTCTTCTTTCGAGAAGTATCTGTTCATATCCTTTCTCCACTTTTTGATGGGGTTGCTTTCTTCTTGTAAATTTGTTTTAAGTTCCTTATAAATTCTGGATGTTAGACCTTTGTCAGATGGGTGGATTGCAAAAATTTTCTCCCATTCTGTAGGCTGCCTGTTCATTCTGATGATAGTTTCTTTTGCTGTGCAGAAGCTCTGTAGTTTAATTAGATCCCATTTATCAATTTTGGCTTTTGTTGTAATTAGTTCAACCATTGTGGAAGACAGTATGGTGATTCTTCAAGGATCTTGAACCAGAAATACCATTTGACCCAGCAATCCCATTACAGTGTATATACCCAAAGGAATATAAATCATTCTACTATAGACACATGTACACACATGTTTAGTGCAGCACTATTTACAATAGCAAAGACTTGGAACCAACCCAGATGCCCATCAATGATAGACTGGACAAAGAAAACGTGTTACATATACACTATGGAATACTATGCAGCCATAAAAAGGAATGAGATCATGTCCTTTGCAGGGACATGGGTGAAGCTGGAAGCCATCATCCTCAGTAAACTAACACAGCAACAGAAATCCAAATACCACATGTTCTCACTCGTAAGTGCAAGTTAAACAACGAGAACCCATGAACACAGGGAGGGGAACACACACCAGAGCCTGTTGGGGGTGGGAGGGGAGGGAACTTAGAGGACGAGTCAATAGGTGCAGCAAACCACCATGGCACACGTATACCTATATAACAAACCTGCACATTCTGCACATGTATCCTATTTTTTTTCTTTTTTTTAGAAGAAAAAAAATCCATTAGCAGCTTCAAGCCTTGGGCTCTGAGAGGGTCACATTTTAATAAATATTGCAGGGGCAGGGGAGCAGCATGCACAGAGTAGCAACAGCAGCTTTACCAGCTTGACTTTGATTCTTATTAGGCTATAAGGAGGTCTTTCAGAATGTTAAATTAGCCAGACTATGTTGAGGTACTCATGTTGGGTTGAGGTCACTCCTATGAAGCATATCCAGATCCAGGAAAAAAAAACATGGGCACAAAATGAGGGCTTCCAAATAAATGTTCAAAAAAAAATAAGACAAAGGCAAGAAAGAGGCTGAGAATCTGTGTTTGTGGGCGAAGCCAGGAAATAAGGATAAACCGCAGAAAGAAAAACTATCATGACAATGCACCTTTCACAACCGTCTTTCTCACTACTGCTGCCCCTGGGGGCGCATGATCTCAGAGACACCCAGCTGGACCAGCTCTAAAGATGAGACAGAGATAACAGGACAGGAGGAGCAGAATCTCCAGTCTGCCTTCCCAAGATTCACCCTGTGTGACCTGGAAGGGACTTCACAGGCTGATTAGGCTGGGTGCAATGGCTCACGCCTATAATCCCAGCACTGGGAGGGCAAAGCGGGAGGACTGCTTGAGCCCAGGAGTCCAAGCAACATAGCGAGACTCATTCTCTACAAAAAAAAAAAAAATTTAAAGGCCGGTCGTGGTGGCTTACGCCTGTAATCCCAGCACTCTGGGAGGCCGAGGCAGGCGGATCATGAGGTCAGGAGATCGAGACCATCCTGGCTAACACAGTGAAACCCCATCTCTACTAAAAATACAAAAAAAAAAAAATCAGCCAGGCGTGGTGGCGGGCGCCTGTAGTCCCAGTGACTCGGGAGGCTGAGGCAGGAGAATGGCGTGAACCCAGGAGGCGGAGCTTGCAGGGAGCCGAGATCGCGCCACTGCACTCCAGCCTGGGTGACAGAGTCAGACTCCATCTCAAAAAAAAAAAAAAATTTTTTTTAAATTAGTCACATGTGGTGGCATGTGCAACTGTAGGCCCAACTACTTGGGAGGTAGAGGCAGGAGGATGGTTTCAGCCCAGGAGTTCAAGGCTGCAAAGAGCTGTGATCACGCCACTGCACTCCAGCCTGAGCAAGAGAGCAAGACCTTGTCTCTAAGAAAAATTTAAAAATTAAAAAATAAGGCCAGGTGCGGTGGCTCACGCCTAAAATCCCAGGACTTTGGGAGGCTGAGGCAGATGGATCACCTGAGATCGGGAGTTCGAGACCAGCCTGACCAACATGGAGAAACCCCATCTCTACTTTAAATACAAAAAATTAGCCAGGTGTGGTGGCGCATGCCTGTAATCCCAGCTTCTCAGGAGGCTGAAGCAGGATAATCGCTTGAACCCAGGAGGTAGAGGTTGTGGTGAGCCAAGATTGCAACACGCACTCCAGCCTGGGTAACAAGAGCAAAATTCTGTCTCAAAATAAATAAAAATTTTAAAAAATTTTTAATGAACAAAGGCTGTTTAGTTCAGTCTCCTCAACTTGGATCTAAGGAAGGTGTCTTCTCTGGGACATGTAGTGATCTCAGGTTCTTCTCACTATTTCATACCATTTCTGGGTCACTCCAGTCCAAACTCTTACCTGTTAATCCAGTCACTCTCTGAGTAACAGGTGTTATTAACTACATCTAATTTACAGAGAAGATGACTTGCCTGCAGCTACTCAGCAAAACCTGTTTAAGAGCTGGGTGAAAAATGTGGAGTCAGGCACCACACCAAGAACAGAAAGGAAAACTACCTTGAGCAAGAAAACCCTCTGCTACTCATTCCAAGAGACAGATTTTTCCTGTCTAAAACGAGCTTTTCCATTTTCACAAGTTTTCCAGATTCCCTCACTACAATCACTCTCCAAAATTGGTTCCTAACTCCCAACACAAAAAGTTTAGAGCCAAAAATGGAAAAAGGAACTCCGTTTTAAGCAGAAATTTCATGTTTCTCTATGCAGGCTGGAAGCTGGCATTGTGTAAAACTATAATTGGTGCCCTAGCACTGGCTTCCTCAGGAGAAAAGGGCTTGGCCTTCCTCATCTCACTTCACCTCTGGCCTACTGCCTTCTTGCCCATCATCCCTCTCAATCTTAGAGGCCAGAATACCCTAGACCAGGCTGGCTTCAGGACAGTTTCATTAACCACAGCCCCACAGAGAAATCTGCTTTGGTCCCGAGTCCACTCTTTCCCAGATCAGAGCCCACGGTTGTGCCAAGCACTACACAGAGACAATGTTTTGCTTCTCGGTCAGGTTCTCAGAGCAGAAGCTCTCCACCACCTGACCACCTCCATCTGGTTTGTTGGTAAACACCTGACATCCATAAAACCACAACTCCCCCTCTATCCTTATGCTCTGCCCCTTCCCCCACTCTGGGTAGACTGTACCAAGGAAAACTGTATCAATACTGACATTCCAACTATCAGATCAGCCTAATCCTCTTGTTCAGTGCACTTTCAAGAAATCTCGGCCGGGCGCGGTGGCTCAGCACTTTGGGAGGCCGAGACGGGCGGATCACGAGGTCAGGAGATCGAGACCATCCTGGCTAACACGGTGAAACCCCGTCTCTACTAAAAATACAAAAACTAGCCGGGCGAGGTGGCGGGCGCCTGTAGTCCCAGCTACTCGGGAGGCTGAGGCAGGAGAATGGCGTAAACCCGGGCGGCGGAGCTTGCAGTGAGCTGAGATCTGGCCACTGCACTCCAGTCCGGGCGATAGAGCGAGACTCTGCCTCAAAAAAAAAAAAAATCTCTGCTCTTCCCTACTATCTTTTTCAAAAAATGGGGTTTCACTTTGTTGCCCAAGCTGATCTCAAATCCCAGGCCTCAAGCAACCCTCTCGCCTCAGCCTCCCAAACTGGGATTACAGGCCTGAGCCACTGCACCCAGCTCCATCATTCTTACTTTTCATAATCATGTTAATTTGCCTTTTCCCACATCTGGCTCATTTTGTACCAAATCCAACTTGGTTGTCCCATCTGAGTGCTTTCCTGTGACCCACCATGTTTTCTGAAATATGGTGGGCTTATTTCTATGACAACCTAAGAATAAAGACATGAAAGGCAGATAGTATCAAAAGCCGACACAGATAACAGGTCATCTATTTCTACTCCGAACTCCTCATCTATGGATGTAAAGCTCAGGGGGTTTTTTTTTGGTGTGTGTGTGTGTGTGTGTGTGTGTGTGTGTGTGTGTGTGTGTTTTGGAGACAAGAGTTTCACTCTGTCATCTACGCCAGAGTACAGTGGCACGATCTCAGCTCACTACAACCTCCGCCTTGCTGGGCGCGGTGGCTCAAGTCTGTAATCCCAGCACTTTGGGAGGCCAAGACGGGCGGACCATGAGGTCAGGAGATCAAGACCATCCTGGCTAACACGGTGAAACCCCGTCTCTACTAAAAAATACAAAAAACTAGCCAGGCGAGGTGGCGGGCACCTGTAGTCCCAGTTACTCAGGACGCTGAGGCAGGAGGATGGCATTGCCCAAGATCATTTCACTAGCAAGTGGCAGCACTGAGACAGTGTGATTTGTCTTTTTATACCATATACTTTTTTTTTTTTTACTCTTACCAAAGGAATAACTTATATGTTAAATTTTTAACAATATACAAGTACACATACACTTCACAGCAGCAGCATCTGAAAATAAAAATGGCCAGTTAAATAAGGGTGTGAGCTATCTTCACTCTACATGATACAAAGCTCACAAGGGGACAAAGGCAGTCATGACATTGCTGTCACGTCACAACATGAGATTTAATCTGAACAAGTGCCCCCATATATACAGGCTGAGGCCATACATCCACCTGATGAGTGCGAACCCCTGTTCTTCACTGAGGAACAGTCCAAACTGCCCTCTCTCATTTTATTCCCACCGATTTCATTTTCTGGGACTAGGAATAAAAAGGAAAAACATGTTCTAATCCCTAAATCAAGTCAGCTTCCAGGATCCTTGTTGCCAACTTGACAAAGAATACACCTATATCAAAAAGGATTCGTGCTTATCCTCAACCTGGGATCTGGCATGAAACACTCTCCCCAGTGAAATGTGAAAGGCACACTTAACAAAATTCTCTGTGTAGTTTCATAAGATAGATAGCCCTTCTGAAGCCTATCCATGGATCCTAGGCTAATCTAGAAACTCTTGCTCTACAGGTAAACTGTCTGCTACCACCAGAGGGAAACAGAAGGAAAGACTTGACCAACTTTCAGATATTTTGTTTTGTTTTGTTTTTTTAAAAAAAAGGGCAGTCTCTTTTTCCTTATCAGCACAGTTATAGAAACTAGGAAAAGACCACAGTCAAAATCCCATACCCATAGGAATTCAACACCTGTAGAAATCTAGGGACATTAAATAAATTTTAAATTGTTGTGTTTCTTTAGAGACAAAGTCTCACCCTACTGCCAATGTTGGAGCACAGTGGCACAATCATAGCTCACTGTAACCTCAAACTACTGGGCTCAAGTGATCCTCCCACCTCAGTCTCTAGAGTGGCTACAGGTGCCACACTCAGCTAATTTTTTTACTTTCTTTTTAAATTTTCTGTAGAGACAAGGTCTCACTGTGTTGCTCAAGCTGGTCTGGAACTCCTGGGCTCAAGTGATCATCCCACCTCGGCCTCCCAAAGCACTGGAATTACAAGCATGAGCCACTGCACCTGGTCAACTTTCTTTGCAGGGCATGACATCCAGTGAGAACGCACAGAATGCTAGGCGCAGTGGCTCACACTTGTAACCCCAACACTTTTGGAGGCCAAGGCGGGAGGATCACTGGAGTGTAGAGTTCAAGATCAGCCTGGGCAAAAAAGTGAGATTCCACCTCTAAAAAGAATTTTAAAATTAGCTGGGCATGGTGGCACACTCCTATAGTACCAGCTACTCAGGAGGCTGAGGCACGAGGATTGTTTGGGTCCAGCAAGTTGAAGCTGCAGTGAGCAGTGATCATGCCACTCACTGTACTCCAACCTGGGCAACAGAGCAAGACCCTGTCCCAATCAATCAATCAATGAACAAACAAACAGAAAACAGCAGCTGCCATCTGCAGGAGCACCCCCTTCCCCAAAATACTGCTGATGAGACTTAAATATTTCCCAGATCGCAAGGAGAATGATATTTAGCTGATGTAAAACAACTCAGATGCAGTTAATTGTTACACAGCTAAAATAATGTCACATCTCAAGGGACATGCTCTCCAAAGAGTTGTGAAGAAAAAAAGTCTGTTTCCCAAGAGAGGTAATATTCATTTTATAAGTACTTCATCTGTGCATAAATATATATTTGTAATTGAAAAGGAAAAGCTTTATGAGGAAAACAAATTATAGCAACTAACCTCTGAGGAAGAGTGGGCCAAGAAGATACAGAAAAAAAACCAAAGTGCCTTTCCTACCCTCTACTGTGCACAGAATATTCCACCTTTGGTCACCAAAATGTGCGGGGATTTCTCCCCACCAGCAACCAATCAATTCACCAGCAGACACCAGCTGGGTCTCCTGTAATTCAATTCCGACATGATCTACCTGGAGAGAGCGCCAGATCCCACAGGCTGAGGGCTCAGTCCCCAAGACTGCCCCATACTTCAGATGCCAATGGCAGGTCCCAGGTTGTGACCTGTGCTTCTGACAGACACTTTTAAATCAGGGTTCTCATGACCCCTCCTTAGGCTCGATTAATTTGCTAGCGTGGCTCGCTGAGCTCAAAGAAACACTTACTTATGTTTACCCATTTATTATAAAGGGAACAATTTATAATTTATTATAAAGATTACAAAGGAAACAGAGGAACAGCCAGATTAAAAAGATGCAAAGGGCGAGGCATGTGGGAAGGGCGCAAAGCTTCCACACCCTCTCGCGGCAGTCACCCTCCAGGAACCCCCACCTGTTCTGCTATCTGGATGCTCATTCAAAAACTGTCCTTTTGGGTTTTTCTGAAAACTTCATTATATACGCATCATTGATCACAATTCTGCCATTAGTCATCAGCTCGACCTTTAGCCCCCCTCTCCCTCTCACCTCCCCCAGAGGTCAGGGGCATGGAGCTGAAAGTTCTAACACCGTAATCACATAGCTGGTTCCCCTGGCAACCAGCCACCATCCTGGCTATCCAGGAGCCCACCACAGTTATCTTGTTAGAACAAAAGATGCTCCTATCACCTGGGAAATTCTAAGGGATTTAGGAGCTCTGTTATCACCCAGGAAATTACAAAGGTTTTGGGGGCTGTCAGGAACACATTAGAACAAGAGGTTCTCCTAATGCCCCTATCCACGAGGGTTTTAAGAGCTTTGTGCCAGGAATGAGACCAAATACATATTTCTTATTATATCACAGTACCACAGGTGCTGAAGGATTTTATTTTTACTTCTTACTTGGAATACCTCGTGTTCATCCACACTGTATGTCAACTATGAGGAGGCGGTCATTCTAGGTGCAGGCACTGCAGAAGGCATATGTGCCCTTTCAGGCTTGCATTGAGATTCCATGGAGCAGAGTAGGTTTTTTGGACTCCGAGGCCAGGAGTTTAAATGCCAGCCCCACCTGGCACTCTGCTATGGCACAGTGGGTACTTAACACCTTGGGGCTGCAGTCTTCCTGTGTTGAAATTGGGGATAATTAGAGTACCTTACCTGAAGGGGCTGTGAGAGGAAATAAAGGCATTAACACAACATTCTTTCTTTCCCGAAAGAAACACACTGAAAAGAGATAAACAGTAAACACATGCAAAATTATTTCAAATGGTATCAGTGATATAAGAAAAAAATAAGGCAGTGGAATCAAGAGTTGCAGTAGGCACTCCATTAGTATTAAATCAACATTTTACAAGAACATATGTTACTTCTGATTAAGAATAAAAAGTGGCAAAACATGATAAAAGTTGTTCTCCTCTTTTTTAGATAGGGTCTCTCCATCTGTCACCCTCAAACTCCTGGGCTCCACAGATCCTCCTATCTCAGCCTCCTCAGTAGCTCGTACTATAGGTGCATGCCACCACACCTGGCTAATCAGTTATTTTCTGTAGAGATGGGGGTTCTACTCTGCTGCCAGGCTGGTCTCCAACTCCTGGCCTCAAGTGATTCTCCCACCTTGACCTCCCAAAGTGCTGGGATTACAGGCATTGAGTCACCAAGCCCAACCAAAAGTTGTCCTTTCTAGTAAGTTAAAAGCCTGTACCATCCCTCAAAAAATCTGTGGCTAATGACTTCTTGAAACTCAATCATGTCCCTAATTTTTGCTATAAATGTAGCATTCATTTAAAGATGACTTCTTCCCCAAAACTACAGATGTGAAATTAAGTTTTCAAATCTTAAATTCTGATATGAGAATGAGAAACAAAAAAGACCCAGATGAACTCCCAGATAAACCAGTCTCACAATCATGGTTTCAAAAAAAAAGACTTGAATACATTCACTCAAGTATGTTTGAGCAGCTACAATATTCTAGGCACAATGGACAGAGATAAAGACAGTGACCCTAAACTCAGTCTACTGAGAAGAGAGCAGTATGGGGTGTTAGAGAAAGAAAAACACAGGATGCAAACCTCAATTCAGACTGCAGTGAACTGACAGAACACTTCCTAGGGGAAGTGACAGGTGAAGAGGTGTTTGAAGGATGAGTAAAAGTGACCACACAAAAGAGGCACATCAGAAGCAGCAGCATCAACACGTGCAGTAGTCTGGAGGTGAGCTCTCAAGAGCTGGGAACTGGAAGTGCTGACAGCTCAGGGTTGGGGAGGACCGATATGGCAAGAAGGGAGTGACAGGAAGCAAGGCTAGAGGGACTAAGCCTCCTGTGGCTTAGCTGGGAGAAAAGGATGACGGCAAGACTGAAGGCAAAGAAGAGCTACTGAAGAATGTACAGGAAGGACAGGCAGCATTGGAGTTGCATTTTTAAAAGATCACTCCAGCAGCAATGTAGAGAACGTTTTGGAGGTGGTCCAGATTGGCAGCTGGGAAATCAGTCAGTGGAGAGTCTTCAGGCAAGAAATATGGATGTGGATTGGGAGGAGAAATTATTTCAAGAGAAATTCAGAAAGCAAGATTGACTGCACCAGGAGACGGGATGGATGTGGGAGAATGTGGAAGTGCAGGAGTGACAGAGATGACTGTAAGGTTTCTGTCTTGTGCATCTGTGTGGAGAGAAAATACAGGTAGAGCAGCAGGTCTGTGGCTGGGAACAGGAGGAGGCAAGGTATTGTCAGGAGTCTCATTCTGGATAAACGCTGGTTAAGAACATGATGTGGAAATGCCCAGTGACAGCTGAATAAATGAGAAAGAAACCCAGGAAAGGACTCAAGGCAGGAAACAGCCAATCTTCGAATCACTGACAAATAGAGAATACAGAATAGGGAGGGGGAAAAACCAGTGAACCAAGAAGGGGATTCTGAGGCATGACACAGCCATAGGCAGCAAAGGGCCCAGGGATGACTGAGAAAAATGGTGACAGTGAAGAAAGCCAACCAGCCAAGAGCAGTGAAACCAAGAAAAGTTTCCCAGAGGACAAGGGCACTGCCAAGTGTTACAAAAAGTCAAGGTAAACAATCTACAGCTTGAACAGGATTTACAGACTAGGTGATTACTGGTGACTTTAGCAAGAAAAGCTTTACCACAGTCATTAACACTTTCTGACTCCTCTCGACCTGTGACAGCACTTAATCGCTGTAGCATTTACTTGGCATTTAGCACACTTTCAACAATCACACTGAAGCCCTCCCTGTGCACCAGACTGGGGACACAAGAGGAATAACTGACACTCCAGGATCCTGGAATCTGGAAGTCAGGTGTAAACAGCCAACCATGACACAAGACAATGACTGCTACAGGAAACCAGTAAAGGGAGTATTACTTAATTCAGTTTGGCAGACGCTTAAACACCTACCATGACACTGGGCAATGGGTTAACACAGATGAGTCAGACCTAAACATACAAGCTCCCTGAGGTCAGGGCCTTTCTCTAACGCACTGCTGTGTTCCCAGCACCTCACAAGTGTCTGACACACTAAGTAATCAACACATATTTACTGAATGAGTGGCTGAATGAACAAAGACATGGACCTTTTCTTTCAGGAGCAGGAAGGGGTGGATGCTTCAAAAACTGCAATTTGTGACCTGGATTAAAGAAGCAATAAGGGCCAGGTATGGCGGCTCACGCCTGCAATCCAAACACTTTGGGAGGCTGAGGTGGGTGGATCACCTGAGGTCTGGAGTTCTAGACCAGCCTGGCCAACATGGTGAAACCCCATCTCTACCAAAAATAAAAAAATTAGCTGGGTGTGGTGGCGGGCACCTGTAATCCCAGCTACTCGTAATCCCAGCTACTCGGGAGGCTGAGGCATGAGAATCGCTTGAACCCTAGGAGGTGAAGGATGTAGTGAGCCGAGATCGTGCCATTGCACTCCAGTCTGGGTGATAAGAGCAAAACTCCATCTCAAAAAAAAAAAAGCAGCAGCAGCAGCAGTAGGATTTTGCCAGGCTCATGGAGATTTTTATATTCATTATATATATATATATACACACACACCCCCACACACACGCGTGCACACACAAATATATATCTCCTGTACAAGGCTAAGTTACTAGAGTCACACAGATACTGGTCAAACACTACCTTGCCTCTAGCAGGTTATGAAGAAACAGTTGATAGGAGAGGTAGCGAAGGGTGGGGAGGGCTTTTCCATGGTGCTGGGAATAATCTATGCTAGCCATATGATAATTCATTGAACCGTGCATTTAGAATTTATACATTTTGCTCGGAGTTCTATTTGTAATTAAAAGTTTTTTTTAAAAAGATGCTAATAAACTGTTTTTTTCTGCCCCTACCTACCTACTACAAAACAAGAGACCTTAACTCCTTCAGGAAAAGGCACAACTTAACTACAGGAAAGGATAGCTAAGGCCTACAGAAAGCTGGTAACACACGAATAAGAAACTTGAAAGGTTGACCCAGGAAGAGGGTGCCCAATATCTGAGTAGTTATGGGCCTTATCAGCAAAGAAGTAATAACTCACATTAGTCAGTGGGACTCAAACTACAAAGGCTCCTTATCACTATCAATGCTCCCATTCCTAGACCCTGTCAGGCACAGATGCCAGGGAGCAGTGCTAGACAGCAAGACTGGCCAAAGATACACTGAACGGACAAGTTCAAGGGATCGATTGCACCACATGCTGACTACGGTTAATGACAACGTATTGTATACTTGAAAATTGCCAAGAGAGTAGACATCAAGTGTTCTCATCACAAAAAAAATGACTGAGGTAATAGATATGCTAATTAGCCTGACTTAACCATTCCACAATGTATACATACATTAAAACATTAACGTGTACACCATAAATATATTTTCATTTGTCAGTTAAAATCAATGAATAAGTATTTAAAAACATTTTTAAAGGCTGACCAGGCCGGGCACGGTGGCTCACGCCTGTACTCCCAGCACTTTGGGAGGCCGAGACTGGGGGATCACTTGAGATCGGAATTCGAGACCAGCCGGGCCAATATGGTGAAACCCCAGCTCTACTAAAAATACAACAAGTAGCCAGGCATGGTGGCACAAGCCTGTAGTCCCAGCAACTTGGGAGGCTGAGGCAGGAGAACTGCTTGAACCCGGCAGAGGCTGCAGTGGGCTGAGATCGCGCCATACTCCAGGCTGGGCAACACAGCAGGACTCCGTCTGGGGCGGGGGTAGGGAGGGAAGGTTGGCCAATGAACCTGTTCTGACAGCACATCTGCACAGAACATGAATCACGGTACTGGCAAGTGACCGGCCCACTGCAGAAGCATATACCTCTACATACATTTTATCGTTTAACCCCAACACCTCTCCAAAGCAGACATCGTCTCCTTTTCACAGATGTAGGAATAGGTTCAGAAGAAACAGATTAGAAGTAGCCAAGCAGGAATGTTAACACAAGCCTGGCTGACTCCAAAACCCACGCATGTTCTCCACTCCATCAAGCTTCCTGGGCTTACCTCAAGGAAGTATTTTCTGAACAAACCAGGGATTCTCAATCCTAACCCCAAGTGGAGACATTATAAAGCTTCAATTCTATCACACCAAAAAAACACCTTATACCCCACCAAGACCTAGCAAGCAGAGCCTCATGGCAGGCTAGGGCTGAGTTCTTCCCAGAAGACACATCCAAAACACAAGCTTTTCCACCTTAACAACAGATGTCTCCTGACCCCTTCCTCCAGAAACCAAATGGCCAATCTCATGCCCACTTCAGCTTGTGTCCTCCCTCTGTAGTCAGACAAGGAGGCTCCCTCAGCTTGCATTTCCTTCCTGAAGAGTATTCACTACCTCTCTTGTTCAAACACTATGTATCACTCAATATTCTATTCCTTCTGCTCTCAAATGTTTACTTTCTCTACAAAAGGAGGTAGAGAAAAATGTAGCCACCGACTAATAAAAAAAGCATATCTTACCTCAATTAAAAGAAAAGTATTGAGTTAAACAAAATAGGTGACAGTTCTTTAAGAGTATGACAATAAGAATTTGAAGTTAAAAGTTTAAGTTAAAGTCACTCTCTGATTTGTTTTTCTTTTTATTTATTTATTTATTTTTTTGAGACGAAGTCTTGCTCTGTCACCCAGGCTGGAATGCAGTGGCATGATCTCACTGCAACTGCTGCCTCCCTGGTTCAAGTGATTCTCCTGCCTCAGCCTCCCAAGTAGCTGAGATTACAGGCACCCACCACCATGCCCAGCTAATTTTTGTATTTTTAGTAGAGATGGGATTTTACCACATTGGTCAGGCTGGTCTGGAACTCCTGACCTCAGATGATCTACCCATCCCGGCCTCCCAAAGTGCTGCGATTACATGCATGAGCCACCGCACCCAGCCTGATTTTTTTTAATGCACCATTAAACAGGCATCTAAGCCATCTAGCATGCACAACTACAAGACCAAGCTCAGTGACTGACAACGTGCCAGCAATCTTATCCAGGTGATGGTACCCCAGGAGGAAATACAAATGTGAACAGCAAAGGGACAACTATCCACATCCCCCAGCAACAGGTTTAATGTTAAAACTAGTATTAGAAGCAGTAACTGAGCAAAGTAACTCATTCTTCAACCATTCAACAGATATTTGAGTGTCTAATGTTTACAATTTTAAATAGTGATCATGAGAAGGAGACACGTGAGCAACACTTGAAGGAGGGAAGGTGGTTAATGACACTGGTATCAAGAGATACCCTGGCAGAATGAACAGCCAGTGCAAAGGACCCATTTGTAGGGCCCTCCCGATCTTGTTGTAGACTTAATTTACTAGGAGTAAAATGGGAAGCCACTGCAGGGTTGTATCAGAGCAGAGAATTATCCAACTTTCATTTTAACAGGATCACTCTGGCTGTTATGAGAATACAACATGTATACAAAGAAGGAAGAGGGAGATGGGTCAGGAGACAACTGCAATGATGCAACCGACAGATGATGAATGATGACCTGGACCAGGGTAGAAGCAAAGGAGTGGAAAAGCGCTCAGACTGCAGATACGCTGTGAAGGCAGGGCCAACAGGATTTCTTAATGGACTGGATCCAAGTGACTTAGCAATTATGAATGCAAACATGTTTGAAGACTACAGTCCAAAGTCAGCACTCTTACCAGCCATTCTTCGTAAGTTCTCTCTAGACAGCCTGAGACTACAGAAGAAAGAGTAGTCAAAGATAACCCTGAGGTTTTAGGCCTGAGCAACTAGAAAGATGAAGCTGTCATCAACTGAGATGGTGAAGGTTAAAGATTGAGCATGTTTAAGGGGTGAGATGAGGAGTTCAGTACTGGACATGTTGAAATTCCTATGATACACGGAGTTTGGAAAAAAAAATACTTAATATTTGGTTATTCAACAAACATTTGAGAACCTCCTCATCCTTCCTGTTTTTGGACATGTGTTAGCTTCAGGCAATAGTGAGGTAAAACAAAGTCCCTGATCCTGAGAGCTCAGCCTAAAGATAGACTAAACAAGCAAGGACCACACAGGGCAGGGAAAAAAATTTCTGTAACTGCGGTCTGTTTAGGATGCTTTAGCAACATAGAAGAGGAGGACCCAAAAACAGCAAACAGCAACACCTGCAAAGGTTTGAAAGTGACAGTAAGCATACAGGGTACCAGGACCTTCAGGAAATCTAACTGGTATCCAGTTGATGATATGAACGTTAGCAAATGGCAGAGGATGTCAAGTCTTTCAGAACCCCACCAAAGAAAGCTTACAAATGCCTACCACTTACACAGGTTCAGATTCAAGAAGTACTTTCTGTGGCCAGTGGTAACAATTATAGGATACTCAAGGCTAGTTACAGAACTGTGAAAATGTAAGGGCTGTAAGGACCCTCTTCTGTAGATGAATATACAGATACTTAATAAGTAAGTGGCAACAGTGGGCTGGAACACAAGTGCTGTGGTTTGAAAGTGTCCTCCAAAGTTCACATGTTGAAAACTTGATGCCCAATGTGGCAGTGTTAGGAAGTGGGGCCTGATGGAAGGTGTTTGGATCTTGGAGGCACCACCCTCATGAACTGGATTAATGCCATTATCATGGGAGCAGATTCGTTATGACAGGGGCGGATTCCTTACAAAAGGAACCTCGTTTGAACCTCTTGGGCGTGAGGACACGCACTTTCTCTCCTCCCTTCCCCCGCCCCTTGCCCTTCTGCCTTCCAGGATGGGATGACCATGACACAGCAAAAAGGCCAGGTGTCAGACCCTCAATCTTGGACTCCTTAGCCTCCAGAACTGTGAGAAATACATTCCTGTTCATTATCAGGTATTCTGCTACAGCAGCACAAAACAGACTAAGACACCAAGCTACCTAAATCAGTTGTCTTCAAACTAGGGTACGTGAAAACTTCCCGAGCCAAGTGAAAGCAGGGATACCCTTTCACAATCCGGCTTCTCTCATTTTACAAAATAAAGGCCCATCACCCCTCCATTCTGAATCCATGCAAAAGGGTGATCTAAAATACTCAAGCTGATACTGGAAGATGAATGACTTAATGATGGAATAACAATTCCTTTTACAGGTCTGGAGGTTTCCAGTTTTCCTGCTTTCTACAAAATTAGAAGAGATGAATGGCAAGCTAGTTGATTCATAAAAATCCACTGTATTTTGACATATAATTTCAAACGTAAAAACTGAGTCTGATTGACCTTGATATAACAATATTCTTTCCATTTCCATCTACTTATTTATGTCAACAGGGTTCCTTAAAGCTTAGAGCTATACAAATGAAAAATCTTATTCTAGTATTAAACAGTAATTATCCACAGAATCATCAAATAATTCGAGGTGGAAGGCTCTATCTCATCAAGATGCTTTCTTCAAAAAAAAAAAAAATGTATAAGATACCCATTTGGTGTTTTTTTTTTTTTTTTTTAAAGACAGAGTCTCACTCTTGTCACCCGGGCTGGAGTGCAGTGGCCCAATCTCAGCTCACTGAAACCTCTGTCTCCTAGGTTCAAGCGATTCTCTTGCCTCAGCCTCCCAAGTAGCTGGGATTACAGGCACCCGCCACTATGCCCAGCTAATTTTTGTATTTTTAGTAGAGATGGGGTTTCCCCAGGTTGGCCAGGCTGGTCTTAAATTCCTGACCTTAGGTGATCCGCCTGCCTTGGCCTCTCAAAAGTGCTGGGATTACAGGCGTGAGCCACCACGCCCGGCAGTATCCATTTGTTTTGATGAATTTTGTACTAATAAGTATAGTAGTAATGCAATCCAAAAGAAATAAATACTTAGATTCATGAGAACAGGAAATAAAATTTTAATGTATACTTTTGTCAAATATGATAGAGTGACCAATAAAATTTTCAAGCATAAAAAAATGAAATTTAATTAATATTTTGCAGGGGAAGCAGAACTGAAATGATTGAGGAAAAAAGAAAAGTGAAAATTTCTGACTCAAATAAGAGCTTGTTCATCTACAGGTTTTAAAATGTATGACAACAGGTCACATTATTACAGTAGTTAGAACTCATCAGATAATTTAAAAGGAATGAAACCATTGTTGTTTTTAAGTGTATATTTACAATATATCAGAAATTACTTCCTTTTCAACTCTTTACTGACAATGAAAAAAACTGATGTCAAAAATATGTGATGGGGCCCAGTACAGTGGCTCATGCCTGTAGTCCCCGCACTTTGGGAGGCCAAGACAGGAGGACTGCTTAAGGCCAGGAGTTCATGCCAACCTGGGCAACATAGTAAGACACAGTCTCTAAAACAATAATAACAACTAATTTTAAATATATATATATTTTATAACATAAAAACATATTTTATAACATACAAAATATGTTATATTTTATAACATACAAAATATGTTATATTTTATAACATATAAAAATATATGTATTATATGTGCAAAATGGGATGAAGAATTCTCCAAAATTCTCTTAGTGGTTATGAATGCAAAAATGTCTTTTAGACCATAGTCCAAAATCAGCACTGTTGTCAGCCCATTCTACCACAAGCTTTATCTAGACAGCCTAGGAGACTAGAAGCCTGCGAAGGGCAAAGACAGTACTCATCTCCACTCCCAAGGAAAAGCAATCCCAGAGACACAGAACTTTGGACTTCTACAAGACAGGCAAGGGAAAGCACAGCATGCTAGCTGAGGTGACAAAACAGCCCTTGCTCCCTGCTAGTCAGCCAAAAAAAAAAGGTAAAAATGTCAGACCAAATAGCAGCCCTTATGGGCTGAATAAGGAAATAAAGAAGCACAACTCTACAACCCACACAAAATTTTTATGTTTCTGCCATGTATGGGCCAGGCAAAATTCTTGCAAAGACTACACATCACAGGAATAAAAAGTACTGCTTGCTGGTCACCTGTCCCATAGGGTACTGAAGGTTAAGTGTGGGCATTCACAGAAAGACTGACACTTTTCCTATAGTTTCACAGGGAGAAACCAAGTAAAAACAACTACTTTAAAAACAAAAACAAAAAAAGAAAGAAAAAAACCCCATCTTATGGAAAGAGTATTGCTAATAGCAAGTTGGCAAAGCAAACTGTTTTCAGAGTTGTCACCTTCTCTCATTGTTCAAAATTCTCAAGCATACATTTAGAACCATTGCCCCTCATCTAATCAAATGACCGCTTATGAGGTCTGAAAGTCTAATGCTAGAGGGCTTTATATGGTTCTTTATATTTTTCAGGTTATTATATTAAATTGTGTACTAATGGAACTTTTTTTGTTTTTTCTGAGATAGGGTCTCGCTCTGTCGCCCAGGTTGGATTGCAATGGTGGGATTAAGACTCACTCCAGTCTCAACCTCCTAGGGCTCAGGCAATCTTCCCACCTGAGCCTCCCAAGTAGCTGGGACTACAAGATGAAAATTTTCTAGCTCGTTTTAAAGAAAAGTCATAGCATAATTGGAGGATGGGAATATCATGATTCAGTAAGCACTATAAAATGATAACTTTCCTCTACTTGGATTTTTTTAGGGGTAACTTTTTCAAATATGATAATCATTAAATAAAAATTCAGAAGACTAAACTTAGAACAAAACCTTCAGTCATGAATGACCACCAAAACTACCACCACCAAAGTCATCCAAGAATCACCAAGTATTCAACAAGATTTTTAAAAATAAAACATCTTTCAATCTTCAGTCACAAGTAATATTTTAGTAACAACCGAAAGATTTTATACTATTAAAGAAATTATGTTTCTAAATGTTTCCTTTTTCTTTTTTTATTCCTACTTTGTATGTCATAATTATATATGGGTTATGCTTATATATTTTATATATATGATGAAAAGATCAAATGCTTTCATGACAAATCAGCTTAATGACTGAAATGGTTTAATGGACATGAAAGCATACAGACATATGCATACACACTCGCATATAAAAGCATACCCTCAACCCTTTTTTATTGATTTTAAAATACTGAAATACAAGTCTAAGATTTAGAGACCGTAAGTAGTTCCAATAGCACCACTACCAAGCCCACTGGCAAAAAAGGTCAGGTCTTCAGCAGTGAAATTCCCAAAGGCAATCTGTCTCCACCACAGAACCTCATAAAAGCAAGATTTGACAAAGAAATGACGTGAAAGCAAATGCTATGTAGTGAACTGGTAGGTGACCACAGACAGAGTGAGCATCAGAAACCATACTTCAAAGACACTCAAGGAACAAAGAAGAAATACAGCCTGAGGAAAGGCAGCAGGAGAGGAACTACTGGAGGCAGCAGGACCCAGGGTTTCTTCATTCTACCAGATATCCTGCTAGGCATGGCTTGGTGAAAAAGCAGGAGTTTCAGGCAGAGCAGACAGCAAGTGCGGACATCCTTGGCTGGGGGAAAGCCTGCCATGCCAAGAGTGGGTGTGGCTGTACTAGCTAGAGTGGGAAAGGGAAGGAGGTCCCAAGGGCCAGATCTCACACCAGGCCTTCCCCGCCATGGCAGCAGTTTGAGGTGATGGAAAACACACAATGCCAGCTCTGAGAAAAACAGCAGAAGGAACAAACCAGCCCCACAGTCCTGGGAACACTTGATAGGAGGGTGTGGAATACGTGATCTGGCTGGATGGGGATGGCGACGGAGGTTCCAGAACAGGGCAGTGGGAGCCCACACGGGTCCAGAGCACATTCTGAAGCACTCCAAAAGCAGATGCTGACTCATGGCCAAGCTGCACTGAGGTGGCAGTCCACACCTCAGAGGGGACAGCATCTCCTCTCGTGTCCTATATTGGTCACACACAGGCCAACCTCCCTAAAAATACTCACACGAAGAGGCCACTGCTTGTGGAGAAAGTTCAAAACAGATACAGATTTTAAGAAGAAAAAAAAACTGGCCGGGTGCAGAGGCTCACACCTGTAATCTCAGCACTTTGGGAGGCTGAGGCGGATCATGAGGTCAGGAGATCGAGACCAGCCTGGCCAACATGGTGAAACCCCGTCTCTACTAAAAGTACAAAAATTAACCAGACATTGTGGTGGGCACCTGTAATCCCAGCTACTCGGGAGGCTGAGGCAGGAGAATCGCGGGGGGTTGCAGTGAGCCAAGATCGCACCCCTGCACTCCAGCCTGGGTGATAGAGCAAGGCTCTGTCCCAAAAATAAATAAAAAATAAAAAATAAAACCCTAGATCCCAATCCCAGTCCTATCACTAAGTCAAAAGTTCCCCTAACCTCATCTTCCATTGTCATCTACCAGTAGGGAAGACTTGTGCCTGACTTCAAAGGGAATAGATAATCAAATGCTTTAATGATAAAGTGACTTGGTGATAAAAACAGTGGAAGAAATTTAGAAACAGTAAACTGCTAAGGACAGAGACCTTCTCTCATGGTTCCTTAAAATCCTTATTTCCCCTCAATCCCAAGCACTTAAACAGGTTAAGTAAGAAAAAGTACTCTCTCACAGAACACATACTCTAATGGAAGAAGCAGTCAACAAATAAGCACAAGCCAAGAAAGATATGGTAAGTCTATGGAAGCAGAAGAAAGAAAACAAGTAATTCTCATTAAGGAAATGGGTAACAAAGCTCCCTCGAGGAAGTATTAACAGAGTTGAGCCTTAAAAAGCCTAAAGGCCATTCCAAAAAGAAGACGACTGAGCAAAATGTTAAGTGAAGGCAGTTCAGTAAGATGGTCTGTGTGCATTTGGCTGTATAGAAAAATAAGGTCGGGCATGGTGGCTCATGCATGTAATCCCAACACTTTGGGAGGCTGAGGCAGGCAGATCACCTGAGGTCAGGAGTTCGTGACCAGCCTGGCCAACATGGTGAAACCCCCACCGCTACTAAAAATACAAAAAAACTAGCCAGGCCTGGTGGCACATGCCTATAATCCCAGCTACTCGGGAGGCTGAGGCAGGAGAATTGCTTGAACCCGGGAGGTGGAGGTTGCAGTAAGCCAAGATGGCACCACTGCACTCCAGCCTGAGTGACAGAGTGAGACTCCATCTCAATAAAAAATAAAATAAAAATAAAAACAATAAATAGCCTGGGACCACATTCAGGGGCCAAGGGGATTTGTACTGTACTGATGTATTTGACCTGTACTGAGCAATGGGGAGTTACCCAAGGTTTCCAAAAAGGAAAATGGCACAACCAGAGCCATTCCTAAGGAAGACCATTCTGATGACAGTGTAATGGAACAGATTCAGAGGCTATTTCAGTTGTCCAATGAAGAGGTCACAGGAACAAGGAATAGGCAATGAAAAGGAAACAGAACGATACTAAAAGTCAGGTATGTATGCAGGCAAAGAAGTTTAGCCTGGGTTTTTTTTCCCCTTTAGTGTTGTCACTACACCTGTCCTTTAGGGGGAAATATGAGAATCTGGTTTGGTTTGGTTTTGAGATGGGGTCTTGCTACATTGCCCAGTCTGGAGTACAGTGGCACTAAAGCTCACTGCAGCCTCCAAGTCCTAGGCTCAAGCCATCCTCCTGCCTCAGCCTCCTGAGTAGCTGGTGGAACAAACCACCATACATGGCTAATTTTTTTTTTTTTTTTTTTTTTGTAGAGACAGGGTTCCTCTCTGTTGCCCAGGCTGGTTCTAAGTCATCCTCCTGTCTTGGCCTCCCAAAGTGCTGGGACTAGAGGTGTGAGCCACTGTACTCAGCCATAATCTTTTTTGGTTTTTGTTTGAGACAGGTCTTGGTCTGTCACCCAGGCTGGAGTGCAGTGGCACAATCACAGCTCACTGCAGCCTCGACCTCCCATGCTCAACCATTCCTCCCACCTCAGCCTCTAGACATGCAACACCGCACCTGGATAATTTTTTTTATTTTTTGTAGAGAACAAGTCTCACTATGTTGCCCAAGCTGAGAATCTGGTTTTTAACATAGGTCAAAATAACTTTCTCAACCCATCACAACTTTCATTTTATACAGACGGGGTCTCACTGTGTTGCCCAGGCTAGCCTCAAACTCCCAGGCTCAAGCAATCCTCCTGCCTCTGCCTCCCAAAATGCTGGGATTACAGGCGTGAGCCACCAGGCCCAGTCTGGATTTTTTTAATAACAAAAATATCAATAATCTTAAAGGATGACAAACTATCAATCAATTGTATGTCAAAAATGTACAAACAAGCTTGGGCAACATGGTGACCTAGTCTCTACAAAAAATAAAGATTAAAAAGCCAGCCCGGGTACTGGCTCATACCCGTAACCCCAGCACTTTAGGAGGCAGAGAATTAGCTACTCCCATATTGGCTCACCACTATTCCCATCCCACACTTTACCCAAGTAACACCAAAAGCTTGTACTGATTATCAAGTTGGAACAGGTGACGACTGAGAAATACACAAGAACAAGAACAGAGTTATTCACCTTCTAGGGTGGCAGTTTTCACCCTGGTGGTAACTAAATTATTTAGATGATTACCAAGGTCATTTTGTTTCTAAAAGCTCATATGCAAGTTTAAGTCTCCTCCCTACCTTAGGAGGACTGAACTTCAGCTTAAAATCTGGACCCCACTACATGCCAGGCAGGCACTGTGCTAGGAGGGCTGGGAAAACAGCCACGAACACACACACACACACACACACACACACACACACACACACACACACAAAAGCTCCCAATCCAACAGGAGTATGCCAGAAGGGCAAGAATAATTCTAAAAGAACAGGTAAAGCGTCCTGAAAGGGCTAGCATTCTGGTTTTGCTTTGAATTACTAGTATAAGTCATAGTAAAGAACACATTCAAAAATTACAAATTTTTTTTAAAAGCCTTCAACCAGGGAGCACACAGAACAGAAACTTCAGGACCTAAAGCAGGCCGATTCCTAACCCTGGGAGCTAGGGACGAGATTAACTTCATCAATAAAGAAGTTCCACAGTGCCAGCCGCCGTGTCTAGCTGGGCTCCCTGCGCTAAAGTCGTCCAGACCTGGAGGGAAAAATGTAAAACCAAAATGGAGGAGGGGCTACGGACGAGTCGGTTCGGGAGCGAAAACCTCGTGGCTCTTTCCTCATGGCGCCAACCAGCCTTCCTGCTCTGCTCTCCCCAGCCGGGGCAAGCATCATCCTGCCTCTCCAAACCAGCACACCAGCACCCAGCTCTCACGCTCCCTTGAGGAACCCGTGCTCCAAATGAAGTTGGAGGGTGTTAAACGGTGGGAAAAACAAGTAGCCACATATTAAAGGCTGTTAGGGGAGCAAAGAAAGAAGCATCTGGGAGGACTCCACCCTTCTCCACCTGCAGAAAAAGCCCCGAGTAAAGCTAGGAAGTCATTTCCCTAGTCTCTTCTTGCCTTGCTGATAAAACAAAGGAAACAAGCTCCTAAGAGGGTCAGACGCCCATACGATGACCCCCTTCCGTGGATCCAAGACGCGTACGTCCGGGACACCGAAGAGCATGGAGCCAGTACAACTTTCTCATTGAAGTCGACCACGTTTCCTCTCATAACCTTAAAAAACAGAAGCCCCTACTATTACCGTTTCATTAATGTCACGGCACCTATTTGGCTCTCAGGCTTTTACCCGGAAACCCCTGTAATCCCCAGCCCTTGAGTGCAGCCCCAAACGGGGCTCCCCTTCCCCAGGATGCCGCCTCGCGCGTTCCCGCCACCCTCGCCCTCCCGGCCGCGCTTCCCGGCTCGCTCCGCCCTCAGCACCGGGCTGCGCCGCTGGGCGAGCACGTCTGTGCCAGACCGGGCTGGGGTGGGGGAGTGGGGGGGCTCATCGGGGGTTCGTAGGGGGTCCTGCGGAAAGCCCTCTCCCCCAACACTGGACTTGCAAAACAATAAGCATCCGCTTCCCTGCCCTTCCCCCATAGGACCCCGGCCACGAGTTATTAACGCAGGGGGAGAAAAGCGAGGGGAGCACTCCAGCCCTGCGATCTTAGCCGCGTACCCCCAGAACCTCCATGGCCCGAGTCTTCGCCCGCCCCCACCGCAGCGCTCCCAGGCCGCGCGGGGCGCACTCGGCGCTGGAGCGCGGCCGGGAGCGGAGGCGCGCGGGCCACGCGGTGGCTGCAGCAACTGACATGGCCCGCGGCCGCCGGCCACATGCGCCGCCGGGACCGGAGCCGGGAGGGGAGCGCGGCTTGGGGCCCCGCCGTACCTTGCCGCTGGCCGTTCCCCCGCTGACGCCGATAAGGAAGGGCTCGCCGCCGTTGGGCTGCTGATGGTTCTGCAGGGTCTGCTCGCTGTCCCCGGCCATGGTTCGCGCCGCCCCTCCTCCCGCTGCCTGTGCGAACGGACGCACGCTCCCCGCCCGCGCCCGCGTCGGCCTCCCTCCGCTTCCCGCAGCCGCCGCTGGGCGCTGCCGGGGCCGAGGCTGCTGCCGCTCGCCTGCGAGCCGCCCGGAGCCCGGTGATGGGGCTGGGTTTCCCGGAGGAGCCAAGAGCCTTCCTTTGCCCGCAGCGGCCGGGCCGGTTTACATCCCAGGCAGAGGTCAGCGTGATGCTGCTGCTCCAATCCGGGCGGGCAGCGTGCTGCTATTCGCCGAGGCGGAGGCGGCGAGGCGTCTGGCCCCAGCCTCCGCCCCTCCCGGGCCCCGCCGCCGCCCGAGGTCTCTGCGAAAGGTGTGAGCCCGACCCTCCCTTCCTCCCACCCGCTCGCTTAACCCTTTTTCCGACGCGCCCTAGCGGACCCTGGGGGAAAGAAACAGTCTGTTCTGTGTTTCAATTTGGTATGCTACCACCTATTTCAGAAGGGATAAAAAGCTTGAAAGAATTAATAGGCAAATTAAATAAGAAGGAATGGCCCAGGTTTGAGAAGCAAAATTTGAGCAAGCTTGGAAGATTAGGGTGGAACAAAGAGTTAATGTCATTTACCCATTATCCAGACTAAAAACTTGTGTTTCCAAAAAATGTGGGTTCTTTTTCCCTTCTCCCGTTCGCCAAGATAATATGTCAGCCTCTGGCTTTAGATATTTCCTGTCTTGGAAACCTCCCAGCGCCATCCTTTTTAGCAGGCCTGTCCTCTTGCGACTCTACAGAAGGGCAGTTTGAGGGGCTTATCTGAAAGGTGCCCTCCCTTGGAAAAGCAATTCCCTTCTAAACTACAGTATCTCAAATCCCATACACTGAGCTTCCTATGGAGTTAGGGTATCTGAAAACATACTGACATTTTGATCCATTAATACCTTCAATTGAACTAGTTTTCCAGAGATTGGCAATCAGTCACTTAGAAAGGCAGTCTCAGACTCCACCTCTGGAGCCAGATTTCTGCATTCACATCCAGGTCCCTGAGCAAGTTACTTAACCTCTCTGTGCTTCAGTGCTCTCATCTGTTAAATGGGAATAATAATGGCAATTACATCCCAGGATTTTTGTGAGAATTAAATGAATTCGTATGTGTAAAGTTCTCAGAACAGTGTTGGTATAGTCTAGGCCCTATGTTAGTGTTTGAAGAAAAAAGGTCTCTAAAGGGCTGAAACTGGAAAGAGAAGTTTTGCTGGGACATACGTGAGAGAGGCAGGACTAGCCTAGTAACTTCCAGTCTCTTCTCCTCTAAACTTGGGACTGGTATCAATGAGCTGATGGGGCCTACAATCTAAAACAGAATTTATGTCAATAGCATTATCTTTTGAAACTTAGTAAATTACCTTAAATTGAAAATTATTTTGAAAAAAATAATTTTCTCTTAAGCCAGGGAAATCGAGGCTGCAGTGAGCCATGATTGCCCCACTGCACTCCAGCCTGGTCAGCAGAGCCAGAACCTGTGTCAAAAAACAAACAAACAAACAAACAAAAAAGGATACCAGAAAACACAAACTTTTTTTCACTTTTAAATTACAGTTGACGAACAACACAGGTTCAAACTGGGAGGTTCACTTTTATGCACCTTTTTTTTTTAACCAAAGGCATATGGAAAATACAGTATTTGTGCAGGTTCCCCAGGGCTGACTGTGGGGCTTTATATGTGGATTTGGTTACGTGTGGACTGTCCTCGGACCAGTCCCTCCGCATATATCTAGGGATAACTGTATTTTATGTCACCATTTAACATCAAACTCTGTAGACAGGAAACAAAGATGGGGAGAGTGGCCACTACCTGGTACCCAGAAGCAGGCATTTAGGTGAAGTTTCCTAAAGGTGTGCCTTACCAAATAGCTATGGAGTGGGTGAGTTTTAGGTGATCCTAGAGTTAGCCTCTTCTCCAAAAGGTCTTTTCTCTACTAGATAGATTTATTAGTCCTCATGGACTTTTGTAGAACTCTTTATAACCCATTGGAATTTGGAAGTTGAACCTACAACTGAGGGTTAGCTTGGGGATATTAGGTAGTTAAGGAGAAGAAGAGGAGGATAAAGGAATGCCAAAGGCCAGTGGGGTAGCTCATGCCTATAATCCCAACATTTTGGGAGGCAGAAGAGTGAGGATCATTTGAGACTAGGAGTTCGAGACCAGCCTGGGCAACATAATGAGACCCCCCCCCCCCATCTCCACAAAAAGTACAAAAATTAGCTGGGCATGGACCTTTTTTCTTCAAACACAGGTGCACACCAGTAGTCCCAGCTACACCAGATATTGAGGCAGGAGGATCACTTGAGCCCAGGAGTTCGAGGTTGCAGTTGTGATCATGCCATTGCACTCCTCTATCAATTGTCTCTTAAAAAAATAAAAGAATGTCATGTCTTCCCTAAACTTCTCTCAAATCTGCACCTTCCTTGTCATTCCTATAGTGTTTCTTCCATAATATTTTATCATAAAAATTTTCAAGCACAGTTGAAAGATTTTACAGCAAACACCAATATACCCACCACCTAGACTCTATCATTATAAACATCATACTATATATATACTTGCTTTAAAACATAACTGGTCATCTACCCATCCCTTTATCCATCAAGGCATTTTTCTTACAGGATTTATTTCCTTTTGCTTTGTTAATTTTAATTGACTTAACTCCACACTGGCTTATACATTTATATATATGTGTATATATATATAACTATAGCCCTAACACCTAGAACAGTTTCTGGCACCTTGTAGTGCCTCAATAAATGAAAAAAGATAATGTCTCATTTCTGCATCTCCCAGGCCCACTGAGCAGAATGACAAGCAAGTGGGAAGCATTTAATACATGGTAAATGAATGAACAAATGAATGAATATGAAGTAAGAAGACACCAACAAGTAAACTTCATTTCTGTCACTTTGGAAGGAAAGGCTTGTTCCCTTGATAGCATTAATGTGGTTACTACACTTATTTCTGAATGTTTCATTTTCCTGGCATTCCAGAGTGACTGTCCCCATCTAATCCTAGTATTAGATACATCTATTGCATAGTTGAGCTAATTCATTAACTGAGTTAATTCTCCATACTTCTCCGCACTTTCTTTAATAACTATAATATTTGACCTCTGTGCATGAGTTAATATACATGAAAGTGTCTGAAAAAATGAAAAGCATTCTATATAAAGGTAAGGCCTAATTAGCAGAGGGCAGCCATCTGTACTCTGTACTCCCTGTTTTTCTTTCTGTTTCCTATCCCTAGGGCTGGCTTGCCTACATATAAGGAAATTACCCGTGTCCATTTAAATTATGAAGAGTACTCTCAGCTCCAGTGACCTCAACAAGGACTTTCACGTCTCTGCCCCCTACAAAGCAAGGCAGGCTGCCTGTGCTATTCCCTGTGCTGTGTCATCCTCTCTTGGGAGCTTGGTCACCAAATCCCATAGCTAGGAATGTTCAAATCACATTTGAGCCTACCATAACAATTACACTGCAGATTCTGAATTAAGTGATTCTGAGCTGTCCTCCTTCCCCTCCTACTTAAAAAAAATTGAATTTTTTGACAAAATTCAGAGTTAGAACAGATCCAAGGAAATACATTTTCTTGGTATCTGTGATGATTTTTTTTTTTTTTCTTTTACAGATTTCAGTCTGATCAAGTTCTGGCCTAGTTAACATTTGGGGATGAAGTCAGCATGAGTATGCAAGTGCAGCTGTAGCCAAAGAACAATAAGAGACATTGCTGTTGACAGTCCTTTGTCTGCCTGCCTTCTCCCCTTAAGTAGCCATAGTTCTGAACTAGACAAGGAATGTTACATTTTGCACCCAACTGAAGTGTTGTTCTACCTCTAGGTGCTTCATGCACCATGATCAATTCTCTGTTTTTTTATCTCATTCCCCAGCCAGAAAAATAGATGTTATCACACTTCATCATGTATCTGAAGCATTTTCGTTCTCTGTATTACCTTTCTAATTACTTTCCACCTTTTATCAATCAGCAATTGCTTTGTCAGATCATAAGCACTGTTATGAAAAGACGGCTGGTTGATGTTAAAGCTCTCTGACCTTAATCAGTCACATCCAGCTCTGTGACCTTAATCAATTCATTATCAGGTACTGTTAGGCAGCACAACATAGTGCAGTGTCAGACCAGCAGCAGCAGCATCTGGGAATGCAAACGCTTAAGCACCACCCCAGAATTAGTAAATCAGAAATTCTGTGTGTGGAGCTCCACATTCTGTGTTTTATAAGCCTTCCAGATGATTCTCATGCCCACCAAATTTCGAGAACCACTGTTCTGGTGCAAAGAAGATGAATATGTTTTAGTCAGAAAACAAAGATTTATAATCTTGCTTTGTTACTAACTTTATAACCTTTGACAGGTTACATAATTATTTTTTCTTTTCTTTTTTTTTTTTTTTTTTGAGACAGAGTTACTCTGTTACCCAGGCTATAGTGCAGTGGTGCTATTTTGGCTTACTGCAACCTCCGCCTCCTGGGCTCAAGCAGTCCTCCCGCCTCAGCCCCCAAAGTAGCTGGGACGACAGGCACCAGCCGCCACGCCTGGCTGATTTTTGTACTTTTGGTAGAGATGGGGTTTCACCATGTTGCCCTGGCCGGTCTTGAACTCCTGAACTCAAGCTGTCTGCCCGCCTCGGCTTCCCAAAGTGCTGGGATTATAGGCATGAGCCACCACACCAGGCCAGGTTACATAATTTCTATAAACCTCAGCTTCTTCAACTGCTGAATGATACCTCGCTCATAGGATGGCTATGAAAGTAATGATATACATTAGTACATAGTAGTTGTTAAATAAATACTATTTCCCTTCCCCCCCATTTCTGTCATAGCTCTCTGATTTATCACACATGTCCACCATTTAGAGGTCAGGAATTCCAAAAATAAGACTTCCTAATCCCCAAGGGCACTTTTTTTTTTTTCCTTTTTGAAACAGGGTCTCACTCTGTTACCCAGACTGGAATTCAGTGGCATGATCATAGCTCACTTGCAGCCTTGACCTCCCCAGGCCCAAGTGATCCTCCCACCTCAGCCTCCCAAGGAGCTGGGACTACAGATGCGCACCACCATGCCCGACTAATTTTTGTATTTTTTGTAGAGATGGAGTTTTGCCATGTTGCCCACGCTGGTCCCGAACTCCTGGTCTCAAGTGATCCTCCCGCCTTGGCCTCCCAAAGTACAAGGGCACTTTTGAATAAAAATTAAAAATTAATGTCCAGAATGGGCCCCCTCCAATGTAGATTTGTGGTTGCCTATGGCTAGGGAGGTTAGTGGGGGAAATGGAGAGAGACTGCTAATGGGTCCAAGATTTCTTTCAGGGTGGAGGAAATGTTTTAAAATTGTCGTGATGGTTGTACAACTTTGAATATAGTAAAAACCATTGAATTGTACAACTTAAATTGGTGAATTGCATGTTATGTGAATTATATCTTAATAAAGCTGTTATTAAAAAACAAAATCAGTGTCAACCAGGCTAGAAGAAAGAATTTTAAGAAATGGGAACAGAAATGGGCAAAAGCAAAGAGAAATGACTGAGATTTAAAAAGACAGCGTCAGAGAACGTAGTAACCTGTAAGACATTACGCAAATGTAGGTTATTAATTTGGTGGAATTTAACATACACCCTCTCTCAGCAAAGATAACAGTCATTCAAGGGCCCTTAAATTTTAGTTGGCCCAACTTCAGAAATCTCATAAGAAAAAGCCTTCACAGAATTGAAAAAATTAACATACAGATTTTAGTTCTATAGAGATTTTCTGATTTTTCTCTCCCTTGCCCATACCAGGACACTTTATAATGTGATTCTTTGAAAATAGGCTGAGATAAAGTCAAGAGTTCTGTTGTCTTGCCCAGCCAGTTACCAGCACCTGATAAGAGCAGGCCCCAGAATCCATGTTTTATTCACCATGTTCTAAGCTGTTTGGCTTCATCCTATTCACCTAGACCCATATCTGATCCTTTACTTCTTTTCCTGTCACCAGACTAAATCGTTGCTATCCCACTTTTCTGCAATGACTTCCTTCATTTTCCCTAATTAGTTCTTAGGTTACTGTCTCTGCAGATAATCTACTAGTACCTCTTCCCTCCTCATGTGGCTGATGCTGTTTCCATCAGAACATAATGGATGCATTATAGTTAGTGATACAGAGCTGGGATTAGGGTGAGACAAGGGATGTGCCTAGAGTGCAAAAAGTGAGGAGGCACCAACTCTTGGGTTGAGCAAGTACAAGTGCAGTGTGGAAAAGGAGCAGCTCCTTCATACCTACATTGCCTCACCCTAGTCTCAGAGCTCCGGTGATTGTAAAGAGGAGAAGCAGAGGATGGTACTGCTGATAGCGTCAATGTCAGAGAAGTAGTTACGTTTAGTCTAGTGGCTTGTATTTGAACTGGTGGCGAAGAATGGCAGGTTTGACTTTCCTCAAGATGATGCGCTGAGGTACCAAGTGATGTTGGAAGCCAAATGAGATTAGGTGGATTAGTTTTTGCTCAGTGTTCATGGTATGTTACTAAAAGTTACTTTGGTGTCTTGAAGCGAACTCTCCCCAGGTCATTAGGAGAGAAGATTAGTTCGGTTTTCCTTCAGAATGAAATTATAGCTGTTCCTGGTGGCAAGGAGGCCTAAGGCTTCAAGTGATGAATGCTAGTGTTTCAGAAATATTTTTAGTCAGAGACACTGAGAGGCAAACAAAAGCAACAGACTCCCCAGGAAAACACGGTGTATGCACACACAAATAGAATGTTGAGGATAACTCGAAAGGGTTCAGAGATCACAAGAACCCCATTCATGAAGAACTCCAAAGATCCTTGATTAAGAAACCCTGGTGTAACTGGAGAGGCCTTGAACTGAAGAGAGAGAGTCAGTTAAGCAAGTTCTCCTTTCAGGGTGGTGGAAGAGACTGGTTTGAGCCCTGGATACCTCTCCTGAGAGAGTTTGCAAGATCTTCAGCTGGTTAGGTCATCAGAACTAGAGAAATAAGATTTAAAAATTATGTGTGTATCTGTATCTACATCTATGTATATATCTACATTACATATATATTTATATTATATGTATCTACATTTTATATATATACATCTACATTACATATCTATATGTGTGTGTATATATATATAAACACACACTTTTTTTTTTTTTTTGAGACAGGGTCTTGCTATGTCACCCAAGCAGGGGTGCAGCAGTAAAATGTCAGCTCACTGCAACCTCTGCCTCCTGGGCTCAAGCGATCCTCCCACCTCAGTGTCGCAAGTGGCTGGGACTACATTTGCGTGCCACCACACGGGGCTGATTTTTGTATTTTGTATAGAGACAGGGTTTTGCTGTGTTGCCCAGGCCGACCTCGAACCCCTAGACTCTAGCAATCTGTCCACTTTAGCCTGCCAGAGTGCTGAGATTATGGATGTTAGCCACTGTACCCAGCCGATATCTTTTCTTTTTTTGTCTGTTTCAAGTTTTAATCAAAACTTGTATATAAGATTACTTCATTCCTGCATCTTATCAGTTGTTTCTTCCTGGTATTTGCCCTTTTCCTTTCCTACTTGGGGAGATTTGGCTTTCCGTTCAAGGATCTTTTCGCGGTCTTTGTCAAGTTTTAGTCTAGTGATAACCTTTATGGGGTGAATGCATATGTGGACAGTTGTGCCATTAGCCTTTTCTCACTGCACCCATTCAGTGTAGATGACGTATTTCTTCCTGTAAACCTGGACTACTTTACCAATTTGCTGACCTTTCTAGTGTCCTCATACAACCTGAACTCCATCATCCTTTTGGATGGGCATGAATCACACGTTGTACTTCTGTCTCAGCTCTTTGGAAAGAGGGGAAGACATAATCTTCCTGTGAATGTGGGAAGGTGCATTGAAATGCCTTTTGCGATTTTTGCTTCGGTCGGAAGTCACAAAGGGATTGAACTTCATTTTGGCTGCTCTGTCACCCAGACTGAAGTGCAGTGGTACGATCATAGCTCACTGTAATCTCAAACTCCTGGCCCCAAGCAATCCTCCTGCCTCAGACTCCCGAGTAGCTAGGACTACAGGCATGGACCACCATGCTCAGTAATTTTTTTATTTTTTGTACAGACAGGGTTTCACTATGTTGCCCAGGCTGGTTTTGAACTCCTGGCCTCAAGTGATCCTCCCAAAGCTCAGGGATCACAGGTGTGAGCCACTATGCCTGGCCTATGCACTGTGTGTGTGTGTGCGTGTGTGTGTGTGTGTGTGTAGATATATATATAAACGTATATATATTTCCTCCCAAAGTGCTATGTAATATATACACACACACACATATGCATACATACATATTTTGTATACATGTAAATGTGTATATAGGCGTGTATCTATATCTGTAAATATACACATGTATTTTGTATCTTAAGATAGAAAAGAGGTTAAAGGGATAAAAAATGTTTAAAGGGATATAGCATTTTAAATGTTAAGCTATTAACCAATGTTAGCCAAGAGAACATAATCATCTTGATTAACATCTAAATAAAAGCTCTAGGACATCATTCAGCAGCATTTTTCCTAGCCCCAAACTGGAAGTTTATAAAGTAGAATATAAGAAAATATAAAATCAATATGACATTAAATTATAATAAGAATACAATAGAATAAAATAACCCCTTATTTTAAAATAATAATAAATAATCAGCTCTAGTCAAAACTTGAACAATTCCTCTAAAGATTATTCCTATTTTTCTTTCCAGATTTCATTTTTAATTCAACTTTCAGAATGTATAACAAATTACCTGATTTAATGAAATTATCATCATCATCAACAACAAAAAACCTTATTTTGCCATTCCATTCCTTAAGACACATACTTCTACTACTTTGAGACCCATCATTTCAATGGAAGTTAATAAACCCAACACTGACCTCTTCTCTTAGATCAGCCCTGGCCTGCAGAGGAGAGCCAACACGAAATTTCTTAGGATCAGTGGTACCTCTCTTCCAACCTATTCCTGATGGCTTTAGCAGTGTGTCCTTTAGGCCTTCCAATGGAACATAATTATCTGGCTGGTCTTCTTGCCTTACATATCAGTTTCGGCATGCCCACCTTCTTCTGAGGTTTGGCAGGGCAAGGCAGGTATTTCCATTTCCCTGAGATTTGGCCATTGTTTTTTCCAGGCTTCTTAAATCCTTGCAGCAACTTTGCTCCATCTCCCGGAGATCCTGGTAGACTATTAAATCTTTTGTCCTGAGAAAGTACCCCCACATCAGTGAATTCTTGCTTATCCAGTCTTCCATTCTGACATCCTTGATTAAACATCCTCAAATGCTAATCCCAGGAATAATCCCCTGACTCCTGCTAAGTCTTGCTTTTTTTTTTTTTTTTTTTTTTTTTTTTTTTAAGATAGAGTCTCCCTCTGTCTCCCAGGCTGGAGTGCAGTGGTGCAATCTTGGCTCGCTGCAACCTCCGTCTCCCGGGTTCAAGTGATTCTCCTGCCTCAGCCTCCTGAGTAGCTGGGACTACAGACGCATGCCACCACGCCTGGCTAATTTTTTGTATTTTTAGTAGAGACGGGGTTTCGTTGTGTTAGCCAGGATGGTCTCGATCTCCTGACCTCGTGATCTGCCTGCCTTGGCCTCCTAAAGTGCTGGGATTACAGGCTTGAGTCACCGTGCCCAGCCCTTGCCATTTTTTAAAGTACATAGTCTCTTTTCTCCCTTATCAGGCCCAGCACAGCCCCAGTTGTCAGCCTGGTAGGCAGGAGTGGAGGTGGGGGTAAGGGCAGCATCAGAGGAGGGCACCTATTTCCAGCACAGCCAAAGGGCTAGCTCTTTTTAAGAAAGATAAGGTACCTCTGTAAACTCAGAGGGTCCAGGGACACAGTGGTTGCAGAGGCCAGACTCTTCAAAGCCTTCTCACCCACATCTTAGGATCTCAAGTTTTTATCACCAAGCCTTGATCTTCACTACTGCTTTGACTGAGCAATGCAAAAACTATGGAGCTCTAAGACTCTACATATTAAGGCTTCAGCCTGCTGCTCAAATGTGCCTGCCCTTCTACTGGAAGAGATAAGGGCCTCTTTGTAAGCTACCACACCGGTCCTGAATCTCACACTTAATCATTAACTGATTGGTTGTTTGTTTGTTTGTTTGTTTGAGATGGAGTCTCCCTGTGTCTCCCAGGCTGGAGTGCAAAGGCATGATCTTGGCTTACTGCATTCTCCACCTCCTGGGTTCAAGCGATTCTCCTGCCTCAGCCTCCTGAGTAGCTGGGATTACAGGCGCGTGCCATGATGCCTGGCTCATTTTTTTGTGTGTGTTTTCAGTAGAGACAGAGTTTCACCATGTTGGCAAGGCTGATTTCAAACTCCTGATCTCAAGTGATATGCCTGCTTCAGCCTCCCAACGTGCTGGGATTACAGGGTGAGCCACCATGTCGGCTGATTATTATTAAGTGTCCTCAGTCTCTCATTATCCTTATGTAATTGTATCACTACAACTTAGCAGCAACCAGCCAACTCCAACTCCACTGTACCTGAAAGCATTGTTTCTTCATATTTTTGAAAGGCCTAACATATTGCTCCTGCTACAGCATTCTCTTCCATCAGCATTCCCCTCTAGGGATGCATTTTCCCACATTACCACTAGTGAAATCTTTAGCCTCTGAGCCTCAACCTTATGCCATGCCCCACTTCACAACCACAACAGCATCCTTTTCATTTGCTAGGCAGTAGGTGAGCTAGTCCTAAGTGAGCCAAGTCCCCATCTTACTGCCTATTTTCTTAGCTGACTCCTGGAACCATTTGTGTTAGTCTGGACGTTTTAAGAAACAGACACCAAGATAGCATTAAGTATACAAAGATTTTATTAGGGGAGATGATTATGAGAAAAATTAGAGAAGGAACTGGAGAAGTCATCAAACTACAATACAAGCCTAAATCTGAATGAAGGAGAGAGAGAAGCAAGGTCGGGTAGAAGCATCCTAGACTACTATGCAGAATAAGAAAGTTTCAGCAAAGCTGTTGTCCTGGAGTCAAAGTTCTTGATAATCCTAAGAGCCCCATATCTCCCGGGAATGAGGCTGCCTTAGCATTCCAGCTACATGCAGTCATTGGCTGATAGTAGCCTAGGGGAAGCACGGCCAGCAAGCAAATGAAGCAGTTGATCTCAGAATACACTAGCTGGGCTTTTGGTCAATTATGTTGTTCCTTGTAAGTGAAGGTCTTTGAGGCACTCCTGGCCACCAGATGCTGAGGGTAAAGTGGATTGTCTATTTTTCTTTCCAATCATGTCAGGTTTTTTGCTTCATGTATTTTGGGGCTTGTTAGGTACATATATATTTATAATTGTTATTTTTATATATTGATCCTTTTTTATTATGAAATGTCTCTATTTGTCTCTAACAATGAAATGTCCTTATTTGTCTCTAATATGTCCTAAAGCCAGTTTTGTCTGATATTAAAATAGCCACTCCAGGTTTCTTATGATTACTGTGTACATAGTATATTATTTTCTGTCTTTTAATTTTAACCTACGTATGCCTACAACTCTAAAGTATGTCTTTTGGTGGACAGTATATAATTGAATCTTGCTTTTTTTTTTTAAGACAGAGTTTTGCTCTTGTTGCCCAGGCTGGAGTGCAATGGCATGATCTCAGCTCACTGTAACCTCCGCCTCCCAAGTTCAAGCAATTCTCCCACCTTAGCCTCCCAAGTAGCTGGAATTTAGGCATGTGCCACCACACCCGGCTAACTTTGTATTTTCAGTAGAGACAGGGTTTCACCATGTTGGCCAGGCTGGTCTCGAACTCCTGACCTCAGGTGATCCACCCGCCTTGGCCTCCCAAAGTGCTGGGATTACAGGTGTGAGCCACCTTGCCCAGCCTGAAAAGAAGGTCCTTAAAATCTTATCGGTGCTATGGTTTAGAACAGTGCCCAGCCATCTTGCTTTTTTATATAGTTTCACAATCTATGATCGGTTAGCAGTATATTGGTCTGCTAGCAACATATTCTCTCAGTTTTTTTTTTAAAAATGGTTTTGTTGGATATGTAATTCTTGGTTGAAAGATTGTTTCGTTTCATTTTGTTTTGTTTTCCAGCACTTTGACTATGTCTTTCGGGCCTCCATTGCTTCTAATGAGAAGTTGGCTATTAACTATATCATTTCCCTAAATGTGATGAGTCATTTTTCTCTTCCTGCTTTTAAGAGGTTTTTTTTTTTTTTTTTTTTTTTTTTTTTGAGACGGGAGTCTTGCTCTGCCGCCCAGGCTGGAGTGCTGTGGCCGGCTCTCAGCTCACTGCAAGCTCCGCCTCCCGGGTTCACGCCATTCTCCTGTCTCAGCCTCCCGAGCAGCTGGGACTACAGGCGCCCGCCTCGTCGCCCGGCTAGTTTTTTTGTACTTTTTAGTAGAGACGGGGTTTCAGCGTATTAGCCAGGTTGGTCTCGATCTCCTGACCTCGTGATCCGCCCGTCTCGGCCTCCCAAAGTGCTGGGATTACAGGCTTGAGCCACCGCGCCCGGCCTAAGAGGTTTTTCTCTTTGGCCGGGTGCGGTGGCTCACACTTGTAATCCCAGCACTTTGGGAGGCTGAGGCGGGTAGATCACCTGAGGCCAGAAGTTAAAGACCAGTCTGACCAACATGCCAAAACCCTGTCTCTACTAAAAATATAAAAATTAGCCCAGCATGGTGGCGTGCACCTGTAGTCCCAGCTACTCAGGTGGCAGAGGCAGGAAAATCGCTTGAACCTGGGAGGTGGAGGTTGCAGTGAGCCAAGACTGCACCACTGCATTCCAGCCTGGGCAACAGAGCAAGACTCTGTCTTGAAAAAAAAAAAAAAGACTGAGAGAGATTTTTCTCTTTGTCTTTGGCTTTCAGAAATTTGTCTATGATATGTCTAGGTGGGGTTCTTTTTTGTTTATTCTATTCAAGTTTCATCAAGCTTTTTGTATATGTAAATTAAGGTTCTTCATTAAATTGAGAAATTTTCAGCCATTATTTCTTCAGATATTTTTTCTACTCTTTTCTGTCTCTTCTTCTGATGTTATTATTATACATAAGCTGAAATGCTTGACTCCATGGTCTTCAAGGCTGTAGTTTTCCTTCAATTTTTTTTTTGGTCTCTCCTTGGATTGGATAATTTCTATTAGTCTATCTTCAAATTCAGTAATTCTTTCTTCTGTCAACTCAAATTTGCTGTTGACCTCAGTGTATGAATTTGTCATGTGAGTTATTGTACTTTTCAACTATAGAATTTCCATTTGGTTTGTTTTTTTTCTTTCTTTTTTTCTTTCTTTTTTTTTTTTTTTTTGAGATGGAGTCTTGCTCTGTCACCCAGGCTGGAGTGCAGTGGCACGATCTTGGCTCACTGCAACCTCCACCTCCCGGGCTCAAGTGATTCTCCTGCCTCAGTTTCCTGTGTAGCTGGGATTACAGGCGCTCACCAGCATGCCTGGCTAATTTTTGTATTTTTGGTAGAGATGGGGTTTCACCATGTTGGTCAGGCTGGTCTCTAACTCCTGACCTCGTGATCCGCTTGCCTCGGCCTCCCAAAGTGCCAGGATTACAGGCGTGAGCCACCACACCTCACCTTCATTTTTGTTTTTGTTTTTTTAATACTATGTCCCTATTTAGATTTCCTTTTTGTTGATTTATTGTTAGCATTTTAAAAATTAATTGAACAGCCAGGTCCCATGGCTCATGCCTATAATCCCAGCTCTTTGGGAGGCCGAGGCAGGTAGATCACTTGAGGTCAGGAGTTCCAGACCAGCCTGGCTAACATGGCGAAACCCTGTCTCTGCTAAAAATACAAAAATCAGCCAGGCGTGGTGGCATGTGCCTGTAATCTAGCTACTTGGGAGGCTGAAGCAAAAGAATTGCCAGAACCCAGGAGGCAGAGGTTGCAGTGAGCCGAGATCGCATCACTGCACTCCAGCCTGGGTGACAGAGCGAGTCTCTGTCTCAAAAAAAAAGAAAATTGTTTGAACACGCTTATAATAGCTGCTTTGAAGTGTTTGCCTGTAAAAACTAAAACCTGGGCCCACTCAGAGTCAGTTTTACTAAGTGCTTTTTTCCCCCTGTATATGGATCATACTTTCCTGGTTTTTGCATGTCTAGTAATTTCTGGTAAAAAACTGAGCATTTTAGGTGATATATTGCAGCAACTCTGAATTCTGTTTTCTATTTTTAATGGTTGTTGGGTTTTCCCCCCAATAAGCTGTCCGGATTTAAATGGCAGAATCTGCATCTCTGATGTGCAACCACTGGTGTCTCTACAGTGGTATGCCCCACCACTTGCTTTGAACAAAATCTCATTCTTAAGCTGGCAGAGCTATGCATTTTTCCTATTTGTACCCAACTAAGTGCACCATTTATTGCTGGCAAGACTGTGGGGTTTTGCCCCTCATGCTGAATGGAGTCTGACTCCTTTTACAGAAATGAACTCCAAAATGGAAAAAGTTTCCAATGAAATAAAATACAACAAAATAAAATTCCAGGCCCCACTTTTGCCAGTGAATTTGACCAAACATTCAAAGGAGAGTTAATGCCAAGATTATACAGACTCTACCAGAGAGAAGATGAAACATTTCACAACTCAAGTTATGAGACCAGTATAACTTTAATGCCAAAACCTGACAACATATTACAAGAATAGAAAATTAAAGGGCAATCTCTCCTATGAGAATAAAATGTAAAAATTCTTGTTTTATTTATTTTTTTTTAATTTTTATTTTTTTGAGACGGAGTCTTACTCTGTCGCCCAGGCTGGAGTGCAGTGGCGCCATCTCGGCTCACTGCAACCTCCACCTCCTGGGTTCAAACAGTTCTCCTGCCTCAGCCTCCTGAGTAGCTGGGATTGCAGGCACCTGCCACCATGCCCAGCTAATTTTTGTATTTTTAGTAGAGACAGGATTTCACCATGTTGGCCAGGCTGGTCTTGAACTCCTGACTTCAGGTGATCCACCCGCTTTGGCCTTCCAAAAATGATGGGATTACAGGCGTGAGCCACCACGCCCAGCCCCTTCTCGTTTATTTTATTTAGTTTTCAGAGATGAGAGTCTCATTATGTTGCCCAGGCTGATCTCGAACTCCTGGACTCAAGCATTCCTCACACCTCAGCCTCCCAAAGTGCTAAGATTACCGGTGTGAGCCACTGCACGCAGCCAAAATGTAAAAATTCTGAACACAATTTTAACAAACCAAATCTCACAATACATAAAAGGATAAATCATCACTATCAAATTTTGTTTTTTCAAAAAAATGTAAGGTTTGATATTTGAAAAATCCATAGTTTAATTAATTTAGATCTGGCTCAAAAACGATATGCAATGGCTAGATATGGATAAATCCTGTAATAAGTAAGAATACCCAGCCGGGCACGGTGGTTTACACATGTAGTCCTAGCACTTTGGGAGGCCAAGGCAGGCGGATCATCTGAGGTCAGAAGTTCCAGACCAGCCTGGCCAACATGGTGAAACCCCGTCTCTACTAAAAATACAAAAATTAGCCAGGCGTGGTAGCACATGCCTGCAATCCCAGCTACTCGGGAGGCTGAGGCAGAAGAATCACTTGAGCCCAGGAGGCGGAGGTTGCAGTGGGCCAAGATTTCGAGATTGCCCACTGTACTCCAGCCTGGGCAACAGAGCGAGAACCTATCTCCAAAAAAAAAAAAAAAAAGGTCTTAAATAAAGAATACCCCCTCAGTATGCAGTATCCTGTAATAAGTACTAGAGTATCCTGTAATAAGTAAGCATACCCCTCAGTATGCAAACAACTCTTTCCTAAACTCTGTAAAGCAATGTTTCCCAAAATATGCTCCTTGAAACGGTGGTCCTGGGAGGGAAAGGGATGCTAGGATACTAGGAACAAATGAGTTTGGAAAAACCTACATACTGCACTCCATTCCCACTTTAATTTCTCAGAGTCACAATGTGTATTAGTGCATTAAATAGACTAACAAATGTTAATAATAATAAGCACATTTATCTTTGTTTAGACCATGTTTTACCAAATTTACGAAACCACAAAATCTTTTTTTCTGGTATGTCCAGTACCAAGCAGCAAAATTAGTGTTCTATGGATGTCACCTTAAGAAATGCTTCTCTATAGTAACTTAGTGTTACTTAGTCTAGCAAATTATCTCTTACAAGGAGACAAACGGTATTCTGCTGTCTTGGGAGAGGTCCTGAGAGACCTATTTACATTGAGAAGCATATTTATTGATGTTAGCTTTCTATTGATAAACATCTCATGTTTAATATTAAGTTAACAATTTTTTTTCAGTTTATTGCATGAAGGAGTTACACTAATCCAAGTTAAAAGCAGCCCCCTAATAATTTATCATAATTTTTTTAGCATAAATGTTATATACGTTTTATATTTTTTAAAAAAACTAAATAATGCAGAGATTGTTTTGAGACAGGGTCTCACTTTATTATCCAGGCTGGAGTGCAGTGATAAAATCATACCTCACTGCAACCTCAAACTCCTGGGCTCAGGCAATTCTCCTGCCTCAGCCCCCCAAGTAGTTGGAACTACAGGTACGCACTGTCGTGTCCATCTAATTTTTGTATGTGTGTTGGAGGGGGATGGGGGTCTCACTATGTTGAACAGCCTAGTCTTGAACTCCTGGCTTCAAGCTATCCTCCCACCTGGGCCTCCCAAAGTGCTGGGATTACAGGCATGAGCCACTGCCTGGCCGGAATATTTTGTATTGAATGAGAAAGTTCCCTTTAATACCCTCCTTTAGAGATCATCATTATGAGCAGGCTAGTGTTAGCTGAGCTTTTAACATTTCATATTTGCAAAGTTGTTTTAGAATAACCGCTCACTACTAGAAGAGTTGAGTCAGTTTTCACTGTCTAACAAAAAGTGTACATATTAATCACGTAAAAACATTTAAACTTGCAAATAAATATGAAAATAAATATTAGCATGTAAAAAATTTTGGAAAAAGAAAATAAAAATCTAAACGCAAAAGAGAAGATCAAAGAAGAAATAAACCTAGGGAAAAGAAAGCTGAAGATTGAAATCTGATAACTTCAAATAAGAGCTGGGACATAATAAAGATGTGAAACAAGGACATAATTCATTTTTTAAATTTTGGCATGCACCAAACATCCTTTGAATACTCTAACACTATTATAAAAAAAAGTTTCCTCTATTGCTATTATAAATCAAGATATACTTAAATAGGAAAATATTCACAGGCATAAAACTGCCATGCATGCCAAAAGGAGAAAATGAATAAAAGGTATCATTAGTTGATAGTTATGATTGAGGGGGAGATGTGTCTCATCTTACCAATCCAAGATTTGGAATGAAATGATCAACACTAGTGTCTCCAGATAACTGTCATCCTATTGACATCTGCAGCACCACTAATGGTCACCAGTGAAAACAACTTCATTTCCCCCTCTCTTTTTTTTTTATGCAATTATTAATTCAATAACTTTATTCTTGTCCCCAACTGTATCATAACAATACAGCACTTTAAGATAAACCCTAATCCTTTTTTTAAATGTTTCCATTTTATCTTAAAAATTAACATGCTATGTTAAAACATAACAAAATCCCTCCCCCCACCCCAAAATCCTGCATAAGAATGTGAATAGTTACGTTTGCATAGAATCTCCTAATGCTATCCCTCCCCCCTACCCCCTCCCAACAATAGGACTGGGTGTGTGATGTTCCCCTTCCTGTGTCCAAGTGATCTCATTGTTCATTTCCCACCTATGTGTGAGAACATGTGGTATTTGGTTTTCGGTTCTTGCGATAGTTTGCTGAGAATGATGGTTTCCAGCTGCATCCATGTCCCCACAAAGGACACGAACTCATCCTTTTTTATGGCTGCATAGTATTCCATGGTATATATGTGCCACATTTTCTTAATCCAGTCTGTCACGGTTGGACATTTGGGTTGATTCCAAGTCTTTGCTATTGTGAATAGTGCCTCAATAAACATATGTGTGCATGTGTCTTTATAGCAGCAGTGACTTATAATCCTTTGGGTATATACCCAGTAGTGGGATGGCTGGGTCACATGGTATTTCTAGTTCTAGATCCTTGAGGAATCACCACACTGTTTTCCACAGTGGTTGAGCTAGTTTACAGTCCCACCGACAGTGTAAAAGTGTTCCTATTACTCCACATCCTCTCCAGCACCTGTTGTTTCCTGATTTTTTAATGATTGCCATTCTAACTGGTGTGAGATGTTATCTCATTGTGGTTTTGATTTGCATTTGTCTGATGGCGAGTGATGATGAGCATTTTTTCATGTGTCTGTTGGCTGTATGAATGTCTTCTTTTGAGAAGTGTCTGTTCATATCCTTTGCCCACTTTTTGATGCCCTCAGAAATAATACCGCACATCTACAGCCATCTGATCTTTGACAAACCTGAAAAAAACAAGAAATGGGGAGAGGATTCCCTATTTAATAAATGGTGCTGGGAAAATTGGCTAGCCATAAGTAGAAAGCTGAAACTGGATCCTTTCCTTACTCCTTATAAGAAAATTAATTCAAGATGGATTAGAGACTTAAATGTTAGACCTAAAACCATAAAACCTGAGAAGAAAACCTAGGTAATACCATTCAGGACATAGGCATGGGCAAAGACTTCATGTCTAAAACACAAAAAGCAACGGCAACAAAAGTCAAAATTGACAAATGGGATCTAATTAAACTAAAGAGTTTCTGCACAGCAAAAGAAACTACCATCAGAGTGAACACGCAGCCTACAGAATGGGAGAAAATGTTTGCGATCTACCCATCTGACAAAGGGCTAATATCCAGAACCTACAAAGAACCCCCTCTCTTTTAGTGGTACTTCTGGGAACAAAGTAGAGTTTGTAATGATAAAACAATGATATTTGTAAATAAGGCCACATGAGTTATAAGACTGGATCAGTCTTATGGGCTCATGGTAGGACATCTGACAATGGCATCCAGGGCTGTTTTGTGGAAGGGTCTGATGTTCTTCTAGGTGATAACTTCAGAAGATTTGGGTGCAGACCTAACAACTGCATTTCCTTTGAACATCTCTGAAACAGCAGAATGCTTTCATTCTATTCTGGATCTTTCCAACTCTCAGATCAGTTTCTTTTCCTCCTGTGGCCCTCCTCTAGCCATAGTGTATCTTTTCTCAGATAAGGACACAGAAACTATATACAGTGTTCCAGGTGTGGCTCTTATTTCCTTTTGTGTTAAAAATGTCCTTCATGGCCGGGCGCGGTGGCTCAAGCCTGTAATCCCAGCACTTTGGGAGGCGGAGACGGGCGGATCACGAGGTCAGGAGATCGAGACCATCCTGGCTAACACGGTGAAACCCCGTCTCTACTAAAAATACAAAAACTAGCCAGGCGAGGTGGCGGGCGCCTGTAGTCCCAGCTACTCGGGAGGCTGAGGCAGGAGAAAGGCGTAAACCCGGGAGGCGGAGCTTGCAGTGAGCTGAGATCTGGCCACTGCACTCCAGTCCGGGCGACAGAGCGAGACTCCACCTCAAAAAAAAAAAAAAAAAAATGTCCTTCATAATCCCAAATTTTTGTTGGTCTTTGTGGCTGAGGAAGCAATCTGGACCAACATGTTCAAAGAATATGCTGACCCTCTTTGTATGGATGTAAGTAATAGCCAATCTTTTTTTGAGTCTAGAGGAAAGAGAACTTGACCAGCAAGTCAGGAGATCTGGCTCAGGGTCTAGTTCTTCCAATAACTGTGTGATCGTATAAGTTATTTAAATTGTATTGCCTTCAATTTATTCACCTACAAAATGAAGGATTTGACTTTTCAATGTTCTAAGATCCTTCCTAGCTCTGAACTTTTATGATTATAACTTTGTAGCTTATCTGCCACTTTTCTCGACATTCTTGCATCTGATAGGAACTTTAAGTAGTGTATCCTTAGACTGGCATTTCATTTACTGCAACTGATTAGTGTCAAATGCAAACGTAAACATTTCACTCTAAACCTCAAGTCTTAAATGTAAAACTCCTACCTTTTATGTCCTAGCTTTAATGAGATCTCTATCCATTAATTCATTTATACACTCTTTTATTTTTTTTTAAAGAGATGTGATCTCGCTCTATTGTCCAGACTGGAATGCAGTGGTGTGATCTTGGTTCACTGCAACCTCTGCCTCCTGGGCTCAAGTGATCCTCCCACCTCAGCTCCAGAAGTAGCTGGGACTACAGGCCCATGCCACCATGGTTGGCTAATTTTTGTATTTTTTTGTAGAAATGGTGTTTTGCCATGTTGCCCAGGCTGATCTCAAACTCCCTGGACTCAAGTGATCCACCTGCCTTGGCCTCCCAAAATGCTGGGATTACAGGCGTGAGCTATCACGTCTAGCCTCCATCTATTTTTTTAAGAATGCTTTTGTAGAGACAGAGTCTCGCTATGCTCCATTTATACATTATGACATTAAATATTAATTTCCTATTATGTGCCAGTAAGAAAAATATCATCTCTACTCTTACTGAGCTTACAGTCTGGAAAGAAGGACAGCCATTGATGCAAGCAATGACATGGAAATATAATGCTTGGGAAACTACTAGGGAATACAAGAGAATACAGACAAGTGTCAGAGCAATTTCAATGTTTTAAAATAACCTTTCAGCTTGGTTATTCAAAATTTGGAAATTTTAAATTATTATAGTTATATCCACAGCTCTCCTTTATTTAAAATAAAGTAATAACAGTGAGAAATTCTCCTTTCCCTAAAAAAGTAGGTACATTCAAATACTTCTCTATATAAATAACACCTTACAACCAAGAAAAAGATTTGCCAAATGGCTCAATACTTATTTCCTAGTAGTTGGGGGAACTGCTTCCTTCCTTTTGAACAATATTTGAACAACAACTTGGCATTTTCTCTAAGTATTGTGCAAAAGTGGCCTGGCATAGGTGAAATGAGTCAAACCTAATATAATCTATCCGTTGTTCATAGGAATGTTTTGGCTATATTGTACATGGAATCAGTGTAATGCACTACAAAGGAGCATAATTGGCCAGCACGTCTTTTGTTTATTTAAGAGAGTAAGGCTTCTCTGTTGTTATTGAGTATTTTTTAATCTTAAATTTTATTACATTGACCTTCATTATTTCCTCATTATATAATATACAATTGCAGACAAATTAGGAAATCTGGTTTAAAATATAATAAAGAGATACAATCATCTTAAGACTCCAGTTAGAGATAACTACAGTTAACACTTCAGTGTATAACCACCTATATGTTTTTCCATTTCCTTCCTTTCTTTTCTTTTCTTTCTATGCTTCTTTTCTCTTCTTTCTTGACAGGGTCTTTCTGTGTTTCCCAGGCTGGTCTTGAACTCCTGGCCTCAAGTGATTCTCCCACCTCACCCTCCCAAAGTGCTGGAATTACAGGTGTGAGCCACTGTGCCCAGTCCTCTTTTTAAAAGTATTTTAATGGCCTTCAATCACACAGATTTTGAACTAACCATAACCCTTATTTTGTGACTTGTCATCATTGACCCTCTTATTATTTATTTAATTAATAAATATCTCACATCCTATGTAAGATCCAGAATATTGGCAATAAATTACAAGTGACTGTCAGTATTCTAGATGTCTTTCTATGTATAATGTATACACTGTTTTGTTTTTGTTTTTGTTTTGAGACAGAGTCTTGCTCTTGTCCCCCAGGATGGAGTGCAGTGGCGCTATCTCGGCTCACTGCAACCTCCACCTCCCGGCTTCAAGTGATTCTCCTGCATCAGCCTCCCGAGTAGCTGGGACTACAGGCGCCCACCACCACGCCCCGCTAATTTTTGAATTTTTAAGTAGAGATGGAGTTTCACCATGTTGGCCTGGCTGGTCTCGAACTCCTGAATTCAGGTGATCCACCCGCCTTGGCCTCCCAAAGTCCTGGGATTACAGTCGTGAGCCACCGTTCCCAGCCATGTATACACTGTTTTTAACAAAGTCTTTTTTTTGAGAGCTGAGAATTAGACCCTCACATATATGGTCAATTGATTTTTTTCTTTTTTATTGTGGTAAAATTTATATATATATATATATATTTGTTTCTTTTTTAGTAGAGATAGGGTTTCACCATGTTTATATAATTATATATTATATATTATGTTATATATTATATTATATATATAAAACATTAAATCTAACAGTGTAACCATTTTTTAACTTTACAATTCAGTACTGTTCCATTTTCTTTACATTGTTGTAAAACAGAAAAACAGATCTCCAAAACTTTCTTATCTTGCAATTCTGAAACTGTATACCCATTAAACAACAACTCACTTTTTTGCCCTTTTCCCAGCCCCTGGTAGCCACCCTTCTACTGTTTCTATAAATTTGACTACTTTAGATATGTAAGTGGAATCACACAGTATTTGTGTTTTGTTACTGGCTTATTTCACTTAGTATAATGTCCTCAAGGTTCATCCATATTGTAGCATGTGGTAAGATTGTCTTCCATTTTAAAGCTGAATAATATTTCTGTGTGTGTGTACCACATTTTGTTCCTCTATTCATCGTCAATGAACATTTGGGTTGCTTCCACTTCCTGGAATAGTGTATAGTACTGCTATGAATATGGGTGTGTAAATATCTCTTCAAGACCGCTCCCTTAATCTTTTTGAAGGTATACCCACTAGTGCAATTGCTGGATCATTCTATTTTTAATTTTTTAAAATTTTTATCAATAGTTTTTTTATTATACTTTAAGTTCTAGGGTACATGTGCACAACGTGCAGGTTTCTTACATATGTATACATGTGCCATGTTGGTGTGGTGCACCCATTAACTCATCATTTACATTAGGTATATCTCCTAATGCTATCCCTCCCCGCCACCCCACCCCATGTCAGGCCCCCATGGGTAATGTTCCCCTTCCTGTGTCCAAGTGTTCTCATTGTTCAATTCCCACCAATGGGTGAGAACATGCGGTGTTTGGTTTTCTGTCCTTGTGATAGTTTGCTGAGAATGATGGTTTCCAACTTCATCCATGTCCCTACAAAGGACACGAACTCATCCTTTTTTATGGCTGCATAGTATTCCGTGGTGTATATGTGCCACATTTTCTTAATCCAGTCTGTCATTGATGGACATTTGGGTTGGTTCCAAGTCTTTGCTATTGTGAATAGTGCCTCAATAAACATAGCAGTCTTTATAGCAGCATGATTTATAATCCTTTGGGTATATACCCAGTAATGGGATGGCTGGGTCAAATGGTATTTCTGGTTCTAGATCCTTGAGGAATTGCCACACTGTCTTCCACAATGGTTGAACTAGTTTACACTCCCACCGACAGTGTAAAAGTGTTCCTATTTCTCCACATCCTCTCCAGCACCTGTTGTTTCCTGATTTTTTAATGATTGCCATTCTAACTGGTGTGAGATGGTATCTCATTGTGGTTTTGATTTGCATTTCTCTGATGGCCAGTGATGATGGGCATTTTTTCATGTGTCTGTTGCCTGCATAAATGTCTTCTGTTGAGAAGTGTCTGTTCATATCCTTCACCCACTTTTTCATGGGGTTGTTTGATTTTTTCTTGTAAATTTGTTTAAGTTCTTTGTAGATTCTGGATATTAGCTCTTTGTCAGATGGGTAGATTGCAAAAATTTTCTCCCATTCTGTAGGTTGCCTGTTGACTCTGATGGCAGTTTATTTTGCTGTGCAGAAGCTCTTTAGTTTAATTAGATCCCATTTGTCAATTTTGGTTTTTGTTGTCATTGCTTTTTGTGTTTTAGTCATGAAGTCTTTGCCAATGCTTATGTCCTGAATGGTATTACCTAGGTTTCCTTTTAGGGTTTTTATGGTTTTAGGTGTTACATTTAAGTCTTTAATCTATCTTGAATTAATTTTTGTATAAGGTGTAAGGAAGGGGTCCAGTTTCAGCTTTCTGCATATGGCTAGCCAGTTTTCCCAACATCATTTATTAAACAGGGAATACCTTCCCCATTGTTATTTTTGTCAGGTTTGTCAAAGATCAGATGGCTGTAGATGTGTGGTGTTATATCTGAGGCCTCTGTTCTGTTCCGTTGGTCTATATCTCTGTTTTGGTACCAGTACCATGCTGTTTTGGTTACTGTAACCTTGTAGTATAGTTTGAAGTCAGGTAGCGTGATGCCTCCAGCTTTGTTCTTTTTGCTTAGGATTGTCTTGGCAATGTGGGTTCTTTTTTGGTTCCATATGAACTTTAAAGTAGCTTTTTCTAATTCTGTGAAAAAAGTGAATGGTAGCTTGATGGGGATAGCATTGAATCTATAAATTACTTTGGGCAGTATGGCCATTTTCATGATATTGATTCTTCCTATCCATGAAGCATGGAATGTTTTTTCCATTTCTTTGTGTCCTCTCTTATTTCCTTAAGCAGTGGTTTGTAGTTCTACTTGAAGAGGTCCTTCACATCCTTGTAAGTTGTATTCCTAGGTATTTTATTCTCTTTGTAGCAATTGTGAATGGGAGTTCACTCATGATTTGACTGTTTGTCTATTATTGGTGTATAGGAATGCTTGCACATTGATTTTGTATCCTGAGACTTTGCTGAAGCTGCTTATCAACTTAAGGAGATTTGGGGCTGACACTATGGGGTTTTCTAAATATACAATCATGTCATCTGCAAACAGAGTCAATTTGACTTCCTCTCTTCCTATTTGAATACATCTTATTTCTTTCTCTTGCCTAATTACCTTGGTCAGAACTTCCAATACTATGTTGAATGGCAGTGATGAGAGAGAGCATCCTTGTCTTGTGCCAGTTTTCAAAGGGAATGCTTCCAGCTTTTGCCCATTCAGTATGATATTAGTTGTGGGTTTGTCATAAATAGCTCTTATTATTTTGAGATATGTTCCATCAATCCCTCGTTTATTGAGAGTTTTTAACATGATGGGGTGTTGAATTCTATCGAAGGCCTTTTCTACATCTATTGAGATAATTGTATGGTTTTTATCATTGGTTCTGTTTATGTGATAGATTACATTTATTGATTTGAGTATGTTGAACCAGCCTTGCAGCCCAGGGATGAAGCTGACTTGATCGTGGTGGATAAGCTTTTTGATGTGCTGTTGGATTTGGTTCGCCAGTATTTTATTGAGGATTTTCACATCGATGTTCATCAGGGATATTGGCCTGAAATTTTCTTTTTTTGTTGTGTCTCTGCCAGGTTTTGGTATGAGGATGATACTGGCCTCATAAAATGAGTTAGGGAGGAGTCTTTCTTTTTCTATTGTTTGGAATAATTTCAGAAGAAATGGTACCAGCTCCTCTTTGTACCTTGGTAGAATTCGGCTGTGAATCCATCTGGTCCTGGAGTTTTTTTGGTTGGTAGGCTATTAATTACTGCCTCAATTTCAGAACTTGTTATTGGTCTCTTCAGGGATTCAACTTCTTCCTGGTTTAGTCTTGGAAGGGTGCATGTGTCCAGGAATTTATTCATTTCTTCTAGATTTTCTAGTTTATTTATGAAGAGGTGTTTATAGTATTCTCTAATGGTAGTTTGTATTTCTGTGGGATCAGTGATGATGTCCCCATTGTCATTTTTCATTGTGTCTATTTGATTCTTCTCTCTTTTCTTCTTTATTAGTCTTTATTAGTTCTTTATTAGTCTGGCTAGCTACGATGAACATTTCAAACTTCCCAGTGGCTTTGTTTACACTGCGAAGGGAAAACTGCCTACTCAAGCCTCAGTAATGGCGGACTCCCCTCCCTCTACCAAGCTTAACCATCCCAGATCAACTTCAGATTGCTATGCTGGCAGCCAGAATTTCAAGCCAGTGGATCTTAGCTTGCTAGGCTCTATGGGGGTGGGATCTGCTGAGCTAGACCCCTTGGTTCCCTGGCTTCAGCCCCCTTTCCAGGGAAGCAAATGGTTCTGTCTCACTGGCGTTCCAGGCGCTATGGGGGTATGGAAAAACAAAAAACAACTCCTGCAGCTAGTTCAGTGTCTGCCCAAATGGCTGCCAAGTTTTTTGCTTGAAACCAGGGCCATGGTGGTATAAGCACCCAAGGGAATATCCTGGACTGTGGGTTTTGAGGACCATGCCAAAGTGTAGTATCTGGGCCAGAATGCACCATTCCTCAAGGCACAGTCCCTCACAGCTTCCCTTGGCTAGGGGAGGGAGTTCCCTGACCCCTTGCACTTCCCAGGTAAGGTGATTCCCCACCCTGCTTCAGCTCGCCTTCCGTGGGCTGTGCCCACTGTCTAAACAGTCCCTATGACATGACCCGGGTACCTCAGTTGGAAATGCTGAAATCACCCACCTTCTATGTTGATCTCACTGGGAGCTGCAGACCAGAGCTATTCCTGTTCGGCCATCTTGCCAGCCACACCAATCTCATTCTTTTTTACGGCTCCATAGTATTCCATGGTATATGTGTACCACATTTTCTTTATCCAGTCCACCCCTGATGGACACTTAGGTTGATTTCATGTCTTTGCTATTGTGAATAGTGCTGCGATGAACATATATGTGCACGTGTCTATGGCAGAACGATTTATATTCCTTTGGGTATATATACAGTAATGAGATTGCTGAGTCAAATGGTAGTTCTGAGTTCTTTGGGAAATCTCCAAACTGCTTTCCATAGTACTTTGCTCATTCTGTAATGGAGTTATATCACTTTTTGTTGTTGAATTATAGGAGTACTTTATATATTTTGGATATTAACACCTATTAAAATAAAAACTTCAGCCACATTAAATTTAAAGGAGTTTAATTGAGCAATTAACAATTTGCAAATTGGGGCCGGGCGCGGTGGCTCAAGCCTGTAATCCCAGCACTTTGGGAGGCCGAGACGGGCGGATCACGAGGTCAGGAGATCGAGACCATCCTAGCTAACACGGTGAAACCCAGTCTCTACTAAAAAAATACAAAAAAACTAACCGGGCGAGGTGGCGGGCGCCTGTAGTCCCAGCTACTTGGGAGGCTGAGGCAGGAGAATGGCATAAACCCGGGAGGCGGAGCTTGCAGTGAGCTGAGATCCGGCCATTGCACTCCAGCCTGGGTGACAGAGCGAGACTCCATCTCAAAAAAAAAAAAAAAACAATTTGCAAATCGGGCAGCCCCCAGATCACAGCAGATTCAGAGAGACTTCAGGGATACCTCGTGGTCAGAACAAATTTATAGACAAAGAAAGGGAAGTGACATACAGAAATCAGAAGTGAAGTACAGAAACAACTGGATTGGTTACAGCTCAGCATTTGATTTATTTGAATATGGTTTGAACATTCAGCAGTGTATGAGTGGTTGAAGTATGGTTGCTGGGATTGGCCAAGACTCAACTATTGTTACAGGTGCATACTCCTAAGTTAGGTTTTCAATCTTATCCACCTATTAAGTTAGGTTATCAGACCCCAAATATAGAAGTACAGAGTCCTTCTCAGGCCACATTTAGTTTGCTTTAACACACCTTATCAAATACATGATTTGCAAATTTTTTCTCCCATTCTGTAGGTTGCCTTTTTCACTCTGTTGTGTTCTTTGATACACAAACGTTTTTAAGTTTGATGTAGTCCCATTTGTCTATTTTTGCTTTTGTTGTCTGTGCTTTTGGTGTTATATCCTAGAAATCATTGCCAAGTCCAATGTCATGAAGCTTTCCCCCCACATTTTCTTCTAGGAGTTCATTAGTTTTAGGTCTTATATTTAGATCTTTAAATGTAAGGACCTAAATATAAGGTCCTTTTTCTCTTCTCATCTTTACTTTTTTTTCTCTTCTCTTCTATCCTCTTCTCTCTCTCTCTCTCTCTCTTTCTGTCTGTCTGTCTTTTTTTTCAAGGTCTCATTCTGTCACATAGGCTGGAATGCAGTAGCACAATCACCACTTACTGACACTTTGACCTCCCAGTCTCAAGCAGTCCTCCCACTTCAGCCTTTCAAATAGCTGAGACTACAGGTCTCACCATGCCCAGCTATTTTTTTTTTTTTTTTTTTTTTTTGGGAGAGATGGGATCTCCCTATGTTGCTCAAGCTGGTCTTGAATTCTTGGCCTCAAGCAATCCTCCTACCTTGGCCATACGAAGAACTAGGATTACAGGCATGAAACATAGCACCCAACCCCAACATAATTCCTTGACATGTGAAGATTCAGTTTTCACAACACTATTTTAAGAGAGTCTTTGCCCCATTGAGTATTCTTGGCACCCTTGTTTAAGATTATTTGGCCACCTATGGGAGGATTTATTTCTTGGTTGCCTTATTTCACTGGTCTACTTGTCATCCTTATGTCAGCACCACACTGTTTTAATTACTGTAACTTTGAAACATGCTTTGAAATCATGAAGTTTGAATCTTTTGACCTAGCTCTTCTTTTTTTTTTTTTTTTTTTTAATTGCTTTGGCTATTTGAGATTCCTTGAGATTTTATATGAATTATTTTATTTCTGCAAAAAAATGCCATTGGAATTTTGATAGGGATTGTTTCATATGTAGATTACTTTGACTTAAAAGAGGTCTTTTCAATCCAAGATTTCATTAACCAAGTCCCCACAATTGCAAGATTGCACTAAGAAGCAAAAGCTGTCCTAACACATATTTACCAATGAACCAAGATGATACAATGTATGGTGAACTTTCAATGCAATTAATATGCATTTATATCATTACTAATACTGAAAAGTATTCCCTTGTGTAAATTTACTGTATTTGGCCAGTGCTTTTTTTTTTTTTTGAGACGGAGTCTCACTCTGTCACCCAGGCTGAAGTGCAGTGATGTGATCTCGACTCACTGCAACCTCTGCCTCCTGGGTTCAAGCAATTCTCCTGCCTCAGCCTCCTGAATAACTGGGATTACAGGCGTGCGCAGCCACACCTGGCTAATTTTTGTATTTTTAGTAGAGACGAGATTTCACCATGTTGGTCAGGCTGGTCTCGATTTCCTGACCTCGTGATCTGCCCGCCTTGGCCTCCCAAAGTGCTGGGATTACAGGCATGAGCCACCATGCCCAGTCGGCCAGTGCTTTTTTAAAAAAAAATTTAAATATTCTTCCTTTTTAATTAGGTAAGAATGTAAAAACACCCTTAAATATGCTTCTTGGACCATCTGCGTGATTGTTTTCTTTTATTGACTCAAAGGGTATGTATGTTTCAGACAGGTTCTTTGTTGCTGAAGCTGAGTGCTGCGGCATAATCATAGCACGCTGAAGCCTCAACTTCCTGGGCTCAAGCAGTTCTCCTACCTCAGCTTCCCAAGTAGCTGGGACTACAGGTGTGCACCAACACACCTGGCTAATTTTTTATTATCTGTGGAGACAGGGTCTCCCTATGTTGCTCAAGCTGGTCTCTAACTTCTGGACTCAAGTGATCCTCCCACCTCAGCCACCCAAAGTGCTGAGATTACAGGTGTGAGCCACTGCACCCGTCCCAAAGCCTTTAAAAAACAAAGACTTTTGTTTTTAAAGCCTCTGCTACATCCTGCTATATTGCTTTTAAATGTTTAACCCAATTTCAGCTCTCACCAGAAGTGTGTAAGTGTTTAAGGTCCTTTTTCTTTCCTTGAAGTGTTATTGTTTTTTAAATCTTATTTATTTGTTTATTTTTAAAATGTATTATTATTTATTTTCAGAGACAGTGTCTTGCTATGTTGCTCAGGCAGGACTCAAGTTCCTGGGCTTAAGCGATCCTCGTGCGGCAGCTTCCTGAGTAGTCAGGACTATAGGCATACACACTGTGCCCGGTTTATTTCTTAAATCGTTGCCTTGATTATTGTTCAGTGCTCTGCTTTAAGCAAACTTAGTTACAGATCCCAAAATCCATATTGATACAGAAGAATATATCAGAAGATATCTATTCCAATTAAGGAGAGTTGTCTAAGTTCTTTCAATCAGGAAAGAACAGAGAATTTCAAGCTTTCCATTGATACCCACTTTTTCTTCTATTATTTTTGAAACTTCTAACAGGTCTCTGCAAGTTTCCTTTATCTTCTATTCCACCAGGCCCTCTAATGCTTCCCTTCTCCTTCTCCTTCTTTTTTTTTTGAAACAGAGTCTTGCTCTGTCACCAGGCTGGAATGCACTGGCGCAATCTTGGCTCACTACAACCTCCACCTTCCGGTTTCAAGCAATTCTTGTGCCTCAGCCTCCTGAGTAGCTGGGATTACAGGTATGCACCACCACGCCTGGCTAATTTTTGTATTTTTAGTAGAGATGGGTTTTCGCCATGTTGGCCAGGCTCGTCTCAAGCTCCTGGCCTCAACTCATCCACCCACTTCGGCCTCCCAAACTGCTGGAATTACAGGTGTGAGCTGCCATGCCCAGCCTCTAATGCCTGTTTTAAAAGTAAGCTCTGATGGCCTTCAAAACCTAGCAAATTAAGACCAAATTCCTTAGTCTGGTATTCAAGCCTTTCTGGTTTTATTTTTCACTTTTTCCTTGTACATACCAACACCCCAGTAATGAGGCTACGCTTACCATTTCCTAAATACACCCAGTGCTTTCCCTCATCAAAAGGACCTTCTTCTCATCACACCTATTGAAATTAAAATTTATATGCCACCTTCTTTGTGATTCTCTCTAGCTGCATAGAATTTTTTTCTTCCTTAAAACACCTACAGCATTTTGCATGCACCTCTGAATATTCTACCTTGCAGAATTTTTTCCCCTAGCACTAGCCTATGAATGCCTTTAGGGTAAGAGGTCACTTTTTTGGGTGAAAGGGATGGGGGTAGCAGGGTCTGGCTCTGTTACCCAGGCTAAAGTGTAGTGGCATGATCTTGGCTCACTACAACATCTGACTGTGCCACACCATGACGCCAACTACTTTTTGTATATTTCGTAGAGACAGGGTTTTGCCATGTTGCTCAGGCTGGTCTTGAACTCCTGGGCTCAAGCGATCTGCCCACCTTGGCCTCCCAGTGTTGGAATTACAAGTGTGAGTCATTGTGCCTGGCAAGGTCATTTTCTTAATCTTTGTATCCATTTTAGAGGCTAACAGGACACCTTACATAGTAGTCCCACACCCATACATACTTGTTGAATTAATAGGCAAAACATTACTTCTCCTATTATAATGCAAGTGCACTAAAAATAAGCATCTGTTTATAGAAAATCACTTTACAAACCTCCCATTATTTATTTTAATTAATTTATTTATTTATTTTTGTAGAGAGAAGGCTCCCTGTGTTGCCCAGGCTGGTCTCAAAACTCTTAGCCTCAAGGGATCCTCAAGCTTCAGCCTCCCAAAGTGTTGGGATTACTGGCATGAGCCACCATGCCAGGCCTACAAACATCCCATACTGAGCAATATGGCTTGATTAGAATAAACAATCCCTTCCTTAGCTTCTCGGGGTTGAAAGTAATGAAATTAACAAATGAAAAGAAAAAAAAAGAATAAACAATCCCTAAGGCCTCCTTCTCTTCTGGTATTTGATAGCTCTAAAAGCATCTAGGATAGTATATCTCACCTGATTTCAGCCCTTATGTGTTAATTCAGATTCCCCACAAACAGACCTTGAGATAAGGATTTGAGTGTAAATAGTTTATTTTGGAGGAGATTCCAGAAAATGCCAGTAGAAGAATGTGGGAAACTGAAAAAGGGAAGGGAAGGCCACCAAGTTATGAAGCCAGTTGTCACTGTGGTTAAATGGAACTCTGAGAGTCAGTGAAAATAAGTATTTCTGAGTTATCCCACCTGGGAAGGATGTTGGGGTGTTTATAACCCAACTCTGCCAGTCATTGGTTCAGGGCTTTTCCCAAGAGACCTTAATTCTCTTCATTTGCTGATTGGCCTCCCTAAAGGGGCAGAGGCTTCTATTGCCAGAAGATCTTCAGCACTTGGAAGTTGCTGGCATAAGTACAATAGTCAGACCCAAAGGTGGGCAGGGGACTGACAAGGTCTACCATGTTTCAGGAAGAAATCTTAAATTATATATAGTTTTTTAAATTTGGGCTATTTCAGCATGTTTATAGGTTATATATGCAAGAGTAACAGCAACATCTGTGGTTGGACTGAAAAGTCACAGAAACAAAACCTGGTATGGCCAGAGGTGCAAAGTTCATAGAAAAGGCAGATTACACGATGAAAAGTATAAAAATCATTTAGAAACACAAAAAGCATAACTGTTAGGTCCAGTCTAATTTTTAGTTCTCTGTAATCCTTAGGCCAATTTTAAACAGGCAACATGTAAGCCTTTAGGTAAATGAAGACTAGAACAAACATTTTTAAACTCTTACTTTTATATGTTTCTATATATGCAAGTAACAAACCCATATTTAAATACTTCTCTAAACTAAATTTATCATCTTCCAACATCATCCCACTCCTCCCATTTACCAGTTATTTTAGGTTTCAGAAATGGTAAAGAAAAATTGTAAAGTAAAATCAAAAAATACATATAGACAGAGAATAGGTAATATGTGCACAAGGTAAAAGAAATAAATAATACTAAAGAGTATATAGGAAAAAAGTAAATCTTTCCCATGTGTCTTCCATTTTTCCTCCCCAAAGGCAGTCACTCTTACTGGTTTCTCATGTTTTCTTAAGATAGTCTATGCATAACGCGCACACACACACACACACACACACACACACACACACACATTAGTAGCATATGCACAGATTATTCTGCATTTAAAAACAATTACTGCCAGGTGCAGTGGCTCACACGTGTAATCCCAGCACTTTGGGAAGCAAAGGCAGAAGGATTGCTTGAGCCCAGGAGTTTGAGACCAGCCAGGGCAACATAGTGAGACCTTGTCTCTACAAAAAAATTAAAAAATTAGCCAGAAGTGGTGGCGTGTGCCTGTATTCCCAGCTACTGAGGAGGCTGAGGTGGGAGGATAGCTTAAGCTTGGGAATTCAAGGCTGTAGTGAGCCCATGATTGCACCACTGCACTTCAGCCTGGGCAACAGAGTGAGGCTCTGTCTCTGAGAGGAAAAAAAAAAAAAAAGTAAAATATCTTGCAAAAATGACCCTTTGGGGACAAGACAGAAAATTACCATGTCTTCCCCCTTCAACCCAACTGTGAGGATGCTTACTGTAAGAAACCTTTGGGCGTAAAAAGATTCTTATCAGTTTCTGAATGGAAGGAAATGGCAGTCTGAACAAGTGAGAGCGCCAGTGTCATGAAAATAGATATTCCAGATGAGAATTTACTTGTGTTTGTCTTTTTCTTTCTCCCCTACATTGAAATGGGCACATCATTGCGTACTCTTTCTCTACTGTGTGGAATAAAAATATCAGTAATACCAGCATCAGGCTAGTGTCAGGGCAATATTGGGGCAGTGTTAGAACCTGGAGGAGGAGGGCTGGGCACGGTGGCTCATGCCTGTAATTCCAGCACTTTGGGAGGCCGAGGCGGGCAGATCACCTGAGGTCAGGCGTTTGAGACCAGCCTGACCAACATGGAGAAACCCCGTCTCTATTAAAAATACAAAATTAGCCAGGCATGGTGGCGCATGCCTGGAATCCCAGCTACTCGGGAGGTTGAGGCAGGAGAATCGCTTGAACCCGGGAGGCAGAGGTTGCAGTGAGCCGAGATTGTGCCATTGCACTCCACCCTAGGCAACGAGCAAAACTCCATCTAAAAAAAAAAAAAAGAAGAAGAAGAAGAAAAGAACCTGGAGGAGGTAATTACAGGTGCAGGCAGACTAGTTGGCTCCAATTGTTTCCTCTGGATCCTTCCCCACCTCCCCTCACCTCGAGAGAATGCAAGAAGGCAGCTCTTAGGAGACAGCAGAGCAGAGAAGCAAGCTTCCATGAGGGGCAGAGTTCCCCGATAGGAGGTGAAGTGGGGGTGATGGGCAGATAATAGGAGATGCTCCAGTCGAAACATCTGAGGAGTACAGGCATTGTACAGGAAAAACAAAATGAAACATTCTAACAGAGAATTAATAGACCAAACAGAACAAGAATTTAAAGCAAACATTAAATATCCTTAAAGAGTTAAGAGAGGATATTGGGAAAAGAAAAAAGAACAAGAAAATTATGTTGGGACTCAAACATAAAATAACTGAAAGAAAAGCACTCAATGAAAGGAGTAATGTGAAAAATGAGTAAATCCAAAGAACAAACTTGTGAGCTGGGAAATAAGGTCGGAAACGCTAAGAAGAACCTTTAAAAAAAGTTTTTTAAGGTAAAATATAAAAGAAAAACCATATGGAGTCAGGAAATGGTAATGTTGAAACCAATATATGCAACATGAATCCAAGACAGAAAAAAAAAAAAAATGGAGGGGAAGGGAATATCTGGAGAAATGACAAGAATATCCTAGAACTGAAGAAAGGTGAAAGTCCTCGGAAAGGCTTCACAAAGTGCCTACAAGATAGAGAAGAAAAAACCTCCGCTTAGACTAATAATAGTGAAAAATTTCAATATTTTAATAAAAACGTTCAAACAGAAAAGTTGAGAGAACAATACAATGAACAAGTCTATATCACCTAGATCCAATAATTACTAGCAGTTTTTGCAATATCTGCTTTTTCTCACTTTTTTGGAGTCATTTTAAAATAAACTGCAGACATCAAACTTCACCCTAAATGCTGTGATATGCCTGTTGTAAGGATAAGGACAAACCCCTATATAACCACAATACGAATTGCCTAAAATCGTCTTTCAGTCTGTATTCCAATTTCCCCAACTATCCCCAAAATATTTCTTATACCTGCTTAATATGAACAAGAACTAATGAAGTTTCTCTCATAGCACTTTTTTGTCTTTTCAGGCTTGTAAAATCTAGAACATATCCTCACTTTTTTTTCTTCATAACATTGGTTTTCTTTGAAGCAAGTAGACCTATTTTCTTGTGGAAAGCACCACATTCTGGATTTGTCTAATTATTTCTTCATGGTGTCACTATCTAATCCCTATATCCTCTATATTTCCTGAAAACTAGGAGTTAAGCCTAAAATCTTGATTAAATTCAGATGAAAATGAGCTTGACAAGAATTCTTTATAGATAGTGCTCTGTATTTCATAATACATCTTACCAGAAGGCACATAATGTCAGGTTTAGTGATGCTAAATTCAAGCTCTGAGTTAAATAGTGAATACTAGAGCTTATTCAATAATCCCATACTGATGGACATTTAGGTTGTTTCTAATCCATTACTATCACAAATTATGTTACAATGAAACATCTTTGAAATATATTTTTATATATGGAAATGTCTCCTCAAGGTAGTTTCCTGAAAGTTGATTGGCATATATAATTTAATTAGATAATGCTAATTCTCTTGCATAGGGTTGTATAATTGTGCATTGCCATTGGTAATGTATGAGAGTGTCTGATAATTCACAGCCCTGCTAACAGAATATGCTGTCACATTTTTGGATTTCTGACAGTTTGATAGTTGAGATAAAATGATACCTAAGGAATGTCTTAGTGTTGCTTTCAGTGGACTTTCTCTTACTACGAGTGAGCTCAATTATCTTTTCATATATTCAAGGAACATTTGCTATCTGTTTTTGTGAACTATTTGTGAATTTTATCCATTGTCCTATCATACTTTTAGTGTAATCATCTCAGTTTTTAAGGCAAATCAGCCTTTTGTCTGTGGTACAAGCTGCAATTATCTTCTGTTTTTCATTTGTATTTTGCCATGCTTATGGTGCTTTCTATACCCATGCAAATTTTTTTACTTTAATCCTTATGTTTTAAAAATTGTCAGCCTTTATTATGATTTCTTCTGATTTTGAATAATAATTAAGAAAAGATTTTCCCTTCTCCCAGTTCTAAAGGAATTCATCCTGTTTTTTGCCTAGGGCTTATATGATTTCATTTTTTTACATTTAGATCTAAAATTCATTTTGCTAATAACATTTTTCAAGTCTTTTATGTCCTTATGGATTTTCTGTCTACTTGTAATCTAGGTATAAATGTGGATTTATCTATTTTTCCTTCAGATCTGTCAGTTTTTCCTTCATATATTTTGAAGCTCTGAATCAAATGCATATACATGCATTTATTTATTTATAATTTTAATTTTTTAAGAGTCTGTATCTTGCTGTCACCTAGGCTGGAGTGCAGTGGTGTGATCATAGCTCACTGCAGCCTCAAAATCTTGGGCTCAAGCGATCCTCCTGCCACAGCCTCCTGAATAGCCAAGACTACCACACCTGGCTAATTATTAAAATTTTAAATTTTTTGTAGAGACAGGGTCTCACTATGTTGCCAGGCTTGTTTTGAACTTCTGGGCTCAAGCCATTCTCCTGCCTCAGCCTCCCAAAGTGCTGGGATTACAGTATGAGCCACCGTGATCGGCTAATCTTTACTTCTTCTAACTGTTGTTCAATTTTCTCTTCATTAGTAGTGGTCAGCAATCTGATTATAATGTGCCTTTATATGGTTTTTTTCTGATATATATCCGACTTGGAGTTAGTTGAGATTTTTGGATAAAGGAATGTAGTTAAAACAGTATAAAACAGTATTATAACTTCATTCCATATTGTGAAAAAGCTAGAGGAAAGACTAAATATGGTTAAGTAGAGACAGGAAAGATATTAAAAAGACTCAAACTGAACTCCTAGAAATGAAAACTACAATTTCTTCAGTGAAAAATACACTGGATAAAAGTAACACTGTATTAGTGAAAACACTAGAAACTGTCCAAAATGAAAACACAAGGGCAAGAGAGAGAATTTACCACAAATTACATTTCTGAGAAGAAAGAAGTGTGGTTATTGAATAAAAATGAGATGACCTCCAATGTGGTAAATGATGTGAGAGAGGTAGGAAAGATTCTGAAAAGGGAATTGGACAGGGATTTAATGAAGGGGATAAATAAAAAGATTGACAAGGAGCATACAAGACCAAGCTGAGCTTATATTTTTTTTGTTGTTGTTACAGATCCATTCTTCCATCTGCTACTCTAGAAATACGAATAATTTTCATCATTTGTCTTCTTTTCCTATCCTCCAAACCATGTCAAATTAGTCCCGTGAATTACTTTTCCAGTTTCTTGTATTTTTTTTTTTTTTCCAATAACACTCCAGTTCTGGCTCTTGTTTTCTATATGCCTATACTTCAATAATAGTCTGCTAACCTGCCACCCATCCTGAATTGTACTGCCAAATTAATTTTCCTAAGGCGCCACTTTGATCGTGTCACTTCTGTTGGCTCTAAAATCTTCAAAGGCCCCATTCCTACTGTCTTCTGAATAAAGTTTGGATTTGTGTTTATCTGCAATTCAAAGTTTGACCTATTTTTCCAGCTTTTCAAAAGTCCTCTATGTATACTAAAGTATCTGTTATCTCCAACCAACTTTCATATAATTGTCTCTTCTGGTAGTCATTAATTTAACCAACAGTTACTGAGCACCTACTATATGGTAAGCATTAGTCTAAATGCCATTGATAAAGTCACTTTCTTTCAATTAAATTTGGAGGCTGATCACTATCATATGAACCCATATAATCAATTTTCTAAACTTTCAAAGTTGAAGATCAGGCCTCACATAGAGGTAAGATTGTCATGGTATAGTCACTTCAGGAGGTTTTATCTGAATTAGTCAATTGACCTTTCTCCATGTTCAGAACACATGAAAAAAATGATTCCCATGGGGTTCAAGAGAGCACACTGAGAACAGACCACAGAAAAATGAGAGAATCATATTGAAGTGAATGAAAGAAGTCTGGGTAGCCTGTTAGAGTCATTTCCCTCTAACTGGGAAAGCATACGTTATCTGTACCACACTAAGAGAAAGTGAAAAATTCCTTGTGCTTCTTTCTTTCTTTCTTTCTTTCTTTCTTTCTTTTTAACAAGACAGTCTCACTCCGTTGCTCAGGCTGGAGTGCAGTGGCATGATCTTGGTTCGCTGCAACCTCCGCCTCCTGGGTTCAAGTGATTCTTGTTTCTCAGCTTCCCAAGTAGCTGGGATTACAGTCGCCCACCCCCATGCCCTGCTAATTTTTGTATCTTTAGTAGAGACGAAGTTTCGCCTTGTTGCCCAGGCTGGTTTCAAACTCCTGGCCTCAAGTAATCCACCCGCCTCAGCCTCCCAAACTGCTGGGATTGCAGGCATGAGCCACTGTGCCTGGTCTCCTGTGCTTTTTTTTTTTTTTTTTTTTCCTGAGACGGAGTCTCGCTCTGTCACCCAGGCTGGAGTGCAGTGGCCGGATCTCAGCTCACTGCAAGCTCCGCCTCCCGGGTTCACACCACTCTCCTGCCTCAGCCTCCCGAGTAGCTGGGACTACAGGCGTCCGCCACCTCGCCCGCCTAGTTTTTTGCATTTTTTTAGTAGAGACGGGGTTTCACCGTGTTAGCCAGGATGGTCTCGATCTCCTGACCTCGTGATCCGCCCGTCTCGGCCTCCCAAAGTGCTGGGATTACAGGCTTGAGCCACCGCGCCCGGCCTCTCCTGTGCTTTTGTATACAGAGCATGCATTTCATCTCCTTCGCAAATTTTTTTTTTTTTTTTTTTTGAGGCGGAGTCTTGCTCTGTCGCCCAGGCTGGAGTGCAGTGGCCGGATCTCAGCTCACTGCAAGCTCCGCCTCCCGGGTTCCCGCCATTCTCCTGCCTCAGCCTCCGGAGTAGCTGGGACTACAGGCGCCCGCCACCTCGCCCGGCTAGTTTTTTGTATTTTTAGTAAAGACGGGGTTTCACTGTGTTCGCCAGGATGGTCTCGATCTCCTGACCTTGTGATCCGCCCGTCTCGGCCTCCCAAAGTGCTGGGATTACAGGCTTGAGCCACCGCGCCCGGCCGCAAATATTTTTGAGTATCCATTATAGAACAGGCCCTGTGATAGATGTGTAAGTCAATTTGAGATGGAGCTCCTGAAAAGGCCTAGAGTCAGGGACCTGAAGCTCTGAACATTCAACAGTATTGCTTATGGTATTTGTGTTTCTGTGTGAATAAAATTACTGTCTTTTTGGCAGCAGAGTAAATCACTAAGGTGAAAGGTAAGAGTTTAAACAGTGAGCAGAAGTGGATTATTGGCCAACAATGTATCATGGGAATATCCAGTAAGCACGACAGTGTGTATTTGTAATGTGCAAGGTCACCTCAGATTTTAGGCTTCTATTAAGACTGCCTCAACTCATGCATGAGAAAAGGAATGTGGATTTATTTAGGTATTTATGCATTTTCTAAGGCCTCTTTCTGACTCTAAGATCATAAAAGTTCAGTCAAACTGAAGTTTTTATATTTTCCTTTCCCAGTGAAGGAGGTCTTCCCAACCACTCTATGGCAGGCTTGTCACAATATCAGGTTAAAATCCAGAGACAACTTTACAATGAAGTTAATAACATTAAACTTCAGACATTTGTTAACATTAAACAAATGAGTGGGCTGCTCATTTGTATTAGCCCCTTCTAAATAAATATTCACTTTTGTACCTACTTTTGACTCCCAATTATGTATTCTTTTTCTAAAGAGAATTGTATAAGGGGCCGGGCACGGTGGCTCAAGCCTGTAATCCCAGCACTTTGGGAGGCTGAGACGGGCGGATCACGAGGTCAGGAGATCGAGACCATCCTGGCTAACACGGTGAAACCCCGTCTCTACTAAAAAATACAAAAAACTAGCTGGGCGAGGTGGCGGGCGCCTGTAGTCCCAGCTACTCGGAGGCTGAGGCAGGAGAATGGCCTGAACCCGGGAGGCGGAGCTTGCAGTGAGCTGAGATCTGGCCACTGCACTCCAGCCCGGGCGACAGGGCGAGACTCCATCTCAAAAAAAAAAAAAAAGAGAATTGTATAAGGTCATATAAGATCTTGAAATGCCCCTGATAGAAACCTTAGAATTGTTGATGTATTCTCTTATTCACTTCATCTTTTAATTATTTTGTTTGTTTATAACTGGCACATCTTGTTTAATTCTAAGAACCACGATATCTTTAATTCTATGAACCACCAATGCTCTTGGACTTGCTCTTCTTAATTTCTGCTGATACTACTTACTTGGTCAAGGGATTCCTCATTAAAAATTGTGTTATGGTGACAGCCTAATAGTTGGTTTCCCTGAATGTGATCTCTCTCCCAAATGAATCTATCTGATATAAGGCTTCCAAACTAATTTTTTTTTTTTTAAAAAGAAACACTGCTTGTTTTGCAAAATTCTTATGCAAGCTTAAGATGTTTCACTGACTTTCCACTATCACCAATCTCCTAAAATTGGGATGCTTAAATGCCCAGGCAAAAGTGGCAGTTGGTCAGAGGGTACTAGAAACCACAGGAGAAATGTGACACATTTTTCCAGAGTATCCATTTTATTTGATGATGAGTAATTTAAAACATCACTCCTCCCCCACCATCTTTCCCCTTATTTATATCAAACAGATATAGAAAGTAAAAAGGAAAAAAATTTTGAGCTCAGATGCATAGAATTAGATACATCATTATTCTTGGTTCATGACACATTCTCATTGTTGTTGCATTCAAGACCCTCATTCATTCATTCATTCATTCATTCATTCATTCATTCATTTAAAGTAATACAACAAATACCCATGACATTATCACCAACATGAAAACTAGGAAATGAATTTCCATTCATATTCACCTCTTTGATCTTCAGTTGTATCACCCAGCTTCTTCCTTATTCCAAGGTAACACTACTGAAATCATCATTCTCTGGTTTTCCCTTTTAATGTCACATGTGAATATATTCAAAAACAGTGGACTTTTTTGTGGGGCAGGAGTGTTTAGATGTTATTGACTTTATATATAATCTTTAAGGACATATGCTTTTCACTTAATACTATATTGCTAGGATTAATCCACATTATGGTATATAATTATGGTACATTCACTTGGAGTGGATATAAATATAGCCTTATTTATTTACAGGTGCACCTCCACTGCCCCGCAGGGCCCTGGGACACTGTGTGAGATGGGGAATGTACAGATTTTTTATTTTTTGTAGAGGTGGTCCCCGTCCTCCAGGAGCTTCTGATTAATTTGTCTATTCCCTTGCCTGTTAGTGGGCATTTGGGTTGTTTTCAGGTTTTGGTATTAAAAAGAGTGCTCACATGAACGCTCTTGTATGTGTGACCTGATACTTGTTAAAAAGTTTTTTTGAACTGGGCGCAGTGGCTCATTCCTGTAATCCCAGCACTTTGGGAGGCTAAGGCAGGAGGATCACTTGAGCCCAGGAGTTCAAGACTAGCTTGGGCAAGATAGTTGATATGGTTTGGCTGTGTCCCCACCCAAATCTCAACTTGAATTGTATCTCCCAGATTTCCTCTGTGTTGTGGGAGGGACCCAAGGGGAGATAATTGAATCATGGGGGCCGGTCTTTTCTGTGCTATTCTTGTGATAGTGAATAAGTCTCATGAGATCTGATAGTTTTATCAGGAGTTTCCACTTTTACTTCTTCCTCATTTTTCTCTTGCCGCTGCCATGTAAGAAGTGCCTTTGGCCGGGTGCGATGGCTCACGCCTGTAATCACAGCACTTTGGGAGGCTGAGGTGGGCAGACCACAAGGTCAGGAGATCGAGACTAGCCTGGCCATCATGGTGAAATCTCATCTCTACTAAAAATACAAAAATTAGCTGGGAGTGGTGGCGTGCACCTATAGTCCCAGCTCCTCGGAAGGCTGAGGCAGAAGAATTGCTTGAACCCGGGAGGCCGAGGTTGCAGTGAGCCGAGATCACGCCACTGCACTCCAGCCTGGTGACAGAGCGAGACTCTGTCTCAAAAAAAAAAAAAAAAAAAAAAAAAAAAAAGTGCTTTTTGCCTCCTGCTGAGTTTCTGAGGTCTCTCCAGCCATGTGGAACTGCAAGTCCAATTAAACCTGTTTTCGTTTCTAGTTTTGGGTATGTCTTTATCAGCAGTGTAAAAACGAACTAATACAATAGTGAAACCCTGCCTCTACCACCGCCCCCCCACCAAAAAAATTTGCTGGGCATGGTGGCATGCACCTGTAGTCCCAGCTACTAGCAGGGTAAAGTGGGAGGATAGCTGGAGGCCAGAAGATCAAGGAGGCAATGAGCTGTGATTGCACCACTTTATTCAAGCCTGGACAACAGAGCAAACTCTGTCTCAAAAAAAAAAGAAGTTTCTTTTATGTATATGCCTAGGAACAAAATGGAACGTCAAAGGGCATGCAAATGTTTATCTTTACAGGATAATGCCAAATTGTTCCAAAAGGGCTGTGCCAATTTACACTCCTACCAGCAATGATTAAGATATTCTGATAATCTGTATCCTCCAGATATGGGCCAACTTTAAACATTTCTTTAACACACATATATATATCAGGTTTACCATTTTAAACATTTTTAAGTATATAGTTCAGAGACATTCTGTACAGGCACACTGCTATACAATCATTACCACCATCCATTTCCAGAACTTATCTTCCTCAACTGAAATTTGGTATCTAGGCCGGGCGCAGTGGCTCACGCCTGTAATCCCAACACTTTGGGAGGCCGAGGCGGGCAGATCACAGGAGGTTGGCAGTTCATGACCAGCCTGGTCAACATGGTGAAACCCTGTCTCTACTAAAAATACAAAAACTAGCTGGGTGTGGTGGCTCACGCCTGTAATCCCAGCTACTTGGGAAGCTGAGGTGGGAGAACCCAGTAAGTGGAGGTTGCAGTAAGCCGAGATTGCACCACTGCACTCCAGCCTGGGCGACACTGAGATGCCATCTCAAAAAATAAATAAATAAATCTGTATCTAAAAATAACTCTCCATTCTCCCCTCCTCCAGCCTAGGAAACCACCATTCTATTTTTTTGTCCCAATGTATATGACTGCTCTAGATACCAGTGTAAACCAAAAATAAAATTATAAGCACCACTGCCTCCTGCCCCCCGCCCCCCACAGCCATCAGAATGGAACCCTTCTCTCAGCCAAGGGCATTCCAAAGTTAACTTGAAAAACTAGGTCAGGTTTTCAAGGTTTCAAGAATATGGTTTCAAGAATATTCTTTTATCCATTCATCCATTGGTAGACACTTGGGATACCTTTTGGCTACTGTGAATAATGCTGCCATGAACATAGCTATACAAATATCTGTTGAAGTCCCTGCTTTCAGTTCTTTTGGGTAGATACCTAGAAGTGGAATTGCTGGATCCTAAAGTAATTCTTTATTTAGTGCAGTGACATCCTCATGGCTCACTGCAGCCTCAACCTCCTGGGCACAGGTGATCCTCCCACCTCAGCCTCCTGAGTAGCTGGGACTACAGGCGTATATTATTACACCTGGCTAATTTTTGTATTTTTGGTAGAGACAGGGTTTTGCCATGTTGCCCAGGGTGATCAAAAACTTCTGGGCTCACGCACTCCACCTGCCTCAACCTCCCTACATGCTGGGATTACAAGCGTGAACCATTGTGCCTGACCTTATGTTTAATTTTTTGAGGAACAATCATACTGATTTTCCATCCTGACTGTATCATTTTTACATTCACCCCAGCAACGCACAAGGAGTTGACTTTCTTCACTTCCTCACTAATACTTGTTTTTTGTTGTTGTTGTTGTTGTTTTTCTGAGACAGAGTCTCGGTCTGTTGCCCAGGCTGGAGTGTGGTGGCATGATCTTGGCTCACTGCAACCTCAGCCTCCGGGGTTCAAGCCATTCTCCTGCCTCAGCCTCCTGAGAAGCTAGGATTATAGGCACATGCCACCACACCCAGATAATTTCTGTATTTTTAGTAGAGACAGGGTTTCACCACATTGGTCAGGCTGGTCTTGAACTCCTGACCTCGTGATCCACCCACCTCGGTCTCCCAAAGTGCTGGGATTACAAGCATGAGCCCCTGAGCCGGCCCTGTTTTGTTTTTTTAATAACTGCCATCCTAATGAGTGTGAAGTGGTTTGATTTGCAATTCCCTAATTAGTTAAGTTGACCATCTTTTCATGGGCTTATCGGCCATTTGTTTATCTTCTTTGGAGAAACCTTTGTTTAAGCCCTTTGCCCATATTTGAATTTTTTTTTTTTTTTAGTAAGTTGAAGGATTTTAAAATGTTTTTATAATGGATTTTAATCCCTTACCAGATATATGCTTTGTAAATATTTCTCCCATTCCATGAGTTGCCTTTTCGCTCTGTTGTATCCTTTGATGAATAAAAATTTTTAGGCCGGGCGCGGTGGCTCACGCCTGTAATCCCAGCACTTTGGGAGGCGGAGGTGGGCGGATCACGAGGGCAGGAGATCGAGACCATCCTGGCTAACACGGTGAAATCCCATCTCTACTAAAAATACAAAAAATTAGCCGGGCATTGTTCCAGGCATCTATAATCCCAGGTACTCGGGAGGCTGAGGCAGAAGAATAGCCTGAACTTGGGAGGCAGAGCTTGCAGCGAGCCAAGATCGCGCCACTGCACTCCAGCCTGGGCGACAGAGCGAGACTCCGTCTCAAAAAAAAAAAAAAAAAAAAATTTAACTTTGATTAAATCCAATTTATTTTTGTTGCCTTTGCTTTTGGTGTTATATTCAATAAATCATTGCCAAATCCAATGTCATGAAGGTTTTCCCGTTTTCATCTAAGAGTTTTAGCACTTCCATTTAAGTCTTTGATCCATTTTGAGTTAATTTTGCCTGTGGCTATCTTAAAGATAAATCTTGGGAAAACTGGATTATCCATGTGCAAAATTCACCATTTATTGAAAAGATAAATGGTGTTGGGAAACTGGATATCTTTTTTTTTTTTTTTTGAATCAGAGTCTCGCTCTGTCACCCAGATTGGAGTGCAATGGCATGATCTTGGCTCACTGCAACCTCCACCTCCTGGATTCAAGCGATTCTCGAGCCTCTGCCTCTTGAGTAGCTGGGATTACTGGTGCCCGCTACCAGACCCAGCTAATTTTTACATTTACAGTAGAGATGGGGTTTCACCATGTTGGCCAGGCTGGTCTTGAACTCCTGACCTCAAGTGATCTACCCATCTCAGCCTCCCAAAGTGTTAGGATTACAGGTGTGAGCCACTGCACATGGCCACAAAAACTGGATATTTTTAGATCATATATCTTTTAGATTATTTATTTTTTAGATATTTAGATTATCATTTAGATTATCTTTTCAATAAATGGTGTTGGGAAAACTGGATTTCCACATGTAAAAATGGGGAAAACTGGATATCCTTTCTCCATTGATTGACTGGTCTTGACAGCCTTGTCAAAAATCAATTGATCATATATGTGAGGGTTTATTTCTGGGTTAATTATTTTATATGTCTGTCTTTATGCCAGGACTACAGTGGTTTTTTTCGTTTGTTTTTTGTGTTTTTTTTTTTTTGAGATGGAGTCTCACTCTGTTGCCCAGGCTGGAGTGCAGTGGTGTCATCTCAGCTCACTGCAAGCTCTGCCTCCCAGGTTCATGCCATTCTCCTGCCTCAGCCTCCCGAATAGCTGGGACTACAGGTGCCCACCACCATGCCCGGCTATTTTTTTTTTTTTTTTTTTTTTTTGTATTTTCAGTAGAGACGGGGTTTCACCACGTTAGTCAGGATGGTCTTGATTTCCTGACCTCGTGATCTGCCCACCTCAGCCTCCCAAAGTGCTGGGATTACAGACGTAAGCCACCACACCCCTCCAACTACAGTGTTTTGATTACTGTAGCTTTATAGTTAAATTTTGAAATCAAGAAGTGTGAGACCTTCAGCTCTGTTCTCTTGCAAAATTGTTTTGGCTATTTGGGGTACTTTGAGTTTTCATATAAATTTTAGGATGAATTTTTCTATTTCTGAAAAAATGTCACTGGGAGTTTGACAGGGATTACATAATGAATCTGTAGATCACTTTGAGTGGTATTAACATTTTAAGATTAAGTGTTTCAATCTATGAACACAGTGCATCATTCCACTTATTTGTGTATCTTTAATTTCTTTCAGCAACATTTGTAGTTTTCAGTATACAAGTTTTTGCCTCTTTGGTTAAATTTATTCATAAGTATTTTAGTTTTGATGTTATTGTAAATGGAATTTTTAAGATTTCCTTTTTAAATTTTACATCGAAATGCAACTAAATTTTGTGTGCTGATTTTGCATCCTGCAACTTTGTTTTGTAGTTCTAACAGGGTTTTATGGGTGGAATCTCTAGGGTTTTGTACATAAAACATCATCTTGTCTGTAAACAAATCATTTTACCTCTTCCTTTCCAATATGATGGCCTCTTTAATTTTTGCCAGTTGAACAGACTGGTCCCAAATATGGTTCCCTGATCACTGATGAGGCGGAATATCTTTTTATAAGGAAGCATTAATACCAGTCCCATAATAGTAACATTTACATAGGATGTTAGGATAAATATAAAGTCCTAAGTTTCAGCCTTCATCTCTAAATCTTAGGGTCTCATTCCCTCTCTTCTGTTCCTAATGAGTGCTGTAGTAGACAATTTTTGAAGACTAATTTGCTACAGCATTAAGCTTAAGCCTTTCTATTAGTCTTTCAAATGCACAACATAAATGATTCTTAACCTTTACTGATTTATAAACACCTTTGAGAATTGGATGAATACTACAACACTTCAACTCAGAAAAAAAAGCACACATGAAGTTTTGCATGCATTATCAGGAGACGATGTATGGCTCTCCTGAAGTTCAACCATTAGTCTGGGCGTGGTGTCTCATCCCTGTAATCCCAGCACTGTAGGAGGCCTAGATGGGTGGATAACTTGAGGCCAGGAGTTTGAGACCAGCTTGGGTAAGATGGCTAAACACTATCTCTACAAAAAATACAAAAATTAGCCGGGTGTGGTGGTGCACACCTGTAGTCCCAGCTACTCAGGAGACTGAGGTGGGAGGTCAAGGCTGCAGCGAGCCATGATTGCACCACTGCACTCCAGCCTAGGTGACAGAACAAGACCCCTTCTCAAAAATAAATAAAGTTGGCTGGGCACAGTGGCTCAGGCCTGTAATCCCAGCACTCTGGAAGGCCGAGGTGGGTGGATCACTTGAGGTCAGGAGTTCAAGACCAGCCTGGCCAACATGGTGAAACCCCGTCTCTACTAAAAATACGAAAATTAGCCAGGTGTGGTGGTGCAGGCCTGTAATCCCTGCATGGGAGGCTGAGGCAGGAGAATCAATTGAACCTGGGAGGCGGAGGCTGTAGTGAGCTGAGATCATGCCACTGTACTCCAGCCTAGATAACAGAGTGAGACCCTGTCTCAAAAACAAAAAAAATAAAGTGCAACCATGGACCTCTTACAGATACAACCTGGATTCACTTTAGTCAATCCTGTTTCTATCAAATATATAATCTCTTTCTATATTTTAGTTGTTTTTACTACACACTAACTCCCACATCCTACCACTTTGTTCCCAACTCAATGCTTTTAATCACTGCTTGTGTCCTAATTGAATTTCACCTTTTCTTCAAGGTCTACCTAAAATTTCCAATTCTTTCAAGATATTTCTCCAACCCACTGTCTTCTCTCCCAAAGGTTTCATTCATTCATTCAATAAATACAAATTGTGCAACTTCTCTGTCCTTGACCATGTTCCAAAAGCTGAAGATGCAACAATGAACACAGTCTCTGTCCTAAAGAAACAGTGCTCAGCCAGGAGCAGTGGCTCACACCTATTAACCCACTGCTTTGAGAGGTCAAGGCAGGAAGACTGCTTGAGGCCAGGAGTTCAAGACTAGCCTGAGCAACATAGTGAGACCCATAGCTCTATGCACGTGCACACACATGCACACACATACACAAATTAGCTGGGCGTGGTTGCACACACTAGTTAATCAGCTACTCCTAGCTACTCAGGAGGCTGAGGTGGAAGGATTGCTTGAGGACTGCTTTAGCCTGGGAGTTCAAGGTCATAGTGAGCTACAATCGAGTCACTGCATTCCAGACTGGATGACACAGTGAGACCCTGTCTCTTAAAAAAAACACAACAGTACAGGATTATCCAACCAGCAGATGAAACATGTATTTAGGGCATACACACATGGACTCAGAGGGAAAACATTTAGAAAAAATAAGATTTCAAAAATAATAATTAAAAATATATTTCACCTTAGTATTTTAATTATATCTGGGAAGAGACCTCATGATCTTCTCAGTGCCCAGGGTTTCTGAAGGCCTTCATCTAGTCCTACTAGCCCAGTAGGAGAGAAATCTCATAAAAACCTGATTCCTTTCCTGTTTTCTCTGATATGAATTTGTTCAGGTATCCAAGAAAAAAGTCTGGGAGCTGCCCCTAACTCCTTCTTCTTCCCAGTCTTCCACACTCAGTCATCTTTGTATTTGACAAAGATCACTACTGCCTAAATGAGAAGAATGGCCTGAAGGGGACAGAATTGGGTATACAACTGGAGACCAGTTAGAAAGCTGTAATACAAGTGGAGATAATGATGAACTGAATTGAGGTGTACTAGAGGAGACTGAAAGATGTGAAAAAAAGATATGAAAAGGGGGAAATCTATGAAACTTGCAAAGTAAACATGTGAGATAAAGAGGGAGTTACTGAGGATAGTTCCCTTATTTTTGGCTTGAAAACCAGTTAGATGGTGGTGCTACTCATTAAGAGAACAAGGGAATATGGAGTTTGGGGAAAAGAACACAATGGATTGATTTTGGTATATCCAAATGGAAATTTTCAGTGAGCGGCTAACTACTAGGCCTGACACTGGAAAGAACTTGGGCTCAGATAAGATTTTATGCATTATCAGCAGATAAATGGTAACTGAAGCTACTGAAGAAATGAGCACAGGGAAAATGAATAAAATAAGAAAATTAGTTCAAGTATTATGTGCTCAGTGGTTGAATATCCAATAAAAAGAACGTAACAGTAATGTGTTACTGGCCATGTAACAAGAACAGACAGACCATGGACCTTCTAAACACTTTCCTTACATACTTTTAAAAAAATAAAATCCTTTAAATTTACATACTATTATGACATTTTACACTCCAGAAAAACCAAGGCATGGTATAGTGAAAAATTTGCCTGAAATTGCACATCTAGTTAAATGGAGAAGCCAGGATTTGAAGACAGGTAGTCTGAATCCAGAACTTTGTTCTCAACCCTATACAAACCTCACAGTAGTTCTTGAAGGTAGATATTTGTATTTATACTTTACAGATTTAAAACAATGAGGCTCAGATAAATTAAATAACTTGCTAAAAATAAGGTAGCTTACATGTAGTGGGACTAAAATTGAAAGGTAAAGTTCATATTGTTTCAAACCTGAGGGTAAGCAGGGATTTATAATTCTCTTACAGTCTTTTACAATACCTAGCTTAGTACTGTGTATTTAAACAACAGTATTGGGCTGGGCATGGTGGCTCATGCCTGTAATCCAAGCACTTTGGGAGACCGAGGTAGGTGAATCACCTGAGGTCAGGAGATCAAGACCAGTCTGGCCAAAAAGTTGAAACCCTGCCTCTACTAAAAATACAAAAATTAGCTGGGCGTGGCGGTGCATGCCTGTAAACCCAGCTACTCAGGAGGCTAAGGCAGGAAAATTGCTTGAATCCGGGAGGCGGAGATTGCAGTGAACTAAAATTGTGCCACTGCACTCCAGCCTGGGCGACAGAGTGAGATTCCATCTCAAAAATAAAATAACTAACTAACTAAATAAATAAATAAAAATAAATGAAGCACAGTATTGGCTGGGCATGGTGGCTCATGCCTGTAATCCCAACACGTTGGGAGGCTGAAGCAGGAGGACTGCTTTGAACCTGAGTTTGAGACCCAGCCTGGGCAACAGACCCTGTCTCTACAACACAAAACCCCAAAGCAACAACAATATTATTATTATTATTATTATTATTATTATTATTATTATTATTATTATTATTTCTGTCAAGCTGTTCTTTATTTCAGGGAGAAGCCAGGGGAGGGGGCTCAGTCTTTCTTGGCAGCAGCTTTCCTCATAGCGGCCAATACGTTGCTCAGCTCCTTCCGCTTCCTCTTGGCGCCGATGTGCGTCCCCACCCTTTTCTTGATAAACTTGAGGGCCCATTTGTTCTTGGAGACCTTCAGTAACTACACGGCGCGCCGCTCGTACGGGGCAAAGCCACACACCTTCTGAATCATGTCCCGCACGAACTTGGTGTGTTTCGTCAGACGCCCGCGGCGGCGGCTGTGCCTGGGCTTGCACGTTCTTGGTCACCTTGTGGCCCTCGTTGAGGCCCACGGCCATAGGGTAGCGTAGAGCCATGGCTACTGCTCTCCAGTGGCGGCCATGGCGGAAGGGCTGGCGCCGCGCGGAACTCTCACAACAATATTATTGTTACTAATTCTACTAATAACGTAAGAACAGGCTTAGCTCCCATTCACCTTTCACAGAAAGTTACTTGAAGATGTACCACAACATCAATTATAAACTAGAAAAAAAAATAGGTTCAAGAGAATAGTAAAATTAAGTCCCAGGACAAAAGTCTTGCTATTGTACTAGAGACCGGAGGAGGTCATGAGCTTTGGGAGAGCTGTCCTCATGGGGAAAACTTTTAAATCTAAAAATTAGATAGTACAACTGAGAGCTTAGAGAATTTGGGAATATGACAAAGAAAACTAGTTGAATCTAGAAAAGATGTTATCTGAACTTGTCTCTAGCACTGTTCTTAAACAAGGGGCATAGTGTCATGACATCATTACCCTAGAAGTGTATCCTAGCAGTCCATGGCTGCAAACATTTACACAGGAATAACTTAACTGCTTATTAATATATTTCATATTTTCTTATTTGTTCATATTTTAACATCTCTGAATGGGATTCATCTTACAATCAATGGTATGTCATGGTTTAATTATTTTTTCCTTTTTAGTAGTAAAATAATGATGCATCTTACAATGAATAGCATGTCGAATTTGATGAATTGTGTGTGCCAAGCACTGCTTGAAATGCTTTATAATATACTCTTCCTCATTCAATCTTCATAACAATTTTATGCAGCTGATGTTACCACCATTTTTAAGGCTCAAAGATGCTAAACAACAGGTTCTAGGATTGCTGTCAAGTAACTGGCAGAGCCAGAATTTAAAAGCAGGTCGATTTCCAAGATCATGCTCTTACTGTTATCTCAGCACTTACCTTGGGTGATACAAAGGTGAATAAAAATCTATCCTTGTCTGAACTGCTCAAATCAACGTCTAGCTCAAATATGATCTTTTTGAAACCTTTCCAACTCCCCAGGAAGAACACATCTTGTTCTCCTCAACATTATAAGAATCTCTATAATACCTATATTCTATTGTATAATCTCCCTGGGCCCTTGGAAGTCAGGAATATTCTCTTAACCATCCTTTTGACCGTACACTGCCTACTACTGTTCTTGACGTATAGTAGAAGCTCGATAATATTTCTTACAAAGGAGATAGGGTCTCTGCTGCTAAGTCTAGGAGACAAGAAATGCACATAAAGCTAAAAAAAGGTCAAAAGTAGTGTTTAGGAGAATTATATATTTAAGTGCAGTAGAGTTTAAAAGAACCAATGAGGACTGGGCACGGTGGCTCACGCCTGTATTCCCAGCACTTTGGGAGGCCGAGGTGGGTGGATCTGAGGTCAGGAGTTCAAGATCAACCTGGCCAACATGGCGAAACCCCGTCTCTACTGAAAATACAAAAATTAGCGGGGTGTGGAGGTGGGTGCCTGTAGTCCCAGCTACTCGGGAGGCTGAGGCAGGAGAATCGTTTGAACCTGGAGGCAGAGGCTGCAGTGAGCCGAGATTGTGCCACTGCACTCCAGCCTGGGCAACAAGAGTGAAACTCCATCTCAAAAAAACAAAAAACAAAAAACAAAACCCCACCAATGATAGGAAGTACAAGAGGATACAGCTCAGCCAGCTTCCAGGTTTTTTTTTTTTTTTTTTTTTTTTTTTTTTTGAGATGGAGTCTGGAACTGTTGCTCAGGCTGGAGTGCAGTGGTGCCATCTCAGCTCACTGCAAGCTCCGCCTCTGGGTTCACGCCATTCTCCTGCCTCAGCCTCCCGAGTAGCTGGGACTACAGGTGCCCGCCAGCACGCCCGGCTAATTTTTTTGTATTTTTAGTGGAGACAGGGTTTCACCGTGTTAACCAGGATGGTTTCGATCTCCTGACCTTGTGATCCGCCAGCCTCGGCCTCCCAAAGTGCTGGGATTACAGGCGTAAGCCACCGCGCCCGGCGCCAGCTTCCAAGTTTTCTCACTCACTCTCTCTCTCTCTCTCACACACACACACACACACACACACCCCAGTCTGAAAAAGCTGAAACCGTCTACAATGGCTGAAACCACGCTGCTGAGGCATTTTTAAATTTTAATTAGTTACCAGCATGTATAAATTGAAGTTTCACATAAAACCCTGGATTTCTGGATTTTCCTGAGAAACGAAGTCATCTCAGAAACTGGGTGCTCATTCTCCGAGAGAAATGGGTTGGATTTGGGTATCAAATTCTCCTTTCAGATGAACTTAGTGCTCCCTTAGCCATCATAGTACCTTCCACCATTTTTTTAGGCTCAGCTTGCATAACGTAATTTATATTCTCTTGCCAATTAAGGCATCTGGGTTTATGACCCTTTCTCTAGACACATTACTTACTCACTGCACTATCACACTATGAATTTTCAGGCATCCGTGCTTTGACTTCCACTTTGCCTAGAAAGTCCTTTGCTTTCTCCAAAAGCACTCCTACTCCCCTAAGGCACTGCTTCAATTCTTTTCGTTAGTTTCTTCTGACCGCCCTCTCAACCGTGTCACGCAGCACTGTGGTAATACCTCTATTAAAACCCTTATCAAAGCGTATGCACAAGCTTCTCCTCCTCGCGCTGACAATTCGCTCCTTGAGGCCAGCGGCCCACAACTAACTCATTTCGCGGCCCCAGCTGCACGTCCTTGCTCTGGCACCTACACCCAGGCGTTCAGTACGTTTGCGGAAGTCAGTCTTCTTACTTCACGGCAAATCCAAGCTAAACTAATATTACGATCACAGAAGTGCAGCTGAGATGGAAGCCAAGACTATCCCAATTACTGATTCTGGCCGAGAAAAAGGCGCGCGCCAGCACCCCAATCAGTAAAAACTACCGGGCAAAGTTCGCCGCCGCCACTATCTTGCTCTGGGTCTGAAATAGTTCCAATTCTCGCGAGATTCGGTCTGAGTACCAGCCTTCAGCTCCAGTGATTTGCGGATTCGTTTCCTCTAGATTCTCGTGGCTACGCCGTTCTCAGACACGAGCCTTTCCGGTGCTGTGCCCCGGAAGCGGAAGTGCGATCTTCGGGCTGTCAGAGTTGGTCTGTTACTCTGTGGTGGTGGAGTCTACGGAAGCCGTTTTCGCTTCACTTTTACTGGCTCTAGAGCGCTTTCCCCCTGGCGAGTGGGAGTGCAGGGACGAAGGTGCGAGATGAGCACTATGTTCGCGGACACTCTCCTCATCGTTTTTATCTCTGTGTGCACGGCTCTGCTTGCAGAAGGTGAGAGCGGCTATTTCTCAGACGTTTGATCAGTCCCCGGGAGGAAGGGCCCCGGGGTCCCTTGTGCCTCCAGGGGAAAGATCGCGAGCCTTACTTGCTAGAGAGGCTCATCTACTCTACTCCAGGGCATCTCTGGGCAACTCGTGAACAGGAGGAGCAGGAGGGGAGTGTGGAGTCGATTGCCGAGTTTTCTTTGGTCTCAGGTAGATTTCACTTGTGTAATTGTGGAGACACCTTCACATCATGTTACTGTTGTTTTGGCTGAAGAGTCAGTTGTATTAACCTTTGAAAAAAGTTAACCATGGGTAAATACCAAGCAAAAAGTTGGAATCCCTCCTTCTCCAACAGTAACCTCTAATAGTTTGTTGTGATCGTTCCAGTCATTTCTCTATTAACATGTTGCTTTTACTGTTTTAGGCATAACCTGGGTCCTGGTTTACAGGACAGACAAGTACAAGAGACTGAAGGCAGAAGTGGAAAAACAGAGTAAAAAATGTGAGTGTGACAACACATTAGAAATAATTTCAACACGTCAAGCTCATTAAGTCCATGTTCACAGTAAATATTTTAAGAGCACCAGCTGGTACGAAGATGAACCTGACTTGAAGCCTATTCAGAAATAGAAGACTTTTATGCAAAATGTGTAATACCAACTAGAGGGAAGTGGGGGACGTGGCAGATACATGTTTTGTGCTGTGGTGGTTCTAAAGAAGAGGTTCAGCTTGGTGCAGTGGCTTACTCCTGTTAATCCCAGCACTTTGGAAGGCTGAGGCAGGACTGAACCTAGGGGTTTGAGACCAGCCAGGGTAACATAGGGAGACCTCATCTCTACAAAAAAAAATTGGCTGGGTATGGTGGTACATGCCTATAGTCCCAGCTATTTGGGAGACTGAAGCATGAAGATCCCTTGAGCCCAGGAGGTTGAGGCCACAGTGGGCCACGATGGTGTCACTACACTGCCTCCTGGGCAATAGAGTGAGACTTGTCTTTAGAAAAAAAGAAGCGGTTTCATTCAGTTATGCGGAACCATGGTAGCCTTCATAATGCTGATGGCCTTGCAGTTCCTTGTGGGTAGTTAGAATTTGGATAGAGAATGAAATGGGGAAAGGAAATTCCAGGTAAAGGAAATAACATATGAGCAAAAATACGGAAATCTTAACATTTAAGGCGTGTTTGGAGGATAATAGGTCATTATGACTGGTGTCAAGGTAAGTGGTGTCTTCAGAGATAAGCCAGGTTTCAGTTGGGTTAGGAAGTTGAAGAGGTGTTTGAGGAAAAGATTAAAAACAAGAAGGGTTTGTTACCTTTGAAATAAAGCAGGAATTCCACAGGACTCAGCTAAAGGTACAAGGTAAATGGTTCCTTATAGGCCTGATTTAGTTTTCTCTGTTCTTTTCTCCCTTATAAGGATTAAATATAGCTTTGGTTTCTTAGAATTCCTACAACTTTCTGTATTCTGTGACTTTTTCTTATATCTTCATAGGAATTTGAAGTTTTTTTCTTAAATTACCACATTTGATCCACACAGCAACCATTTGTGGTCACTCGTATAAATATTACTTCCATGTCATAGGAAAGAAAACTGAGCCTCAGGATGATAATGACAACTTACGTCACAGAGAAAACAAAGAATAGAGACCAGACTCAGACTTTTAAAATTACAGCTTACTGTTACTTCATTTACTCAATGTTGATTATGTACCTCAGCATATCTGAGCCAAACTCCTTATCTTTACCTTCACAAACAAGATACTCTTCCAGAATTTCCCTATTTTGGTGATGGGTACCTCCATGCTTCCAGTAGTGTAAGCCAGAAACCTTGATATGCTTTATTAATTTGGCTTCCAGGATACCATACTCTCTGTTTTGCTGCTCTCTATCTTACTGGCCATCCTTTTTTTATTTTTTACTTTTTAATTTAATTTAATTTTTTTTTTTTGGAGACAGGGTCTCACTCTGTCACCCCCCCACAGCTCATTGCACCCTGGACCTCCCAGGCTTAAGTGATCCTCCTGCCTCAGACTCCTGAGTAGCTGGGACTACAGACACACGCCACCATGACTGGCTAATATTTTGGAGAGATGAGGTCTTGCTCTGTTGTCAGGGCTGATCTCAAACTCCTGGGCTCAAGCGATCCTCCTGGTTAGGCCTCCCAAAGTGCTGGGATTTACAGGCATGAACCACAGTGCCCAGCCTTTACTGATCATTCTTCTGCAGTTTACTTGTTGGTTTCATTTCTTGACCTCCTGTTGTTGGGGGTGACATGAAATTTAGGTTTTTTTCTCTACATTCACTTCCTTGGTGAACTTACCTTTCAGCTGTATTGGCCAGTGACTCCCAAATTTATGTAACCCTCTCTCCTTAATTCAAGATTCACGTATCAATGCATCAGTTTGTTATCTCAGCTAGAATGTTTGGTGGACATCTCAATCCCAACACATCCCAAATTGAATACTTGTTCCTCATGTCTAAGCCTGTGTCATTTGTAGCCTTCTTTATCTTGGTCTATGGCATTTCTGTCCTTCCACTTGCTTAGGCCATAATTCTTGTGCAGTTATCTTTTACTCTTCTTAAAACCCATATCTAGTCTGTCTGCAGATACTGTGGGGTCTCCTTTTTGGGGAAATACCCCAAACCAGTAAAGGTTCAGAGAGCTTCCGATATCCAGAATTTGACCATTTTTCATTAGCTCCAGTGTTAACCACTGTGGTCTAAGCACTGTGATCTTTTGCATGGATTATTGCAACAGTCTCCAACAAGCGTTCCTGTCTTCCTGAAGTCTGTTCTCAAGATGACAGCCAGAATAATCTTTTTAAAAGCCTATTAGGTCATGTGCCTTTCACTCAGCAGAAAAGCCAGCATCCTTACAATGGCCTACAGAGCTTCCTTTTTACCACTCTGATATTCTTTCTTCTCACTTACCCTGCTTTACCCACACTGTCCAACTTGCTGTTCTTTACACATACTGGCCATACTCTGTGCTGAGAGTGGTTCTTTCTAGTGGTTGTTCCTTCTGCCTAGAAATGTTCTTCCCTACAGTATGTGCTGGGCTAATCCTATTACCTTATTCAAATCTTTGTTCCAACATCACCTCTGACGCTTAAGTTGACCACTCTATTTGAAACTGCAACCTGCCAGTCTCCCCTACTCCTAATATTCCTTACCCTGTTCTATTTTTTTCTGTTGCTTTTATTACTTTCTAATATACTGTATGATTTACTTATTTATCATGTTATTGTTTATTGTGTATTTCTACCTGCTAGAATGAAAACTCCACTAGGGCAGGGTTCTTTGTTGTTGTTTACCTATGTATCCTGTTTACCTAGAACACTGACTGGCACATAGTAAATGTTTAATAAACATTTATTGATTTGAATGCTTTCTTCTTTTGCCCCATATATGCAGTCCATTACCAAGCCCTATTGCTGTTTTCCTGATTAGTTTTCAGATCATTTCACATCTCTCCATTTCTCCCACCACCACCTAGTCTAAACTTCTATTATATTTCATTTAATCTGCTGCAGTAACCTCCTCTCTGGTCCACCTGCACCCACTCAAATTTGTCCCCTATAATGCATCTAGGGTAATGTTTTTTTTTTTTTTTTTTTTGAGACGGAGTCTTGCTCTGCCACCCAGGCTGGAGTGCAGTGGCCGGATCTCAGCTCACTGCAAGCTCTGTCTCCCGGGTTTACGCCATTCTCCTGCCTCAGCCTCCCGAGTTAGGGTAATGTTTTAAAACACAAATCTGATTATGTTACTTGTCTTTCTTAAAACCTTTCAATTTCTTCACAGTTGCTTTAGGATAAACATGTGGCCTGTAAGGTCCAGCATGGTACGGCACCACCCTCCCTTCTCCTGGCTACGTCTTGTATCATGTTCTCTCTTGCTCCCTGTTCTCTATTCATTCATGCCTTTTTTCTGTCCTCTGGGCTAGTCTTATGGTTTCCTACTATAGGCACTTTGTATCTGTTGTTCCTCCTATCTGGAATAATTTTCCCTTCTCATTTTGTTTAGTAAAATCCTACACATTCTTCAGATCTCAAAGCCTTATCCAGTCTCCCAGACGGGGCCAAATCTTCCTATCATAGTTTATGATTTATCCACATACCTCTCCTTAGAGTGTTTGTCACAATTGCAGTTTTACCTATATATGATTATGGTCATCAGGGTAATGTGTCTCTCCTCAACAAAACTGTAATTTCTATGAGGACAAAGGCCATTGTATCCACAGTACCTAATGCAGTGCCTGGCACATATTAGATACTTGATAAATGTATATTGAATAAATTATCTGTATAGCATAATATCACATATATTCTTTGTGAAAAATTGTTTTGCTACGATCCTATGCTAGTTGGCAGCATGCAATGACATCCCTGTATGCATTTCTTCATGTCATTTATATCATTGAGTAGTTTTATGAAATACAAAACAAATTTAGCTTCACATTTGTTTGAATATACTCATACCTTAAATATTTATATAATATGGATTTGCCCTATAGATTTTGAGCTTCACTGGTATCTATGATATTGCCTTGTCTTTAATTATTTACATTATAGAAATAAATGAAGTCTCCTTCACTGTACACTGCAATTCAAAGTAATACCGTTGAGGCCAGGCACAGTGGCTTACACCTGTAATCCCAACACTTTGGGAGGCTGAGGCAGGTAGATTGCTTGAGCTCAGGAGTTCAAGACCAGCCTGGGCAACATGGCAAAACCCCACCTCTACAAAACATACAAAAAATTAGCCTGACATGGTGGCGTGTTTCTGTGGTCCCAACTACTTGGGAGGCTGAGGTGGGAGGATTGCTTGAGCTCAGGAGGTGGAGTTTGCAGTGAGCAGAGATGGGAGATTGGGCCACTGCATTCCAGCCGAGGTGACAGAGTGAGATCCAATCTTGAACAAAAACAAAACAAAGTAATACATTTGCCAGTTTACACGTCTATAGTTGCAATTTTACTATAATTTCTTCATATACTTCCTTTGAAGGTAAGTATGAGGTAGGCTGATGATTGGAATGACTCATGGCATTTCTTGTGGTCTTAGGTCCTCTACTCCGGATAATCTACCAAAACTCAGTAAGCATGTATTATTTTTTTTTATATGATCAATTGAAATATTTGATTGCTTGCTATGTGTTGAGTTTACCATAGCAAGTACAATATGAAATGAGTGGCCACAAATTCTGTCTCTGGAATGTATAATCAAATGCACAGCTATTATGTTTAGCATGAGGAATATTAAAAAGGAAAAACATAAGGTAAATTTCCTCTTTGAACAAATGTCTTAATTGCAAATACAGAATTCCTTCTGATACTTAGTAGGAATTTAAGCAAGGGAAGTTTGTAGGGTTTTTGAAGAATATCAAAAAATATAAAGAGGTTTGAATCAGAATTTGATATAGGTTACTTTGCTTGTGCTGATCTGGTCCTTGGCATTTTTAAAAGAATACTGGTACCAAAAAGCAGTCCTACTGAGCTGCCTTTAGCAAAAGAAAATGCTTTCTTACAGATAGTAAGTTGGTGGACTCAGATGGTCACTGGGCTTATAGACGTACTCTGAATATCAGTGGGTCTCCTTTTATTGTGTTACTATTATAATATATACTAATGAAAGGATACTTCAATAAATGAGAAAGATTAGAGTACAGTATATATAACTTGATTCTTATAACACATTTGTTAATTTGAGAGCATTTACTAAGTATAAATTGCTGTGAAGTATGAGTTATGTTGTTTACGGTAAAATAGGATAAATCTTTTAGAATAATCTATAAACTGTTTGGCAGAACTCTGGAATTCAGAAGGCAGGAATACCAGGTCATGGACAGAAATGCATTTCATAGTAGACATCTTTTATTTTTGTCAACTCTGACTTTTCTACTTCTTGTTGTCAGGTAAGATTCTGATGAATAAATATCAACAACCAAGGTTTCATCACAACTTCATGAAGTTTGAAAAACCTTAGATTAATGTATCCCTAAAAACAGTTTATCTAGTCTCAATCTGGTCTGCGAGAGGACCAGACTAATGTTTATGAAATTGTCTTATGTTTCTATTCTCTAGCCTTCTGTCTTTTTATTGCCCTGTTTTCTCTGTGGTCATGATTAACTGCCAAGTAGTTGTGTTATAGTCCTTCTGGGGTGGGAAAGAAATATTTTTGTTTCTTTGATAATAATGATAAAGAATAAAACATTAAGTGTTTTCTAAATCCATTTTGTCTTTTGAAATGTTATCCTTATAACATTTTAATAAAAATGTTTATTTTTTATGTATTTATTTTTTGAGACAGGGTTTCACTGTGTCACCCAGGTTGGAGTACAGTGGCCCAGTCATGGCTCACTGCAGTGTTGACTTCCTGGGCTCCTGTGATCCTCTCATCTCAGCCTCCTGAGCAGCTGGCATCACAGGAGTGCACCACCATGGCCGGCTGATTTTTGTAGTTTTGGTAGAGACAAGGTTTCAGCATGTTGCCCATGCTGATCTATCGAACTCCTGAACTGAAACGATCCTCCCATCTTGGCCTCTCAAAGTGCTGGGCTTACAGACCTGAGCCACTGCACCCGACATAAAATGTTGTTTTTATAACATCTTAAAATGTGAAATTTGACATTTTTCTTTTATGATCTCTCACTAGTATGTTCATTCAAAATCTTTCTCTCTCTCTTTCCACATACATGATGTTGTGTTTTATTTTATTTTATTTTGGTGACAGGATTTCACTCTCTCATAGGCTGGAGTGCAGTGGAGCGAACACAGCTCACTGCAGCCTCAAGCTCCTAGGCTCAAGAGCTCCTCCTGCCTCAGCCTTCTGAGTAGCTGGGACTATAGGCATGTGTCACCACACTCAGCTAATTTTTAAATTTTTTATAGAGACAGAGTCTTGCCATGTTGCCCAGGCTGATCCCAAACTCCTGGGCTCAAGCAGTCTTCCTGTTTCACCCTCCCAAAGTGCTGGGATTACAGGTGTGAGCCACATGCCTGGCCTATATCTTATCTTTTTGTTTACCTAGAACAGTATCTGTTACTCAGTTTCCCAGAACATACATAAACTATACACACATACACACACACACACACACACAAATCACATAAATCACATTTTATTTTGGCCAACCCTTTAAATTTCATTTGCAATATTGGAGTTAAATTGAATTTTACAATTCTTAGATAAAGCAGTGATACTAATTTTGCTTTTAGAATTCAGGGACAAACTTCCTGTACTAAAGGAAAGAGTTCTACTTGCTAATTCTCTTTAATGTAGGTTTTAGAAATGATACCTATACCGTACTGTTTGCTATTAGCATACTAAAATCATATGGGTAACAGATAATATAAATAAACTAAGTAAAGGCAATTTTTGACATATCCCTAGTCCATTTACAGGAGATTAAATATAGAAAAATAATATAAATACATTACACTATTTCTTTTCCTTTTCTTTTTTTTTGAGATGGGGTCTCTCTCTGTCGCCAGACTGGAGTGCAGTGGTGAGATCTCGGCTCACTGCAACTTCTGCCTCCCGGGTTCAAGCAATTCTCTTGCCTCTGCCTCCCAAGTAGCTGGGACTACAGGCATGTGCCACCACGTGCAGCTAATTTTTGTATTTTTAGTAGAGATGGGTTTTCACCATGTTGGCCAGGATGGTCTGGATCTCTTGACCTCGTATTCCACCTGCCTTGGCCTTCCAAAGCGCTGGGATTACAGGTGTGAACCACCAGGCCTGGTCCACTATTTCTTTTTCAAAAGCTTATTGTTATGTAATCTTGATAGTAATTGAAATGCATCAGCAAAATTGGTCTTTTTTTTTTTTTTTTTTTGAGAGACAGAGTCTCGCTCTGTCACCCAGACTGGAGTGGAGTGGTGCGATCTTGACTCACTGCAACCTCGACCTTCTGGGTTCAAGTGATTCTCCTGCCTCAGCTTCCCACGTAGCTGGAATTACAGGCATATGCCACTACGCCAGCTCATTTTTGTACGTTTTTTTTTTTTTTTTTTTTTTAAGACGGAGTCTCGCTCTGTCACCCAGGCTAGAGTGCTATGGCCAGATCTCAGCTCACTGCAAGCTCCGCCTCCCGGGTTCACGCCATTCTCCTGCCTCAGCCTCCCAGGTAGCTGGGACTACAGGCGCCCGCCACCTCGCCCGGCTAGTTTTTTGTATTTTTTAGTAGAGACGGGGTTTCACCGTGTTAGCCAGGATGGTCTCGATCTCCTGACCTCGTGATCCGCCCATCTCGGCCTCCCAAAGTGCTGGGATTACAGGCTTGAGCCACCGCGCCCGGCCATTTTGTACGTTTTTTAGTAGAGACGGGGTTTCACTATATGTTGGCCAGGCTGGTCTCAAACTCCTGACCTCAGGTGATCCTCCCGCCTAGGCCTCCCAAAGTGCTGGGGTTACAGGTGTGAGTCACTGCGTCTGGCTGGTCTTCGCTTTTCTGGCTCTCCTGATTTTCCTGCAGTGTGCATATATCTATCTTGTCACATTACTGTAATTGTCATTTGATTATCTCCCCTGACTACAGTATTCTTTAGAAGGTAGGGAGCATATTTTTTTCATCTGCTTAGAGTTATTTAGGCAGCGAATAACTGAGTGAATAAATTTCTACCGTTTGTCATAAGATAATGGAATTACAATTAACCTAGTTATCTGAGAGAGCAGAATTTGAAAATTGTGCTTTGACGCTAGCTAAGGTAATCATCCTCAGCTGATAGTCTGTTTTCATTGTGATCGTATCAATACAATTCTTTATGGGTATTTGATTAATGATGCTTATAATTGTTTCATTCTTAGAATGTTGCATCTACCTTTTACCATCAGTAGCTGTGAGAGTGGACCAGTTAACTTAATCATGACCATAATCAGTCACTGTGTAACTTTCTTGCAAGCTTTTTTCATTGGTTCAGCTGTAATAAAGCATCCTTTGTTCCTTTGGTATAGTCCAGTTAATTTTTACTGTGTTACTATGTTGTTTACAGTGGAAAAGAAGAAGGAAACAATAACAGAGTCAGCTGGTCGACAACAGAAAAAGAAAATAGGTAAGATGAGATATTGGTCAAATGAAATTTGGTTTTTCTTGGAAAAAAATTAATCCTTAGATAATGAAACTATAATAAAATTATTAACAGTGATAACTCACATTTCTATGATTTTATGGTTTATAAAGCACGTGCGTACTTTATCTCACTTGATTCTTACCCATTTCGTGAGGTATACAGGACAAATTTAAGCAGTTCCTCTATTTTTGCTCTTAGCTTTGGAATTTGAGTTTTGTAAAATGACAGTTGTGGCTTTTGAACTTGGCTGAGGGTTTTTGGCATAGTTTGTAAAAGCATATTTTTTTTTTATATCTAAGATGATTATTTCCACTTAAGTCTTACTTGTATTCTTTGTTTCCATGGCTTCCTTACTGAGTATTGACTAGTGATGGAAATCCACCAAGGGGTAGGAAATTTTCTGAGTAATTTTGATGTACTTGGAGAAATAATGAACATATCATATGTTTTTAGTTTTTTAGTATAACTTAGAATTTAAGTAATTCTGTTTCCAAAAGGCAATTCATAAGGATTGTATATGACTTGTTTTTATACATTATGATGTTTCTTGATTCTGAAATTAGGAAAAAAATTATTGTGAGATTGTGTATTTGTTTCAGAAACTGTGTCTGTATACCTAGGTCACTGCTGTTACAGCCCAGGGGAGAATTCCATGCAATTAGATTATGTCAATTCCTGTTCTGATTAAAGTTTTTCAGTTAGTATAGCGATCCTGGATGTTTTTTAAGTGGTCTGTTTACTTAATTCTATGGGAAAATGCTATTGAACATTTACTCTGTATGTGTCAGTTACCCCTAACAGCATTGGAGAAACAAAGTAGAAAAAGATTCTATTTTTATGAACTGTGTTTAGAGAGGGAAAATAGACCAGAAAATAAATGATTACTATGCAGGATGATAAGTACTTTTTTGTTTGTTTGCTTGTTTTGTTTTTGTTTTTTTTTTTTTTTGAGACAGAGTGTCACTCGTTTCCCAGGCTGTAGTGCAGTGGTGTGATCTCGGCTCACTGCAACCTCCTCCGCCTCCTGAGTTCAAGCGATTTTCCTGCCTCAGCCTCATGAGTAGCTGGGACTATAGGCATGCACCACCACACCTGGCTCATTTTTGTATTTTTAGTAGAGACGGGATTTCCCCAAGTTAGCTAGGCTGGTCTCAAACTTCTGACCTCAGGTGATCCGCCTGCTTCAACCTCTCCAAGTGCTGGGCTTATAGGCATGAGCCACTGTGCCCGCCGAGAGTCTTGAGGAACAGAAATTTAAGGAACAACAGAAGAAGTAAAGTTCTGAAAAAGTATTGCCAGATAAGTTGGAAAGTAGTAGTGTCACAGAAGTTGAGAGGAGAGTGTCAGGGAGGAGGAAGGACCTGATGATGATGGTAAATGTCTAAGAAATGGAGGTTATTAGTGCTTTTAGCAAAAACGGTTTCAGTGGCATGATGGGGGACAGAAGCCAGATCATATAGATGAAGGAGAGAATGCAGACATTGAGAATGCAGACAGTGAGAAAATGAAGACATTGAACATGGACAACTCTTTCAAGTACCTTTGCTATAAAAAATAGGAGGGATATAAGAATGGAAGGCAGATTATCCTCTGTCCTTAAATTGGCAACACAGAGTATCTGAATTCAAATGATCTTAACATGGAGTGCAACCCTGAATTGTTTGCTCACCCAAAAAAAAAATCTCATCAGAAGTTATAAGAAATAGTATTTATGGCTGGGTGTGGTGGCTCACGCCTGTAATCCCAGCACTTTGGGAGACCAAGACGTCTGGGTGGATCACCTGAGGTCAGGAGTTCAATACCAGCCTAACCAACATGATGAAACCCTATCTCTACTAAAAATACAAAAATTAGCCAGGCATAGTGGCGCATGCCTGTAATCCCAGCTACTTGGGAGGCTGAGGCAGGAGAATCACTTGAATCCGGCAGGTGGGAGGTGAAGGTTGCAGTGAGCTGAGATCGCGCCATTGCACTCCAGACTGGACAACAAGAGCAAAACTTTGTTGCAAAAAAAAAGAAGTAGTATTTATGAAGAGTTGCTTATCAAAATCTTACTAGAAATTATGAGATGTAATATTTATGAGGAATTACTTGAAAGATGATCTAGCCATTCTCTAGATTTGTACATTTTAATCTTAGATTAAGCCAGACTATCAGAAATCTGTAAACCTAAACTGGATTATTTTGGACTTCATACAATGCTTTTACTGTATTTCGCCTTGGCATTTGCATTGTTAGGCTTATTATGAAAAATTCAGCCAGATATCATACACTTTGTTATAGTACTGCTATGGAATATATTCAAAAACATCCGCAACATTAGACAATTGTCTTTCGATAAGAAATTGTGGAAACTGTTTCTATTAGTTTTCAATGTCAGGAAAAGTAGCAGTTCTCATAAGTAATTGATTTATTTTATCTTACTGACACTGTGCTCAAACTGATTTTTGTTTTCCTTTGAATTGGCTGCTGATAAGCCTAGAATGAGATTTGCTGTTCATCTCCAGCAAGTTTATAGGACCAATTAAATGTATTTTTATGTACGGATCCTCTATAGTTTTGTTATTATCTAACCCTTACTTTTTCTTGGCCCAGATTCCTCACTTGAGCTTATTTACAAATGTGTATATATATATAGTATCTGGGGAAAAAGGGGGCATAAAGAGTAAAGCCACTGCACTGAAAGAAGGGAGTTTTCAGTAAGAGGGAAGCAGTCAGCAATATTCAGTGTTCCAGAGAAGCAAAATGTCATTGATTTCACTAGGTGAAGCTCTTTGATAACAGTCCTTGAAAGAACCATTAATCTGCAGTGGAAGTGTCTTTTGCTTTTTAACTGAAGATTTGATATTCCCAGTTCTTAATTTCAGAAGCAAATGTTTTGACTATTTTGTATTTCCCTCTTATAGAAGAAAAATGGCCGGGCGCGGTGGCTCAAGCCTGTAATCCCAGCACTTTGGGAGGCCGAGACGGGCGGATCACGAGGTCAGGAGATCGAGACCATCCTGGCTAACACGGTGAAACCCCATCTCTACTAAAAACTACAAAAAACTAGCCGGGCGACGTGGTGGCGCCTGTAGTCCCAGCTACTCGGGAGGCTGAGACAGGAGAATGGCGTGAACCCGGGAGGCGGAGCTTGCAGTGAGCTGAGATCCGGCCACAGCACTCCAGCCTGGGTGACAGAGCGAGACTCCGTCTCAAAAAAAAAAAAAAAAAAAGAAGAAAAATGAATTTACTTTTGGTATATGAATTTTATATATAGTTTGTTTTGTTGTATTCCAAATAAAGAAGTCATAAGGGGTTTATTTGAAGGATATACGTGGTGAGAAACTCAGGCAAAGCTGAACTAAGTGGTTCCAGGAAGGCAGGAACCGTGGTAAAGCAAGTCCTGCAAGCAGAGCAAGTCTTGAGAAAACGTCAGACAGGAATCTTCACTGTAAGATTTCACTAATTTTTTTGGCATTCAGCTTTTGCCTTCACCTAACCTTCCCTGTGTCCTTCCCCGCCGCCAACCCCTTAGGAATATCTGCTCCAGATGCTTGTGTCCTGGGGTTCTATCTCAGTATTTTCATAGTGTGATCTATAGACTGCCTACATCAATATTGCTTGAGATAGTTACGAAAAATGAAGCGTTCCAAGTATTACTCCCAGACTTTACTGAATCAGGATCTCTGGATGTGGGACCCAGGAGTCTACTTTTTTCTATTTTTTTTTTTAAACAAGCTGCCCATATAATTCTTAGGCAAATTAAGTTTTGGAGCCAGTACTATATTATAACTTTTCTATTTCTGTTCCCATAGTTAATTGATTTATTTTACCAAAATTTTCTAGCATAAATTCCTGAGAGGGGAATCTAATTGGTCCAGCTGATCTTTTTATGCCATAGGTCATGGGAGAGCCTATGGTTTGACTGCCTCTTGGGTCAGCAGTAGTAGGATAGAGGATGTTATAAATCTTCATGAGGCTAACCCTTCAACAAGGTATGATGCCAGGCAGATATCCCCAGAAGGTGGGTGGGAAAGGGCGGGCAGACATTCTGAAGCTTGGCTGAGTGGGATAAGTATCTCTTTTCTTGTTTTGTTTTGTGTTTGTTTTTGAGGCAGGGTTACCCTCTGTCAGCCCAGGCTGAAGTATAATGGCATGTTCATGGCTCACTGCAACCCCTAACTCCTCTTGCCTCAGCTTCCTTCGATAGCTCAGACTATAGGCATATACCACCATGCCTGGCTAATTTTTAAGTTTTTTGTAGAGATGGGGTCTCTCTGTGTTGCCGTTGAACTCCTGGGCTCAAGCAGTCCTCCTAATTCAGCCTCCCAAAGAGCTGAGATTACAGATGTGGGCTACCACACCTGGCCTTTTTTCTTCATGACTTGGATTTAAATATGAGAGGAAGCTCTTGAAATTTAATATATTTGGGGCCCTGAATTTATACATTCATTCTAGGTCGTTTTCTATGTTATTTGGATTAGCTGAAGGTCTACTGACTCTGTGGTCAGATGGATGTCATCATTGCTGCTAGTTTATTCCAGTAGCCACAAGAAATGTACCTCCATTTTTGGAGTATTCCTTTTCTGACTTTTAATTTTCCCTTTTGCTAGTCACATTGGAAAAATAAATCATTCTAAATATAAATGTATCTTCTGCATATTTCCAGATTATTCTTTCCATGAAATTTTCTCAAATTTCATAGATGTTGTATTCTAAAAATTCACTACTTAGAGAATGCATAGCTTTTTGTTTTTTTATTTTAAGACAGAGTCTTACCCTGTTGCCCAGGCTGGAGCACAGTGACGCGTTCATGGCCCACAGCAGCCTCAAACTCCTGGGCTCAAGTAATCCTCCCACTGTAGCCTCCCAGTAGCTGGGACTACAGGGGCATACCATCATGGTTGGCTAATTTGTAAATTTTTTGTAGAGACAGGGTGTTGCTATGTTACCCAGGATGGTCTTGAACTCCTGGCCTCAAGTGGTGTTCACTGCAGCCTCCCAAAGTGCTGGGATTGGCCAGCTAGAACCTGAATTTTAAGTTCATCCTATCAAGTGGCTTATAATTTTAGACTATATGCCATTTTAGAGAAATTGAAAAAAGGGAGAAAATTTAAGAGAAGGATAACTAATTTGAGACATCTAAGTACAATCATTATGTTATACTTACAAATTAACTGGCAATTCCTATTGGTGTAACATAAGCGTATATATTAATGTACAGAGTTAAGACATCTAATACCAGACGTAATTTCAAAAAAACTCTAAAGATTGTATTTATTTAAATTGAAATATTTTGGTGCTCTGCTGAATTTGAATCTTCTGAGTACAAAATGTATACTATCCCAGGTGTTTTCATCATCTTATTAGATGATATTGAGATAGAGTACTTTTGTAATCACCAAGCAGTGACAGTTTATTTAACAGCTGCTTTGTGCTCAGCATTGTATGTATTAACCATCTCATTAATTCATTGCAGAGAGACAAGAAGAGAAACTGAAGAATAACAACAGAGATCTATCAATGGTAAGAGACCTAAATATAACTTTCTGGTTAACCACATAATGTTTTTAGCAAAAGACTGATTTACATCAAGTGCATTGCACTCACCTTTTCAGAAATTTATCACTTGTGAAGGCTATAAATAATATCATGGGTGTTCCTGGACCACATGGAAGTGAAAATATGCTCCTGCTCTTAAACTCCATTTTAATACTATAAGTAGCTTTTCTAGACTGTCTCAGAGGTCATAATTTGTCCTCTTCACACAGTTCTTAGTTCCCTCTTAGGTTTTCAAATGAAGTAGTTTATTTTCTTTTTCTTGCTTATGTTAATGCTGAATCTTTGGTTTTATGGTGATATGTGTAATCCCAATATAGGAGTTGGAACATTATAAATGGCTTTTATTACTGTCTTGTGTTCTTGTTTCTTTTTTAGACACAGGGTCTTGCTTTGTCACCCAGGCTGGAATGTAGTAGCACGATCAGAGCTCACTGCCACTGTGAATTCTTGGGCTCTAGGGATCCTCCTGTCTCAGCCTCCCAAGTAGCTGGGACTACAGGAGTACACCATGCCCAGCTAATTTTTAATGTTTTTTTGTAGAGATGAGGTCTTGCCATCTTGCCCACACTGATCTTGAATTCCTGGGCTCAAGTGATGGATCCTCCTGCCCCAGCTACCCAGAGTGTTGGGATTATAGGTGTGAGCCACTGCACCCTGCCCTTTCTTTTTTTTTTTTCTTTTTTTTTTTTTTTTTTTTGAGACAGAGTCTTGCTCTATTACCAAGGTTGGAGTACAGTGGCTCTATCTCGACTGACTGCAACCTCTGCCACCTGGGCTTTTGTGCTCCTCCTACCTCAGCCTCCCAAGTAGCTTGGATTACAGGCGTGTGCCACCATGCCTGGTTTATTTTTGTATTTTTTTGTAGAGATGGGGTCTTGCTATGTTGCCCAGGCTGGTCTTGAACTCCTGAGCTCAAGCCATCCACCTGCCTTGGCCTCCCAAAGTGCTGGGATTACAGGTGTGAGCTACTGTGCCGGGCTCTTCTGTTCTTTAAGAGACCTTTTGTTCTCAGTATCTGGCATACCATGAAGTATAAGGAAGAGTGATTTCATTACCAATTTCCTCATTATTTATTACGAGTAGGCTTTATTTGAGCATGTCTTCCTAAAGCATATATAGGCTAATTATATAGCTTGATTAATTTTTCACTTAACTTCTATATATTTAACACAGGACACCTGAACTGTGCAATAGTTAGTTCTCTTTTACTTACTGAGGGCCTTTTGCCAGTACTTATTAACTCATTGGCCAGAATTGGGCCACAAAGTCACCCCAATATTCTTCCTCACTGGGCGGCAAGAAGAGGAATTGGAGGTGAAGGGTGGGTTAGCCAACATACAACTATAGCTTTTTGCTAAGGAGTACTTTTTTTTTTTGACACAGAGTCTTACTGTGTATACCGGGGCAGGAGTGCAGTGGCACAATCTCACTGCAACCTCCGCCTCCCGGGTTCAAGAGATTCTCCTGCCTCAGCCTCCCAAGTAGCTGGGATTACAGGCACCTGCCACTATGCCTGGCTAATTTTTTGTATTTTTAGTAGAGATGGGGTTTCACCATGTTGGCCAGGTTGGTCTTGAACTGCTAAGAGTGCTTTTTTAAAAAAATGACATGAAACCAAAACTTTTGAGATATGCTTTAGATGTGTTTTTTTTGGTGTAAAATGATAATTTGTTTGTCTCATTACAGGTTCGAATGAAATCCATGTTTGCGATTGGCTTTTGTTTTACTGCCCTAATGGGAATGTTCAATTCCATGTGAGTGTCCTTTTATATGCTTTTGACTAATAACTATTACTCTATATTTGTACATGGGTTAGCATGAATTTTTTGGGTAATATTTTATTTCGACGTAATTTCAAACTTAAAGAAAAGTTGCAAGGATAGTATATCCATTATCTACACTCACAATTGTTAATGTTTTGCTTCACTTCTTTTTTTCTTTTTCTCCCTTTTCTTTCTCTATTATATGTGTGTTCATCCATACATTATTTGTGTATTTTTCTTAATCATTTGAGAGTATGTTGTAGGCTGTATGCCCTGTTTCCTATAACTACTTCTCTATATATTTCCTAAGGACATTTTCTTATATAAATTCAAAACAATCATCAAAATCAAGGGAATTTTTGTTTTTTGGGGTTGTTTTTTTTGAGACGGAGTCTTGCTTTGTCACCCAGGCTGGAGTGCAGTGGCACAATCTTGGCTCACTGCAACCTCTGTCTCCTGCATTCAAGCGATTCTCCTATCTCAGCCTCCCGAGTAGCTGGTACTACAGGCATGCACCACCATGCCTGGATAATTTTTGTATTTTTAGTAGAGACGTTAATAGAGACGGGGTTTCACCATGTTGGTCAGGCTGGTCTCAAACTCCTAACCTCAGGTGATTCACCTGCCTCGGTCTCCCAAAGTGCTGGGATTACAGGCGTGAGCGACCACGCCCAGCCAGAATTTAATTTTTATAAAATATAATTACACAATATCTTTTTTACCCTCTTAATATTGAGGGTATTTTATGTATAAGACATAAGGCTTAGGCATTATGGGTTCTCTGTAGAGAAGGTAATATGTTCCCTCTTTTTTTCAGTTGCTTACTAACATGCTGCTTCAAAATGAAGGTAGTCATATAAAGATCTTTTGCCTCTTAAAATAGAGTCTTAATAACTATAATCTTGTTTAATGATAAGGTAAATTACTGTTGTCTAAACCAGCATATAGCAGACCAGAGTAATTGTGGAACTGCGTTTGACAGAAAATACCCAAAGATGATAGTAATTTATTACCTTTTTTTGTTGTTGTTCAGGACAGAGTCTCGCTCTGTCGCCCAGGCTGGAGTGCAGTGGCATGACCTCAGCTCACTGCAACCTCTGCCTCCCGGGTTCAAGTGATTCTCCTGCCTCAGCCTCCTGAGTAGCTGGGACTACAGGTGGCCGCCACCATGCCTGCCTACTTTTTGTATTTTTAGTAAAGACGGGGTTTCACCATGTTGGCCAGGCTGGTCTCAAATTCCTGGCCTCAAGTGATCCTCCCACCCAGCCTCCCAAAGTGCTGGGATTACAGGCGTTGAGCCTGGCCTGGTCCATTTATTACCTTTCTAAAGCTCATCTGAACTATACTGCAGGTATTAGAATTTTCCTCACTCCCCCTTTCCTTCCCTTCCTCTTACTCTTTTTCTCCAGCTTCCTTTCTGTCTGACTCTCCCTCTCCCTGCATCTCCTCCCCAAGCCTGTCTTTTCCTTCCAACCTGTTAACTGTGTACTTTGTGCCAGGCACTGTGCTAGGTATTAGAATATAATGGCTGGGCACGGTGGCTAACACCTGTAATCCCAGTACTTTGGGAGGCCGAGGCAGGTGGATCACCTGAGGTCAGGAGTTCGAGACCAGCCTGACCAATATCGTCAAACCCCATTTCTACTAAAAAAAAAATACGAAAAATAGCTGGGTGTGTTGGTGTGAACCTGTAGTCTCAGCTACTCGGGAGGCTGAGGCAGGAGAATTGCTTGAACCTGGGGGGGCGGAGGTTGCAATGAGTTGAGATCACACCACTGCACTCCAGCCTGGGTGACAGAATGAAACTCCATCTCCAAAAAAAAAAAAACCAAATATGTGATCCTTGCCCTTAGTAGAATCAAAAATTTATAGGAAGAAAAGACAGATAAAAAAATGAGTACATTGATGGGTATTACAATAGAAATAAGTGTGAGGTACAGTAAGGGAGAAAGAAGGGAATGATTATTTTTATCTAGATGAGGGATTAGAAAAGTTGTCCAAAGTGTTTTTAATATAAAATTTACACTTAACTAACCATTATTGATATCACAGACCTTCAGAGCTGGAAGGTACCTTTGGAAGAATAAATACCTTGTCTAAGATATCTTGACATCACATGATTTTTATCTTATAATTCTAAACCCAGTACTCTTGCACTCTGTCATACTTTCTCTCATTTCTCAGATACATACCACCATGAATTACCAGGCAAACCAAATGCTGCAATGTTTTATAGTCAACTGTAAGCTTCATTGGTAGAATTCCAACTATTCAAATACTCTTCTTATATTTGTTACATTCTGGACACTAAAGATCTATCTCAGTACTCATCTATCCTTCTTCTTTTTTTTTTTTTCGAGATGGAGTTTAGCTCTTGTTGCCCAGGCTGGAGTGCAATGGTGTGATCTCCGCTCACTGCAACCTCTGCCTCCTGGGTTCAAGTGATTCTCCTGCCTCGGCCTCCCAGGTAGCTGGGATTACAGGCTCCCACTACCATGCCTGATTAATATTCGTATTTTTAGTAGAGACAGGTTTTCACCATGTTGGCCAGGTCTCAAACTCCTGCCCTCAGGTGATCCACCTGCCTCAGCCTCTCAAAGTGCTGGGATTACAGGCGTGAGCCACCACACCTGGCCCAGGCTAATTTTTTAATTTTTTTTTGTAGAGACGAGGTCTCACTATGTTGCCCAGGCTGGATATAAACTTTAATGCACAAGAATGGTTTTTGTAACCTGCTATAATTTTTGTCCACACAAAAATCTGTGGGCAATTTTTAAAACATGATATGTATATTAATTTCTATAACATATTCTTTTTTGAAATGTCTTTATAATGTTCATTATAAAGACTTTTTTTTTTTTTTTTGAGGCAGAGTTTTGCTGTTTTTGCCCAGCCTGGAGTGCAATGGCCCAGTCTCAGCTCACTGCAACCTCTGCCTCCCGGGTTGAAGCCATTCTCCTGCCTTAGCCTCCTGAGTAGCTGGGATTACAGGTGTGCACCACCACACCTTGCTAATTTTTTTATTTTTAGTAGAGATGGGGTTTCACCATGTTGGCCAGGCTGGTCTTGAACTCATGACCTTAGGTGATCTGCCCACCTTGGCCTCGCAAAGTGCTGGGATTACAATTGTGAGCCACTGCACCTGGCCAGGATGTACTCTGTTTAACTAATTTTTTATTAATCATCATATAGAATTTTTCAGATAATATGTATACCAGTGTATACTTATTATTCCCTTAGGGTGTATCCTAGTATTTCTTGAGTTAAACTTTGGTATATATTGTTCCTTAGAAAGATTTTATTAATTTATATCTTTAGATTATTGCCATCAGTACTTGTGAGTGGATCTTTCTCCTTATACTTATCACTGGGAATTATGATATAACTGCTTAATATTTGCCAATTGAATAGTTGAAAAATATTATTTCTTTCAAATTTTTTCATTTTTTGATAACTTGTGTGAGATTTAACATCTTTTCATATACTTACTATGTTTTTCCAATGTTAAGTTCCTAGTTCATTCCTTCCACTTGCTCCCTGCCTTCTTTTTTGCCGTTTATTTTTTGTTTTTATTTACAAGAGTTTTTTACATATAGAGGCTATTAGACTCTTTTTTTGGTAAATATTTTTTGTTGTTGAAGATGTTACTCTTTTCCATTATGTAAGTAATGCATTCCTCATATCAGATTATAGAAAAAAATTTTTTCCTATTTTATTTATTTATTTATTTAGAGACAGGTTTTCACTCCATTACCCAGGCCGGAGTGCAGTGGTGCAGTCATTGCCCACTGCAGCCTTGAACTCCCGGGCCCCAGTGATCCCCACCTCTGTCCTCCCAGAGTGTTGGGGTTACAGGCATGAGCCACTGCACCTAGCCTACTTGTTATATTTAAATACTTGTTTCATCTATAATTTATTTTGGTATTTGGTTTCCAACTTTACTAAGTTTTTAACCATTGTCAATATCACATAGTTGAATAAATCATCTTTTCCCTGATGATTTGAAATGACTTATTATGTATCAGTAGTTTCCCAAAACTTAGGCAGTGGACCTTAACCAGGAGTGTGCATCAGAATCATATATGGGGGAAAAATCATATATGGAGTTTTACAAAATGATTTTCTTATATGAGTAATATATAAAAACTTACTTCTAAAAAATTTAAACACTTACTTAGAATAAAAAGTGAAAGTGAACCCAAATAAAGCGAAAACTTAGATCCACACAAAAACCTGTACACAGATGTTTATTTATTCATAATTGCCAGAAGTTGGAAGGAATCAAGATGTCTTTCGGTAGGTGAAAGGATAAACAAACTGTGGTACAACTAAACAATGAAATATTATTCAGTGCTAAAAGGAAATGAGCTAGTAAGCCATGAAAAGACATGGAGAAACCTTAAATGTGTATTTTTAAGTGAATAAGTTCTTCTGAAAAGGCTGTACATTGTATGATTCCTGCTGTATGAAAAAGGCAAAACTATGGAGAGAGTAAAAAGATCAATGGTTGCCAGGAGTTAGGAGGAAGGGAAGGATGACCAGGCAGAGCACAGAGGAATCTTTAGGGCAATGAGATTATTCTTTATGATACTATAATGGTGGATAACATGTTATTATATATTTGTCCAAAACCATAGAATATACAACACCAAGAATGAACCCTAATGTCAACCATGAGCTTTGAAACTTACTTGGAACCAGTCGTGTTCCCTGTGAAAGCAACACTCTCATCCATATGTCTTAGTGGTACTCAATTCTAATCACCGAGAATTCAAACCTTTTTTGTTTCCCTTCCTCTCCCTCTTATTTTCACTAGACATTACTCCGTATCTGTCCTGTCCCAAACTGAATGATATGTACTGGATTAAATCTGAACCTTTCAACCTTCTCTTCCTCTCAGTTAACAGTCCCTTTTTTCTGTGTAGTCATCCATTCATCCCTCTCTCCTTTCTTCTCATTCATCCTAGCACCAGCTCCCATCCTAGTTTCAATGATCATTTCCTTTTTTCTCCTCTGCTGTTACTTTTTGCTTGGTATCACAATAGCCTCCTTGCACTCCCTCAGGTGTCTCCTCTCTATCCAACATTGTTAAGTTAGCCATCCTCAGAAGCCTGTTACTCATTGCCTAGTAACATTATCTGCTACTAATTAAATAGTAACCTATGTTGGGGACTGTACTAAACTCTTTATATGTGTTACCCTTTTACTTTTTTTTTTTTTTTAAATGGAGTTTCCCTGCATCACCCTGGCTGAAATGCAGTGGCGTGATCTCGGCTCACTGTAACCTCCACCTCCCGGGTTCAAGCAATTCTCCTGCCTCAGCCTCCTGAGTAGCTGAGATTACAGGGACCTGCCCCCACACCCTGCTAATTTTTGTATTTTTAGTAGAGATGGGGTTTCACCATGGTGGCAAGGCTGGTCTTGAATTCCTGACCTCAGGTGATCCGCCTGCCTCGGCCTCCCAAAGTGCTGGGATTACAGGTGTGAGCCACCGCACCCTGCCTTCCCTTTTACTTTTAACAGTTTTCTAAGATAAGAATTCTAATCTTTATTTTACAGATGAGGACATGAGACTCTTAAGTTACTTAACTTGCTCAAGGTCTCCAAGCTAGTAAATGTTGAGCTGGGGTTTAACCCTGTCTCTTAGACTTTGAAGTCCACACTTATCACCATGCAACTCTGATTACTGATTTTAGTGAGACTCCTTACCCTGGCTGTCATGACATTCCATGCTTTGGCCCCAGCCTGTTTTTCAAACTGTTTCTTATCATTGCCTACTACCTACTCTCTTTTAACTGTGTTGTTCACTGTTCCTGGGGCACTTATTCTTTCAAATGAATTTTAGAATCAATCAAGTGTCAGCTTCTTCTAAAATAATCCCTTCTGAGTTTTGACTGAAATTTTATTAAATTTGTACATTAATTTTGAGTTATTAAATAACCTTTATAATTTTTAGTATTCCTATCCAGAAAGATGGTATTTCTGCCAAGTCTATTTTATATATTTTCTGTAGTTTCTTTCCAAATAAGTAATATTTTATATTTTCTAGTTTGGTACTACTGTATGTAATTAAGTTATCTTTTTTTTTTTTTTTTGAGACAGAGTCTCACTCTGTTCTCTGTTGACCAGGCTAGAGTGCAGTGGCATGATCTTGGCTCATTGCAGCCTCTACCTCCCGGGTTCAAGTGATTCTCCTGCCTCATCCTCCTGAGTAGTTGGAATTACAGGCATGCGTCACTATGCCTGGCTTATTTTTGTATTTTTAGTAGAGATGGGGTTTCACCATGTTGGCCAGGGTGGTCTTGAGCCCTGACCCAAGTGATCCACCCGCCTCAGCCTCCCAAAGTGCTGGGATTACAGGCGTGAGCCACCATGCCCAGCAGGTTATCAATTTTTGGGATTTTATTTGCTAACTGGACATCTTCCTGAACTCTCATAGCTTTTAATTTGATTCTCTAGTTTTCTAGATAGATAATCATATGATCAGACAAATAATATTGTCATCTTTTCCAAATTCTCTTTTCCCTCCCTCCCTTCCTTTCTCTCTATCACTGTTCTCTAGTTCTAATGTGCAATGAATTAGAACAACCAGAAGAGGGTTAAATACTTGAAAGTAAAATACCAAAGATACTGCAGTAAAGATGGGAACAAGATGAAGAGAATGCCTGTATCACTGCTATGATATTTATGACATTTTTAGAGAATGGAGGTTTTCAAAGCTATATGCAAGCATATGTGATACATTATCCTTAATAGAGTTAATAATATAATAAGTACTTATCAAATATTTGGTGATTAAGTTATTAGACCTTGGACCAGTATTGAAATGCCAGATTATTTTTGCAGTTCATCAATATAAGATAAAATACTAGATGCTGTGTGTGTGTGTGTGTGTGTGAGTGAGAGAGATATAGGTCTTCCAAGCTATATAAGTCAAAGAAGTCAAGTAGAGTATCTTCAAGGAGGAAAATTATATGAAAGTTTCATTATAATCAGGTTTCTTATAAAAGGATGTGTTGGCAGGAAAGAAGGCTATTTTTTTTTTCTGGTTTTTTTTTTTGAGACGGAGTCTATCTCTGTCACCCAGGCTGGAGTGCAGTGGCACAATCTCAGCTCACTACAACCTCTGCCTCCCGCATTCAAGCAATTCTTCTGCCTCAGCCTCCCAAGTAGCTGGGACTACAGGCATGTGCCATCACACCTGGCTAATTTTTATATTTTTAATACAGAGGGGGTTCCACCATATTGGCCAGGCTGGTCTCGAATTCGTGACCTCATGATCCACCCGCTTCAGCCTCCAAAAGTGCTGGGATTACAGGCATGAGCCACCGCTCCCAGCCTTATTTTTTCGTTTTTATGTATATTATTTTCATCAACTTTCTTATTCAGAATGCTGGCAAACAATACCTTTTTATTTGCTTGTTTTGTTTTCCCAAACTAGTGGAGGTTCGCGTAATACATTTTACCAATATTAGTGCTGTATTCATGTTTTTGTTCTGGTCTTTGTACCCTGTACATTTTTTAAAAATATTGTGTCTTAGATTGTCAGCACCTAGAAGTTAAAGGCTATATATCTATTTTTATAAACTGGCATATGAAATTAAAAGTCTAATATATGTTTAGATTATATTGAACAAAAGTTATTCAGTCTTTAACATAATTTCTCCAAGTTTAACTTTGATCATCTCTTTTTGAGACCAGATCTTGCTCTGTCATCCAGGCTGGAGTGCAGTGGTGTGATCACTATTCACTGCAGCCTCAACCTGCTGGGCTCAAGTGATCCTCCCACCTCAGCCTCCTGAGTAGCTGGGACTACAGACATGCACCACGACATCTGGCTAATTTTTTTTTTTTTTGGTAGAGATAGGGTTTTGCCATGTTGCCCAGACTGGTCTCGAACTCATGGCTTTAAGTGATCCTCCCGCCTCGGCCTCTCAAAGTGCTGGGTTTATGAGACATGAGCCACCACACCTGGCGAAGACTAAAAGGGATACTAAAAGATTGTGTAAGCCAGGAGTGGTGGCTCATTCCTATAATCCCAGCAATTTGGGAGGCTGAGGCAGGAAGATCACTTGAAGCCAGGAGTTTGAGACCAGCCCGGGCAACATAGGAAGACCACGGCTCTACAAAAAAAAAAAAAAAAAAAAAGTAGCCGGACGTGGTGATATGCCCCTGTAATCTCACCCTCTTGGGAGGCTGAGGCAGGAGAATTCTTTGAGCCCAGGAGGTCAAGGCTGCAGTAAGCCATGATTGCACCACTGCTTTCCAGCTTCAAACAGAGCAAGACCCTGTTTGAAACAAACAAAAATAACCTTACACTCTTAAAATTTGTTAACAGCTGGCAGATGCTTTAAGGAAAAAAAATCTAAGGTTAAATATTAAGAAGGGAAGGACTTGAACTCCCAGATTGCCAGAAAAAGGACTAGATATAGCTACTTATTTCTCATTGTTCTTTCTGACATCTCTTCCTGAATCATTTACATAAAGTTGAAATAACAGGATTTTAGAATTGAAAGAGTGTTTTTTTTTGTTGTCGTTGTTTTTTTTTTTGAGACAGAGTTGGGCTCTTGTTGCCCAGTCTGGAGTGCAATGGCGCTATCTCGGCTCACTACAACCTCCGCCTCCTGGGTTCAAGTGATTCTCCTGCTTCAGCCTCCCGAGTAGCTGGGATTACAGACATGCACCACCATGCCTGGCTAATTCTGTATTTTTGGTAGAGACAGGGTTTCTCCATGTTGATCAGCTGGTCTCAAACTTCTGACTTCAGGTGATCCGCCTGCCTCAGCCTCCCAAAGTGCTGGAATTACAGGTGTGAGCCACCGCGCCCGGCCTGAAAGAGATCTTAAAAGTCATTTAACACATAACTTCTCTCCCAATACAGAAAGCTCATCAGTAATGTCTCTAGCAGATAATTTGTCATCCTTTATTTCCAACAATGAGGAGCTTAGTGGTTTCTGAGATAACTAGTACTTTTATTGAGTAGTTTTTAGAGTTTGAAAATAATTCCTTTTACTAGGCCAAAATATGCCTCCCTATATCTGTACTCGTGAGCAGTGGTCCTACCCTCTGGAGTCATAGAGTAAGTGCACTTAAAGAAATAATCCACCTATTGTAAATCATCTCTCTCTTTGCACCTTCCTTTTTCTCTTCCCAATTTTTTTCTTTATTATCCTAGACACCAATTTCTGTTCCTTATAACAAGCTTCTATTCCTGTAGCACTTTGGGAGGCTGAGGTGGGCAGATCACAAGGTCAAGAGATCATGATCAAGACCATCAAGGCCAACATCGTGAAACCCCGTCTCTACTAAAAATACAAAAATTAGCTGGGTGTGGTGGTGCACGCCTGTAATCCCAGCTACTCGGGAGGCTGAGGCAGGAGAATCACTTGAACCAGGAGGCGGAGGTTGCAGTGAGCTGAGATGGTGCCACTGCACTCTGGCCTGGGTGACAGAGCGAGACTCCATCTCAAAAAAAAAAAAAGAACTATCAGAAGTTTTCTCAGATTTGCTGCTGGTTTAAGGTCTCATGCACGTTCAACTTCATATAATTAAATGACTTACAAGATATAAAAGATTTTCTGGCCGGAGGCGGTGGCTCACACCTGTAATCCCAGCACTTTGGTAGGCCAAGGCGGGCAGATCGCCTGAGGTCAGGAGTTGGAGACCAGCCTGGCAAAAATGGTGAATCCCTATCTCGACTAAAAATACAAAAATTAACCAGGCATGGTGGCACACACCTGTAATCCCAGCTACTTGGGAGGCTGAGGCAGGAGAATCACTTGAACCCGGGAGGCGAAAGTTCCAGTGAGCCGAGATTGTGTCACTGCACTCCAGTCTGGGTGACACAGCAAGACTCTGTCTCAAAAAATGTAAATAAATATTAAACATTTCTCATTTTTAATTTCTAATACAGTAAATATTAATAACTATAAGCTACATAAACGCAAAGTTTTTAGGGTCCTAAATAATTTGTCAGTATATAAAGGGGTCTTGATACCAAAATAATTGAGAACCACTAATTTAAGAAAAGATTTATGAGAATAATCTAGGCTCTTCCTTACATCGTGGCACATCAGGTTCATGTGTATTTTTATCATGTCACCCTCTCTTTGTTTTTCAGAGATCAGAGACTTAAAGCTCTATTTCTGTCCCACATTCTTCTTTAGAAGAAAGAAACTTGTCAGTCTTCCAAAAATAACAATTCTTTGTTTTTTTTTTTCCTTTAGATTTGATGGTAGAGTGGTGGCAAAGCTTCCTTTTACCCCTCTTTCTTATATCCAAGGACTGTCTCATCGAAATCTGCTGGGAGATGACACCACAGACTGTTCCTTCATTTTCCTGTATATTCTCTGTACTATGTCGATTCGACAGGTGAGTGATCACATCTACCATTTAATATGTATATTTTTCCTTGCTGTCATACCAATTAGCTTTTACTTTTATAATACTAGAAATGTTTACCCATTGTTACTGAGTTCTTTCAGTTGCTCATTTTAGAATTTCAGTGTATCTTCCAAAAGCCATTTTAAATGGCTGTAGGTCTAGATGACTGATCCTTAGGGATGAGAAGCAGTGATAAAACCAAACATGGATTCCACATCCCATTCTTAGAGCTCTCAGGCTCCTTCTTTATTACAACTGCCTAAAGCTACAAAAGTAGAGAGTGAGTTTGGTCTTCCCAGTATCATTTCTTCATTATATACCAGCACCATTTAGCAGCTCAGGAGCACAAGTAAGTTTAACAATGTGGTAATTTTAGGTTATTCGCAGTAGAGATAAAGTTTAGGTTATAGAATTTACATTTGGCCAACTTGGTAATTTGACATTCATAGTGAAAAAGAGTGAGAACTAAGGAAGTAAAAGGGTTATGAAGGCCCGTAAGAGAGCTGTAACATTCGATTAGTGGGGAAAGGTTCAGGCAGAAAGGTTTAGAGAATGAAGTGGCTTTTGAGATGGAACTATGAAAGTGAAAGGGTGGCGGGGTGCTGTGGCTTATGCTTGTAATTCTAGCACTTTGGTAGGCTGAGGTGTGAGGATCACTTGAGCTCAGGAATTTGAGACCAGCCTAGGCAACATTGTGAGACTCCATCTCTACAAAAAATGTAACAATTAGCTGGGTATGGTGGCATGTGCCTGAGTCCCAGCTACCCGAAGTGGGAAGGTCACAAAAGCCTGGGAATTTGAGCTTGCAGTGAGACTTGATTATATCACTAGACTTTAGCCTGGGCAGCAGAGTGAGACCCTGCCTCAAAAAAAAAAAAAAGATAATTAAGGTCTCTTAAGGTCTCTGGCTGAATAATTCTTTATTTTAAGGCATTATTCAGTTTCTGAACATACTGCCATTTGGCAGGCTTTGTAGTGGAAAGGTTTGCACATGCAGTGAATAGGAACATAACATTTTCAGTATTTGTTACACAAGTGATTCTCTTTTTCTCCCCTCCTTCTGAATACTGTCTGTGGCAGAAGAGTTTTTGTTGCCCTGTGTATTACTTTGTTCTTGCATAGCTATAAAGAAATACCTGAGACTGGGTAATTTATAAAGACAAGAGGTTTAATTGGCTTATGGCTCTGTAGGCTGGTACAGGAAGCATGATGCTAGCATCTGCTCAACTTCTGGGGAGGTCTCAGGAAACTTAGAATCATGGCGGAATGCAGAAGGGGAGCAGGCATGTCACATGGCCAGAGTAGGAACAAGAGAGAAAGGAGGGAGATACTACACACTTTTAAACAACCGGATCTCGTGAGAACTCACTCACTATCACAAGAACAGTACCAAGGGGGATGGTGCTAAACCACACAATTTGACATGAGATTTGGGTGGGGACACAGATTCAAACCATTATCACCCTGGCATGTGAGAATCAATGGGAAATTGAATTATAGTTCATGGCTCACCAAGATCTTTGTCATTGTATTGCTTAATATTTTTTCCCAATTCATATCCCATCATATCCCCACAAATACAGCACTTTGCCCATTCTGGCTTGCTTAATAGTTTTCATGTTACACTCACTCAGATGTACTTTTTGCTTCTGTTTTTCCTTATTTCTGAATGCCTCCCTCTTCTTTTAAACGCAATCAAGTTTCAAGGCTTCCTTTTCTGGCACATATTTTCTGGCACTTACTGCATTGTGAAGGTTAGCTATAAGAGGAGCATGACTAAAATACAGAAATACCAAAGACTATTATAATAGTCTAGCAAAAAATCATTATGTTATAAACTATAACAGTGAAGAGAGGGATGAAAAGGATGGGACAAGATTGAGAAATAAATAGAAGAGGAAACCAGCTGAACTTACGGATTTAATGTGAAGGAGAAAGGAAGAACTAAGATGACTTTCAGGTTTCTGATTTGGTGACCAAATGGGGACTAGTTGCACTAAGAGGTTGGGAATAGAAGAAAGAAGAGTATGTTGGTTAGAAGACACACTGAGTTTGAAGTGTTTGTTGAATAGCTAAATGATTATGTCCACCAATAAGTTGTACTCTTGCTTAGCTGAGGTATATACTTAAATTTTTGAAATGGTCTCTGTAATAGAGCTGCCTTAGCTCATTTTCTATTGCTGTAACAGTATACCACAGCCTGGCTAATTTATAAAGATAATTTAGCTCACAGTTCTGCAGGAAGTCCAAGAGCATGGTGCTGACATCTGCTGAGGGCCTTCCTGCTGCATCATAACGTGGTGGAGGACATCATATGGTGAGAGGGCAAGAGCAAGAATCAGAGAGAGCTCACTTTTATAGCAAAGCCACTCGTGATAAGGAACCCACTCCGGTGATAATGACATTAATCTATTCATGAGGGCAGAGGGATTAAACTTCCACCACATGAACTTTTCGGGGACACATTCAAACCATAGCAGGAGTTTATTCTAGTGAAAGCTAAGGTAATGACAATACAGATCTCTCTTGGTTTAGCACAGATCCTTTGATCTCTGTGGAATATTGCTCTTTAATTTGTTAAGTCTCAAATTTTAAAATTGTGGCTTGGGTTGATATCTTTTTTTTTTTTTTGAGACGGAGTCTCGCTCTGTCACCCAGGCTGGAGTGCAGTGGGCGATCTCGGCTCACTGCAAGCTCCGCCTCCCGGGTTTAGGCCATTCTCCTGCCTCAGCCTCCCAAGTAGCTGGGACTACAGGCGCCCGCCATCTCGCCCGGCTAGTTTTTTGTATTTTTTAGTAGAGACGGGGTTTCACCGTGTAGACCAGGATGGTCTTGATCTCCTGACCTCGTGATCCACCCGTCTCGGCCTCCCAAAGTGCTGGGATTACAGGCTTGAGCCACCGCGCCCGGCCAGATATCTTAATAAAACACGATGTAACGCACCAGGCGCGGGGTGGCTCACACCTGTAATCCCAGCACTTTGGGAGGCCGAGGTGGGTGGATCATGAGGTCAGGAGATTGAGACCATCCTGGCTAATACTGTGAAACCCTGTCTCTACTAAAAAAATACAAAAAAAAATTAGCCAGGCATAGTGGCGGGCGCCTGTAGTCCCAGGTACTTGGGAGACTGAGGCAGGAGAATGGTGTGAACCTGGAGGCAGAGCTTGCAGGGAGCCGAGATCGTGCCACTGCACTCCAGCCTGGGCGACAGAGCAAGACTCTGTCTCAAAATAAATAAATAAATAAATAAATAAAATAAAATAAACCACAATGTATATATTTCACTTTAAGCAACAAAGAGCAATTCTGAGTTTATTTTTGTTGTTGTTGTGAGACAGAATGTCGCTCTGTCACCCAGGCTGGAGTGCAATGGCTCGATCTCGGCTCACTGAAACCTCTGCCTCCCGGGTTCAAGTGATTCTCCTGCCTCAGCCTCCTGAGTAGCTGGGATTACAGGCTCCGACCATCACACCTGGCTAATTTTTGCATTTTTAATAGAGACAGGGTTTCACCATGTTGGCCAGGCTGGTCTGAACTCCTGACCTCAGGTGATCCACCCACCTGGGCCTCCCAAAGTGCTAAGCGCCTGGCAGCTTTCCATTCTTAAGTGTTCTTGGCATAGGAAACATGGAGGCATGAATGTTTGTAATGGATCTAGGGACTGCTGAATCTAGAGCTGTTGGTGAGATGTAACAGGAAGTGAAGCTTGTCACTGAGAAGGATTACCCGAATCTTTACCTCACGGTATAGCATGAAGCAATTTCATTTTTCTTTCTTGTGCTTCTAATAGTACAAGTCTGCTGGTGACAAATTATCTTACTCTTCATTTATCTGAAAATATCTTTATTTTATCTTCATTCTTGAAGGATATTTTCACTGGACATAGAATTCTGGGTTGGCTTTTTTGTTTGTTTTAACCTTTAAGCATTTTAAATGCCTTTCTTCTATTTTCTGGCCTCCATTGTTTCTGAAAAGTTCTTCATATCTTTGTGTCCTTGTAAGTAATGTCACTTTTCTGTAGCTACTTTCATATTTTCTCTTTGAGATTGGTTCTCAGAAATTTGACTATGATGTGCCTAGGGTATTTTTTAAAAGTTTTTCGTGCTAGGACTTACAGTTTTCATTAAATGTAGGGAAATTTCAATCATTATTTCTTTATTTTCTGCCTCATTCTCTCTCTCTCCTTCTGGAACACCAGTTGCTTATATATTAGTCTTTTTTGGTATTGTCCAACAGAACACTGAAGCTACATTGAATTTTTTTTACTCTGTTTTCTTTCTATTCTTCAGATGGGATAATTTCTGTTGATCTGTCTTCAAGTTCACAGACTCCTCTAATCTGTGTTAACCCTAAGCCCACCCAATGATTTTTGAATTTTAGGTATTGTATTTTTCAGTTTCAGAATTTTTGCTTTATTTGGCATTCTTCCTGAGATTTCTTGTTTGTTAATATATTATGAGCCATATTTTATGTCCATAATTATTTAGCTGCTTTAAAAACCTTGTCTGCTACGCTGGGTGTGGTGGCTCATGCCTGTTCAGCATTTAGGAAGCTGAGGCAGGAGGCTCACTTGAGCCCAAGTGATAACAGGGCAAAATCTCGTCTCTACAAAAAATAGAAAAATTAGCCAGGCACAGTGGCATGTACCTGTAGTCCTAGTTGCTGGTCTGTGGATGCTTAAGTGGGAGGATTGCTTGAGCCCTGGAGGTCAGGTTTGAGGTTAGCTATGATCACGCCTTTGCATTCATGCCTGGGCGGCAGAACGAGACCCTGTCTGAAAAACAAAATAAAAAAAACCTCTGTGCTAATTCCAGCATTTGGTATTTGGACTCCATTGCCTGTTCTCTTTTTTTTTTGAGATGGAGTCTTGCTCTTGTCGCCCAGGCTGGAGTGCAGTGGCACGATCTCAGCTCACTGCAACCTCAACCTCCCAGTTCAAGTGATTCTTCTGTCTCAGCCTCCTGAGTAGCTGAGATTGCAGGTGCCCGCCACCATGCCAGGCTAATTTTGTATTTTTAATGGAGACCGGGTTTTACCATGTTGGTCAGGCTGGCTGATCTCAAATACCTGACCTCAGGTGATCCACCTGCCTCGGCCTCCCAAAGTGTTGGGATTACAGGTGTGAGCCCCCGCGCCTGACCTGTTCTCTTAAGAACAGTATATTTTCCAGTTTCTTGATATATCTAGTAATTTTGGATCATATCCTGGATAATGTAAATGATGGGTTGAAGAGATTCTGGATTCTTTTATTCTTTGGAAGAAGTGTTGATATTTTTGTTTAGGCAGGCAGTTAACCTGGCATTGTCTTAGTCCATTAGGGCTACTGTAACAAAATACCACAAACAATAGAAATTTATTTCTTACTCTTCCAGAGGCTGGGAAGTCCAAAATCAAGGCAAATTCAATGTCTGGTGAGGGCCTGTTTCCTGCCTGCTTCATAGAGAGTGCCTTCTGTCTACATCCTCACATGGTGGAAGGCACAGGGCAGCTCTCTGGTACCTTTTTTAAAAGAGGACATTAATCCCATTGAAGAGGGCAGAACCCTCATGACCTAATCACCTCCCAAAGGCTCCACCTTCTAACACCTTGGTAGTTTGGATTCAACATACGAATTTGTAAGGGACACGAACATTCAAACCATAGCAGCACTCAAACTCCAAACTCTCCTTTGTGGTAGATGGCAACTGAAGTCTCAGGTCAGTTATTTTAGTCTTAACTGGGCTCTTACAGGCTGCCTTGCATGTAGTTTAAAAATTAAGCAGAGCCAGGCGCGGTGGCTCATGCCTGTAATCCCAGCATTTTGGGAGGCCGAGGTGGGTAGATCACTTGAGGTCAGGAGTTCGAGATCAACACTGCCAACATGGTGAAACCCCGTCTCTACCAAAAATACAAAAAGTAGCCGGGCTTGGTGGTGCACGTCTGTAATCCCAGCTACTCAGGAGGCTGAGGCATGAGAATCGCTTGAAACTGGGAGGTGGAGGTTGCAGTGAGCTGAGTCTGCACCACTGCACTCCAGCCTGGGTGACAGCAAGATTCTGTCTCAAAAAAAAAAAAAAAAAAAAAAAAAAAAAAATTAAGCAGAGATTTGGGGGCAGAGTTTATACGCAAAATTTAAGGTTCCTGTTTCGTTGTCTCTCTGTTTTCCAGGATTCTTTCTCTATTTTCAGTAGCTGTGGTTTTCCTGAACCTTGCTTTTTGGTTCTTCGAACCAGTAAGACTGTAGTTTATTCTGAGGTTTAGACACTCTTCACAGTGCCAACTGGGGTTATTCCCTCCATTATGAGATTTTCAAAAAATAAAACATTTTGTCTCTGCACTAAACTAAAATTCAGAATATTCTCCTTGATTGATCCTCAAAGAAGGAGCTAAAAGAGATCTAGGGACATTTTCATTGGAAAGACAGGGGAGAAAGAGAAAGAGGAAAGGAAGGAGGAAGTGAGAGGGAGAGAAAGAGATTGTCATTTAATCCCCTGACCCCAGCAGAAAAGACCTTTATTACAGAGGGCCTTTGGTCAACCTAAGACAGAAAATATTCATCATTACAAAGGAAGTGACATTACTCTAGTGCAGATTTGATGTGCTTACCTTTCAGAATGTTTATTTCTACTTTGTAATATATGTGTTAAGAAGGACCCAGAAGGGAGCTTCAGTTTTCTACCTTATTTTATTTGTTTTCTGTATTGGGCTTTTTTACATCACATTTTATTTTTCAAAAAGCTTCTTTTAATCTCTGTGAATTGTGTGCAAAAAAAAAAAAAAAAAAAAGATGGGCCGAGTGCGGTGGCTCACACCTGTAATCCCAGCACTTTGGGAGGCTGAGGCAGGTGGATCACGAGGTCAGAAGTTCAAGACCAGCCTGGCCAAGATGGTGAAACCCTGTCTCTACTAAAAATACAAAATTAGCCGGGCGTGGTGGCAGGCGCCTGTAATCCCAGCTACTCGGAAGGCTGAGGAAGACAATTGCTTGAACTCGGGAGGCGGAGGTTGCGGTGAGCCAAGATCATACCACTGCACTCCAGCCCGGATGACAGAGTGAGACTTCGTCTCAAAAAAAAAAAAAAAAAGAATAGAAATTTATTTTAAAAGTTAAAAAATAAAAGAATTGTTAAAGGCTTTAAGGTTCTGAAAATGATTGATCTAATCAACCGTCTTTTTTTAACAGTAAGGAAATTGAGACTTGGTAAAATGACAACATCATTCCTGTTGTTTTATTGTCTAGTTTGTCAGCACTATAACCCAAGTTTTCTGATTGCTAACCCAATAATATTTCAGCGATATCAAGCTTGTACTGTCAGGTTTTTTTTTAGTAAATATTTAATCTCTACATTATTTTTCCGAAGTAGTCTAGTTAGATATAATGTGAGTGCCCTGGTAATATTGAAAAGGGTCATTTTGAGGTGATTAGATTTTATACACAGCTTTGTTGATACAGTAAAGATTATATTATGGGAATTAATGAGATATTGTGATTAATTGGAAGTGAAGACTGGTTGCCAGATGTCAGAGAAACTAACAGAGTGAACTGAGGATTGCCATAGGTGTGTTATTTTAGCTAAATGACTAAGGAATAACATTTCACAGAATGTGTTTATCGCCATTGACCTGAGTCGTCCCAAAATATCCAGTTAACAACCAACAGCTTCCTTTTCTTGATCACTGGTTCTTTTTTTTTTTTTTTTTTTTTTTTGAGACGGAGTCTCGCTCTGTCGCCCGGGCTGGAGTGCAGTGGCCGGATCTCAGCTCACTGCAAGCTCCGCCTCCCGGGTTCACGCCATTCTCCTGCCTCAGCCTCCCGAGTAGCTGGGACTACAGGCGCCCGCCACCTCGCCCGGCTAGTTTTTTGTATTTTTTAGTAGAGACGGGGTTTCACCGTGTTAGCCAGGATGGTCTCGATCTCCTGACCTCGTGATCCACCCGTCTCGGCCTCCCAAAGTGCTGGGATTACAGGCTTGAGCCACTGCGCCCGGCCGTCACTGGTTCTTAATCTTTGTAAAGAGGAAAGAACACAAATCCTGTGGTGGTATTTTTCTGGTTTTCCTGCCAATAGAAGACACAATTACAGGAAGATGTTTTTCCTTTGTTTTTCTCTTCTAGGTATACACTCTTCATTTGTTACCCTGTTACACAGGACTGGACAGGAATTCAAAATAATTGTTTTACATTTTTCTAAAACTTGATTGCATCTTACTATATTTTGCATTTGTATTTTCTTTCATAGCATCTTTATTATATATTAAAACTCCTAACTTTTAGCTAAATGCATATTTCTTTTGTTTGTTTGTTTTGAGATGGAGTCTTGCTCTGTCACCCAGGTTGGAGTGCAGCGGCACGATCTCCTACAACCTCTGCCTCCTAGGTTTCAAATGAGTCTCCTGCCTCAGCCTTACAAGCAGCTAGGATTACAGGCGCATGTAGAGATAGGTTTCACCATGTTGGCCAGGCTGGTCTCGAACTCCTGACCTCAGATGATCCACCCGCCTCGGCCTCCCAAAGTGCTGGGATTACAGGCGTGAGCCACCAGTCCTGGCCTAAATGCATATTTCTAAACTAAATCTTGCTAATTAACAAGGCCTGAAAACTTGACCTCAAGAAAGAAAGAAAAATTGAGAGATTATAGGAAAGCAGTCAGGTTAAGTTTAATGGATGAGATTGTTGAAAGATGTAATGAGATAATATTTACAAAAGTGCCTGTTGTACAGTGTGATATTCAGTGAGTATTTATTGAATTACAGCCTGACAGTTGGTATCTTATTTTTCTTATCCGCATGCAAGGATAATAATGTCCACTTCATTAAGCTGTGAGGATTTAAATGAGAACATACATATAAAGTGCTTAGAACAATGCCTTGCAGAGTATAAGTACTCAGTAACTGTTAACCATTATTATTGTTGTTATTCTTTTTTTTCGCTTCATACCATGACCTTCACTTTAAAATAGCACCCACAAGAATATTTTTCTTTATTTTAAAAGTATTCCACTTAGCAGTATTTCAAAAAGTTGGGGAAGGCAAGGTATGAGAAAAAGTATACAACTATTATTAATACAACTACTATCTTACTTTATATTCTTAAATACTTTATATTCCTTTTTATAGACCTTATTTTTTATTTTATTTTATTTTTTTTTGAGACAGAGTCTCGCTCTGTCTCCCAGGCTGGAGTGCAGTGGCCAGATCTCAGCTCACTGCAAGCTCCGCCTCCCGGGTTTACGCCATTCTCCTGCCTCAGCCTCCCGAGTAGCTGGGACTACAGACGCCCGCCACCTCGCCCGGCTAGTTTTTTTGTATTTTTTAGTAGAGACGGGGTTTCACCATGTTAGCCAGGATGGTCTCGATCTCCTGACCTCGTGATCTGCCCGTCTCGGCCTCCCAAAGTGCTGGGATTACAGGCTTGAGCCACTGCGCCCGGCCTAGACCTTATTTTTTAGAACAGTTTTAGGTTCACAGCAAAATTGAGTGGAAGGTACAGAGATTTCATATATATGCCTTGCCCCCACATATGCATAGCACACCCCTCTATCAACGTTCTCCACCAGAGTGGTATGTTTGTTATAACTGATTAATCTACACTGACATATCATTATTACCCTCAAATCCATACTTTATATTAGGGTCCATTCTTTGCATTGTATGTTCTATGGGTTTTTTGCATAGCAACTATATTTTATATGTGCATGGGTATATATATGTGTGTGTGTGTGTATGTGTATATATGTATGTGTGTATATATATATATAGAGAGAGAGAGAAAGCATTTGCTCATTTAACAACATAATTGTGACTTTTAAAAAATAGACCTGTTACACAATTTTTTATTCCTTTTTTTTTTTTTAACTTCTTTATGTGATTTTCTTATTCCTAAGGTAACAGTCTGTTACAGAGAGGTGGCTTAATAAAGGAAAACTGCACTTTGAGTTGTATCAGTTCACTTCTGACTTATAACCTCTCCCTGCATCAACTTTCTCATCTCAACAGCAGGGATAACTAAGGACTACTATCTAGTCCTTAGAACTGTTTGCAAACTTTAAAGTGTGTAGAAATGTAGGATGTTACTACTATAGAGATGTTAGTGACCTCTGGTCCTTTTATCTGTGGCTCTTGCATCTTGAGACCATCACTTAGTTCCTACAAAGATTTTACTGATGGGAAAGCAGGGGAAATCTATCTGAGAAAAATAGAAGACCTAGGTTTCACCTGTGAGACTATAGGAATTTAAACAGATTAGTTTAGAATTTCACTAAAGGATAAAATTGCATGCAGTAAATGCAAAGCGTTTGTGTTAAAATACAAATACTTGCGTAATGTAACACCGATACATTTAATTTAGTGTTCCCAAAATGGGTCTGTGGCAAGAGCCACAAGGAAAGGGAAGTATAGAGTTGCCTGAATTTCCATGTACTTTGTGGCTGCTGAAGTGTCTCATTTTTAACACTTTTTTGTTGCTGCTATTGCTATTTGAGATATTCCCATCTAGAGCAGTGGCTTACCCTCAGTAGTCATTTAAATATTTTGAGTTAGTAAATGAAATTCAACAGACTACCAATTCAGTTTCTCATTTCTTCAAAATATTATTTATTTTTTATTTTTTCAATCATCTTCTTTAAATCACAGTAAACTTATAAAGGGCATCCAACATTTTTACATTGGTTTTTAATTTCTAAAGTTATAAGGACTCATCTATTTGACCCTTCAGAATAACTGAGCAAGAATCCCTTGTGTATTTTTTCTAGGCTATATTACTGTATTTGTTAACTAGACAAATATGTTTATCAGCAGCTAATTCTGTATGTCTTACTATTTCAAATTTTATCTTTAAAGCAATTTCCCTTAATGCCTAGTTTAGTGCTAAATACATTGTAGGTGCTCAGGAAATACTAATTAACTAAAGAAATTGCAAATTAGTGACATCATTTGGTCTTTTTACTGCTTTGTGTAATGGTATTTTTGAAGGTGAGCTTTAAGGAGCTATTTTTATTATGAAAGTAATGCAGGCCGGCTATGGTGGCTCACACCTGTAATCCCAGCACTTTGGGAGGCCGAGACGGGTGGATCACAAAGTCAGGAGATCGAGGCTATCCTGGCCAACATGGTGAAACCGCATCTCTACTAAAAACACAAAAAATTAGCTGGGCATGGTGGTGCGTGCCTATAGTCCCTGCTACTTGGGAGGCTGAGGCAGGAGGATCGCTTGAACCTGGGAGGCGGAGGTTGCAGTGAGCCAAGATCGCACCACTGCACTCTAGCCTGGCGACAGAGTAAGACTCTGCCTCAAAAAACAAACAAAAAAAAAGATAATGCAAAGTAGGCCAGGCATGGTGGCCCACCCCGATAATCCCAGCACTTTGGGAGGTTGAGGTGAGCGGATCACTGGAGCCCAAGAGTTTGAGACCAGCGTGGCCAACATGGCAAAACCCCGACTCTACTAAAAATACAAAAATTAGCTGGGCATGGTGGCATGCCTGTAGTCCCAGCTCCTCGGAAGGCTGAGGTGGGAAGAATGCTTGAGCCTGGGAAGTGGAGGTTGCAATGAGCTGTGACCACACCACTGCACTGCAGCCTGGGTGACAGCAAGATCACGTCTCAGAAAAAGAAATACAAAGTCACATCAGTTTCCATCTTTACTAAGGAGAAGTATCCTAATGTACTAACGATTGATTTTTTTCTTCACCTGTTTCAGATGTCTTCTTAAAGCATGAGCTATAGTATTGTGGAATGCATGTATTGAAATATTTTATGATAAATATAATTTAGATGAGTCCTTAAAGTTATGTCCTCCATATTTAAACATTCTGTTGTATTCTAACAGTGTTACCTTAATACACACTCTTATCCATAACAGTCATCATTCTTCATGATGAAGGATTGAGGGTGTGTATGCTTGCAGAGAAGCCTGAGTATGGATATTCTCATAGTATCTTATATCCAGTAGGTACTCAGTAACTACTGGATGAATAGTTTAGTGCATGTAAACCTGCCTACCACAGAATGGAGTTTGTTCTGAAGAGCAAAACTTTAACATAGAAACTACTGTGTAAGAGAATCCATTAGATTAAGGGTCAAAACACAATAGGTTTAAATTCTAACTGTGCTCTTAATTTAGCTTTGTAATTCTGGATAAACCATCCATCATACCTTTCTGAGTTTTAGTTTCTTCAGATATAAAATGAAGGAATTGGGCGAGAATAATCAGGATCTCTGTTTTTTTCCTCTTTTTTTTTTTTTTTTTTTTTTTTTTGAGGCGGAGTCTCGCTCTATCACCCGGACTGGAGTGCAGTGGCCAGATCTCAGCTCACTGCAAGCTCCGCCTCCCGAGTTTACGCCATTCTCCTGCCTCAGCCTCCCGAGTAGCTGGGACTACAGGCGCCCGCCACTTCGCCCGGCTAGTTTTTGTATTTTTAGTAGAGACGGGGTTTCACCGTGTTAGCCAGGATGGTCTCGATCTCCTGACCTCGTGATCCGCCCGTCTCGGCCTCCCAAAGTGCTGGGATTACAGGCTTGAGCCACCGCGCCCGGCCTTTTTCCTCTTATAAAATGCTACATTGGCTGGACGCAGTGGCTCATGCCCATAATCCCAGCACTTTGGGAGGCTGAGGCAGGCGGATACTTGAAGTCAGGAGTTTGAGACCAGCCTGGCCGATATGGTGAAACCCCGTCTTTACTAAAAATACAAAAATCAGCTGGACGTGGTGGTGCATGCCTGTAATCCCAGCTACTTGGGAGGCTGGGGCAGGAGAATTGCTTGAACCCGGGAGGCGGAGGTTGCAGTGAGCTGAGATCATGCCATTGCACCCCAGCCTGGGCGACAAGAGCCAGACTCCATCTTAAAAAAAAAAGCAGCAGGGGCGGGGAGGGGTTTTGGCCAGGCATGGTGGCTCACGCCTGTAATCCCAGCACTTTAGGAGGCTGAGGCAGGCAGATCACCTGAGGTCAAGAGTTCAAGACCAGCCTGGCCAATGTGGTGAAACCTCATCTCTACTAAAAAAAAAAAAATACAAAAATTAGCTGGCCATGGTGGCAGGCGCCTATAATCCCAGCTACTCAGGAGGCTGAGGCAGGGAGAATCACTTGACCCAGGAGGCAGAGGTTACTGTGAGCCGAGATCATGCCACTGCACTCTAGCCTGGATGACAGAGTGAGACTTCGCCTCAAAAAAAAAAAAACAAAACATTATTATGAGAATGAAATACATTTTTAAAAACTGAATAAAAGTGAGTTTCTTAAAAAATTGCATTAGATGTAGATGAAACAATGGAAAAAGATGGGGGCTGCTGAAAATTTAAGAGAATTCTGAACTCAGAGTGCTTTGCAGGTTTCTAAGTACTTTCAACACTGTAAAGAAACTGAAACTGATTTTTTAGACAGAATCTCACTCTGTTGCCCAGGCTGGAGTATAGTGGTGCAATCTTGGCTCATGCAGCCTCTGCCTCCTGGGTTCAAGGGACTCTCATGCCTCACCCTCCCGAGTAGCTGGGACTACAGGCGTACGCCACAACGCCCAGCTAATTTTTTTGTATTTTTAGTAGAGATGGGGTTTTACCATCCTGTCCAAGCTGGTCTTGAACTCCTGGCCTCAAGTGATCTACCCACCTTGGCCTCCCAAAGTGCTGGTATTACAGGTGTGAGCCACCACACCTGGCCGAAACTGAAAATTATAGACAGTGCAGTAATGACAAATCCAGCCAGCAGACCTATACTCAAAGAAAATGCCCATAAGAAATAGCTAATGAATATTCTTCATATGCTTCTTGTTAAAAAGATTATCTCCTTTTATCATTGTCTGCTTGAAAAAAATCAACCACTTTCATTAGTAGACCAAGGTCTCATCAGGTAAGGAAGGCTTTTTACTGTTCTATGATTTTCATTACATTGTAGGCCTTTTTTAAAATAACAGTGATAATCATCCTATTGCAGGTCATAATGATACCTTTAATCTATATGAGTTTCCTTTGCTTGAGAGCTACATAAAATACATCTTCTGTATATTTGATATTAAAACCCTATCCTTACTCTGTTTTCTTCACAGAACATTCAGAAGATTCTCGGCCTTGCCCCTTCACGAGCCGCCACCAAACAGGCAGGTGGATTTCTTGGCCCACCACCTCCTTCTGGGAAGTTCTCCTGAACTCAAGCAGAACTCTTTATTTTCTATCATTCTTTCTAGACACACGCACATCAGACTGGCAAATGTTTTTTAGCAAGAGCCATAGGTAGCCTTACTACTTGGGCCTCTTTCTAGTTTTGAATTATTTCTAGGCCTTTTGGGTATGATTAGAGTGAAAATGGCACCCAGCAAACTTGATAGTGCTTTTGGTCCTAGATGATTTTTATCAAATAAGTTGATAGTTACGTTCAAGTGATGTTTACATAATGAAAAGCAAATAGCATCCTTCTTGTTTCATTTATGTAAGTATTTTCTGTGGGACTGACTCTCAAGGCCCTGTGTATGCCCTGCAAGTTGCTCTCTAAGAGCATTTAGAGATTTAGAAGAAAAATTTAGTTTGTATAACCCTTCATTGTAACTGGTTGTTTTGTTGTTTTATTTCAAGCCAAATATATGACATAAGATCAATAAAGAGGCCAAATTTTTAGCTATTTTATGTACAAGGAGAGATCTGTTTCATTTTGTTTTGCCACATTTCTAGATGTAAGTTTTAGCATGGGCCAGGAAGGACTAAAATTAAAGTTTTTAAGGTACTGTAGTTTTTGCCATACTTGACTCATATCCTCAAAATACAGACTTGTCCTGGTGTAGGAATTGGAAAGCAAGAGTGGAAAGGAACGTAATAACTCGTGGAAGTTTAAAAATGAGGGTCTTGGCAAGTAACACTGATGTCTGAAAAAAAAAAATTAAATATAAATAAATAAATAAATAAAAATAAGGGTCCTCAGCTGTTCTCTTCATATCCTCTTACAGTCTCTCAGATTCTTGTGGGGGCACTCTTAGATCCCCCTTGGAGGCAAGGTTATAGTTATATGTTATTAATCTTGCAGAGCTTCCTTTTAGTCACAATAGCCTTCAGTTTCTGCCATGCCCCTTCATAAGGAAGAAGGATGTTTGTACCATGATCCTCCCCTATAATCTATGGAATTAGGAGTCCTGTGTGGAGTCTTGTCAATAAATATGCACATTCATCAAATGTCTACTTAAATGTTAGTATTCTACCAGTGAGAAAAAAACACATAATTTTCAAAGTAATCATTGTTAAACCAACAGCAAACTTCTTTCTTATCAGCACCGTAAAGTCCAGAAGACAGTGGAAAAATATCTTCAAAGTGCTGAGGAAAATAAGTATCAACTTAGAATTTTATGCACAATATTAGAGGCAAAATAAAGACATGTTTAGACATATAAAACTAAGAGAATTGAATGATTAAAGGTTATATTTCAAGGACAAAAAAGAAGATCTGCCCAAGGCAAAGGTATGGGATACAAGAAACAGTGGTCAACAGAGAAATAAAATATATGGATGTATATATGGATAAATTTGAGTGTTTTGTGGATTATCTAATTTAAGGATTATCCCAAGACAACTCTACAAGGTAATTACTGTTATTACTTTCATTTAACAGATGAGGCAACTGGGGCAGGGGAGGTTAGTAACTTGCTCTGTATCACAGAGCTATTGAGTGGCAGTCAGGATTTGAATTCAACCAGTGTAAAGCCGAATAGTCCAGGCTGTCAAGCTCTATATTACAGCCTCCTCGTAGGTATGTGGTGATTGTCTTCTCATCACCTCATCTCCTCAACTAGAGCTCTTTAAAGTTGGACTTTGTCTTTTTTTTTCCTCCTTTTTACAAAGTAGTCAACATGGGTGGGAACACAGCAGGAACTCAAAGCAGATGAAAGGGAACAGAAGTCCCTATTTTGAGACTACTTTTATCAGAATGATGTCTGATAATGGATGGTGATGACTTTTAATGGTCTTTTCTCCATATCATTGACCACTCTAAGCAAAATAATAATTTGAATGATAATGAAGAAAATTATGCTTATGATAACAACAATGACAAATATGAAATATCTAAAATAAAACATGAAACCATCCTCAAAATTCTGCCATCACCTTTTTAAAGTGAGAATGTATAGCACACTCTATCACTCACACCCTGAGGCTTTGAAGTTGGTGCTTTCTAGTCAGATTTCTTACGGACCAGGTTTTCATATACAAATTATGTTTCCATGCTAAAGAATAAATAAGAGGGAGAAGTTAAAAAGGAGAGATTACATCTATTCACCCTATATCATTAAAAAATTCTTTTAAGGCCGGGCGCGGTGGCTCAAGCCTGTAATCCCAGCACTTTGGGAGGCCGAGACGGGCGGATCACGAGGTCAGGAGATACAGACCATCCTGGTTAACAGGGTGAAACCCCGTCTCTACTAAAAAATACAAAAAAAAAAAAACTAGCCGGGCGAGGTGGCGGGCACCTGTAGTCCCAGCTACTCGGGAGGCTGAGGCAGGAGAATGGCGGGAACCCGGGAGGCGGAGCTTGCAGTGAGCTGAGATCCGGCCACTTCACTCCAGCCCGGGCGACAGAGCGAGACTCCGTCTCAAAAAAAAAAAAGAAAAAAAAATGCTTTTAAATTTTTTTCTAAACTATTCTGCTTATGTATATTCACTCTATTCTTAAAAGCACAATAACAAAGATACATTACAGAGGAAATAAACCTATCACAACAATTTAATTCAAGGAGTTATTAAGGGCTACTGCAGCCTCACAATTAGTTTTTTAAAAATTTCTTGTCCTGAAGAAATTTCAAGACTAGTTATTTGGATTACACTCTAGGTCCACAGCATCACCAGATCACTGGAGATGACATTTCAAGACAGGCCTCTGAACATCTCTCATAACACATAATTTGGTTATTTTCCCTGTGTAAGAGATGGATTGTCTCCTGTCTAGGGAAAAAAACAGCCGTTACTAATATCTGCATTAGTCTACTCAGGTTGCAATCATAATATGCTAAAGTGGTAAACTTTAAAAAATGATGGTAAACCTGAGTTTATTAACAGGTTACATTCTAAAAGCTAAGCTAGTTTGGAAATTGGAAAACAAATATGTGTAGGTATTCATATGCCCTTGACCAGACTGGACCTCTTTCTTCCCAGGTAAGTCATTCTCTCCAATGGGGCCAGTTACTTAAAATGACATCAGACAATTGATAGAGCATCTAGATCTCCCTTACTTCTTAAACAAAAGCATTTTGCCACAACTAGTATGGAGTAGGTTTTTTTCAGACTATTTATACTTATTTTATGTATCTGAATACTGCCCTTTAAGTAAAAGTACTATATACTTTCTCTTCTTTTGGATTAATTCTGCTTAAGTCACAATCTTTTGTTTTAATTTATTCTAGTTTGAGTTTTAAAAAAATTTTAGAATAAAAAATCTCAAAAATATACTATTATATATACATAAATATATATATATATATATATATAGAGAGAGAGAGAGAGAGAGAGAGAGAGGGAGAGAGAGGGAGAGAATGAATGACTAAAGAACACCTAGGTAACCCATCCTCCATCTTTGACAATTACTGGCTCCTAGCTAATTTGTGTCATCTGTAACCCCACCTGCTTTTGCCCTTTCTGTATTATTGGGAAGCAAATCTTATCATCTGTAAATATTTTAGGGCTTTAAAAAATATGTATAATCTTAATACCATTTTTACACCTAAGAAAATGGACAGTTTTTTAATATTATATGTTGTCTATTGATGTAAAAAGTTTTGGCAGTTTTTTGGAATAAGGAACCAAATAAGGTACTGAATATTGCAGCTGGCTGATATGCATCCTAAATTTCTTCTATTGTTGTGGTCCTCAAACTAGAGTGTATCAGAATCACTAGAGCCTTGACCCTCGCTGGGCTCCACTCCAGAGTTGGTGATCTGTAAGTCTGCTGTGGAGTCTGGGAATTTGCATCTCTAACAAATTCCCAGGTGATGCTGAAGCTGCAGGTTTGGGTTCACTCACCTATTGGTTTATCAGCATCTCTCTGCCCTCTTGCAATATATTTGTTGAAGAAGTGTTGTTCACCTTGTAGAGTTTTTCTTAGTTTGGATTTTGGTGATTGCATGCTGGTTTTTTCATACTAGTGGTTGTCTTTGTAATGTGAGCAGTTTTTGATCTATTAATTAATGAGGTATTAAAAATGATGGTATTCTAATTCTAGTATTCCTTCATTTATGATCTAAAATGCTTCCAGATAGAAACTTCCCCTCATCTACTTTTTGGGAGAAAATTAAGAATAAATGCTCAACTCCTTGGTCTTCAAAATAATGAGCTGTTTATTAATATCCTCCAATAGTGAATAATTAATGTGTATATCATTATCTATTCATGCATTTAAATATATTTGATGTACTTCAGTCCACTGAAGCTATTTCTCTTATGAATGCTCAAATTGGCCCATTTTTGGCCAGTGAGAGCCTCTTTCATTTGGCTCCTGAGTCTATTTGCAGACCCTCGTTGTCATTGGTAGCATCCTTGCTAAGTGATATAACAAGATGTTCTAAGGCTCATCTTGTGTATTTCCTGCATGACTTGAAAACAATTTCTCCAAAGAGGCTTGTTTCCTCTTTACTGGAAAATGGCATTTGGCAATTGCGATCAGAGCACTAGGAATGTTGAGACTGGGTTTTTAGGTTTCTAGGCCTTTCTGTGGACTAACATCGATATTATTTGTTGTTGTTTTAATATAAAATACAGCATGAAGTTATACTGATACTCAGGGCTACAGAATTTTTACTTAATTTCTTTGGTCTATGTCTCCTTTATCAAACTATACTGAGAATTCCAATTTGCAGCACTCGGCTGATATAATTAGAATATTACACAATTATTCATTAGTACAAGCTAAGAATGTACGCTCAGCAGTCTCAGAATATTAACATAAACATTACAAACAATATAGTTAATGAAAATAGGTTAAGTTTTGTTTTTGTGGGGTAGAGGACAGGGAGGATTGTGTAAGGTATATCACACTATGAGTTCACAGTCCAAATACTGAGATTTCAAGTTATCTGGAATGATTTCTTTAAGGTTATTGCCAGCAGAATATACATTTACATTTGTTTTATTTCCAACTTTTAGAGATTTCTCTTTTACTTTATATAGCATTTTGATGCGTTTCTAGGCTTTGCACAAAAAAAGCATATTTAAGCTATAAAGCAGAGATTAACAGTTTTCTTATGGGTTTAACCCCAGTCATAAGCCCCATAATTTGTGAAAACATGGGCAGGTAAAATTGTTACCAGAAACAATTTAATTTTTAGCTAATAGTGGGGCTGGCAGGGACATGCTCTACAGTGACATTGCCCCCTTAACACTTCACACTTGTTGGCTAAAGGGAGGAGACCTACTGGGAAGAGAATACCATGTGGGGATGTCACCAACACTGACTCAGATCCTTATCACTGTCCCCTTAATTTTTCTGCAATAGCCTACCAGGTAGTCTCCTTTATTCTAGTTTTCCTGACTCCAATTCACCCTCCATCTTGCTGTGGGAATGATTTTTTTTTTTTTTTTTTTTTTTTTTTTGAGACGGAGTCTCACCCTGTCACCCAGGCTGGAGTGCAGTGAGGTGATCTCGGCTCACTGCAACCTCTGCCTCCCAGGTTCAAGTGATTCGCCTGCCTCAGCCTCCTGAGTAGCTGGGACTACAGGCTCCCGCCACCATGCCCAGCTAATTTTTGTATTTTTAGTAGAAATGGGGTTTCACCATGATGGTCAGGATGGTCTCGATCTCCTGACCTCATGATCTGCCTGCCTTCGCCTCCCAAAGTGCTGGGATTACAGGTGTAAGCCACCGTGCCTGCCTGCCCCACTATATCTTGTCCTTTAGCTAAGCAGATTTCTTAAATTCTGCATTTTTCATGTTCTTTTTATTTTTATTAAAATAGAGATGAGGTCTCACTATGTTGCCCAGGATGGTCTTGAACTCTTGGGCTGAAGTGATCCTCCCACCTCAGTCTCCCAAAGTGCTAGGATTACAGGCGTGAGCCACAGTGCTCAGCCTTTCATGTTCTTTTTGGACTTTACTACCTTTGTTTTCTCAGACTGGAATATACTTTCTCTTATTTGCCTGATTTTCTTCTCCTACTTTTTCTACCTAGCATCACCTTTTACATGGTTGAGTTAGATTTCTCCTCCCTGTATTTCTGTTAGAGCCTTTCATATATGAGTCACTCATTTAAAAATGGACAATTAACTTTCTAAGCTTCAATAGCCTCATCTGGAAAATGGAGTTAATAACTCAGTCAAAGCTCCCTTATCTGATTTCCACTTATCTGAGTCTTCAGATGGATCCTCCCAGTTCCCTGTGAAAAGCTTGATGACCAGCATCCACATCACACTGAACGCTCTCAACCATGCTTGGCCAACATAGTGAGACCAGCCTGGCCAACACAGGGAAACCCCATCTCTACTAAAAATACAAAAAATAAGCTGTCAATTGTGTAACATAATTTATCATACTTATTGTAATTAAATACATGGACTAAATATGTTAAGTTATGAAATATGAATACAAAAGGATTACTTCTGTGAAAATTAAGCTGAATGACTTGGAATAACAATAAAAAAAGTTGCTAAAAATAATTGCTGTTGGAGAAATACAAGGACTAATAAAAGTAACAAAAAATTTAGAAAGATTCAGCATTATTTCTTAGTGTTTTAATTCATGCTCCACTTTAAAGAAACCAAAACTGGAAATCAGACGTGATGGGTTTTGTTTTGGTTTATGCAGAAAAAAAAACAGTATTTCAATCAGTAGATTCATATTCAAGGAAAAGGCCTTGGCCCTACATCAAAAGTGAACAAGTATATATTTGTATGTTTTAAGTTAAAATAAACATGTCTAAAGTATGTATATATGTATTTTTTCATAACTGTAATTAACTTTTTAGATTAACCTACAAATTACTGGTTCTAATCATGTCAGATAAATAGGTTTTTACCTCATAGTGTTCTTGATGGATTCTGTAAAGCAACTGATACTATGCCTGGCATACTGAAGGCATTTGCTCTTCAAACACAGGAATCCTATGAGGGAGATAGGATATCTTTTTTATTATTTCCACTTTATGGTGACAAATCATGATTTATCCAAGACCATACACCAGTAAGTAACAGAACGAGGAAGAACCCACATCCTTAGTTTTCAGGGTCCACACTCTTTCTACTGCAGCACCCAGCAGGGCTATCTCCATTGGGGCTACAATGTAAAACTGCTTAACTTGAATCCTATCTGGACCTGTTACCCTACATGCAAAAGATCTTCAAAATATCTTTACATAAGACAAGTCGGGGTCTTCAGAGTATCATTTAGATGATTATCACGGTCTCTATTCCATTTTTTGACAAAGCTTTCCCACATTACTCTCATTGTCTAAATAGTATATTTTAACAAGACTTTTTGAATCTTAGAAGAAATTTAAAAATGATTCCACCGTCACCAGATGAATCGGGAAGAGGATAAACTTAAGTAAGTCTACTTAAGCCTACTAAGAGATGATATTTCAAGTTTCAAATGGCCTTCTGCAGATGGAGGCTAAGCACATTTTAAAACCCAGAAACTTATATTTGGCTCCAAAATTCATCTGGCTTCTCAGGAATCCTTAAATATAATGTTTTTTAAAATACAAAAGTGATTTTTGGGTTTATAGCTATTTCAGCCATTTGCTGAACGGTCAATTGGATCTTAAACAGGTCATATATATCAAGAAAGTAGAAAAGGTCTGAAAGCTTGATCTGGTGACAAATTGTTCATTCCAGAGAAAATTTTACATTTTTAAGCAAAATGGGGCAATACTTTAGTGCAGTGATCTTCAAACTTTTTTGACCACAACCCCACAGTAAGAAATACATTTTTATTATTGCATTCCAGATATAGAAGTCCCATGAAACAATACTTACCTCTTATATGCACTTTGATATTTTATTTCATTCTTCGAAAAATTTGGTCATAATCCACTAATTTTACTACTCACTAATGGGTTGCAGCAGGCAGCAACCAATTGGAAGAAAATAAAATTAAAGTTCTCTTTGGAACTTGAAGAATAAGGAAATTTGGGTGAAGTCAAGTTTGAAGCACTAAAGACCACTTTAAATTAGATGTGGTGTACTTATCTAAGATTTTGACTATATTGTAGTAATGAATAACTTGGTGAAAATAATCAAGAACAACCAATTTTCCAGAAAGGCATTAGCAAAGAGTGTGACTTCTTTTCTCAAATATACTTTCTGGAAGACCAGAAAGTGCAAGAACCTGACATTTGTATCATGATATAATTGCATACATTCATTCACCCATTCACCAAGCACATTTAAAGCAAGACCTCTGTGCAAGACCCTGTGCTACGGGCATTGTGGACACAAAGGTGAGTTGAGTAGAAATCTGCTCAGAAATCTTACAACTGGTAGCTACTGTGAGCGTCGGTTTCCACCAAAGAGGACAATAATTCCTGCAATGGCCTGCATGCTCATAAAACTGTTACAAAAATGAAATGAGAATAATATATGTAAAGATCCTTGGTAAATTATAAGGAAACATTACTAAAAACAGTTGATTAGTGTTCAAAACATTTAGATTCATATCCTTTCTATATCCACTAAGAAACCATTTGACAATTTGTTTTTCTCTTTTCCCCTGTAATCATTAATTTATAACGACTCTAGATTGGAGTTAGATGATTTTTCTTAAGATTATTTTCATTTGTCTGAAAGCTTTAACTTTATCAAGTAAAATCTTGCTGATAAAGCACTAGACTTGTGGATGAACACATTTCATTTTCTTCTAGTCTTGGCTGTGCTTCATGTTCACTGGATAATTTAAGGTATACCATTTAATTTTAAACCTTCTCCAATAAAAAATAAATAAAACCCATTTCCTGCTTATCTCACTAGATAGGATTTATTAATGCACAATAAAAATTAAAACATTCAGAAGACTTCAAATAACACAAAGTACTCTTATGTCTACTAAAAAATGACAGGACTACAGGTACAGGGATCATAATCTCTATAACTGATACGCTGCAATCCTTAAACACCCTATCGATGTGAATATCACCTCCCCGTTGTGATTCTTCTCAGCTATGTCAGAGCAACTCAACAGGACCAGGGTAGGTGAAGGGATTAATAATAACACATAGTCTGTATCCTCTAGGAGGAAGGGAAATAAACATTAATGATTATGATGAGGTAGGTACACAGAAGGAAACCATTGATTATATTTGGTGAAGACTTTGGGTACTGTGTCAGCAAAAGTTTGCAATATAAAACCCTTGCTTTCAGGCATCTTAGAGTATAGATGGGATGGCTTTTGAATGAACCAATAAAGTATGGTAAGTAGAGATGAACACTGTGTTATAGGAGCATAGAAGAGGATATCTAACTCAGGTCCAGGAAGGGTTTCTGAAAGAGGTGACAAAAACCAAGTTCTGAAGGCTTTATTGAAGTTGGGTGGGAAAAAAAAAGCTGAAGGAAAAGCCTTTGAGACAGAACGAATAATGTACACAAAAGTAAAGAGGCAGGAAACAGTAATTTAGGATGGGTGGAGCATGGGGGACACGTGGGGAGGTGGCAAGTAGTGAGGCCAGTTCAGGATAAGTAAAAGGGTTTAGTTTGAAATCTCTGAGAAGCCATTGACTACAAGCAGGAAGTGGTATAACTAGATTTACCTTTTAAGATCACTCTGGTGGCAGGATGGACTTAGATTAGAAAAAGGCAAGCTTTGCAAAGGCTAGGAGGCTTTTGGTCAATGTTAGGTGCCTACAGTATGCCAGGGGATACTGTGGTCACCAAAAATATGCATAATCACACCTTCATGGAGTTCCAATCTGGTGGAGAGAAATAAATCTCAAACGAATACCTAATTACAAAAAGTGTTCAAAATAGTAACTGTGAGGGAATATGACCTTTGTCCAGTCATGATTTACTCTAGTCACGTGGGATAAACACTCGGACAAATTAGGGGCTGTACAAACCTGGGAAAAGGGAAAAATGGGTAAGGCGCAGTGGCTCATGCCTGTAATCCCAGCGGTTTGGGAGGCCGAGGTAGGCAGACTGCTTGAGCCCAGGAGTTTGAGACCAGCCTGGGCAATATGATGAAACCTCGTCTCTGCTTTTTAGGGAAATGAAGTGTTTAGGGAAATGGCCCTGCCTGCTTTTTAGGGAAATGAAGTGTTTTGTAGCCACTGTTCAGGGGAAGGGAGACAGGTAGAGCAGATCACACACTGAGGAAACTTCAGAATGGGTCCCCTGGGCTGAGTGCGGTAGCTCACACCTGTAATCCTAGAACTTTGGGAGACCGAGGTTATGTGAGGTCAGGAGTTTGAGACCAGCCTGGCTAACATGGTGAAACCCCGTAAATACTAAAAATACAAAAATTAGCCGGGTGTGGCAGCGCGCACCTATAATCCCAGCTACGTGAGAGGCTGAGGCAATAGAATCGCTTGAACCTGGGAGGTAGAGGTTGCAGTGAGCCGGGATCACCTCACTGCACTCCAGCCTGGGCAACAGAGCAAAACTCTGTCTCAAAAAGAAAAAAAACTGGGGGGAATGACTTTTGGATAATACAAAAATATTGAAAAATATGCACAATGATTTAGAGAGGCCATTCAAGATAGAAGTGGGCTGCCCGAAAGGTGATTAAGCCCTTAGTTCCTTTGGCTTGTTGGCTTCTCCTAGTCCATATTTTGCTTTTTGCTGCCACCTGGTTCAGGGATAGTTCTATCACTACCAAGTACCCAGCCTGAAGTTGTGGGGCACCAAAAAAAGCAAGTTGGTGATAAAGATTTCAAAAAGGCAATTTAAATATGTTTATCTCATTCTTGAAGTTCCTTCTTTGTTGTTGAATGGGTTTGCTTTTTCTAGTTTTCCTTCATCTTTGCTGCAACTCAGCTCACTGCTTATATGCGCATGCCACCTAGTGACGAAAATTGGCCCTGCCTGCTTTTTAGGGAAATGAAGTGTTTTGTAGCCACTGTTCAGGGGAAGGGAGACAGGTAGAGCAGATCACACACTGAGGAAACTTCAGAATGGGTCCCCTGGGCTGAGTGCGGTAGCTCACACCTGTAATCCTAGAACTTTGGGAGACCGAGGTGGGCAGACGGCTTGAGCCCAGGAGTTTGAGACCAGCCTGGCAATATGGTGAAACCTCGTCTCTATAAAAAATACAAAAATTAGCCAGGTATGGTGGTAGATGCCTATAGTTCCACCTACTCAGGAGGCTGAGGTGGATCACCTGAGCCCAGGGAGGTCGAGGCTGCAGTGAGCTGAGACCGCGCCACTGCACCCCAGCCTGGGAGACAATGAGAACCCATCTCAAAAATAAATAAATAAGAATGGGTGCCCTAATGGGGCCAACAGGAGGCTCCCTGTGGTTGAGCATGACGACACAGACCTGGTAAATGCACAGCAAGCATTATTACATCTTTTTATTCCTAGACTCTCCTTCTGCCACTCCTCAAGCCTCTCAATATACTTCCATGTAAAAACAAAACAACAAAAAACAATAAAAGGCTTTGTTTCCCCCTCGACAAGGTGAGAAATCTTAAAAATAGTAGAGAAAGAGAGCAGGTACATCTGGGAGGGTCTCTCTGGCATGCCTTTTGACCCCCTTGTCCCTCTTCTCCCGGGACCAGCATGTCTCCAGTCAGCTGAAGCCTTCCTCCTTCCTGGCTCACCTTTGCTCTGTGTTTAATTTTCAATGTGTTCTCTGCCTGTTCTTTGCTGAGCCCCTGTTCTTTGCTGAGACTTTGCTAGATTTTCCATTTTATCATAGAATACTCCCACCACTTGAACTAAAAACCTAAATTTATTATGAGGGAAATGTCAATGTAATTACACAAATATATCTGATAATCCACGATAATTCACAGCCCTGTTGAGCAGACGCTGCTGTTTCTCTGCTCCTCTGTCTGAGGACCAAGAGGCAGGGTCAATGTGCTCCTAGCTACCCATTGCCTCATCCTCTTTTTCAAAAAGCCTTTTTTTGGACGGGTGCAGTGGCTCATGCCTGTAATCTCAGCACTTTGAGAGGCCAAGGCAGGTGGATCACCTGAGGTCAGGAGTTCGAGACTAGCCTGGCCAACATGGTGAAACACTATCTCTACTAAAAACACAAAAATTAGCTGGGTGTGGTGGCGTGTGCCTGTAATCCCAGCTACTTGGGAGGCTGAGACAGGAGAATCGCTTGAACCCAGGAGGCAGAGGTTGCAGTGAGCCGAGATTGCACCACTGCACACTACCCTGAGCAAGAGAGTGAGACTCTGTCTCAAAAAAAAAAAGGCCTTTTTTCTTTTCAGTCTCACATATTCATTCCACAAAATTCTGTCTTTCTTATTAAAAATAACAATTTTAATATACACATTTGGTACAAATACAAATATCTGTGAAGGTATAAAATAAAAAGCAAAAATCTGTGCCTCTCTTCCCTATGCTGTCCTCAAGCACCTTCCCTTACTTTGGATTCTAAAAGGTAACCATTGTCAATATTTGGTTATCTGTGATGGTCACATGATAGTCAACTTTGTGTCAACTTAGCTAGGCTATAGGACCCAGTTATTTGGTCAAACACCAGCCCAGATGTTGCTGTGCTGTTATTTTTTAGATGTGATAAACATTTACAATCAGCAGACTTTGAGTAACACATATTACGTTTCGTAACATGTATGGGCCTTATCCAATCAACTGAAGGCCTCACAAGCAAAGACTGAGGTCTCCTAAAGCAGAAGGAATTCTCAAGATTGCAATGTAGAAACCTTAACTTAAGTTTCCAAATCGCTGCCCTGTGGAATTTGACTCAAGACTGCAACTTCAACTCTTATCCTGAATCTCCAGCCTGCTAGCCAGCCCTACTAATTTCAGACTCGCCAGCCCCCACAATCACATGAGCCAGATCCTTAAAATCTCTCTCCCTGTCTTTTTATCCTATTGTTTCTTTTTCTCTAGAGAACTCCGACTGATACAGTGCCTGTATTAATGATGGAGATGGCCCTCTGTCTCGCCAAATCCATTCTTCACTCTCATAGTTACTTTCCCTTGCAGTTCTTTGTGGCATTCAACTAAGTTATCTCTGCTGGAATGGGAAGAGAAGTGATGTGAACCATTTCATGCCTTACAAATGAAAACTTCTTGCTATTTTTCTTCTCTGGATGACTGGGAGGGTCATGCTGGGAGCGTCCTTGGAAACCATGTGTTGAAGATGGCAGCCTGAGTCTTTCAGTAACCATGTGGAGCTGAGTCCCCTCTTCCCCAACCCTGCTCCTACAGATTTTGAACATTTTACTTAGTTGTCTCTGAACTGTTAGGTAAATTGCAAAAAAATTTCTATTGTGTGTAAACTATTACATTTTGAATCTTTAATAAACTAGTTTAACTTACCCTAATTTAGAAATCCAACACCTAAAACATAGGGATTGGCTTAGTAGATGCACAGCAGGAGGTTAGGAACTGATATCATTGACTGAAAGACGGAGCCTCTTCCTATGCCATGGCAAAATATTTGGTAAAACTGTTGCTGTGGTAACTTGACAAGCAGACACAATTCTTATGGTACTGGTACTTCTAGGGAAGGTAGATGGAATGAGCCAGAATGTAACTGTGAGTTGGCTGCTGCTGGCTGTTTTTGGCTAGGTATGTTCAAAAAAGAGATGAGCTCAGAGTAGAATCTACTGGTTTGCAAATGAAGCAAGGGAATAGAGTCCAGAAGCTTGGGGACTTAAAGATTTCTAAAAGCCAACTGCTTCAGTACCGTAACAGCCGAGACAAGACTTATAGCTCAGAAGACTGTCATTGAGACATTTCAGTCAGACAAAGATCTTCTTTCAATCACGCCCAATTGTTTCAGATAGTTTCAAGACAACTGACACTAAATTGAGAAAAGAGGGTTTGGGGCATGAAAGAAAAGAGATAAATAAAATAGGCTTAAGTACTCTCTCTAAAAGGAATCCTGGCTATGGCTATTGATTGGCACATGGTACTGAATAGAAGAAGCAAACAGATTAAATGTCTTGTAAGCTTTTTTTTTTTTTTTTTTTTGAGACAGAATCTCGCTCTGCTGCCCAGGCTGGAGTGCAGTGGCACAATCTCGGCTCATTGCAATCTCTGCCTCCCAGGTTCAAGCAATTCTCCTGTGTCAGCCTCCCGAGTAGCTGGGACTACAGGCACCCGCCACCAGGCTCGGCTACTTTTTGTATTTTTAGTAGAGACAGGGTATCACAATATTGGTCAGGCTGGTCTCAAACCTCTGACCTTCTGATCCGCCTGCCTCGGCCTCCCAAAGTGCTGGGATTACAGGCATGAGCCATGGCGCCTGGCTGTCTTGTAAGCTTTTGAAGCATAAGTATTGCTGAAGAAACCTCAGGAAGTTTGGCCTAAAAAGTTTTTGTTAAAATAAAGCAAATCTTGTTCTCCCAAACTTGCAGAAATCAGGCTGCAAAAGTTGAATAATCTTTGAAGAAGGCGTATTCCTCACCACCTCCTTTAGAATTTTTTTCTTTTCACAGCTTTTTGGTCTTTTGATTAGGATGTGTTCTTTCTTTCTTTTCTTTTCTTTTTTTTTTTTTTTGGAGACGGAGTCTCGCTCTGTTGCCCAGGCTGGAGTGCAGTGGCCGGATCTCAGCTCACTGCAAGCTCCGCCTCCCGAGTTTATGCCATTCTCCTGCCTCAGTCTCCCGAGTAGCTGGGACTACAGGCGCCCGCCACCTCGCCCGGCTAGTTTTTTGTATTTTTTAGTAGAGACAGGGTTTCACCATGTTAGCCAGGATGGTCTCGATCTCCCGGCCTCATGATCCGCCCGTCTCGGCCTCCCAAAGTGCTGGGATTACAGGCTTGAGCCACCGTGCCCGGCCTTTTTTTTTTTTTTTTGAGATGGAGTCTCGCTCTGTCACCCAAGCTGGAGTACAGTGGTGCAGTTTTGGCTCACTACAACCTCCGCCTCCTGGGTTCAAGCGATTCTCCTGCCTCAGGCTCCCAAGTAGTAGCTGGTATTACAAGCATGTGCCATCGCACTTGGCTAATTTTTGTATTTTTAGTAGAGACAGAGTTTCACCATGTTGGCCAGGCTGGTCTCGCACCTCTGACCTCAGGTGATCCACCTGCCTCGGCTTCTCAAAGTGCTGGGATTACAGGTGTGAGCCACTGTGCCCGGCCCAGTGTCATTTCCTTAATGTTTATTTTGCTTGAAGTTCATTGAACTTCTTGGGACAGTAAGCTTGTAGTTTCCATCAAATTTGGAAAAATTATTTTAAATTTTTAAATTTACTTTTACTTTTAGAGACAGGAGGTCTCACTAATGTTACCCAGGCTGGTAACAAACTCCTGGGTTCAAGCAATCTTCTTGCCTCGGCCTCACAAAGTGTTAGAATTATAGTCATGAGCCACCACGCCTGGCCGAATGTGGAAAAAATTTTGACCATTATTTCTTCTAGCATTTTTTCTTTCTACCTCCCAACTGCTGTATATTCTGAGACTCTAATTACATATATGCTCAGTCACTAGATATTACCCCACAGCCCACTAATTCACTTTTTCTCAGTCTTTTTTTTATCTGTGTTTCATCTGTAGTTTCTATAAAATTACTGCTATGTCTTCACATTCACTAATATTTTCTTCTGTAGTATCTACCTGTTCATGTCATTCAGTTTATTTTTAATTTCAGATACTAAATTTTTCATCTCTAGACCCATCTCGATATGGATCTTTATGTATCTTCCATTTTCCTATTCATCATGTTTATACTTTACCTTTTAAGCATAGGAAGTATATGTATAATAACTGTTTTAACATCTTTGTCTAATAATTCCATCATCTGTGTGTTTTCTGGGTCTGTTTCTTTGACTGGTTTTCCTCCTGATCATGGCTTATCTTTTCCTGCTTCTTTGCATGCCTGATAATTTTTTATTGGCTCCTGGACATTGTGGATTTTACTTTACTAGGTGATAGACTTTGTTGTATTACTTTGAATATTTCAAGAGTTTTGTTCTGGGACAAGATAAGTTATTTGGAATTGGTTTGATTCTTCTGAGACTTGCTTTTATTTATTTAATTTATTTATTTTTCTTGAGATGGAGACTCGCTCTGTCGCCCAGGCTGGAGTACAGAGGCACAAGAGGCTTGCTTTTAAGCTTTGTTATGGCGGCCTAGAGCAGCCACTAGCCTAGCGCTAATTTGACCCCATTATTGAGGCAATAGCCTTCTGAGGACCCTACACAGTGCCCTATAGTACAAGATCTTTCCACACTGGCTGCTGGGAACCCAGACTATTCCCAGTCCTATATGAGGTCAAGGGATTTTCCTGCCTACTCCTTTCTGGTGGTTTTTCCCCTGGCCCTGGGTAGTTTCCTCATTGCTGAACACTGCAGATCAGTACTCAGCCTATTCTACAAGTAGAATGATGTTTCCAGGAGCTGAGAGGGAGGGAAATGGGGAGATGTTGGTCATAAAGAACAAAGTTCCAGTTACGCAGGATGAATATATTCTGGAGCTCTAATTGTATAGTATGGTTCCCATAGTTAATAATACGGTATTGCATACTTGACATTTGCTAGGAGAGTAGATCTTAAATATTCTTACCAAACACACAAGAAAATGGTAACCATGTGAGGTAATCGATATGTTAATTAGCTTGATCATGGTAATCATTTTACAATATATATATGTATCTGAAAACATCACAATGTACACCTTACACACATACAGTTTTTACTTGTCAGTTATACTTCAATAAAGCTGGGGGAAATAGAGGGAGAATAGAGGGAGGAATCTCTTCAAATATCCAAAATTCTCTTTTTTTTTTTTTCCTTTAAATTACATTTATTTTAATGCTGAATTTACTTCCGTGCCATAAGTTTTTGTTTCTTCAGTTTCTTCTGGGATATCTTTTTCTTCTGGGCAATCTCCTCTTCTGGTTTAGGAACAATCTGTTCCTTTTCAGTAAGGATCATCTCAATGTGGCAGGGAGAGCTCATGTATGGGTTAATCCGACCATGAGCTCTGTAGGTCCGTCGGCGCATCTTAGCTGCTTTGTTCACTTGGATATGCTCGATGACCAGAGAATCTACATCTAAACCCTTAAGTTCAGCATTACTCTCTGCGTTTTTAAGCATGTGCAGCAAAAATTCAGCACTCTTTTTGGGCCATAGACCTTGTGTCCAGCCCCACTGCTTGGCCTGGGCACACCTGCCAACTCCACCATTGTAACGTCGGAATGGTACGCACTGTTTCTGTAAAGTGACATCTTTCAGATACTTCGTGGCTTTTCGAATATGCATACCCTTGATGGCCTGGGCAGTTTCACGAGTGTTCTTAAAGTGAACACGAAGATTGGAACCTCTTGATTTGCATGATTTCGTGGGGTTCTCCGGGTCAAGTGAATAGCGAACCATTTTCACAGATTACCTCAGGCCGCTTAGGGAAAGAGCCAAAATTCTCTCTTTTTTTTTTTTTTTTTTTGAGACGGAGTCTTGCTCTGCCACCCAGGCTGGAGTGCAGTGGCCGGATCTCAGCTCACTGCAAGCTCCGCCTCCCGGGTTTACGCCATTCTCCTGCCTCAGCCTCCCGAGTAGCTGGGACTACAGGCGCCTGCCTCGTCGCCCGGCTAGTTTTTTTTTGTATTTTTAAGTGGAGACAGGGTTTCGCCGTATTAGCCAGGATGGTCTCGATCTCCTGACCTCGTGATCCGCCCGTCTCGGCCTTCCAAAGTGCTGGGATTACAGGCTTGAGCCACCGCGCCCGGCCTAAAATTCTCTTTTTAATAGTTCCCTTCTTTCTTTTTTTTTTTTTTTTTGAGACAGAGTCTTGCTCTGTTGCCCAGGCTGGGGTGCACTGGCGTGATCTCGGGTCACTGCAAGCTCCGCCTCCCGGGTTCACGCCATTCTCCTGCCTCAGCCTCCCAAGTAGCTGGGACTATAGGCGCCCCCCACCACGCCCGGCTAATTTTTTGTATTTTTAATAGAGACGGGATTTCACCATGTTAGCCACGATGGTCTCCATCTCCTGACCTTGTGATCCGCCCGCCTTGGCCTCCCAAAGTGCTGGGATTACAGGCGTGAGCCACTGCGCCCGGCCAATAGTTCCCTTCTTTCTGGCACTGCCCCACAAATTCTAGCTGCTTTGATCTTCCTAAACTCTGAAATACCTGTGTTCTATTTGTTTTTCCTGTTTTTAGGTAGAGAGCTGGGAAACTTGAAGAGCTTACTTTGTTTCCCTTCTCTCAGAGATGACCACCTATGCTACCTGTTGTCCAACGTTTATAAATCATTGTTTTCCATATTTTGTCCGGTTTTCTAGTTGTTTAAGGCAGGAAGGAAAGTGTGGTTCCAGTTATTTCATCATGGTTGGAAGCAGAAGTTTCAATACCCACTTAAGATGAGAATCTGGAGGATAGAGAAGAGAGTACTTCCCAGAAGGCACCGCCAGGGACTTAACATCGCCTGGGTTCTCCCAAATCTCGATACTCCCCTTTAGCAACTTACAAGGCAGACCCTCAGATTTGTTGAGGACTTAAACACACAGCTTAATCTTTTCCTTTATATTCTTTTTTCTTTTTAAAAAAATTATTATTATTTTTTTAGACAGGGCCTCACTATGTTGCCAAGGCTGGCATCAAATTCCTGGGCTCAAGTGATCCTCCTGCCTTAGCCCCCTGAGCAGCTGGGATTACTGGTGCTTGTCACCATGCCCAGCTCCTTTCTGTTCTTTTTTCTGCCATAATTCCAGGTGTCTATACCATCCTTATAGTCGACCAGTCCAGTAATAGCAGCTCCTACTTATTGAGCCTGTTGTGCCAGATATTTTATCTATGTTTTTTTTTTTTTTTTTTTGAGATGGAGTCTTGCTCTGTCACCCAGGCTGGAGTACAGTGAGGCAATCTTGGCTTACTGTAACCTCTGCCTTGCAGGTTCAATCAATTCTCCTGCCTCAGCCTCTGGGGTAGCTGGGATTACAGGCACCCGCCACCACCCCCAGCTAATTTTTGTATTTTTACTAGAGCCAGGGTTTCACCATGTTGGCCCGGCTGGTCTCAAACTCCTGACCTCAAGTGATCCATCTGCCTCAGCCTCCCAAAGTGCTGCGATTACAGGCGTGAGCCACCATGCCCAGTCTATATATGTTGTCTTCTTACATTGCTCCTACCAGTTAGTTATAATTTGCTCCTTTTTTTTTTTTTTTTTTTTTTTTGAGACGGAGTCTCACTCTGTCGCCCTGGCTGGAGTGCAGTGGCCAGATCTCAGCTCACTGCAAGCTCCACCTCCTGGGTTTACGCCATTCTCCTGCCTCAGCCTCCCGAGTAGCTGGGACTACAGGTGCCCGCCACCTCGCCCGGCTAGTTTTTTGTATTTTTTTAGTAGAGATTAGTAGAGATGGGGTTTCACTGTATTACCCAGGATGGTCTCGATCTCCTGACCTCGTGATCCACCCGTCTCGGCCTCCCAAAGTGCTGGGATTACAGGCTTGAGCCACCGCGCCCGGCCAATTTGCTCCTTTAAAAAAAAAAAAATAATAAGAAAACAGACACTGAGAAGTTTTAGCGGTTTAGCAACTTGTTCAAATTCATTTGTTGTTAACGGACAGAGCCAAGATTTAAAAGTAGCCATTGCTCATCATATACCTTGTTAAACTAGCTTTGCAATTCCTAGACATCCTTTACTGTGGCAGACCTCCCCTCCACTTCACTCTAACAATTCATTCCCAAGAATTAATGTAATCACCACCTAAAGCTTTGAAATATTGAACAGAGAAATCTCTTTAAACACACATATCTTAGATGCTTCCAACCTTAACTTTTCCCCATTCTTCTCTTTTTCTTTCTTTTTGAGACAGAGTTTCACTCTTGTTGCCCAGGCTGGAGTGCAGTGGCACAATCTCGGCTCACTGCAATCTCTACCTCCCGGGTTCAAGCGATTCTCCTGCCTCAGCCTCCCAAGTAGCTGGGATTACAGGCATGTGCCACCACGTCTGGCTAATTTTTTGTATTTAGTAGAGACAGGGTTTCACCATGTTGGTCACACTGGTCTCGAACTCTTGACCTCAGGTGAGTCACCCCTCCTAAAGTGCTGGGATTACATGTGTGAGTCACTGTGCCGGCCTTTTTTTCTTTTATTGAAAACTAAGTTATCATTCAGTGTCACAAGGGCCTTCAGGTCCTTTGTTCCTCTTTATCTGCCCCATTACCCCATTAATCCTCAACCCTAGATGAATCCAAGCACCTGCTTGTTCTCCTCCTGGATCACTGAGCGAGGATGGAAAAAAATTTACTCAATATTCAACTCAGCATTGAGTATCGCTCAACAACTTTTTACTAATTCTTAGCAAAGTTTGTTATTTCCCAGAAGTGCTGTTCCAAAACTTTATCTTCCTTTTTCTTTTCTCCTTACTTTCAGCAGGTGATTTTCCTTCCTACTTCACAGAGAAAACCAGCTCTCTTCCAGCCCTGCTCCTTCACTTCCAAACATATATCTGTACTCATATTTTCACCTTTTCTCTTTTTTGAGTAAACAAAAACAGTATTTCTTCTCTTTACATTTTTACTTGCCCTCTTGACCCCACCTCTTTCTTGCTGCCTTTGGGACTTTTCATCAGTTATTTCTTATCCCTCTCTTTTTTTTTTCTCCAGAAACTTTAGTTTCCAAATATGTTGAGCAAAAATATACAACCCCAACAGCAACTCTTTCTCCTAAGGGTAGATCCTGCAATATATCTAGGGAAAGGGACATAAAGGTGAGGGGGTGGAGGACTTTGGGGTACATCCCAAACTTCCCCTAAAACTAAACAGTTTATTCTCTGCACTAACACCACAGGGATCCCCTGATCTCCTTCTACATGTTTTGAGGGGCTGAAGGCTCTGCTGTTCTTCCTTGAATGAGAGCCTGGGTCCATACTTCTCTATAAGGGACGTCCAGAGGAAGGAGTGCCTACTACTCCTACAGTAATCCTGGCCAATCCCTGCACCCCATTTTAGAGGTTCCCTGGGGGGTGGTGAGACATGAGGGGAAAGCACCTCTGGAGGCACAAGGGGAAGGCATCCATAGCCAAGGTATCTGAGAGGAAGTTTATGCCTCAGTTGTGGCTCATGCTGAGGTGATGACCACACTCTTCTGATTTTCCAGCCTCTTCTTCTGGATCCTTCTAGCCATGAAGAAAACGGCCAGCAGAAGTCAGAGAGAGCCAACCAAGATTCCTACACCGAGGCTCAGCATTTCACCTGTAGGATACAAGGATCCCACCTGGATGAAAAAAGCAAAGGTCATTGCTGATTGAGAGGCTGAGGGGCTCAGTAGTTCTTTACCAGGACTTGGAGGGCCCCTCTTCTGTGGAAAACAATGTCTCCTGAAGCTTTTCCAGCTGTTCCATTGAAATCCGGGCCCTTGGACTGAAAACTGTCCAGGGCACACTACTAGCAAGGGGAAGTTGTGAGCGAGCTATTGTAAAGGAAGAACTGCCCTAGCTGTTGGGGGAGCAGCTCTCTCACTGAGGTCTTCTGATCTTTATGCTTGATTTCATGCAAGTGACCCAGAATGTGTTCATAAGCTATATCCTTTTTGTTTGTTTGTTGTTTGTTTTTTGAATCTCACTCCTTGTTTCCCAGGCTGGAGTACATGGTGCAATCTCAGCTCATTGCAACCTCTGCCTCCCAGGTTCAAGCGATTCTCCTCCTACCTCAGCCTCCCAGGTAAGCTGGGATTACAGGCGCGCACTACCACACCTGGCTAATTTTTGTATTTTTAATAGAGATGGGGTTTCAGCATGTTGGCCAGGCTGGCATAAGCTATATTCTTAGTCTCACTCACCTCAATTAGGATGCCCAGGACAGTCAGGCTCTGAGGCCTCTGAGCGGCTTCACTCAAGCTATCACAGGAATCAGAATCATAATGTATAATGTGGAGCTTGGTAACTGTGGCTTCACTGTTGATCTGGTGTTCTGAGCCCCCTGGGGATCATCCTGACCCCAGTGCAGGTGGAGCTGGGTAGCTACATATTTTCTGGAAAGTCTGCTTAGATACAGGGTAGAGGGCAGAGACAGTTGCATTGTGTAGCTATTCTTGTGCAGGTCTAAAGGCTCAGTGCCAGGCCAGTCATATCCATGGGGCTGCAGAGCAGTCATCTAAGGGTCAATTGTCACACTCTCTGGATATCGAAGGGGGACTGTGTATTGTTTCCACACTTCAGGGTAAGAGGCTGGCCAGTGGTCCTGACCATGTGGGCACTCGTATGTCCAGTGTTGACCCTCATCTGCAGCCAGGATCCAAATCACCTCTAGCAAGAGGATGAAGAACAACATGGTATCCCAGGAAGGGGCACAGGGTACTGGGAGTCTGGAGACTAGAAGACTAGGGCAGACAGAGAGAGAGAGAGAGATGGGGAGAGAGGCAGAGAGAGAGGTGAGTTCCTCATGTTGAGTGTATTTATCCCTTTTTTTGTTGCTATCTCTGTCTCTGTCTCTGTGCATTTCCAAGGGATTTGATTTTCAGTAGGGTATTGTGGGTTTCTGGGTCCCCAGAACAAGTCTCTTGCTGCTTCTCTCAGCCCTCTCTCTTCATCTCCCTCTGCAGTCTCCATTCCACTTGATGACGCAGTTATTTCTTATTTCTCTTGGATTTGCAAGTTCTCCCTCTTCCTGGCTACTTTTTTCTTCCTGAAATTGTGTTGCACCTTTCTTTCTTTCACTATCCTTTTGGAAAATATAGTTGTACATTCAATGTATGCACTGCATCTCTGGTTCATTCCATAACTTATTATCGTCTGCCTTCTTCTCACCCTTCAATTGAAATTGCTCTATTTAAAGATACTAAAGATCCCTTACTTGCTAACTTTAATTATTTCTTCCCAATTTTATCCAATCTGATACTTTTTTTTTTTTTTTTTTTGTCAAATGATCCTTTATTGAAATATTTTCCTTTGTGCTTAACTGGCTGGGCATTCCACAGCACCACTGTTGATGTCACCTATGATGTCATGAGGGTGCCGGCCATCAACATTACAGCCCACAGACTGGGCAGTCCCCAGGATCTTTTTAATGGTTCCAGAGAGTTCTCTGGCTAAGGATCGGTGCCGCGCTCTGTCGAGCAATGTTGATGATCTCATCAAAAGTGATATTCCCACTGTGTTTAATTTTTTTCTGTTTTTCTGTCTCTTGGTGGTTTCTGGAGGGCTTTGATGATCAGGGCAGAGGCCGAAGGCACCACCTCAATCTGGGTCTGTCTGTTCTGAATGGTCAGTTTCACTCAATCCTCAGGCCCTTCCAGTCACCCGTTGCCTTGGCAATGTCATCACCAACCTTTTTCAGGGGGGCCGATCTTGGGGGCCAGCGCAGAAGTGGCACCGACTTCACCTCTGGTGCACCTCACATATACGATTTTGATCTCCTTGGGGTCGAACTTCGGTGGCATGGTGGAGGTGGCTGGTATAGGGTGAACCCAGATTCGGGACGACCGAAGAAAGTTGCACCTTGGCCTCCTCCAAGCCGAAAGCCGAAAGGGTTCCCAATCTGATTCTTTTTTTTTTTTTTTTTTTTGAGACGGAGTCTCACTCTGTCGCCCAGGCTGGAGTGCAGCAGCCGGATCTCAGCTCACTGCAAGCTCCACTCCTGGGTTTACGCCATTCTCCTGCCTCAGCCTCCTGAGTAGCTGGGACTACAGGCGCCTGCCACCACACCTGGCTAGTTTTTTTTTGTATTTTTTTTAGTAGAGACGGGGTTTTACCATGTTAGCCAGGATGGTCTCCATCTCCTGACCTTTGTGATCTGCCCGTCTTGGCCTCCCAAAGTGCTGGGATTACTGGCTTGAGCCACCGTGCCTGGCCCCCAATCGGATTCTTAAACAGCATTTCCTACAGAGTTTAATAAGTCACCTGAAAAAACAATGCTGAGTTCAAGTAAGATTGAGAAACATCAGGTTGTATAACATTGAGCAGATCTCTTTACTGCAGCACTTATTTGCGTTCAAAATATCCTAATAATCATTGTGATTTCCAAAATGGTGATATGTTAAGTACTGTTTTCCAAACTTATTTATCAACAGAATCCTTTTTATATGGAGCATCTTGCAAAATTAGTGTTCTGAGAGTCATAACATGGGAAACAATGCTTAATTGTTTTGAATGTGGTCCAAGGACGCTTGCATCAGAATCACTTTGGATGTTGATTATTGATATGAAAACTAATCACCACGTCTTGCTATGTCAGAAGCTCTTCTGCCAGAAGACGAAAGAGAACAGCCTTTCAAGGAACATGGAGAAGTTAACATGTGAGGATGTCAGAACAAGAACACAGAGGGTGCCTCGGTCCCTAACACTTTGGGGGCCACCGTATTATCCCTGGACTGGACTGTTATATAATAGAAAATAAATTTATTTCCTGTATATGCCGTTGCTATTTTTGCCTTTGATAATGCAGCTGATCTGAAAACTAATTAATTCAGAGATAAAAAGAGAACCTACTTTCTGACTAATCATGGTGAGCAGTCTCTGTTCTGTTCTTTATAATAAAGCATGGATTTCTCTGTTGTGATTTCTTCTTATTTAAGGTAAAAAGATAAGGTCTTTCTTCTTTTCTTCTTTTTTTAAATTTCAGTATCTTTTGAGGTACACGTGGGTTTTGGTTACATGGATGAGTTCTATAGCAGTGAATTCTGAGATTTTAGTGCACCCATCACCCAAGCAGTGTATACTGTACCCAATGTGTAGTCTTTTATCCCTCACCCTTCTCCCAACCTTCCCCTTGAGTCCCCAAAGTCCATTATATCACTCTGTATGTCTTTGCATCCTCATAGCTTAGCTGAATCAAGATCTATTTTAAAGGTAAAAATGTTAACACTTGATAATGGATTGGATGTGGGACATTTAGAGATTGGATAGGTTGGGATTTTTATAAAGTTCTGAATTATAATTTATGTTAGAAATTGTCCAAAGCACTTTCATTAAACTTCTGATTTCTCTATTGTGTTTTTCTGTGACTCAAGGTTAAAAAAAAAAAGGAAACTGGCTACATAATACAACAACTACTTATTAAGTTCTTACCATTCGGGTTTGTATTCAGGAGTATTCAGGTTTGTATACTCCTAACATCTAATTCAATGCCTGGTGCAGAATGGGTTCTCAAAAAACATTGGAAAGGCAGATGAAAAACTGCCTACACATTAGATTTCTCAATAGCAATTGTAAACTAGAAGATAATGGAACACTACATTCAAAATTCTAAAAGAATGTTGTTTTCAACTTGAATACTATAATTATCTATGCACACCTAGATCATCAATCATATGTGAGAGAATGAATATTTTTCATTTGGGCAGTCTCACATGATTTACCTTCCTTGTGCCCTTTCTCAGGAAGCTACTACTAGAAGATGTCTCACAGAATGGGAGAAAATTTTTGCAATCTACTCATATGACAAAGGGCTAATATCCAGAACCTACAAAGAACTCAAACAAATTTATAAGAAAAAAACAAACAACCCCATCAAAAAGTGGGCAAAGGATATGAACAGACATTTCTCAAAAGAAGACATGAATACAGCCAACAGACACATGAAAAAATGCTCATCATCACTGGCCATCAGAGAAATGCAAATCAAAACCACAATGAGATACCATCTCACACCAGTTAGAATGGCAATCATTAAAAAGTCAGGAAACAACAGGTGCTGGAGAGGATGTGGAGAAATAGGAACACTTTTACACTGTTGGTGGGATTGTAAACTAGTTCAATCATTATGGAAAACAGTATGGTGATTCCTCAAGGATCTAGAACTAGAAGTACCATATGACCCAGCCATCCCATTACTGGGTATATATCCAAAGGATTATAAATCATGCTGCTATAAAGACACATGCACACTTATGTTCATCGCGGCACTATTCGCAATAGCAAAGACTTGGAATCAACCCAAATGTCCATCAGTGACAGACTGGATTAAGAAAATGTGGCACATATACACCATGGAATACTATGCAGCCATAAAAAAGGATGAGTTCGTGTCCTTTGTAGGGACATGGATGCAGCTGGAAACCATCATTCTCAGCAAACTATCGCAAGAACAGAAAACCAAACACTGCATGTTCTCACTCATAGGCGGGAACTGAACAATGAGATCACTTGGAGTTGGGAAGGGGAACATCACACACCGGGGCCTATTATGGGGAGGGGGGAGAGGGGAGGGATGGCACTGGGAGTTATACCTGATGTAAATGACGAGTTGATGGGTGCTGACGAGTTGATGGGTGCAGCACACCAACATGGCACAAGTATACATATGTAACAAACCTGCACGTTGTGCGCATGTACCCTAGAACTTAAAGTATAATAAAAAAAAAGCCATTAAATTTCAGATACAAAACGTAAAAAAAAAAAAAAAAAAGGGAGTATACCAAGAAAGAGGAAGACATGGAAGACAAGAAACAGGGTATTGGCAGGGCAGAGAACAAAGGGAATGCTTAGGATGACAGCAAAAACAAGTCCCAGGGCAACTGTGGGGGAGCAGGTGGAGAGAACAAGCAATCCAGAGTAGATGAGGAGGTCGGAAAACTCCAGTACAGGTATCTCCAAGGAAAACAAAACAAAAAGCCACATAAATTATCTAATAGGTTTGACCATATAGAAATTATATATTGACTTTGTTTTACAGAGCTGTTGGAGGGTGTGGAAGGACTTAGTCAAGTATTCATAAGAAAATTAGAAGCAATTGTGAACTGGAAAAATATAAAAATTTGTGCAAAAAAGGAAATATAATTAAAATAGACTACTTGGCTTAATGGTGATTAATATTTACAGAGTCATATAATAAAAAAACTCCCTGTATATCATGAATGAAGTAATGACATACCTTTGTCAAAATTTATTGCACTGTTCCCTCAATATGAGTGCATTTTAATAATTGTAAACTATACCTCAATACCTCTAGCCAAAGGCTGCCTGCTCTGTTGGACAAGACTTTTTTTTTTCTTTTTTCATTTTTTAAAGAAATGGAGTCTCGCTCTGTCGTGCCCAGGCTGGAGGGCAGTGGCGCGACCTCAGCTCACTGCAAACCCTGCCTCCTGGGTTCAAGCGATTCTCCTGCTTCAGCCTCCAAGTAGCTGGGATTACAGGTGCCCCCCACCACGCTCGGCTAATTTATTGTATTTTTAGTAGAGATGGGGTTTCACCATATTGGCCAGGCTGGTCTCCAACTCCCGACCTCAGGCGATCCGCCCGCTTCGACCTCCCAATGTGCTGGGATTACAGGCATGTAATCTGGTCTTTTTTTTTTTTTTAAGGCTGCTTGCAAATTGGTATCAAAAAGTTTAAAAACAATTATATCTTTAGACCTACCAATTCCATGTCTAGGATTCTGTCCTAAGAAAACAAGCCATATGGGCAAATTCAGCTTGTAGGTAGAGCAAAACTCCACTTCTGTTCTCTTAGACTCCTGATTGGGCTAGAGAATTAAAATGACATAAAACAGATTAACAGGAGAAAGCATCCGAATTGTGAGTGTGTGTGTGTGTGTGTGTGTTGTTTCTTTTCTTTTCTCTTTTTCCTTTTTGTATAGAGTCTTACTCTGTCACCCAGGCTGGAGTGCAGTGGCTCGATCTTGGCTCACTGCAACCTCTGCCCCCTGGGTTCAAGTGATTCTCCTGCCTTAGCCTCCAAAGTAGCTGGGATCACAGGTGCACACTGCCATGCCCGGCTAATTTTTGTATTTTTAGTAGAGACAGGATTTCACCATGTTGACCAGGCTGGTCTTGAACTCCCGACCTGAGGTGATCTGCCTGCCTAGGCCTCCCAAAGTTCTGGGATTACAGGTATGAGCCACTGCGCCTGGCACAAATATATTTAATGCAAGTTTTAGGTGGCACACAAGAAAAGAAACAGTTCGAGTCAGTTCCTTAAATACTGAATTGGACAAAGAGTGGTAAGTTATGATGAAGCAACTAAATTATGTGGAAGGACTTAACCGGGCTCATGCCTGTAATCCCAGCACTATGGGAGGCCGATGTGGGCAGATGACTTGAGCCCAGGTGTTCAAGACCAGCCTAGGCAACACTGGCAAGATCCTGTCTCTACAAAAAACACAAATATTAGCTGGATGTGGTGGCACATGCCTGTAGTCCCAGCTACTTGGGAGGCTGAGGTGAGAGGATTGCTTGAGTCCAGAAGGTTGAGGTTGCTGTGAGCTGTGATAGTGCCACTGTACTCCAGTCTGGGCAAAAGAGTAAGACCCTGTCTCAAAAAAAAAAGAAAAGAAAGGAAAAGAAACAGCACAAAGGTTAGAGTGATCTTTTTGCACCTGCTGTTTTTCTTTTTTTCTTTTTTTGAGTCAGGGTCTCACTCTGTTGCTCAGGCTGGAGTGCAGTGGCACGATCATGGCTCACTGTAGCCTCAAGCTCCTGAGCTCAAGTGATACTCTCACTTTAGCATCCCTGTTATTTTACAAATGCCTTTAACTTAAATGGTATGCCAGAATGGCTTGGGTTTTTGTTTGTTTTTTTTTTTTTGAGCCAGTGTCTTGCTCTGTCATCCAAGCTGGAGTACAGTGGTGTGATCATGACTCACTGCAGCCTCGACCTCCCAGGCTCAAGCCATCCTCCCACGTCAGCCTCCCAAGTAGCTGGGACCACAGTTACGCACCACCACACCTGGGTACTTTTTTATTGTTTACTTCGTGTAGATACAGGGTTTTGTTATTTGCCCAGGCTGGTTTCGAACTCCTGGCCTCAAGTGATACTCCCACCTTGGCCTCCCAAAGTACTGGGATTACAGGTGTAAGCCACTGGACCTGGCCTCTGTTTGAGTTTTTAAAGTTTTGGGTATTTTTAGAATTGTGGTCTCACTGTGTTGCCCAGGCTGGTCTCAAATTCCTAGGCTCAAGCAATCCTTCCCCCTTAGATCCTCTCACCTCAGCCTCCTGAGTAGCTGGGACTATAGGTGTGTGCCCAGAAAAAACACTGACACAACCACTGATATACATATCAGTATATACAGGCAATGGCTCACACCTGCAATCTCAACACTTTAGGAGGCTGAAGCAGGAGGATTGCTCAAGCTTAGAAGTTAGAGACCAGCCTGGGCAAGATAGTGAGACCCTGTGTTTTAAAAAAAAGAAAATAAGAAAAATTAGGCATCCTGGTACATACCTGTCTTCCCAACTACTCAGGAGGCTGAAGCGGGAGAATTGATTGATCCCAGGAGCTTGAGGTTGCAGTTAGCAGTGATCACACCACTGCACTCCAGCCTGGATGACAGAGTGAGACCCTTTCCTAGAACACAGAAATCATATCCTTTTTTTTTTTTTTTAAAAAAAAACCTTCTGAATCTCTCATTTTTATATCTTATACATTTGGAAGAGTTGGAATAATTTCTATATAATGCTACTGTCTTAGATAACAGACAGATTCTAAATTTCTCTGTAAGGTCAGTACCCCTTTAGTCTCTAGCTGATTATCAACTCCAAGAACAAATTCCAAAGTCAATGACCCTGAATTTCATTTGAGAAAAACAGGAAGGCACTACAAACTACGAACGTTGTTATTATAATAGCAACTGTATAGTGCTTTCTAATTTTTAGACCACTTTCACATACTCTGTTTCATATTACCTCAGGTTTATAAATTAAACCTATTTTTGAAAATATGAGTATTATAGCCTAAAAAGTTGTTAAAAATGAAAAAGACTAGATTATCCAAGCAGAGATGCCTAACTAGCATTAGGGGACATCCTCATCAGCACGGCAATTTCAAAGTCCTGGTTTGTAACACCCGACTCGTGTTCATTCAACAAATATTCATTAAGGACCTAATCCTAGTGTCAGGCTGCCTAGATTAGGAAACCTGTTAGGTCTTCAGTGAGAAAATTATATTCTGTATATGAAGAATGTGAGGACACTCAGGCTTCAAATAAAATACAATCTGTAAATTATTGTTAAGTGAAAGGCCCTGTTAAAATGGGCAGGAACAGGATTCTGAATAATTTTTTCCTTTCTTTTTGTGTGGATGGTTTTCTGGCTCCCCACTGAAGGAGTTATTAGATTAGTAAACATACTATTGTTCAGGAAAGAAAAATAAATGTGGTGTGTGTGTGTTTGATGTATTAATAGTTCTAGAGGACAGACTAAGAGCTGGTACTCCCTAAAGATCTTTTCTCTTTCTTGCCTGCCCTCCCTCCCTCCCTCCCTCCCTCCCTCCGTCCCTTCCTTCCCTCCCTCCCTATTTCCTTCTCTCTCTCTTTCTTTCTTCCTTTTTTTTTTTTTGTTTTTGTTTTTGGAGACGGAGTCTTGCTCTGTCACCCGGGCTGGAGTGTGTCGTAATCTCGGCTCACTGCAGCCTCTGCCCCCAGGTTCAAGCGATCCTCATGCTTCAACCCCCCAGTAGCTGGGACTAGAGGTGTGTGCCACCACACTTAGCTTTTTTTTTTTGTAGTTTTTTGTAGTTTTGGTAGAGACTGGGGTCTCACCATGTTGCCCAGGCTGGTCTGGAACTCCTGTGTTCAGGCAATCCACTCACCTCCGCCTCCCAAAATGCTGGGATTACAGGTGTGAGCCGCCACGTCCGGCATTGTCTTTTACTCTGGAGGTTGTGTCCAATAAGAGTACTGCTAATGGTGAAACTAAGCCAAAGCAACACATTGGCAACTGGATGACATGAAGGAGAGGCCAGTGAAGGACCCTGGATCACACAGTATGGGTTCCCAAGGACTTCTTCCTTTGGGAGACCTGGAGACGGTCGAAGGGGATCCAGATGCTTTTCTTTTCCTCCACTGGTTGTCTGGGGAAGGAAATGTGGAAATGGAGGGGGCTTTGGGGCACCCAAGTTTGGCTTTAAGCAAGTTGTGAGGTAGGCAGTTTCCTCCTTGGATCTTTTAGCCCTTTAGCAATGATTCCACTCCTTTTCTATCCCTTTCTACCCCCACATCTGCCCTCCAACACATACCCATCTAAGGGGTGCTTCTCTTTTGGCATTCCTTCTGCTCCTGTGGCATCTTTGTGCCTTTGAATTTCACCCTGAGCTTGTAAACAGGCCAGCATCCTCTGTGGCTTCTGGGCTGCTTACTGGGTAGTGCTGACAAACATCCTAAGAAATTTTCATGTCCTTTAAATCTTCTCCCTAGGACCAGATTTCTGGGTTTCTGATAAATATTCACCAACATAAGAGTGAATTTTGATAGCAACCTTCATGGGGTCAACATCTCAACCTGGTGTAGTAAGAAGAAATTTACTTTGGACTTGCACAGAGCTGGACTCCAGCCTTAACTCCTCTATGGGGAAGCTCTACGACCTTTCTATTAGTTTCCTCATCTATACAATGGGGATGATAAAACCTATCTTGCATGATTGTCACTGAGATATCTGACAAAGTGCCACATACTACCTCCTAGCTCAATCTGTATTAGTTTCCTTTTCTTTTGTAGGGTATTATGAGCATCATGTGAGAAATTAAATGTGAAAGAGCTCTGTAACCTATAAAACTCTTTCTACATATTGGATTTTGCTAATAAAAATAATACATTAATAATCTAATAATAAGGGTGGAAGGAGGCAGAGGATCAGAAAAAATAACTAATGGGTACTAGGCTTAATACCTGGGTGATGAAATAATCTATACAACAAACCTCCATGACACAAATTTACCTACATAACAAATCTTCACATGTACCCCTGAACCTAAAAGTTAAAACCAATAATTTAATAATAAAAGCACAGATAGGTAAGAGGAACAGCTAGATATTTAACAGCTAGATATTTTGGAGGAGATCTGTTTTCTTTGGGGAAGGGTCTTACTCTTTTGTCCAGGCTGGAGCCGTGGTGCCATGAGAGCTCACTGCGATCTTGAACTCCTGGCCTCAAGCAATCCACCTCAGTCTCTCGAATAGTCAGGACTACATGCTTCTGCTACCATGCAGCTAATTTTTAAAATATTTTCTAGAGACAGGGTCTCACTATGTTGCCCAGGCTGGTCTTGAACTCCTGGCCTCAAGCGATCCTCCTGCCTCAGTCTCCCAAAGTATTGAGATTATAGGTGTGAGTCCTGTGCCTGGATAGAGGTTTGCCAGTCTTATAATCTAGGAATTACTTCAATAGACATCACGACCACATTTCCAAAACAAACATCAGGAATTATGATGTGACAAGTCAAAATGCATTGGTTGGGGACAGAATCTTTTAAATAGAAATTGTCCCATAAAATTTGAGACGTATAGTTTCTGTACCTAAATGAACATTCATTGATCTTGGAAATCTATAGTGCTGGTCATCACCAACTCCTGATACGTTTCAATTCTGTTTGCAATGGACAATAATAAAATAATATGTGAGTGTGGCCTCAGGTATTCTGAATTTGGTAACTGCTGTTTCCATCTGAGGACCAAGACCTACACATCTCAGTAGCATTGAAAAAGTTAACAAACTGGTATAGAGTGCCAGAAAATTTGATCAGAATATTTTATATATACTCTAAACCGGAAAACCACACTCCCTAATATTGTGCTGGTGTGCTGGCCGGTAAAGGAAAAAACACTGAGAAAGACAGCAGCCCCTAAAAGAGAAACAATCCTAAAAGAAACGTCCAAATTGCCAATTACTTTCTGTTTGTCAAAGTCTCTACTGGAGGTGCTTGGAAGTTTGGTGAGAAGAACGAAGCTTTGTGCAAGATCCCTCAGCTGACAGGCCTGTGAGAGCCTCCGGGTGGCTGCCTCGTCTTACAGGAGGCATTCTGTTTCCTGACACCTTTTCCTATGGCCTTTGCTCTTCGTATTCTGCATGTTAGGCTTCTGTTTCTATCAATATTTGTCATTATTAGCATTTACATTGCTCCTTCAGAATTTATTTATTTTCAGACAGGGTCTCACTCTGTTGCCCAGGCCTGAGTGCAGTGGCACGATTATGGCTCACTGCAGTTTGGACCCCCGGACTCAGGGGATCCTCCCACCTTAGCTTCCCAAGTACCTGGGACCACAGGTATGTACCACCACACCTGGATAATTTTTGTTTTTTGTTTTGTTTTGTTTTGAGTTTCACTCTTGTCACCCAGACTGGAGTGCAGTGGCATGGTTTCGGCTCACTGCAACCGCTGTCTCCCAGGTTCAAGCGATTTTCCTGCCTCAGCCTTCCAAGTAGCTGGGATTACAGGCGCCCGCCACCACACCCAGCTAATTTTTGTATTTTTAGTAGAGACGGGGTTTCACCATGTTGGCCAGGTAGGTCTCAAACTCCTTGTCAGGCCTCTGAGCCCAAGCCAAGCCATCACATCCCCTGTGACTTGGACGTATATGCCCAGATGGCCTGAAGTAACTGAAGAATCACAAAAGAAGTAAAAATGGCCGGTCCTTGCCTTAAGTGATGACATTACCTTGTGAAAGTCCTTTTCCTGGCTCATCCTGGCTCAAAAAGCTCCCCCACTAAGCACCTTGTGACTCCCACTCTTGCCCGCCAGTGAACAACCCCCCTTTGACTGTAATTTTCCTTTACCTACCCAAATCCAATAAAACGGCCCCACCCTTATCTCCCTTTGCTGACTCTCTTTTAGGACTCAGCCCGCCTGCACCCAGGTAATTAAAAAGCTTTATTGCTCACACAAAGCCTGTTCAGTGGTCTCTTCACACGGATGCGCATAACATTTTGGTGCTGTGACTTGGATCGGGGGACCTCCCTTGGGAGATCAATCCCCTGTCCTCCTGCTCTTTGCTCCGTGAGAAAGATCCACCTACGACCTCTGGTCCTCAGACCAACCAGCCCAAGGAACATCTCACCAATTTTAAATTGGGTAAGCAGCCCCTTTTTACTCTCTTCTCCAACCTCTCTCACTATCCCTTAACGTCTTTCTCCTTTCAATCTTGGTACCACCCTTCAATCTCTCCCTTCTCTTAATTTCAGTTCCTTTCATTTTCTGGCAGAGACAAAGGAGACACGTTTTATCCGTGGACCCAAAACTCCGACGCCGGTCATGGACTCAGGAAGGCAGCCTTCCCTTGGTGTTTAATCACTGCAGGGACGCGTCTCTGATTACTCACCCACGTTTTAGAGGTGTTTGACCATGCTGCAGGGACGCCTGCCTTGGTCCTTCACCCTTAGCGGCAAGTCCTGCTTTTCTGGGGGAGGGGCAAGAACCCTGACCTCTTCTCTCCCTGTCTCTACCCCTTCTCTGCTTTTCTGGGGAAGGGGCAAGAACCCCAACCCCTTCTCTCCCTGTCTCTATCCCTTCTCTGCTTTTCTGGGGGAAGGGCAAGAACCTCAACCTCTTATTTTTGTGCCCTGACCCCTTATTTCCGCACCCCGACCTTTTATTTTGGTGCCCCAACCCCTTATTTCCATGCCCTGACCTCTTATTTTTGTGCCCCAACCTCTTATTTTTGCACCCCAACCCCTTATTTCTGCGCCCCAACCTCTTATCTCTGCACCCCAACCCCTTATTTCCGTGCCCCGACCTCTTTTCCCACTTTTCTGGAGGGCAAGAACCACCGAATTCCTTCTCTCCATGTCTCTACTCTCTTTTCTCTGGGCTTGCCTCCTTCACTATGGGCAACCTTCCACCCTCCATTCCTCCTTCTCCTCCTTAGCCTATGTTCTCAAGAACTTAAAACCTCTTCAACTCACACCTGACCTAAAACCTAAATGCCTTATTTTCTTCTACAATGCTGCTTAACCCCAATACAAACTCGACAGTAGTTACAAATAGCCAGAAAATGGCACTTTTGATTTTTCCATCCTACAAGATCTAAATAATTATTGTCATAAAATGGGCAAACGGTCTGAGGTGCCTGACGTCCAGGCATTCTTTTACACATAAGTCCCTCCCTAGTCTCTGTTCCCAATGCAACTCGTCCCAAATCTTCCTTCTTTCCCTCCCACCTGTCCCCTCAGTCCCAACCCCAAGCGTCGCTGAGTCTTTCCAGTCTTTTCTACAGAACCGTCTGACCTTTCCCCTCCTCGCCAGGCCGAGCTAGGTCCCAATTTTTCCTCAGCCTCCGCTCCCCACCCTGTAATCCTTTTATCACCTCCCCTCCTCACACCCCATCTGGCTTACAGTTTCGTTCCTCGACTAGCCCTCCCCCACCTACCCAGCAATTTCCTCTTAAAAAAGTAGCTAGAACTAAAGGCATAGTCAAGGTTAATGTTCCTTTTTCTTTATCCGACCTCTCCCAAGTCAGTTAGCGTTTAGGCTCTTTTTCATCAAATATAAAAACCCAGCCCAATTCATGGCCCGTTTAGCAGCAACCCTGAGACGCTTTTCAGCCCTAGACCCTGAAAGGTCAGAAGGCCGACTTATTCTCAATATGCATTTTATTTTATTACCCAATCTGCTCCTTACATTAAATAAAACCCCAAAAATTAAATTCCAGCCCTCAAACCCCACAACAGGACTTAATGAACCTCGCCTTCAACGTGTACAATAATAGAGTAGAGGCAGCCAAGTAGCAACTTATTTCTGAGTTGCAATTCCTTGCCTCCACTGTGAGACAAACCGCAGCCACATCTCCAGCACACAACTCCAAATGCCTGAACCGCAGCTGCCAGGGGTTCCTCCAGAACCTCCTACCCCAGGAGCTTGCTACAAGTGCCGGAAATCTGGCCACTGGTCCAAGGAATGCCAGCAGCCTGGGATTCCTCCTAAGCCGTGTCCCATCTGTGCAGGACCCCACTGGAAATCGGACTGTCCAACTTGCCTGACAGCCACTCCCAGAGCCCCTGGAGCTCTGGCCCAAGGCTCTCTGATTGCCTCCCTTCCAGACCTTCTCGGCTTAGTGGCTGAAGATTGACGCTGCCCCATCTCCTCGGAAGCTTCCTGGACCATCACAGACGCTTTGGGTAACTCTTAACAGTGAAGGGTAAGTCTGTCCCCTTCTTAATCAATATGGAGGCTACCCACTCCACATTACCTTCTTTTCAAGGGCCTGTTTCCCTTGCCTCCATAATTGTTGTAAGTATTGATGGCCAGGCTTCTAAACCTCTTAAAACTTCCCCACTCTGGTGCCAACTTGGACAACGTTCTTTTATACACTCCTCTTTAGTTATCCCCACCTGCCCAGCTCTCTTATTAGGTCAAGACATTTTAACTAAATTATCTGCTTCCCTGACTATTCCTAGGCTACAGCCATACCTCACTGCCACCTTTTCCCCCAGTTCAAAGCCTCCTTCACATCCTCCCCTTGTATCCCCCCACCTTAACCCACAAGTATAGGATACCTCTACTCCCTCCTTAGCGACTGATCATGCGCCCCTTACCATCTCATTAAAACCTAATCACCCTTACCCGACTCCACGCCAATATCCCATCCTACTGCACGCTTTAAAAGGATTAAAGCCTGTTATCACTCGCCTGCTACAGCATGGCCTTTTAAAGCCTGTAAACTCCCCTTACAATTCCCCCATTTTACCTGTCATAAAACCAGACAAGGCTTACAGGTTAGTTCAAGATCTGCACCTTATCAACGAAATTGTTTTGCCTGTCCACCCTGTAGTGCCCAACCCATATCCTCTCCTATCCTCAATACCTCCCTCCATAACCCATTGTTCTGTTCTGGAACTCATACATAACTTTCTTTACTATTCCTTTACACCCTTCATCCCAGCCTCTCTTTGCTTTCACTTGGACTGACCCTGACACCCATCAGGCTCAGCAAATTACCTGGGCTGTACTGCTGCAAGGCTTCACGGACAGCCCCCATTACTTCAGTCAAGCCCAAATTTCTTCCTCATCTGTTACCTATCCCGGCATAATAAATACACACTTACTCTACCTGCTGATCGTGTCTGGCTAATCTCCCAAACCCGAATCCCTTCTACAAAACAACAACTCCTTTCCTTCCTAGGCATGGTTAGTGCGGACAGAATTCTTACACAAGAGCCAGGACCGCGTCCTGTAGACTTTATGTCCAAACAACTTGATCTTACTGTTTTAGCCTAGCCCTCATGTCTGCGTGCAGTGCCTGCCACTGCTTTAATACTTTTAGAGGCCCTAAAAATCACAAACTATGCTCAACTCACTCTCTACAGTTCTCATAACTTCCAAACTCTATTTTCTTCCCCCTACCATTGCTCTAGGCAACGCTTACGCTGATAAGGTGGCTAGAAAAGCAGCCAGTGTTCCAACTTCTATCCCCACAGCAGTTTTCCTCCTTCACATCAGTCACTCTCACCTACTCCCCCGCTGAAACTTCCACCTATCAATCTCTTCCCACACAAGGCAAATGGTTCTTAGACCAAGGAAAAGATCTCCTTCCAGCCTCACAGGCCCATTCTATTCTGTCGTCATTTCATAACCTCTTCCATCTAAGTTACAAGCCGCTAGCCTATCTCTTAGAACCTCTCATTTCCTTTCCCTCCTAGAAATCTATTCTCAAGAAAATCACTTCTCAGTGTTCCATCTGCTATTCTACTACCCCTCCCTTTCCTACACATCAAGCTGGGGGATTTGCCCCTGCCCAGGACTGGCAAATTGACTTTACTCACATGCCCCAAGTCAGAAAACTACAATATCTCTTAGTCTGGGTAGACACTTTCACTGGATAGGTAGAGGCCTTTCCCACAGGGCCTGAGAAGGCCACCGCAGTCATTTCTTCCCTTCTGTCAGACATAATTCCTCAGTTTGGCCTTCACACCTCTCTATACAGTCTGATAACGGACCAGCCTTTAATAGTCAAATCACCCAAGCAGTTTCTCAGGCCCTTAGTATTCAGAGAAACTTTATATCCTTAACCATCCTCAATCTTCAGGAAAGACAGAATGGACTAATGGTCTTTTAAAAACACACCTCACCAAGCTCAGTCACCAACATAAAAAGGACTAGACAATACTTTTACCACTTTCCCTTCTCAGAATTCAGGCCTGTCCTCAGAATGCTACAGATTCCAGCCCATTTGCGTTCCTAGGTGGACACTCCTTTTTATTAGGTCCCATCTCATTCTAGACACCAGACCAACTTGGACTGCACCCCAAAAAACTTGTCATCCCTACTATCTCCTGTCTAGTCATACTCCTATTCACCGTTCTCAACTACTCACAAATGCCCTGCTCGTGTTTACACTGCTAGTTTACACTGTTTCTCCACGCCATCACAGCTGACATCTCCTGGTGCTATCCCAAACCGCCACTCTCAATTCCCTCTTAAAGTAAATAATCTTTGCTGGCAAGGCTATGCTGAGCCTCCTTAGGCACTCTCTAATTAGATGTCCTAAGTCCTCCCAATTCTTACTCCTTTAATACCTGTTTTCTCTCCTTCTCTTATTCAGACCTTGTGTCTTCTGTTTAGTTTTTCAATTCATACAAAACCATATCCAGGCCATCATCACCAATCATTCTATACGACAAGTCCTTCTTGTAACAACCCCACAATGTTGTCTCTTACCACAAGCTCTCCCTTCAGCTTAATCTCTCCCCCTCCAGGTTCCCATGCTGTCCCTAATCCCACTTGAAGCAGTCCTAAGAAACATCACCCATTCTCTCTCCATACCACCCCCCAAAAATTTCGCCACCCCAATACTTCATTATTTTGTTTTATTTTTCTTATTAATATAAGAAGGCAGGAATGTCAGGCCTCTGACCCCAAGCCAAGCCATCACATCCCCTGTGACTTGCCCAGATGGCCTGAAGTAACTGAAGAATCACAAAAGAAGTGCAAATGCCCTGCCCCACCTTAACTGATGACAGTCCGCCACAAAAGAAGTGAAAATGGCCGGTCCTTGCCTTAAATGATGACATTACCTTGTGAAAGTCCTTTTCCTGGCCGGGCGCGGTGGCTCAAGCCTGTAATCCCAGCACTTTGGGAGGCCGAGACGGGCGGATCACGAGGTCAGGAGTTCGAGACCATCCTGGCTAACACGGTGAAACCCCGTCTCTACTAAAAACACAAAAAGCTAGCCGGGCGAGGTGGCTGGCGCCTGTAGTCCCAGCAACTCGGGAGGCTGAGGCAGGAGAATGGCGTGAACCCGGGAGGCGGAGCTTGCAGTGAGCTGAGATCTGGCCACTGCACTCCAGTCCGGGTGACAGAGCGAGACTCCGTCTCAAAAAAAAAAAAAAAATAAATAAATAAAAAATAAAAAAGAAAGTCCTTTTCCTGGCTCATCCTGTCTCACAAAGCTCCCCCACTGAGCATCTTGTGACTCCCACTCCTGCCAGCCAGAGAACAACCCCCCTTTGACTGTAATTTTCCTTTACCTACCTGAATCCTATAAAACGGCCCCACCCTTATCTCCCTTTGCTGACTCTCTTTTAGGACTCAGCCCGCCTGCACCCAGGTTAATTAAAAAGTTTTATTGCTCACACAAAGCCTGTTTAATGGTCTCTTCACACAGACACACAAGCAGGACACTCCTGACCTCAGGTGATCCGCCCGCCTCGGCCTCTCTAAGTGTTGGGATTACAGGCGTGAGCCACCGCGCCTGGCCCAATTTGTATTATTTTTATTTTTTTTGTAGACACTGGGTCTCTCTTATGTTACCCTCAAACTCCCGGGCTCAAGCGACCCTCCAGCCTTGGTGAGAGCCACAGCGCCCAGCCTCTCTAAGAATTTAAAAGGCAGTTTCAGATCACAATATCATCTATCTCGTTCACAGTCCCCTTGCTTTTTACTGTAACCCTTTAAAAAGCATTATACAGATAAAGAAACGGTGGTTTCACAGTGAAGTAACCACCAAAAACTCTTGGCATGCCAATCCTCTGCCTTCTTCAGGCGATAGGATTAAGAATGGGATCCTAGGATGCTTACATGCAATGATGAACCCGAAAACGCTTGCAAACTGCTACACAAATATTGATCACGAAAAAGGAAGTCCTCTTCCCACCTGGAGACTGTGTGGGGTATGGCGAGGTCGGGGGGCGGAATCTCGTGTCTTGCTCCACCCTCCTGACGAGGCGAGGGCCTAACCTGGACCGCGGAGGAATCGAGTGACTGCCTCAAAAATCTCCTAGAACCTATCCCCGTGGCCCCGCCCCTTCGCGGCCTCTCAGTCTCTGCCGCGGAGCCCCGCCCGCCCCTCATGTTTCTCCGAGCAGGCCTGGCCGCCCTCTCTCCGTTTGTTCGCAGTCTTCAGCCCTCTCCTGTCGCCGCCATGAGCACTGGCACCTTCGTCGTGTCACAGCCGCTTAATTACCGCGGCGGGGCCCGCGTGGAGCCGGCTGATGCCTCCGGCACCGAGAAAGCTTTCGAGCCGGCAACCGGTAACTGCACCGAGCCGGGGAGGCTGGGGCGCCGCGGGGCCGGGTGCGCGGATTTCCCGGCCAGCCCCAGTTTCCTGTGTTCTGCAGGGTTGACCTGAGCACAGACTGTGACAGTGGAGAGTCTAAGGTTGTGTGTGTAGGCAGCTAGCGATTATGGGGCAACGCGAGTGCCTCTGGGCAGGGATGGGAAGGGAGGAAAAGGAAAAGCTGATGGTAGGATAGTGAGGAGTTTTACCGGGGCCAGAACAGAGTTCGCAAAGTCCTGGTGTGGGAAGTCGTGCGTCTGTTAACTTCCTTTTTTTTTTTTTTTGAGACAGGGTTTCACTCTGTTGCCCAGGTTGAAATGCAGGGGCACGATCTCAGCTCACTGCGCCCTCGACCTTCCGGACTCAAGTGCTTCTCCCGCCTCAGCCTCCCTGGTAGCTGGGATTATAGGCTCCCAACCACGTCCGGCTAATTTTTGTATTTTTGGTAGAGACGGGGTTTCAGCATGTTACTCAGGCTGGTCTCCAACTCCTGAGCGTAGGTGATCCTCCCGCCTCGGCCTCCCAAAGTGCTGGGATTACAGGCGTGAGCCACCGCGCCCAGCCAGCTGTTCCCCTTTTAAAACTAGGACTGATGTATTATTGTCTTCAAATGTGTGCATAGGAGAGGAATTCTAAAAGAACCGGGCGGGGTTGTGGGGAAGATAATTACTTGTGCTGGGAATGAAGGAGCGCTCATAGATAGTTTCTAATGACTACGAATGAGGACTTTGTCACCACATTCTAATATTAAAATATTTCTGCACATTAATCAGAATTGGGAAAGGAAAAAAACCCCACCTTTATTCAGTACTTTCTTCCCCAGCTTTATGGAAGTATAATTAACAAATAAAAATTGTATACACTTAAGTGTAAAACATGGTGTAATGTATGTATACCTTACAAAATGATTACCACAGTCAATCTAATTATCCATTGCTTCTGCATAGTTACAGCTTTTTTTGTATAGTGAAATATTTAAGATCTATTCTTTTAGCAAATTTCAAGTATACGATGCAGTATTGGTAACCATAGTCACCATGGTCTACATGAGCTCTCCACAATTTATTCATCGTGCTGAAATAAAACTTTTTTAATCCAGTGGATAATGTGTGCTAAGCACTGTGCTAGGCACTGGATTTACTCTGGGAACTCTGAAGGTCACAGAAATAAGGAAGAAGAGGCTTTTTATTTTGGTTTTGTGTTGTGCTTATTTTGCTGGGTTTTATGGAATATATGTGGGGAGGAAAATGTAAATATTTTGTGTAAAATGTAGCCAGAGCAATAAAACTGATTTGCAGGGGACTGGAGAATTTAGTATTTGACCATCCACACTAAACCACAGAGCAGTGACTTGGCAGAACCAGAAGGTGTTATCACATCTCTTCTTTATATAGGAGGAAACAGCTTCTCTACCCTGACCTAATCTTGATACAGAAGAAAGAAAAATTGCTCTTTGTTGTTTTAATTACCTACAGTGTGTGACCCTCAGCCACTGCCTTTACCAGCTGGCTGTTCAAGTTTGTAACAGAAATTGCGGATTTGTGAAATCTCCCTGGAAACAGTCCCAGGAGTTCTTGTGAAGAGGATTTGCTGAGTTGACAAGCTTAAAGAATGCTTGTTGGTAGAGGCAGTACAGCCCTTGATATGGGTCTAGAAAAACTGATTGTTTCATAATTTGCACCAGAAAAGGGAGAGGGAATAAAGGTGGAATAAGAAAAGGAAATACTGGATTTTTTGAGAAAAAAAATGTTCTTTAGGAATGCCTTATCCTGATATTACTGCTTATTCACTATATTTATCAAGTAGTACTATATCTATCAGTAGTATGATATAACCTACATAGAATATAGACGAGGGATTTACAGTCAGAATTTATAACCCAGAAGACCGATTACTTTTGACTTTCATTTTACGAGACCTCTGAGGTTCTGAGATAATGTTTAGGAGTGTTGCAGAACTTAATGGGAAATTAATGTTAGTAAACTCAACTGTAAAATAGTAGAGGGCAGGGGTTCTTAACCCTAAATCCGTGATGAGTTTAGGGCAGGGGACATGACATTCCTGTAATTCTGTTATATGTTTAAGTACATTTTTCTGGAGAGAAGTCTGCAACTTTTATCAGACTCCTAAAACGTGTCAGTGACCGCAAAATATAGTTAAGAACTGCTAGGCCGGGCGTGGTGGCTTACACCTGTAATCCCAGCACTTTGGGAAGCAGAAGTAGGTGATTCATACGTGCCTGTAATCCCAGCTACTCGGAAGGCTGAGGCAGGAGAATTGCTGGAACCCAGGAAGGGAAAGTTGCAGTGAGCCAAGAACGCGCCATTGCACTCCAGCCTGGGCGACAAGAGTGAGTCTCTGTCTTACAAACGAAAAAACAAACAAACAAAAAACCCCCTGCTAGTATAGAGATGGTCACTAAATCAAGCCATACTTAAAAACAAGAAGGGACGGTAGCTCACGCCTGTAATTCCGGCACTTTGGGAGGCCGAGGCGGGCGGATCATGAGGTCAGGAAATCGAAACCATCCTGGTCAACATGGTGAAACCCGGTTTCTACTAAAAAATACAAAATATTAGCCGGGCGTAGTGGCGTGCACTGGTAGTCCCAGCTATTCAGGAGGCTGAGGCAGGGGAATTGCTTGAATTCGGGAGGCGGAGATTGCAGTGAACCGAGACTGCGCCACTGCACTCCAGCCTGGGCGACAGCGTAAGACTTCATCTCAAACAAACAAAAAAGAAGGGAATACTACTAAGAGAATGTTGATAGATAATTTTTTTTTTTTTTTTTTTTGAGACGGAGTCTCGCTCTGTCGCCCAGGCTGGAGTGCAGTGGCCGGATCTCAGCTCACTGCAAGCTCCGCCTCCCGGGTTTACGCCATTCTCCTGCCTCAGCTTCCCGAGTAGCTGGGACTACAGGCACCCGCCACCGTGCCCGGCTAGTTTTTTGTATTTTTTTAGTAGAGACGGGGTTTCACCGTGTTAGCCAGGATGGTCTCGATCTCCTAACCTCGTGATCCGCCCGTCTCGGCCTCCCAAAGTGCTGGGATTACAGGCTTGAGCCACCGTGCCTGGCCTATAGATAGTATTTTATTTAAATATGTGACAACAATTTGAGATAAAACTGATGTTTCCCCTCTTTATAGGCCGAGTGATAGCGACTTTCACATGTTCAGGAGAAAAGGAAGTAAATTTGGCTGTTCAAAATGCAAAAGCTGCTTTTAAAATATGGAGTCAAAAATCTGGCATGGAGCGTTGCCGAATCCTTTTGGAGGCTGCCAGGATAATAAGGGTATGTTTCAATTTATTCCCTTCCACAAAGCTCAGACATTGCTCTGAGGGTTCTTTGTGCTCTTTGCAGTTCGACTTTGATGCAACATTAGGCCATAACGTTTTTATAAAATGGAAAAACATTTCCACATGCTCACCTTAGTATATAAAACAAGTTTTTGTTCAATGCTTCCCATCTGGATCTTGGCCCTTGGACATCTCCTTTGGCATGTTTTCATGTTTGTAAAGCTTTGTGTTGAATTGTAATGCACTCTATAGCTCATCTTCCTTTTCTTTTTTCTTTTTATTTTTTGAGACGGAGTCTTGCTCTGTCGCCCAGGCTGGAGTGCAGTGGAGTGATCTCAGCTCACTGCAACCTTTGCCTCCCGGGCTCAAGCAGTTCTCCTGCCTCAGCCTCCCAAGTAGCTGGGACTACAGGTATGTGCCACCACGCCCGGCTAATTTTTGTATTTTTAGTAGAGATGGATTTCACCATGTTGGCCAGGCTGGTCTTGAACCCCTGACCTCAAGTGATCCACCCATGTTGGCCTCACAAAGTTCTGGGATTACAGGCGTGAGCCACCGTGCCCAGCCTTCCTTTTCTTTTTAAACCATGTTGTTTACTTGTTTCTTTTTTATTCTTTGTTTTGATGACTCTCAAGTCTACCTTTATTTTTCAGATTTGTTTTCAGATAGGGTTTTAAGTATTGTTACTTTAATTGGGAAGATTTGTAGATGTTCCCTTTGAAAAAAGAAAGTTAAACTTTTTTTTTTTAAATCATAAATATATAGTTTTTGTCAACTAAAAAATCATTGTAAAAACAAGTATTAAATGCTCTTCTCAAAATATAAAAAGACTGCAATGCAAAGGGTTTCTGTGGTGTAGTAGTTACTACGCTGGCCTAACACATGGAAGGTCCTCTATTTGAAACCCAGCGGAAACAAAAGGTTTCTTTTGTCTCCCAGAATCTGACCAGGCCTCTTCTTCCTGGGAGTCCAGAGCTGCAAGGAACAAGTGATAATCTTGCCTCCTTTTTTTTTTTCTTTTTTAATACTTTAAGTTCTAGGGTACATGTACACAACATGCAGGTTTGATAAATAGGTATACAGGTGCCATGTTGGTTTGCTGCATCCATCAACTCATCATTTACATTAGGTATTTCTCCTAATGCTATCCCTCCTCCAGCCCCCCACACCCCGACAGGCCCCAGCGTGTGATGTTCCCCGCCCTGTGTCCAAGTGATCTCATTGTTCAATTCCCACCTATGAATGAGAACAGGCAGTGTTTGGTTTTTTGTCCTTGTGATAGTTTGCTCAGAATGATGGTTTCCAGCTTCATCCATGTCCCTGCAAAGGACATGAACTCATCCTTTTTTATGACTGCATAGTATTCCATGGTGTATATGTGCCACATTTTCTTAATCCAGTCTATCATTGATGGACATTTAGGTTGGTTCCAAGTCTTTGCTATTGTGAATAGTGCCGCAATAAACATATGTGTACGTGTGGTTTTTTATTTAAGTTCTAAAGGACATGTGTGCAACATGCAGGTTTGTTACATATGTATACATGTGCCATGTTTGCTGCACCCATTAACTTGTCATTTTTATTAGGTATTTTTCCTAATGCTATCCCTCCCCCATCCCCAAACCCCACAACAGGCCCCCGTGTGTGATGTTCCGCACCCTGTGTCCATGTGTTCTCACTCTTCAATTCCCACCTATGGGTGAGAACATGCAGTGTTTGGTTTTCTGTCCTTGTGATAGTTTGCTCAGAATGATGTTTTCCAGCTTCATCAATGTCCCTACAAAGGACATGAACTCATCCATTTTTATGACTGCATAGTATTCCATGGTGTATATGTGCAACATTTTGTTAATCTAGTCTGTCACTGATGGACATTTGGGTTGGTTCCAAGTCTTTGCTATTGTGAATAGTGCCACAGTAAACATACGTGTGCATGTGTCTTTATAGTAGCATGATTTATAATCCTTTGGGTATATACCCAGTAATGGGATCGCTGGGTCAAATGGTATTTCTAGTGCTAGATCTTTAAAGAATTGCCACACTGTTTTCCACAATGGTTGAACTAGTTTACAGTCCCACCAACAGTGTAAAAGTGTTCCTATTTCTCCACATCCTCTCCAGCACCTGTTGTTTCCTGACTTTTTAATGATTGCCATTCTAACTGGTGTGAGATGGTATCTCATTGTGGTTTTGATTTGCATTTCTCTGATGGCGAGTGATGATGAGTATTTTTTCATGTGTCTGTTGGCTGCATAAATGTCTTCTTTTGAGAAGTGTCTGTTCATATCCTTTGCCCACTTTTTGATGGGGTTGTTTGATGTTTTCTTGTAAATTTGTTTAAGTTCTTTGTAGATTCTGGATATTAACCCTTTGTGAGATGGGTAGATTGCAAAAATTTTCTCCCATTCTGTAGATTGCCTGTTGATTCTGATGGCAGTTTATTTTGCTGTGCGGAAGCTCTTTAGTTTAATTAGATCCCATTTGTCTATTTTGGCTTTTGTTGCCATTGCTTTTTGGTGTTTTTGTCGTGAAGTCCTTGCCCATGCCTATGTCCTGAATGGTATTGCCTAGGTTTTCTTCTAGGGTTTTTAGGGTTTTAGGTCTAACATTTAAGTCTTTAATCCATCTTGAATTAATTTTTGTATAAGGTGTAAGGAAGGGATCCAGTTTCAGCTTTCTACATATGGCTAGCCAGTTTTCCCAGCACCATTTATTAAATAGGGAATCCTTTCCCCATTTCTTGTTTTTGTCAGGTTTGTCAAAGATCAGATGGTTGTAGATGTGTGGTATTATTTCTGAGGCCTCTGTTCTGTTCTATTGGTCTGTATCTCTGTTTTGGTACCAGTACCATGCTGTTTTGGTTAGTGTAGCTTTTTTTTTTTTTTTTTTTTTTTTTATTATACTTTAAGTTCTAGGGTACATGTGCATAACGTGCAGGTTTGTTACATATGTATACTTATGCCATGTTGGTGTGCTGCACCAATCAACTCGTCAGCACCCATCAATTCATCATTTATATCATGTATAACTCCCCAATGCAATCCCTCCCTCCTCCCCCCTCCCCCCTCCCCATGATAGGCCCCAGTGCGTGATGTTCCCCTTCCCGAGTCCAAGTGATCTCATTGTTCAGTTCCCACCTATGAGTGAGAACATGCGGTGTTTGGTTTTCTGTTCTTGTGATAGTTTGCTAAGAATGATGGTTTCCAGCTGCATCCATGTCCCTACAAAGGACGCAAGCTCATCCTTTTTTATGGCTGCATAGTATTCCATGGTGTATATGTGCCACATTTTCTTAATCCAGTCTGTCACAGATGGACATTTGGGTTTAGTATAGTTTGAAGTCAGGTAGTGTGATGCCTCCAGCTTTGTTCTTTTTCCTTAGGATTGTCTTGGCAATGCAGGCTCTTTTATGGTTCCATATGAACTTTAAAGTAGTTTTTTCCAATTCTGTGAAGAAAGTCATTGGTAACTTGAAGGGGATGGCATTGAATCTATAAATTACCTTGGGCAGTATGGCCATTTTCATGATATTGATTCTTCCTATCCATGAGCATGGTATGTTCTTCCCTTTGTTTGTGTCCTCTTTTATTTCGTTGAGCAGTGGTGTGTAGTTCTCCTTGAAGAGGTCCTTCACATCTCTTGTAAGTTGGATTCCTAGGTATTTTATTCTCTTTGTAGCAATTGTGAATGGGAGTTCACTCATGATTTGGCTCTCTGTCTGTTATTGGTATATAGGAATGCTTGTGATTTTTGCACATTGATTTTGTATACTGAGACTCTGCTGAAGTTGCTTATCAGCTTAAGGAGATTTTGAGCTGAGACAATGAGGTTTTCTAAATATGCGATCATGTCATCTGCAAACAGGGACAATTTGACTTCCTTTTAATTGAATACCCTTTATTTTTTTCTCCTGCCTGATTGCCCTGGCCACAACTTCCAACACTATGTTGAATAGGAGTGGTGAGAGAGGGCATCCTTGTCTTGTGCCAGTTTTCAAAGGGAATGCTTCTGGTTTTTGCCCATTCAGTATGATATTGGCTGTGGGTTTGTCATAAATAGCTCTTATTATTTTGAGATACGTTCCATCAATACCTAGTTTATTGAGAGTTTTTATCATGAAGCACTGTTGAATTTTGTTGAAGGCCTTTTCTGAGTCTATTGAGATAATCATGTGGTTCTTGTCTTTGGTTCTGTTTATATGATGGATTACGTTTATTGATTTGTGTATGTTGAACCATTCTTGCATCCCAGAGATGAAGCCAACTTGATCGTAGTGGATAAGCTTTCTGATGTGCTGCTGGATTCGGTTTGCCAGTATTTTATTGAGGATTTTTGCATTGATGTTCATCAGGGATATTGGTCTAAAAATCTCTTTTTTTTTGGTTATATCTCTGCCATGCTTTGGTATCAGGATGATGCTAGCCTCATAAAATGAGTTAGGGAGGATTCCCTCTTTTTCTAATGATTGGAATAGTTTCAGAAGGAATAGTACCAGCTCATCTCTGTACCTCTGGTAGAATTTGGCTGTGAATCTATCTGGTCCTGGACTTTTTTGGTTGGTAGGCTATTAATTATTGCTTCAATTTTAGAGTCTGTTATTGGTCTATTCAGGGATTCAACTTCTTCCTGGTTTAGTTTTGGGAGGGTGTATGTGTCCAGGAATGTATCCATTTCTTCTAGATTTTCTAGTTTATTTGCGTAGAGGTGTTTTTAGTATTCTCTGATGGTAGTTTGTATTTCTGTGAGATTTGTGGTGATATCCCCTTTATCATTTTTTATTGCGTCTATTTGGTTCTTCTCTCTTTTCTTCTTTATTAGCCTTGCTGGTAGTCTATCAATTTTGTTGATCTTTTCAAAAAACCACCTCCTGGATTCATTGATTTTTTTGAAGGGTTTTTTTTGTGTTTCTGTCTCCTTCAGTTCTGCTCTGATCTTAGTTATTTCTCGCCTTCTGCTAGCTTTTGAATGTGTTTGTTCTTGCTTCTCTAGTTCTTTTCATTGTGATGTTAGGGTGTCGATTTTAGATCTTTCCTGCTTTCTCTTGTGGGCATTTAGTGCTATAAGTTTCCCTCTACACACTGCTTTAAATGTGTCCCAGAGTTTCTGGTATGTTGTGACTTTGTTTTCGTTGGTTTCAAAGAACATCTTTATTTCTGCGTTCATTTTGTTATTTATCCAGTAGTCATTCAGGAGCAGGTTGTTCAGTTTCCATGTTGTTGTGTGGTTTTGAGTGAGTTTCTTAATCCTGAGTTCTAATTTGATTGCACTGTGGTCTGAGAGACAGTTGGTTACAATTTCTGTTCTTTTATGTTTATGTTTGCTGAGGAGTGCTTTACTTCCAACTATGTGGTCAATTTTGGAATAAGTGCAATGTAGTGCTGAGAAGAATGTATATTCTGTTGATTCAGGGTGGAGAGTTCTATAGATGTCTATTAGGTCTGCTTGGTGCAGAGCTGAGTTCAAGTCCTGAATATCCTTGTTAACATTCAGTCTCATTGATCTAATGTTGACAGTGGGGTGTTAAAGTCTCCCATTATTATTGTGTGGGAGTCTAGGTCTCTTTGTAGGTCTCTAAGGACTTGCTTTATGAATCTGGGTGCTCCTGTGTTGGCTGCATATACATTTAGGATAGTTAGCTCTTCTTGTTGCATTGATTCCTTTACCATTATGTAATGCCCTTCTTTGTCTGTTTTGATCTTTGTTGGTTTAAAGTCTGTTTTATCAGAGACTAGGATTGCAACCCCTGATTTTTTTGTTTTTGTTGTTTTCCATTTGCTTGGTAGTTCTTCCTCCATCCCTTTATTTTGAGGCTATGTGTGTCTCTGCACGTGAGATGGGTCTCCTGAATATAGCACACTGATAGGTCTTGACTCTTTATCCAGTTTGCCAGTCTGTGTCTTTTAATTGGGGCATTTAGCACATTTACATTTAAGATTAATATTGTTATGTGTGAATGTGATCCTGTTATTATGATGTTAGCTGGTTATTTTGCTCGTTAGTTGATGCAGTTTCTTCCTAGCATCGATGGTCTTTACCATTCGGCATGTTTTTGCAGTGACTGGTACCGGTTGTTCCTTTCCATGTTTAGTGCTTAATTCAGGAGCTCTTGTAAGGTAGCCCTGGTGGCGACAAAATCTCTCAGCATTTGCTTGTCTGTAAACAATTTTATTCATCCTTCAGTTAAGAAGCTTAGTTTGACTGGATATGAAATTGTAGGTGAAAATTCTTTTTTTTAAGAATGTTGAATATTGGCCCCTACTCTCTTCTGGCTTGTAGGGTTTCTGCTGAGAGATCTGCTGTTAGTCTGATGGGTTTCCCTTTGTGGGTAACCCAACCTTTCTCTCTGGCTGCCCTTAACATTTTTTCCTTCATTTCAACCTTGGTGAATCTGACAATTACATGTCTTGGGGTTGCTCTTCTCAAGGAGTATCTTTGTGGTGGTCTGTGTATTTCCTGAATTTGAATGTTGGCCTGCCGTGCTAGGTTGGGGAAGTTCTCCTGGATAATATCCTGAAGAGTGTTTTCTGACTTGTTTCCATTCTCCCCGTAACTTTCAGGTACACCAGTCAAACGCAGATTTGGTCTTTTCACGTAGTCCCGTATTTCTTGGAGGCTTTGTTTCTTTTTACTGTTTTTTCTCTAAACTTCTCTTGCTTCATTTCATTCATTTGCTCTTCAGTCACTGATACCCTTTCTTCCAGTTGGTCGAATCGGCTACTGAAGCTTGTGCATGCATCACATAGTTCTCATGCCATGGTTTTGAGCTCCATCAGGTCATTTAAGGTCTTCCCTACACTGTTGATTCTAGTGAGCCATTTGTCTAATCTTTTTTCAAGGTTTTTAGCTTCTTTGCAATGGGTTCGAACATCCTCCTTTAGCTCAGAGAAATTTATTACTAATCTTCTGAAGCCTACTTCTGTCACTTGTCAAAGTCATTCTCCGTCCAGCTTTGTTCTGTTGCTGGCGAGGAGCTGCAATCCTTTGGAGAAGAGGCACTCAGAATTTTAGAATTTTCGGCTTTTCTGTTCTTGTTTCTCCCCATCTTTGTGGTTTTACCTACCTTTGGTTTTTGATGATGGTGACCTACAGATTGGGTTTTGGTGTGGATGTCCTTTTTGTTGATGTTGATGCTTTTCCTTTCTGTTTGTTTGTTTTCCTTCTAATAGTTGGGACCCTCAGCTGCAGGTCTGTTTGGAGTTTACTGGAGGTCCACTCCAGACCCTGTTTAACTGGGTATCACCAGTGGAGGCTGCAGAACAGCAAATATTGCAGAACAGCAAATGTTGCTTCCTGATCCTTCCTCTGGAAGCTTTGTCCCAGAAGGGCACCTGCCTATACAAGGTGTCAGTCGGCCCCTACTGGGAGGTGTCTCCCAGTTTGGCTACTTGGGGGCCAGGGACTCACTTGAGGAGGCAGTCTGTCCATTCTCAGATCTCAGACTCCATGCTGGGAGAACCACTACTCTCTTTGAAGCTGTCAGACAGGGACTTTTAAGTCTGCAGAAGTTTATGCTGCCTTTTGTTCAGGTATGCCCTGCCCCCAGAGGTGCAGTCTGCAGAGGCAGGCAGGCCTCCTTGAGCTGCGGTGGGTTCCACCCAGTTCCAGTTTCCCCGAATGCTTTGTTTACCTAGTCAAGCCTCAGCAATGGCAGACGCCCCTCCCCCAGCTTCGCCGCCACCTCGCAGTTCCATCTTGGACTGCTGTGCTAGCAATAAGCAAGGCTCCGTGGGCGTGGGACCTGCCAAGCCAGGTGTCGGATATAATCTCCTGGTGTGCTGCTTGCTAAGACTGTTGGAAAAGTGCAGTATTAGGGCGGGAGTGTCCCGATTTTCCAGGTACCATCTGTCACGGCTTCCCTTGGCTAGGAAAGGGAATTCCCTGACCCCTTGTGCTTCCCGGATGAGGCGATGCCCTGCCCTGCTTTGGCTACCCTCCGTGGGCTGCACCCACTGTCCAACCAGTCTCAATGAGATGAACCCAATACCTCAGTTGGAAATGCAGAAATCACCCGTCTTCTGCATCGATCCCGCTGGGAGCTGGAGTTTGGAGCTGTTTGTATTCGGCCATCTTGGTTCTGGACCCCGATAGTTAAACTTTTTTTTTTTTTTTTTTTTTTTTTGAGGCAGAGTCTCACTCTGTCCCCGGGGCTGGAGTGCAGTGGCCGGATCTCAGCTCACTGCAAGCTCCGCCTCCCGGGTTTACGCCATTCTCCTTCCTCAGCTTCCCGAGTAGCTGGGACTACAGGCGCCCGCCACTTCGCCCGGCTAGTTTTTTTGTATTTTTAGTAGAGACGGGGTTTCACCGTGTTAGCCAGGATGGTCTCGATCTCCTGACCTCGTGATCCGCCCGTCTCGGCCTCCCAAAGTGCTGGGATTACAGGCTTGAGCCACCGCGCCCGGCCAGTTAAACTTTTTATAGTCTTAAAGATCAGAAGTACCAGATGCTCATTATGGAAAGAAAATTCAGAAGAAAATGCATCAAAATAAGAATCATGGATATCTGAGTGGTGGGTCTGTGGGGTCTGTGGTGAGTTTTCATCATAAGTATGTTAAGTCAGAAACTGTGAAGGGTCTGAGAGTTCCCCTACTTCCAAGAGTGTGTGCGTATATGTATATATAATACACACATATACATATAAAACACATATACATGTATACATAATTATACACATATAAGCTATGTTATACATATAATTATAAATAATTTATATAATATGTATAATCTATATTTGTAAATTATACAATCATGTATAATGTATGTATATTATATACATATATATATATTCTGGCAAGAGACATGAGGCTTTTTGGATCACAGAAAAGGATAGTTTATTACAGCAAAATGCAGCAGCCATAGCAGTACCTTAGCACTAGTTTCTTTTTTCTTTTTTTTTGATGGAATCTTACTCTGTCACCCAGGATGGAGTGCAATGGCACAATCTTGGCTTACTGCAACCTCTGCCTCCTGGGTTCAAGCAATTCTCTTGCCTCAGACTCCTGAATAGCCGGGATTATAGGCACATGCCACCACACCCGGCTATTTTTTATATTTTTGGTAGAGACAGGGTTTCCCCATGTTGGCCAGGCACATCTCGAACTCCTGACCTTAGGTGATCCTCCCACCTTGGCCTTCCAAAGTGCTGAGATTACAGGCATGAGCCACCGCGCCCAACCTAGTTTTGTTTTCAAAGCCAGTCACCATGGTGGGAGAGGGGATGGGATGAGAACCAGGTGAGATCCCTGTGCATGCAGGAAGTTGCACCAAAGGAGAAGAACTAAACTTCTGAGATTCATATAAATAGAGGCTACTGGCACATCTGCCCATCCTCTTCTCTGGGGAGAGAGTGAGCGAGATTGAGATTACTTATTAAGCAAATCTCTAGGGTTGAGAGGGAGGGTATCGCTAAGTTTTTTATCCTGGAGTATAAGCAGATGTTTCCAGGAACAGGAAGTACAGAGGTTTACAATTCGAAAATTCTCCAGATTTCTGTGTCTTTAGGGAGATACTGTCTCTGCCTTTCAAAGCCTTTGCTGTTCAATCAACTTGTCAGTGTCCTTTGCTCGGAAAGCCCTGACCATGAAGAAATACCAAAATATTCATATAGAATTTTCTCCCAATGAAGTATTTTCCTGTTATTAAAAAATTATTTTTAATTCAATAAACCAAAGATAACTCAAAGCAGATAATTTATTATTTTCATTTGTCCATTTTGTTTTTCTTGTGAATGAGCAATATTGTAGGACTGTTAAGAATTGGCTCCTTTATTGTTAAGAAATGACTTTTATTGATCCTGGGTAATATCTAATAATATTTTTTGCTCTGAAATCTGTTGTCTGATACTAATTTTCATTTCTTTTTACTTTACCCTCCCCTTTGCATTTCTTTTGATGCCTGTGTGGTGTTTTATTAATCAAAAACATACCTTTCTTTAAAGCTCTTGTCTGATGATCATGCTCTGGACCTGCCTTCACCCCAATTTGTTCCATAACTGAATAGATCCCACTCTGTGACCACACCTACAATCATATTAGCCCTCAGTTTTCTTTTAAGTGATTTTTCTAGTTAATCAAGATCTGCAGTTCTTTGCTCTTTTCTTTTTTGACAGGGTATCGCTCTGTCACCCAGGCTGGAGTGCAGTGGCACAATCATGGCTCACTGCAGCCTCAACTTCCTGGGCTCAGGGGATCCTCTTGCCTCAGCCTCCTGTAGGTGTGCACCACCATACCTGGCAAATTTTCATTTCTATTTTTTGTAGACATAGGGTTACGCCATGTTTCCCAGGCTGGAATTTTAAAAAAATTATTGCTGTAAACAATTATTTTTAAAAATATTTTAAGAATAAGGTAAAATACTTTACATTTGTCCACATAGTTACCATTTCTGATGCTCATCAGTCCTTTGTGTAGACCCAGATATCTGTCTGCTATCATTTTTTCTTCTGCTAGAAGGAATTTCTTCAGCATTTCTTTTCTGTTTTGTTTTGTTTTTTGAGACAAGGTCTCACTCTGTCTCATCAGCTGAAGCACAGTGGTGGAATCATAGCTCACTGTAGCCTTGACCGTCTGGGCTCAAATGATCCTCCCACCTCAGCGGCCTGAGGAGCTGGGACTACAGACAGATGTCACCACACTTGGCTAATTTTTATATTTTTTTGTAGAGAGTGGGTTTATTCATGTTGCCCAGGATGGTCTTGATCTCCTGGGCACAAGTCATCCTCCTGCCTCAGCTTCCCAAAGTGCTGGGACTATAGGTGTGCACCACTGTGCCCAGCCTAGAATTTGTTTCTTTCTCTCTCTCTCTCTTTTTTTTTTGAGACGGAGTCTCTCTCTGTCACCCAGGCTGGAGTGCAGTGGCATGATCTCGGCTCGTTGCAACCTCCGCCTCCCGGGTTCAAGTGATTCTCCTGCCTCAGCCTCCTGAGTAGCTGGGATTACAGATGCGTGCCACCATGCCTGACTAATTTTTGTATTTTTAGTAGAGTCGGGGTTTCACCATGTTGGCCAGGCTGGTCTCGAACTGCTGACCTCCAGTGATCCGCCCACCTCGGCTTCCCAAAGTGCTGAGATTACAGGTGTGAGCCACTGTGCCCCGCCAGCCTAGCATTTCTTATAGTGCAGGTCTGTTGGTACTCTTTCAGATTCTGTATGTCTAAAATAGTCTTTTTTTTTTTTTTTGCATTACTTTTTGAATGAATTGTAGGTATGTAGTTTTTTCTTTCAGTACTTTAAAGATGTTGCTCCACTGTCTTCTGATTTATATTGTTTCAGAAGAGAAATTTACTGTCGTTTTTATTTTTGTATCTTTGTAATGTACTCCTCCTGCCCCTGGCTGTTTTAAAATTCTTCTTCTTATCACTGGTTTTAAGCAATTTGATTATAATGTCTTTTGGTGCAATTTTCTTCTTATGTATTTTCCCTGAGGTTTATTAATCTTCTTGGATCTGTAAATTTGTTTCATTTGGAAAAAAAATTTGGCCATCATTTCTTTAGATTTTTTTTTTTTTCTGCCCCCTCTTCCATCTCTTCTCCTTCAGGGCCTCCAATTACAAATATATTGGGCTGCCTGAAGCTATCCCACATCACTGATGCTCAGTTCCTTTTCCAGTTTTTGGGTGTGTTTATGGGTTTTTTTCTCCTCCTGAGCCTTCCCTCCCATCCCCTGTGTGTGCGTGTTTTGTTTTCAGGTAATTTCTATTGTTGTGACTCAAGTTCATTGGTCTTGTATAGTGTTTTATCTGCTGTTAATCTCATCCAGTGTATTTTTCGTCTCTAGATTGATTTAAGTCTTTTATATATGTGTTCTGTGGCTCTCCTTAACATACTTATGTTTTTCTGTGCCTTCTTGAACATATGGAGTATAGCTATCATAACTTAATGTTCTTGTCTACTAGTTCTGTTGTGTTATTTCTGAATGTGTTTTTATTGGTTAGTTTCGCTTCCTGGTTAAATATTGCGGTTTTCTGCTTTTTGCACACCTGGTAGTTTTTGATCACTAGACATGATTTCTAGTGAATCACTATTGCATATTATATTGCTGGGTGCTGGGTAGTCTTGTACTTTAAAAAATATTCCTGAGCTTTGTTCTGGGGCACAGTGAAGTTACTTGGAATCAGTTTGATCCTTGGAAGGCTTGCTTTTAGATCAGCAAATTTTGCCCTGTTATTCAATACCCTTCTGACTGCTTAACCCTGTAATCTGGGTGTTAAGGAGGTTTTCTCACTGTGGCTGGTCAGAACATGAACTATACCTGGCCCTGTGTGAGTTCTGGGGCTTTTTTTTTTTTAACCTTTTCTTCTTGGGTAGTCCCTTTCCCAGTCTTGGGTAGTTTTCTCACACTGGTACTCAAAGGGGAATCTGCAGATTTCTGGGGTTCTCTATCTGTGCAGCTCTTTTCCCTTCCATACTCAGCCTTGAAGAACTGTAGCCACTCAATGTTCCCTAAACTCCCAACCCGTCTTCTCAACTCCTGTGTCTGCTGGGCGCCACCTAGCTTCCTCCTCCCTGCTCTGTGGCCTGAAAACTTTCTCTAGGCAGAAGGCTGCAGCAATTGTAGGGCTCATCTCATTGGTTCCCTCCTCCAGGGACCACTGCCTTAAGTTGCCTAATGTCTGATGTCTGAAAATGGTTCATGTATTTTATCTGGTGTTTTTAGTTGTTTAAGGTGGGAGAGTGAATCTGGTCCCTGTTACTCCATTTTGGCTGGAAGCTCATTGATTCCTAGTGGAAATGAACATTTTTTCCCATATCTTCTCATTTTTACTTTGGATCCTTTGGTACTTTTACCAGATTGTACAGATCTTGTCTGTGAGACCCAGTCGTTTTTCTGTTGGAGACCCCTTGTGAAGTAGCTATCATTTGAATTAAAAGGAGAAGGAGAATGTTACTTAAAATGATGACAAAACTATCTAAATAGAGAAGAGAGTGTGTATGTAGGTTATCTGCTTGCCTCCAGTCCTGACCCAGGTTGGTTTGTCTTGTACAGCACCACCAGAGTGTTCCTCCTACAGACGCACATTTGATCATGGTACATCCCTGGGTAAAACTGGACATGGTCCCGCTCCTTAACATGGCCCTCAGGCCTTGTTTGTTCAGCTTTGTCTTTTCTCTTCACACACTGTAAGACCCAGCTCTCCTGCACTGCTGGTCCTTCTTCCTTTACCATGTGTATACTCTCACACCTCATGCTTTTGCAGTGCCGTGACGCTGAGTTTGGTGCTATTCCTTTGTTTTTCTTGCGTCTTGTGCTTACGTGTTTAGCATTTAGCGGGCTGTACTGTAATTTATCTCTCCCTTCCTCCAGTTTTTTCCTTCTGGGCCAGGTGATTTTTGTACATAATTGTATTATCAAAAGTATCTTGGGATGTATATAGCTATTTTACCTATTTGAGAAATGAGAAAATGCTCAGAAAGGTTAAATAGCTTGTGTTAGGTCATATAACTAGTAAGTATAAGAGCTAGTCTGTTGGGCTTCAAAGCTAGACATTAAGGCCTGCTGAGGGGTTCGAAGTGAAAGGGAGAAGTGAGGGACTTACCCTTGGCTTCTAATCTTTTATCCCAGTGGACACCTGGTCAAGTTCATATTGTAAAGCAGGGTGATATAGAAGAGGAACAGGGTTGGGGACAACACATGTATTTCCTAAGAAATACTTGTAGCAGTATGTTGTTATGGTGAACAATTTTATCTTTTTTTTTTTTTTTTTTTTGAGATGGAGTCTTGCTCTGCCGTCCAGGCTGGAGTGCAGTGGCCGGCTCTCAGCTCACTGCAAGCTCCGCCTCCCGGGTTCACGCCATTCTCCTGTCTCAGCCTCCCGAGTAGCTGGGACTACAGGCGCCCGCCTCGTCACCCGGCTAGTTTTTTGTATTTTTTAGTAGAGACGGGGTTTCACCGTGTTAGCCAGGATGGTCTCGATCTCCTGACCTCGTGATCCGCCCGTCTCGGCCTCCCAAAGTGCTGGGATTACAGGCTTGAGCCACCGCGCCCGGCCAACAATTTTATCTTATGGTTGTTCTTGTAATAGTAGCTGGCAGAAATTTTTGTCAGAGACATCTTTGATGATCCTTACATATTGTATCAGAAGATCTCCTACTGCTCTTTAGTAGATAACTTTTTTTTTTTGTAAGGATGGAGAATAATAGAATGACAAAGAAAAAATTTCCCAAGGCCATCTAGTAAACTGAATTTTCTCTTGAGAGTTGAAACCCCAAAACGTTACCAAAGCTGCTTGCCTATCCATTATTTTAAAAGAGAAAAAAATCTCAAGAGTAAGTTTCTATTCTCTTGGTAAATGTTCCAGGACTAAGCAGCGACAGAATCACAGATTACTTCCTTTTTGTTCATTCTTACACTGAAGTGTAAGCAGAACTGTGTTTCACTATTATCAGTGTAATATCTCTTCCCTGTATTTGAAATGTTTTGTACTGATTCATCACTTTATCCAACCAATTAATGCACTAGCCTCTCTAGGGCCTAGTTTCCTCTTGAATTCAAGAAACAAAATTTAAGCTACTATGGTTGATTATACCTTTGGAAAGCTTTCGTGTTAATTATACTCAAGAAACTTAAGAGTCGGGAATAATTTATGCTTGGTGTAAGAACTGATGTGTGTTGTCCTCCTCGGGTAACCTCTTTCTAGTGTCAGCATACTGGGAAACAAGTTAATTGTCAAAAGATTGTTTTGTTGAGTATAGGATCAGGAAGGGAGAAGGTAAATTGTTGGTTTAAAAGAGAGTTTAATTTAGACCAGGTTTGATTGTAAACACATTATCCTTTCCGAAGGAACATGTCTATTCAATAATTCCAATATTTATTTAAAATGTACTAACTTGCCCTTTTAGAAGTAAGCTCTTAAAGGGATAGACAGGACTGATACTCTTTTCCCTAGTAATGAATGTAGAATGAATGAGTCAAAGCACTTTATATCTCTGGTCTTTATAGAAATACAGCATGTCCAAATCTCACTATCCAACTGTCCTTTCTTGTATTTCATGTTGGTTTTCATATTCCTACTTTCATCTTTTCTGAGCTTTGTACTGTGGTTAGATGGTTGAGTTAGTTTCTGTTGCACTCCATTTTTCTTCTGGCCAGCCTTACTGCTTATCAGTTTTATAAAGAGAATGTTCCTTCTTGTCAGTTGCTTGATTCATCTTTTATGTATGTTCCGATATTCACCCTATTATTTATTTTAAATTGGACCCATAATAGCAACTGCCTATTTCTTACATGTTCAATTCTTTTATCATCTTTAGACCAAAGAAAGGCATTATTTAGCGTTCTTTTTTAGGTCTAATTTCCTAAACCTTTAAGCTCATCCGTGGACTATCTGTTGAATATCTTTATCCTTAGTAAGTTGTGGAGCCCAGAACTAGAAACAGTATTTGAAAATACTATTGATTGAATGCTAAGTATTAGAAAGTATTAGAAGAGAATATGCCGCAATTCTTTGGGTGAATTAAAGTGATGCATATTACAACCTCTTAAATGCAATTGTGTGTTAGAATATTTTGTATAATTTCCCTAAGAACTGTTTTCTCCTACCATATATGAGCAAACATATATAGATATTTATGTACATATACGTATTACTTTCATTTTCCAAAATGAATTATTCCTCCATTTATGAGCCATCCATTTTCTCTCCATTTTCTACCCCTCACCTCTTCAATAAATATACACTTCAAATCAGAATGGGCCTGCCCTGCGACTTTCAGAGCCGCAGAGGGCATGGGTTCATTCCTGCCCGGTCTTGTCCTTGTTTTACTGACTGATCTTGATATAAAGTTGTGGTCTTAAATCTTTGTCAGTTAATTCACGAGGGAAGAACAGGGCTGCTGCTGTTCAGCTATAAGCTTTTATCTCTCTTCTAAATGTAACACTGCCATTTCTTTTCATTTAAAGTGAAAACTATTTTTAGTTTTAAAAATTGAGCAATGTATTCTATTTAAGCATTAATTACATCAAGACATATTGGAATATGTCTTAAATCTAGTCTCCTGCTTCACCCAAAGGAACGGGAGGATGAAATTGCCACTGTGGAATGCGTCAACAATGGCAAGTCTATCTTTGAGGCCCGCTTGGACATTGACACTTCCTGGCAGTGCCTGGAGTATTATGCAGGTTTGGCTGCATCCATGGCTGGTAAGTCCTCACCTGGTGTCTGTGACCAGCTGATAGTGAGGCAGAAGAGCAGGGCCTAGTAGTGAAGGGCAAAGATTTTGGAATTAAGACAGAACTGGGTGAAAGTCTTGGGTTTGTCAGTTTCTACCTGGGTGGCCTGGGAATTACTTTATGTTTCCTAATCTAAACTGGAGATAATAATTCCTACCTTCTTGGGTTGAGGATTAAATGAGATAGTGCATGTAAAGCATCTAGCATGATGCCTGAGCTTTAGACCAAATTGCTGAAAAACCAGTTTTCACAAGAATCAGTTTGTCATATTTACCAGTTTTATCTATTTAGCAAACTTTTTTTTGACAGTGTATAAAGTTTTTGACAATTGATATTGGATGGTTGGTAGGGCCTAGGAAGGTTGCAGGGAGCTCACATGCTTCCCCTGCTGTTGAGTGTTCCTCTCATTTCCATTTTGTTTCATCTAAACTATCTAATAAAGGCTCAGTAAATTCTTAGAGCGTTGTTAAATCAAATAGGATGATCATGTGTTTGAAGGATAGGCAGGATTCTCTATGTGGAGAGAATATGTGGAGCCAGTGGAAGAGTGACTGGAACAAATAGAAGAATGGAGACAGGTTGAGCCTGGTGTATTGGGAGCAGTGGGGAGGCTGTGTTGACTAGAATACAAGTCAGACTGGTACAGATGTTGGTGAAATCTTGGGGAACACAGACCTGCATCCTGCTTTACTCCTGTTTTCCCCGTAGGTGAACACATCCAGCTCCCAGGCGGATCCTTTGGTTATACCAGAAGAGAACCACTTGGGGTATGTGTGGGAATAGGAGCATGGAACTACCCCTTTCAGATCGCCTCTTGGAAGTCGGCTCCAGCGTTAGCCTGTGGTAAGAACGAATTATCCCTGCATTTGAGAGCCATTTGTTCATTCTCTCATTCATTCTTTCCCCGTTCTCTACCCTTCACCTCTCTATAAACACACACTTTAAATCGGAAGGGGCCTGCTCTTGGATATTCAAAGCCTCAGAGGACATGGCTGGTTCCTGCCCTGTCTTGCCCCTCAAGCAGCTTATAGTTTAGGTTGTACACAATCATGTCTAGATATTCCCAGGTTTTATTTATTTAATTTTGTATATGAAAAGGAAGAAATTTAACTTTTTCTTATTAAATTGAATTATTGAATTAGATTTGTGCTACTTATAAATTCTTTTCCTTTCTGGACAAGAATTTTAATGTAGGGGTTAGCACTTAAGAGTTTGACTTCATTTACAAAGCAGAAGATAAACTCCTTTCTTCATTTGGGTCTTAAGAGAAATGATAAGCAAGGCTTTGATAAGCTCCTTATCAAAGAGGAGCTCTGGTTGATTAACATAAAATAGTTTTCTTACAGTATTGAAGGAGAAGAATCTTTGAGGAAAGAAGACTAATTATATCTTAGAAAAAAACTATAATGTTAAAAAGCATTACTATTAGGACATTATATTGAAATGCAGCTTTTGTCCTGTTGCCATTGCATGTTCTTGTTTTAGCCTGTTTCTCTTTGAAAGACAGCCGTGAAAGAGGAAAAATAGGCCCAGCATTAAGTCATTAGCTTTGGGGACTTTCATCAAGTGAACCTTTCTGGTCTTCAATGTCAACTTTTATAGAATGGAGCTAATGATACCTACTTCATACTGCTGTTGAAAGTGTTAAATGAGATAATATATATGAAAAAGCCTAGATATGCAAATATGAGACTGGGCAACTGTAGGGTTTGAGATCTGTTTAATGAGAGAAACCAAGATGAAAAGGGCAAGATTTGTTTACTTATTGATATGGTTTGGCTGTGTCCCCATCTAAATCTCAACTTGAATTGTATCTCCCAGAATTCCCATGTGTTGTGGGAGGGACCCAGGGGGAGGTAATTGAATCATGGGGGCTGGTCTTTCCCATGCTATTCTCGTGATAGTGAATAAGTCTCACGAGATCTGATGGGTTTATCAGGGGTTTCCGCTTTTGCTGCTGCTTCATTTTTCTCCTGCCACCAATGTAAGAAGTGACTTTCACCTCCCACCATGATTCTGAGGCCTCCCCAGCCATGTGGAACTGTAAGTCCAATTCAGCCTCTTTCTGTTCCCAGTTTCAGGTATGTCTTTATCAACAGCGTGAAAACAAACTAATATGGTTATTAATAACATTTTTGGTCTAGGATTTGGTTGGGGAAGAGAAAACAATTGGAATTGTTCTTGAATTGTCCTCTAGTCCTGTTTTCAGGGGATCACTGGTCTTAGAAAGTATTTTTATGTTTGTGTCTTGGGTTTATGCAGGTAATGCCATGGTCTTTAAACCTTCTCCCTTTACACCTGTTTCTGCATTGCTATTGGCTGAAATCTACACTGAGGCTGGTGTGCCTCCTGGGCTCTTCAATGTGGTGCAGGGAGGGGCTGCCACAGGCCAGTTTCTGTGTCAGCATCACGATGTGGCCAAAGTCTCCTTCACTGGAAGCGTGCCCACTGGCATGAAGGTGAGGATGAAACCAGTATTGGTCAACACACATGGCATTTGGATATGGCAAAGTTGGTCCTACCCAGAATATATTTTGGAGGCTTCTCTTTTGATTTTACCTAGCCTGAATTGGGAATGGGAAGGAGATTTTATTAGGCAGAGGTGTGAAGTTTCCTATAAAAGTGTGAAGGGGGAAAGGGAGTACACATGGGGTGATTTGTGTTAGGCCAGGTTGGGGTGGAAATTAACAGCTCCAGCCTAAGGAGAGGATATGTCTGAGTGGACAGGGGCCTGGGCTGCCACCTGTATTGTTTGGTGACTTAATTTCTTGTATAGAAGGAAGGATTTTTACTCAGGCTATTTCAGATTCATTATTTTGACATGAATTTGTGTTCTGAACTCTGTCAGCCTTAAACACAGTAACAATAACACAGAATAATTTCTGGCTATGACAGTCCTGTGAATTGACAGTATTTTTTATTTTTATTTTTTTGAGACAGGGTCTCACCCTATTGCCCAGGGTGGATTATAGTGGTATAGTCACAGCTCACTGCAGCCTTGAACTCCTGGGCTCAGGCAGTCCTCCTGCTTCAGCCTCCTAAGAAGCTGAGACTACAGTCATGTGCCACTGCGCCTGCCTAAGTTTCTTATTTTTCTGTAGAGATAGGGTCTTGCTATGTTGCCCAGGCTGGGACAATGTTTTTTAAATGAGCTCCCTCTTCCAATGTCAGTGCAACTCTGTGGATTCTCTTCAGTTTTCTGGAATAGAATATTTTAATAGACAAAAGGCAAAGGATATTAACAAGAATAAGGCTACAGGTCACACACAGTTTAAGCTGATTTTGTAGGTTCAGGGTCTAGTTGACCTAGCATGCAATATAATTTGTGTTAAAGTTCTGAATACCTTGTTCTTGTTCTGTAAGATCATGGAGATGTCAGCTAAAGGAATCAAACCTGTTACCTTGGAACTTGGAGGCAAATCTCCACTCATCATCTTCTCAGACTGTGATATGAACAATGCTGTGAAGGGGGCACTGATGGCCAACTTCCTCACACAAGGCCAGGTATGTACCTATCCCTGGAAGAGGTGTAAGAGGAATCTCCACCCCCTCATCCAACAGCATGTTTTAAAGCTTTTTGTTTTGCAATACTTTCAGACTTACAGAAAAGTTACAAATAGTAACTTACAGACTTACAAATAGTACAAGGAATTCCCATGTACCTTTGAACCAGATTTCTCAAATATTAACATTTTAACACATTTACTATATCTTCTTCTTTATCTGCCTGTACATACATAGGCATATTAAGTTTTTCTGAACCTTGAGAGTAAATTGTAGACATAAGGCCCCTAACCTCTAAATATAAAGTTCCTAAAAACAAGTGCATTCTTTTACATAAGCACGGCACACTTAGTAAAATTAAAAAATTAACATTGATATAGTACTGCGTTACTGAATCTGTAGCCCTTACTCAATCTACAGCCCTTATTCAGATTTTGCCACTTGTTTGACTAATGTCCTCATAGCAAAATAGAACAAAAATGTTTTGTTTTGTTTTTTTTCCTGGTCCACGATCCAGTCAAGGATGATGCATTGCCTTTAGTTGTCTTTAATCTCCTTTAGTTGAGAACAGTCCTTCAGTTATTCTTGTCTTTCAGGACATTGACAGTTTGGGAGAACAGGCCATTCATTTTGTAGAATGTTCCTTAGTTTGGGTCTGTCTGATGTTTCCTGTTAGATTCATATTGTGAATTTTTGGCAAAAATACCACAAACGTGATGTCATATCCTACTCAGTGGTGATTTAACTTTGATCACTTGCTTTAAGGTAAATCTTCACTGTAAAGTTACTGTTTTTTACTTTGTGGTTAATAAGAACTTATAGGAGGTATTTTGAGACTATCCTGTTCCTCATCAAACTTTCATGTAGTAAATACTTCTGTCACCACTGACGATCCTTGCTGAAAACAGTTTTTATTATGGTGGTTGCAAATGGTGATTTTCCAATTCCATCATTTCTTCTATATTTGTTCACCTTCTACTGTAAGAAAGAACTTGCCCTTTACCCCTGTTTGTTTTCCATTCATTTATTTATATCAGTATGGACCCATGGATTCTTATTTCATTCTATAGGTTATAATCCAGTACTATCATTTTTATTTATCATTTTTATTTTTATTTATTTGTTTTTTGAGACAGAGTCTAGCTCTGTTGCCTAGGCTGTAGTGCACTGACATGATCTCGGCTCACTGCAACCTCTGCCTCCCAGATTTAAGTGATTCTTCTGCCTCGGCCTCCTGAGTAGCTGGGATTGTAGGCGCCCGCCACCACGCCCAGCTAATTTTTGTATTTTTAATAGAGACGGAGTTTCATTGTGTTTGCCAGGCTGGTCTCGAACTCCTGACCTCATGTCATGATCCACCCGCTTTTGCCTCCCAAAGTGCTGGGATTACAAGCGTAAGCCACTGTACCCGGCCTTTATTTTATTTTTTTATTGAGACGGAGTCTCACTCTGTCACCCAGGCTGGAGTACAGTGGTGCGATCTCAGCTCACCACAGCCTCCACCACCTGGGTTCAAGTGATTCTCCTGTTTCAGCCTCCCAAATAGCTGGGGCTACAGGTGTGTGCCACCACAGCCAGTTAATTTTTTTTTTTTTTTTTTTTTGAGACAGAGTCTCGCTGTGTCACCCAGGCTGGAGTACAGTGGCGTGATCTTGGCTCACTGCAAGCTCTGTCTCCTGGATTTATGCCATTCTCCTGCCTCAGCCTCCCGTGTAGCTGAGACTACAGGCACCCGCCACCACGTCCGGTTAATGTTTTATGTTTTTTGTAGAGACGAGGTTTTACCGTATTAGCCAGGATGGTCTGGATCTCTTGACCTCGTGATCTGCCTGCCTCGGCCTCCCAAAGTGCTGGGATTACAGGCGTGAGCCACCACGCCTGGCCTCAGCCAGCTAATTTTTTTTTATTTTTAGTAGGGATGGGGTTTCGCCATATTGGCCAATTTGGTCTTGAACTCCTGACCTCAGGTGATCTACCCACCTTGGCCTCCCAAAGTACTGGGATTACAGGCATGAGCTACTGTACCCAGCCTCATTATTTATTTTGATGCTAAAATAATTGCAAATGGCTAGTAGGAATCCTTTTCTGTGACCTTTTGATATGTCCTCATTATTCTTTGAATACTTCATTACTTTCTGGCATAGCAAAGTGTTCCAGACTCATCTTATACTTCCCCTGGCTGCACTCTGGAATCAGCCATTTCTCTGAAGGAGCCCTGGTTCCGTTATTGTTTATCTGTTTATTATTAATTTTTGAGACAGTCCTGCTCTGTTGCCCAAGCCAGAGTGCAGTGGTGCCTTCTTGGCTCACTGCAAACTTGGCCCCCCCAGGTCGAGCAATCCTCCCACCTCAGTCTCTGGTGTAGCATGCCACCACATTGAGCTAATTTTTGTGTTTTTTGTAGAGACAGGGTTTCACTGTGTTGGCCAGGCTGATCTAGAACTCCTGGGCTCGAGTGATCCACGTGCCTCGGCCTCCCAAAGTGCTGGGATTGCAGGCATGTGCCACCATGCTTGGCCTGTTTTTTTATTTTTTGTAAATTATTTTATGATTATTTAGAAGGACTACCTTCAAACCAGTACAAGTATTTCATAAATAATATCTGGTTGTTTTGTAACCAGTTGAGTAATTTGTTGCACAATAAGCCACCTCACATCTTTCAGCAAGAAACACGCTAAGTCTGAACAGTAAAGAAATTACACAATGAGTTAGGACACAATTAAAATGTGCTTTAAATATTTTTTTGGGGGGAGAGGACACCACACTTCTCTACTCAATAAAGAGAAACAATTTTGCAGTCCAGAGGTCTTTTATTTTTTCACACCTATCATGCCATGGGTTCATAGGGAATAGGTTCCAACAGCTCAGGCTCCTTCCCATTGGTTCTCACACAGTGTGCTTCCCTGGTGGAGTAGGCTGGTGCTTCAGCTGAACCTAGGTACCTTTCTCTTTGGCTTCCTTCTTTTTCTGATCATCTTCTTTCATGCATTTCAGAAGCTATCTTGGGTCTGAGAGTGCTTCATGTGTTCAATGTGCATATTAATTATCTTGGCAAGAATTTTGCCCTTAATTTGTTTACAACAATGCCAGTAACATGAGTAACATTGTAGACTCTTCCAGTTTTGCCCTGGTCATGCTTGTGGGGCATTCCTTTTTGAATAGTACCCATCTCTTGATGTCTACAATATTGCCTTTCTTATAGATTTGCATGCATGTGGCCCAAGCAACAACTCCATGTTTTCTAAAAGGCCTAGAGAACATGTATTGGGTACTTTTTGTCTTTCCCTGTGTTTTTCATTTTGGTGAATTACTAGAAGATGGCAGTACTGACCAAAAGTGCTGGTTCCGTTTAGTGGTGAATGGTATTTAGAAACCAAGATCTCAGTACCAGGTGTGCTTATTGCTAGTGCGGTATCATTGCTTCTAGGCCCTCTCAGAGTCCAGTGCTGGGAAATACATATTTGTATATATGTCTATGCACATATCTATTTCTGTATCTGTCTATCTACATAAAAATAAGTTCATCCAGATACTTTAAATTACAGTCGAATACCACAGGGTTCATTTCTGCCTTCTCCCTTTCCGTATTTGTATTTCTTCTCTGACAGTAAGAAATTGGACTCCCATTATCCACAATATGTTTATGTAATTGCTCATCATAGAATACACGTAGTATTCTAATAATAGTAGTTTCAGATTTGTAAATCCATACCTCTGTGGAAAATAAACCTTGTAATTAGAGCTCAGAATTTTTTTACAGTTCTTTTTATATTTAGCTGGAGGGTATAGTCAAAATACTATATTCAAAAGTTACTTGGGTCAATTCTACCCTTCCTTCCCCCTCCTTCAGTGTGGTTATGATATTCATTTAAAATAACAGATTCATTTGTTTGTGTTTGTATTCATTTGGGTTTTATTTTCCCCATCCTTGCCGATTTTAAAATTTTATTTTCATTAGGCGAAACACAAACATGGTTCTAAACATCAGAATTTTACAAAGACAGACGCTTAAAAGTGTTACTTCTCCCCATCTTGTCTGCTCTGTTTCCAGTACCTCCTTCCCACCCAGTCTTATCCATCTCCTTTGGGTAGCTAGTCTGATTTGTTTCTGATTTTTCTTCCTGTGTTTCTTTTTGCACAAATAAATAGGTACTTGTATATTTCTTACTCTTCTTTCACACACAAAAGGTAGCACATTAGAGGTACTCTTTTGTACTTTGCTTTCTTTGCTATGTGTGTGTGTGGATGAATATATACACACACACAAAGAATACATATAGTATAGCATATGTAGAATAAATAAATATATAGAATATTCTACATAGTCTGTACTATGTATATATTCTTTGTACAAATATAGAGAGAATGCTAAAAATAATTGTGATGTAATGTGATTTTATTTTATTATTATTATTTTTTTGAGATGGAGTCTCACTCTGTAGCCCAAGTTGGAGTGCAGTGACGCAATCTCGGCTCACTGCAACCTTCACCCCTGGAGCTCAAGCGATTCTCCTGTCTCACCCTCCCAAGTAGCTGGGACTAGAAGCATGCCCTACCACACCCAGTTAATTTTTTTGTATTTTTAGTAGAGACAGGGTTTCACCATGTTGGCCAGGCTGGTCTTGAACTCCTGAGCTCAGGCAATCCACCTGCCTCGGCCTTCCAAAGTGCTGAGATTACAGACATGAGCCATCGCGCCCTGCATGAGCCACCATGCCTGGCGTAATTTTAAGTAGGTGTCACAATTTATCCGTTCATCTGTCAATGGGGTTATTTCCTTATCTTGGTTATTGTGAATAATGCTGCACTGAGCATGTGAGTGCAGATATGTCTTTAAGGTACTGATTTCATTTCCTTTGGTATATACCCAGAAGAGGAATTGCTGAATCATAGGATGGTTCTATTTTTGATTTTTTTTTTTTTGATTTGGAGTCTCACTTAGTCACCCAGGCTGGAGTACAATGGCGCGATCTCAGCTCACTGCAACTTCTGCCTCCTGGGTTCAAGTGATTTTCCTGCCTCAGCCTCCTGAGTAGCTGGGATTACAGGCATGCACCACCACGCCTGACTAATTTTGTATTTTTTTTTTTTTTGAGACGGAGTCTCGCTCTGTCGCCCAGCCTGGGGTGCAGTGGCCGGATCTCAGCTCACTGCAAGCTCCGCCTCCCGGGTTTACGCCATTCTCCTGCCTCAGCCTCCCGAGTAGCTGGGACTACAGGCTCCCGCCAACTCGCCCGGCTAGTTTTTTGTATTTTTTAGTAGAGACGGGGTTTTGCCGTGTTAGTCAGGATGGTCTCGATCTCCTGACCTCGCGATCCACCCGTCTCGACCTCCCAAAGTGCTGGGATTACAGGCTTGAGCCACCGCGCCCGGCCTTAATTGTGTATTTTTAGTAGAGACGGGGTTTCTCCATGTTGGCCAGGCTGGTCTCAAACTCTTGATCTCGAATGTTTTGCCCACCTTGACCTCCAAAGTGCTGGGATTGCCGGCGTGAACTATGCCCAGCAAAGTTTTAATTTTTTAAGGAGCCTCTATCCTGTTTTCCTTCATGGCTATACTACTTACATTCTTTTTTTTTTTTTTGAAAGGAAGTTCATTAATAAAGTAAAGGACTAAAGAATGGTTACTCCGTAGGCAGAGCTGCCCCAAGGGCTACTGGTTGCCCCTTTTTGTGGTTATTTCTTGATCATATGCTAAATAAGGGGTGGGTTATTCATGCCTCCTCATTTTAGACCATATAGGGTAAAATGACATTGCTATGGCATTTGTAAACTGTCATGGCGCTGATGGGTGTGTCTTTTAGCATGTTGATGCATTATAATTAGCGTATAATTAGCAGCAAGGACTACCAGTGGTCACTCTCATCGCCATCTTGGTTTTGGTGGGTCTTAGCTGGCTTCTTTACCCCAGCCTGTTTTATCAGCAAGGTCTTTATGACCTGTATCTTGTGCTCACCTCCTATCTTATCCTGTGACTTTGAATGTCTAACCTCCTGGGAATACAGCCCAGTAGGTCTCAGCCTTATTTCACCCAGCCCCTACTTAAGATGAAGTTGCTCTCGTTCAGACACCTCTGACATTTCCCACTTCCCTTTTATAAAAGAACCCTTAATCCTATGGGTTGCAGAGGGACAAAGATCCATCTTCTGTAAACTTCTTCATGCTGAATAGGGGCGATGATATTCCTGCCTAATTATTAGGGTCTCTTGTATTCAGGGTAGAGAAGAGCTCAGTCAGAAAGTGTCAGGGTGAGTGTCGCTTATAACTCTTGAGTTCCGAAAAAAGGTGATATCCAAAGTTGGCCAATCAGTGCTGCAGTCTATTTCTTTTGGGTTGGGAGGGTCTCCTCAGTATTGTCCCTTCCATGGTTTGCCAGAAAGATGTTACTGGAAAGGGGCCCTGATGAGACCCCAAGAGAGGGTTCTTGGATCTTGTGCAAGAAAAGAATTCAGGACAAGTCCATAGAGTAAAGTGAAAGTAAGTTTATTAAGAAAGTAAAGGAAGGAATAAAGAATGGCTACTCCATAGGCAGAGCAGCCTATACTAATTTGTATTCTCACCAGCAGTATACCAAGATTCCCTTTTCTCCACATCCTCACCAACACTTGTTATCTTTTATCTTTTTGATAATAACCATGCTAACAGATGTGAGGTGATACCTCATTGTGATTTTGATTTTCATTTTCCTGGTGATTAGTGATGTGGAGGATCTTTTCATAAACTTCTTGGCCATTTGTATGTTTCTGGAAATACGTCTATCCAGGTCTTTTGCCCATTTGTAATCAGAGTTTTTTTTTTTTCTTTTTTTGTAATTGAATAGTGTGAGTTCCTTATATATTGTGATTTTTGTGTGTGTATGGTAAAGCATAACATAAAATTGACCAATTTAACCGTGTGTGTGTGTGTATTTTTTTTTTTTTTTGGAGACAGGATCTTACTCTGTTGCTCAAGCTGGAGTACAGTGACATCATCCCAGCTCACTGCAGCCTCGACCTCCCAAGCCCAAGTGATATCTCCACTTCAGCCTCCTGGGTAGCTGGGATTGTAGGCATGTGGCACCACGCCTGGCTAATTTTTGTATTTTTTGTAGAGATGAGATTTTGCCATGTTGCCCATGCTGGTCTTGAACTTCTGAGCTCAAACAATTCTCCTGCCTCAGCCTCCCAAACTGCTAGGACTACAGGTGTGAGCCACCACTCCTAGCCTTTTTGAACCATTTTTAAGTGTAGAGTTCAGTGACATTTAATACATTTACATTGTATACAACTATCATCATTATTAATCTGTAGAACTTTTTCATCACCCCACATTGAAAACTGTGTACCCCATTAAATAATAACTCTGTTTCTCTTTCCCCTCAGCCTCTGGTAACCACTAGTCTAATTCCTGTCTCTATGAATTTGACTATTCTAGGTACCTTTTGTAAGTGGAATCATATAATATTTATTATTTCATGTCTGGCTCGTTTCACTTAGTGTAATAATATCTTCAGGTTCATCCATGTTGTAGCATGTGTCAAAATTTCTTTCCTTTTTAAGGCTTAAGTAATATTCCATTGTATATATGTATACACACACAGCACACACACACATGCACACACATACATACCACATTTCGTTTATCCATTTTTTTATTTGTGGACACTTATGTTGTTTCCACCTTTTGGCTATTGTGAAAATGTTGCTGTGAACATTGATGTACAGATATCTATAGTAGAAGTGTCTGCTTTCAGTTCTTTTGCGTACATACCCAGAAGTGAAATAAGTGGATCATATGATAATTCAGTGTTTAATTTTTTGAGGAACCACTGTACTGTGCTCTACAATGGCAGCACCATTTTACATTTCTATAAGCAATGCACTGAGTTTCCAATTTCTCTGTATGCTTGCCAACGCATGGCATTTTCTTATTTTCTTGCTTACTTTGTTTTTGATAATAGTTGTCCTAATGGGTATGAAGTGGTATCTCATTGCGCTTTTGATTTGCATTTCCCTAATGATTTGTGATGTTGACTGCATATGTAATTTTATAAGATATTGCCAAATCCCTCTCTGAAAGGAAATGTTGCATTCTTTTTTTTTTTTTTTTAGTTAAGCAATTATTTTATTGCTCAAGTACATAGACAAATTTATGTAACCAGGGCAGAGGCTGTAGATGATTCATATTTCCAGTTGGGAGAGAGGACTCACTTGGTCTTATAATATGGAGCCAAACAGTGAATCTGGTTTTCTATCATAATCAGATGGAATTTAGCATCCTTATCCTTCCTCTTCCTCTCAAGAAGCTTACTTATGCAGCACCATGTGAATCTCTCAGGATCCCACTGATTTGTGAAGGAGTCAGACCCTTCTTGGCCAGTTTTTAAATCTGCTCCTTTGTGTTATCAGATGTCAGCTTCAGCCAAGTGGGGACGCTGCGGTGATAGGGCAAAGCCGACTGGGACAGACCCTTCCCGGAAGCGTACATGCGACCCATGATGGCAGCTGTCAGGCAGCAAAAGGAACATTCTTACTAACGATGCATGAGTACCTGTTTCCTGATAGCCTTTCTTAACAGCATATATAGTCACAATTTTAAATTTTTATCAGATAGATGAGAAGTGGTATTTCAGTATAGTTTTAATTTCAGTTTGTTTGTTTATTTATTTATTTGTTTATTATTTTTGAGACAGAGTCTCGCTTTGTCTCCCAGGCTGGAGTGCAGTGGGATGATCTCAGCTCACTGCAACCTCCACCTCTCGGGTTCAAGTAGCTCTCCCAACTTAGCCTCCCAAGTAGCTGGGACTACAGGTGTGCACCACCACACCCAGCCACTTTTTTTGTATTTTTAGTAGAGATGAGGTCTTGCCATGTTGGCCAGGCTCGTCTTGAACTACTGACCTCTAGTGATCCACCTGCCTCAGCCTCCTAAGGTGCTGGGATTACAGGCCTGAGCCACCATGCCCAACCTAATTTCAGTTTTTATAATTATGAATGACATTGAACATCTTTTTCAAAATTCACATATAATAAAATTCACATTTTTGGTGTGTTATACTATGAGATACGATTTTCATTTAATTTTTAAGAGTTTTTTAAAATTAGTGATAATAGCCTTTTATCTGAGATAAATGTTGCAAATAATTTTATTCCAATGTTTTAATGGTCTTGGTTTAGTTTAAGGTATTTACCATGCATAAAATTTTTGTTTTTCTGTAGTCAAATTTATCAGTGTTTTTTCTTTAACTATGTCTAGATTTTGGATAATAGAAAACCTTTTTCTACACCTAGGTTTTAGAGGAATTACCAGTATTGTCTCTCTCTCTCTCTCTCTCTTTTTTTTTTTTTAAGTCTCGCTCTCTCATCCAGGCTGGAGTGCAGTGACGCAGTCATGGTTCACTGTATATATTCTTGACCTCTTAGGCTCAAGTGACCCTGCCACCTTAGCCTCCCAAGTAGCTGGGACTACAGGTGCATGTCACCACACCCGACTAATTTTTGTACTTTTTGTAGAGATGGGGTTTCGCCATGTTGCCCCAGCTGATTTTGGACTCCTGAGCTCAAGTGATCCGCCCACCTTGTCCTCCCAAAGTGCTGGAATTACAGGTGTGGGCCACTGCGCCCTAATTTCTTTTTTTTTTTTTTCTTTTATTTATTTATTTATTTATTTATTTATTATTATTTTTTTTATATCTAATTTCTTATTTTATATTTTGATTCCTGATACGTTTGGAGTTTATTTTTATGTATGATGTAAGATGTGTATCTTATTTTATGTTTTCCACATTACTGATGATTTGTTCTAGCACCATTTATTTAGTCCATCTCTGTCCTAATGGTTTAGCTTTAGCCTTTATCATAGACTAGATTTCCATGAGCACTTGGATCTGTTTTTGGACTTTTCTGTTCTGTGTTCTTACAGCATTTGAACAGTGTTTATGTTCCTTTCTATAGGAGGGTCTAAATAGTGATTATTAGTGATTTCAGAGACAAATTTTTTTAACAATTAGATTTAAGACCACAATTCTTGATATAGTTTTACTTTTCAGTTCCCTTCCATTCTTAAAATATACAGCCAGGTTGAGCCCTGATACAAGGAAGTAGGAGAGGTGCTGTGGGTTATATGTATCTAGTAATGGCCTTAACAACATTTAAACAAGCAAAATAAGAACTAACTTTTACCTCAAAGGGCAGATTTTGCTTGTGGAGTGGCATGTCCACAATTACGTGTGTGATCCTTCTTATTCAGTATGGAGACAATTTTTAGAAATGGAAATATCCTTTAAAAAAATGTATAGTGTCTCTTTTCAGTTTAAAGTTTTTAGATTGTGTTCCTTTTTCCTTTTCCCTTTTTTCTCCTTACACACAGAAATTAATGTCTTGTGTTTGTCCTTTAGGTTTGCTGTAATGGCACAAGAGTATTTGTGCAGAAAGAAATTCTTGATAAATTTACAGAGGAAGTGGTGAAACAGACTCAAAGGATTAAAATTGGAGATCCCCTTCTGGAAGATACAAGGATGGGTCCACTCATCAACCGACCACACCTGGAGCGAGTCCTTGGGTTTGTTAAAGTGGCAAAGGAGCAGGTAAGAAATAATTGGCAGTAGGGTGGGGTTGGGGAAGATTATACTGCTTTGTGCCCTTTTCATGTTAATATTCATTTGACTATTAGCATCCCTGGCTGTGTTCTGCTTTGTACCTGCACTGGGAAGACTAAGTACGAGTTTGTTTGGGATACAATTAACATTTCAGGAATGCATTTTGGAGTTGTATTTGTAATGCAAAATACTTTTTTCCTTTTCGGCAGGGTGCTAAAGTGTTATGTGGTGGAGATATATATGTACCTGAAGATCCCAAATTAAAGGATGGATATTACATGAGACCTTGTGTATTAAGTATGTCCTCTTTTTGTTTGCTTTTAGATGATTTGAATTAAATACTGAATAGACAGAGATGAATATTTATAAAATGTGTACATGGTATAAAGCAAAGGCTGGCAAATTATGTGGTCCTGTTACCCAAGTTTAAGAAGTAGAACTACTCCATTATCTTCGAAGCCTTCTGTGTGCCCCTCCTTTAGGGCACCCATATGTATTAGTTTATCCAGGACCACAACTATTGTTCTGGAAGCAAGGAGCTCAAAATGTGAAAGTGCCTATTTGATTTAAAAAAATGAAGTAATAAATTTAATTCCTTGAGAAAATAAAGAATGTTTCTCATGTGACCTGTAGATCATTGTGTTAGACATTTTGCATTGCTATGAAGGAATATCTAAGATTGGATGAGTAGAAGAGATGTTTCTTTGGCTCATGGTTCTGCAGACTGTACAGGAAGCGTGGCACTATCATCTGCTCCTGGTGAGGTCTCAGGAAGCTTTCAGTCATGCTGGAAGGTGAAAGGGGAGCAGACAAGTCACATGGTGAGAGAGAGAGCAAGAGAGGCGCCAGGCTCTTTTAAACAGCCAGCTCTGTGTGAACTCACAGAGCGAGAATGCACTCATTACCATGGGAAGGACATCAAGCCGTTCATGAGGGATTTGCCCCTGTGACCCAGACACCTCCCACTAAGCCCCACCTCCCAACAGTGGGGATCATACTTCAGCATGAGATTCGGAGGGGAAAAGCATCCAAACTGTATCGGTCATCAAGATAATAAAACCAGTTTGTCAGATAATATACTAATCTTTTTAGAAATTACATAATTTAATAATTTTTAGTACCTCCATTCAATCTTAAAAATCTAGTTTTGACAATCAAGGTGTATGTAGTCGTCCTACTCCCACCCATCTACTTCCCTCCTACTTCAGAGATAACTACTATTCTCAATGTTGTTTTATCATTCTTACGCTTTTCTCTATCATTTTATAGTGTGTGTTAGTATCCCCTACAAAAATGTTGGTAGTTTTGTAGGCTTTAAACAATTATATATAGGTTGAACCATGTTGTATAATTCCTTACATCTTATTTGAAAATAAATTAAGCTGGTTTTTGCCCCTAAGGTTGATAGTGGTGTCAGTTTTTAACAACTTCATATTTGATACAGTGTATAACCTTTAACCCCCCCTAAAAAGAACCACTGATGTTTAAAAGCTGAAAACCTAATGTTTATTCCATGAATTAGGTTGCAGTTATTACATGAATATTTAATAAATAGGAAAAGCTTACAATACATTGTTAAATTAAAAATATTGGGGCCAGGTGCAATGGATCACTCCTGTAATCCCAGCACTTTGGGAGGCTGAGGCAGGAGGATCGCTTGAGCCCAGGAGTTTGAGACCAGACTGGGCAACATAGTGAAACCCCATCTTCAAAAAATTAGCTGGGGGTAGTGGTGCACACTGTGGTCCCAGCTACTCAGGAGGTTTTATTTTAATGTTTGCAGCTAATTGCAGAGATGACATGACCTGTGTGAAAGAAGAGATCTTTGGGCCTGTTATGTCCATTTTATCATTTGACACTGAAGCTGAGGTTCTAGAAAGAGCCAATGATACCACTTTTGGACTAGCAGCTGGTGTCTTTACCAGGTATATGGAGTGGGACACTGAGAGCAGTTTTGAAGGAGCGGGGGCTGCAGTATCTGCTTAGATATGTAATTGATGTTATTCTCTTACTTTAGTTTGCCCTCATAGGAGCCATCAGCACTTTCTATTTGCTTCAGGTTAAGTCAGAAGATACGAAAGCAGCATTTTGTAGTTTGCTGTAAATGGCCAGAGAACCTGCTATTGAGTTTTAAATTGAGCTTGTTTAATAAACACTTAAGATTCTGATCTGTGTAAAGCATTGGGTTAGATATCTTTTGAAAACACACATGACAAGGAATTTAGAAACCTGTAAGTATATAAATTGTGTGGAGTATTCTTCAAAAACATAATTTTTAATGGCATTATAATAGTTCCTAATTGGAATGCATTATAACTTATATAGCCATTTCTTCTATGGTTGCATATTTAGGATGTTGTTTCCAGTTTTAAATATTACAGTAATGTGATCAATATCTTTGTGCATAAACTTACCCTCTACTGTAATGTAAAATGGCGCTGCCAATTTGGAAGAGTTTAGCAGTTCCTCAAAAAGTTAAACATAAAGTTACCATGTTACCCAGCAATTCACTACTAGATATACACCCAACAGAAATGAAAATATATGTCCACACAAAGGCCTATACACATTCACAGCATGATTATTCATAATAGCCAAAAAGTGAAAACAACCCAAATGTTGTTTTCACTTTTTGTGAAAACGCTTGGGGAGTGCAATTTCTTTGAAACCAATTGCAGATTGCTTGGCTTTATACAAACTTTGATTTGTCTTTGGCAGTAGAAGGCAGTTTGCTAAAGCTGCTTTACACTTGGAATTATGCTGTTTCTTTGGTGATACATAAAGTTCCAATTTTTTTTTTTTTTTTTAATAACTTTGTGGTCAGGAACTTGGGAAGAAAGCCCAAGTCTCACTTGAGGACCTGATGTAATTGCTTCCCTTTGAGCTTTGAAGAAAAGATTGAGGAGCTGCTCTTTTGATTTGGGGACTGAGCAGGTTAAGTACTCTTACTTTGCCACCCTCATACAGACAAAGTCCAGTTACAAAGGCGGGTAACTCCAATGTGCTATTCTTTTCTTCTTACCAGCTTTACTGGGACAATGCACATACTGTACAGTTCACCCACTTAAAGTGTACAATTCAGTGTTTTTTAGTTTATTCATGGAATTGTGCAACCATCACCATAGTCTATGTTTAGGACACTTTCATCTCAAGAAGAAACCTTGTGCCCCTTAACAGTTGCTTTTCATTCCCACTCCTCACCCCCAGCCCTTGGCATGCACTAAACTACTTTCTTTCTCCATGGATTTGCCCATTCTGAACATTTTATATAAATGGAATCATACAGTGTGTATTCTTTCGTGACTGGCTTCTTTCACTTAGCATAATGTTTTCAAGGTTCATTTGTGTTGTGGCATTTATCAATACTTTATTCCCAAATAATATTCCGTGGTATGGATATGGACCACTTTTTGTCCATCCATTCATCTGTTACAGGCATTTGGGTGGTTTTCACTTTTTGGCTGTTACGAATAATCATGCTGTGAACATATGTGTACAGGCCTTTGTGTGGACATATATTTTCATTTCTGTTGGGTGTATATCTAGTAGTGAATTGCTGGGTAACATGGTAACTTTATGTTTAACTTTTTGAGGAACTGCTAAACTCTTCCAAATTGGCAGCGCCATTTTACATTCCTCCCAACGACATATGAAGGTTCTAATTTGTCCACATCCTCACCGGCCCTTGTTATTGTCTGTCCTTCTGATTTTAGCCATCCTTGTGGGTGTGAAGTAGTATCTCATTGTGGTTTTTATTTGCATTTCTGTGGGTTTTCTTTTTCACTTTCTTGATAGTCTCATTTGTAGCACAAAATTTTAAATTTTGACCAATTCCAATTCTGGTTTTTTTTTGTCAGTTACTTTTGGTGTCATAATCTAAGAAATCTTTCCCTGACCCACAGTCATGAAGATTTATTCCTCTGTTTTCTTCAAAGAGTTTTATAGTTCTCAGTCTGACAGTTTTAGGTCTGTGATGCGTTTAAGTTAATTTTTGTGTATAGTGTAAGAAAGGGCTCCACCGTTATTTTTTGCATGTAGATATCCACTTGTTTCAGCACCATTTGTTGAAAAGACTGTTTTTCCCCCATTGAATTTTGGGCACCCTTGTTGCTGTTACTTATTTTAAAGATGCCTTGTGCTTGGGACTATAAAATCCAATCCATGTCTTTTTGCCTGGATGATCAAAGATTTTAAAACATTTTGAAGAAATGAGAATTTAGTAAGATTTGGGAACCCTAGAACTGGCAGTGTAACTTTTCCTGTTAAAGTAGTAGACTAAGAAACTTTGAATAATGCACACATTCTTTTTTTCTTCATAGGGACATCCAGCGGGCTCATAGAGTGGTAGCTGAGCTTCAGGCTGGAACGTGCTTCATTAACAACTATAATGTCAGCCCAGTGGAGTTGCCCTTTGGTGGATATAAGAAGTCAGGTGAGGAGCTGGGAGGTGTGAATGCAAACCAGGTCTCTAGAGATAGGTCGTAATGCAGACCTTACAAACCAGTATTCCTAAATGTGTCTGCAGATCAGAATCACCTGAGAAAATACAGATTCCTGGTCCTTTCCCAGATCCACTGTGGCAGTCTCTGGGAATGGAAGTCAAGCATCTTCCCCTACCCAACACTCCCTAAATCTTTCCAGAGGGTTCTGACATATAGCCTGGCTTGTGAACTGCTGATAGATATCTCAGAAAGGTTTGTCTTGTGGGTAGAATACTTTTTCTGCACAGCCTGTGATTGCTGTAAGCATAAAATAAAATCACTCCCTTAGGGGTTCCATATCAGGGATGTCCATCATCATCCACTGTGGAGGTTTTAGATTCCATTGAGGTAAAGTGTCTCTAAAGTAATATCTCAGTAACTTTGTTTCCTCTGTTATATCAAATTAAAATCTTTAAATTTATCATTAAGCAATCAATTATTATCGTTTTCATTACCCTCGATGGCATATGGGAGTGTGTTTACTTAGCCACTGCTCATTCATTTCGTTTATTCTATAGTCAGACATGTTACCACAACATACAAATTTATAAGTCTGGTATGTCAGGAGAGGATTTGAGGCATCAGGAGTATAGCCAGAACCTTTGGAGTTTGTTGCCTGTAAATATTCATTTACATATTTCTCATGCTGTTCTTCTAGAGTGAAAATTGGTTTGGACTTTGTTGAGGCATCATTCTAAGAGTCTGACCTCTAGTTTCTGTGAGAAATATTTACAGCCATCACGGTGTTGGCAAATATATAAACCCTGATGAACACTGATGAGATGGTGGGTGTTAATTTGACAGTCTTATTTGTCCCTGTGGGGTACTCAGAGGAGTCGTACACACAGGCACAAGTGCAGGTGGGAACCAAGGTGCCATCTTAACAACATGTAACATGTAACATTACATGTTAAGTTTCTGATAGTCCCTCAGGGCAGGGAATTATTTGTTTGGAATCAGCAGCTTAGGCCTTTGGAGGGCCTCCTAACTTTCCCTTTCCTTTGGACCAGACCATGCTATATCGAATGAGAGAGCGAGAAAGATGACCAGATGTGCAGAGCAGCACCTGGCCTAACAGGCCTGACCAGCTGTGTGCTTAGGGGATTTGGAAAGCAACAAAACACAGAGTGAGGTCTTCCCAGGACCTTTGTGTGTGATACCATTTGAGTGGTGCTCCCTGGAAATGCACATATTTGGGACCTCAGCCTTGCCCTTAGAAGGCAGAGCCTGCCTAAGTCTAGCGCAGGGTGTACAGGCAGGGCCAAGGGTGGGATACTACCTTTTAGCACAGTAACCTCATCCACTAGTAGTTGGGCAGTGTCTTGGACTCTGAGTAATCAGAGGGACCTTCAGTGCCCCCTCCCCAACATGAGTGGGTAGGTTAAGTTAGTAGGTTGCTCTTACAGGTATATAAGAAATGGTGAATAAGCCTATTGTGTAGAGTTAAGTTTTAAATTAGCATCAGTTTTCAAGGGTGTCAGGTTGATTGCTGTAGAGATTGCCTTTAACACTTGATACAAAATCTGAGCATTTTTCAGACCTCAACCCAAAATAGTAGATACCTGAAATTAAGATTCATATTGGTAAGAAAGAAGACCTGTATATTTCCCTGTCCCCATCCCCAAAGGCCAGTGGGTCATTTTCCCCATGCCTAACTCCATTCATAGCTAATATGTGGATTAAGGACTTTATTCCAAAACATTTAGGTTCTATATTCTTCCTTAGCCCTTTGAAGATCATTGTGACTTTTCAGACTATTGTAGTGATGGCTCAACCTGACTGCTTCTCCTCCTTTCAGGATTTGGCAGAGAGAACGGCCGTGTGACAATTGAATATTATTCACAACTGAAGACTGTGTGTGTGGAGATGGGTGATGTGGAATCTGCTTTTTGAAAACCTGCAGTGAAACCTACTGACATGGCCAGGCTGTGGAATGATGCGAATCGGCCCTGTTTACAGAGGCAGTACAACTGAATGTTATTTTAAATTCAGATTTTTGGCATTCAGGATAAGAGAATGGTTCATGTTACTCTTTTTCTCTCCATCAGCTTCGTCACTGAAAATGTGCATTAAGTGCCTTGTAGATACTAATCAAGAAAGTTGTCATTCTCCTCAAAGTATATTTTTGTGAAATCTTTTAAGAGCCAGTAACATACTTCTAGAGAGCAGGAAACGGGGCTGGGATAATACATCTTCCACACATTTGGCCCACTGACGATGTTAATTCTCTGGCGTATTTCAAAGAACTTGTTCCTGGCTGATCCAAGTGCAGTGGTATTTACAGCTAATTGATCACAACCAGTTTCTAGATTTCTTTGTTCCTTCTCCATTCCTACTGCTTCACTTGACTAGTCTTGAAAAACAACAACAACAACAACAACAACAAACACCTTGTTCCTTTGTAGGTTCCTGGTAGAATCAATAGAGATGATTTCAGCTCATTTACTTTCTTTTAAGCCATATCCCTTGTCATTTCATTGAGAAAGCTGATAACCGGGATAGGGAGGGGATTAGATAATAGACGGGGTCAAATTCTGTGTGAATGTTAACTTGCCTAGTAAGCACTTTGTCTCTGTTCACTACTGCAATAGAGGAAAGCTATCTCCCTATCTTGGGTCCTTGAACTACAGCCTGCTGTCTTACACCAGCAGAGCTACCCTTTAAATGTACAAATTATTTGTATGCTAATGTAATATGGTGAAATTAAAATAAATCACACTGCTAATTCTTTTGCTTTCGTGTTTTGAAACTAAACATATCTTGAGGTTATAGGAGGACAGAGGATAGGGCTGATGTTAAAAGCACAAGGCAGGGGGATTTGATCTTTGCAGTAAGAACAAAAGGACAGGTTTGGTTGCAGTGATGAACTTTTTATGGTCCAGGTAAGCATTCAGGCTCCATGTGCATTCTCACCTGGATAAGCAGTACCTGTCCCTGAAGAGTTGTCAGATCACTGTGGCTTTTCAGACTATTGCAGTCATGCCTCACTCTGCCCCCTTCTCTTCCTTTCAGGAGAACAGTTTATAAATCATAGCTAATTTAGTAGTCAGAGATAAGGGATGCTTGTCACTGGGCCTGGATCTAGTTATGTATTATGATGAGCAAGTACTGTAGTTTTAGAGCATAAGAACAACCGAATCAGCCTTTCTTGGTGTTTCTTTGCACAGAGGACACATATGTGATACTGGACAAAGCCAATAGCGTTATCTTACCCTGTGTCCGAGGGGATCCTGTGCACCTTAAGCAGTAGGAGCTGCCTGGAAGAAGGTAAGTTTCTGATAGTCCCTCTAAAGCAAGATTGTCCAGTCTGCAGCCCACGGTCCATATGCAGCCCAGGACAGCTTTGAATGCAGCCAAACACAAATTTGTAAACTTTCTTAAAACATGAGGTTTTTTCCTTTTAGCTGATTGACTATCGTTAATGTTAGTATATTTTATGTATGGCCCAAGACAATTCTTCCAGTGTGGCCCAGGGAAGCCAAATGATTAGACACCTTTGCAAGAGAAAACAGCAGGGGAAAGGGAAGCAATATTTAAGTACTCACTGTGTTCCTACTGCTACACTCCTCATTTATTACTCACATTAAGCCTAAGAAAGGGATTATCCCTGATTTTCAAATGAAGAAACAGATTTGGAGACATCTTGGTCCCAGGCAAGTGTGATATTTTATGCATCTATATAAAATTATGTATCTTTTCATCCATGGTTCCTGGCTCATAACTCCCTTGGTATGGTTTTTTGTTATAATGTTGGGGCACTTCAGGCCTCAGAAAACAGAGTGTCCCTCTCTGACCTTCTGTCCTCCTTTTCACCTGCCCAAGGCAGGCTCCAATCTTCCACCGCTTTTCTGATTCTGGGTCCTAACACTCCCATTTCAGAAGGGGTCCTGCCTGCTGCCCTGCAGGAAAAAATGCCATACAGAGAAGCCAGGAATCTGAAGACAGGCCTTGCTGGGTTTCGCCACTGAGCCTCCTTTGTATTAGATCATACCCCTTTAGTCCAGTCACATTTCTACATGGTGTCCGTGTTTCAGTCATGCCTCTCTAATGAAGTCTAAGAGGCACCCCAACTCCACGGGAACAGAGGCTCCTGTGCTTGGGAGCCTTCCAGACCTGGCTGTATGTATCCCTTCATTTAGTTGTTTATTTGTGTCCTTTAAAATACATTTTATTTTTCCAGAAACAGGGTCTCACTCCATCACCCGGGGTCTCCCTCTGTCACGTCACTGAACGAAGGTACAGTGGTGTGATCATAGCTTACTGCAGCCTCGACCTTCCTGGGCTCAAGTGAACCTCCCACCTCTCAGCCCCCCCAGTAGCTGGGACTACAAGTGTGTGCCACCAGGCCTAGCTAATTTTTCTGTTTTCTGTAGAGAAAGGGTTTCACCATGTTGCCCAGGCTGGTCTTAAACTCCTGGGCTCAAGTGATCCTCCAACCTTGGCCTCTCAAAGCACTGGGATTACAGGCATGAGCCACTGCACCTGGCCTAGGATATTCTTTGTAATAAACTAGTAAATGCATTTCTGAGTTCTGTGAGCCACTGTAGCAAATCAATCGAACCTCAACTTGAAGCCAGTCAGTCGAGTTCCAGAAGCTTGGACTTGCAGCTGGTTGGAGTCAGGGGCAGTCTTAGACTGAGCCCTCAACCTGTGGGATCTGATGCTATCTCCAGATAGATAGTGAGAATTGAATTGGAGGATGCCCAGCTGGTGTCCACTGCAGAACTGATTTGCCTGCTTGGTGTGTGAACAGAAAACTCCAACATTTGGTCACAGAAATCTTCTGTGTTGATTATTGTATGAGAGCAGAGGAAAAATCGTTTGTCTTCCACATCAACAAGTCTGTAAGTTGGCAACTTCAAGCCAGGTGTGAGTCTCCAATTCCTGTGCTTTCTGCTACCCTCTCTGTTTCCTAGAACTGAACCCAGTATATTAGTTTCCTATGCTTGCTATAACAAATTAACACCAACTAAGCAGCTTAAAACAACACACATTTATTATCTTGCAGTTCTGGAAGTCAGAAATCCCAAAATGGTTTCACATGGCCAAAACCAAGAAGTTGTCAGGGCCACAGTCCTTGAAGAGGCCGTAGGAGAGAATCCTTTTCCAGCTTCTGGAGCGGCATTCCTTGCATTCCTTGGCTCGTGTCCCCCTCCTCTTAGATGCCAGCAGCTTAGCATCTTCAGAATCTCTCCCTGCCCCTGCTGCCTTCTTCCCTGTGTAGTCAAACTTCCCTTTGCCTCCCTCTTAGAAGAACACTTAAAGGGCATTTAGGGCCCATGCCTATAATCTCAGCAGTTTGGGAGGCCAAGGTGGGAGAATTGCTTGAGGCTAGGAGTTTGAGACCAGCCTGGGCAACATAGTAAGACCCCATCTCTACAAATAAAAAATTTAAAAAAAAGGAGTGTGGCAGCCCAAATGTGTAGTCACAGCTATGCGGGAGGCTGAGGCAGGAGGAACACTTGAGCCCAGGAGTTTGAGTTGCAGTGACCTAGGATCATGCCACTGCACTCAGCTTGGGCAACAGGGTGAGACCCTGTCTCCAAAAACAGAAATGAAGACTCTCATTTCCCTCCTCAGACCTGTGAATCGGAATCTGCATTTTAACAAGATCCTCAGGTGACTCATAAGCACAAGAGTCTGCCAAGTACTGCTTTTAGAGCAATGGTTCTCCACTTTCACTGCACATTAGAATTGCCCAGTGAGAGCTTTGAAAATACCAAGATTCTCATTTAATTGATCTGAGCATCTGGAATTTTTTTTTTTTTTTTTTTCTGAGGTGGAGTTTCAGTCCTTTCACTCTTGTTGCCCAGGCTGAAGTGCAACAGCACGATTGCAGCTCACTGCAACCTCCGCCTCCTGGATTCAAGCAATTTTCCTGTCTCAGCCTCCCGATAGCTGGGATTACAGGCATGCGCCACCACACCTGGCTAATTTTGTATTTTTAGTAGAGACAGGGTTTTTCTTTTTTTTTTTTTCTTTTTTTTTTTTTAAATTTTATTATTATACTTTAAGTTCTAGGGTACATGTGCATAACGTGCAGGTTTGTTACCTATGTATACTTGTGCCACGTTGGTGTGCTGCAACCATCAACTCATCAGCACCCATCAATTCGTCATTTATATCGGGTATAACTCCCAATGCAATCCCTCCCCCCTCCCCCCTCCCCATGATAGACCCCGACGTGTGATGTTCCCCTTCCCGAGTCCAAGTGATCTCATTGTTCAGTTCCCACCTATGAGTGGGAATATGCGATGTTTGGTTTTCTGTTCTTGTGATAGTTTGCTAAGAATGATGGTTTCCAGCTGCATCCATGTCCCTACAAAGGATGCAAACTCATCCTTTTTTATGGCTGCATAGTATTCCATGGTGTATATGTGCCACATTTTCTTAATCCAGTCTGTCACAGATGGACATTTGGGTTGATTCCAAGTCTTTGCTATTGTGAATAGTGCCGCAATAAACATACGTGTGCATGTGTCTTTATAGTAGCATGATTTATAATCCTTTGGGTATATACCCAGTAGTGGGATGGCTGGGTCATATGGTACATCTAGTTCTAGATCCTTGAGGAATTGCCATACTGTTTTCCATAATGGTTGAACTAGTTTACAATCCCACCAACAGTGTAAAAGTGTTCCTATTTCTCCACATCCTCTCCAGCACCTGCTGTTTCCTGACTTTTTAATGATTGCCATTCTAACTGGTGTGAGATGGTATCTCATTGTGGTTTTGATTTGCATTTGTCTGATGGCGAGTGATGATGAGCATTTTTTCATGTGTCTGTTGGCTGTATGAATGTCTTCTTTTGAGAAATGTCTGTTCATATCCTTTGCCCACTTTTTGATGGGGTTGTTTTTTTCTTGTAAATTTGTTTGAGTTCTTTGTAGGTTCTGGATATCAGCCCTTTGTCAGATGAGTAGATTGCAAAAATTTTCTCCCATTCTGTAGGTTGCCTGTTCACTCTGATGGTAGTTTCTTTTGCTGTGCAGAAGCTCTTTAGTTTAATTAGATCCCATTTGTCAATTCTGGCTTTTGCTGCCATTGCTTTTGGTGTTTTAGACATGAAGTCCTTGCCCATGCCTATGTCCTGAATGGTACTACCTAGGTTTTCTTCTAGGGTTTTTATGGTATTAGGTCTAACTTAATTTAAGTCTCTAATCCATCTTGAATTAATTTTCGTATAAGGAGTAAGGAAAGGATCCAGTTTCAGCTTTCTACTTATGGCTAGCCAATTTTCCCAGCACCATTTATTAAATAGGGAATCCTTTCCCCATTTCTTGTTTCTCTCAGGTTTGTCAAAGATCAGATGGCTGTAGATGTGTGGTATTATTTCTGAGGCCTCTGTTCTGTTCCATTGGTCTATATCTCTGTTTTGGTACCAGTACCATGCTGTTTTGGTTACTGTAGCCTTGTAGTATAGTTTGAAGTCAGGTAGCGTGATGCCTCCAGCTTTGTTCTTTTGACTTAGGATTGTCTTGGCAATGCGGGCTCTCTTTTGGTTCCATATGAACTTTAAAGCCGTTTTTTCCAATTCTGTGAAGAAACTCATTGGTAGCTTGATGGAGATGGCATTGAATCTATAAATAACCTTGGGCAGTATGGCCATTTTCACAATATTGATTCTTCCTATCCATGAGCATGGTATGTTCTTCCATTTGTTTGTGTCCTCTTTGATTTCACTGAGCAGTGGTTTGTAGTTCTCCTTGAAGAGGTCCTTTACATCCCTTGTAAGTTGGATTCCTAGGTATTTTATTCTCTTTGAAGCAATTGTGAATGGAAGTTCATTCATGATTTGGCTCTCTGTCTGTTACTGGTGTATAAGAATGCTTGTGATTTTTGCGCATTAATTTTGTATCCTGAGACTTTGCTGAAGTTGCTTATCAGCTTAAGGAGATTTTGGGCTGAGACGATGGGGTTTTCTAAATATACAATCATGTCATCTGCAAACAGGGACAATTTGACTTCTTCTTTTCCTAACTGAATACCCTTTATTTCTTTCTCTTGCCTGATTGCCCTAGCCAGAACTTCCAACACTATGTTGAATAGGAGACAGGGTTTTTCTAAGTTGGTCAGGCTGGTCTCCAACTCCCGACCTCAGGTGATCCACCTGCCTCGGCCTCCCAAAGTGCTGAGATTACAGGCATGAGCCATCACGCCTGGCCTGGATTCTTAAAAGGCACGCAGATGAGCTTAACAGGTAGCCAAGGTTGAAAACTGCTGCTTTAAGAGCTGTGCTATCCAAGTATAGTAGCCTTAGCCATATGCATCTACTTAAATTTAAAAATCCAACTCATCAGTTGCTGTAGCCACACTGAGCTCAGCCACACATGGGTAGGGGTTACACTTTATTGGACAGTGCTGACAGAATATTTCCATCATATCAGAAGGTTCTGTTGGATAGTACTGTTTAAGAGGAAAGGAACTGAGAGACTACTCAGTTTTTTATTAAGTTAGGAGAGCATCTTTGGAGGCGAGTGTTACTAGGGATGAAATAGAAAGCTGGGCAAACTCTGTGGGTCTTTAGAACATAAAGAAGATAATCTGGTTGCTGACTTGTGAACGAGCTACACCAGCAGGTGGCCACAATTTGTGTGGCTACAAGACCCCTGGTAGGCACTGTGCATGCATTACCGTTTGATCCCCACGAACTTTATATGATAAGTATTTTCATTATCTCCAACTTACAGCTGTGTAAGCTGAGGCTTAGGGAGGCTAATAAGCTTGCCCAAGGGCACACAGGCACCTGAAGGTGGGAATACTTAAGGTTCACTATGGCTCAATTAGGCATTTATAGGCTGGTATGGCTGTCTGATTTTCATCTAGCAAAACTCAGAACGTGTTTCCCTTATACAAATAAATGGACTGTTCGGAATGTACACTGCCAATAGATTAGTAGTTAATGGTAGAAATACTTATGCCAAGTTTTTCTCCACAAGACAAGGGACTAGCTTGTAAGAGTTATTCTCTAAGCAGTCTTTACCAACTGGATTCTGCCAAGCCCTAGGGTTCCCTGGAAGTGCAGTGAGTGGGGAAGTAGGGCACTGAAAGGCAGAGCTCTCAGTTCTGCACTTCAACCACAGCGCCCTTTATGTACTGAGCTTCCTTACAAAACTCCATCTGAGTCCAGTGTGCAACAGCAAAACGACAAACTGGGATCACATTACAGACGCTCCTCGACATGATAGGGCTACATCCTGAGAAACCCAACACACGTTGCAAATATTGTTAAGTTGAAATTGCATTTAATACACCTAACCTACTGAACATCATAGCTTAGCCTAGTGACCTTTAACATGCTCTGAACTCTTACATTAGCCAACAATTGAGCAAAATCATCTGACACAAAGCCTCTTTTATAATGAAGTGTTGAATATCTCATATAACTTATTGAATACTGAAAGTCAAACACGGAATGTATTGGTACTCAAAGTATGATTTCTACTGAATGAATATTTTTTTTTTTTTTTTTGAGACAGTCTTGCTCTGTCACTCATGCTGGAGTACAGTGGTGTGATCTCAGCTCACTGTACATTCTGCCTCCTGGGTTCAAGTGATTCTCCTGTCTCAGCCTCCCAAGTAGCTGAGATTACAGGCATGCACCACCACACCTGGCTAATTTTTGTATCTTTAGTAGAGATGGGGTTTCATCATTTTGGCCAGGCTGGTCTCGAACTCCTGACCTCAGGTGATCTGCCCGCCTTGGCCTCCCAAAGAGCTGGAATTACAGGCGTGAGCCACCATGCCCAGCCTGAATCTTGCTTTTGCACCATCATAATATTAAAAAATTAAGTCGAACTGTCAGAAGTTGGGGACCATCTGTAGTTTGAAAAGTATACCCTGTTAAGACTTTTAAAGGTGAAAAGCCAGCTTCATCTCCAGATCTTCCTTGCCCTGCTTCACTGATGCCTGCTGTTCTTTGTGCAGTGAGAAAGGAAACCTCGGCAAGTTCTCTGACCTCTCTAAATGTGTTTCTTACGAAGCAAAAACCAAAACCCTGTCTTATTGTAAATTCTCAATTATATCATTTTTTCAAGCCAGGACCAAAAATCCCTACCATTCATCATCACCATCGTTTCATAAAGAACGTTTTAATGTAAAAAATACAAGTAAAAGCTTTATGAAAAACAGTCCTCATTCTTCTTATTTTACTCTCCACTGGTGAAACTTTCTCATGAACTAACACTGGAGTGTGTGCTGGTCTGGTCCAGCCTCCTCATCAAATGCCCCAAGGGCTCCAGGTGGCCATTTGGCTAAGGCTGACCATCTTCAATGGCTGGCCATGGCATTCTATCCTTAAATGCTTCATCTTTGGAGCTTAAGCAATAAATTGGTACAATGGAAAAATGCATGGATTTTAGAGTCAGGACTGGGTTCAAATACTGTCTCTCATCCTCACAGGCTATTGAGCATTTGAAAAAGCGCTAGTGCAACTGAAGAACTGCTCTTTTATTTACATTTTATCAATTTAAATTTAGATGGCCACATGTGGCCAATTGGGAAGCGCAGGTCTAGACACTATATTTCCTATTAAGGTAGTTTATGGCCACATCAGTGTTTTGGAGTAACTATCTTATTCTGCCAACTTGGCAGTGTTCTCTAAACCAGCTGAAATCTTCTAAGTCTTCCTCATTTGCACCTAGGCAGTCAGATCTTTATTTCTAAATGTAGAAAGTTACATTCATCTCTGTTAAGTTTCATCTTAGTCTACTGCTTTAGTTTTTAAGCAACAGAAACAATATTTAATAGAAACTTAATTTGTATTTATTTGAGACAGGGTCTTGCTCTGTCACCCATGCTGGCGTGCAGCAGTGTGATCATAACTCACTGTAGCCTTGACATCCTGGACTCAAGTGATCCTCCCACCTTAGCCTCCCAGGTAGCTGGGACTACAGACATGTGCCATTATGCCTGGCTAACTGTTGTATTTTTTTTTTTTTTTTTTTTTTTTTTTTTTTTTTTTGTAGAGCCGGGGTTTTGCCATGTTGCCCAGGCTGATCTTGAACTTTTGGGCTCAAGCGTTCCTTTGGCCTCCGCCTCCTTTCAAAGTGCTGGGATTGCAGGAGTGAGCCACTGTCACAGCTGAGATTTTTAAAAAAAGATCTTTACTGTTATCCTAAGTATCTGTAGCAAGTGATAATAGCATATCCTGAGAGCTAAAATATTTTTCTTTAATTTTTCACCACTGTGGCATGACTATACATACATCACCACAATCAGACTTTTTCTCAACCTCACATACTACAGAAACATCTGCTGGAAGGGTGAGGAGAGGGCACACTACTTGTGGCTCCTCTCTCATCTAGTAGAACTAGCTACTGATTTCAGATACAGACTCAAACGGAAATGAGTGGTAAGAGTCAGGAATTTTAGGTATGAGGCTGACGCCAGGTAAGTTTTTATTATATTTAGAAAAAAAAAATGTAACTGGAAATAAAGGTAAGTCATTTAAAATGAATGAGAGTTTTTAAACCCCTAAAACTCTTTAATGGCAGCATTTGGATCCACTGCCCAAGCCACTTTTAACCCAACCAAGATGCTGGAAAGCAGAGTACACGGTTGTGCCCACCAAGCCCAGGAGGGCGATGGACCCCAGGGCTCCTCGACTACGCTTGCTGGGTTCTGAAAAAGAAGAAAGAACAAGTTACCAGGAGTGCTCCAGAATTACGATGCTTTCAACATTCGCAAGTCATTCTGTCATGGCATCTGAGGTTGTACATTAGACAAACTGGCCTTAGGAGGTTAACTAACTCTTTAGCCTGAAGCTGTTGGCACGTCAGATACCACATGCCAAGTAATGTGCCACAGTAGTATTGCCTGGATCTTAGAAAATTATGGGATAATAATTACAGCAACTTTGCTCCAGGACCTTTGGAAGGAGTTCCCTCTGTTTCAAAGAAATACGGCCAAAAATGGCTTTTCCTCCTCCTTACTCAGATATAGCAGGTATAGTAATGGTGAGGCTCTGGAGTTGAACTGCATGGATTTGATTCCTAGTTTACTAGTTTATGCTTAGTAGCTCTGTGACCTACAGCTTTAATCATGCTGAGTCCCAGTTTCCTAATTTGTAAAATACAGTATCTATATTACAGAATTGTTGTAAGGTTAAATAACATATGCAAAGTTCTTATAGTGGTTGGCACATAGAAAATGCTCAATAAAAGTAAGTTTTGTTACAATTGAAAGATTAATAAAAAGAAAACAGACCTTTTACCTAAATATCAAGTAACTTCCCCTTTTCTCGAATTCCCAAGAAGAAAAATACAGTAGCATAAGATTTTATTTTATTTTTTTGAGATAGGATCTTGCTGTGTCTCCCAGGCTGGAGTATAGTAGTGTAATCATGGCTCACAGCAGCCTGAAACTTCTGGGCTGAAGCAATCATCCCACCTCAGTCTCCCAAATAGCTGGGACTACAGGTGTGCACCACCAGATCCGGCTAATTTTTGTATTTTTTGTAGAGACAGGGTTTCACCATGTTGCAGAGGCTGGTATCCAACTCCTGAGCCCAAACAATCTGCCTGCCTTGGCCTCCCAAAGTGCTGGGATTACAGGTGTAAGCCACTGTGCCTGGCCAGCATAGGATTTAAAATTTAAAATTTGTTTCCTTGGCAAATATCAATATATACTAACCTCCTGTGTAATAGCCATAAGCATAAAGAACTCGTCCAACAATCCAGGCCAAGCCCAGGCCAGAAGCTATACGCTAAGAAAAAAGGGCTACATTAGTATTTGCATGAAACAAACAAGCAAACCTTTATTAACATCTAGGGTTGATTACACAATACGTTAGCAAAAAGTTAGTAATTTCATGGTTTGGCCAACCACTCCCCACCCAAACTAGGTAGAATTAACTTAGTTTCAGTCAGGAAAATAAAATATCTGTGATTCTTCTATGAATGGCTTGGCTTGTGGACCTCAGAGATGAGTACTGGCCTTCTCCTAGACAGGTGGGATGGAAGGAATCCCCCCACTTGCCCTGGACATCTTGGGGAACTTGTGCTACAGCAAGAGAAGGACATGTGGGCCAGGCGGTCTCAGGGCAAGCCAGAAAAGGGAACTGGCCCAAAGTCAGGACGAGGCGAAATGCCGTTTTCTCCAATGGGCCTCTGAGCATGAGACTGACTGAAGACTCAGCTGCTGTTCTATGTAAAGTCAGTCACTGGCAGGGATGGGTGCAGGTGGTTCTGCAGGCTACACTAGGGGTGTAGCTCCACTAGAAAGAGGGAGAGAGCTTCTTGTATTGTGAACCCCAGAATACATGGTCTTCGAGAGAAAAGTCTCCCTGTTCCCAGTGCCCTTGAGAAGAGAGAATAAAAACTTAGATGAAAAATCCATCCCTTTGGCTGCCATGCTGGGGTGACTTCTTTGGTTAAGAAAAGCAAGAAGAGAACACAGAAGAGAGCGTGTGAGAAGGCCGCCTTCCCCAGTGTCTTTCCCACTCAGCAGTGCTACTGGGAGGGATAAGGTTACTGCATCGGGGTTTTTGTTTGAGTTGATTTTGGGTAACGTTAAATATCAACAGGAGGGTGAAGCAAATGAAAACAAACGCCAGTCCCTCAAGTCACGATTTAGCAGCTCTAACCTCTGCGGGGCCTTTCTTTACTATAATGTTGCCTAATGACTGGCAACCTAGGAACAATTGTTAGGTGCTTGTCCCCAGACTAGCTCTTATTTTTCAGAACTACCCACAAGGAATGGGGTCCAGGGATGTGAGACAGGAATGGGGATGGAGTGGGGACACCAAATGAGGCCTAATCTAGAGACCTGGGCTATTCAGATCAGCTAGTCTAGTCACTTGCTAGGAATGGGGGTCTTGAGAGGCACCAGAAAGATACTCTTTCCTAAGAGATACAAGAGCAGTAGATGTTTCTTTGAAAAAAAAATGCAGGCCTTCAAGGTCATGAGCAGTAGATGTGCCATTCTGGCAGCTTTTTAACAAAAGTACAAGGCATTCAGGTATGGACCAGATGGTTAGGCAAGGCTTAGAACCAGAAGTCTGAAGGGCCACCACTCTGATCAGGACTCAATTTCAGGAGATAATCTGGCCTCGGAAAAGGGAACACTTCTGTCCAAGACCCAAATGACAATTAATTAGAGGCAGATAAACGTGCTTTATTTAGATATGTTTAAGTGCAGACTACATCTCCAGCCCACAGGCCTATCTATACTGCAGAGGCCTGCAAGGCCCTGGTGATCTGCCTCATCACCCCTCTGCCCTCTGTTGCTGACCCTCTCCTGGCTCCACTGGCTTCTCACTGCTCACCAAACAAACCAGACAGGTGCCTGCCTCAGGCCTTGCTTGTCTTCTGGCTGGAGGTTGGGAGACACATGCAGCACCTGCTCCCTCACCTCCTTTTACACTTGCTTAACTATCATCTCAGCAAAGCCCCCCTCCCTGACCACCCTATTCAAAATTATCCCACTCCACACCCCCTTTCCACCTCTGCTGCTTTGTTTTCTTCTCTGCACTTACCACCTCCTAACACATGATGTCATTTACTTAGGTTTTGCTTTTTGTCTGTGACCACCCCATCCCCTACAACAAAAATGCAAGCTCTATGAAACCAGGGGTCTTCGTCTGCTTTGATCACTACTTTACCCCAGGTGGTGAGTGAAAGTTTGCTGTGTGAATGAATTAATACAACAAATGAACTCTTATAGACATGAAACTCAGAACCAGACAGACCTGGGTTCAAATTCTAATCCTTCTACTCTGTAGCTATTTGACCTCGTGAAGTTTAAATAGTATCTGAGAGGCTTTTCCTTATCTGTAAAATATGAGGAAAATCCCACCTACTTTAAAGAACTCTGTAAGAAATAACTGAATAAAATCCTTTTAAATATACGGTGCCTAGACACTGAAGATATTCATTACATGTTTATTTCCTCCTCCTGTCCCTGATAACAGCTCAGTGAACTACATCCAAATAGATGAACACCTCCTGGAAAACTTACCGGGTGGTAAACACCTCCAACAGCTAGAAAAAATAAGAAGGGAGGATACACTTCCAACCTGGAATTGACAGAAAGAAACTTTTAAAAAGTGCCCTTTTTAAGTATGCCTGTGTAGAATTATGAATCTTTTTTTTTTTTTTTTTCTTTTCTTAGAGTCTCTCTGTCGCCCAGGCTGGAGTGCAGTGGTGCAATCTCGGCTCACTGCAACCTCCGCCTCCCGGGTTCAAGTGATTCTCGTGCCTCAGCTTCCTGAGTAGCTGGGATTACAAGTGCCTGCCACCATGTCTGGCTAAGTTTTGTAGAGATGGGGTTTTGCCATGCTGGCCAAGCTGGTCTCCAACTCCTGACCTCAAGTGATCCACCCACCTCAGCCTCCCAAAGTGCTGGGATTACAGATGTGAGCCCACCTCACCCGGCCAGCACTATGAATCTTTACATCTTCCTTGCCAAGTTAGAAGCTTGGGGGTAAAAATAAACATTGACTGCAGGGAGAAGACCTGGTCACTAACATCCACCCTCCTTTGCTCCGCATGGGATTAGAGGTCACTTGGAACACGCTGAGTAAAAGGACCTCACATGTAACCAATGGAAGTGGAAGGTCCTGGTGAGTCAGAGTGGATTTCCTTACAGCATTCAAAACCTCTTTACTCCCTAGCCATAGGAGAGTCAACATCAGTTTAGATGGGTCATGCTGAAAAACTGTAGTAGGTAATGCAACCATGAAGACACTTTTTGAAAAGAATATCCAGAAATTCCACCATTCCAACCACTCTTCAGTTCGCTTGATAGTCAATGTGTTCACATACATAATTTTTGAAGACTTAATGAGGTGCTCATGATTATCACCGTCACTATGACTCAGCAGATACAGCGCACTAAGGGCTGAGGTGTTAGACAGAAAACACCCACTCTGCAGATGTCTTTGGTGCCCGGCAGGGCTGACACTCACGTGTTCTGGTGGGCTCGCTGAATGCAGTTGAAGAGGTGCCCATTTTCAGGGTCCGTGCTGTACATGGTAGGATACTGTCACAACAAAGCACAAACTGATTAGATGGTCAAGAGTAGCATTCAGTGTTGAAAGTTAAAATCAACCTTAAAAATAATATATTCCAAAGTATCTTCTTTCACACCCTTGATAGATGACCATTCAATTTCTGCTTAAATATTTACAGTGACAAGGGTCTCAATTCTCAGACGCAGATTCAATGTTTCTATTAAATATCCAGGAATAAGAATGTATGTCTGCGCTGTAGTTGCACAAGGGAAAGAGGCAGCTTTGTGCCAAACTCTGCTTTTCATTGACGTTAAGCATCAATGGTGGATTTCAGATGCATTACAAAGATACCGTAGGGAAATAGAGCCTTCCTAAGAGTCATCAAATACCACATCCTTTTAAGATTTCCCTTAATAGAAGAACAGAAATTGAGTGTGTGAGAATCTTAATGGAAGTGTCCATTGGAAGGAAAAAAAAAAGAGGAAACTAAATATAAAAACTTAAAAGAAGCTCTAGTAAGGGAGTTTAATTATGAAGGTGCTAAACAGAAACAGACATTGAAAATTGCTCACCAGGGACAACCTTAGTAATTATCCCTTGTAGATCACCTAAAACTAAAGGAAGTATTTAATAGACCACCTTCCTATGTCTAAGTGCAGGCTAATCTCAACACCACATACCTCTTTTCTACTTGGAAAACAGGAAAATCATCTTACCACATCATTTTTAAAGTGGCACACCATGAAACAATGTTGCTATTTAACCCACTGTAGAAAATACAGTAACTCTCTTCCTAGCAAATAGCTCCAGCCAAAAGTGTACTCTTGGAATCCCAGCATACCTGGTCTTTCTACAGAAGAGACAAAGTCAAACAAGATGGAAACTGCTCCCTAGCAGGGCCCCATATTTCTTGCCTCCTTCCCACCACGAAGAAGCAGAATCGCTAATAGATATAGTCCTGAAACTGCTACTTTTCACAACTAACTCCTTGCCTCTCCCTCCATGGCTGAAAACAAGTTCTTGGCTAAGCCTGTGGCCCCCAGACAAACCTACAAGGGTACCAGCTTGTGTTCCCACTTACCTCCACTTTGTACTTCTTGCGGGCCTTGGAAACATTGATGGCTAGGTGGCCCACCATTATAAAGCTGGCAGCACCAGTTAGAAGCACAAAACCATATTCCTTAGAGAGGACAGCCATCTTGCGTCTGTGGAAGAAAGAACATGTTGGGACAGCCCCCAGCACTGTGGTTATTTCATGGTGTGAAGCCTTAGGGAGCAAGATGCTTTATTAATGGGAAATGTATAAATACAGACCAAAAAAAGGTATGAGTCAATCTGATGTTTCTAAGAAGTTATCAGAGACAGTACCATATAAAATAATTTAAAAATTACTCAACTATGCAGTCTATACACAGAAAAGTATACAATCATGTATCTTTTTTTCTCTTTTGTGCCTGGGAGATTCTGATCAACATTATGAGATTTATCTACATCACTGCAGTAATCATTGCTGTAGAATAATATAGCCAACAAAAATCACATTATTGAAAAAATATTTAACATGGTAAAATGCTAAAGTGTACATTGGGAGGGGGAGAGAGGGAGTGAGGGGAGCAGGGCTTGGTGGGGAAGAGAGATGGAGAAGGAAAGAGAGGGGAGAGAGAGAGAGGGAAGGGGAAGAGGGCGGGGCGGGGGAGAGAGAGAGAAAGCAAGCAAGAAATCAAGCATCCAAAATAGTATATACATAAGTGATTCCAAGTTTTTTGCCTTCAGGCATGGGGGACACTGTGAGGGCAGGATCCCCAAGGCCTCCCTTTAACCCTGGGGCATGTGCAGGTGCAGCAGCAGACATCTCACACAGGTAGGGGAAGGCCCAGGCTGAGTACTTTGAAAGCAGAGCATGGCTCCTGAGCCTATGAGGCTTTGGGCAGCTCCTAAGAACTCAGATTGCCCAACAAATCATCACTTCAAAACTAGCCCCATGTAGAATTCTGATGGCTACAACTTATTTTGAAATGCATTTTAAAAGGATGATGCAAATCAATACAGCAAAGTATCAGTTGTAGATTCTAGGTGTTAGCTATACGGACAGTCAATGTCCGATTCTTTCAACTTTTCTGTATGTTTGAAATGTTTCATGGTAAAATGGAGAAAAAGCTAATCCCAGCTCATTTCCCATTGTTCAGCATTTTCAGCTAAGTTATTGTCCTGCCCCTGGAGGAAAGGAGAGAAAGAAAGAAAGGGACTGGGCGGCAAGAACAGAACTTGGCAGGTGGGAGTGAAAACAATGCCATGGTAAATTGGTGCTGCCCCTCCAACTGCTTTGAGCTCTGACCACCAGATGGAAGAAGGGCCAGAGCATGACAGGGCCCAAAGGAGCGGCGAGCATGTTTCAAGGGATCGCTCATGGGCTGCCTATGGTGGGCAAGGCCTCCACGAACCAGCAGCTCCGGTGTGTGTTCTGCCTTCAGCTCTAAAATTTCCATCCCTGGTATCTGCCTGGCTTCAATCCCTGCTTTTAACTTAGGAGGGTTACCCTGCTCTGGAATGTATCAAATCGTCCTAACAAACCAACCAACAAGATGGTAAATCCTTATTTTCAAAAGAGGTTAAGTAACGTTTCCAAGGTGTAAAACAGACAGTGACAGACCTGGGACCCTCATTCGGATTCATTTGGTTCCAATATTCCCTTTCAGTATCACTTGAAAATTTAGAGCCAAACTGACACTGTGGTCAGAGCATCTTCCTTAAAACAGAATTTGGGGTAGGCATGCAGCTCAGTTCATTAAAAGTAAGTGTCTCTTAGCTCAGCAAAATAGGCCTAACTTACTTTTTTTTGTTTGTTTTGAGATAGAATTTCGCTCTTGTCGCCCAGGCTGGAGTGCAGTGGCATGATCTCAACTCACTGCAACCGCCATCTCCCGAATTCAAGTGATTCTCCTGCCTCAGCCTCCCGAATAGCTGGGATTACAGACATGCGCCACCACACCCAGCTAATTTTTGTATTTTTAGTAGAGACGGGGTTTCGCCATGTTGGCCAGGCTATTCTCGAACTCCTGAGTTCAGATGATCCACCCACCTCGGCCTCCCAAAATGCTGGGATTACAGGCGTGAGCCACCGCACCCAGCCTAACAGGCCTAACTTCTAAAAACCTCTCCTCCCCACCATGGTTCACAATAATTCTCATCAGTTTTCCCCTTCTACAGTCTTCACTCTGAGCTGCTCTCTGAGACAGGCCTGCTGCTCCTCCGAGGGCTGGGGGCACACACTGCGGGCTGGCTCCACAGGTCAGCAGATCCTGGCCTGTCTGTGCAGCTGCACAGAGCAAAGAGTCTCTAGCTTCCTTCCAAGCTTCCTTGCCCACATTCTCTTCCCAAGTGTAGAAAGTCAGCATAAGGAGGAAGTCACAGTAGTTAGTAAAAGAAATACAGAGTGTGAATTCCGAACACCTCTTTGAAAATAAATAAAAATGACTGAACCTGCAGCCTATCCTTAAATTCAACACATTTGGGGCAAACAGGTCATTTAAAATAAAGCTGCCACCTGGGCACGGTGGATCACACCTGTAATCCCAACAATTTGGGAGGCCAAGGTGGAAGGAACACTTGAGGCCAGGAATTTGAGACCAGCCTGGGCCACACAGGGAGACTCTCATGTCTACTCAGGAGGCTGAGGTGGGAGGATCGCCTGAGCCCAGGAGGCTGAGGCTGCAGTTAGCTATGACTGCACCACTGCACTGCAGCATGGGGCAATAGAGCAAGACCCTGCCTTAAAAAAAAAGGTGCCTCTGTCAGAAGCAATAAAATGTAAGGACAATAAAGTTAAGCGTATTTGCTTTAGTCAAAGTTTGCAAATCAATAAAGTCAACTTTCAGACTCTAGTCTTTGGACAGGATGCTGGGCTCCCTGGCTACGTGCAGGGCTACCTTGTGTCAGCCCAGCACTTTTCAGCTCACTTTTACTCTTCACAAAAATCCTATTTGCTCCACTTTATAGAAAAGGAAATAGAGGCTCATTAAATGAGGGCAGAGCTAAGACCAGAGCAGGTTTTAGAATTCTCCCCCAAAACACTCCAGCTAGCCCAGGCAACACATTCAAATTTGGTGGCTTAGTCACTGACTTCTATTTTTCTTAATTTTAAGAGGTTAAGGTAGGTAGGTGGCAAGATAGAGAAGTGCCTCTTGCATAGATGTCTCTGTCACAGCAAAGCAACTGCTCTACAATCTACAGTTAGAATCTACAATTAGAAATTAATATTTACTACTGAGCTCCTCTTTTAAAGTATAAATGCAATCTGTGAGGTTAAACCTGATGGGCATTTGCACCCTAGTGAAAGTTACTCTCCTCAGACTTTGTTAAGGTATGTATGGCGTATGAATCTGGATGAGGACAAGCAGAGCCAGGAACAGTTAGGACCTTGGAAAGGCAATGAATTCACAGTAAGGGTACCCAGCTACAGCAATGGTTTGCAGAGGATGCATACTCAGTCACAGGGACAGTGTAAGTGCCTGGGGCAGCAGTGTGCCTATTCTCCCTGAGGGGCCCCCGCATGAGCCACAGACACATCTGCATAGGTGCAGGAGCAATGCCTGAAAAGCTGCCTGCGTGAAGGGCAGCAGAACGGCCCTCCCTGACACTGCCTTGCACTCCTACCAAGTGAGGTGTCCTGCTTTATACGCCATAACAACCTTCACTTAAAAAAGCAGGACCATGTTTGTCTGCATCTTCCATGCCAAGCACAGTGTGTACGCTCATAGATACTTACGGAATAAATGATTTGAGCTGCAACTCCAGGTGTCTTTCAGAACGACCACCACCACACGCCCCCTCCCCTGAACACACACCTGAGATCATCTCTATCATCTGGCACAGTGTCTGGTATAAAATACGCACCTAACCAATTTAAGTTTCCGTTTCTTCCCTCAAAAGTATCTGTTGAAACCACGGAAGAAACTGAATGTATTTAAGAAAGACTGGTTTATGACTACTAATCTAGAAAGAGAAATCTTAAGAAAGAGGAATTCAGAACACAGAGAAAACTCTGTCATAGTTGCTGAAAACATAAATGCAACTATGTTGCATTTATGGAGTGAAAAAGTGTTAAATCTTCTCTTTCAAGGAAAGAATCAGCTTAATTAAATCAACATTCAAAAAAACTATCATTTGCTAAATCATTATTTTCTGAAGATACCAAGGCGAACAGGCAGATATTCCCATTCCTTAGAGAGTAGCTTTCGTGTGTGTGGGTGTGCACCAGAAAGGGGATGCAGCTCAGTTCACAGTGGCCACACCCTAGGCAGCTGCAGCCACACCCTGGGTTGTGCCAGCCCCAGAGGTAGCAGATTGCTTCCAGGGACAGGGTGGAAGAACTGATAGCTGGCACCCCACTAATCTCTGGCATGAGCACTCATTTGAACTGTACATTACATTTTGCTGATTATATATCTGCTCTGTGTCACCAGAAACCCTTTTATGGACCTAACAAGATACGGTTCTTGAGAGTGGGAACTTTGCCCTTGACTTTCTCTTCTACACAGTGCTAGAGACACAGTCCAATAGTCCTTTCTGAGCTGAACTTTAATACAGGTGTAGATGACTTTGCAATTCACTTGGTTATATTGTAGCATTTGTTAATCATTATGCAGTTTCCTGGATTAGTCATAAAGCAGCAGTATAAATTAGTATTTATGAACTAAAACCTTCTACCACACACAGCCATGGGTTTCAGTGATGGACTGCATATTTAACAATGGCCCCGTAAGACTGTAATGGAGCTAAAAAATTCCTATTGCTTAGTGACATCATAGCCACTGTGCCATTGTAACATCATAGTACACTGCATCATTCACATGTTTGTGGTGATGCTGGTGTAAACAAACCTACTGCGCTGCCAGTCATATAAAAGTATAGCACGTATAATTATGTACAGCACTTAATACTTGATAATGATCATAAATGACAGTTACTGGTTTATGTAGTTACTATATTATGCTTTTTAGCATTATAGTCTATTCCTTCTACTTATTAAAAAAAAAAAATGTTAACTGTAAAACAGGTGCAGGCAGGTCCTCCCTGAGGCATTCCAGAAGGCCTTGTTACCATAGGAGAGGACAGCTCCACACATGGCAGGTATGTCCATGTGACCTTCCACTGGGCAAGATGTGGAGGCAGAAGACGGATACTGATGATCCTGACCCTGTATAGGCCTAGGCTAATGTGTGTGTTTGTGTCTTAATTTTTAACAAAAAAAGCTTAAAAAGTAACTGTGAAATAAAAAGTTTTAAAAATAGAAAAAATTTCACTTCCAATTAGAAATCTACAGAGGCCATCAGCTCAAAGTCAGTACAGGTGTTCTGAACTGAATGGTGTTGCTTCTTTAAAAATAAAAAAAGTATTTAAAACATAGAAAAAAAATCTTATAGAATAAGGATATGAAGAAACAATTTTTGGCCAGGCATGGTGGCTCATGCCTGTAATCCTAGCACTTTGGGAGGCCAGGGCGGGCAGATCACTTGAGGTCAGGAGTTCAAAACCAGCCTGGCCTACATGGTGAAACCCCGTCTCTACTAAAAATATAAAAAAATTAGCCAGGCGAGGTGGTGAGCGCCTGTAATCCCAGCTACTTGGGAGGCTGAGGCAGGACAATTGCTTGAATCCGGGAGGTGGAGGTTGCAGTGAGCCGAGACTGCACCACTGCACTCCAGCCTGGGAGACGCAGCGAGACTCATCTCAAGGAAAAAACAAAACAAAACAAAAAACAAAGAAACAATTTTTATGCAGTTACAATGTGTTTGTGTTTTAAGCTAAGTGTTGTCACAAAAGATTCGAAAGTTTAAAAATTATAATAAAAAAGCTTCAGTAAGCTAAGGTTAACTTATGGAAGAAAAAACTATTAAAAAATGAAGGTAGTGTAGCCTAAGTATACAGTGTACGCAAGGTCTGCAGTAGTGTACAGAACTGCCCTAGGCCTTCACACTCAACACTCACTCACTGACTCATCCAGAGCAACTTCCAGTCTTGCAGGCTCCATTCATGGTAAGTGCCTTCTACAGGTGTACCATTTTTTGTCTTTTATACCATATTGTTACTGGATCTTTTCTAAGTTTTTAGATATGTTTAGACAAACAAATCCATACCACTATGTTACAATTGCCTATGGTATTCAGTACAGCAACATTACAGGTTTGCAGCCTAGGAGCAATAGGCTATACTATATAGCCTGGGTGTGTAGTAGGTTATGCTGTCTAGGTCTGTGTGAATACACTGTACGATGTTCCCACAATGACAAAATCACCTAACACATTTCTCAGAACATATCTCCATCATGAGTGAACACATAACTGTAGTTAAAAGTACCGAGCTTTCCTCTTCTACACTGTTGAGGGAAGTATAAGATAGAACCATCTAGAGGATAGCCTGGAAATAGGTAATTTTTTTTTTTTTTTTAAAGATAGGGTCTGTGTTGCCAAGGCTGGAGTGTGGTGGTGCTATCACAGCTCACTGCAGCCTTGATCTTCTGGGCTCAGGTGATCCTCCCAACTCAGCCTCCCAAGTAGCTGGAGCTACAGGCACACATTGACATGCCCAGCTAATTTCCGTATTTTTAAATTGTTTTTTAATTTTATTTATTTATTTTGAGACAGTTTCGCTGTGTCGCCCAGGCTGGAGTGCAGTGGCGCAATCTCAGCTAACTGCAATCTCTGTCTCCCAGATTCAATCAATTCTCATGCCTTATCCTCCTAAATAGTTGGGATCACAGGCACCTGCCACTACACCTGGCTAATTTTTTTATTTTTTAGTGGAGATGGAGGTTTTGCCGTGTTGCCCAGGCTGGTCTCAAACTCCTGGCCTCAAGTGATAATGGCTGCCTCAGCCTCTCAAAGTGCTGGGATTACAGATGTGAGCCATCAGGCCCAGCCTATATACTTTTTTCTTTTCTTTTTTTTTTTTTTTTTAAGAGATAGGATCTTCCTATGTTGCTTAGGCTGGTCTCAAACTCCTGGGCTCAAGTGATCCTCCCATCTCAGCCTCCCAAAATGCTGGGAATACAAGCATGAGCCACAGCACTTGGCCAGTAATATTCTTTTTAATATTCATATTCTTCGGCTCATTAATCCTACTAGAAATCTATCCTGAGGTAACAATCAGAAATGCAAACAAATTTGGCTCAAAGATACTTACTTCAGCAATATTTATGATGGCAAAACCAGAAATACTACGTATGTCCAATAATAGAGGGCCAGGTAAATAAATAATATACCTGTTAAATAGAACATTATACAACTGTTAAAAGTGGTGTGTACAAATATTAAAGAGGTTAAAACAGGCTCAATATACAGCAGGTTAAGTGGGGAAAAAAGAAAATAAAAGTCTATGTAGAATAATCTTGGTTTTCTTAATAATGGAAAAAAATTAAGAAAGTTTAAAAATCATAAGCATAGTTATTTCTAGATGGCTAGATTATAGATTTTCTTTGTAATTTTCTGTAATTTTCAAAATGAGCAAATACATATTTTAAAAAATTATATAAAGAGTGGCTTGACAATAATTATTCATTGAGAAGACAGAGGAACATGCAGTATGGAATGATGGAACCGAAAGATCAGACCTGACTTCTGGCTTGAGTTCCGCCACTTATCTGCTAAGTGCAGTTCATGAGACAGCTTTGCAGTTGAATACAGTTTTGGAATCAAATTGTCTGCATTCAGAACCTAGTTCTCATATTTCCTAACTAAGTGTCCTTGGGAATATTACTCAACACCTTTCAGCAGCCTCAGTTTCCTCACTTGTTAAATGGAGATAATAATATAACCTTGAAAGGTTGGTGAAAGGACTAGATGGACATACTGTCTATAAACATTCATCATGATGCCTGACATATAGGAAGGACTCAGTAAATGTTATATATTATGTTACGTTACATATGTTAATGTTTGGTTAACTGCCCTTGACCTGCTCAATGGAGGTGTTTGGCTAAATGATAATGAATATACATTTTATAATTTATAACTGCCATTTTAAAATAGCAAAGCTTAGAACCACATATATCCTCCTTTTCTGAACCCTCAGCAGCCAGCCATGTCAAAATATATACTATTATGTGAAAGGCAGACGCAGCCAGAAGGAAGCAGGATTTTAGCACTGACTATGGACATCCAGAAACTGCAGTCATTCAAACCCTTGCTGCAGCCAGACACTGCTAAGCACTGCATGAGGGTGACTGTGCATTCATTTACTTATTCAGGGTTACTGAGTGCCCACTATGTGCCACTCACTGGGCTAGTGCTGGAGACGAACAGGGAACAGCCAGAGGTTGGTTCTTTATGACACTCATTTTCTAGCAGGGGACACAGGCAAATAAGTAAACAAGTACCCAATTCCAGATTTTTCCCTACCTAGCAATGATCACAAACTAGGTATAACACATAAACAACAACAAAATAAATGGGCAGGGAAAGACAGAAATCGGATGAAAGAGTTTCTTACTTTCCTTATTAGCAATTACAGAGGTAGCCACTCCTAGTTAACTGTTTGTTGGCAATCTTAAGTCAAAATAGATCAGTCAATAGAACATTAAAGGTTTAAAAGGAATTTGAATTATCTATTTTTTTAATTAGAAAGTTTTTGTCACTTATTTAAGAGTAGAGATCCTAAATGTTTTTACTCCTAGTGGACTTCAATACTGTTTTATGATTCATCTTTTCCTTGGGAAATCTACAAGACTAGAGATAGGAGGAATTGAGGAGTCAGACAGACCTGTACTCATACATCGCCTCTGCAAGCTTTAGGATGTATCTAATTTCTCTACAAAACAGGGAAAATACTACCCACTTATATCACAGTGTGGTTTGCAGAATTAAATTAGATAAACTAGATATGTACCTGGTATAAATAATAAATGTTGGTCCAAATATGAAGAAATAAATACTGGTAAGTGTACATGTCTGTCCACTTGTATGTAACAGTTCCTAAATGAGGAGATACTGGTTTTTCTACAAATCAGTTGTATACCCTTACACATTTGTTCTGATTTTGTTTAAAATAATTCAAATTTGGCAAAAGGCTGGTCTAATTAGATTGCAAAATAGAGTTTCCTACCATAGACAGCATAATGAATCAAAGAACACTTAATTCATTTGTTCAACCAGAACATATAATAAAGCACTTGCTATCTATGCCAGGAACTGCTGAGGGGTGGGGATGCAGCAGTGAACAAGAAAGGGTCCTGCCCTCAAGGCCCTGACCTTCGAATGATGACAGGAGACTGACAACAAACATGCAAACAAAAAACAGCTTCAGAGAGTAGGAATTCTTTTTTTTTTTTTTTTTTTTTTGAGACGGAATCTCACTCTGTCGCCCAGGCTGGAGTGTAGTGGCGTGATCTTGGCTCTCTGCAACCTCCGCCCCTCCAGGTTTAAGGCAATTCTCTGCCTCAGCCTCCGGAGTAGCTGGGATTACAGGCGTGTGCCACCATGCCCGGCTAATTTTTTTGTATTTTTAGTAGAGATGGGGTTTCACCATCTTGGCCAGGCTGGTCTTGAACTCCTGACCTCGTGATCCACCCGCCTCGGCCTCCCAAAGTGCTGGGATTACAGGGATGAGCCAACGCGCCCGGCCAGGAATTCTTTTTTTGTTTTGAGACAAAGTTTTGCCCTTTTGCCCAGGCTGGAGTGAAGTGGCACGATCTTGGCTCACTGCAACCTCTGCCCCCTGGGTTCAAGTGATTTTCCTTCCTCAGCCTCCCGAGTAGCAGAGATTATAGGCGCCCACCAACACGCCTGGCTAATTTTTGTATTTTTAGTAGAGATGGGGGTTTCACTATATAGGCCAGGCTGGTCTCGAACTCCTGACCTCAGGTGATCCACCCGCCTCAGCCTCCCAAAGTGCTAGGATTACAGGCACCTGGCCAAGAGTGGGAACTCTTCTGGGGAAAACACACGGCAATGGCATAGAGACTGGGCAGGGCTGTTCCATCAGGATCCCAGCTGGGAAGGCGTCCTTTGTGTGGCAGTGAATATAGTATACCTCTCCAAATAGGCTATGTGCTCTTTGAGTACAGAGAGCATGTCTCCTTGCTTATGTTTTTTTTTTTGTTTGTTTGTTTGTTTTTTGAGACAGAGTCTCGCTCTGTCGCCCAGGCTGGAGTGCAGTGGCCGGATCTCGGCTCACTGCAAGCTCCGCCTCCCGGGTTTAGGCCATTCTCCTGCCTCAGCCTCCCGAGTATCTGGGACTACAGGCGCCCGCCACCTCGCCCGGCTAGTTTTTTGTATTTTTTTAGTAGAGACGGGGTTTCACCGTGTGCTCGCCAGGATGGTCTCAATCTCCTGACCTCGTGATCCACCCGTCTCGGACTCCCAAAGTGCTGGTATTACAGGCGTGAGCCACTGCGCCCGGCCTGCTTATGTTTTTTATAGCAACTTGCATGAAGACAGAAACTCAATAGAGTGCTGCTGTTCTATATCCTAGATCAGCGGTTCTCAACTTCAGTGGCATTAAAATCACCTGGAGAGTTTGTTAAACCATACCTCGGTCCCAGAGTTTCTGGTTCAGTCATGTTAGGTGGGGCCTGAGTATTTTCGTATCTAACTAGTTCCTAGGTGATGCTGATGATGCTGGTCAAGGACCACATTTTAAGAACCACTGTTCTGAGCAAAAACAAAATCTGCAGGAGGTGGTGACTCTATCTGATTCAAAACCACAGTCATAGTTTTCTCTTGGTGGTCTAATATTCTACCACTATCTTTGGAGGCTCCTGAGGTGCTCCTTCTGTACCACCCTGAGAGCAGAATGGGGCGATGAGATCAGAGGCTGTTGTGAAGAGCAAACTCCAGCTAAGCTCTTCACAATTACACACTAACAGTGTGCACAGCAGAAGACTGATTTCTTCTTTCAGCTTTAACAGAGGCTCGAGACAACAAAGCAAGTATGTAAGCCAGCTCAGTATCTTCAGAGTCTCTATCCTGTGACCACCACTGGGTTCCCAGATCTCACTTCATGGTCATGGTCACTCAGCAGATCAGATTTTCCCATAGTCAAATATTTAAGTCAGAGTTCCAGGTTCTCCATCTTTCAAGTAATGCTCATTATGCTACAGAATGACCTCTCTAGGATCATCACTTCTAACACCATGGATCAGGCACACCTCAACTTCTGAATGATCAGAAACATGACTTTAAATGAAAGGCCTATTTAATGAATCAGTGGGACTTCTAACCAACTTCTCAAGGAATTTTTCATGCCATCTGGCAGAAATAGCAAAACTGAAAATATCACTGCTACATATGTAACACCTAACTATAAGACCTGGTACCCATAGAGTGCTGCTTTTTTGTTTTTCCTTTTTTTTTTTTTTTTTTTTGAGACAGGGTCTCACTCTGTCACCCAGGCTGGTGTGCAGGGGCACGATCTCACCTCACTGCAGCCTCTGCCTCCTGGGTTCAAGCAATTCTCATGCCTCAACCTCCGGAGTAGCTGAGATCACAGGCTCATGTCACTACACCTGGCTAATTTTTGTATTTTTAATAGAGACGGGGTTTTGCCATATTGGCCAGGCTGGTCTCGAACTCCTGACCTCAAGCAGTCCACCTGCCTCAGCCTCCCAAAGTGCTGGGATTACAGGCATGGGCTACGGTGCCAGGCCTAGAGTGCTTCTTTTACGGCAGGCACTGTAATAGAGTTTAGATAAATTAACGCTTTCCATCCTTACACAATCCCATATGGTAGTTACTATTTTTTTTTTTTTTTTTTGAGACGGAGTCTCACTCTGTCACCGGGGCTGGAGTGCAGTGGCCGGATCTCAGCTCACTGCAAGCTCCGCCTCCCGGGTTCATGCCATTCTCCTGCCTCAGCCTCCGGAGTAGCTGGGACTACAGGCACCCGCCACCTTGCCCGGCTAGTTTTTTTGTATTTTTTAGTAGAGACGGGGTTTCACAGTGTTAGCCAGGATGGTCTCGATCTCCTGACCTCGTGATCTGCCCGTCTTGGCCTCCCAAAGTGCTGGGATTACAGGCTTGAGCCACCGCGCCCGGCCAGTAGTTACTATTATCATCCCCATTCTACAGATGAGGAAACTGAGGCAAAGAGAAGGTCAACAATTTGCCTAAGGTCCCACAGCTGATGAGTGCACAGCTGGGGTCTGAATGCAGGCAGACTGATGCCAGTGTCCATACTTTTTGCAACTAACACACTGCTGTGTTTGTCCCTTACTCAGAAGTTAAATCACCTCTTCCCCCAGCATGGGAAGCACTGAGGGGTAAGCCCTCCGCAACGTTCAATGGAAGGCAATTGAATCCTGCTGCACCCTGGGCTTCTACTCTCGGAGCAAAGGGAGAGAAAGAGTCAGGGCACAAAAGCACAGGGGAGGGAGAGACAGATCCACTATCTTTGGAATACTTTACATATAGGATCATACCATCTGCAAAGAGAGACAGTTTTACTTCTTCCTTTCCAATGTGGATGTCTTTTATTTTTTTTTCTTGACTGATTGCCCAGGTTGGGGCAATGCAATGTCGAATACCAGTGTCAAGTGCCAACATCCTTGCCTTGTTCCTCAGCTTAGGCGTAAGTATTCATCTTTCACCTTTAAGTATGTTATTAGTGGCTGGTTTCCACAGATGCCCCTTTTAAGAATACTTTAGAAACCTAATTTATTTCTATAATGTGGGTTTTTTTTGTTTTGTTTTGTTTTGGTTTTTTTGAGACAGATTATCTCTCTGTCCCACAGGCTGGAGTGCAGTGGCACGATCTTGGCTCACTGCAACCTCCACCTCCCGGGTTCAAGTGATTCTCCTGCCTCAGCCTCCCAAGTAGCTGAGATTACAGGCATGCACCACCACGTCCAGCTAATTTTTGTATTTTAGTAGAGATGGGGTTTCGCCATGTTGGCCAGGCTGGTCTTGAACTCCTGACCTCAGGTGATCCACGCTCCTTGGCCTCCCAAAGTGCTGCGATTACAGGCATGAGCCACTGTGCCTGGCTGGGTTTTTGTTTTGTGTTTTGAGACAGGGTCCCCCTCTGTCATCTGGGCTGGAGTGGAAGTGGCACAATCAGGGCTCACTACAGACTTGACCTATGGACTCAAGCAATCCTCCTGCCTCAAAGTAGCTTGAAATTACAGGTGTGTGCCACCATGCCCAGCTAATTTTTTGTATTTTTAGTACAGACGGGGTTTCACTATGTTGGCTAGGCTGGTCTCGAACTGAGCTCAAGCAATTTGCCTGCCTCAGCCTCCCAAAGTGCTGGGATAATAGGCATGAGCCACTGTTCCTGGCCCTATAATGTTTTAAAAACACAGCAGCACTTCTATTTGTAACTTTTAAATTTATCATTGTATTACTTGCCAAACATGATTGTTTTGGAGGACATTATCAAGTTAGGGGAAGAGAAGTAGGAATAGTATTTTGAAGCAAGCAGGGTATAAGACATGGGGGGCAGCCCATGGTGGGTTTTCAGGGGTAGATTAGGAAACTAATATGCCCTGGTAAGCAGCAGGGCCCCGAGGTCTGTGGGTGGTAGAATAGCACTCAGGGCAAAAACTTTTCAGTGTAGCCAGAGTCCGCAGACGCCCAATGGGTTTTAAGTAAGCTACAACACACTCTTGAAGTTTCAGTTTAGGAGTGCTCAAACTTGGGCTTAAGATGAGGCAGTGTTGGTCTAACTCCTAAAACATATGCTCCATTCCAGCATTTGAGTTAGCAACACAGGGGTTCATTATGACATCTGGCTAAGATACTTAGCTCTAGAAATTTTACTGACAGAGTTTCCTGGGAACATAGCTATTCTAATACCAAAACTTTGCTCAACCTTTTCTCTAATTCTTGCTTCTGCCACCATTTGCCGTATCTTACTGGGGCAGGGTTCCTTTGGTTACAAGGCTTACCCAGAAAGCTTCCTGAACTGCATCCAATAGAACACTCCTGGGGTGAAGTTTTCCTTCACTACTCTCCAAATTCCTCTTGGCTGCCCATCAGAAATTCCCCAGCATACAATCAGTATTCCACAAACAAAAGGCACGTTTTATGGATTTGGGTACTTGCCTCAAATAATTTACCACTTCTGAGCCATGAAGTGACACTACCTTTTATTTTAATAAATGACAATGAGATTCTTAAGGGAGAGAAGATTATGTCTCTCAGCTCTCTCTCTTTGCTCCCAAATAAATAAAATCCACCTTCGACAATGGTAGTCCCTACTTCTGTGTATGATATTGCTCTCCTCAAATTGTACTGCAATTTCTCAACTGCTCTTTTTTTTTTCTTTTTAATGTATCCAGGGATGGGAAAATGACAAAGCATTCACAGATTAACTTGAAGCCATTCTCCAGTGTTTCATTCAAATCCTTATTTGGCTGCCTGTGCTATTCCAATCTTCCTTACATAGCAAAAATCAACATTTTGATGAGAGTAACACACAAGGATGGTCACATAAAGGGCTAGTCTGATCATACCAAATGGACTTCCCTGAGTCCCAAACACCAGACGGTAGCTTGGAACACTCTGAGGTGGTACTGAGGGTCCACTTGGCTCACTTAAAGCTCCCCTGGCTAGTTGTCCAGCCCAACTTCTGCATCCAGATGTTTCCACGAAGGAACAGGCCTCAAAATGATCTCCAGCCAGGGCAGCTGACCCTCCACACAATGCTCAATGGAGCTCATACAATGCTCAGTGGAGAAATTAAAGAGCCTAGAGGCAAGTAACATGAAAACTTTTTTTTTTTTTTTTTTTTTTGAGACATAGTCTCACTCTGTTGCCCAGGCTGGAGTGCAGTGGTGCCACCTCAACTCAGTGAAACCTCTGCCTCCCAGGTTCAAATGATTCTCCTGCCTTAGCCTCCCAAGTAGCTGGAACTACAGGTGTGTGCTACCATGCCCCGGTTAATTTTTGTATTTTTAGCAGAGATGGGTTTTTACCACGTTGACCAGACTGCTCTCGAACTCCTGACCTTAGGTGATCCACCCACCTTGGCTTCTCAAAGAGCTGGGATTACAGGCATGAGCCACCATGCCTGGCCCATAAAAGCAATCCTCTTGATCATTACACAATATATATACATGCTAAAACATCACACTGTACCTCATGAATATGTCCAATATTATATGTCTATTAGAAACAAAGTAAAACTTAAGCTGGGTGCAGTAGTGCATGCCTGTAATCCCAGCTACTTGGCAGGCTCAGGTGGGAGGACTGCTTCAGCCCAGGAGTTTGAGACTAGCCTGGGCAACATGGTGAAACCCCACCTCAAAATGACAACACACACACACACACACACACACAGACTTTAAAAATGTAATGATCTGTTTCTATGACAGGAGAGAAAAGGAGAGTCATGGGATTTCTTTGGGTTCAGACTACATTTTCAGAATGCTAGTTCCAGTCCACTTCTGCATTAGACAGATGCTAAAATCTGTTTCAGCATCAAACCTTCACATGACAGCCAGATTACACTTAAAAGAAGGAATAGAAACCTAGGTGATGAAAAGTAACTATCCCCCCACAATTGCATCGCATATTCAGTAGATTGTTCCCTAAGGGCTAAAAAAAACTTGAACAGAAATCATATTATTTATCCAGCACTTGATTACTGGTTCAAGTGAGGCAAATAGCAGCAAGCAAGTCATAGAGTGGGTCTTTCTCAGTACCTCACAGTCCATGGTCTTCAATATTCATCAATGTTGCTGATGGAATATTTGGAGAGTGGAAGCTAACTCTATGTTAGGTGGATGGAAGATCTGTCCCTTTAAGAAATAAATGTGTTATAATCCAAATATATTCAACTGCATAGTTAAATAGCCATAGTTTGACCATATAAAATATTTAAGTTTCAGATGTCATTTTTAGTCCAACACTTTGGTAAACTGTTGGTACTGAAAACAATTGCTTAATACATGGCTGCACTGGCTGGGAGTGGGGGAGGGAAGATCAGCAGGACGCTCAAGTTCCAGTGAATGGTTCTTGGTTACAGAGCACAAGCTTGCACTCATACAAACTCTGTTAAAACTCTGTTAAAGCCAAATAAGCAAATTACCTGCTTTCTTCTTCTCTGCAGTGTGCCTTCTGTGTAATAAGGCACTAAACACACATGCTTGAATGGAACTGAAATCTCCTCTGAGAAAAAAACTGGTAATTCTGTTCTTCAGGAATCTAAGAATACCAGATTTATAACAAGACAGAATAAATCCCAGGTTCCCCTGCAGGTGTGAGGACAAACTTTCCCAGATTCTTGACACAGAAGGTTCTATGGGAGACACCTAACCTATAAGCCCTGGTTTGCCAGACCCTTTGGAGCTGAGCTTCCCAAGAGATGTGATCCCAGGGACAGTCCACTGGATGTTTCCCATGGTCTGCAGGCAGCAACTTCAGAGGGCAGGGAGGGGAATGGGGAGAAGCCATGGGATACAGAAAGAAAAATAAAGACAACATCTCATAATGCATTAAATGAAGCTGACATGATAAATTCAATGTAGGACAAAGCATTTTACATAAATGGGATGCTTGCCTCAAGTCCATAGCTATCATCTTCAGTATTTTCTCAGAATGATTCCTTCCCTTATTCATCCTTTACTAAATGCCATGTACCACTCAAGGGGCAGGGCTACTAAGAGGATGATCAAGACTGAGAAGGAAGGTCCTGAGTCTCTAGAACACACAGTTGAAAGTGGGAGGGAGGGAGGGAGGCAGGGAGAGAGGGAGAGAGAGAGAGTGCATGATTGAGAACGCCAGTGAGCATGTGGTCAGGGAAGACAAAAACACAGGAGGACCATAAAACATGAGGGTAACATTGTGATAAAGGATCTGAAGAGGATAAAGTGCTATGTGAGAGAGAACACAGGTAAAGAAAACAGCAATAGCAGAGACTTGGAGACAGAAAAAGGTTTGACTTGTATGAAGAAGAGAAAGGAGTCCAGTGTGTCTGAAGGGTAGTGATATAGACTCAAGGAAGAAAGGTACGAGAAATCAATTATTATTACTTATTACCACCATGCACACATTATTTAGTATGGGGCAAACCCTGTTGTAAGCAGTTCATCAATATTAACTCATTTAGATCCTCACAGCATCCCTATGATATTACTCCCATTTTGCAGATGAAGAAACTCAGTACCAGAAAGGTGAAGTGACCTGCCCAAGGTCACACAGTGAACACAGAGTACAGCCAGATCCCCACACCCCCAAGCAGTCTGGTTCATTTGTGCTCTCAGCCTTTTGCTACATTGTCTCTCAATGAGGTTGAAAAGCATGCTTGACCACACCTGACATCTTCTGAAACATTTCTACCTCCCCAGACCCTCTCCTGAGTACAAAATACATTAACAGGAAGAGAGAGCAAATAATTAACTTCAATTTTGCCACTGATTAAAGCCTGAGATGTTTCTAATTGGAAAGAGGAAAAATAAATAAATAAACTTTGGGAAAGGTACAAACAAGGAACATTTTCTTTTTAATGAGTGTCAGCACCGCAGTATGACAAAAGAAGTAGAGATGACAGGAAGGAAAAAACCTCCTCCAACCTTTCAGGCATATAGGTTTGCAAGAGCAAAGTAACACAGAAACTGGCACTTCATTTATATATCATGATTCCCATATAGCTGTCCCTTAACTGGCATTACACAGGAACCAAGAGTCATTGAGAAACTAAGCTATGACTTCCAGAAGGAAAAAAACATCTCGAATGAGTCACACTGACACCACTTGGTAATTTTCTATTACAAGAAATGCAGGCAGACTGTAGTTAATTTGTAGCAGCTGCTGAATGCCTGTTAGGGTACCGACCACTCCAAAGGAAGGAACCACCTAGGCTGCTGGCTTTTGCCTGAAACAGGGGTTCGACCTTTTCAGGCCTGTCTACACTTAGAATGAAGCTGTGGTACAACCGCTCACATCGCTTGCTTATTTATTTATTTATAAAACAAAATTTCACTTATTTTTAAAGGGTGGAATAAGACAACTAAATCTTAGAACGCAAGTTCCAGTTAATGAACAGATCAATGCTAGAAGGAAGTCAGAGGATAACAGCAAGATCTATGATTCTAAAGAATAAAATCCTTAAAGGCATTTGCAAATGCATTTGAAAGATAGCACAATTTTCCTGTTGCCTAATTAGTGTTTCTCCTCAGACACAGGTAGGTAGGTAAGTACTGTAAGAGAGAGTGAGGGAAACTCAGGAATTTTATTTTACATAGCGATAATCTACCTGCTGCTAACTGCTAAATTCTTTTTGTTCAGGAAGATGGTAAGCTTACAGTAGCATTAATAAATTGAGTTGCAAAAACAGTAGCAGTATATTCTTCGAAACAAATATTGCTTTAAAATGCTAAATGGTTCACGATCAATTGTGGTCGGTAACGGTGTTCTAAACATAGATTCAGAAGATTTGAGTATAAACATAGGGCACAATATGTTTGAATACAGATAGTTGTGCAGTAGGCACTAAATTGCTTTTGACAGATTGATTTGACATCCACCTCATTCCAGACTGCTCCAGGGGTTTTTCAGCTTTTCTCTGAATAGTGGGTACAAACAGCCCTTCTTTCCTGTACGTTCCTTCTCAGTGCTAACCTCCAGACGAGGAGGTAGGTTCTCTTCCAGGATTGTGTCTTTTCAGAACTCTAAGCCAACAGGAGGAAATCTAAATAAAGGGGAAGGCTGCCCTTCTCCAGTTTTGTTCCTTAATCTAAGGAGGCCCCTGTAGCGCAGTTTCTGTGGTTGGCGACAGTCTCCCTGCCGATTTATATATAGTAACATTGGTTGAAAAAAAAATCACTTGACAAAGTTTTCTATTTCCGTAACATTGAGTCAGGAGGGAAGCTTAACGGAAAGTCTTCCCAGGGATGAAAGTATTTGTTTCTATTTTATATATTAGTTTTAACTCCTTAAATTCATCTCCTAGGAGAATAAACATTCTTGATCTGACTCAAGGTGCTCTCTGAATTCACTGAAATAAAACACAGCCAGTAACTCTGGCCAATAACCTTGGGTGCCACCCAAGATTGCAGGCTCCAGGTGATCTACAGATTTCCCAAGAGAAGCCCTGGCTGCAGCTCCTACCCGCGAGCAATCTAAAATCTGCAGCAATTCCGCAGGACCACACCTAGGCCCACAGCACATATCTGCAGAGCCAGAAGCACCTTCCCCTCCAGGGCACCTCCTGTCCCCAGTGAAGGAATTGAAGTTCAAACCCTGCCTCTCCTACCCATCCTAATCTCTGCTTTTCCTTTACTTCCTTTCCCACATTCACTTGCCCCCGACGCTACAATGTAGCTTATAAACTCGTGACTCTCAAGGAAAGTATCAGCAGAAGCCACAACTTCGGGGAATGACTCACTAAGGAGTCTCCAGCGCCTTCCACCGCCCTGCAACTGCCCCACCACTGTAGCCCTGCGGCTGCGTGCTGCCAACCCAGATAAGGAGGGGCATTTTCTGAAATCCAAGGAAGAACCTGAAGAGTCCCCCACCCGCCCAGAGGCGTCTCTTGCTCTAAGTCAGCGGTAGGAGATGACCCCCTTTCCAATACAAATGGACAAACGATTCTAAGAGGCAGGAGGAAAACAAACACAATTCCCTCAGAGGCTCTCCCGACCGTCCCTAGTAACACATCCCCATCCGCAGCGGGTGCAGCGCTCACAGGCCACTTTTGAAACCAGTGTTACTGATCAGGCCTGCACAACCACTCCCCCTGCAGTGTTCCGCTCGCTTATCCTCTGCGCCGGAGCAGCAGAGGGCAAGGTCGGGTGGTCTCCGGAAGGCAGAAAGAAGGGGCCCCCAGACTGCACAGCCCGGGGAGAGGAAAGGAAAGAATTGAGGAAGGGTTGACCTTGAGAATTTTCCTGAGTTACAGATAAATAGGTCGGGCCTCGCTTAAAAGCTCCCAACCCACTCCACCAGGGAGAAGATGCAAGGCAAGAGGAGAGCAAAGGGGTTGGAAATTCAGATCGCTAATCTACTGATAAGGGTGGAGGGAGGTTAGAGACAGTGGGTCTCTATTCAGCTCGGAGAGGCTGAAATGGGAGTGCCCTGCGCAAAGGCTGAAACACCCCCGGCGGCCGGGTGCTCGCGGCTGCCCGCAGGTGCTAGCACTCACCTGGATCACCTTCGAACGGCTGGTGCAGAACAAAACTGCGCAGCGCAGTGTGGGTGCGGCGCCCTCGCCTGGGGCGGCGCTAGATGGGGCCAGAAGCAGGTCCCGCCCCAGCCGGTCAGCGCGCGGCCACGCCCCCAAGGCGGGGCTCCCAGCGCTGGCGCGCGCGCTCTCTAAATTGCTCACTTCGGGCCACTGGTTGGGAGGTGGAGGTTGCATTTTCTTCCTGCTCATAGTGGCCCAGAGATTTACTCCTCCTATTCTCAAATACATATATCTACTACCCCCAGTGCCTTCGTGGCCGTCTTCCTACAGTGTCCCAGCCAGGTCATACCTCCCGGATTGGGTTTGCACAACAGTGGGACGTGAATAATTTATCCCCAGCAGAGCCACCGTAGCGGTTTTAGGCTCTCTGCGGTAAGAGCGAAGCACGGCCATGTATGGCGCGTGCGCGAAAGTAGCCGCGCCCCAATTGGTGTGTCCTGGAGGCGCGTAGCTGGGGCGTGGGAGACGCTGGGTGTCCCAGGTTGCAACACTCCCGACGTGAATGGATGTAGCGGTGTTAGGGCCTTTTTGTTTAGGGCCTAACAGATATTGTTAGTTTTGCCGAGAGCTGGCACCGCGCCCTGCCCGCGTGGTGGGCCGTACCCACGCCCCCTGCGCGCGGAGTAGCGTGGTCCCGGAGTTTTGTTTTTTTAAAGGGAGTCTCCCAATTGTCCGTGGAGTTTTTTTCTGCGGCACATGGAGTCTCTGCCTTCGCGAACCAGACCTTTGATGTGAACACGTGCCCCCGTTACGCCCTTGGGTCCAGCGTCCGGGGCGGGGCTCGAGGCCGGGGGAGGAGGGGTAGGGGTCTTGGTCTTGGGTGAGACGTGCAGATACAGTCGGGCTGAAGAGGTAGAACTTGCTTCTAAATGCCGGAAAAGCCGAAGGAACTGCAGAAGGCACGGTTCCAGTTTCCGCGAGTCTGAAGTGCTCCCTCCCGCCACCTCTCCTCTGGACATCCCTCATCCTTCCGAAGATTGCCACACCTGGGCCTCCCCTATCTCCTCTTTGGAGGATTCCTCACCTCCAAGAGAGTGTGCTTAGGAACCCACCCGAATAATTCCAAGTTAAGGTGTGGAAAGGCAGAAATCTAGATTTTTGAAGGCTCTAGGTTGTGTGTGTGTTTCTTTGTATTGGATTGTCATATTTGCACATCTAGAAGTACTTTGAGAGCTCATTAAATCTTTACTGTTGCTGTTTCAGCAATTTCCAACCATTCTCATACTTTCTTCTTAAATACAAGAAAGGTTTCTGTCATGTTGGATGTAGAGAGGGTTTTGTTTTGCTTGAACATTGAAAGGAAGTAAGTTAGGGAGACAGTTTGGCATTACTGAGGTAAGTTTCTCCACTTGCTGGCTGTTGTACGTAAGAAAAGTCATTCCGAGGTGGCAGAAGGGATGATTCAAAAACCAGGAGCGGGGATGCACCTTGCACCCTCATTTTACACCAGAGACTGCAATCTCAAAAAAAAAAAAAAAAAAAAAAAAAATTTGGCCTCTCCTTTGCCAGTTATCTCGGACCACAGACAAGTACTTAATCACTCACGACCTCCTTTTAGAAATCTTATTACAAAAGCAGTATTCCTTTATATTAGAATTTTTTGAAATACAGAAAAGCCCACAAAAAAATTGCATACACACAATGGAATCGTACTGTATATTCTGTTTTGTGGTCTGTTCACTTCATAAAATGTAAACCATTTTTTTGCTTTTCATTTCTTTTCGGGTTTTTTTTTTATACATAGAGCAGAATGTCACTTTATTGATTTGCAACTGGAAACCTAAATATGTTGTGGACTAGAAAGCTCCTGTCATCCACTCTATTTTTTTCACGTAGGACGCTTTTCATTTCTTGAATGGTTCATGCTGCAACATTATTTGGCAATCAGTGCATGTCTTTTCATAGCATGGATGCACCAATCCTCTCGTTGGAGTTAGCTTGCTTTCACTTGTTTCCTATTGCAGTGTACAACCTTGTAGAGAAATATGTGTACATGCTTATGACTTTTTTTTTTTCACTGAATTCCTTTGCAGAGGAATTTCTAGGTTTTGATCTCTATCAACAAGATGCATTCCAGGAAGAGAGTTACAGTCGTCTCCCACGCTGAATATTGGATATCATTTTCCTCTGTCTCACTAAATGGGAATAAGACCTTTCTCACAAAGTTATTGTGAAGTTAAAGTGAAGTGAGGACAAAGTGCTACACAAAAGTCCTGCCCTTTTGTCTCAGGATAATATATTTTGCAAGTCTTATTGAGGCGGAAAATTAAAGAAAGAAAAATAAAATTAAAAAGAGAAATAAGCTTTCCTGCATTAGGCTGACTTGTTCCAGAGGCAGCAACAGGCACAGCCCAGACCCAGGTAAAGTCTTGATAATACTGTCTAAGGAGCCAGGACACAAAGGAATGTGCTCTGGAAACTCTCCCAGCACTCCCTCCATGCAGGGAGAAGAAAAACAAATTTTCCTTTGTTTTATGATATGAGTTTATAAATTCCTGTTCTCTGTAACTGGTGACTTCAAGTCTTCTGTTTAATCAGTGGAGTGAAGTTCATAAACCGTCTGAGCAGATCTCCTGGATGCCATAGTGAAGGCCATGGAATAAGCTGTGCTAGGCACTAGGCAAACTTAGATAATGGACATCTGGGTTACATAGCCATGATCATGTGTAATCCTGAGTTATGAACCTGTTACAGTTTGATTAACTGTCTTTGTCCTGCCTCTGTATCCCTGCTTTCACACCACTGTAAGCCTGCTTCAAGCTAGCCCATCCCTTTTTAAAGTGTGTCTGAAAGTCAAGTGCTGTCTTTGTTCTGGGCCCAATCTTTGGATGTTAAGTCTGCTGGGTCTGAATGCATGTAGATACCCTCCCGTATACACCCCAAGGTCTCTCTCTGGTGCTCCTGATTCCGCAACACTATTACAACAATGTAAGTTATGGATGTGTAACACTGGCTCAGAAATTACTCTGTACTTAACTTCACTCATCATTAATTCCTTTTCCATTTACAATCTGGCTTGTGCTTCCAAACGTCATCTCACACTGCTCTCTCAAAGGTCACCATTTGCCTTGTAAATGCTTTCTGTCCTTGGATTCTCAGACGTTGCTATGTCCTGATTGTTTTCTTTCTTGCCTTCTTTGCTGGTCCCTTTTTGTCTCCCTGCCTCTTAAAATGTTTTCAAGGCTCTCCAGAGTCCTAGCCTCTATTTTTTCCCCCTCATTCTTCTATGAGTCTTTTCTTTGACTCTCCCTTAATGATTTCCCCCATTTATGTGACTGTTTTGGTTGTCTAGAGTCCAAATGTCCTTCTGTTTTTAGGAAAATCTCTTATTTTAAAATATGTTGTTTGAAAGTAGGTACCTACTGTAAAAAAGTTAAAGGGCTAGTTCTCCCTCTCCCTCACTTCAGAGGCACTAAGGGGGTGGGCATGTGCCTTCAGCTTTGCCAGTCAGATGCTTGCTCCCAGGACTCACTCGGATTCTTGAGAGAATTAACAGCAACATGGGGACATTTGGAGATCTCCATTCATTATGGTGGCAGCAGTGGGAAGACCATATCCCTCTCAGAGTCTTTTCTGATTACACCATTAAAAATTACAGCCTCCCTCTTCTCAAGGTACTCTTTATTCCCCTTCCTTGTTTTATTTACTACTATTTTTGGTAATAAGTAAAATTTACTACTATTTTGTATTTTTTATTTAATTTATTTGTTTTATTATCTGGCTTTCCTACTCAATAGTAAGTTACATGAAGATGGAGATACAGTGTTTATTACTGTATCCCTATTGCTCTTAAATGCCTGGCATACAGTATTAGTCAGGGTTCTCTTAGAAGGACAGAACTAGGGGAGTTTATTAAGTATTAACTTACACCATCACAAGGTCCCACAATAGGCTGTCTGCAAGCTGAGGAGCAAGGAGAGGAGAGCCAGTCCGAGTCCCAAAACTGAAGAACTTGGAGTCCAGTGTTCAAGGGCAGGAAGCATCCAGCACGGGAGAAAGATGTAGGCTGGGAGGCTAGGCCTGTCTCGTCTCTTCACGTTTTTCTGCCTACTTCATATTCTCTGGCAGCTGATTAGATGGTGCCCACCTGATTAAGGGTAGGTCTGCCTTCCCCAGCCCACAGACTCAAATGTTAATCTCCTTTGGCAACACCCTCACAGGCACACCCAGGATCAATATTGCATCCTTCAATCCAGTCAAGTTGACACTCAGTATTAACCATCACAGACACTCAGTAGCTATTTGTGAAATGAATACATATGTGACTTCTTTCCGTCGCCTAGCCATCTGGAACTCTGTGACTTCTTGGCCTTTTTATGAAGCCTGTACCTCCAGCCTAACTGTGACTGTGTGAGCCTGATAGCCTTCCAAGAATTACCCTATTCAGCAAGGTAGCCAGGGTCAGTTTCTGTTTCATGCAGAAACACCTACTGTATTACAGGATTCTCATACACAGCATGTCCAAAGCCACATTCATTACAATTCCAATAAAAACTTTACATATTTCAGTGAAGGAAGTAATCTGAGTAATTACATTAGCTGGAAACTTAGCATCACTCCTTTTCCTTCATTCCTTGGACTTGGGAATGAGATAGCCCTGCAGTGGAATCCAGAAGAGCCACTTATTTAGCTGTGTGACTTTGGGGGAATGTATCTAAGTTCTCTGCAACTTGTTTTGCCTTTTTATTTGCAAAATTGGTATATTAACACCAATCTTACTTGGCCACTGTAAAGATAGTACAGTGTTTGGGCCTACTATAGGCACTTAATAAATAGAGGTTTTAGTTATTACCAATTTGTGTTGATGGCACCTCAAAACAGTTTCTCTTGTAGTCCCTTTGCCCTAGTTCAGGCTGAAGTCTCCTCTGACCTGAGCAATTACCAAAACTTGTTTTTTTTTTTTTGAGACAGGGTCTTGCTCTGTTGCCCAGGTTGGAGTGCAGTGATGTGATCATGGCTCACTGAAGCTTTGACCTCCCAGGCTGAAGTGATCCTCCTGCATCAGCTTCCTGAGTAGCTGGGACTATAGTTGTGTGCCACCACATTTTGCTAGTTTTTTAAATTTTAATTTTTGTAGAGATTGGGTCTTACCACGTTGGGCAGGCTGGTCTCTTAACTCCTAGGCTCAAGCAATCCACCTGCCTCAGCCTCCCAAAGTGCTGGGACGACAGACATGAGCCACCATGCCTGGCCACAGTAACCTTTTAACTGGCTATCCCTTTAAAATTCATCACCAACCACCATTACAGTTATTTTTCTAGAGCAGATATCTTCTTTGATGACTGTGACCAATGCCTTTAGAATGAAGTCCAAACTCTCAAATAATGGCATTTCAAGATCCTTGCTAGTCTAGCCTCAAACTACTTTTCCAGAATCCTCTCATTTAACATTAATTTAATAAACATTTTTTAAGTGCCTCTTGGGTGCCAGGTACTAATATAACTCATATTTTAACAAGGGAGCCTATCAATAAAAACAATAAGATTATCACAGATTGTGACTCTTTCAGCCTGTTTTGTGCTGCTATAATGTAATACCTTAGACTGTGTAATTTATTTTTTAATTTTAGTTATTTTTGTTGTTGTTGAGACAGTTTCACTCCATCACCCAGGCTGGAGTGCAGTGGTGTGATCTTGGCTTACTGCAACCTCTGCCTCCTGGGCTTAAGCAAGTCTCCTGCCTCAGCCTCCTGAGTAGCTGAGACTACAGGCATGAGCCACCATGCCTGGCTAATTTTTGTGTTTTTAGTAGAGATGGGGTTTTGCTACATTGGCCAGGCTGGTCTCAAACTCCTGGCCTCAAGTGATCTGCCTGCCTCGGCTTTCCAAAGTGCTGGGATTATCAGCGTAAGCCACTGCGCCTGACCAGACTGTGTAATTTATAAGGAACAGAAGTTTACTGGCATTTTGCATTTGTTATTTGAGTTTATCTGTTACTTTGTTTACCACTATAAAACTTTGTGTAAATTACGAACATTAGTTGTTTGCTTTCCTGTACTGAAAATGTCTTTCTCCAATTTGTCAATGATTTTTTGGCTTTATTGATTTATTTTTGGTCAAAGAGAAAATAAATTTCATGTGATTCAATGTGTCAAATTTCTGTCTTGGTGTTCTTGGAAAGGCCTTTTTCGTTCCAGAATCTTAAATAAATTAATTCATGCTTTATTCAGAAATTGTATGGATTTATTTTATACAAAATTTTTGATACAATTATAATTAATTTCAGTGTCAATAGTGCTACACATTCATCTTTTCTTTCCCTAACAATCTTTCAGTTAACCCCACACTATTTTATTTACCCCACTGATTAGATTACATATAAATCCACTGGTTGGAAATGGTGCCTTTATTATGAACTAAAATGCCATGCGTATTTAGGTCTATTTCTGGATTCTCTATTCTGTTCCACTGATGTCTTTTTCTTCTTCTGTAATAGACTATTTTAATTATGGCAAGACTATTTGGGTTTTAAAAACTTAGTTTTTGGATTGGTGCAGTCAACATGGTCAGCAGAGTTTGGGCTGAGCCTTCAGCTGGCATGATTGGTGGCTCCAGTGCCACAGAATCAGCCAGTGTGGCCAGGACTGCTGGGCTGAGGATTGAACTGTTGAGTTAGTGTGTTTGGTGGGATTGGGGCTGATGGTTCAGCCAGTATAATTGGGGTTAGCTAAAGGGACATGCTGAGAGGCCAAGAGGTTAGTTACATACTAGAGGATTGACTGAAAAAGTAAATATATTGAGAGTAAATGGAATCCAGATTTCTCACCATCTGAGAAAGGGATTACAAACATGAAAAAGCAAAGGCTGGAAAAAACCCTGGAGTGTTAGTTAAGGATTGGAAATATTGGTGTGAGCTCATGGTTTTGACTATGGCTTTGACAGACTGACTTAAAAAAAAATCTAGGCTATGTGTGTGTGTTCATATATTTCTAGTTCTGTCTCTTGTGAAGGCCTAGAAGCAATAATATCCCAGTAGCCATGGGCATGTGTAGTGCCCAGATCTTGGTTTCTAAATACTATTTTCTACTAAAAGGAGCCAAGGATCCTTGAATAAATTGCTGATTCCAGATATGGAACAAACAAGTACAAGATGAGCCTGAAGGATATTTTTAGTGCCAGAAAGTAAAAATTGCTTGAAGAATAATAAGGGGTATTATTATTCCTTTTATTCACAAGAACACAGAAACCAACTTAATGAAGTTTCCACTGACCAAATCTGGGATAATTTAAGCATCAAAACAAATAATGCTAATAACAGATACAATCCACTGAATAAAATAGAAATCCACAAGTCCATGCTGATATGAATAAATGCATGAATAAATAAATAACTGGGGCAGCACGGAAAACTCTACCTTGTAGTGAGATGTCAACTAAGAAGCATGGAAGAAATGATAGAGCTAGGATCATTTTGCAATCATTAATAGTAAAAACTGATTCAAGAAAGACTCATCAGTGGATCCTAAAACTAGCAGGTGAACATTTGATAAGGACTAGAATATTTACATAATTCCAAAGTTATCTCCACAGACTACATATTAATACCAAATACTTAATAGTTAATTTTACAATAGAGGAGTCAGACACTATCTTATAAAAGTTAAAACATCGGCCGGGCGCGGTGGCTCAAGCCTGTAATCCCAGCACTTTGGGAGGCCGAGACGGGCGGATCACGAGGTCAGGAGATGGAGACCATCCTGGCTAACACGGTGAAACCCCGTCTCTACTAAAAAATGCAAAAAAAACTAGCCGGGCGAGGTGGTGGGCGCCTGCAGTCCCAGCTACTCGGGAGGCTGAGGCAGGAGAATGGCGTGAACCCGGGAGGTGGAGCTTGCAGTGAGCTGAGATCCGGCCACTGCACTCCAGCCTGGGTGACAGAGCGAGACTCCGTCTCAAAAAAAAAAAAAAAAAAAAAAAAGTTGAAACATCACAGCATAAATGGATATTGTGTATGTCCTAATAGGATGGCATTAGAACATAGCATCACTTTTGGGGTATTTCTGCCAAAAACTGTATAACTTACATGTAATTATGAAGAAATACTAAACAAACCCAAATTGATGGACTTTCTACAAAGTGAGTAACCTGCTCTTTTTAAAAATATCAAGATCATAAAAATAAGGTAAGACTCAGGAACTGGTCCAGGTTGAAGGAAACTAAAGAGAGATGACAACTACACATTATGTATGCTCCTGAACCTATAATAGCTATTATTAGGACAATTGACAAATTTGAATGTGGTCTGTTAATTTGATTGAAGTTCTTACGGAAGACAAGTTGGACAGGAACATCCTGTATATAGAATAATGCAGAGCTTTGAAAGTTAGGCAATGAATATCTTAGAGCTATTATCCCAGGTGGAAGCCTGATTTCATAAAAAATGGTGGTGTACTTAGGGGTTGATTGAGTACCTACTCTTTGTGTAAACAAAGTGCAATTGAGGAACAGGAATCCAATTTTCAGTGTCTATAAAGAGTGGTTCAGCTTCAGAGTGAAAGGGAAACTGGGTGGATTAAGATCTTGGTATTCTTACACACTCAAGGAATGGGTATGTAATAACTCCGTTTTCTGAAAAGCCGAATGCCTTTATGCATCCAAATATTCTCTCTTTAAATTATTTTGAATTGGCAGTCATTTTCACATCCTTTCTGTTTTTATTTTTAAAATTTCATAAATAGAATTAATGCATATGTTTAAAATCAGATGAGAGAGAGAGGACAAGGAGAGAGAAAGGGAGGGAGAAGATGTGATGTCTCTCCATCCCTCCCTCTCCCCTCGCTTTCTCCTGCTCTCTCTCTCTCTCTCTCTCTCTCTCTCTCTCTCTCTCTCTCTCTCATCTGATATTCCCACCCTCCAAAATGGTTCTATTACCCTTCTCAGTTTCTCCACTTGGAATTAGGGCATCTTTAAGCAACACAATTCAACTTCAACTTCTTATTCCGCAAACAAGAGATTGCATTTCTTAATTCCCCATGTTGGCTCTTGATGCTTCTGCTGTTTTTGTCCTTCTTTATCCCATTTCCACTTTGCTACCTCTGTCAACTATAGCTGTACTTTCACAATATACAGATTAATAATATTTACACTATGTTCTGAAACTATTGTTAATTTCTCCATAATTTGTCTATAATTCAATTCTATAACTTGTAATTCAATAACTAGTGTAGATATTATTGCAGTGTAAATACTATGTACAGTAGGACCAAATATTGTGTTGAGCTTCCTCTCCTTATTTCATGCCTAGTATCATGACTCCCACACATCTTAATGGATAATATTGCTATACAGGAACATAACAGTCATAGTTTAACGTTCTTTAGTAACTCAAGATCATAATTGTGAACTCTAATTTTTTTGTTTTTGAGATGGAGTCTCACTCTGTTGCCCAAGCTGGAGTGCAGTGGCGCCATCATCTCGGCTAACTGCAACCTCTGCCTCCTGGGTTCAAGCGATTCTCTTGCCTCAGGCTCCTGAGTAGCTGGAACTACAGGCACATGCTACCATGCCTGGCTAATTTTTGTATTTTTAGTAGAGACGGGGTTTCGCCATGTTGGCCAGGCTGGTCTCGAACTCCTGACCTCCAGTGATCTGCCTGCCTTGGCCTCCTAGCCTATGTTGGGATTACCGGTGTGAGCCACTGTGCCAGGCCAATATTTTGCTTGCCATAATCCAATGGTGTCCATAGGGTGTACTGAGGTACACAGAGTGCTTTTCTTCTTCTAATGATAGCCATAATTTATTGAACACCTACTAAGTAAGTGTCAGGCATTCTGATGGGCAATTTTCTTACTTTATTTTATTTTAATAACAACCCTGTGTCACTCCTACTTTTATGGATGAGAAAATACAAGTTAATTAACTGAGAGGGCTACATTTGAGTGAAGGACTGACATTAAGTTGGATTGATCAACTCATTCCAGTTTGCCTATGCCTTACCTGGTTTAGCACTGACAGCCCTGTGTCCTGGAAATCCCCTTCTTGGATAAACCAGCATTGTTGGTCACCCCATAAGTCTAGCCTTTCTCTCTGTTATAAAAAAATTCATCATCATCATCATCATCATCATCGTCACAATTTTCATGGCTTGGGCTTCATGGCTCTTCTGCTAGCCAGTTACAAGATTTGCTAATGAGTTGTTCGAATTGGAAGCTCTGACCAAAGCCTGGGCTGATGTCAAAACTGTATGCGTTTGTAGCGCTGTATGTCTCTTATTTTTCAATATATCAAAAAATGTTCTCAATTAGTCTACATTAGGATGATAACTTTTCTATATAAAGCATACCTTTGGAGCCTTCCCTTGCTGGTCCCCCCCATGTTCATCCTCTACTATGGTGTATCTCAGAACTCAGACCTTGAACTTCTTTTCTGTCTACATACTTGCATGATGATTCATTTACTGCCATGACTTTAGATATCATCTGTGTGAGCTAACGACCCCTAAATACACATTGTCAATACAGACTTCTCCCACAAACTCATGACACAGATACTCAGTTACTTATTGGACATCTCCTCTTAGAGGTGAAATAGTTTATCTTAAACTTAAAAATTCAAAAATAAATTTCTCATCTTCCCTGAAAAACTTCCTTCTCTCACAGTCTTCTGCATTTCAAAATAGCAACTCGCTCCTATCAGTTACTCAGGCCACCATTAGAGCCATCCTTGACTCTTCTTTTACTCTCTTAGCCTATAGAAGAATCTGGCAAATCCTGTGAACTATGCCTTCTGATTGCATCCAGAATTTGACCACCTCTCATTGCCTTCACTCAACACCTGGGGCTGAGCCAGGTCTCATTTGGATTATTTCATCAGCCTCTTAATTGATTTCCTTGATTTTATTCTTCCCCACCTGGAGCCTGTTCTCAAGAAAAATCCAGAGTGGTGCTTTTAAAACATATGTAGGATCACTCCTGTTTTCACAGCTTGTTTTCCATCTCACCCAGGGAAGCCCAGCCTGAGGATGGCCTCATGATGTGTGCACATCACCCCCGTTACTGCGCTAACCCCACCAACAGGTATGTTCACGCTGTTCCTTTTGCCTGAAAGGCTCATCCCCGAGTTATCGGAAATCAGGACTGGCTACAGAATATGTGGGACCCAGTGTATAGTGAAAATGTGGGGCTTCTTGTTAAAAAATCATTAGGAATGTCAAGATGCTGACAGCAGAGAATCAAACCAAGTGTAGGTCTCTTCTGAGTATGAGGCCCTGTGTGCAAGTCCGAAAATCCTCAGCACCTTCGGGAGTTTGTTCAACAGTCACTTTCTTATTTTTTATTCTTCTTCTTATTTTATTTTTCTATTTAGCATTTCTCACTCTCTAACTCACTGTATAATTTACTTATTCTGCATTTTCTGTTCTCTCCCTGCATTAGAATATGTGAAGGCCAGGGGTTTTGTTTTGGTCACTGCTGTATCCTCAGCTCCTGGGACAGTGCTTGGCACACAGTGAGCACTTGAATACTTAAAGAGAGAGAGAGAGAGAAAGGAAGGAAGGAAGGAAGGAAGGAAGGGAGAAAGGGAAGGAGGGAAAGAGAGAGGGAGGGAGGGAAGGAAGAAGAGAGGGAGGGAGGGAGGGAAGGAGGGGGCAGGGAAGGAAAGAAGGAAGGAAGGAAGGAAAAGAAGGGAGGAGGACACTGATTTTGTAGCTGTCAGGTAGGAATTATCAGTTTTTTTTTTTTTTTTTTTTTTGAGACGGAGTCTCGCGCTGTTGCCCAGGCTGGAGTGCAGTGGCGGGATCTCAGCTCACTGCAAGCTCCGCCTCCCGGGTTTACGCCATTCTCCTGCCTCAGCCTCCCGTGTGGCTGGGACTACAAGCGCCCGCCAACTCGCCCGGCTAGTTTTTTGTATTTTTTAGTAGAGACGGGTTTTCGCCGTGTTAGCCAGGATGGTCTCGATCTCCTGACCTCGTGATCCACCCCTCTCGGCCTCCCAAAGTGCTGGGATTACAGGCTTGAGCCACCGCGCCCGGCCGGAATTATCAGTTTTTAAATGGATTCTTCAGAGGCAGAATGTCACAGACCTGAGGTATCTGTATAACAATTACACGAATTGTTTTTGTCTGCTTCAGTTTTTACCCCGGGACAGTCTTGGGCCACAGAGCAGCTGGACCTTCTTGCCTTCTAATAACAAATAAAGCCCATATGGGCTTTTTTCGTATGCAATCCTGCCTCTCCTTATAAGGTCCTAAAACTGGGGTTTCTTTCTTTCTTTCTTTTATTTTTCTGAATTATTGGCTCTTTTTATCTTTTAAAGGTGAAATGGTTTCAAATTCAAAAGTTATAAAAGTGAAAAGTCTCTATCTTTGCTTGTCCAGCCACCTAGAAAAAAATACCTCAGAAAACAAAAACAAAAACAAATATTATCATTCAAGACTCTTGTGAGTCTTCCCAAAGATGCTCTATGCAGAGACTGTACTAGCAAATACATGTGTGATATGTATGTATGCCCCGTTTTTCTTTCACAAAAAAATGATAGCATAATAGGATGAGAGAATGGGATAATTTATGTCTCAGTTTTGATTGAGGTGCCAGAACTCCAGGTTCCAAATACTCTCATGTTTCCCACGGAGATGGCAGGGGTCTGTTCTAGTATTAGAAAAAGGGTTTTTGAAAACGGGTATTGCAACCCTTGAGCCTTTGCCACGTGAGGGTATAAAAGATGTTGGAAAACCCAAGGTGGAATTAGAGATTGATGAGGAGGAAGCTGTTGCCTTGAGCTTTGAGCTCCATACCCCGTTCCCACAGGGAAGCAGGATTTCCCTCAGTTTCAGCTCAGGGCTGAAGTGGCTTGTCCATCAAGGTGATTTTTTGCCTCACAGGGGACAGTTGGCAATGTCTGGAGACATTTTGGGTTGTCCCAGCTCGGGGGCTGCTGCTGGCATCTATTGGCTAGTGGCCAGAAATCCTGCTTGTCTTAGTCTGTTTGCAACAAAATATCTTGAAATGGGTAATTTCTTTTTTTTTTTTTTTTTTTGAGACGGAGTCTCGCTCTGTCGCCCAGGCTGGAGTGCAGTGGCGCGATCTTGGCTCATTACAAGCTCCGCCTCCCGGGTTTACGCCATTCTCCTGCCTCAGCCTCCCGAGTAGCTGGGACTACAGGCTCCTGCCACCACGCCCGGCTAATTTTTTGTATTTTTAGTAGAGATGGGGTTCACTGTGTTAGCCAGGATGGTCTCGATTCCCTGACCTCGTGATCCGCTCACCTTGGCCTCCCAAAGTGCTGGGATTACAGGCGTGAGCCACCGCGCCCGGCCGAAATGGGTAATTTCTAAAAACCAGACATTTACTGTTCACAGTTCTGGAGGCTGGAAAGTCCGAGATCAAGGTGCTGGCAGGTTTGGTGTCTGGTGAGGACTGCTCTATGCTTCAGAGTTGGTGCCTTGCTGCTGCATCCTCATGTGGTGAAAGCGACAAGCATGCTCCCTCAAGCCTCTTTTATAAGGGCAAGAATCCCAATCATAACGGTAGAGCCCTCACGACCTAATCACTTCCCAAAGACCCCACTCTTAGTAGTATACATTGGGTATTAGGTTCCAACATACGAATTTTGGGCGGACACCAACATTCAGACCACAGTGCTGCTAAACATCCTCAAATGCATATGATAGTCCCCTGCAATAACAAAATAAATGCCCCAAAGGTCAATATTGTTGACTGAGAAACATTGGCCCAAGGAAAGGGGCCTTTTAGTCTCTCTGTGAACTGGTTAAATGTCTTTTGCAGTTGGTGGATGCAGGGGACCCATGTTTAGAGGCTGGGGCTGGCTCTCCGTGCTAGTGGAGGAGAGAGGCGAAGGTGCTGAATAGGGAGCCATCTCCATCTGCTGATAGAGGATGCTGAACAATTGCTGTGATCCAGATAAGGATGGTGAGTGAGAGAGTGTGTACGTATGCAGAAATGCGTGTGCGTGAGACAAGAGAGCGAGAAAGGGAAAGAACAGAAAGATTGAGGGAGCACTGCCTGGAGAGGTGAGCTCAGGTGAAAGAGGCAGGAGGGATACTGAGAAGCTCTGGGAGAAGGGAGCAGTCGGGAGTACTAACCTACACCAGGGGAGATACAGGCAAGATATCTCCAGTTGGGGGAAGATGTGGTGCATAGGGAGGTGCCTCCAAAGAACTTCCCCAAGTACTTCAGGAGACAATGAGTCTGCATCAAACACCTGGAAAGCCCAGAGAGCTGATAACAGTTCTCAACACAATCAAGCAAGTTAGAGCCTGGCTGACACTCCAGTGGCACACAGAGAATAAAATCCATAGCTCACAAGATCCTACTGGATTTGACCACTGCTGGCCTCTCTAACTTCACCTTCCCTTCATTACTTTGCTCTGGCCACAGTGGATCTCTGGCTGATCCCTGAACACACCAAGCTTACTCTGACCTCAGGGCCTTCGTGCTTGCTTTTTCTACCTTGCATCTCTGTTGCCTCTCTTCATGCAAGTCTCTGCCCAAATGCCATCATCTCAGAGAGATCTTTCCTGATCAGTCCATCTAAAATAGGCAAGCAACTGGTCACTATCTCCTTGCCTTGCTTTATTTCTCTTCAGACCACTTGCTGTCTAACCTTTTGTTATAATGTATTCACTTACTGTGTCATTCCTCCGTTATAAAGTAATATCCCTCCAGGAAAGAAACTTCACCTTTATATTCCCAGGGCCTATGGCAAATTTAACATCTGATAAGTGTGCAATAAATATTTGTTTAATAAAGGAAAGAACAAGTATCTGAGCAAGCTGCTGTGATTTGCCAAGCTGTTTGATTTGGCTTCACCTTTGTGAATGAGTGGAGTCTTAGCTCACTTCGGCCTCCTCTCATGCTGAGCTGTTTGCTCAGGTAGTGTTATGAGCACACCTTATGTCCAGTGTCTCCTCAGCAAACGTCTACTCACCTCAGCTCTGACCCTGCCCATCCACTGACATTCTCCTGTCAAATTCCCTGGTCCCTCAGCAAAAGACATGGATGGCAAGGGAAAAGATGGCAGGGCCAAACACTTCACACAGCTTTTCAGATAAAAAGCTCTCTAGGACCTTCCTGTTCAAGCACTTCAGGTTAAAAGCTGTCAATTAAAAAATTAAAAGAGCACAATGACTGCCTGTGCTCTATTATTTTTCTAAGTCAAGTATGGCTGTGCTTTATTTATATTCTAATTTAAGAAATATATCTTTTTACCTTTTTTTTTTTTTTTAAACAGAGTATCACTCTGTCTCCCAGGCTGGAGTGCAGTGGCACAATCTTGGCTCACTGCAACCTCTGACTCCTGGGTTCACGTGATTCTTGTGCTTTAGCCTCCAAATAGCTGGGACTACAGGCACCCGCCACCACGTTCAGCTAATTTTTGTATTTTTAGTAGAGACGGGGTTTCACCATGTTGGCCAGGCTGATCTCAAACTCCTGACCTCAAGTGATCTGCCCGCCTCAGCCTCCCAAAGCGCTGCGATTGCTAGTGTGAACCACGGCATCTGGCCCTATTTCTTTTGTTCTTCTTTTATTGTGCTATATAATGTATCTAAAGTGCTAACACACACACACACACACAGACACACAGACACACACACACACAATCATTTTAGTACTGACTAGGTCAAGAAATAAAACACTGCTACCACACAAAGGGCAAAAGTGGGGGCTCCTACTTGTGAACCCCAAATATCTGAGATAGGTCTCAGTCAATTTAGGAAGTTTATTTTGCCAAAATTAAGGATGCACAACCCTGACACAGCCTCAGGACGTTCTGACAATATGTGTGTAAGGTGGTCAGGGTATAGCTAGGTTTTATATCATTTAGAGAGATGTGATACATCAATCAATATATGTAAGATGTATATTGGTTCAGTCCAGAATCATGGGACAACTCTAAGCAGGGAGGGGGCTTCCAGGTCATAGGTAGATAAGAGAAAAAGGGTTGTATTTTTTTGAGTTTCTGATTAGCCTTTCCAAAGGGAGCAATCAGATATGCATTTGTGTCAGTGAGCAGGGGGATGACTTGGAATAGAATGGGAGGCAAGTTTTTCCCTAAGCAGTTCTCAGCTTGACTTTTCCTTTTAGTTTAGTGATTTTGGGGTCCCAAGATTTATTTTCCTTTCACATACTTAATTACTGCCGCCTCCCTACCTATTAGAAGTCATTCATCCTGACTTTTGTAACAGTTTATTTGCATTCAAAAAATTTTTATCATCTGTGGATACATTTCCAAATAAGATAGTTTATTTTCCTATTTCTGAACACTATTTGAATGAAGTCATACTTTATGAATTTTGTTGTTTCTTCTTTTGCTCAATGTTATATTTATGGGGGTCATCCAAATTGTGGCACATAGCTGAGTTTGTTCATTTTCATTACTCTGAAGTATTCCATTATAGGACTAAATCACACTTGGAAAAATCAGTTCTAATACTGGTGGACATTTGGGTTGTTTCCAGTTTGGGCCTATTGCGGAAAATGCTTTTATGAACATACATACTTATAGATGTATTTTGGTGCTGGTGTGCACCATTCTTTTTTCCTTTGAGTGAGCACAATTAACACAATGTACACCATTTCTCAAAGACATATTCTGGCCGTGCGCGGTGGCTCACATCTGTAATCCCAGCACTTTGGGAGGCCGAGGCGAGTGGATCATCTGAGGTCAGGAGTTTGAGACCAGCCTGGCCAACACGGTGAAACCCCGTCTCTACTAAAAATACAAAAAATTAGCCAGACATGGTGATGGGTGCCTGTAATCCCAGTTACTTGGGAGACTGAGGCAGGAGAATTGGTTGAACCCAGGAGGCAGAGGTTGAAGTGAGCCAAGATTGCACCATTGCACTCCAGCCTGGGAAACAAGAGTGAAAAAAAAAAAAAAAAAAAAAAAAGATGTATTCTTAGGCCTGGGTTTGTTAGGTCATATGTATGTCAACTTCCTAGGTGGTATCAAACTGTTTCTAAAGATTGGTACCCACCAACCCCCATCCACACAGCAAGCAATGGAGGAGACTTCCTATCGCTCAGCAAACTTACCAATAATTGGTGTTGTCAAGTTATTCAATTAGTTTTTAGATTTTCTATTTTTTAGAGACAGGATCATGCTCTGTCACCCAGGCTGGAGTATAGTGGCATGATCATAGTTCACTGCATCCTTGAACTTCTGGGCTCAAGGGATCCTCCCATTTCAGCCTCCTGAGTTGCTGGGACTACAGGTGCATACCACCATGCCTGGCTCATTTTTAATTTTGTTTTGTACAGAAGGGGGTCTGTGCTGTGTTGCCTAGGCTGGTCTCGAACTCCTGGTCTCAAGTGATCCTCCCACTTTGGCCTCCCAAAGTGCTGGGATTACAAGCATAACCACCATGCCTGTTTAAATTATTTTTTAGGTTAGAAAAAATGGACCTGGCGCGGTGGCTCACGCCTGTAATCCCAGCACTTTGGGAGGCCGAGGCGGGTGGATCATCTGAGGTCAGGAGTTCGAGACCAGCCTGGCCAACATGGTGAAACCCCATCTCTACTGAAAAAAAAAAAAAGAAAAATACAATAAATTAGCCAGGTGTGGTGACGCATGCGTGTAATCCCAGCTACTCAGGAGGCTGAGGCAGGAGAATCACTTGAACCCGGGATGCTGAGGTTGCAGTGAGCCAAGATCCCGCCCTTGTACTCCAGCCTGAGCAACAAGAGCGAAACTTCATCTCAAAAAGAAAGAAAGAAAGAAAGAAAGAAAGAAAATAAAAAAAGAAAAAATGACGGGTAGGAGTCAGGACTGACTTGCAGCTCCCACTTGGACAGAAAGAAGAATGTGAGAAGACTCACATTGAAACCTTATTTGCAAAATTATAACTGAAGAAATTATGACAGTGAAATAAATTAGTCCTGACGGACTCTATCTTGCTTCTAACCCTTCAGCTGTTCTTGTCCATTCCTGGGCATAGGCTGAACCAACTTGGGGAAGGAAGTCAGTTCGTGGTTTGACTCTGAAACAAAATTGATAACACCCCTTTCCTGAAAAGACCCCCTTCTTACCTGGGGTCCAGTCTGCCTTTGCAGGACTAACAAATTAGCTACAAGATTAGAAATTACAGTTTAGGGGCATGCAGCCTCTGGCTCCAAGAGTCTGAACCTCCCCAAATTGCTCCCGGGGGTAACATCACTATTGTGAAACCTAACATCATTGCTTAAGATATTTTGCAGACCCTGCACTTGATGGATCAGCTGACACCACCCAGACCAGTAATCTGGCCCAACCAGTTCTGCCATCCTACTCAGGAACAGGATACATTCAGAAAACCTATCTTCGACCTCCTATGATTCCATTTCTAACCTGACCAATCAGCACTCCTCACTTTCCAAGCCCCTACCCACCAAATCATCTTTAAAAACTCTGATCCCTGAATGCTCAGGGAGACTGATTTGAGTAATAATGAAATTTCGGTCTCCCATACAGCTCGCTCTGCATGAATTACTCTTTGTCCATTGCAATTCCCCTGTCTTAATACATCGGTTCTGTCTAGGCAGCAAGCAAGGTGAACCTGTTGGGTGGTTACAACATCATAAACCTTCGCTTCAAGAACTACCTTAGGAACGTACCAGGAAAACTGAAAGAGATCACTGACCCCTTGTAGCTTGCTGCTGCAAACTCCATGAGACAGCTGAAAAACTGTGAGTGCCCGAAGTGTGAAAGGGAGAAAGTCCACCTCTGAACACACATCCTCACTGGGGAAACTGAAAATCCCTATCATGGGAGAAGGATTTAACGTTACCTAGAGCTGAAACAAACTTAGAGAGCTGAGAAGAATATAAAAGTAGAAGAAGCAGCGGGAAGAGACCTGTGGGCACTCCCAGTCCCCGGGGAAGTCATCTGGGACTTGATCTCACAGAGGTCCTGGGGAGGCTGCCAGTGAAATTGGGTAAGGACCTCAGGGAGAAGAAAACTTCTAGACGGATTCTGTAATAAATTCGACTAAGTGCAAATTTTCCAGGACAGAATCCGGGGTTGGGGGGCGAATGGGAAGTGCAGATATGAGCACAGAAGCCGCTGTGGTGGGTGGGGAGATGGAGAAGCCTGAAAGCCCTGCTTACTTTCTCAGCTGGAAGGCTTGTAGCCTAGGCAAGATCTCAACCCTGCTTATCGGCTGCCTGGATATAAACTTGGTGCTGTTGGTGGGGCACAATGGGAGTGAGACTGGCCTTGCTGGCTGTGTGGGAGCTGGATGAGGTCTGTCACTATTGGCTCTCTTCCACTTCCCTGGTGACCTGTACAAAGCAGCGGAGGCAGCCATAATCTTCTTGAGAACGTAATTCCATTGGCCTGAGAACCACACCCCATCCACTCAGTGGGGGCAGCAGCAAACCCTGCCCAAGGAGACTGAGCTCAGACATGCCCAGCGCTGCCCCACCTGAAAGTCTTTCTCTACATGCCCTGGTAGCCAAAGACAAAAGACGAAATCTCTTGGGAGCTCTATGGCCTCGCCCATCACCTGAGAAACCTGAATGTTTATCCAAGAGACCTTAGGACAAGTTTGTATCCCCCCATGCCACCGCAGCTGATGCTTTCTTGAAAGCGCCACCTCCTGGCTGATGAACAACTAACTCAAGCCAATACAGCAACTCATAAAAGAACAACGCTGCTCCAAGAAAGGAGAAAATAACAGCTAATTTCACCGCCTGAAACACCCTGGCTAATTGGAGATCCTGCATCTGTCCACATGATAACTTCACTGCTAGCACAACCAGCATTTGAGAAAACCAATGTACTAAACAAAACTATAACCAACGACCCTCACAGAGTGCATTTTACTCCCCTGTCAACTCCACTGGTGCTGGTGTCCACAACTGAGACACCTGAAGATGGATCACATCACAAGATTTTTTGTAGACACTCCCCAGTACCAGCCTGGAGCCTGGTAGCTCCACTGAGTGGCTAGACCCAGAAGTGCAATAACAGTCACTGCAGTCCGACTTTCAGGAGGCCCCATCCCTAGGGGAAGGGGGAGAGTACCACATCAAGGGAGCACCCCATAGGACAAAGGAATCTGAAAGCAGACCTTGAGCCCCATATCTTTCTTCTGTCATAGTCTACCCAAATGAGAAGGAAGCAGAAAAACAATTCTGGTAATATGACAAAACAAGGTTCTTTAACACCCCCAAAAGATCACACTAGCTCACCAGCAGTGAATCCAAACCAAGAAGAAATCTCTGAATTGCCAGAAAAAGAATTCAGAAGGTTGGTTATTAAGCTACTCAAAGGAGGCACCAGAGAAAGGTGAAAAACAAAGAAAAGTTTTAAAAAGTACTGGTTGTGTTAGTCCATTTTCACACTGCTATCAAGATACTACAGAGACTGGGTAATTTATAAATAAAAGAGGTTTAATTGGCACAGTTACATATGGCTAGGGAGGCCTCAGGAAACTTACAATCATGGCAGAAGGCAAGGGAGAAGCAAGCACCTTCTTCACAAGGTGGCAGTAGAGATAGAACACACAAAAGAAATGCCAGACACTTATCAAACAACAAAATCTCATGAGAACTCCCTCACTATCATGAGAACAGCATGGAGGAAACCACCCCCATGCTCCAATCACCTCCCACCAGGTCCTTTCCTTGACATGTGGGGATTACAATTTGAGATGAGATTTGGGTGGGGACACAGAGACAAACCATATCATAGGATATGGACAAAAAACATCACCAGAAAAATAGATAGCATAAATAAACAACAATCACAACCTCTGAAAATGAAAGGCACATTTAGAGAAATGCAAAATACACTGGAAAGTTACAATTATAGAATCGAACAAGTAGAAGAAAGAGCTCAAAGACAGGCTTTTGAATTAACCCAATCCAACGAAGAAAAAGAAAAAAGAATTTAAAAAAATGATCAAAGCCTCCAAGAAGTTTGGGATTATGTTAAATGACCAAACCCGAGAATGATTAGTGTTCCCAAGTTAGAAGAGAAATCTAGAAGTTTGAAAAACTTATTTTAGGAAATAATCAAGGAAAACTTCCCTGGCCTTGCTAGAGATCTAGACATCTTAATACAAGAAGCTCAAAGAACACCAGGAAATTTATCACAGGAAGGTCATCACCTAGGCATATAGTCATCAGGTTATCTGAAGTCAAGATTAAGAATCTTAACAGCTGTAAGACAAAAGCATCAGGTTACCTATAAAGGAAAATATATCAGATTAACAACAGATTTCTCAGCAGAAACTCTACAAGCTAGAAGGGATTAGGGTCCTATCTTTAGCCTCCTTAAACAAAACAATGATCAGCCAAGATTTTGTATCCAGTGAAACTAAGCTTCAGAAATGAAAGAAAGATAAAGTCTTTTTCAGACAAACAAATGCTGAGAGAATTCACCATTACCAAGCCAGCACTACACGCTTGGAAATATACAACCCCCCTAGATTATATCAGGAAGAAATAGAAACCCTTAACAGATTAATAACATGCAGCAAGATTGAAATGGTAATAAAATTACCAACAAAAAAAGTCCTGGATCAGATAAATTCACAGCTGAATTCTATCAGATATTCAAAGAAGAATTGGTACCAATCCTATTGACACTGTTGCAAAAGAAAGAAAAAGAGGGAATCTTCCCTAAATTATGCTATGAAGCCAGTATTACCTTAATATTATACCAAAACCAGCAAAGGACATAATCAAAAAAGAAAACTATGGACCAATATCCCCGATGAGCCTAGATGCAAAAATCCTCAACAAAATACCAGCTAACTGGATCCAACGGCATATCTAAAAGGTAATCCATAGTAATAAAAAGGGTTTCCTACCAGGGATGCTGGGATGGTTTCACATATGCAAGTCAATAAATGTGATACACCATATAAACAGAATTAAAACCAAAAATCACATGATCATCTCAATAAATGTAGAAAAAGCATTTGACAAAATCCAGCATCCTTTTATGATTAAAACTGTCAACAAAATTGGCATAGAAGGAACATACATTAAGGTAATAAAGGCCATCTCTGACAGACCCACAGCCAACATTATACTGAGTGGAGAAAAGTTGAAAGCATTCCTCCCGAGAACTGGAACAAGACAAGGATGCCCGCTTTCACTACTTCTATTTAACATAATACTGGAAGTCCTAGCCAGAGCAATCAGACAAGAGAAAGAAAAAAAGGGCATCTAAATTGGTAAAGAGAATGTCAAACTGTCATTTGCTATTGATATGATTACATACTTAGAAAACCCTAAAGACTCATCCAAAAAGTTTCTAGAACAGATAAATGAATTCAGTAAAGTTTCAGGATACAAAATCAATGTACACAAATCAGTAGCACTGCTATACACCAACAGTGACCATCATTCTTCACAGAACTAGAAAAAACAATCCTAAAATTTTTATGGACCCAAAAAAGAGCCTGCATAGCCAAAGCAAGACTAAGCAAAAAGAACAAATCTGGAGGCATCACATTACCTGACTTCAAACTATACTATAAGGCTACAGTCACCAAAACAACATGGTACTGGTATGAAACTAGGCACACAGACCAAGGGAACAGAATAGAGAACCCAGAAATAAAGCCGAATACTTACAGTCAACTGATCTTTGACAAAGCAAACAAAAACATAAAATGGGGAAAGGACACCGTATTCAACAAATGGTGCTGGGATAACTGGCAGGCCACATGTAGAAGAATGAAACTGGATCCTCATCTCTCACCTTATACAAAAACCAACTCAAGATGAATCAAAGACTTGAAATCTAAGACCTGAAACCATAAAGATTCTAGAAGATAACATCAGAAAAACCCTTCTAGACATTGGTTTAGGCAAAGACTTCATCACCAAGAACCCAAAAGCAATGCAATTAAAACAAAGATAAATAGATGGAACTTAATTAAACTAAAAAGCTTCTGCACAGAAAAAAAAAAAAAATCAAACAGACAACCCACAGAGTAGGAGAAAATCTTTACGATTTATTCATCTGACAGAGGACTAATATCCAGAATCTACAAGAAACTCAAACAAATTAGCAAGAAAAAGAAAAACAATTTCTTCCAAAAGTGGGCTAAAGGACATGAATACACAATTCTCAGAATAATTACATACAAATTTATTTTATATACAAATGGCCAACAAACATGAAAAAATGCTCACCATCACTAATTATCAGGAAAATGCAAACCAAAGCCACAATGCGATATTATCTTACTCCTGCAAGAATGGCCATAATTTAAAAAATAAAAATAAAAAATGTTAGTGTGGATATGGTGAAAAGGCAACACTTTTTTTTTTTTTTTTTTTTTTTGAGACGGAGTCTCGCTTTGTTGCCCAGGCTGGAGTGCAGTGGCACCATCTCGGCTCACTGCAAGCTCCGCCTCCTGGGTTCACGCCATTCTCCTGCCTCAGCCTCCGAGTAGCTGGGACTACAGGCACGCACCACCACGCCCGGCTAATTTTTTGTATTTTTAGTAGAGACGGGGTTTCACCGTGTTAGCCAGGATGGTCTTGATCTCCTGACCTCGTGATCCGCCCACCTCAGCCTCCCAAAGTGCTGGGATTACAGGTGTGAGCCACCACGCCCGGCTAAGGCAACACTTTTATGCTACTGGTGGGAATGTAAACTAGTACAACCACTGTGGAAAACAGTGTGGAGTTTTTTTTTAAAGAATTAAAAGTAGATCTATTATTTGATCCAGCAATCCCACTACTGGGTATCTACCCAGAGGAATAGAAGTCATTTTATGAAAAAGACACTTGAACATGCATGTTTAAAGCAGCACAATTCACAACTGTAAAAATATGAAACCAGCCCAAATGCCCATCAACCAACAAGTGAATAAAGAAAATGTGGTACATATATACCATGGAATACTACTCAGCCATTAAAAGGAATAAAATAATGGCATTCACAGCAACCTGGATGGAGTTGCAGACCATTATTCTAAGTAAAGTATTCTAAGTAAAGTAACTCAGAAATGAAAAACCAAACATCGTATGTTCTCACTTACAAGTGGGAACTAAGCTAGGAGGCCACAAAGGCATAAGAATAATGTAATACAATTGACTTTGGGGACCTGAGGGGAAGCATAGGAGGGGGGTGAGGGATAAAAGATTACACATTGGGTACAGTGTACACTGCTCAGGTGATGGCTGCACTAAAATCCCAGAAATCACCACTAAAGTACATTTTCATGTAACCAAACACCACCTGTTCTCCCAAAACCTATTGAAATAAAAAATATATATTTTTGTAAGTTTCTTGCTAATGGTCAGTTTAGAGTTTTTTCTGTCTTAAAATTTTTTGCAATTACAAAAACTGTAATGAAACTGACCTCATAGATTATCTTGGCAAAGTTAAAATTTTTTTAAATTTTATTTTAGATTCGAGGAGTACACGTGCATGTTTATTACATGAATATATTGCATACTGGTGGGCTTCTAGTGTACCCATGACCCAAATAGGGAACATCGTATCCAATAGGAAATTTCTCAACCCTCTCCTCCCTCCCCCTCCCCCCTTTTGGAATCCTCAGTGTCTATTATTTCCATCTTTATGTCCATGTGTACCTATTGCTTAGCTCCTGTTTACAAGTGAGAACGTGATATTTGATTTTCTTTTCCTGCATTATTAGTTCACTTAGGATAATGGCCTTCAGCTCCATCCACATTGCTGCAAAGGACATAATCTTATCCTTTTTCATGGCTGCTTGGCAAACTTCTGTAAATCTATCCATAGTATATCTCCCTTTTAGTGGGAAAGCTGGGCCAAAGGTGCTGTAAATATGATAGTCACTGCCAAATGTTCTTCCCCAAGATTCCATCAGTTTATATTCCCAAAAGCCTACTTCCTCATGTCGTCAACAACATTGGCTAGCATCAAACTTTAAAATGTTTGCTAATCTCATAGATATTTCACTTTTTGTCTTGATTTGTACTTATCTAAGTTTATTTATTTATTTTTCATGACTGTAACTTTTTTTGAAAACTGCCAGTTCTTATCTTTTGTCTATTTTTATATTGGGTTGTCATTTTATTCTTATTAATTTATACAGGCTTTTTATAAATTAAGGAAATTAGCCTTTTGCTATCATATATACCGCAGTCATATATTTTGCTATCATATATACTGCAAATATCTTTTTTAAATTTGACACTGATTTTTAGACTTTGTTTAGGCTACTTTTATTTCATACTGAAAAAATTTTGTGTATTCACATTTACCAGTTTTTTTACTTTATGATCTTTAGATTTTACATCCTTCTTAGTAAGGCTTTTCATCTTCACTCATGCTTTCTTTTTGAAATTTTATGGTTTATTTTATGTTCAATTCCTTAATATATGTTAAATCTTTGATAATTTAAGTTTAAATCTTTGGGTCTTTTTAGAGACAGGGTCTCACTCTGTTGCCCAAGCTGGAATGCAGTGATGTATTATAGCTTACTCACTGCAGCCTCAAATTCCTGGACTCAAGTGATCCTCCTGCCTTAGCTTCCAGAGTAACTGGGACTACAGGTGCACACCACCACACTTGACTCATTAAAAAAAATTTTTTTTTTAGAGATGGGGTATTGCTATGTTGCTCCTGGGCTCAAGCAATCCTTAGCTTCCTAAAGTGCTGGGATTACAAGGTGTGAGCTCCCACACCTGGTGTATGTTTAAGTTTTTGAGGCATCAAAAGTACAGAATGCAGGAGGAATCTAGCCTTTCCCCTTAATTTGTCAATGAATTCATGTTTATCCTCTTTGTTTAAAATGTAGCCTTTACCGTGAACTTAAATGCTCTAGGCATTTGGTTTAATTTTGGGCTCTCCACTTTGTTTTACTGATGTCTATTTTTTCTATAGAAACTGTTTTACGTTTTGCTCACTGCTTGGATTTAAAAAAGCAAAAACTTCTTTTTTTTTCCCTCAATCAGAAAGTCAAAGCCATATGCAGGCACAAAGAATGCAAGCACTGGAAGCACACTTTAGCAAGGGGCTGTGGGAGACGGATTAATGTGTGGCCATCTGGTGCACAGGATAATGGATTGTTGGGGCCAGGGGTATATAGGTATAATCTTCTTGTTGATTCTTAATGGGAAGAAATGATCTGTATAAACATAGCAATGGAAAGTTAGGCACTATATATATATTAGTGCCAATATCTTGGGGCAAAGTCTAGTTTCATTAAAAATAGTAATATATCTAGTAAATAGCTGATTAGTTGTTCTTTATTTAAGGAGTTACAGTGCAATCAAGCTGGTGTTTACTGGCTATAAAAAGGAGATGAACAGTGGCCTTCCTCAGATAGGAAGGAGAACTGGTGTAGTAAATTTCTGTCTTATATCCCCAAGAAATGGCTCAGTTTTCTAAAAAGACGAAGGCCTTTAAATACTACAATATACTTTATATTTACTATTTTGAATGGATAAATTTCTTAGATGCATCACAATCATCCCTCTCATATTTCTAAAATTTTCGTTAATATAGATCAGACACAATTGTGAATAAATCAGGTAGCACAGCAAAACAATACTCCTCAGTCTTACATACTCCTGGTATACTGGAGCAACTACATTTTATTTCTTTCTATGTTTGATTTTTCTGGTGGTTTCCTCCTTATTTGTATATGTCCTCTGCATACTACTTTTTGATATGTCATCTTTAGACATTCTATTTTGCCTGTATGCTATGATAGTTGGTGTTTGCTGCCCTGTACCCACACCTACCCCAGCCTATGCAGTTACATCACCTTCCTCTCTTCTTCCATGATTGCCCATGCACTGTCAATTACTCATACCTCTACTGTTTTTTCTTCTTTCTTTCTTTCTTTCTTTCTTTCTTTCTTTCTTTCTTTCTTTCTTTCTTTCTTTCTTTCTTTCTTTCTTTCTTTCTTTCTTTCTTTCTTTCTTTCTTTCTTCCTTCCTTCCTTCCTTCCTTCCTTCCTTCCTTCCTTCCTTCCTTCCTTCTTCCTTCTTCCTTCTTCCTTCTTCCTTCTTTCTTCTCTCTCTGTCTCTCTCTCTCTCTCTCTCTCTCTCTTTCTTTCTTTCTTTTTTTTGAGATGGGGTTTCACTCTTGTTGCCCAGGCTGGAGTGCAATGGCATGATCTCAGCTCACTGCAACCTCTGCCTCCCAGGTTCAAGCGATTCTCCTGCCTGAGCCTCCTGAACAGCTGGGATTACAGGTGCCTGCCATGATGCCTGGCTGATTTTTTGTACTTTTAGTAGAAACGAGGTTTTGCCATATTGACCAGGTTGGTCTTGAACTCCTGACCTCAGGTGATCCACCCGCCTCTGCCTTCGAAAGTGCTGGGATTACAGGGGTGAGCCACTGCGCCCTGCCCTCTATTGCTTTTTCCATGGGCTCCAGGCACCGTCCCTTGACTCTTCCACTTTTGTCCTTTGTGCTTACAGTTTATTCTCCCCTTCCTTCTCCTTTCCATTCCTCTACATTTTTCAACTATGTTTTTACTTTTACATATCAAAGTTGATAACATCTGTTCTCTGTTCTAAGAACACAGTCAACTCTCCAAAGATTTGTTCAGTTATGAGGGTCAGAAGAAGGTGGTGCTGTCATAGGGCCAGAGGTAGCACCCACACTGCCTTCAAGGGGCTTACAGTTCAGGAGAGGAGAGAGACATGTAAACGAATAACAGACTGGGTGCCATGGCTCATGCCTGTAGTTCCAGCACTTTGGGAGGCTGAGGCAGGAGGATTGTTTGAGCCCAGGAGTTCGAGACCAGCCTGAGGAACATGGCGAAACCCCCTCTCTACAAAAGAAAAATTAGTTGGGTGGTGTGACTGGCATAGTCCCAGTTACCTGGGAGGGAGGCTGAGGCAGGAGAATCATCTCAGCCCAGAGGGTTGAGGATGCAGTGAGCCAAGAGGCAGGAGAATCATCTGAGCCCAGAAGATGGAGGATGCAGTGAGCCAAGAGGCAGGAGAATCGTCTGAGCCCAGAAGGTCAAGGATGCAGTGAACCAAGATTGGGCCACTGCACTCTAGCTTGGGCAACAGAGCAAGACCCTGTCTCAAAAACAAAAAACAAGCAAACCAAGAAAACCACACACACAAAACAAGTAAGGACGATACAAGTATTAAATGCTCTATAAAGATGCTTTTAGAGTGCAGTGGGTCTCCGGGCACTCTAGCAGCTCCCTCCTAATCTATGCATCTCCAACTCTTTCTCCAAATTTTCATCCTTCAGGTGGTGAAAGTGCAAAGGTTGCAAAACCAGTTTTCAGGAATGTTGTTTCCAGGCTCTGCTTCAAATTATGGTGGTGGTTGCCACTTAGAATTTGTGGCCTGAGCAAAACGAAACAAAAACCAACCAAACAAAAAACTAGTAATGTTTATTGTTTCTAGAGAGGAAACTGAGTGGTGCCAAGACAGGAGTGAAAGAGGAGGCTTCCCACTTTTGTATGTCTTGAATTCTAAGCCTCTGCTACCTGCCATAAATATAAATTTAAAAATATAGCCAAGAATTACGAAAAACATTTTCTGACATGTCAGTCTGAGGACTTCAGAACGAGAGCACCAAGGGAGAGTTGAATTAAAAGAGAGTCTGGGTGCCTTGGAGGACTCTCGAGGAAAACGTGCATCTTCCGGTACAAACAAGTCCTGAGGTGAAGAGCCAGCCAGATGAAAGGAGCTCACGCTATTTTCGCATGTATATTGAATGTCCACGGGACGCCCCTTCTGAAAGCAGACTTTAAAACTTGAAACTCTTCTCATCCAGCGACAGTATCTAGTTTTCATAACATTTTTTACATCAGAGGTTGCAATGTAGACAAGCTGGAAAAGGTACAACTGACTGTGTTTCAAGAAGAGCGGTCTGCAGTGTGGCAGGTCTACCCTGCTCTGATCCAGGCTGTTTTTTGCTCCAGGTCCCAACTTCGCAGTCATATATGTAATCAAGACTAATGAAGCTCAATTTGTGAAATCAGTGAGGGCTATATTTTCCAATTGCGAGTAGGGGTCATTGTATCACAGTAAGAAATTGATTTCATGTTGCAAGCCAGTATATACATTCATAAAAATTCACACATTCATATATACATTGGAAATAAATAATACTTCCTTTACACAATAATACTTTAAATAATACTTCCATTATTTCCATAAAATAATACTTCCTTTAATCACATGAGATGGACTCAATTTTCTTTATTTTTTACTGTTATTATATATGTATATATTTTCTTTTCTTTTTTTTTTTTTTTGAGACAGGATCTCATGCCATCACCCAGGCTGGAATGCAGTGGCGTGATCTTGGTTCACTGCAACCTCAACCTCCCAGGGTCAAGGGATCCTCCCACCTCAGCTTCCCAAATAGCTGGGACTACAGAAGGGCACCATCATGCCTTGCTAATTTTTGTTTTTTTTTTGTAAATATGGGATCATCAAACTTCTGGGTCCCAGGGATCTGCCTGCCTTGTGCTCCCAAAATGCTGGGATTACAGGTGTAAATCTGGCCATATTTTTATGTTTATTTTTATTTTTTGAGACAGGGTCTCAATCTTGCCCAGGCTGGAGTGCAATGGTGCAAACACAGCTCACGGCAGCCTCGACCTCCTAGGCTCAAGCAATCCTCCCACCTCAGCCTCCCTAGTAGCTGGAACTACAAGCATGATTATTTTTTATTTTTTGAGACGGTCTTGCTCTGTTGCCCAGACTGGAATGCAGTGGTGCATTCTTTGTTTACTGCAGACCCAACCTCCCTGGACTCAGGTGATCCTCTCACCTCAGCCTCCTGAGTAGCTGGGACTACGGGCATGCACCACCACACCCAGCTAATTTTGTTTTATTTACTTTTTTATAGAGAGGAGGTCTCATTATGTTGCCCAGGGTGGCTCAAACTCCTGGGCTCAAGCGATCCTCCCAACTCAGTGTCCCAAAGTGCTGGCTTGGGCCACCATGCCTGCCTGGCTCTCAATTTTCTCTTTAATTCTTTCTGATTTGATTTTTTTTTTCAGCTTTATGAGCTGGAAGGGTCTGATTGACAAATTAAAATTGCATATATTTAGGCTGTATGATGTGATGTTATATGTATGTATGTATTGTGAAATGACTCCCACAATCAAGCTGATTAACATATCCCTCTCCTCACACAGTTACCATTTATTTTTTGTGGCGAGGACACTTGAGATATACTCACCTAGCACATTTCAAGTATGCAATACATTGCTATTAACTGTAGTCACTATGCTGTTCATTAAGTCCTCAGTACTTATTCATCCTATTTTATTTTATTTTTTTGAAACAGGATCTCCCTCTGTCACCCAGGCTGGCGTGCAACCTCTCATTACAGCTCTCCTTCCTGGGCTCAACCAATCCTCCAGCCTCAGCCTCTCGAGTAGCTGGGACTATAGCCATAAACCTCTAGGCCTGGATAATTTTTATATTTTTTGTAGATATGGAGTTTTGCTATGTTGCCCAGGCTGGTCTTGAACTCCTAAACTCAAAGCAATCTGTCCACCTCAGCTTCCTAAGCTGCCTATTTGATATTTTCTAATGCTGATAACAGCCCACTAAATTTATTTAAGACCTATAGTTTGGAAAATCCTGAGCTAGACTACATACATGTATACTGAGTCATGATATAAAAGGCATATTTTACAATGATCACTTTAAATTAAATTTGAAAAACAAATTACTAGGCCATGTTATAAATGTTGAAATTTGCTTGTGTTGTCATTGTTAAAATCTCTTCTGTCAAGATCCCTTGTGGCCGGGCACAGTGGCTCATGCCTGTAATCTCAGCACTTTGGGAGGCCGAGACAGGTGGATCACCTGAAGGTCAGGAGTTCGAGACCAGCCTGGCCAACATGGTGAAACCCCGTCTCTACTAAAAATATAAAAAATTTGCCGGGTGTGGTGGCGGGTGCCTGTAATCCAAGCTACTTTACTCAAAATATAAAAATTAGCCTGGTGTGGTGGCAGCTGCCTGTAATCCCAGATACTTGGGAGGCTGAGGCATGAGAATCCCTAGAACTCGGGAGGCAGAGGTTGCAGTGAGTTAAGACGGTGCCATTGGACTCCAGCCTGGGCAACAAGAGCAAAACCCCTTCTAAAAAAAAAAAAGAAAAATCCCTTCTATTTTTTGGGAGGTATTTGCATTCAAGGGACTCAGTTTTAGAAATATCACAAAGTAAAAACCCAGACTCTTCCAGTCCTTTAGTAACTCTTATAATGCACTAGGCTTCTTTGCTTTTTAAAAATGCTTCTCACTCCAGTGTGTATCCCTAAACACTCTTTTATGTTTAAAAAATGATGTCTTTTAAATGTCTTTTAATCTACAATTCACTGTATTCTTCTTTCACCTTGCATTTTATTTGCTGAATAAACTAAATTGCTTCGTTAATAGATTCCCGTAGTATGGATTTTGTTAATTACATTGTATGATGTAGTTTAGCATGTTCCCTCTCATTTGTATTTTCTGTAAATTAGTAGTTGGATTTAGAGCTTTGCTTAGATAGGTTTGATCTTTTTTGACAAGACTACTTTGGAGATGATATTGTGTTGTGTCCTTTTGCCAGATGGCACATAATGTCATGTATGTGTGCGTGATGTGTGTGTGTGTGTGAGTGTGTATGTTAGCAGCCATTGATGCTAATTGCCTAGTTCTATTAGCATATTAAGGGTTTCAAATGATATTCTAATTCAGCCACTGTTTCTTAATTTATTAGCTTTAATATGTATATTAAAAGACCCCTCCCCAGACTATTTGGCTACCTAATGATTCGGTTCATATACGAAAGGCAGAACAAATGTCTGGTTCTTTCCCTTTATTTAAAAGTTCTCAAAATAGTTAAGTTGCTTCCTTATCATACTCCATAGGTGATCAAATAGAGTTTTTAAAAAAGTAACATTTTAAACCCATGGATTTAAACATAATTTGGTGCATTTCAAATGATTTCATTTTTTATTCTTCTTGATGCTTGTGCTCCAATTATTCTGTCTTTGCTAATAAGTGACTCCTGAGCTCCTTTAACACGGCCCTACTTGTGGGCGAAGGATTACCCAGGTGCTGAAGCAGGAGACTGAAGGCACAAACTGTAGCAGTATAATAAAGAAAATAGTTAGAATAAAAAAAAATACAAATTAGATATAGAGATGATCGTGGACAATTATCAATCATTATATAAACATTATTAATCATTAGGTTTTAATATTACTCTTTGTTGCATTACTAATATAACCTAGGAATAACCAGTGGCTATAGGGTCAGGTACTGAAGGGACATTGTGAGAAGTGATCTAGAAGGCAAGAGGTAAGCCCTCTGTCATGCACGCATAAGGGCCACTTGAGGGCTTCTTGGTCAAGCAGTAACGCCAGTGCCTGGGAAGGCACCCTTACTTAGCAGACTGCTAAAGGGAGTCTCCCTTTCCTCGGAGGAGTCAGGGAACAGTCTGCTCCACCAGCTTCTTGTGGGACTGGATATTATCCAGGCCTGCCCGCAGTCATCCAGAGGCCTAAACCCCTCCCTGTGGTGCTGTGCTTCAACGGTCATGCGTCTTGTCCACTTTCATGTTCCTTCCATACTCCTTGTTCCTCTTTGAAGTTCATAGTAGATAGCAGTAGAAGAAATAGTGAAAGTATTAAAGCCTTTGATCTTTCCTATAAGTGCATAGAAGAAAACGCTGACATATGCTGCCTTCCCTCTCTGCTTCGGCTACCTAAAAGGGAAGGGCCCACTGTCCCATGATCACATGACTTGCTTGACCCTATCAGTCACTTGGATGACTCACCCTCCTTACCCTGCCCATCTTGTCTTGTATGCAATAAATATCAGCGCGCCCAGCCATTCGGGGCCACTACCCGTCTTCGCATCTTGGTGATAGTGGTCCCCTGGGCCCGGCTGTTTTCTCTTTATCTCTTTGTCTTGTGTTTTTATTTCTTACAATCTCTCATCTCTGCACATGGGGAGAACATCTGCTAAGCCCCATAAGGCTGGACCCTACACCTAATGATCATTCCTTCCTTCCTTTCTATTATGAGATGTTCCAGACTCATCTTGTACCTTTCCTGCCCTAGATCTGGAATCAGCCATGATTTCTTTTAATGGAAAATAGATTTCAGAATCACGATATTGGCACTAGAGATATTCATTGATACTAGGTTGATCATTATTTCTTGGCTTTTCAGTGGACAGAGCAAGGGAATTTTTAAAAGATAAAATACCTTACAAGTTAATATTGATACTTCTCTATTTCAAATTCAGCAATACAAGGTTTTAACTTAACCTCTTCTAATACTTTATCATTGTTCTTCCTTATTGAGAATTGCCTTAGCTTGCCATGATCAGTGGTCCTTTAGGGCTATGGATAGTTGCGTGAGGGTAGAAGGACTGACTGATCCTGATGGAGTGAAGACACTGGAGGTACTCTTTGGGAAAAGCTCAGTTCCAAAATGGTAAGATATTACGGTTAATAAGTTAGACCTGAGCTTCTTCAAGTTATCACTATACTAGAATTTAGGCCATATTAGTAAACTAAACCTAGGACAGGGTCAATAGTTGGGGTTCAAGAACAGGTATAGTGCTGCAAACAGTAAGCAACCAGTAACCTACAAGAACCAGGAAGGCACAGACTGCCAGAGAGTCCAGGACAGTGGTTGGCAGAGGCTGAACAGGCAGAATGGAACATGGAAATCAACGAAATTCCCAAGGAGGCACAGCATCTTTAAACAACTTATCTGAAAAGTGAAGGTACAGAGGGGTTTGGAGTCTTCCCAAGAAGTCACTGCTACTGGTGGTGGTGGGCAGAGTTCAGGAACTTAAGACTTACTAGAGAAAACCAAATGGCTCACATAAATGTATGGTTGATCTAGGAGATGCTAGGGGCAATCACCCACATCTCAGCTGTAACCATTTCTATGGATTACAATTTCCAGCTGCCAGCAGCTGCCATTCTTTACCTGAGGGCACTCTCTGACTGCTAAAACCACTCTACCTGGGCATGCTATAGATACTGGAGAATTACCCGAGGCTCCTCCACACCCCACAGCTGCCTCCCAGGTTGTATTTTCCAACTGGATTTGGGTTCCTATCTCTCCTTGTGCCACAGGCCCACATGGACACTATATTCTAGTCAGTAGGATGTAGTTCCTCCAGCGGGTCATTCTGTTTCACATCTTCGTACCTTTGTACATGCTGTTCCCTCTGCTTCAATTCTCTTCTCCCATGCCAGTCTTCTCCAATAATTCCTCTCATCTTTTGAAAATGGTCTAAATGACCATCTCTTTGAAGCTTTCTTCCCTAGTCTTAGGGGTCTTTTTCTTACGTTCTTATAGCCCTAGGACATAATAAATATCCACTGAGTATTTGAATTAAGTATGGGCCAGTAAGGATCCCAGGCACTAAAGCTCATACAGTTTCAATTCTGAGTGTCCTTCTGCCCCCATCAGCAAATTTCTTCCAGGAAGGGTCCAATCTTAATAAGTTCCAAGCCAGCAAGTAGACACAGGGAAGCAGATACAATCTGGTTGGAGGCATTAGGAAGGGGCAGAAATATGAGACATGTTTTAATAACTCTCCTGATATTCGTTTTCTGGAATTACATAGCAAAGTACCCCAGCTGGGTGGCTTAAACAACAGAAATTAATTTTCTCATAATTCTGGAGGCTGAGATTAAGGTGTTGGCAGGGTTGGTACCTTCGAAGACCGTTTTTTTTTTTTTTTTTTTTTTGGCTTGTAGGTGGCCATTCGCTTCTGGTATCTTCACATGATCTACCTTTGGTATATCTGTGTCCTAATCTCTTCTCCTTAAAAGACACCAGTCACACTGGATTAGGGCCCATCCATATGACCTCACTTTACCTTAACTATATTATAGAGGCCCTCACTCCAAATACAATCACATTCTGAGGTTAGGACTTCAGCACATGAATTTTGTGGAGACACAATTCACTGTATAATACTCCCCCGGTATAGAGAACCCATGTTCCTAACATTAAGTCCTGAAAAAACAACTGAGGTATGAATCCTGAGAGAGAGTTTCCAGGCTCTGGAGTCCTTAACTTAAGTCACGGGCTTTGTTTTTTAAACCGATTTCTCTGTTTAAGGCCAGTACTAGAGGGCTAATAGGTTAAAGTCACAAAATGATTCTATTCCTTCATAATTGTTATGATATCCCATAGCTATTCTGGAGACCAAACTCCAGCTAGGAAGTTCCTAGGACTGAGAGATGTTGTTGAGGTTGATTATGGGGAGATGAAGACAATAACTGCAGTGAATTTCCACAGGTGATGCAGTATCTCTTCCAGATTTGGAGCAACCAGGTTTAGGCATCAGGGTTTGCAGAAAGAGCTGACTCATGTCATCATTAACTTCTACCCAGAGCATCCTGGACACTGACATTTGTGGTGTCTTGGGCTCTAAGAGGTGGTAATGGGGCATTGGAAGGAAGCCACTCCTGAGGGAAGGGTCACAGGTTAGCCTTTCTGCTGGGACCTTGTGCTTTGGGAGGTTGCTGAGCCTTTCCCACTCTGAAGTAGCCATGTCTCTGGCTGAGGCCACTCCTTATTATTATTACTTTTTTAAAGACAGAGTCTCCCTCTGTCACCCAGGCTGGAGTAAAGTGGCGTGATCTCGGCTCACTGCAACCTCTGCCTCCTGGGTTCACGTGATTCTCGTGCCTCAACCTCCCAAGTAGCTGGGAATACAGGTGCATATTACCACAGCCAGCTAATTTTTGTATTTTTGATAGATATGGGGTTTAATCATGTTGGCCAGGCTGGTCTCGAACTCCTGATCTCAAGTGGTCAGCCTGCCTTGGCCTCCCACAGTTTTGGGATTAGAGGCATGAGCCACTATGTTCAGTCCATTCCCTATTTATATGTAGCCTTTGATTGAGGGACAGGGAACTGTTCTGCCTCTTCAAAAGGTCTGGAGAGGAAGGAGTTGTAGAGAATACTCACAGAAGTGTAAAGCAATCCTATTTTAGTTCTTGATGGCACCTTTTCCCCTAAAATCAGGAGATACTTTATTATTCAATTGCTGCCAGACTTCCATTAATTTATGAGAGTCATCATTATAATACTATATAGAACATAGAATATTAACATTGGAAGAGACTTAAAGATCTAGTCCAGTCCCTCCTCCCCCAACTATTTTTGAGACAGGGTCTCACTCTGTTGCCCAGGTTGGAGTGCAATGGCATGATCTTGGCTCACTGCAGCCTGAACTTCCTGGGCTCAGGCAATCCTCTTGCTTCAGCCTCCCGAGTAGCTGGGACCACAGGCACAGGTGTATGTCACCAAATCCAGCTAATTTTTTGATTTTGTATTTTTTGTAGAAGTCGGGGTCTCACTTTGTTGTCCAGGTTGATCCCCAACTCCTGGGCTCAATCTATCCTCCAGCCTTGGCCTCCCAAAGTGCTGGAATTATAGGTGTGAGCCACAACACCTAGCTTAGTACACTTAATTTTGCATATGAGGGAAAGAGGGGAAACCAACATTTATTGAAGTAGATATTTTACATGTTACAAATCCTACAAGATGGATATTACCCTCATTTTATGGACAAACAGATGCCACTCACAGAATTAAGTAACTGGCCTAAACATACAAGCTGTGTGCTAGGGGTGGGATTAAAATCCAGGTCAGTCTACTGACTCCTAGGCCACTTGTCTTTGGGTAATAATTTCTTTTTTTTTTTTTTTTTTTGAGACGGAGTCTCGCTCTGTCGCCCAGGCTGGAGTGCAGTGGCCGGATCTCAGCTCACTGCAAGCTCCGCCTCCCGGGTTCACGCCATTCTCCTGCCTCAGCCTCCCGAGTAGCTGGGACTACAGGCGCCCGCCAGGTCGCCCGGCTAGTTTTTTGTATTTTTAGTAGAGACGGGGTTTCACCATGTTAGCCAGGATGGTCTCGATCTCCTGACCTCGTGATCCGCCCGTCTCGGCCTCCCAAAGTGCTGGGATTACAGGCTTGAGCCACCGCGCCTGGCCATAATTTCTTAACTAACATCCAGTCAGACACTGCTTTCTCAAGTTTAATGCCCTAATCTGTTTTCTCTATAGAAGATCATATCATCTAAAAAACTCAAACTGACACTACTCAGGAAACTCTTGAAGATTACATAAAGTCAATCAACAGCCTTCTATTACTCAGCCCTGTTGGACCCCAACTTGACTGGTGAAATGGCTAAATCAGTGGACTCTGCTGCATGCCTCACTTAGATTCTAGTGAATTTGTGACTTGGAGATATAGTGGAGGAACTCACTTTTCTATTTTATTTATTTACTTAGTTGTCTTTTTGAGACCGAGTCTCACTCTGTTGCCCAGGCTGGAGTGCAGTGGTGCGATCTTGGTTCACTGCAACTTCTGCCTCCTGGGTTCAAGTGATTCTCCTGCCTCAGTCTCCCAAGTAGCTGGGATTACAGGTACCTGCCACCACACCCGGCTAATTTTTGTGTTTTTAGTAGAGACGGGGTTTCACCATGTTGGTCGAGATGGTCTCAATCTCTTGACCTCGTGATCTGCCCGCCTTGGCCTCCCACAGTGCTGGGATTACAGGCATGAGCCACCAAGCCCTGCCGAGCTCACTTTTCTGAAGGAGGAATTGCTGAGTACAGGACCAGCAAGCAGGATCACCTGGGAGTAATGGGAATCCATGCTGAAACGAGAATTGAGACCTGTTGAAAGAAAAGAGGGACAGGGAAAGAGGACCACTGACTACAGAATGTGCGAGAAGAAAGGCGTGAGGGTGTTTGCAAATACAGCTTTTAAGGGCGCTAAGTTGTAGGAGGGTAGGGCAGCAGAGACAGAGCCCTTATGCAAAATGGAGTCACTTGGGAGGAAGAGAGTGCTCTGTGGTTGTCATCCTGTGCCACCTTGTGGCCATCTTATCACTTCTCATCAAATACTCCACCTTCTCTTATTCACTTTATATTTCTAATTGCTCCTACATCCTGGAAAGTCAACGTCACTTGAGTAGCACCCATAGCAATGCTTAATTTTAGTGGTGGATCTCAGGACATTGATTTCTTTGAACTCTCCTTGGTAGTGTGGAAGGAATTGATTGTGGAATACTGAGAGTTACGAGAGAAAGAGGTAGAAAGCAGTCAAGGTTCTTATATATTACTTTTTCCACTGTGCTGCTAACACACTAATAAACTGTTGTAGAGAATTTCCACTATCAATGGATGACAATTCATATTGACCCTTGTATTAAAGTAGAAATGCAAATGGATTATGATGCTTTTACTGAATTCTAAGCAAAAGTTTGTTTGCTTAATTAATGTCCTGGACTCCAAGTAGAGCCTATAGCAATAAAGGAGCAAATAACTATGAGAAAGAATGCCCTACTCTCCTTGCTCAAAGAATGGTTGTGTCAGAGACACTCCTGTGGTGGCAAGCTGCTGTGGGTTTGGGATTATGGCTCTACAATAATGTTAGTCAATACCTATTCAGCACTTGCAAATGCCAGATGCTATGCCAAGCACTTTATGTGATCAACCTATTCAATTGTCACAACAACCCTGTGAAGTTGGTGCCATTAGTATCCCCCTTTTACAGACAAGGAAGCTGAGGTTGAGTAACTTGTCTAGGGTCACCACACAGTAATCACCACAGTGGAAATCAGAACCCAGGAGTTTGTGCCAGTAACCACTAGTTCACATATGTCTGTGAACTCTGGCCCTTCTTCTGTGTATCCTACTATTTCTAGAGTTGTCTGCCCTACAGTGTCATTTCTCCTGACTAGGAGCTTTTGAGAAAAGGCTTTCACTTCAGCTTTTTCCACTCGTCTTCGTTCTCCTCCCACTGCCTCTTTTCCAAACACTCAGACTATACTGATTCAGCAATGAATGAGAATGTCCAGGATACTGTGATATTTAAAAAAATGATGGAAGAGTAGGAGTTAGGGAAGGTGAACCCTATTTGAGTCTTTCCTCCCCAAGGCTTAACATGCAGAGAGCCATTTAGATGGCTACAAGGTAACATCAGAGAAAAACACACCAACCTGCCTACATCGTGGGGAGTGATATTGAGCTCTTAAGGCCAGTGGATCTAAGGTCCAGATGTTAACAATCTTCCTTGTCCCCTTAAATGGCTTGAAAGCCTGAAATATAATTCACCTAAATTCTAGCAGCTAGAGTGACTTGAAACACCAGTAAGGTAGACCAGCTATATGAAAAGAGGAAAGGAAGAGTCAGGAAACAGTAGAAGCCAAAAAACTTTCTTCTGGGTTGTTAGAAAAGTAAAGAGAGTCAGTCTGTTGTTTCTAGTACCCTTCTCTCCGCTATACCATTTCAGAGCTCTATGGAGAACAAGATGCTAGACTCCTAATGAAGAGAGATTCCAGCTAAGTTTCAAAAATAAAACAAGAAAACCTCCCGAGGGACCTATGGAGAACTGACTGGGCAGAGCTGCTCAAATATGTTAAAATTATAGTAACACTGGTTTTATAAGTCAGAGCCCGGATCATCAAAGCACAACATAACATTGGTATATTTCCATAATGGAAAAGGAAGACCTTTCCTTTTATTAATAATGTTTCTAGAAAAGCAACTCCATATATAGGGAACTCAGAATTACAGCACCCTTTCTGTAGTCAGAAACAAGCTTGGAAGTGAAGTAAAAACAGTATAATAATGTGAGCAATGGGAAGTGACTTCAGCAGAATGGAGGCAAAGCCATTGTGAGAATAGGAGAGATCCAGCCAGGCACTATCAGAAGAGAAGGGAAGGGGGTAACACAATGATTTGAAAAGTACAAAGATCTCATGTATGTAGGGCTTTAAAAATTAACATTGTTTTTCCTTTCAGAAAATAGACAAGGTCTGCACAACTAAGAAGAACAATTCCATGTTTCATGTGCATTTGATGAAAAAACAACTGCAGTAAATCTAAAATAACTCTGACGAAGAACTGACCATAGTCTATGACTCCTGAGGGTTTCTGAAGAAAGTAGCATACATGCTCTGAGTGTTGATTGGATGCATATTCTTTGCTGGTTATTCAGGCATCCTTCTGTCCTTTCTCTTCTGGGCCTATGAGTTAAATCAGCCATAAGACTAACAAACACGCAGCTTGGATTTGCACGGGCAGGACTAATTTAAACCAGCCACTTTCCCCACAAGTTCAATAGTTGTTTTTTTTTTATCTTGTATCCTGATAATGAACCAGAAAATATAGTCATTTTATCCATGAAAGAGAAGCTTACAGAATTTTCATTTCCTTCTAATTTTCCCCCATTGGTTCAGCTGTTGTCTTTCTTCTTCCAAACTTTTCAATTATTTCTTTTTTCTTTCCTCTCTGTTATCTTTCATTACTCTCGTATTTTCCCCCTGAAACTCTAGTCCTTGCTAGGTCTCACTAGTGTGCAGAACGGGGTTGGCAGAATACCGATCACCTCACCTCACCTTCCCTCCTCCTCCTTCTCCTCTCCCTTCATTTCCTCTACCCTCCCACTCCCTCCTTTCTTTCCTTCTTGCCGACGGTATTCTCTTCCCCGGAAGCAGCATTTTCTTCTTCCACTCAGAACCTTACTTCACCAACATGCCCACGCCTTCCCTGAACCTGCACAATTACTGACTTTCTCCAAAGACCTGTTGCAACTGTCCCCACCCAGGGCTGTCATTATTATTACTGGGTTGTTTTGTTTTTCGATCTCAGGAGCAAACTCTGGAGTCGTGATCCAGTCACCTTCTTCAGCACATGACGCAGGGTACCCAGCAGGGTGTGATCTCAGACACGCAGGGGAGGGCTCCGTGGGCCCGTCGCATATCCCAGCACTTTCACTTCCTGGGATTCCTCTGAAACCATCCTCTTGGCCCCACAGGAACACTCGACTTAAAAGTCTCCGCTCCTGTTAGTCACTAACATCCACTTCACAGGCCAGGGGAAATACAGCCCCCTTCTCCGTCCAGTTTCTGTACCCTAACCCCACCCTCCCAGGGAAGCTGACTACTCAGCTCGAGCTTATGTAGCAGCGCCTGATTGGTGCTGGTGGAAAAGCGCCAATCGCTTTTCGTGATTGGATCACGAAAAGCGCGCTAGAGAAGGCGGAACTCATTGGGCTGACTCTCCGCGCTTGGGAGGTGCCCTTGCCCAGGCAGGGACTTTGGCCGCTGCTCTGGGCGTCCTGTTGCCATAGCAACCGCTGAAGCTCTGGGCTGCTGAGGCCGCCTGGCAGCAGGCTGAGCCCCACTCAGGTCCCGGGCTTGCCAGGGATACAAACCCCAGTTCCTTCAGAAAGCCTTCCAGATCGGCGAGGAGAGGTGGGAAAGTCCCGATGGCTCCACCTCGGCCAGCCACGGGAAGCCCTAAGTTTTATTCGTCATCCCCAAAGCTTATTATTATTCACCCTTAAAGTAAAAACCCACTTGCTTTTGACAGGAGCACAAGAAATACTTTTATTTTATGAGTTAGTGTAATTGCTTAAAATAAGTAAACTCTGAAAAGGTCGGCAATCAGCCTTTCACTTCCCTACTTTTGGCCTTTTATATGGAAAAACAAAACAAACAAACAAAAAAAACCTTTCCTGCTGGTTTTTTATATACTTGCTAGACATTTGCATTTTGTTATTTGGGTGACTACAGTGTGTTTCCGCCCACGTAGAGAGATTACACCACGAATCCCTGCCACCTTCTGAAAAGTAGGTGCAGTTTACCTACGTTCTGTTTTCAGATATGTTAAAAGATACAGAAAGAGTAAAGGAATATGTCGAAGTTACTCCCGGTGGGATTGGGGTTGGCCACTGTAAGGGACATTCCCACCATCTCATTTCGAACCGCCTTGGTTTACAGAGAAGAGACCTGGTTTTCCTTTAGAAGGTGGAGGGTACTGCTGGAGGAAGTGGGTAACAAGCAGACAAAAAGGGAAAGTGTGAGAATGTACCTGGCATTCTTGGATATCCTCACTGTAAAAATATTTCCCTTTCCCGAGTTGTTTTTATTTTATTTTTATGTATGCATGTATGTAGACATTTTAGCAAATAGTCAAAAAGCATTTGCAATTAAGTAGATCAGTAAGCTAGTTGGTGCCATTTTCTTTTCTGTCTTTTCTGTTTTTTTTTTTTTTTTTGAGACAAGGTCTCACTCTGTCACCCAGGCCGGAGTGCAGTGGCACTCTCGGCTCACTGCAGCCTCCACCTCCTAGGCTCAAGTGATCCTCCCACCTCAGCCTCCCAAGTAGCTGGGACTACAGGCATGTGCACCACACCTGGCTCATATTTGTATTTTTTTGTGGAGACAGGGTTTTGCCATGTTGGCCAGGCTGGTCTCGAGTTCCTGAGCTCAAGTGATCTGCCCATCTGGGCCTCCCAAAATGCTGGGAAACACAACACCCAACGTTGGGCTCGAACACACGACCCTGAGATTAAGCGTCTCATGCTCTACCAACTGATCTAGCTGGGCTCCCCGTTTTGGAATTTAAAAAGAAAAAGAAAAAATGTGACTGTTAAAGAATGCACTGGTTTTCTTATGCATTTGGATGTCTAAATTCTGATAATTAAAATTAGCCCATCTTTCCTTCTTTCTTTCTCTCTGTCTCTTCCATCTTTGTCTCATTTTCACACAAAGGATTTGGAGAAATGGCTTAATAGAGTCATTTCATTTAAAGCTACTTTGAAATATAAAAAATATACAAACGTGAAGTTTATTACTATTATTTTAGGCATTGCCAAATTTATTACCAAAATTCTTCGTTCAGGTGAAATCCCATCTCTACCAAAAAACACAAAAATTAGCCGGGCATGGTGGCACACGCTTGTTACCCTAGCTACCAGGGAGGCTGAGACATGAATCATTTGAACCCAGACGGTGGAGGTTGCAGTGACCTGAGATTGTGCCTGCCACTGCAGTCCAGCCTGGGCTACAGAGTGAGGCCCTGTCTCAAAAAAGAAGAAGAAGAAGAAGGAGGAGGAGGAGGAGGAGGAGGAGGAGGAGGAGGAGGAGGAAGAAGAAGAAGAAGAAGAAGAAGGAGAAGAAGAAGGAGAATTCTTAGTTATCACTGATTATATCCTGTGGTATTCAGTATTCAGATTAAAAGAGGCTACAGGTATGTCATTGAAAAAAATTATACAGCTGAAAGTAGAAAACATTGAACAAAATAATTTCCTGTTGACTTTGTAATTTGAGAAACATATTTTTTTAAAATTTTATTTCTGCAACCTTTTGTAGGGATTCCTAATACTTTCTTTAAATTTTTAGCACCAATGTTGTTAATGAAATGTATAGCTTGAATTGCCAGAATTTGGGGGTTTTTGGGTCAAAAGGAGTCAAATATTTGCAGTTTCATATGATTCGACCTACTGTGTGAATAGGGAAATTTTGTTTAAAAATATTTTCGAGTTAATCCTTTTTTGATATAAGTGATTACCTAAGTTAAGATTTTATACACTTACAGCAGGACATACTTAGACTTTGCTAGACTTTTCTGTTTTGCACATGTGTATAGATATCCTGACTAGAAATTCAGGAATTTAAGGGCAACTAAAAATGTTTCAGCACATGTCTTTCACAGCATTAACCACAATCTTCCCTGACAAGTTGGAGGTTACTGACTTTGAAACATAGCCAGCTGCTGGGAACCCAATGTGTATTCTTTCCATGACCCTTAGAAACTGGCCTGTTTCTTATTAATGATTTTTTTTGTTTTGTTTGAGGCATGTTATGGTCCATTTTTTTGGTTAATTTCCAGATCTTCTGTCATTCTTCTTGTACAACTCATTTTCTTTGTGGTGGGTCTTAGCAAAAGATACCATGTACAGAAAAGGGGCTTCTGGAAATTATCATGTTTCAGCACCAAAATTGTTTAAACATCTGACAATCATTTACAACCAAACATCTCTGGTCTCATCCATGGAAAATATCACACATAGCAGAGAAAATTGAAAAGAGCTGGCAGAAGATATCTGTTGAGTTTGTATTGCACGCTGTTCAAATGGGTTCCTAGGAAACCTCAGACCAGGGTTATTTTTTGTTTTACTTCAATTTAACTTGTTGAGTCTGTTCCCTTATGCTGAAAGTGGGGGATCAGAGTCTGGTTTTGAAGGTGAACTTGAGAAATTAATTAGTTCATTCTCCTCCTGTCTGGGAACACAGCATCGTGATGGACATAGAGCCTGACTCCAAAGGGCAGATGGAGGCTCTTTGAAATTCTTGGACAGGCAGAATGTCTTCTGCCATCCCAGGATGCACTCTGCCTGCCCAAGAACCTTGCTCATGAAGTCTAGTCTCAGGTACCACTGTGCTGAGGGCTCTGTAGAAGGAGCAACTCCATATGGTTTGGACCAATAGTTTGTCAACCTAGGGAGTAAGCCTGATCTTTTAATTCCTAGTTAGAAACTTTGACTGTATCTTGTCTTTAGGAGTCCATTGACCTGTAGATTTCTCTAAGTCCATTTTTCCAGAGTTGTTTTTGATAAGAAAAACGTGTAAGGAGCCCTGGTTAGCCTGAAAATAAGCCTTCAAGGTGAATTGGTTTAATCCTAGGATGTGACTAGCCTTTAGCTCACAATGACATTTCCATCTGCTTTAAAGACATTGAACTAGGTAGGGCTGAGAAGATTCTGCAGTGTCTTAGGAACATGCTTCTGAGGGGAATAGTAATAGCTCAGCTTTCTCTAATGTAAGAAATGCAAAGTTATTGTTGAGCCTGATAGGGCATATTCTTCTAGTATATAAATCACACTATTATTAATGTAATCTTCAGGATAAAAATCTTTGGGATAATTAGTGAACAAATCAGTCACTCATAAGGCATATAACCAGAGAAAATCAGGCCTCATTAGTTTGCTCATGATGAGAAGCTCCTGGTTAATAATTATAGTTGTCTTAATTGAACCTCAGATGGCAGTTTTCTGCCTATCAACTGAGCAGGAAATAGATTTTGGTTTCATGCCTGTGATCTTATACTAATTAATGTATGAAATGCCTTTCTTTACAAAATCATGTTTGCATGTCTTTAAACTAGCGCTATCCAGTTGAAATACAGTGCCATCCAGACATGTAATTTAAAATTTTCTAGTAGTCCCGTTAAAAATAAAAACAGATGAAATTAATTTTAATGACATACTTTATTTAATTGGATATAGCCAAAATAGTGTCATGTCACTGTGTAATCAATATAAAAATAATTAATGGGATTTTAAAATTTTTATATGAAGTCCCAGCAATCCAGTGTGCATTTTACATGTACAGTGCATATCAGTTTAGACTAGCCTAATTTCAAGTACCAATGGCCACATGTAGATAGTGGCTGTTGAACTGCTACTGCACTGTATCTATAGTTAGGCAGAGGATTTTAGAGGGGAGAGGAAAATGGGACAGGAAGGAGAAAGGAAAAAAAAAAAGCCCCTACTGGATCAAGAGAATCCATGGTACCACATCTCCCAGCACAGGCATCCCCTAAAGCTTTGGTTTCCTTTATTTAACACCCCAGCAGGAGATTGTAATCAGAACAATCTTATGTACTCAATATTTGCCTTAAAAAATTTGAAAAGTGAGAATAGGTGGTTTTGGCCTGTTAGAATGAGAATGGACTTTTGTGACAGGGCAGATAGACCTGAGTTCAAACCAGCCCTGCTGGGTCTGAGCTGTGAGCTTATGCAAATCTGCAGCCTTTTTGGCTACACTCTAATAATAGGGGCCCAATAATGGAGACAAAAATGCCAGTCTTGCAGAGTTTTAGTGGGGATTAAATTAGATTCCTTATGTGCATGTACCTCATTGAGTCAGTGTGTGGTGTATGGGAGATGCTCAGTCTCCTGGTGCTGTTATCTTCCTCTTACTCCATCTGTTTTTCTAATAAGGGCGCTTTTCTCAGCCTTTACTTCCTCTATTCCCTCTTTCAGGATTTGAGCTGATTTCCTACTCCACATTCCCAGAATTAAGGAAAAGTACTAGAGTACTTACTCCTTCACATTCACTACTCTACCTTCCTACTCTACATCCTCAGTTTCTGCCGTAGCCTCTGCTCATAGGATTTAGTTGTGATTGTGTTATGACTATAAAAAACTTATTTTTGAAGCACCAGTAATGATGGTAATAACAATTCAGTGACCACCTATTCCAAATCCATATGAAATATTCCGTTAAGTCGCTCTAAATTTGGTGAAAAGACCAGCAGTATTTCTATTTTTGATCGATAGGTGGCAGCATTGTCTAAGTTACTGATCTCTGAGCCGCTGGTCTGTCAGCCAGTTTCCTTTTTGGTGCTACAGTTGTAATTATCTATGGTTCATTTTCTTAACCTGGAAAACTTTTTCTTTTCCTCAAAAAGTCTAGGGTAACTGGCTGGGCGCGGTGGTACGTGGCTTGTAATCCCAGCTACTCAGGAGGCTGAGGCAGGAAGAATGCTTGAGCACAGGAATTGGAGACCAACCTGGGCAACATAGTGAGACTCTGCCTCAATTAAAAGAGAAAAAGTCTAGGGCACCAGACTACCATGTCAAGGTGCCTATTAGGCCCCACTGGGGCTGGGTCCCTGGTAGGGGCCTAGGAGGGTGATGGCAGGAAAGAACACTTTCCAGTAGGAGATCCCCAGGGGTCAAGATGTGAGGAATGAGAGTGGAGAAGTGGACCCAGAAGGCTGGATGAAAGCTGGAACAGTTTCTATAGACAGAGACTGCTGATAGGCATCAAAGACTGGTCTTCTGGCAGGTTCACTGTAATAACCGGGAGTGGTTTTGTTGCTCTCATCCCCCCTAGTAAGATGTGTCATCTTTAAATTGGATACATTTGAAAAAAAAAGTTCTGTGTTTTTAAATATTTTGTCACCTGGAGTTTCTATGCATCTTCTCTCCCCTCAGTACAATGAGAGTTGGTATTCTGAATGACAATCTTAGGGAATCGCATTATTCAACTATTTGAATTAAAGAGAGTCTAATTATATTTGCAAACTTAAAGTTCTTACAGACTTTCCTTTGCATTTCATCAGGTGAGTTCATTTGACTTATTTGGTGTGGATCAAGTGATTAACTAGAGAACATTTGGAGAATGCAGGAAAGACACCAAAGACAAAATAAAACAAAGCTTTGGTTTATTTTATTTAACCCCAGCAGGAGATTGTGTTCAAATATTCCATTAGCTTTAAACGACATGTATCTTAGAAAATAGGATAGAAACTCTTAGTTATTATTGCAGAGGATGGACTAAACCAGAAAAACTTCTGAAGTCAAGCTACATGAATTCTATGACTAATCATGCTAACAAAAAAGAGAGCAGGAAACCACTAGGATTATCTTGGTTTGTCTGTATTCAGTCGTTTATTTATATATTAAAAAAATTGGGCTGGACGCCGTGGCTCACACTTGTAATCCTAGCACTTTGGGAGGCCGACGTGGGTGAATCACCTGAGGTCAGGAGTTCGAGACCAGCCTGGCCAACATGGAGAAACTCTGTCTCTACTAAAAATACCAAAAAAAAAAAAAGAAGAAAAAAAAAAATTGGCCAGGCACAGTGGCTCACATCTGTAATCCCAGCACTTTGGGAGGCTAAGGCAGGACGATTGTTTGAGTCTAGGAATTCAAGACCAGCCCGGGCAACACAGTGAGACCGTGTCTCTAGAAAATATAAAATTAGCCGGGCATGGTGGTGAGAACCTGTAGTACTAGCTACTACGGAGGCTGAGGTGGGAGGACTGCTTGAGCCTGGAAGGTCAAGGCTGCAGTGAGCTGAGATTGCACCACTGCACTCCAGCCTGGGTCACAGAGGGAGACCCTGTCTCAAAAACCAGAAACAAACAAACAAAAAACCTAGCCATGTGAGATGGCTCAAGCCTATAATTCCAGTAATTTGGGAAGTTGAGGTGGGAGGATCACTTGAGCCCAAGAAGTCAAGGCTGCAGTGAGCTGTGATCACACCACTGCACTCCAGCCTGGGTGACAGAGCAAGAACTTGTTTCAAAAAAAAAAAAAAAAGAAAAAAAGAAAAAAAAAAAAGTGCTGGGCGTGGTGGCTCACGCCTATAATCCCAGCACTTTGGGAGGCTGAGGCGGGCGGATCACCTGAGGTCGGGAGTTTGAGACCAGCCTGGCCAACATGGAGAAACCCATCTCCACTAAAAATACAAAAAAAAAAATTAGCCAGGCCTGGTAGCGCGTGCCTGTAATCCCAGCTACTCAGGAGGCTGAGGCAGAAGAATCGCTTCAACCTGGGAGGCGGAGGTTGTGGTGAGCTGAGATCACGTGACCGTACTCCAGCCTGGGCAACAAAAGCGAAACTCTGTCTCAAAAAAAAAGAAAAAAAATTAAGTACCTTCCATGTGCTATGTATTGTGCTTACAGGGAGGGCAGAGGAAGGAGCGTTGAACAATGAATGAAGCACAGTCCTTACTTGTAAGTCCTTATAATTTACTGGAGAAGAGAGACAAGCAAATCAATAATTCTAATGTGGTAAGTACCACGATAGGGAAATACACTTTGTTATAGAAATAGAGAGGCCACCTACCTGCCCACTGGTAGTCAAGAAAGCCTTGACAGGGAGGTGACACAAGCTGTCTTTAAAGACAGATTATAATTATCTGAATTGGGTATGGGAAGTTGGAAGACGGCTATTCGAAAGAAATGTGCAAAGACCTTCATATTAGGTGGCTCGATATTTGTAAGGAACGGCAAGTACGTTGATATGAAGCAGAGCCACAGGGTATGAGTGCATTGGGGAATGGGAGAGTAGTGGGAAGTGAGTTTGGACAAAAAGCAGGAGTGAGATAATGATGAGACTTTCATGCCATGTTTAGTAGTTTGGCATTGTGTCTTATAGGATTTGATGACAGATGGATGTGGGGGTAAAGGAGTGGGACAAATGTGGGATGATTCCCAGGCTTCTAATTTGGATGACAGAATGAATGTTGGGAATACAGAGGGGCAGGGTTGTGGGAGGTGAGAAAGACAATGAGTTTACTTCAGGACTTTGAGAGATCCTGCCCAGGTGACAACTGACTCTATAGAACTGGCTATCGAGAGAGAGAGATCTAGATTTCCAGTTACAGATTTTATTCAATAATAATTACCATTTACTGAGGACTTCCAGCGTACCAGATTTCGTCTTAATCCTCATGTTAAATCCTCTTAACAATTCCACAACCACATTTTACAGATGAGGAAGATCAAGGTACATGACTTGTCCAAAGTCACATGGCCAGCCAGAGATAGAGCTGGAATGTGAACCAAGGCTGATACTAGCATCTGCATTCTTAGCCATTGCTTTCTCCAGGAGCCATCCACATAGAAGTGGTAACTGCAGCAACAGGTATAGATGAGACTTCAGGGACAGGATGTATAATGAGAACAGTAAACGACTGAGGCTGCAGCTCTGGAGAATACAACCATTTGTGGGACAAATAGGAGAAGAAGAGCTCATGGAGACGGAAAGAGTTGCCATAGAGGGAAGAGGAAAATGAGGAATGGATACTGTTTAGAAACCCAAGAGGAAAATTTCAAGGAGGAGAGGGTCAACAATGGCAAATATCACAGAGATAAAGTAACTGGGACTGAACAGTATCTTTGCTCTTCCAAAGATACTTCTGTGACTTCCTGGCACCAGGCCCACATTTCCAGTGGATGACCAAACAGAAGCATTTGGGATTTCTACAGGCATCTTCACTTTCTGAGTTCCTTTTCTGTTGATAATATTATTATCACTTGATCTTAGCCAAAAGGCCGAGAAGCGATTATATTGATAATATTATTATCTTTTCAGACATCCAGAATATACCCATCAGGATGATCTTTCATGTCCTTCTTCCACATGAGCACCAATGAGCAAATCATGTTGACCCTAACTTGACAATGTTTCTCTCATCTACCTCCTCCTCTCCATGCCTTTTCTGACACCACAGTTCTTTGCTTTATACCCACACCATTGTATTTCTATCCTGATTAGTCTTCTTGCCTCTGCTCACATTTTCCTCTAATCTGCCTTGCCCAATTAATCCTTCTGAAGCCTCATCCTTGCCACGCCACTCCCCAGCTCAGAAACCTTCAGTGGCTCTTGTTTATGGTGTAAATTCCAAATTCCTATTGAAAGCCATCTATAAAATGGCTCTCACTTATTTTTCTACCCCCCTCCCCAAATTACATGCCTTGCAGCCTATTCTCCAGCCAGACTGAAACAAATGTGTTGTTTCCTGTGTTTGCTTCCTTAGATTCATTGCTTAGAACATCCTTTCCACCTGGATGCACTTTGCTTTCATCTTTCAGGTTCAAATCCTGCCTACCCTTCAAAGGTCATCTCAAATACTATTTTCCTCTGTGAAATTTTTCTAGACTCTTTCCATCAGAAATAATTTCAGCCTCTCTGAACTCTCATGAGTGTGGCACTTTATACCCCTCTTAGGGCAATTAATGCTTTCTACCTTGTTTTTTGGGGGGTTGGGGAGGGTTATATATATCTTAGTTTTTGAAGGCAAGGTCTATTTTTAAGCTACTTTTTTATTCCTCGCTTTGCTTGCCACATGGGTGTTCTATATGTAGGTGTTTTTATCGAATATTTATTTATTGAATGAATGGACAGATCTGGCAAAGAGACCATTTCAATGGATGGTTGGTGTCACTGTCAGGCTGTGACAGTGGGCTATTTCTTTCTTAATTTTCTCTTTAGACAGAGACTTTCTAGTGCCCTGACATCTCAGCAAGATGGTAAAGACCTATAGTTAATGTTTAAGAAAAGTTCATTTTGGGTAGTGTCATTGTCTGTGACAGAAAGGTTTAAGCAGATATTTGGTTCCTCAGATATGCGCTAAGGAGCTACATTTTCTTATTTGGGGAAAAATCTGCAGTTCTCTGGAGTATTGCAACATCCAGTTTGGTTATTTTTGAAATTAATGTTGCCACCCACTGCAGAGGCAATGTTTAGAATGTGCCTTTGAAGGTGGGTAGATAGCAAGGTGAAAGGAAAAAGTGCTTTTCTTTGGAATGGAATCCTGGATCTCCTGGAAATGTCTTCATGTTTGGTGACTGTATACTATTTCTAGATTTTCCCTTGACTCACAGATAGAACCAGATTAGGGAATTAGAAGCCATAGCCAGGACACTGGACCCAGTTTGGTGGTGCCTGTCTGTCCTGCTTGTGAAATTCAATCTGGAGTATGGAGTTTCCATGGTTGACCCTTCTATCCTGCATGAGTCTCTTTGGCCTTCTCTGGCCTTTGAGTATTTTCTTCTCTAGCCACATGTGGATGAGCTGCTTGTTAAGCAAAATGCAGTGGAACTCAAGGGAAACATCAATGGAAAATGTCTTATGGCATTGCATTTATTTAGGTTTCAATGTCAAATTTAAATTTTATAATTTGAGCACACGGACAGTTGGCGTTCTTAGCCTCTTACCTACTTGGGCAGAGCTAAATTGATCCTTTGGGCTAAAAACAGACCATTGAATTGCTCTGTTTGCTAGTTTCTATGCCAGACAGATAATCAACAACAAATTTAATTTCTCTTCATCTTCTTTAATGAAGATAGCATGTCCTTCCCAGATGCTTATACCCAGCCTTTCTTGTCTATCTTTTTCCCTCTGCTCACTGATGGGTTAGCCAATAGGCAGTTGTGAACCAAGGTAAATGCCACATCTTCATCAAAAGGCGAAGCACAGCCCATTCTAGGGGAGGGGAGGAAAAGATATCTGCCATCTGCTGCATTTCTTGAGAGGTGCTGCAGGGGCTGTCTTATTTTTTTCCATGACTGGGCCATAGCTACCCCTATCCCAAATGAGAAGCTCAAAGATTAAGAAGGTCCTAGCTATGGGTACCACCCTCTGTTAGCTTGAATATCACTTTGTGCTTTCATCCTCGCTCTCCTTATACCCGCTTTTACCCAATCTCGACTTATTCACAATTACACCTTCCTACATGGAATCTAAAGGGATTGATTTGGAATCATTTTCACTGCAAATCAGTAAATTCACATGTGCTCACAATTTTTTCATATTCTATTTCAGAAGGAATGCTTTTGGTATTTTTGTGTAAGCACTCTAGTGCTTTTCCTTAATTCTTTGTTTCTTTGGTTTTGAGTTCCACATGCTTTTCCCTTCTAATTTGGCCCCATTTATTTCCTGTCCTCTTTTAACCTGTGTCTGATGCCTTTACCTGCCGTTCATTAGAAACTTGAAGGTGACAGGGGTCTTGATTTATAGAATAAGAAATTAGATAGGACTCTCTTTTTAAAAGGGGGGCTCAAGTCAGAAACACAAATTTTGTGCTATGGTCAGAAATTTTATAAATTTTACATGGCGCCTGGAGTTTAGACATTTTATATAAAGTCTGGAGTTGAGAATTAGGAATTTAAATTTATAATTGATTGTCTAAAGACTCTGGATTCCAATTTATGGAGTATGCCAAAATGGGTTGGTAGAATCAGGTGACTCACTGCACAAGCAAAGGTAACCAACCTTTAAGACTTTAGTCAAGATTGTGAAGAGTGACAAACTTAACAAACTGTATCTCCAAGTAGCTGATTAAACTTTCTATAATAATGACATTGAATGATGTATATATAATATTCTAAGCAATGTAAAGAATTAAAGCCAGTGAGATTGGAAATCATGTACATAAAGCACTTTGTGGTTTGTTATTCTTATGGCAAAATATGTTTTTTCATTTAATCATCACCATACCCTTGTAAATAAGGCAATACTGTGACCTTGTCTTACACATAAAGGAACAGAGGCTAGAAAGCTTAGCTTAATTGCCTCAAAGTCACACGCAGTGACTGAGACAATCCAGGTCATCTGACTTCAGATCTCAGCCTCTTTCCATATATTTAAGTCCTTATCTTGGTGAGCAAATGTGACAAAGACAAAAAAATTAACATATGCACATTCAGAATCTTTCCATTCCTCCTGCCTTCTAAAAGAAAGTAGGTTTCTTGGATGGGCAGCTGCTTTTGTTATGTGGTATCTGATAATGAGAAGGGAGAATTGAAGGATTGAGCTACATTGGTTAGGGCAGAGAGGTACTGGAGGGAGAGAAGAATATTCCAGAAAGGGAAACAGGAAGGGGATGACAGCAAATGAAGGCTGAGATCTGAGAGCTAGTTTTTGGGTGTTTGGGGGAGTGTGAGACATGAAGTTGGTAGCACGTCTGTTCTCACGAGAGAGTAGGAAGAGGATGGAGAAAGAGGGTCTTGAGAAGTTTTATTTTTATTATGAAAGGAATGCTCCCTTGGTGCCTTTTAAAGAAATTGCAGTGGCAATTTCAGTTGCTTTTCAGATCTCTTTGAAGGCTAACTTGTTCTTTCTTTAGATTTAATGCTTCTCTGCAACTGGTCCAGCTCTATGTGTGTTACATGGGCTCATTAACATGTAATATGTTAATCCAAGTTTTCACTTTCTCACATGCACTTAGGCAGGGAAAGAGAGGTCAACAATGTATTGAACACAAACTCAACAATGCCAGAGAGACCTCTGAGGAATAAGCAAAGAAGTTTCTCTCTTCTTGCTCAGCTCTGTTGTTGGAGGCCACACTCAGGCCTGAGTTAAAGTCTTAGGTTTGCATTGTGAGACTCATCACTTCACAAGTTCTTTTCTTCTTATACTTAGGAAATTCTTCTTGGTGCTAATCTGATCCTTCTGTAATTGGGTAATGACCATGAATATCCTTTTATTCATAGGAAGAGAAACAGCACAGCTCTAAAGGGAGGGGTTTGTTTTTTTTTTTCCCTCATATTCTCCTATTTCAAAGCTTGTGGTAAGCATGGTCTTGTGACTTGATTCCACTGTATAATAGTCTGGACAGCAGCGGTGGCCATGGGTCATGAACTGGGTATAGAAATGTGCTGCCTTGGCTGAACCGTTGATCTTGTCCCAGGAGAGAAGCCACTGAGTCTCAAATGAGTCAAAGTTGGGAACAGGAGAATCTGGAGCCAAAGGTAGATCCTGGCATATGACTTATCTGAACATCTGGGGACTTTATGTTTGATTTTGTTGAGATTTGATACTTTATCTGCAAGCTTCAGGCTAGTAGTTCAGGGAAAAGAAGCTGATTATTCATTAATTTTATACCAATGTTCAGAATGGACTGACAGATCAAGAGCCTGTAGTTTGAATAGGAGTGGAAGCAAGTACTTTTCTTTCTGTCCCTTGAGCTACTTCCTATGACAACACGAAGTAACTAGGTTTTGCAAAATCAAGTACATTATTCATTCCAAAATACTGGCCAGTGCTTGATCAATACCACAACTTGGGGGCATTTTTTCATAGCATTTCCTCTGGTTGCCTACTTACTTGCAACTTCATTTTCCTTAAGATAGCTACTTCGAAAGGAACTGCTGTCATTTGGATGAACAAACCTTGGTATGTGAGTTTTTAAAAAGTCATCCACATTATTTTATTGTTTCACCTTGCAGGTGTTCATTTTTGTCTTAAATAGGCCTCTTTAGGTTGTAAGCAACAGTTAAAAAGTGAAGTTATTTTAATCAAAACTGCTATAATAAAATACCATAGACCAGGTGGCTTATAAACAACAGAAATTTATCTCTCCCTGTTATGGAACTGGGAAGTCCAAGATCAAGGTGATGGCAGATTGGTGTCCAGTAAGGGCTTGTTTCGTGGTTCACAGATGGCACCTATTTGTTGTGTCTTCACATGGCAGATCAGACCTCTTTTAAAAAGGCACTAATCCTATTAATGAGGGCTCCATCCCATGACCTATTCACCTCTCCAAAGGTCTTACCTCCTAATACCATCACCTTAAAGATTAGGATTTCAACATAAACACTCAGACTATAGCCAAGTCAAACTAAAGTAAAAATGGCAATTTAATTCCTCATGTGACTGAGAAGACTATAGATATATCAGTAAGGCTTGATTGTGTCTTGAGGGTCCATCTGTCTTCACCTCTCAGCCTGGCCTCTTCCTGCTTGACTGCAATTTTGTCTATGTTGGCAAGACAGTTGCCAGTACAGACCTAAAGAGATATGAGTAACTGGAGGGGCTTAAATAATTTGGAACTAGTCTGAGAAGCCTTATGACCTTGCTATACTTTGGTTTCCTCATCTGTAAAATGAGATAATAACACTATGTCCATAGAGTATTAAGTGAATATTTAATGAGCCAGTGGAAGATGTATACCTCCACAATTAACATGAGCTTTGGAGTCACACCTGGTTCCATCACTTGCTCAGTTACTTGTGTATGAGGATACTTATAATACTTGATCATAGGTTTTTTGGGATTTAAGATTCTAGAGTGTCTATAAAACCTCTAATAGGGTATCTGGCACATAGAGCCACTCAGTAAATGGTAGCTATTAATTGAGTAGAATTTTGAGAAATGAACATTGATGGCTTGAATGTAAAGGTAAACTCAGGCATGGGGAAGGGCATGGCCAGTGATCCATAAAGGGGGAACTTCTGGCTTGGGGCAGCGAGGTAAGCTTGGGTAGCACCTGTGGTTAGAAATGGGGCTCTTACTCTTTGTGTTAGAATTATGATAAAAACACACACACCAAGAGACGGTCTGGGGCAGAGCCTGTCAGCCAAACAAGAAGTTAGCACCTTTGGAGGAGAGCTCTGGTTCCATCAGAGAGGCTGTGTTTTTGGAAGGATTCTTTTTGTAGAATTTCAGTACTTAGCTTAGTGTTCATTGCACTGACTTGAATTGCCTCTGAAGTCAGAGGGAGTCTTCTTAATATTCTTGATGGTGGCAAATCTTCCACTTATGAGGCGGATTCTACAATTCAGAGCCAAATCGAATGAATTAGGTAGGGGATAAAGCCAAGTAATTCTGATTCAGATTAAAAAAGAAGACCAAACTAGTGTGATTATTTTGTTTTCCCCTCTGGCTTAAACTGGCTTTTGAAAACAACCGTATGAGTAAGTTATATAACACTTTAAAAATCAGTGTCATAATTTTATATTTTATAGGTGGAGTACACACACACACACACACACACACACATATATTTTACAGGTTTAATTCACTTTCTTTTTATTGTATAAAAACCCTATGTTGTAGCCACAGCTGGAGCCTGGGTCCTCTGCACAGAGACTCTGGTGTGGGTCTTGGTGAGGTGGTCAGGGAATTCTTGCTGGGGAGACTTGGTGAGTACCATCGCCTTCCAGAGGTCAGCGGTCAGGCAGCTGTAGGTCTTAGAGAAGGCATCAAAGGTGGCCTTGGCGAAGTTGCTCAGGGTGGCAGTGCAGCCCCTGGCTGAGGTGTAGCAGTCATCGATACCAGCCATCATGAGCAGCTTCTTGGGCATAGGCGCCGAGACGGTACCAGTGCCCCTGGGTTCGCCCATGAGGCACACCAGCACAGAGCCGCAGCGGATTGTCGCCTTGCAAGGGACGGTATAGGGCTTGCCGATCTTGTTCTCCCAGTAGCCTCTGCGCACGGGAACAATGGAGAGCTTGGCCAGGATGATGACCCTGTGGATGGCAGTGGCCACCTCCTTGGAGCACTTAACACCCAGCCCGACATGACCATTGTAGTCAGCGATGGCAACAAACTCCTTGAACCTGGTGCGCTGGGCCGGAGCGGGTCTGCTTCTGAACCGGCATAATCTTCAAAACCTCCTCCTTGAGAGAGGTCCCGCAGGAAAAACTCAATGATCTCAGATGCCTTGATGGGCAAGGAGAAGAGATAGATCTCCTCCAGGGACTTGATCTTCATGTCCTTGACCAGGCAGCCCAGTTTGGTGACAGGCATCCACACCTTATCCTCAGCCTTGCCTCTGCGAGCTCCGTGGCCTCGGCCCAGCCTGGTCCAGGGCAGCGACCCCACCCCGAATGCCACTGCCGAAACCTGCAGGGAAGCCACCGTGATTCCCCATCCCAGGGCCCGCCTGCTGCATCAGTGTCATCTGCCATTTGATGTTTTCTCAGAGAAGAAGCTACATGTGGAATATATTAACTCAACAAATTGTGTGTACTTGTTAGACATTAGGCATGATAGTAAGTGCTAGGGTTACAAAGTATTGCCTTTTGGGGAACCGATGGTTGTTGGGGAGAAACCAGAAGATCAGTCATCATAGTGCGGCAGGATCAGACTTGTGGTTTGCTCAGGTTCCGGGAGCAGTCACTGCAGTGAGAATGGGTGAGTTGGGGCACGCTGTGGTGTCTGGGAAATTTTAAAATAGAAGTCATCCTTGAGCAAGAAGTTGAAGGATGAATATGGATTTATAGAATAAGCAAGGTGTAGAGATGTGTGTGCATGTGTGTGTGTGTATTTCATAAAGAAAGACATGCATGTGTAAAGGCCTGGAGGCTGTTGATGTCAGCAGAATGTTCTGAGGAATGAGTAAGATGAAATAGATGAAACATTGAAGGACATTTTTTGTCCATTAGTGGAGGCTAGGAGAGGCATTCAATGTCTAGTGTCTAGGGTTAGGATTTGAAGAATCTTTTTAAGATGTCTGGTCTTTTTTTTTTTTTTTTTTCTTTTAGAAATGGCGTTTCACTATGTTGCCTAAGCAGTGGCTATTCATAGGCACAGTTATAGCGCACTGTAGCCTTGAACTCGTGGACTCAAGCTATCCTCCTGCCTTGGCCTCCCAAGTAGCTAGGGCTGCAGGCACATGTGACTGTGCCTGAGTAAGATGTCCCTTCTCAAAAGTCAGCAAATAAAAGGCAGCTGAGAGAAAGCCATTGTTCCTACCTGATCACCCGCCCAACCATCCTGTGAGGATTTTACAGATGAGGACCCTGACGTCCAGTGGGTTTAAGCAATTTCCCGAAAGTCTCTGCTAGGAAGAAGGAGAACTGGGCTTTCCATTGGAGTCTGCCTCACTCCAAAGGCCACGACAAATTATGAACATAAGTTCATCTTTATCTGATGACTTGGGACTTTGTCTCACTTCAGGACCACTCTTCTGAACGTGAGATTGTCAGGTAAAGTTTGATAGCTGGAGATGTAGCAGCAAATGCAGGGGTGTGAGCACATGGACTGGCCTTAGGCAGTGTCCAGACTAGTGGGCCTCTGACTTCAGAGTGCCTAAGCATCTTCTGAGGGACTGGTAACAGTTCAGATTCCCAAGCCCTGCTTCAGAGGGTCTGTCTTGTTATGAAGCACCTTAGGGTGACTGTTGCAGATGGTACATGGTTCACACTTAACATCGCTCTTAATGAATTTCTTATATGAATTTGGTTCTCCCTCCCTCCCTTTCTTCTCTCCTGCCTTGCGCTCTCTCCCTTCTTCCCTTCCTCCTTTCCTCTCTTTTTCCCTTCCTTCTTTTTGCCTTTATTTCTTTCTTGGTGTTTTGCTTGTTCTCAGATTGCACTATTGGGAAAAGTCAAAATAATCAAAGCTTCTGTCAGTTGGTTCCAACGACTTGAGGAAATCACTCACAACTACTATTCATGCCTCAATATTCTGTGCTGTCCTGTGGACTTCCTGTGAATGTCCTCCACACAGCCTCTGCCTTTTCTAGCTCTTCTGCCCTTCACACCATCCTGGAGAGTCCTTGATGGGTGGAACATACACTCATGCCTGGTGACTCTTTTCCAGTCTCAGCTCTCAGCGTTTTCACAGCCTCTGGTGAAACTTCACCCCTTGGGAACCTCCGGACCTGTGCTTTCCTAGTCGTGCTCACCTATTTGATGCTTTTATCATCTTGTGTTTCTAAAAAAGGAAATCCCTTTTTGGTTCACTTTTGATTCAGCTCTCCTTTTTGCAGTTGGCTTAATATCTGGGTAGAGCTGTATGGATGATCCGACCTTGTCCTAGTTAGGCAGTTTTCTCTTCTCTTCTGGGCTTTTAGTGACAAGAACCCAACCTTCTTAGCAGGCTGGAATCTTTGCACACCATCACACAAACAGGAGATTCCTGTCTGTCTTTCTGCCTTGGCCTGTCTACCTGAATTCTGAAGTCAGTCTCCATGGGTTTGAATTCTGCTTGCTGACAGTGAACTTGGGCAATTTTTTTTTTTTTTTTGACAGTCTTTCTCTGTCACCCAGGCTGGAGTGCAGTGGCGTAATCTCAGCTCATCACAACCTCTGACTCCCTGGTTCAAGAGATTCTCCTGCCTCAGCCTGCCAAGTAGCTGGGATTACAGGCACGAGCCACCATGGCAATTTTTTAAAGCTCTCTAATCCCCCATTTTCTAATCTGTAAAATGAGGATCATAATGTGGTTATGTGGTTTAAAGAAAAGGATGCTTGAAATGAGAGAATACCTGGAGTATAGTAAATGGCTATTGCAATGATTGTTATTGGCTGATTTTTTTTTGTTCCTTCACTTTCCCAATTCACATTCTATTGGTCCTACAAGGCCCAGATAGAACTGTGCCCCCTCCACAAAGTTTTTCCTGTCCACTCAAGCCAGCAAGAACTCTGTCCCAAATTCTCATGATTGCTGATGTCTGAGGTTCATGCTTGCTTATTTCCTTTAATATTTAATGTGTTACTACTGTACTGAATGCTAATTAATTTTATTCTTTCTCCCTGTTGTGGAGAAAAGTCCTTGAGTACTGAAAATAAAGACTAATTTTTTTTTCTTTTGGCCTCGCCACTATCAGTTATGTTATTAGCATTAGCCCTTCTTTCAGGTGTCAGGATTAAGGACGTATAAATCAATATACTCAACATAAAGTCATTTGGGATAAATGGAGATAAATTGGCAGCATCTACACTGCAAATGGCAACATCCTGTTGTCTGACATTCAGCCATCTTTATCCTGTTGCTCTTACTAGATGGGGAGGAAAGTCCTTATTTAAGGACTAGTGCATTTTAGGCTTTGAGTGAGTCACTGGTAGAGAATAGGTGGAAGAAACCCGTCTCCTAAAGCTGGTGATTTGCAGCCCTGGATGAGCAGGAGAATTGCCTGAGGAACTTAAAAACAACACAGATATTAAGCCACATGGGCCAGTTAAATCCAAATCTCTGCGGTGATTAAGACTTACTAGAAAATACTATACCTGATATAGTATTTTTAAAAAAGCTTACCAGATAGTTTAATTATGCAGCCGAGGTTAAGAACCTTTCCCTGTTCTGAAGTCAGGTTCCCCAACCCCTATGCCTGATAAATGGACTTTGGTTTGAATTACCTGCATCCAGTCTATTTTTTCTGGGGTGTTGGCAGCAGTTAGCTTGTAGGAATTAGCTTTTAATACAGCATGGATGTCTTAAGGGGCCAAACCATGCCATTAAAGAGGTTATGATGCCAGAATGCCTTGCAGCCTTGCTCACTGACACTCACTATACCTAGGAATAGAAGTTTCCTTGCCCTAGGTCACTAGTGCCATAGCAGAGAACTGACAGAGCTCTCTAAGGACCTAAAGTATTTATAACTCTTATAGTATTTCTGCAAGGTGAGCTTTGCTGCCAGAAGCCTGAATTGGGGCTGCTAAGTCTCTAGGCAGAGAAGTCCAGTACAGCTGCTGTAGGCTGCTGGGGGAGACAGTTCTTAGTGTGGAGAGATAGGAACTCAGGTGTCCTAGAGGACACAAAGCAGATCTTTGCGTCAGAGGACACAAAGGAGAAAGGCTGGAAAGGAGATTTATCAGGCTGCCTCCTTTGCCTTGTTTTTGATATTTTGCAAAGGAGTCATTAAGACCTTTTAAAAAACAGATTTATTGAGGTATAATTTGCATACCATAAACTTCATCTGTTTTAAGGGAACAATTCAATGAGGTTTCATAAATTTGCAGAGTTGTACAACCATTACCACAATCCAGTTTTAGAATATTTCCATCATCCCCCAGAAATCCCTTTTACCTATTTGCAGTTAGTTCCTGCTTCCAGCCCCAGATCCAGGCAACCAGGAATCTGCATTCTGTTTCTATAGTTCTGTTGTTATTGCATGTTTCATATAAATAAAATCATACAATATGTAGTATTTTGTGTCTGGCTTCTTTAATATTCCTGAGGCCATTCATGTTGTAGCATGTATCATATTTTTTCCCCTGAATTGTTCATTGTGTGGATATGTCACATTTTAGTTATTTATTCGACAGTTGGTGGGCATTTGGATTATTTCTACTTTTTCGCTATTGTAAATAACGCTGCTATGAACATTGTGTACAAGTTTTTGTGTGGACATATGCTGTCATTTCTCTTGGATAAATAGCTAGGGGTGAACTCACTAGGTTGTATGGTAAATTTATATTTCAGAAACAGCCAAATTGTTTCCCAAAGTGGCCATAGTATTTTGTATTCTCACCATAATGCATACAGTTTCCAACTTCTCTACATCCTCACCAACTCTTATTATTGTCTGCTTTCTGATTCTAATGGGTGTACGGTGGTATCTTCTGGTTTTAATTTACATTTCCTTAATAATCAATAATGTTGGCATTATTTCATGGGATTATTTGTCATTCATATATCTCCTCTGTCTAAATATCTCTTCAAATCTTTTATTCATTTTCAAATTGGTTTCTTGTCTTATTATTTAGTTGTAAGAGTTTTTTTTATTATTTTATTATTTCTTATTGTTTAGTTGTAAGAGTTTTTTTTTTGTTTTTGTTTTTGTTTTTGTTTTTTTTTTTTTTTTTTTTTTTACAAATTCTGGATAAGTATGTTTTTAGATACATGATTTGCAAATATTTTCTTAGTGGCTTGTTCTTTCATTTTCTTAATGGTGTCTTTTGAAGCTCAGAGTGATTAAGTTTGATGAAGTCCACATGTGATTTTTTTTTTTCCTTTTTGAGTCATACTTTTAGTGTCCTATCTAAGAAATATTTGCCTACCCAAGATCAAGAAGACTTTCTCCTAGACTTTAGGGGATTTTAGATTTTCTTCTAAAACTTTTATAGCTTTAGCTCTCACACTTAAGTATGTGATTAATTTTGAGTTAATTCTTCTATATGGTAGGAGCAGGGGGTATACATTAATCTTTTTGCATGTAGATATCCATTTGTTCCAATACCATTTTTTGCAAAGATTATCCTTTGCCCTTTGAATTGTCTTGGTGCTTTTGTTGAAAATCAATTCACCATAAATATAAGGGATTATTTCTGGACTCTCAATTTTATTCCAATGATTTATATGTTTAACTTTATAGTCAGTACTACACTGTGTTGATCACTGTAGCTTTATGATACGTTTTGCAATTAATTATAAGTCTTCCAACTTTCTATTTATTTCCAAATTGTTTTGGCTACTCTGAGTCCTTTGTATTTCTGTGTAAATATTAGAATCAACTTTTCAATTTCTGCAAAAGAAATTAAAAAAAACCTGCTGGGGATTTTATTATAGATCAATTTGAGGGAATTATTGGTACCTTAACAATATTGAGCTTCTGGTACATGGATGAAATGTTTCTCCCTTAATATAGGTTTCCTTTAATTTTTCTGAGCAATGACTTAATTTTTGGTGTGCAAGTCTTACAATCAATACGTTCTTGTGAGTTTGTGTGGTCCTGCCAGGGACACTTGTTTTTTCCTCAGAGGTCTCATTGAAAGCAATGGAGAGAGATAACTGGCTGAGCAGCTAAGAGTAGGGGGCGGTGTGCCAAGTAGGAAAGGCGTGGGTCTGGGGGTCAGGAGGACCAGGTCTGAGCTGTGGCAAGCCACTTAACCTCTCAGTTTGCTGACCTCTAAAATGAATGTAATGCAGTTTGTTTTGCTTCAATGTTATAAGCATTAGAGTTAGAAAAATGTTGGGATAGAGTGGGTGTTCACGATTTGCTGCCTGACCTTGTTGGTGCCCGTGATGATGATTATACAGCATTGTGCATGCCATTAAAGGGGAGGGGAAGAACTTGAGAGGAGATCTTAGGGCCCTAGTCCTGGCCAAAGAGTCTCCTTACAGCCCAAGACAGAAGCTGATGATCCACAGTAGAGAAGAAGAGAATATTCCAGTTCATTTTATATCCACACAGCTAATTGAATTAGCTACTATCACCCGAATTTTACACCAAGAAAACTGATGTTCAGAGAAATAAAGTCGAGTTCCTGGGATCACAAAGTGGGTAAGAGGCAGAGCAGGATTTAAATCCAGATTTGTTTGACTTCAAAGCTTATGCTTTTTCACTATTTCTCGTCACACCTGCTGACCCCACAATGTCTCATAAGGGGATCTGTAAGGCAGCCCTAAATTCCAAGCAGGACATGTAAGTCCTCAATGGAAAAATGGACACTGGTAAGTGATCACTATATCTTGCTTCTGCTTGTTCCTTAACATGTTAAAGTTTTAACTTTGCCTCAAGATTCAGAAAGGTAGTGATGACTCCTATTACCAAGGATCAGGTGCAAGCTGAATTCATAAGGGGTGATCATAGTGAGCTATTACAAAAAGTCACCTGGCTATAGAGATTGAGATAAAAATGAAACCTTTGTTGCCAATGTTTTAATGTGACCTGACTTGAGCACCACATTTCACCAAATTTCAAGCCAAAAAGCTCCCATGTTCTCAGCTGTGATAGTTTGTGAGAGGAAGGTGGAGCTTGTGGCAATATGAGCTTCGGATCCGGAGCTGTAAATATTCTCCTGCTGGTTGTTCTTGGCTTGCTCAACAGTAGCACAACTGTCAATGTATTAACATGTCTTGTTTCCCATGTGGGAAACTTAGGTTTTGATTTCTAGGAGATTCATTAATATGGCAATATAGAGAATGCATGGGCTTTGGAATCAGTTAGATGAATTTTTGTTCCATTTCCATTATTTATTTGCTAGCTTTGTGATCCTGACAAATGTATTTACCTTATCTGAGCCTGTAAAATGGTGAAAATAATTGTCATGAGGATTAAGATGAGATAATGTCTATAAACCACTTATTAGTGCCAGGTATATAATACAGTCTAGACAAATAGTACTATTTCTTCTTTGGATTGGAGTTTAAAATAAGTAGCTTTAGTGTCAAAGATATCTCACTCTGGCAAGTATATTAGTCAGCATTTGCTGCAGTAACAAACAGCCCCAAAAGTTCAGCTGCTAAAAATGACATTCAGGCTAGGTGTGGTGGCTCATGCCTATAATCCAAGCACTTTGGGAGGCCAAGGTGGGAGAATTGCTGGAAGCCAGGATTTTGAGACCAGCCTAGGCAACACAGTGAGACCCCTATCTCTAAAAAAATTAAGAAAAAATAGCTGGGCATGGTGGCACACACCTATAGTCTCAGTTACTTAGAAGTCTGAGACAAGAGGATCACTTGACCCCAGGAGTTCAAGGCTGCAGTGAACCATGACTGGGTTACTGCATTCCAGCCTGGGCAACAGAATGAGACCTCGACTCTATAAAATTTTAAAAAAATCACATTCGTTTATGTATTGCTTATGTTGCATGAGGGCCTTGCTGGACTTTGCTGGGTTGGGTTCTGCTCTTTGTATCTTTTTATTGCAAGACCCTGGTTGAAGGAACATGCTGTTCTTATGGTGGAGGGCAGAAACTCAAGAGGACTGGAGCCAATCCATGTTAGTGCATTTAAAGTCTCTGCTTGGCCATGGTGTGTATCATATTTGCTCACATTGATGATCATATGCTCAAGCTCAGAGTCACTTGGTAGGTAAGTGTACTTCATCTAAAGGGAAACATGGTAGGAGGTTTGTAAATGAATAGTGTAATCTGTAGCAAGTAAGAATTTTAATAGAGGCAATTCTTGGTAATACAAGTATTGATCATTGCATACATGGAATATTTGAGCCTTTTCATTTCTATCTTTCCCTTTGGCTATGGAAGTTTGTCTCCTTATTCAGTTTTTCTTACTTAAAGCAGAGCTGATGAAAGATAATTTGTCAATATCTGAGAAAAGATTTCCTGTTTCTCTTCCAACCTCTTATTCTCAGCCACTTGTGATTCATCCTTCTTTACTGTTGGCATTCTCAAGGCTTTCGTAGGCCCTTTCTCTTCTTCTATGCTTTTCTACAGGTGATCTTATACATAACCATGGCTTCAGTTAAGTACTCTCTGATGATTCTTATTTCCACATTCTCAGCACAGATGCCTCAGAGTCCCAGACCCATATAGCCTACTGCCTGCTCGACAGCTCTGGTTTGATTTCCACATAAATGTCAGTATAGTAAGACTTAACTCTGGTCACTGTAAGTGTACCCTCAAGGACCAGGCCATCCAGCCAGTTGTTCTTGGCAAACACTTAGAATCCGTTCTTAGTATCTCCTTCTCTCTTACTCTCCTATCCAATCAATCTACAGATTCTCTTCTCTTTACCTCCTTGGGGACTCTGTGATCAGCCACTTCTTCCCATCCCCACTGCTACCACCAAACCACGATCCTCTTTCACCTGGCAATTGCAATGTCCCCTAATTGTCTTTTTACATCCTTTCTTTTCCCTTTCTAGTCAGAGTCTTTTTATTTAAATTCAAACTTGGTCATATCTTCTTTTGGCTTAAAACTCTTCAGTGACTTTCAGTAGCTTTTAGGATAAAGACCAAAACGCTTTCCATGGACCTGTTGATTTGGTCTTTTCCTGTCTGTCCCATTTTATTTTGCACTCCTCTTCTTATTGCTTATATTGTAGCTTCAATGCTCTCTTCTTTCAAATCCTTGAATATGTCATGCTGTCACCTACCTTTGGGACTCTGCACATGCTTTCCTCAGTTGCAGTGTTTTTTCCTGACCTCCATCCTTGAAATCCCAGCTCAGATGTCTCCTTGTTGAAACGCTCCTTAACTTCTCCAGGCTGAGAGAGCTCTTTGCTCTTCTGTGGTCTGAAAAAGTCTATACATGTACTTATGTGTATAGAATCCATCTTGTAATGTTATTATTTGTTTATATGACACTCCGCCTGGGGTGCAAAGTCTTAGAGTAGGGTACCATCTCATTTTCCAAACAATTTTTTTTTTTTTTTTTTTTTGAGACGGAGTCTCGCTCTGTCGCCCAGGCTGGAGTGCAGTGGCCGGATTTCAGCTCACTGCAAGCTCCGCCTCCCGGGTTTACGCCATTCTCCTGCCTCAGCCTCCCGAGTAGCTGGGACTACAGGCGCCCGCCACCTCGCCCGGCTAGTTTTTTTTTTTTGTATTTTTTAGTAGAGACGGGGTTTCACCATGTCAGCCAGGTCTCGATCTCCTGACCTCGTGATCCGCCCGTCTCGGCCTCCCTAAGTGCTGGGATTACAGGCTTGAGCCACCGCACCCGGCCTTCCAAACAATTTTTAAACGTTCTTTTGATCTCAAAAAAAATTGTGCAAAACCCAGGCTTAGAGAAACCAAGATTCCCTACTTGAGGACTTCTTTTAAATGAAACCTTGTAATAACAAGCATAAAAAATTGAAGGCAGCCGGGCATGGTGGCTCACGCCTGTAATCCCAGCACTTTGGGATGTGGAGGTGAGTGGATCATGAGATCAGGAGTTCAAGACCAGTCTGACCAGTCTGGCCAAGATGGTGAAACCTCGTCTGTACTAAAAATACAAAAATTAGCCAGGCGTGGTGATGGGTGCCTGTAATCCCAGCTACTTGGGAGGCTGAGGCAGGTGAATCACTTGAACCCGGGAGGTGGAGGTTGCAGTGAGCTGAGATCATGCCATTACACTCCAGCCTGGGCAATAAGAGCAAAACTCCATCTTAAAAAAAAAAAAAAAAGAAAAAGAAAAAAAAAGGAGGTAGGAGGAATATCAGAGCTCTAGCCCACAACCTTTATTTTTACTTAATAAAAAAATTGAAGGCTAGAGAGATGGAATGGTTTGCTTATGATTATGCAGCTGGTGGTGTCAAGCAAGAACAAAACACGAGTGCTATCAGTCCATCTGAAAAAGAGCGTTCTTGTGTGTGGAGTGCTAAGGTGGCTCATTCTTTCCCCAAAGCTACCAGTTTTTTTTGAAGACCTAATTTGTGCCAGTAATTATATTAAAGTCCTTTGCATAAAGAGTCTCTAACTTTTAGAACCACAAGGCGAGTTTAATCCCCATTTTAATTTGAGGGAAAAGGAGAATAACAGAGATTATAATGTGTTCAAGGCTCATGTCACTGACTAGGAAATGTCTAACCATGTCAATAATACTTATCATTATATTGTATTTCTTTTTACTTGTTTATTGGGCAGGGTGAGGAGTTAAGACTAGATCAGCCTAAGGAGATTTTCATTGGAAACTGGTAATCCCTGAGAGGCTTTCTTAGTAGGAAACTTGCAAGGTTTCAGCGCTTTAATATAAGTTGTTGCAGTATGAGTTTCAGTGAGTTTGTAATTCAGGGAGCTTTATGAAGACCCTGCCATGTGTACTGCTCCGTGCCAAGTTAAGTGGAGGTAAAGAAGAACTAGAAGCCATGAGTATGCACCAGTCCTGATCCATTTTGCTGAATGAGAATGAGCCCAGAGTCAGAGTCACTTAAGTGAGTCCGAGGAGTGGCATGCAAGTAAACTCTAAGTTATGTACCTGAGTCTGTTGTTCTTTTTTTTTTTTTTTTTTCTTGATATGGAGTTTCGCTCTTGTTGCCCAGGCTGGAGTGCAGTGGCGCGATCTCAGCTCACTGCAATCTCCGCCTCACACATTCAAGCGATTCTCCTGCCTCAGCCTCCCTATTAGCTGGGATTACAGGCATGCACCACCACACCTGGCTAATTTTGTAATTTTAGTAGAGACAGGGTTTCACCATGTTGGTCAGGCTGGTCTCGAACTCCTGACCTCAGGCGATCCGCCCACCTCGACCTCTCAAAGTGCTGGGATTACAGGTATGAGCCACCACTCCTGGCTGTTGTTCTTAAATGTTAATCTCTTGGCCTAAATAGTCGGCCTGCTTAAAACATCAACCAGCCCTAACCCTTTCATCATCTGATTCTTGTCAAACACTGAGTGTTGCATTGAGAATTCCCCACATTCTTAGTGGTTCCTCTGTACTCCTTGGTAGTATCAGAACTATTATTGCCAGAGCTGATTGACAGTGTGCGGTCTTCACCATCTGGTTCCTTGCAAAGAACGGATAATCCTTTTAAAGTCTTAATAGTAATAGATGATTTGTTTGGCCTTATTTTCTAACATTAGCTTTTAGACAGACTGTGTCAAATCCACAGGTTTTGAATTTGCATCCTAGCCTACAGATGGAGAGCAGTTACTTAGAAACAGGAAAGAGCTGAGAACAGGGTCATGCAAAATCAGATCTGGAAAAGCTTATTTTGCTAATTTCCTTAATGTGGAAGTCTTTTTATGTGAACCTAGAGGAAGAGTAAGTTGGTAGAGAAAACGTAAAACGTGGTGTCAGGAAGACCTGGGTTGCTGAACATCTCAGTTCTGCTGGGGACTAGCCAGTGAAACAGGACAACCATGAAACTTTCTAAGCCTTAGTTTTTTTAACCCATACAATGGGGACAGTAATATCTTTCAAAGTTGTGAAGTGATTTGTGAGTTAGAAATCAGTCTAAAATTATTAGGTAGTGTCTATGTAGAACCCAGTCCTTTCTTCCTCAGGTGGGCCAGTGTTGAGGAAATGTAGGGAGGTGGGTGAGGTTGTACACGGAAGGGTTGCTTGTGAGGTATCCTCAGCCCAGTAACGACCTTGCAGTCTCAGAAACAGCTGCTGTGTAGATGGACTTGGCAAAGACCCGGCAAAAAGAGAAACTTCAACAGATGGGCTCAGGAGAGGTGACCAGACACTGCTTCCCTCCTCCCCTTTTGTTAACCTCAGGTACAGAAGGTTGAGTTACTCAGAAGCCTCCCTTAATGGTGAGTTATCATCCTTGTTCCAGGCTAGGCTCCTCTCTTATTTTGTTTAATCCTCTTTACCGCCAATTCCCATTCATCATTTTTTGCATGCTCATTCATATAATGTGTTTAAAAGTGTATTTAAAATAGTGCCTCTTTTGTGACAGGTTTTGCTGTCATCCTTGGGAGACATCAGTGAACAAAATAAGCAAAAATGCCCATTCTCAGGGAGCTTATATTCTAGAGGTGAAGGTGAGGGTGAGAAGACAGTACTTACTGCCTTTTAGACTAGGATAGAATTTAGTTATTATAGTTGATTGTTGTCTAAGTTAAACATTGAGCAGGGTAAGGGGGAAGGAGTGTGAATGCATGTATAGGGGACTTTGAAGGGTTACAAGCCCAGGCAGAGGGAAGAGCCAGTGCAAAGGCTCTGTGGCAGCATCAATGCCCCATATCATTTCATGGCAGCAGGGAGGCCAGTGAGGCTGGGCAGAGTGAGCAACGGGGTAGTGATAGAGGATGACATCAGTGAGGTAAAGAGGTGGTGGGAGTAGGGGTGGAGGCACATCATTTAGGGCCTGGTGGGACATTTAGAAGACTTTGGCTCTTATTGTGATAGGGAGCCATTTCAGGACGCTGAGTGTTGTAGAGTGTTCTCATTATATTTATTCTTTTTTTCCCTACTCAGCTGTATTCATCTTGTTGCTAGATGTATGCCTATTTATTTATTTATTTATTTATTTATTTATTTTGAGATGGAGTCTCGCTCTGTCGCCCAGGCTGGAATGCAGTGGCATGATCTTGGATCACTGCAAGCTCCACCTCCTGGGTTCATGCTATTCTCCTGCCTCAGCCTCCTGAGTAGCTGGGACTACAGGCGTCTGCCACCACACCCGGCTAATTTTTTTTTGTATTTTTTAGTAGAGACGGGATTTCACCATGTTAGCCAGGGTGGTCTTGATTTTCTGACCTTGTGATCCGCCCACCTCGGCCTCCCAAAGTGCTGGGATTACAGGCATGACTCACCGCACCTGGCTCCTAGTTATTTTTTCTAACTGTCCTATAGTAATCCACAAATTTTCCCTAGTCACTCTTCCAACCCCCTGCCATTACAAATAATACTGCCATGGATGTCTTTGTATGTGTTCCCTTGTGCACTTGTATGATCATTTCTGTGGAGAAACACCCAGGAACAATTGGGCTTGCTGGGTCCCGGGGTAGACAGACACTGAATTTAACTTAATGGTGCCAGATGACTCTCTAGGCTGGCTGTACCCATTTAGAGTCCCTTCAGCAAGGCATGAGGGTTCCTGCAGCTCAATATGCAACATCCAGATTTCAAAACTTCGCAAATCTAACAGGGACACAGTGACATCTATTGTTTTCATTTGCATTCTCTGATTACTGATGAGCGTCAGCATCTCTTTATATGCTTGCTAGTTTTTTTTTTTTTTTGCTTCCCCTATCCATTGCCTGTTCATATTCTTAGCCATTTTTTTTTTCTATTGGAGTTCTGTGCTTTTCTTTTTGATTTGTAGGAGCTCCTTGTATGTTCTGGATATTATCCAGAGTTGTTTTTAGAAGCTTAGATTTAGAGGTGACCTTTGAGGTAATCTAGTCTAACTACTTCATTTTATAGTTGGGGAAACTGAGACCCAAGCAATGAAGTGATTTTTTTCAGATTACATACATAGTGGAAAAGCTGAGACTCGAAATCAATACTTTTTCCCTATATCATATTTAGTGGGATGACTTGCACTGAGGCAGGAATGAAAGTCAAAGGTGAGCAGGAGCTGTAGGGCATTGCTGCTTCTCCACTATCTGCATTTCTTTGCAGGCAGAAGAGCCACTTTACCTGACTCGTTGGCCAAGGATAGCTCTGGACCCAAGAGACCCTGGGTCTGATGACCATTTCCTCCTCCCATTCACACTGTCATGACCTTATTTCAGGACTTTATCCTTTTGCTTAACTTGTGTTTCTCATATTTTGGTGTGTATGAAATTCACCTAGTGAACTTATTAAAATGCAGGATACTGCCCATCCTTTCTGAGCATCTGAAGGAATGAGAGATCCTCGGAATCTTGATGTGGGTCCGTGAGCCTTCTTTGGAGAAACATTGACCACTTTTGTCAGCTCCCTGATTGGTCTTCTGTCTCCATTTTCTAGTCACCTTCATTGGTCTTCATCTTCTAGTCACCTTCATTTCTCTTCCAGGCTCCAAACACAACTACAACTCTTCCCCTAACACATCTGTTTGCCATACCTCCATACTCACACCCTTACCATCCATTTGAAATGCTCCTTCCTGTATGAAATTCTATGATTTTTCAAGGTGTAGGTCAAGCATAGTCTCCCCTAAAAAGCCCTCCCTGATTTTTCTGATAATTAAGTGCAGGGGCCTGTTGCAAATGGGGAAATGCAGCAGGTGGTATGAGTGTCCCATTGACCAGTACCCTACCCTTTGTAATCACGATGGACACCTCGCCATTTAAGGTGGTTAAAGACAAAAGACACCTCTCAGAGGAAAGGAGAAACATCCTGGACCAGCTGGTCTTTCCTTTAAAAAAATTCATTTTTATCAGATATACATGCACATAGTTTAAAGAGTAGCAGTTGTACAACAGTTTTTTATTAAACAGCAGTCTTCCATTTTTTTTGTCCTAGTGTTTTTTCCTCTCCAGAGGCAAGCACCTGGAACTCTTTTTGCTGATTCTTTTGATATGTCTAAAGGTATATGCTTTTATTGCTCCTACTTGATTTTTCAGTGTTAGGCACCAGCTATTGAATTTCCACTGAGACAATGAGGATTTAACCCTCCCTCCTTCCCATATTCCTTCCCCATATTTTATTACCCAGCATGTTTTTGCATCCAGTATGCCGTGTGGTGCTTCTCAGGTTGACTGATGCTGCCAGGCACCTGGCTATCCAAATCAGAAATTTGGGCCCTCTCCTTAACTCCTTCTTTCTCTGAATCCTCCCTCCATTAATTCTTCCCCAACCTCCCATATCCAGTTACTCATGAAATTCTGTCAGCTCTACCTCTGACATAACCTCACAAATTCATTCAGTTCTGTTTGTTCCCACAGCCACTGCCTTTGGTCTATTACCCTCAACCCCCACTAGAACACTACAGTACTGCTAGTCTCCCCATTTTCCATCATGCCTCCCTCTGGTCTCTTCTTCACCTTATAGCCAGAGTGAGTTTTCTCAAACACAGGTTAACTAGACTCGGTGGTTCTCATGCTTACAACTCTCATGCTTACTTCAGGAGCAAGTTCCATATCTTATCCTGGTGGGGCAGAGACAATTCCTTGTTTTCCATAGCATTCCTGGCACACAGACTATGTTTCTCTGCAGTAAGGTTGGGACCGTGTGAAATGTGAGTGGAAGTGACACGTGTCATTTCCAGGCCCAGCAGTTACAAGCTGTGTAGCTTGTAACTATGGCCTATGTAACTAGAGGCCTATGGCCTCTCTTTTCTCTTCTGGAGTGGACCTCTGAGGCCATGTTCTAGGTGCTGGAGCTACAGGGTGGGAGGGCTCCCTACCCACATAGGACTCTACATGAGTGACAAATTAGTCTTTGTTGTGGTAAGCCAGTGAGACTTTGGGGTTAATTTGTTATTGTAGCATAGGCTATCATAATCCTGACCACCACAAGGATAGAAAAGGCCCTTCAGGATCTGGCCTTGCTTCTCTCTCTAACATTACTTCTCTGTTCTTCCTTCCCTTATATTCTATATTCCAGTTATAATGGCATGCCAGGCTCTTCCTCACTTCCAGGCCTTTGTATATGCAGCTCTTTTTGCTTAGGATGTCTTTTTGTCACCCACATCCACTTTACTACTTTGCCTAGTGAATCTCAACTCAACTTTCAAGCCTCAGCATAGATGCCTCTTGCTCTGAGAAGCCCTCCAGGATACCCTACTGCCTCCTGGTTGAGGCGCCCTTCCTCTGGGTCCCCTTGGAATACTGTGCCGGCCCTTCACTTACCCACTCTGTCTTGAAATGGCCTGTTTCCTTGTTTCTCCACCAAAGTGAACTGGAAGCTCCCTGAGCTTCATGACTTTGCCCCATTCACTGTGATCTTCTCAGGCCTCGTCAGAGTAGGTGCTCAGATCATTTTTGTGGAATGAGTTATTGCTGGAAGACCCAGGCAAAATCTTGGGGAAGAAGCTATCGTGAAAAGCCGCAATTCACATTTCTTTTGCTAAGACTTTCTTAGTAGTTTAAATTCCTGAGAGACAATATTGATTAGTGATTTGGAGGAAACCATCTATAGTCAGATAGAGCTGGTTTCACTTCTGGTTTTACTAGATGTGTGATATTTAGCAAGTTACTTATCCTCTTAAGCCTCAGTTTCAGGATCTGATGGGAATAATGTCTACTGCATGGGATTGTTGTGATGATTCAATTAGTTGAGATGCACGTGTTTATGTGTGTATGTGTATGTGTTTGTGTGTATGTATATGCACTTAGAACAATGCTTAACATATAGAAGGGCCCAATAAATGTTAGACGTGTTATTACATTAAAAATACCCTAATTGCAAATAGAGTATCCTAGATTGGGTCTTGGAACAGAGAAAAGGGCATTGTGAAAAAACAAACAACAACAAAAACCAGTGAAATACCAATAAAGTCTGGAATTTAGTTAATAGTAGTGTTCCAGTATAAGTTTTTCAGCTTTGATAAATATACCACTGCAATGTGAGATAACGTTAGGCGGAACTGGGTGAGAGGTATATGGGAACTCTGTGCTACCTCTGTAGCTTAGTCCAAAGTTATTCCATCATAAAAAGTGTATTAAAATACATTCTTCTTATAATTGATATTCATTGTATTCTCACAATATCCCTATATAAGTACTGTAGTGATTGCCACTTACAGATGAAGAAACTGAGGCACACAAAAGTTAAGTAACTTGCCCATGGTCACTCTTAGTTCAGGATAACAAAGTAGGAATGATTGGTGGGTTGGGATTTAAACAGAATGCAGTAATAAACATTTATTTTGTGTAAGTTATCACCCTATATCACCCTATATGCTGTGTCCATAGAGAATACTGAAGGCAAGTGGTCTCTGCTGTCAAGGTCATTATAAGTAGGAAGCCCAAGTTCACACAGTGCTAAGTGCAGAACTGGGGATAGAGATCCAGCTCCTGAGTTTGGACCCATGCTTTTAAGCATTGCACCAAATAAACTGGAGGGCAAGTGGTGATCAGAGTCACATTCAATTCACAGTGGAAGTGCAGATGTAAAAACAGATCTGGTTGGGAGTTTAGAGACAGCTAGTTTCATGGGTGGGGGTTTGATCTGAGTTGTGAACTTGAGTGTAATTTGATCTGAGTAGAGCAAAAAGGAAAACCTGGAGTGGGTTTTGGGACCTGGGTTGAGCCGACCCTCTCTTCACTCCCTTTCCCAGGACCGAGTGCAGGACATGCTTGTGTACTCTTGGCTATTCTGTTTAGTACTTCATGACAAACAGTAGCTCATAGTGCACAGGGCATGGACTTTGGCATGGGTCCATCAGTTGCTCTGCTCTTACCATCTATGTGATCTTGAGCTGGTGACTTCATCTCTCCATACCTCAGGAAAATAACGGTAACAATGACCATCTGACCTTGTTGTCAGGCACATTAGTCCAGGAGGAAATGTGTATAAAGCTGGGCACAAGGCTGGGCACTTGGGATGGACCCACTGGGTGGTGGCCACCTCTATGTGGCCAGGCTTATATGATGAACCATTGGTTGTGCTGCTAAATATTTATATTTCATGTAAAGGAAAGAACATGGACTTTGGGAAGCTGTGCTACTTACCAGTTGTGTGATCTCAGTCAGTTGTTCAACTTGTTCAGGCCTCAAATTTTCACAGTAAAATAATATCAATATTATAGGATTGCTGTGATAACTACGAGATGGAGTGTGAAGATGGGCCATGGACACATTCCATTAATGTTAGTTCTTATCATTGTCTTATATGTTTTTCCATTTGATTAATATTAATCTTCACTTCCACTTAAATTGTTTGCTCTTTAGGAGAGATCTTAAATCATGTATTCCTTGTATCCATCCCTCCAGCACTTAGTTTGGGGACATAGTAGGTACTTATTAAACACGAGTTGGCTTACTTTTGGGGTAGGCTTTCTTGGTATTTAGATGCATCCAACAACTTTTCTAGATTTTGTTCTACCCCATCCTGCTGAGCTCAAGGAGTCATCCTCGGGCTGGTGAAGTGGGAAGGGACCAACCTGTGAAATGGCTAGCAGAGATTTTATTTATTTTACTAGTAGGTTTCAATCTCTATGACAGCTCCAAGGTGGTGGGATGGGGAGGGCAAGAGAGAAAGCAGGGAGCCTGGGGGAGGCACATAAGATAGTGGTCTCTGGCAACTAAATAAGCTGAGGGAACTCCTGGACCGAGCTCGTCTAGGTTGGAAAAATCTGCCTGCTGACTTCCACCCTAGTCCCGGCCTCGTCCTCGTCCTCTTCGCTTGACTTGCGGCGGGTGTTCTGGTAGAGCACAGCACACACACCTGTGAGCCAGGCAGCCACAGTTCCTGCGGCGAAGATGCCGAAGCCGATGAGCAGCAGGAAGAAGTAGTCTTTGTGGTCCAGGTGCGTGATGCACATGTACCGGAGTGGGTTCCCCACCCGGGTGATGGGCCACCCTGTCAGCTCTGTGGGCTCCACACATGTGGCATTTAGATCATCTAAGAAGAAAAACACAGCAGGCAGGGTGCTGAAACAGCATGACTCCCAGGGTCCTAAGGCCAAAGGAGATCTGGAGGGGCCATCTGGACCCTCACTGCTCCAAGTGTGGTCTGAGGGCCAGCAGCATCGACATCACCTGGACCTTGTTAGAAATGCAGAATCTCAGGACCCACCTGTGACCTCCTGAATCCGAATCTGCATCTCAACGAGACCTTCAGGGTATCTGTTGCACATTGGAGTTTGAGAAGTACTGGGCCTGGACTGTTCCTTGTCCCCAGGCTTTGCTGCATTCAGGCCGTGAAAATGCTTCTTAAGAATGCTCAAGGAAGGAGAGGCCACAACAGGGGTGGGGAGGTTGAAAGGTTAAGCAAGATTGCCATGAAGTATTGACATCTCTCTGTTCTTTACCAGTCACCTCCTTCTTGCCCCTTCCTTGTGTCCATCCCAACTTTCCCTTCACCTTGTCCCTTTCTCTTTAGCAGTAGCTGAGTCCAACCTGGGACCACTAGCACCCGCCAAGAGCATTGCAAGCCACTCAACTCTAGGAAGGGACAAGATTCTCTTGAAATGTTTACTGTGTGTTCTACCCGCTCACCACTTCCCCACCCCCCGCCCCTGAACAAGTCAGGGGAGCCCAGGGTAAACAGGTTGCCAATAGGGAAAGCAGTTCTGCTTCTCAGAGGTGATGTTGGCCATCACTGGCTGATTATGTTATCGACATGAGTCTTCAGTCATTCTTAGCAGCTGACTCAGCTTCCTGGCTACTTCTCTGAGCACCTCCCCATGTGTAATGCCATGGCCTTCACTATATAACAGAGAGAAAAGTGGGCTCTGGAGCTAGACAGGCCAGGCTTCTAATCCAGACTCTGTTACTTGCTAATTTTGTAAACTTCAGCAGGATACTGAATTCTTTCTCTGAATTCCATTTCCTCATCTTACCAGTGCAAAGAATGACACTTCTCAGGGTAGGTGAGAGAACGTACTGACACAGGTAAGAAGGCACAAGTGATTGTGCCTCAAGCACGGAATCCTTGGAGCCCTATCACTGCCCCTGCATTTTTCTAACTCCATATACTCTGCCATGCTGAGGCTGAGTGCTTGTGTGAGATGCTCAGGTGAATGTATCCAGCACACGCTAGATCATTGAGCTCCAGCTCAGCACCGAGGCCAGAGCTCGAGACAACCACAATCAATATTATAATAGCAGCCAGTATTTGCTAAGTGCTTACTATGCACTAAGTGAATTACAAATATCTCATTTAATTCTAATAATAACCTTGATACACATAATATTATTTTCCTTGTCTTACAAATAAGGAAACTGAGACTCAGGAGATCCCATAACTTGAAGGTTGTAGATAACTGCAGAATCTAGATAGAAGACAGAAGACAGAAAGACAGTGTGAGCTTGTTTTGCTTAAGTGGGATTTGCAAACAGGAGCTATTGTGGAGAGGAGTTTCCTCTAAACTTCAGGGCAGGAACTGCCTGACTAGTGAAAACATCACTATCCTTGGTGACCCAGGATGTTAGGAAAATCAGGTTCAGTTAGGGAAATCCTAATGGGGGCTGGAAGCAGCATTCAAAGAAAAAGTACAGAAGTAAGTTGGCTGGGGAGAAGGCATTTGGGATTATGGGTGGCTGGAAAGAGCTGTCCTCTTCACCTGAACACCATTACCTGCCTCTTGCTTCTGTATCAATGCACCTACAGCAAAGTCATTTTGTTTTGTTCAGGAAGATGGCCTGAAGTGTGTAATGCTGTTTAGGACTCAAGCTCAGAAAAAGTTGTAGACACAAGAGGGGAAGCCAGTGCAGGAACTGTGTTGTATCCACTGTTTGTAATGATTACAGAGGAAGAGAGAGGAAGAAGCCTCTCTCTAGACTGAGTATGGGATGGTGGCCCTCAGGGCAAACCTGCCCCACCAGAGAGCTCTCAAGTAGAGGGAAAGGAGTTGAGGGCTGAAGTCGCAGGAACGCAATTATGCCTCAGTACCTCTTTCTAGTCAGCCTGGCTTGAGGACCTCTGTGGCTTTGCCCAGGAGGCCTGAGCATGGGGCTCCCATGAGCTGGGGAGGCGCCTGGAAGCTCTCCAAGAATTCTATCGAGAGAGAGCTCAGGTCACCTGCCCAAACTGTGGAAGACATGAATCTTCAAAGAAAGTATATTTGAAAAAGGAAAACATGGGATTCGGAGGGTCTGGGATGTGTCTAGGGGGGTTTATCTCATTCTATTTTTAAAAAGATTGGGCTTTCAAATTGCAGCTTGGGCGGCAGGGATGAGACTAAACATCACACACGTTTCCCCATTTTGGAGCATTAACTTTGAAAGGAGCAATTAGGCAGTGATTTTAATGCATTGTTAGGCTGCTAAGTGAGGGATGTGGGTGGCTTTGTTGGGAGGGAGGCCTGGGTTTCTCTCCCGTTGAATTATCTCCCCCTCTTCCCAGTCGCAGTGACTGCCAAGATTTAGGCTCTCCCCTCCCCGGCTCCCTATCTCCATTGTTTCCCTTTCCCAGCTCAGGGCCATTTCACACACTTCTGCCAAATTGCCTTCCCCAAGTACAGCTCTTCCTGGTCACACTCTGGCTCAAAACCCTCCTCTGACCTCCTGTGAACCTCAGAATAACACCCAGACCATTTGGTCTGGCATTCAGAGCCCCTCAGCATCTACCCCTTCTCCCCTTCTCTCCTTGCTTCTCAGCACTGCTGGTAACCTTTGCTCCAATCAAATTAAACTACATACTATGCCTTGATTACACCTCACCCTTGCCCTCATCTGTAGTTACTTTGTTACACTGCTCCTTTTGTATCAAATGCCTCATACTCCTAGTTTTGCAGGATCATATTCTTCCCATCTTTTAAGATCTAACTTAAATGCGTCTATTCCAAGGAGAGCTTCCTCAACCACCCCGTCCTCAGAGCTTGGAGGACATGTGATTGTTCCCACTTGTGAACTCATCCCTAGCATTTCCATGTGTCATTCTTAAGTACCTATCACATTTTATCTTGCACGATGGTTATTTACAATGTGCATCCTTTCTCCCCTACTAGGTAGACTTTTAGCTCTTAAAGGTATAAACCATGTCTGATCATTATTGTTCTGGTTAATAAGAGCTATCATTCATTGACCGAATTGTGTAATTTGTAAAATTGAGGGATGTTCTGGTATTTTTTTTTAAAATTATGAGATTCTAGGTTAATCCTACTGTTTTGGTTTAATTCTATAAAAACACTCTGTAATTTTGATCCTTTGAAATTTCTTGAGAATTTGCTATATGGCTGAATGTAAGGTCAATTTTTGTACATTTTCCATGTGCTACAAAAATATTATACAGTAGAACCTCTAATAACGTTGTTTCATTCTCTGTCATTTTGTTACAATATTAATGAGAAAAAAATATTCCCAGCCAGGGCCACTGTTTGTATGCAGTGTGTGCATGCTCCCCATGTCTGGACAGGTTTTCTCCAGGTGCCCTGGTTTCTGCCCACATCTCAAAGATGTGCATATTAGGTGAACTGGCGTGTCTAGATTGGGCCAGTGTGAGTATGTTCGAGTGTGTGTATGTGTGGCCCCCAGTGGAATGGCGTCCTGGCCAGGGCTGCTTCCCACCTTACACCCTGAGCTGCCAAGATAGGCTCCAGCCACTTGCAGCCCTGAACTGAAATAATTAGGCAAATATTATTTTACTTGTGTGTATGAATCTTTCTTAAATGTATGTATGTTTCATATTTCAATGCTAAATATCAGAAGTATTTTTTGATCTTTGTGTAGAAGTTTGGTGATATTTTTGTGACTAGAAATAAGCTTTAGAAACTTAACTCTTGCTTATATCAATTAGCCTGCGGTAGAATTGGTTTTATGTCATTCTGCTTAAAGTGGCAGTTTCCAAGAACCTATGGATATTAAGTGAGGACTTATTGTATTCTTTGTTGAGTACATTGTTCTATGCATGTCAGTTAGGTTGTGGTGGTGTACTGATCTTCTATACCCTTATTGACTTTTTATTTATAAACATCTATTGTCTCTTAGTTATTATTAGACTATTGTCTACTAGTCCCTGTAACTATGTAAAATTACCAGTTTTTACTGTGCGCTGGTCCGCTCCATATAGTTCTTTCAAGTTTTGCTTCACATTTTTTTTTTTTTTTTTTTTTTTTTTGAGATGGAGTTTCCCTCTTGTTGCCCAGGCTGGAGTGTAGTGGTGCGATCTTGGCTCACTGCAACCTCTGCCTCCCAGGTTCAAGTGGTTCTCCTGCCTCAGCCTCCTAAGTAGCTGAGATTACAGGCATGCGCCACCACGCCCAGCTAATATTTGTATTTTTAATAGAGATGGGGTTCCACTATGTTGGCCAGGCTGGTCTTGAACTCCTGACCTTAGGTGATCCACCTGCCTCGGCCTCCCAAAGTGCTGGGATTACAGGTGTGAACTACCACACCTGGCCTTCCCTTTACAAATTTTAAAGCTGTGTTATTAGGTGCATACAAAGTTATAATTGTTACGTCTTCCTGGTAGAATTATCCTTCTAATATTGAACAATATCTCTCATTATCTCTAGTAATGCTTCTTGCCTTAAAGTTTACTTTGTTTAACATTACTATGGCTGCATTGAAATTCTTTTGGTTAGTGTTTGCATTGTGTATCTTCTTCCGTCCTTTTACTTTTATCTTTCTATGTTCTTATATGTAAGGTATATTTTTGTAAGCAGTATGTAGCTGGGTTTTGTTTTTCATCCAAGCTAGCAAACTTTGTATTTTAATAAGCCCATTGACATTTAATGTAATTACTGATATATTTGGATTTATATCTAGTATCTATTTTTTTCATTTGTCTCCTTATTTCATGTCCTTTTTCTAACCCTTTGTTGCCTCCTTTTTTTAAAAAAATCATTTAACTTCCTTTTCTTTAGCTTATTAACCATACCTTCTTTTCCTATTCTAGTATGGTGACTTTAGAAGTTTTATACCCATCTACTGATCCTGGAGTGCCTGACATGTGCTAGGCACTATATGAGATGCTTTACAAAATTAAACTCTAAGCTCTACTCTTGATCACCCCACAGGGCAGTTTTAATCATTCCCATGCTATGGAATGAATAAACTACACATCAATTCTTCCTTCTCTGGCTTTCTTGATTTCCTTGCCTCTCACACAGGGCGTCAGCAAGTACTGTTGTACATGCTGTGCACTGCACAACTCCAGGAGGTTCCATTCATTTTATAGACAGGTGACCCAGCTTTATGACACCACTTTACTCAGCCTCACTCCAGTGGCCCAGGGCATTAACTACAGATGTCATTAATATTGACCTTCTTATTTCAAACACTTCCTAAGGAAATATAGACCACCATCTGGTTTATTTCTGTACACAGTATCTTGCTCAAAGGCATAAAACCTCTTTGTCAGAATCAGATGCATGGAACAACTATAGTGTCTGGGGCCTGGAACCACACCTGTTAGTATAGCAGCCCAGGAGACCTCCCTTTCAGAAAATAGTCTTGAACCCTCTGGTTATAAGAGGAACTGCTTCTTTTCTCTGTCTTCCGGAGGGACCCCAGTTCTGCCCAGGGCTCTGCTGCAGGTTCCCAGTGACTTGGTGTCCCCAAAGAAGTCAGGCCATGGGCAGGTTGCTCTGAGCCCCTGTGGCAGCTTGCTCAGGAACCTTCTGGGCTGACTGGAGGGGTGAGCATCTAGGCGGTGGCAATGGAAAGCAAGAGGGTGGAATCTGAAGGTACTGCAATTACCTCTCAGTGAGTAAATTATGTTTCTGTCAGCTTAAGCACCTTGTCAAGCACTTTGTCAACTTCTACCCTGGACCTAGAGAAAAGCCTAATTCCCTCATGTTTTCTTTTAGGCCCCAGTCCACCCAAATATCAGTAGATGTACAGTGTTTTGCCTTCTATTTTTTTTGCAAGGTAAATTATGTTTTTGTCAAGGAAATTGATTTGCCACCTATTCATGTGTCTGACTCCACTCATTAGATTACAGATACTATGAGGATAAGGATTTTTTGTCTGTTTTGTTCACTGACGTTTATCAGGATGCTAGAGCTCAGGGTGTATTTGTTGAATGAATTGATTGCTATTCAAACTCCTTGGGCTCACTGTCCCTGACATAATGCTCCGGTGGAGGAAAGGGAACCTGAGTGGTAGAATACCATACGTGGGTCAGCTGACCTTGAACTGCCTCAGACACTCTACACTGGGTGAGTAGCAATCCCTGTGAGAGTCTGGGGAGGTTCAGTGAGCTAAGTGAAGCTCCAAGGAGGCAGGAATGGATGCTCTCTAGGACCAAATGGAGATATAAGCCTTGAACTGGGAAGGGCACCTCCTCTGTCCTGTGAGACCAAAGAGAAGGAAACGAGGGTAAGAGTATGAGGACAAACTGCTACAGACATGATATCGAAAGGTAATTATTATTATTTCCAAATTACTTTTTGAGAACTGTTTGAGAGCAGAGACGCTTTTTCTGAACCCTTGTATCCTTAGTTCCTGGCACGCAGTAGGTGCTCAATAAATGTATGTTGAATGCAAGGGTGGATTATTGGTCTGATCTCCTATAGTACTTTTAAAAGTCTGATGTCTTTGGCCTGTTGTTTAGGACCGGTTCCCCAAACAGAATTCGAAGGGATCACTATTATATATTCTGTTGTACTACGGGTGCCCAGAGGAGATGATTCCCTAGAAGGAAACCTAGGTTGGGCAATATGGCTGCTCCAGAACACCAAAGCCAACTGGCCAGCAAGGCCCCCTTCTCAGATCCTCATGCACAAACCTATGAGAATTTCAAGCCCTGGCACTGTCTTCTACCTTTGCCTTTGTGGAGCTCCACTTACTTATTGCCCAGCTGTCATCCAATGATGGCATAAGCCAGGGGTCAGCAAACTACAACCTGTGGGCCAAATCCAGCCTGCTGTTTTGTAAACAAAGTTTTATTGGAACACAGTTTTCCCATCCTTTTACTTATTTTCTAATGCTGCCTTCACCTTAATGGCAATGTTGAGTAGGTGCAATGAAAACCCACAAGGCCTAGAATATTTACTGTTGACCCTTTCTGGAAAGCATGTGTTGACTCCTGGTCTAATCTATCCTAGGCACCTTAAAACCTTAAGGATTTGTGTTATATGGGCTTGTGCAAAGTACAATTCTTATCTGGTATTCACAATTTCCCCCCATTGTGTATACAGTCTATGGATTTTTAAAGGTTAAAAGTGATTCATAGACTCATGGAACATGTAGACGAGACCTTGACGTTCAGCAAGTTCAACCCGATGATGCCTGTGCTTTACAGGTGTTTTAGGTTATAGAACTGGTCTTGTGTATAACCGGTTGCATGTGGGCATGATTCAGAGGCAAGAAGCTTTCTTTTTCTCATAATTCCGTCTCATGGGCTTATCAGTACCCATAACTCTGTCAGTGGGAGATGAAACCTTTCATTTCACCAATAAAATAACACTCAAAGTGTAACGTTTTCTGAAAAAGAAGCAAATGATTTAATCCCTACTCAGGGGTAGCCCCCTGCTACCACCTTTTGGTGGGGTGAGGGGAACAAGCTGCATGATGGGGCTGGGGGCTGGGATCAGGTTCTTCTTGGAAGTTAAAAATTAAATTTTTTTCCTTCTAGTTTCTTCTCAGTTTGGCCTAAAGATGAGCCTGCTTAAGAACTACCCATCTGCTCAGAAAAATCCAGAGGGCAGACAGTTGTCCTCATGGATAACAAACCATTATGAAACCCCAGGAGCCGAAGGGCACCATCATTCACCAGTCCACCAGGCAGAAACACCAGGCAGAAACTGTTTGCTTCCTCTTTCACATTCCAAGTTCAGATCATAAGGAAACCCTGCTAGTCCTACCTTCAAAATGTGTCCCGATTCTTACCTCTTCTCATCACCTGGACCATTGCCCTGGTCCCGGCCAGTGTCCTCTTTTGCCTGAACTGTGTTGGCCTCTGAATGTGTGTCCTTGCTTTTTCCTACAATCTCTGTCTGGAGACAGCAGTGGGAGCAATTTGTAATTACAGATCCTGTCACTTCCCTATTCAAAATCCTTCCATGACTTACTATCACACTTAGAATAAAATCAAAAGCCTCTCCATGTCCTATCTACCCTATGTGACCTGGCCTTCGTAATTTTCTATCTCATTCTTCCCTTTCTCCTTTTCCTTCACTCTGCTCCAGCCATATTCCCTTTCTAATATGTCAAACTCATTCCAGCCCAAGGCCTTTGTGTTCGCTCTCCCCTTGGTCTAGAAAGAGCTTCTTCCTCCTCATGTAATATTTCCATGACTTCTCTCTCACTTTATTTCAGTTCTCTGCTCAAAATCACCTTTGTGGGCCCACTGAGCCTGAAGTATCTGCCTTGTTCTCAATCTCAGGCACACACTTCTCTTCCCTTCTCTTATTTTCCTCCATGGCACTTGTTGTTATTTGACATTATGTCATATGTCAATTTATTTATTGTCTTCTTCTCCCACTAGAATGTAAGCTTCATGAGAGCATGTTTGTTTCTGTTCACACCAGTATGCCCCGTGCCTGGCCAAGGTGCTGGCGTCTGATTGGTGCTCAGTAACTGTCAGTGAATGCATGCACTCAGATCTCAGTCTGGGCTCCTTACCCCTTTGTAAATGTCAAATAGGGATAACAATGCCTGTGCCTCACCTCAGCCAAATGCTGTGACCAAAACATCTTGACTGTTAGAAGAAAATGCGTTGAAAATTACAAGGGTTTGTCTAACATGACTTTAATTCCAGTCTTAACTATGTTTTAATTGGATGCATCAGGTTTTTAGTTATTCTCTTATTTGGGTTGAGGAGAAGGCCAAATTCACCTGTGTGATCAAAAAAGCTATCATTGGCCAGGTGCAGTGGCTCACGCCTCCCAGCACTTTGGAAGGCCAAGGTGGGCGGATCACTTGAGGTCAGACCAGCCTGGCCAATATGGCAAAATCCATCTCTACTAAAAATAAAAACTTTAGCTAAGCATGGTGGCACATGCTTATAGTCCCAGCTCCTGGGGATGCTGAGGATCACCCCAGCCCGGTAAGTCGAGGCTGCAGTGAGCTGGGATTGCACCACTGCACTCCAGCCTAGGTGACAGAGTAGCAAGAGTGTGCCTCCAAAAAAAAAAAAAAACCAACAACTATCATTGCATATGGACCATGCAGCAGATTAGGTGTTTTTTAATGACATCATCTTGGAAGAGTTAACACTCCCCTCAAGAGCTCCAGCACCCCTAAGTTGAACTCCTTGCCTCTGCTCACCCTGTTTGTTTCTGCAAACCCACACTGCTCTACGCCTTCTCCACGTCTCATGTGACAATCAGAATCACCACCAGGCAAAGAATTTGTAACAACGACAGCTAGCATTAATTGAACATTTACTGTGTGTAGTTCTAAAATCTTCATGTGGATTTTTTCATTTAATTATCATAACTTGAGGTAATAGGCACTATTTTATCTGCATTTTGCAGATGAGAACTTGGGTTGGATGGAGACAGTTGCCCACAGTCAAGTAGTTGGCAAGTGACAGAAGCAGGATGAAAAGCCAGGTGACCTGCATCCAGAGCCCACCTTAGTGTTGCCTGCTCAACTAGGATGTGAGTATCTCAAGGACAATGGATATTTTATAGTTGCCTAATTGGATTGGTGTTATGGAAGCATCATAGAAAATATTACATGAAACTGTATACTTTATAGATATATAGTCATTCTTTGTTTTTTACCTCACTGAAAGAGAAATACAGGCACCAATTGGGCCACTCAATTGTATTTGTCCCCCATCTATATATCACAATCACCCCCATCTATGTTTACCCTTGCCTCCTTCTCTGCAGTCCCAGAGGGCAGAGGAGGTGCCACTCCTCTTTCAAGGATTACCCCTCCATTTGGTTCTGGAGACCATCCATCCACTCCTGTCCCCTTGGGAACTTTACCCCACAAATGACTTCCCCTCTCTCCTGTATCTTTGTCCTTTTTCTCTGCATCGACTCTTTCCATCAGCAGATAAACACATTTCTTTTCTCCTAAAAAAGCAGATTTCTTTTCTCCTAAAAATCCTCCTTCTTCATTTGTTTTCTCTCCAACTAGCACCCTATTCCCTTCAGTCCACAGCCATGCTTTCTAGAAGAGTAGTTTACATGGTTTACTCCTTCTTGTCTTTGATGTTCAGTTCATAGCCCATCATGGATAGGTGTTCACTCCCATCATGCCAGTGGAACTGCCTAAGACATCAGAGATCTCCGGTGCTAAACCTGATGGACAGTTTTCTGTCCTTATCTGACCTGCTCCCACTTTTTGGAACTCTTTGGCTTCCATGAATTTATCCCGTTCTAATTTCCTTTGTCTGGGGGCTCCTGCTGTCCTACATGGGTTGCTCTTCCTTACTTGACCCATTGGTATGTTGCATTCCCCAAAGCTTCTGTACTTGGCCCTTATCCTCATTTGAAACTCTTTTTCCTGATTGATCTTATATTCTGTTAGGTTTTAATGATCACTAGTGAGTTGATGATCCCCAAATATATGTATATTTTATGCCCTGTTCTCTATTCTGAATTTCAGGTCAGAACATCCAAATGCCTAGTGTTTAACAGGGACTTCTCACTCAATAAGGTCAAGACGGGACTGGGCTTCTCCCCTGACTTCCTCACTGCCCTCCTCCAAGTGTGTTTATGTCAGCAAAGCCCCCACACTGTCCAAGTCAAAGTCTTGGGAGCTACCATTGATTTTTTCCCTTTCCTATTTTTTCTGTATCTCATTCATTCACTCAGGAAACACTAGTTGAGCATTTTCTCCGTGTCAGGCCTGTGCTTGTTTCCGAAGATTCGGATCTGCTCTCAGAGAGCTTCCAGTCTCTCAGGGAAGACAAATGTTAAACGAATACACATTTATTAATTAGAATTGTGCCAGAAGTTACAAAGGGTGCACAAGAAACTATGAGAAGAGCTAGTTCAGTCCCAAATCCTGTTGCTTCTGCCTTCTAAATGATTCCTTCTCAAATGTCTACACCTCTCCTCCTCACTGTTGCTATAGGCTGCCATACTGTCCGGCTTGAACGCCTACAGAAGCTTCCTTCCTAGCTCTACCTCCAGCTTGCTTGCCTCCCAAGACTTCTTAGGATATATTGCATGTTCCCCAAAAAACCATTCAAGGCCCTTCCTAGCTGGGCCCCCATCCTTTTCTCTAGCTGCCTCCATCCTTTGCAGGATTACCTCCAGGATGAGGAGCTCTTCACCTTTAAAGATGAGGAAACTGAGGTTGGCTGCTTTGGCCAGATTTGCACTGCTGTTTTCCAGAGTCCTGAGTGATACTGGGTGACCTGAGGGGCCAGGTGTAGAGATCTGGCATTTCTGAGCTTGGAGTGACCTTCGATCACCTACTCTCAGGGATCCCAATTGGCCTGCATCAGGGAGTGTGTCAGCATCACCCAGGGGTTCCTAAATGTCCCATGCTTGCTGCTCCTATCCCTTCTCAGCTTTTCTGGGTGGCTTAGGGATCACTGACTCAGCTGCACCGCTCTCAGACCCCTCCTTGCCCTCGGGAGGCTGCTCTTCTGGCTTTCAACAGCCTTGGAAGGCTTGGAACTGCTGGTTGCCCAGGCTTTCTTTCTTTTTTTTTTTTTTTTTTTTTTTGCCTTTGATCTTTATTTTAATTTCCCTGATGGAGGACATGGGTAAGCATTGATAGTGGAATAACGTGAGGACCTGAATTCATTCTGGAAATCTAAGTTTGGGCACAGTTGTGGATGACTTTGTACTTGGTAGGTTGAAATGGGGCCATTATCCCATTACAGCAGTCTTGAATACAGGATGATATAACCTCATCATGAAACTAAGATGTTCTCTGCTCAAAACGCCCTCAAAATGACTTGGACCTGAAGCAGCACATGACTCAACCCATCTGCTCCCTGCAGATGGCCCTGAGTGGCTTTGTCCACTGCCTCTGCAGCACCCTTGCTCAAGCTCCTCTGATGTATGGGCCCCACCATCAGGCTCATTTAGGACTGGCTAAGGCTATCAGAGCTGACACAGAGGGGACTCTCTGTCCTCAGACCGCCCCACTCTGGCCCCTGGTAGCCTGTCACTTTCTGAATTCTCACTGTTTCTGGTTGTTCCCTGTCAAATTGCAAGTGTTCCCTGAGGGGATATTTCAAAACATTAGGCATTAGCATCTCAGTGCAAATTGATTCATTTACTAATTGGAACAGCCACGGAAGGTCCAGAACGCAAGCCACGGTTCTAGGGTTTCTGAAAAGTGGCCTAAGGACCACTGGCATGAAGAGTTGACTGAATCAGAACCTTAGGGCATAGGACCTGGGATTCTTGTGCTCGTTAGAGTTTGAGAAGCACTGTTTGAGCAGGTCTGGCCTGGGAGGAAAGTTTGGGGCAATGAGTTCCTTGGGGTGGAGGCATTGTTTTAGTGAAGTTGAGGGTGCTTAATATAGGACTTGGGAGAGTGCAGGAGTTAGAGGCATCTGCTTCTTAATTGAACTTCCTAATTATATGATGTAGCCCTCATCACTGGGAACACCTCCACCTCAGCACTTGCCATTATGCACTTGCTCACCTGGGACCCCGCCTGCTGAGCACTGTTCTCCTTCTCACCTCCTGTGCACTTATCTTTCTATTTAGGTCCATAGGCTACCAGCTATAAGAGGCCTTTGAGGATATCTAACCCAAATCCTTTATTTTAAGGACAAGAAAAGTGACTCTTGAAGAAGGAAAGTGACTTTCCCCATATCACATAGTAGCATTTCTGGGATCAGGACAGGGCCTCCTGGCTTTTAATTCTATTTTCTGTCTCTTGTATCCTAGATTATCTTATTCAAGACAAAAATTATGACTTTTTTCTCTGTGAAACAGCCACTCCAGCATTATAATGCAATGTTGGGACATAATGAATATACAATAAATGTTTCAGAGTTAAATGGATCATGATGTGCCTGACAGCAAAGAAATATCGTGGCATCAGGGAAAAACATTGAACTTGGATGTCAAGATATCTCTGTGCTGGGCTTTTCTCTATAGCCACTTACCTGTAACTCTGGATTCTAAAGTTGTAGCTTAAACATCCTATGTTAAAAGGCTACCCTGACCAGTATGGTAGCCACTAGCCTTAGGTTGCTATTTAAATGTATTGAAATAAAATAAAATAAAATAAATTCAGTTCATTTGTTCGAGTCAAATTTCAAGAGCTCAATGGCCACATGCGGCTAGAGACTACTGTATCGGGCACCATATATGTAGACTATTTACCCTGTTGCAGAAACTTCTGTTGGATAGCATTAGAGCAGACTTTGCCGGTAGAGAGGAATGGGATGTATGAGGCCAGGTTTTGTATGTTTCAGAGCTTAGAGTTTGAGTGAATTTTCGAGAGCATCCTGAAAGCCATTTGACCCTATCCCCTGAGGGAAATCAAATATCGTGGGAAGAACTCAATGACCACTCTCACCTTCAAGTATCATTAATGACTGGAAAATAACAGTTCTGGCCAGGAATTAGTCCTCCCACTTGCTAACCTGGGCCAGAAAGGAAATGGAACGTGTGGGTCTGTTTTCAGTCTGTATTGATCAGGGCTCAGTAGAGCACCCTGGCAAGGGACACGTTACAACACACCTCCATTTCTGCTGTAACTTTTGTGTTTAAAAAGTGACGACATTAACTCTTTGGTAACTGAATACTTTTCAGTACATCTGGTGAGTATGCCATTGGAGAGTTTCTTTTGATTCAGAACTTTGATTATAGTGCCAAATCTCTTGCCAACTTGAGAAAGTTTTGATATTCTTGTTCAGTGTAGCCTTATGATAAAATAAAGTGAATGAAACACTTGGCTTCCTCTACAACCCCTCTATAGGGGATGTCCTTAGCAAAAATGTGACACAGAAGAAGCATATGATACTGCCCTCATGTCTTTTATTTTAAGACCTCTGCACTTCCTTCTTGCACTTCTGTTTCCTTCAAGGTTCTCCACTGCTGCAGAATTAATCTTAGCTAATCAAATTCCCAAGAATTAACTCCCCCTGATGTGAGAGCTGATAAAGGCTTAAGGACACTTGTGTTATTCTTCCCAGGAGTTCATGTATTTTTGCAGGTTCTACAAGATCATAACACATACTTGGGACCCAAAAGGATGAACCTTTAGTGGCTAATTTCAGATTGGTGGTAGGAAGTGGATAGGGACACACTGGGGCAAAAGTATTTATTACTCAGTTATACCATGTAGGTGACGTCTTTCTCCTGAGGCTAGTGAAAGTTGCCTACTTCTAACATCCCCAGAATGTTGCCTACACATCCACACCTGCCTCTGGAAGTGGAGCTTGTCTTTCGGTAGAGCTTTGGTTCTAGATTCAGGTAACTCAGGAACAGGTACCCTGCTGCTGCTGGTCTAGCCCCAGGTCTCATGGCCCAGGCTGAGACAAAGCCTTGATTTGAGCTTCTGCTTTTGTTGACTAGGGTCTGAACACCCATGTTCTTAACTTACCTAATAATACCCAACTCAGAATGTGACATAGACTTGTCCTGTCCCTCCAGGATTCTCTTTGCCCCATTTTTGTTTGGGTTAGAGTCTTAGAAGCAGCGCCCACCTTCCTACATCCTATCTATATTCCTGCCTGCATCTCTATAGTCATGTTTCTAGACAGGGTGCATTGTCCTTTAACACCACATATGCTGAGCCTTCCTGAAGTCCACTGCTTATCTAGGGGAACACTTGACTGCTTTCTGCTATTCTACTCTCTTAGTATCCTGTACCTTTCCTCATCTACCAACCATTTGTTTTTTGATTGCTTGTAGTGTGTCAAGCTTAAATGCTAATGGCACTTCATAAATGTTCTCATTTCATTTTATGACAGCCCTAGGAATGTTGGTTCTGTTATTATCCTTGTCTTCAAGATGAGGAGATTAAAGTTCAGAGAAGTTAAGTAACTTATCTTATATCCTGCAGCTAGTCAGCATGAGGGCTAGGATTGTAACCCATTGATTTTATTCCAGAACCTGAGCTCTTAACACTGGGCTCTGCTGCCTGAGGGTGGCTGTCCTTCATCACCTGGAGGACAAGTGGCTGCCCCCAAGTGCCTGTCACCCCAGTAGGCACATGCTGGCCTCATTTGTCATCCCTGTTTTGTTCTGTTATGCCCAACTAAACTATGGCACAGATATGGCGCAGATGACCCAGAGTTACGTGAGTCTCCATATGCAGCCCTAGGTTTCTTGGTTAGATACCTTCATGAGCACTTGTTTGGCACATAGTAGGCACTCAATAAGTATTTAAATAGATGAATGGATGAACTGAATTGTAGCATGGAAGTCCTTTAGTTCACTGCACTGCTTTTCAAGGAATACATGTGCATTCTTATATTGTCCTTAATATTACACTACAGTGAAAATTTCCCAGGGCTAAGGTTCAGTATTTCCCTGGGTCTAAAATGAGCCTGTTTGTGAAGTGGATTCTGTTCTATAAACAACCAGATTACTCAGCTTATTTCATAGAAATCTTCCTATTTCCTGAAACATGGATATATGCGGAGAGATACATGGGCTCCATGCTAGAATATGTCAAAGATCACCATTTTGATAACAAATGTGGTATAAATAGGTGGGCTTAAGTTTGAGACTTCACTAAGAATGTTTGCCAACAGCAAAGATATTTCCACCTAGCACAGACCATGAATCATCATATGAAAGTCAAAAGAATTAAATACCTTTCCTTACATTGAGGTTTGGCTAGAGGTCAAGAGAAGCAGCCAATGAATTTTACTGTAAGGGTGTTCAACTTTATGGGTATGCATGTATCTGTTCATGTATGTGGGTGTGAACCTGTACATTTATATATGTGTATGTAATATGCGGGTGGGTATGTAAGTAGGTATGTATGTATAAATGGTATATATGTGCGGGTATGTAAGTATGTATGTATATATGGTATGAACATATGTATACATGGTATATACAAACCTTTGTGTTTGCATATGTGTATGTATGTATTTGTGTTTTCATGTGTGTTTGTGTGCATATTTGTGATTGCATGTGTGTATGGGAAGGGAGAACCAGACTGATTAAGGCCCAAATGAGAGCAAATGCTAAGGTTAGATTCACCCTTTTGGAGTTGGGGTAGACTGGGGTGAAACCTGGGTTTGCAAGGGAAGTACAGGCATATCAACGACTTTATGATGGTTAGTGCTTATTATCCAATGAAAATGATCTTGAGTCAGTTCCAAGTGGCAGCCAGATAGAAAATAAAGCTGAAGTTTAGATGCTGTAGCCATATGTTTATAATATGACTTGTATTTATAACTAAATTCACTTACAGGATGATAGTTATGTAATTTGAGGATTTATGAGATAGTATAGTCTTGTGGAAAAAGACCTGCATTTGAAATCAAGCGGTTCAAATCACTTTCTTGCCATTTATCAACTGTGTGATTTGGGGTGGGTCAGTCTATTTTCTCATCCAAGGATAGGGTTAAAAATATCAATCCTAGTCTCTTCCATAGGCTGAGGGCACAAGTTTAAGTGTTGGTGTGACACTCACACTGAAGAAAATGAGGTACCATATGTGGAAAAATGGAGGGAGATGAGCAAATTAGCAGTGGTGGGTGCATGTGTGGGGTCCCACGACTGGGGGATGAAAGCTTTCTCTACCTCACAAAACAGACTCTTCATTCATGAGGAGCTTATAAGCTTGACAAGATAGACATTCCTTTCTGATGTCTTGGAAAATATGCAGTGAAAAAGATCTACTTTATAATCCCATTCAACTGTGGATTGAACTGAAGAGTCAAAGAGTCCAAAGTGGTCAGCCTGAAAATTCTGAGAAGATACAAGTGTGCAAGCAGAAATTTGATGAAGGGAGATGGAGTGGGAGGTGAAATGGTAGGCTTAGGTGCTGGGGTGGAAGCCAAGCTATGTTACTCTTGTCATCTGGGATGGGACGTCCCACTTGCAACCTGATAGGCTCTACTCAAGGAAAAGTGCATATATGGTGGGGAGGGGCAAGAGAAGATGACACCCTTCCATAGGCTAATTTACAGGAACATGGACAGGGAGAATCCCTTTATGGACCACAGGTCATGCATGAGGATGATTAATATTGAACATCTTTGATAATGCTTTCTAGACACTATCACAGTTTTGGAGAAAAGTAGAAAACATTATCTCTGGCTCCTAGAGATGGTGTTATAGAAAGGCAAGGCCACCTACCCCAGATAACTGCTTCTGCCTTCTAGTCCTGTTGGAAGAGGGTCTGACAAAGTTAGTTTGTTTTGATTTATTCTAACAACTCAAGATGAGGTATCTGGCAGTAGGGTCAGGTGTCTAAGGCACAACATTTAAGGACTGGACTGACTCACAATGTCTCATTCTCAGTGCACTCGCTCTCAGTGCCTCCTTAAATTTTGCCTCCTAAAAGCCCTGCTTGCCTCATCCCAGTCCAGATTCTGCCAGGAGGACTTTTTGAGACACACCCATTGGGAGGCCAGGAGGGCACGTTTTTTTACTTGCTGTCACCACTTGGTTCTCTCTCCCTCAGTTCTCCTTGAAGTCTGTCATTCTGGCCAGGATTATTCCTAGCATATTGCCACCTGGGCAGGACTTCATGGTGGAAGCTTTAGCAGGAATTTTATGAACCTGCATCTATGAAAACATTTCCAAAGGCAAACACCCAGGGAAGGGAGAAAAGACATGGTTTTGACAGGATTTGATTTTCTACCCAGAGTCCAATTTTGTCGGATTACATCAGTGGCTCCAGACTTTCTGTGAGGGGTTATTTCTCGTTTTTCTGAAGCTCTGACTTTCCTGGGTAAAAGTGCTATTATTGGTGGAGAGAAGAATTGGAGGGTAAGGATGAGACAGTAAAGTCCCTAAGATAAAGAAGGAATGAAGCACAGGCGCCATGGCAGGCCGGGTGAGGACAGCGGGTAGAGTGGTGGCAAGGAGCTTGGAAATCTCCCAGGTAAGAGTTGAGCATCTACCTGTAAGACTAGAATCTCTCTGCTTGACACAGTGAGCACTGGGACCCTTTCTCCATTGATTCATGCCATTCTCTCCTTCCGTAGCAGGCCAGCATCTTCAAAACAAAGCAGCTATCAAAAGCCCTGTCTTCCTTCTTCCCTCCCTCTCTCACTGTCTGGGTAGCTCATGTGCCCCTCCTTCCATCTGCATATTAAACTTTCCCTTCTATATATATCATACTCCTATTGAATTATCTACTGCTTATGAATGACTGAATTTACTTTTTGATCCTGGAAAAATTCAGTTGCTGAATTAAACAGATTAAAACAGTTTACCAACAGAATACAGTGTCCCTATATTACCTTGTTATTTTGCAATTACTTTATCACTTCTACACACATCATATATTTGATGCAACTCTGTACCTCAGGTAATATTATTGTCCCCACTTTATGGATTAGAAAACTGAGGCTCAGAGAAATGGTGATATTTTCAAGGGTAGCCAACTGATAAGTGCTAGTTTGGGACCAGAACTCAGCTCTTTGAATTCCTATTTCAGAACTCTTTCTTATTGCTACTCCAGGCAACCCAAGGGTGGGTCCTGCAGAGTAATAAGAATGCATTCAATCAGCTTCACCCAACTTTTTCTCCCATTCTGACCATCTTTTGAGTTCACCTTTTCTGGAGCCACTTCAATCACATCCTCTTCCCCACACCCGATCAAGCCCTCACCTGAGGGGTCCATATGGGACACTATTAAGAAGATGGCGAAGTCCAGGAAAGAGCAGTTGCACTTCCAGGGGTTTCCACTCAGAAACAGGGTCTCCAGAACAGGGAGGTGGTGTAAGGCAGCACTGTCCAGGGTCTGCAAGCCGGTATTTCTGAGGTCCAGGTACCTCAAAGAGGTGGTGTTGGCAAAGGTGAACTTGTGAAGCGATAACAGGTGAGGGTTGTTGGCAATGTTCAGCTGCACCAGGTTGCTGAGGACCGAGAAAGTGAATGGGGAGATCGAGGTTAGGTTGTTGGAGCTGAGGTCAAGGTAGATGAGTTTGAAGACCCCGATGAAGGTATAATCCATCAACTCTCGAATCCAGTTGTTCTGACAGTCCAAATAAACAAGGTCACTGAGGAGTCCTAGATGCATTGCTGGCAAACTAGTGATTCTGTTCTTGTTCAGGAACAGCCTCCGGGTGTTCAGGGGTATGTCAAGGGGGTATTCGGTTAACTGCTTCGCTGTGCAGATTACTTCTTGGGCTTGACACAGACAATTATTTGGACACTTTGACCCTGATACCAGCCCCATTCCAAAGGAAAAGAGTAACCACCCGGGGCCAGGGCCTGAAGCAAGGGACATAGTAAGAAGCCACAACCACCCTCCTTCCACCTTCCTGCGGGCTCTGTCCCTCTGATCCGAAGGCTGCCGGTGGAGGGTGGGGTGGAGGAGGGGTGCTGGAAAGAACTGTAACACTTTAGCTTTGTGCAGAGCAATTTTCCATTACAGGAGGACTGAACAGAAATTGAAACGCGAGGCTCAATGCCCTGCCACCCAGCTTGGTGGCTCTGCCTCTCGCTCCCAGACTGCTGCTGGAAGCTTGCCCACTTGGCAGCTTTGAAAGGTCTCACCCTTTCCCTGCATTTGCAAGTGAAGGGGAGCCAGGGGAGAGCCACATGACAATGAGGTTGCCTAGTGGACACCTTTGTGATGTCAGCAGCCTCCAGAGACTGCCTGGCTGAGGGAAAGAGATTCCTCACCTCTCCTTCTGGGTGGTGTGGGGGTGTTTTATGTGTCTTGGTAAGCCAGCTGGAACTCCCTGGGGGAGTTGGGGCCTCATGGGTAGGAGCCTGCAGCATGCATGTGTTGGGGACCAGGCTGGGTTCAGTGTGTGGATGTGTATAGTATCTGTACCCCCTCCCCATGGAGCTGTAGTGGAAGATTAGGTGACACTGGACCCCCTAATCTGCAGGCCATGGAGGGAACACAGGACATCTCCAGGCCAACTCCTTTTCTTAGGGATGAGCAGAGTGACTTGCTTGAGGTCAGTTCTTAGCATGGGTCTTTTCTTGGGTATAGATTTGGATAGGTGCCAGTTTTTCAGTGTTGCCAGAAGAAGATGGAAAAGGGATTGTTTCTTTTGAAATGAGACAAAGGGAATTCCTCTGATAAAGTGGTACTCTTTTCAGACTTTATTCCTAGGATGTATACATCTCTGTCTGCATTTTGAATATATATATATATATATGAATGTATATATAGATATGTGTGTGTGTGTGTATTTTAAAAAGTTTTTGAACAAGTATAAGCTACTCCTCCTAACACAAAACTCAAATGTATGTATAAAAAAAGATCTGAGTGCAACAACATAACTATTTTTTTACCACTCGTATTCTCCTAGGACTTTTAAAATAGTGAGCGCCTCTCTAGTACTTCTAGTGTGAGTTTATATTCATTAATTACTTGTCAGGTGATGGGAGTCTTTTGGAGCGAGGGATAGAAAACCTGGAATCTGAAGAGTTGGGATGTATCACACACCCTGTGGAGGAAGGCATATCAGACAGAAATAAGATAAAACATCTGAGGAGTTGAAACTTTTATTTTTGGGAAAATTGGATTTCATTTTTTAAAAACATTCATATATACTGAGTTGTGAATATTAATAACATATTGAAAGCTAAGCAGAGTGCCTGGCACCTGGTGTGTAATAAATGTGTGGTGAATGAACGATGTGAGAATGTTTCTGATGTTTTGTTTCCTTCTTTTGCTTCTTTGCCAAGAGAAATTAATAAAGTCAAATGGATTTGTGGCTAGTTAGCTAATGCTTGATTGTTTACTTACTCAGCATTCCTTGGGTGACTGGCTGTGAATAAATATGATGACTTAGGCATGTTTACCAAATTGAAAGTGACCTTATTTAAGTAGACATTTCAAATACTTAAAGTAATGACCCAAATGATAGCTGAACTAATTGAAGCATGACTTAATTGATGGGGCAGACACCCTCTCCTCATAATTAAAACAAATTCTATTAAAAAAAAAGTTCCTTCCTAGATCTTATGTGATTGCCGAGGAGAGAAATCTGGCATATGAAGTCTATAGAAAAGAATTAATTTCCAAAGTGACTACTCTGGGAGCTGTGGCGAGGGTGTGTTTTGTTGGTGGAGTGTGGCAGGGATGCTTTGTTTGGAAGGGCTGTGCTTGTTGTCTGCTTTGCTTCGATGAGAAATGATCACTAATTCACTCACCAAAGCTCATGGAGTGATTTTGCTGATGTTTCACCTTTTCTTTTATGCCGTTCTCCCTCTTTCTGACTTCTTCCCCTCAGACAGCCCCATCTCCAGGTTGCCCTACTTCATTTCCAGCCTCCTTATCCACAGTAGCTTTCTCAAGATAGTAGCCTCAGGATTACGCCTACCTGTTTGGCTGTATAGTTACAAGTGCTCTCCTTAGAAAAGCCTTAGGTAAATATGTCATGCTAAAGGTTATTGGCTGACACCAGTCAGCTATGCCTGGCTCTGGAGTATTACCATTTTCACAAAGCACTATGAGTGGTTTAACCTCAGGGAAGATTCTTTTTGCTTGAGGTAGCTGTATTTTTTTGGTCCTGAAGTCTGGACACTCATGGGCTAGTTTCGGCTTTGCCAGGTTAGACCACATCTCTAAAGTGTGTACCTCATTTTGAGACTGAATAAATATATGTTCAATAAGGAAGAAGTAGACTAGACAAAGGATAATAGAGAATGTAGCATTGCTTAAATTACCTCATTTCAGAACCTTAAAGAAATTTTGTTTTCAAAGAACAACTTGTGACACTATTATTTCAGAAATGCTGCGTTGGGAAGTCCTACACTAAGCTGTTTGCCCTTGGTTGAGGTGCTTAATTTCTCTTGGCTTTATTTCTATCATCTACATATTGAGGGAAATGAAGTAGATAATTTCCAAGTGTCTTTAGGACTTCCAAATTCCTTCATAATGGAAAGGTTTCAGGCATCACCCAGCAAACCAGTAGAGGCTGGAGTGCGATGGCGTGATCTTGGCTCACTGCAATCTCTGCCTCCCAGGTTCAAGTGATTCTTCTTGCTCAGCCTCCCAAGTAGCTGGAATTACAGGCCCCCGCCACCATGCCTAGCTAATTTTTTTGTATTTTTAGTAGAGACAGGGTTTCACCATGTGGGCCAGGCTGGTCTCGAACTCCTGACCTTGTGATCTGCCCACATTGGCCTCCCAAAGTGTTGGGATTACAGGTGTGAGCCACTGTGCCCTGACGCCTTCCTACTCCTTCTCATCACGCCATATAGTCCCACCTATCATGTGGCTGCAAAAAGGGAAATCTCTCTACCCAGCGAGCAGCTCATGCAGCTTCAGCTGCAACATGGTTGCCCTTCGTGTGTGTGGCTGTTTTATTAGCCTGCCCCTGCCGCTTGGATAGCTGGTGTGCCCATCCTTCCAGGAGGACAGGTGAAGTATCAAGTGAGCACTTGGAGAGGCCCCTCTTATCTCATACAATCGCGCTAGCTAACTCTGCTCTCAGGCAGGCTCCTATTTTTAGCTGTATCTGATGGAGGCACTGTCTTCCCAGCTTAATGATCCCTCTCAGATGCCAGCATGCCTCCAAACAGCTCTCTGGTGATCCAAAGGATGGGTGGGCACAGCCCCTGATATCATACAAAGAAGAGGCTGGGTGACATAGGGCAAAGTGAACACAATTGAGATGCTGAGGCAGTACGACTTTGCCACCTCTCAAGGCCCTGATTTTCTTTCTGTAAAACGAGACAGGACGCTCTCCAAAGGCTTTCTCAGTTTTAAAATTCCATCAAGCTTCGATTGTGAAGGGAGAGAACAGATGATTGAAGCGTCAAAGCCCAAGCAACTAAGACAGAGTCAAGCGATTACAAAGCAGACCGTGAACGTTAGCTAGTAAATAGTCCACTCAGCTGTCTGGGTACAAGTGGTAAGGGATATTTAATTTTGGCATGCTTTTATTTTCTCAGGAGAAAAATAGCAGAAGGAAGTGCACGTGCCATTTTATTCCATTGAAACTGCCAATGTGCTCAACTTAGGACTTACATGGTGTTAGCAACGTAGGGGCACACAAGTCAGTACTTTGTTAAACTGCTCCCCAGGCAGGGAATGTTGTGGGTTCAGGTCTAAAGAATGTCACAGTCTCAAGGACTTTGGTGTAGGAGCCACTTATGGTATCCAGTTCACTCCAGACTTTTGACACTGCCTGGGCCCTCTTCAGCAAAGTCATCTCTCAGCAGGTGTGGTGCCTGGGGACAAGAAGTTCAGCCTGAAAGTGGAAAAAGAGTTCCAAAACATGCCAGGAGGGCTGAGGCCTAAGGGCTAAATATGTATGTATCTGTCTATTCATGAGTCTTGGTTCTGTTTCCGGTGCCAGCTGGTAGAGACTATTTTTGTCTTTTCCCTTCAGGCTGCTGGAGTCTCCACTCAGGAGATCAGACCCTAACACAGTAAAGGCCAGAGGGCCAGAGGAAATCACTCCCGTTTGTTGCATTCCCCAGGGATATCTTTGATTTCTAGGCTTCATCTATATTCTACACTTCTGCAGGATTAATTGTCCAGAGGATCCAAGGGGAAGCCTGTAAATTGTATACCCTTTTTAGGGGCAGAATTGGATCATGTTTTCAGCTTATAGCAAATCAATAAACTGTTGCCCATGGCTAAGCTTATGTGTAGCAGTCCTTATTCTTGAATCTTGATTTGTAACTGCCAATAATGGCAGTTGTCTAAGCCCATTGATTTGGGACGAGAATATGGACCCTTTATAGGTGCCTTGTAGATTTCAGTATGGGAGAGAAAACTGTGGTACAGTGTGAGCTTTGTAGTGAGAAGATTCCTCAGTGGGTGGCTTTGGGCACACACTTTAGCTTCTATGGGCATTGGTTTTCTCTTTGGTAAAACAGAGATAATGAATATTGCTTCTCCAGTGTTGTTACAGAGATTGCCTGTGATTTAAGGAAACATGATAACCACCGTTTACTATTTACCCTGTGTCAAGAATGTGATCCTCCCAGCAACCCAATGAGTCATATTGCATGACCCTCATCTTATGAATGAAGAAACAGAAGCTCCAAGAGGTGCCACTCGCCTGCAGTCACAGAGCTGGTGAGTGACAAAGGCTGTATTGGAACAGGAAGTGTTACTACTGGGCACAAGCCCCAACTACTGAGCTGCAGGACAGCATCAGTGCCTCAAAATGATCATTATTGTTTTCATCAACTCCATGGAATACATTGTCCCTCTCTAACACTAAATGGTGCCTTGACTTCAGACCAGATCAAACGACTGTTTTTAATATGCTCTATTTATGCTTTGGGTTTCCTTGTCTTTCAGAAGGCTTATGACATGTGTCAGGCTTTAAGTTCTTATACTAACCTTTGAGATTAAGGTTAATGTATATATTACATATATATACACACACACACATATATATACACACACATATACACATAGATATACATATATATATATATATTTTTTTCTTTTTTCAGATAAGGACATTAAGTGGAAAAACAATTTGCCTAAGCTTACTCAGAAAATGAGTCAATATCTAGGTACCTAGGCTGGTGAGAATGTAGCTGGATAGAACACAGATTTCCTGATGTTTTTGAAAGGAATTTCTTTTCTGGCTGGGGTGGCTGACAAAGAGATGAGTGGAATGATGCAATGAGGGCTATCTCATCACAATATTCCTGAGAGGACAAAAGGACGAATGGAGCGGGAGCAAGGGCATTCATAGGAAGAAGGCTTGCTCTCCTGTGGGCCTTGCAGAGCATCAGAACTTCCCACCTAGAGCTCATGAATCCACTTCTACAGGTAAGCTCTTCCTAGCACTTAACTTCCTGGACACGCTGAGAAAGTTACATTTAAGACCTGGCCATAGTTCCAGTGATACCAAATTAAAGAAAAGCAGATAGTTGAGTGGTCAGCTTTTGGATCTATGCTTTCACTTCTGTTGCCAGACATGCTGCCATTTGAACTCTTGACCACAAGAGCCTCCATGATGACAGATGTGGCAAAGGCATCCCTCCCCTACCTCTTCCTGGTGTCCTTGGATTAGTCTAAATATCAGAGGCAGCTGGGTGCAATGGCTCACGCCTGTTATCCCAGCACTTTGAGAGGCTGAGATGGATGGATTGCTTGAGCCCAGGAATTCTAGACCAGCCTGGGGAACATGGCAAAACCCCATCTCCACAAAAGATACAAAATTAGTCAAGTGTGTGGCACACAACTGTAGTCCCAACTACTCCAGAGGCTGAGGTGGGAGAATCACCTGAGCCCGGGAAGTTGAGGCTGCAATGAGCTGTGACTGTTCTACTGCATTCCAGCCTGGGTGATGGAGTGAGGCCCTGGCTGAAAGAAAAATAAAATAAAATCAGAGGCAGTATTGCTAATCTGTCATGGGGCTTCAATAGCTTCAGCTCCCTAGATCTTGCTATCTTCCTTCTTGGAAAGCCTGTTTCAAATGTCTCTACTCCCCAAACTGTAGAGGGTGAAAGGTCTAAAAAATGCCTATGTGAAGTCTTGATCCACAGGTCTTGCTGCGTCACTTGGCCACTTGCCTTCAACCCTGTTTTCCCAGCTTAGAGCCACCACTCTTCTGCGCAGAAACAGGCTACGATGGGTTCTCTCTGAGATAGGTTCTTTTGCTGTTGCCCTAGTAACAGAATTATTAAACCGAGTTCCAGCCTCGAGAGTGTTTGTGCCTGGTGAGGTAATGTCTGTCGCATCCAGCCTTTCTTTTTGTTCCACTCCCACTCCCTTGCTTCAGGCCCTCTGTACCTCACGTCTAGACTGATGCACTGGTCTCCTCCCTGGCCTCTGTGTTTCCAGTCCACCCTCGCCGACGGGGCTGCCCCTTGCTCAGCAACACTCTTTCTCAGGTTCAGACACTCCTCCTTGGTCAAATTCCCCATCAGCCTGACATTCAAAGCTCTCCATGATTGTTTCAAAATACAACCCACTGTGTGCCTGTGCTTTAGCAGAGCAGGATGTGACCCAGGGGTGGTGATGGGGTAGAGCCAAGAGGAATTGGAAAGAGGAGCCTGTAGGGCTTAGTGAGCAACCTGTTGGTTGGGAGGCTATATAGTGTAGTGTTTAAGTGCATGGGTTTTGACTCAGACTGTCTATAAAATCTTCCTGCTCTCACTTAATAGCTGCGGAACCTTAGGAAAGTTTCATAATATCTCTAAGTTACACCTTCCCCAAATGCAAAATAAAGATAATGACAGTATCTTCCTCATAAGGGTTTTCTTCTGCTCAATTAAAGAAGGTCATCTTCTAAAGTGCTTGGCTTAGCATCTTCAAACTTAGAAAGGCACCAGAAATGTTACGTGTGATGATGATTATAGTAGAGGAAGGTGGAAGGGTGGTGGTTTGAGAAATGGAACTGAGAATGGCTCCTGATTTTGGTGAGTGGGTGCAAATCATGCCGATAGAGAATTCAGGCACAGAATAAACAGGGTTTTGAGAACAGATAATGATTTCATTTTTGGGCTTATTGGGTTTGATGCATCATAGCTCACTTTTATTGATTCTCATTGAGTGCCAGGCACTACACTAAGCATTTTGCATATGTTGTCTCTTACATAATTCTCACAAGAGTTTCTTGCGGTAAGGTTATCAGCCCATGCAAACTTTAGTAACCAGCCCACAGTTATTAACTTGCCCATAACTTGTCCACAGTTATAAAGGTGCAGAGCTGGGATTTGAACCCAAGACTTTGTGTCTCCAGAGGCGGCACACTTTATCACTATATACTCTGCCTCTTGAATATCTTTACTATGGATATTAAATTAATCTCTTTTTCATGTTTTTAGTGCTAAGATGGCCTAGTCCACACTGCTTCTTGCCTACGTCGTGTTTTGTCCTCTCGCTTGCAGTCCCCTTATGTAAATTTGGCCCCCAGACTCCAGGATTTCTTTTATGACATGTGTCCTCCTGAGTTTGTGCTTGGAGTCAGAGGCTCAGTCCTCACCTAATTCTCACTTTGGTCCTTTTGTCTCACTCCAAATTCCCCCTGGATGGGATCTTTGATCTTGAAGTGAATTAGTGTCTCTAAGCATCAGTTTCCTCCTCTGAACGATGCAGTTACAGAATTGTAGTAAACGTCAAGAGAGATGGAGTTCATTGAGGAGAAAGGCTGTTTCTGATTTCTCTTAGCATTCACAATACGCGGGCCAGTGCTGGGCATATATCAGGTGCTCTCTCATCATTCAATGAATAGATGACCAACTGAATATATATGCTGGTGTATATCATGAGGGTTTGCCCCTTGTGTGTGACTAGTGGCACTGCTTCCTTTTTCAACTGCCCTGCTGTCCCAGGTGATTACCCTAATTTAATGTGTTTTTTTTGGGGTTGACTTTTAAAGAGCATTTGGAGTCACGTACACCACAATGGTAGAACTGGGTTATGATGTTAGTGTTGGGTGGTAGGCACTGCCTACATATGTGGTGGGGAATGAGGAGATGTGGAGGTACCTGGGGTGGACTGGATCATATTTTCTTCCTTGACTTTCTTTGTCGTGGAGAAAGATGCTCTAAGAACCCAAGAGACATGGATTTAGCTGCAGGTGACAGAGCCCAGGGTGCAGTAAATTGTTTTTTAACAGACGTTTTCTGTTGTTTTAATAACAATGCTTTAACATGGCAACTTTCTAAGTATTTTTGCCCTATCATTTCAGGTACTTACGCTTTCAATAACCTGCATATGGATTTCAACGCTATTTAATTAAGCTCTAAACCTATAAAAATGCACATTTAATACTCAGAGTAAACCCTTGCCTTGTTCTTTCTGAAGGTAAACAGAGGAGATATCTTCTTGAGCTCAGAGTTCTGAGGTAATTACAATTAGTTGCCATAGAGAGAAAGAGAGAGAGAGAGAGAAACACATGAAAATGTATCTTACTTTCTGTGTTTAGGAAATTCATTTAATGAAATATTCAGAGCCACCAAATCTACCCAGACCCAAATACCTATTAATCTGTCAGCCACTTGGGCTCCAGAGGGACCTTTCTTTGCCAGAAAAGCTTTTTGACTGCCCTACTCCTGTGCTCAGAAACTTTTAATGGCTCACCGTTTTCCTGTGTGGAGACGGTGTTACATCTTCTTAACACGTGAGTTACTAGGCCTGTTATGATCTGGACCCAGCTGTCCTTCTCAATCTCATTTGTTATCACCTAGGTGGTAACACAGGTGCTTGTTGGCTCTGCTGGCACTGACGGTGGTATCCCAAGCCTCTCTATGGTATTTTCCCTTTGAAGTTCTCTTTCATGCACTCTGTTGGCCTTGAAGTTCCTGGTCACCCTTCAAGACCCAGTTTAAATTCCTATCTAGTTCAAATGCCAAGCCCCCTTGGATTCCTCTAGACAGAATTACTCTAAGCTTTCTTGGACTTTGTACTTTCATGGCAATTCTAATCACAAATATAAATTTCTGCCACTAGACTGTGAGTTCCTTGGGGTCCGGGGACCTCATCTTGTTTTATTTATTTGTATTTTCATGTAATGAATAGCTCATAGCAGGTCCTGATTCAATCTTACTGAAGGAAATTACGTTAATGACATATTGCCAGTTAATAGTGTGCATTATGGTGTAATAAAGATTTTTTTAGGGGAATGAATTACCTAACCAGATTTCAACTGTAGCTGTGCATATAAAAGTTCCACAGTTTCCTATTGAAGGAGGATTTTCTTCACATACATGGCAGCAGTAGTATGAGGATAAATCTAGTGTTTATTTCTGCCCCTTCGGTTAACTAGCAGAAAGCTCCAGGTTAGAGTCTACAACAGAATCACTTTCTTTATGATGCCTGTAGCATATTAGAAATGCTCTAAATACTCAGGAACGGGAGATCATGTAACTTGGTGGTTAAAACGTGAATGTTAGAGTCAGGTGGACCTGACTTATCAGCTGTACAACTGGCAACTTATCAAACATCTCTTCAGTTTTGTTACCTGGGGATTATCATAATTTATTACTAAGATTGCTTTGAACATTAAACGAGATATTCAGGCCATTTGATTAAAAGGGCACCTAGCATACATACACCATGTATATAATATAATAATATACATTCCCCCAAAGGAATAACAATTGCAGTAAGAATTACTAATTTGCTGGTAAGTTAGAATATGGTTTGCTATTAGTAACTGAGTACTGTCAGAGGTTAGAGCCAGTCCCATAATTCCAAAGGAGCTGCTTGGCTAAGGTCATCCTCAGAAGCTGCTCAGATATCTGTGGTTCTAAGCACAGCAAGAGCAACTGGTGAGGTTTCTGCATGAAGCAGTCAAAGTCTATGTATGTTCAGGACCCTCCATGTGAATGAGGCTGGAACACAGCTATGTGGATACAGACCTGCAGCATTGCCACACAAAGCATACGTGATGCAGGTAATATCTCTGCACACAATGCTGGATTGTATGACACTGTCATCCCCTGCACTGGATAAAAACTCTAAACAATGAACTTTCTTGGGAGTGTTACAGGAAGGCTACTCCTAAAGCTTCCTCTTGATTCTCTACTATCAGACCTGTTATTCTCAGATCTTGTCGTGCATTCTGACTAGGACAGGTGAGTGTGTGTGAGTATGCAACCTTGGATGAATAAATTCATTAAAAATGGGATCTCATGTCCTTGGTGTTTTTTTAAACATTCCTCTTTATGATCATGCATTGCCAAAGAGAAGCATTGCTTTTTTGATCATTCGATCTTCGCTTTTACAATTACCAACCCCCGGCTGGGTGCGGTGGCCTGTAATCCCAGCACTTTGGGAGGCTGAGGCGGTTGGAACCCTTGAGCTCAGGGGTTCGAGACCAGCCAGGGCAACTAGGGAGACCCCTGTTTCAATACCAAAAAAAAAGAAAGAAAGAAAGAAAAAGAAATTACCAACCCCCTATCCTTTTTTTTTTTTTTCTTTTTGTATGAGGTTTCTGCGGGCAACTTAAAGTACACCTGACTCTGATTCTTTTTCTTTTTTGAGCACGAGAGGGAAATCGTGTGTGTATTGAGGTCTGCAAAGGAGGTCCAAGGAGATTACTCAGGTGCCCCTAAAAGAAACCAGGAGTGTTCATGAGCTGGCCTCTAGCACTTGCCAAATCCATGAGAGACCAGTGCCCCTTCAGAGGTTCCAGAAGCTGCCTTGGCTGGGAACTCATTCTCTCCTCCTCCTCTCTTCTTGCTTCAGCTCCTTCCAAAAGTCAAGCATGGAGTTGTGGGAAAGGCTAATTGGGTTGGACTTAAGATTGGGGTGGGCGAACTAGCTGGAAAGAGCCTGGAACTAGAGATCTGGGGACCTGAATTTTAGTCCTAATTCTTTCTTTCTTTCTTTTTTTTTTTTTTTGAGACAGAGTCTCGCTCTGTCGCCCAGGCTGGAGTGCAGTGGCCGGATCTCAGCTCACTGCAAGCTCCGCCTCCCAGGTTTACACCATTCTCCTGCCTCAGCCTCCGGAGTAGATGGGACTACAGGCGCCGGTCACCTCGCCCGGCTAGTTTTTTGTATTTTTTAGTAGAGACGGGGTTTCACCGTGTTAGCCAGGATGGTCTTGATCTCCTGACCTCATGATCCGCCCATCTTGGCCTCCCAAAGTCTTAATTCTTTCATAAACTCACTGTGCAACTTTGGACAAGTATTGTACTCCGTAAGCTTGTTTCCTCATCTGTGAATCAAGACAGCTATGGCTTTGGGTCTCAAGTTTTGCAGGGGCCAGGCCAGGGACAAACAGTGGCATGGGAAACAGCTCCTTCACCTCTTGCACATTCTGGCTGTCCTTTAAAAATTGTATTGTCCAAACTAATGCGACTGGTGCACCCTGGAATTGGCTGCCTAAGGTCTAGAACAACCAGGAGCCACTGGGAGAGGAGGGGACACTGTAACCTGGGGGCAGCAAAGCTCTTAGCTTCCCTGGGAGGGGAGTGGAGAAGTATCCTTCCACAGAAGAGCCAAGAGGTCAGGAGAAGGACAGACTGTGGTCTTTGGTCTTGGAGGTGAGGAACCTCCCTCCTGCAAAACAAAATGAAACAAAAAGAAACCTATAGGAGGCGATGATCTTCATTCGGACAACAAAGTGAACTTGAAAAGCTTAAGGACCCTGGGAGGAAATAGATGAGGCTGAGGAGTTCTGTTGATAAGGCAAATGTGGCTTAGTCCACTGGGCCAGTTAGAACGCCACCAGTGGTGACCAGACAGAAGGAGATTTTTGTAAATTGAAAACATAATTCATGTCCCTGGGGATAATTGAAACAGTACAAAAAATTATCACTGAAAAAGAGGTTTCTCTGTTGCTGGCTCCCCGTTGGTGTCCATTCCCAGAGGCAACCACCTTTTCCAATTTCTTGTGTGTCCTTCCAGAAGGAGTCTAAGCAGCAGCTGCACTTTGCTGTTTCATGGAACAATACATCTTAGAGATTGTTCTATAACGGCACACATATTCATTAATTAAACTCCTTGCCATGGTCACAGTGCCTCATGGGGTCATCCCCTGTCCGTTGCTGTGATGTCCTCTCCCCTGACTCCCGTGTCTCACTCTGCTTAACCACACCGGCCTCCTTCCTTTTTCTCTAATGTGCCAACACGTCCCCATCCTGGTACCTTTGTCCGTGTTGTTCTCTTCACCTGGAAGGCTCATCCACCCTGTCCTTGGCATGCGTCACTCCTGTATGTCACCTCCCCAGGTTGGCCCTCCCTGGTCATCCCATCTCAAAGAGCTCCCATCATTTCTGTCCTCTTACTGGTTTTATTTTTCCACACAGCACTTACCACTACCTGGCATTACAGAATATAATTACCATTCCCTTGTTTATTTTCTGGTATTGCTGCTGGAATGTTAAGGAGGGCTGAGATTTTGTCTTGTTTTTCCAGTGCTGTAATTTCAGTGCCTAGAACAGTCAGTGCCTGGCCCTTAATAGGCACTCAAATATTAATGAATACAATATTCAGAAAGCAATGAGATGTTTAGTTTAGAGGGCATGGCTTAGGCTAGAGTTGGAGATAGAAGTTTGGGTATCACCAGACACTATTTTAAACTTTGGGATTGAATGTAGAGAGAGAGAATATAGACAGAAGAAGGCTGGGGACTGATTCCTGGGTCCTTTTCACATTTAGAAGTTGGGAAGAGGAAGAAGGTCCGACACAGGTGACTGAGACGGGACAGCCAATCAGGGAGAAGGGAAATATGAGAATGTAGTGTCCCAGAAGCCCAGCCTAGATAGTATTGGCTAAGTCCCCTAAATCTTTCATATGTCTGCATAGTATTCCATTGCAACGACGTGCCATAGCTTATTTAATTAGTCCTCTATCCACTGGTGTTTGAATTGTTGCCAGTCTTTGGCTGGTAAATAATGCTGCAGTGAATGCAGTTGTCTTTATTAGTAGTTCTGGGTGAGGCAATAGCAGGGAACTATTTAAAGATCTCAGTTTTCTATAGAAGCAGAATGAGTTCATGCATTATTTAGATGTGGCATGGCAATAGCACTGGCTTGCTGAGAGCATTATATGCATATCTAAATGAATGTATTAATTGCCTATGTAATGCCCAAATAAATGAATATTGAGAGAGTCAGAGGTTAAGGGCAGGAAAGCCCTTTTGAAACCTCTAGTCCCAGCCACTGCTTCCACGGGCAAGAAAACAAATTGTCCAAAGTCATCTGACACCTTGAACACAGCCAGGGTTAGAACACAAGTCTCTTGACTTTCTGCCCACTCTTGGCAGAACTCCACATTACATGCAATGGCGTTTCTGATGATCAGCTTTGCCAAATTTGCTGAGCTGCAGGATATGGATATTTCTTGATTGAAGGCACTAGGGGTAGATGAATGAGAAAAGATTTGAGACCAAACTGACTGGAGTGAGTCCTGTCTCCACCTTTTACTAGATGTGTGGCTACATACTTGACTCTGTACCTTGTTTTTTGTAAAACTCCTACTCTTGCCCTGCATGTAGCAGGCAGTAAGTGCAAATTCCTGTCTTTGCCCACCCATACTCTTTCTCTTTCTCTCCAACACAGTCCAACAATGAGAGAGAAACTGGAAACTTCCTTATAAAACTTGAAGAAAAATAAGACTGCAGAAAGCAAACCAAAAGCAGTACTCTGTGTATGTGTGTGTAATTTAAAGCCTTGTCTTGTTCTAGAAATAATGTCCTAACACAAATGTCCCTAAGCAAACCATTAATATGAATACATTAGGGCTACCACTCTCAATGGATGTGTGAAGATGGAAGTAAGAGAGACTAAGGAACACAGAAATCCCTAGATAGTCCTCATTTTAAAATTAAAAAATCCTATTTTTCTGAATATAATACTTTTTTCTGATTATTATGCTTTCTGCAAAAACATGAAAAATATAGAAAAGCATAAAGAGGAAAATAAGGATAATGCACAATTCCATTATCACTATTTACATTTGGTGCATTCCCAGCCTTTATTGTATGTAGATACAGTTGTGGACCACTCAGCTTCCCCTTCCAGAAGCACCTTGACTCCAGCTGTTAGCTCCTTCAAGACTGGCCTCAGCATTCGAGCCAAGGTCCCACTGTTTTAGTGGTGGTCCCAGCAGGTGACTGGGCCAGCTTGTGCCACAAAGCCTAGCTACTTCTCCTAGTATAGGGCTCTTCTAAAGGGCAATCTTTGCTTTGTTGCTACTTGTTGGGCTGGCACTGGTTTTCCACATTTGCATTATAGTTTGAGGGGCCTTCCATGCAATTCTGCTGTTTCTCTTTGTCTTTCACAGGTATTACTTCCTAATAAAATATTTTGCTTTCCTAACTCCTTATTGTCTACATCCTGGAGAACCTGCCTGTTCATACATACAGTTATATAATCAAGATCATATTATTAAATATAATGTGTATGTGTGTGTGTGTATATATGTGTGTGTATATACCATATATCAAATGATACAATATTTATCATATTATTAAATACAACATATGTATATGTAATTATTAAATACAATGTGTGTATATATATACACAGTATTGCAAATGCCATGTGATATTTAATATATGATAATATATAATATCAATTACAATGTGTATATAATACAAATACAATGTGTGCATATATACATATATGTATATATAATACAAACACAATGTGTGCATATATACATATATGTATATATAATACAAACACAATGTGTGTGTATATATAATTATGAAATACGATGTATGTGTATACATTTAAATATATATTTAAATAAATATATATTTAAATACATATATTTAGAATATATATACACACACATCGTATTTAATATATGTATATAATATATGTATTTAATATATGTACCTATTATGTGTAATATATGTGTATTTAATATGTATGTATATATACACATACACACATTGTATTTAATAATTATATGTACACACTGTGTTTAATAATATAAATATATCATTTAATATATGTTATATGTATTATGTATCATATAAGATATTATAATAAATTATATAGCATATTCTTTTATATATGGTAAATATATTTGTTCTTTCATTATAATTATATACATTATTTTTTACTAACATTGCTTAGTATTTTCATTATTTACATATAATAGAATGTTGATTTTGCAAATTAATTATGATTTAAATATTGCTGATGAATATTAACATACATAAGTTTTCTAGAATATCCCTGATTGTTTCCATGAAATAGGTTCCCAGAGTGGAATTACTAAATCAACATGTCTGAATATTTTTAGGGTCTTGGTAAGTAGTTATTAACTGCTCTGGGAGGATTACCTCTGTATATACTTTCATCAGTGTAATGCTTGTGTACATTTCACTGCACCATCACCTGCATTGTGTATTGCCATTACAATTACATTGACAGGCAAAAACAGTGTTTTAATGTGTTATTTTGTACATCTTTGATTTTTACTAAAGTTGAACCTTAAAAAATAAGTTTACTAGCTAATTGTGTTTACTTTTCTACAAGTTATCTGCCCTTTTAAAAATATCTTTTAATTTAGAGGGATTTAAAAAAACATATTTGCCTGAAATATATAGTTGAGAAGGCACTCCTTTCTCAGGCAATTCTCCCTCAGACTGTTTTGGCTTTCTATTTGGTTTTGTGACACATGTTTTATATTTTTTATGTAGACTGATCTTTTCTTTCTTTCTTTTTTTTTTGTGAGACAGAGTCTCGCTTTGTCGCCCAGGCTGGAGTGCAGTGGCACAATCTCGGCTCACTGCAAGCTCCACCTTCTGGGTTCATGCCTTTCTCCTGCCTCAGCCTCCCGAGTATCTGGGATTACAGGTGCCTGCCACCACACCCGGCTAATTTTTTGTATTTTTAGTAGAGACGGGGTTTCACCGTGTTAGCCAGGATGGTCTTGATCTCCTGACCTCATGATCCGTCTGCCTCGGCTTCCCAAAGTGCTGGGAGTCCCAAAGTGGTGGCTGGTGAGCCATCGTGCATGGCCTGATCTTTTCTTTTCTTTTTTAATTTATAAAGGAAAGAAGTCTAATTGACTAACAGTTCCACATGGCTGGGGAGGCCTCACGATTATGCAGATGGTGAATGAGGAGCAAAAACACATCTTACATGGTGGCAGCCAAGAGCAGAATGTTTTTCTTTTGGGATTTTTTCCATAGCTTTTTTTTTGTGTGTGGAGGGGGACAGGGTCTAGTTCTGTCACTCAGGCTGGAGTGTAGTGATGTGATCATGGCTCACTTCAGCCTCAGTCTCCTGGGCTCAAGCGATCCTCCTGTCTCAGCCTCTCAAACAGCTGGGACTATAGGCGTGTGCCACCACACCTGGCTATTTTTTTTTTCTTGTAGAGACAGGGTCTTGCTATGTTGTCCAGGCTGGTCTCAAACTCCTAGGCTCAAGTGATGCTCCTTCCTTGGCCTCACATAGTAGTGCTGGGATTACCAGTGTAAGACATTGCACCAGGCCTCCATTGCTTTTATGTGTAGAATACCTTTCTTCATCTAGTGATCAGGCAAATCTTTAGCTATCTTTCTTCTTAATAGTTTTTTTATTTTTATGTTTAGCCATTTAATCCATCTGAGATTTATTTATGGTGTCAAGTGCAGCATCTACATGGAATTATTCCCAAATAGTTTTCCTGGCTGCATTTATTGCTTGACCAAAGGCAAGTTTTTAAATCTCCTTTAACTTCTATTTCCTTATTAAGAGAGGATTATGCAAATGATACTTCACAGGGTTATGTTGAAGAAAAATAAAATAAAATCATGGATCTGAAAGCATTTTATAAATGCTATAGATACATTGGTTTTTACAGTTGCTATCATTCATATGGCTAAGTGAGGAAATACTGTGCGAACAAATGCTTGTTTGATGTAGTCCTGTCTCAGTTCATTGACAACAACAACCCCAAATAAGGCTAGTTCCCTAGATCCTAACAAGCTCAAGACTTCTTGGACTGCCAGAAAGGGTTTACAGTATCACAGATGAGTTAAAATGTAGGCTATTTATAGTGAGTACACTTCAAGGGCACATATATTTAGGAGTGTGGAGCAAAGAAGAATGCAAAGCCTGATTGGGGTTGGGGGTGTGATCAGGGAAAGTGGCCAAAAGCCTTTCATGGGGAGACAGGATCTGAGAAAGGGAAGGACTTCATTATTCTTCTCTGAAGTCATCGGGGAGCACCCAGAGGGTGGGATTTCAGGAAGTTTTTAAATGAAAGGAGACACATGGCTTGGCACAGTGAGAGGGAGGATTTTCCAGACATCCTGTGCTGTCTTGGGGACCTGCTCAGAGGCTGGACCAAGTCATGCTCAGAAGCCTGGTCATGGCTTCAATTCATCGTTTAGACAAGAAGAGAGAAGTCTTGTTTCTCATCAGAGGGAGATGCAGAAGATATTTTCTGGCAGTTAGAGGCAATTCTTAACCACTAAGGGGAGAATGGCTGAAGATCTAACATTATAAAGAAGGCGCTGAGAGTTTAAGCACTTCCCCTTAGAAGCCAAATTATTTGCTGGCTTGTCTTTCTTCTCTTTTTCAATTTACCAGCATGATTAAGATGTGTTCAGCAAGGAAGGGCTACAGAAGGTTTGATGGAACTCCTAAATGAATACTGTCTCTAAGAAATAGAAGAGCAGAGAACTGTGACAGAAGAAAAATAAGAAGAAAAGGTATTCCTTGAGGTTAAGAATTCTATTCTATCTTCTTCATTTTGAGTGATTTAGGGAGTTTAGTACATGGATTAGCACGTAGTGGGTGTACACTTTAAACTGGTTGGTGGAAATAAATAAAGCACAGATGGCTTCATCTATGTGAGAAACTGCCTTGGCTAGCGAGGAGTTAACATGGCACTCTTAAGGAGTAATTGGTGGTGGCTGAGTTGTGGTAATACTGCACATTCCCTGCTTAAGTGCACATTTCCTGTTCAGGACAAGGATATGATGGGGCCTCTTAGAAGTTGGTGACTTGGGCAGTTCTTTTTATTGGGGAAAAAAATGAAGATAATTTGGCCTGGCTTTGGAACCTAATTTCCCATTATTCTCATCACAGGGCCTTCATCCTAGCCGGGTGAGTCTACTCGTTTTTCTTTACATCTAGACGGACTGTGCAGATCCTGCTCTGCGCCTTTGTTTATGCTGTTCCTGGCAAGTGCGGCTCCTGCTTCTCTTGCCTCTGCTGGGATTACCCTCCTTTAAGGTCCAACACTCACTGCTTTTGCAAAGCTGCCTTGAAAATCATTCCTCCTTTTCCAGGAATTTCTCCCTCTCTGAATTCTATGTATGTATGTATGTATGTATGTATGTATGTATGTATGTATGTATTTGAGACAGAGTCTCGCTCTGTGGTCCAGGCTGGAGTGCAGTGGCGCGATCTGGGCTTACTGCAAGCTCCACCTCCCAGGTTCATGCCATTCTCCTGTCTCAGGCTCCGCCAAGTAGCTGGGACTCACAGGCGCCTGCCACCACGCCCGTCTAATTTTTGTATTTTTAGTAGAGATGGGGTTTCACCGTGTTAGCAAGGATAGTCTCGATCTTCTGACCTCGTGAGCCACCCGCCTTGGCCTCCTAAAGTGCTGGGATTACAGGCGTGAGCCACCGCGCCCGGCCTGAATGCTTTAGCTATGATTGTCTATGTGACCTAAATAACTCATATACTGTGATGTAAAGTTAGTGTTTTACACACATATGTTTAAATCTCTAACGAGATAATGTATTTCTTATGCTCTGAAACCTAGTTTTATATCCTTACTGCTCCCTTCCCACTGTGCACATTTCCTGTTCAGGACAAGGATACGATGGGGCCTCATGACAAATCTGGCCCCATGTCAGGCGCTCAAAGATTACTTGATAGGTTATTTGATGATTTCAGAAGATTCGTGAAACTCATCACCAGGTAAATCATGACATCTTATTCTCTTTGTGATGCTAACAAGGTAGGAACAAAGGCTGTGGCCTAATTAAGCTTAGCACATTGACAGCTCTCTCAAGCAAAACAAAATAGTTGCCATGAGGGTGGATAAGTAACTGGTCAGTGCTTCTCCTCTCGTATTCTCCTGGTAAAACTGGCTCCGCATGTTCTCACTCATAGGTGGGAACTGAACAATGAGATCACTTGGACTCGGGAAGGGGAACATCACACACCGGGGCCTATCATGGGGAGGGGGGAGGGATTGCATTGGGAGTTATACCTGATATAAATGATGAATTGATGGGTGCTGACGAGTTGATGGGTGCAGCACACCAACATGGCACAAGTATACATATGTAACAAACCTGCACGTTATGCACATGTACCCTAGAACTTAAAGTATAAAAAAAACAAAAACAAAAACAAAAAACTGGCTCCATGGATGCAAAGTCCGTTGAGGCATGGCCTGTCCTCTTTGCATGAGCTGAGTGTGGGACAAAATAGGACACTGATGATTGCAAGACATTGTGGTAAACGTTATAGTAGAGGCATGTATAATAAACCACGGGAGTCCAGAGAAAGAGCCTGGAAATGAGGCTGGGTTAGGCCATCAGGGAAGGCTTCCTGGAAGAGGTAGTGCTTGACTTGAATTTAGACTTAGAAGAAAAGAAGGAAAAGATTTTTTTCCATCACAGCCCTAGTTAGGAAAGAGTGTTTGGGGAAATTTAGAAGGGAAACTTTTCTAAGATAAAGTTATTTTATGAAGAAGCAGCACTGGGAAATCAAGGAGATTTAATTACAACTGCCTCACGAGCAGGATTTGAAAAGGAGTGGGAGGCTCATGGAAACCTTAATTGCTGAGAAAAGTTAAGAGGAGAAATATGACAGAAGTAATGGGTCTATATGTATGTCATGTCTGATTTGTCACTTTTCTAGACAGGCACTCTGCCTTCTGCCTTCTTCTAGGTTAGAGAAGAAAGGATCCTTCAGCAGTTAAGGTGAAGATACCATCCAGGATGCAGAAATGGGACCTGCAAAGACTCCTTATTCCTTTTAGGGAAGAAAAGGTCCAAGTCGGATTACCTCATTGTTCAGAGAATAATAAGTATTTGTTCAGCAATAACAATGTGTGAGATGCCTGAAAGAGAAATCAGGCTAAATAATTTCCTCCTTCCTTTAGAAAATACAAAACAGCTTGCCTGGTTTCTCTTCCAATTTATTCTTGTGGTTTTTTATTCCTTTGGAGATCTGGGAGGATGCTTATTTTATGAAACTGGTAGACTAGCTCTTCCGTACTCAGGGAGGATGTCCTTGTGTGCATTAAGCTGGGTCTTTAAGATTAATGTAATATATGGGAAAGTGTGATAAGTGATGCAGCATTAGCAGCTTTTAGCTTGTCAAAGTGGCTGCATGTTGAAAGCATCTGGAAAAATTGCAAACTGCAGCATGATCAGAGCATAACTGACAGATGTCAACACAGAGAAGTGGCCAATTGAGAGGGACGGAACCAGACCCAGCCTCCTGGGTTGTGTGCACAGGGATTGCTAGAGAGACGACAGGATTTAAGTGATGTCTTTTATAACTGTTAGAGCATAGAAGTGCTAGAAGGAACAAGTCTGTTGGTACAGACAAAAGAGAATCTATGTTACTGAGAAGAGAAAAGTTCTCATACACAAGTAAAATGATATGACTGGACCTTCTCTAATGTCCTGTCCAAATCGAACTGGGATCCCCTGACTCTCTGAAACAGGATTTAATGAGATTCTGCATAGGCTCTAATATCTCATAGACCAAGGGAGCCCTTGGATACATTTATATTTTTCCACCATCCCTAAGCTTTAATAGTTTACTTTTGTGTAATACTTTACAGTTTGTGGGAGCCTAATCTCCCAGACTATTGATTATCTGTTGTCAAAATAATGTGTAACAAACAACTATGAAATCGCAGGGGCATACAACAATATGGATTTGTTGCTCATAAGTCTAGAGGTTTGCTACATGACTCTGCTGATTTTGGCTAGGCTTATTCACACATTTGGGGGTTTGGGGCTGTCAACTGATCTGAGGAATCAGATGAGCTGGGGGACTCAGCTCTAATCCATGTGTCTTTTATCTTTCGTGAAGCTAACCTTGGCATGTTCTCATGGAAATGAAAGAAAAGACAGAAGAGGCACAAGAAAGCAAACAAACCATGCAAGGTCTCATATAATGGCCAAAGCAAGTCACATGAATTCAGTGCCAAGGTGTCGGGAAATGTACTCCATTCCTTTTGATAGAGAAATTTCACCTGGCAAAGGGTGTAGATACACGGAAGAGAAAATGATTAGTAAAATTATAGCAATTTACCATATAGGTATTGCCTTGTTTAATCCTCATGGTATAATCCTTTACCCATGAAAATTGGTGTTATTATTCTCTCTTTCACAGATTAAAAAAAAAAAAAAAAAAGGACACCAAAGTAATAAGACATTGCTGGGTGTGGTGGCTTGTGCCTGTGATCCCAGCTACTTGGGTGGCTGAGGTCGGGGGACTGCCTTAGCCCAGGACAACATAGTGAGACCTTCATCTCTAAAAAATAAAAGCAAATTAGCTGGGCATGGTGATGCATGGCTGTAGTCTCAGCTACTTGGGAGGCTGAGGTGGGAGTATCACTTGAGTCCAGGAGTTCAAGGCTGCAGTGAGCTATGATCACACCACTGTGCTCCAGCCCGAGTGACAGAGTGAGACTTCATGTCTAAAATATAAAAAAGATTTTTTTCTAAGGCCACATGGCTGGTCAGTAACATTTCAGAAAGAATAATGCTAGTCTCCCTATTGCAAATGTAAGGAACTTTCCATTGTACCATACCATGCATAATTAAGAGGATAAATCCCAAGGATTATTGTTAGAAACTTTCTAAAGGCAGACTGGTAAAATAGTGTGTGGCCCTTGATGTTGTGTGAGTTGGAGAATACACAAACTTTTACTTAGGTTTTCTTAACCTATTTATGAAATTCCTAGTACCCCTATAAGATATAACATTTTCACGTAATAATATATTAATCCAAGGAATTCACTAGTCATGTGAACTTTAGTTTACTTGTTAATTAGGTAGTTACTAGGTGTATTTGTGAGAGTAGGTGAGCTGCTGTAACTATATACTCCTAAATCTTAGTGATATAGAATAATAAAAGTTTATTTCTTATTCATATTGGCCAGAACTCAGGCACGTGGCCACATCTAACAGCAAGGGAGTCTGGAAAACACAGTTCAGCTGTGTGAAGGATATTTATAAACATTTAGCAAGATCCAAAGGAATGGACCATAGCATAGATAAGTTTTCCAGGGAGACTAGGAGGTATATAACAGGTAAAGGAATATGGAAGAGAAGAGTCCATAGCTTAAGACTCTATCCAAAAATTTGTCTTGGCTTCTAAGACATTGCTCATAACCTACTCCCTACGTAGCAGGCAGAGTGATTATTATGAATTAGGATTTAAGAATTTGAATCTGATTAAAAACCTTCACTGTTTACCATAATAACGAGTGCTTAATGTGATTACACAGTCTTCCAAAATGAATCCTGTCTGTCAATTTTATCTATTGCACCTTTGCATTCACTCTTTTCGCTTAATTATAACAGTCTTTTTAATTTGCCTAAAGTGTGAGGATCTCTCCTTACCTGTAGGCTACTAATCATGCCATTTCTTTTGTCTCTTGGACCCTCTTCTCTGAAACATTGCTTACCCTTTCTTTTTCTGACTAAGATCTCATTCTTTAGTTCTCAGCTAAATAATTACACCCTAATGTTTGGCAAAGTTAGGTCCAAAATTAAGACACCAAATTACAGATCCAGAAAACTCAGAGATCATCAAGTAGGATAAAGAGCAAAATACACACATCTACATATATAATCCAAATCACTGAAAATGGAAGACAAGGGATATTCTGAAAGATAGCTACAAGTAAAAGACACATTGCATTTAGATGAACAAAGACAACAATTACAACAGACTTCTTACTAGAAACTGCACAAGCCAGAAGACAGTGGAGTGGCATTCTTACAGTTGAAAGAAAAAATTTGTCAACCCAGAATCCCATACCCAGCAAAACCATTTTTCAAAAATGAGGAAAAAATACAGATCTTAGGCAAACAAAAACTGGAAGAATTTATTTCCAGCAGACCTGAGCTACAAGAACTGTTAAAGGAAGTTCTTTGGGCAGACAAACATGATACCAGACAGAATCTTGAATCTACTCAAAGTAATGGAGAGCACTGAAAATGAAATTAAATGAAGATAAATTTAAATACATTATCCAAACTTTTGCTTTGTATTCTTCTGCGATTTCAATTGCATTCATATTAGACTGAAATTGTCACACAACTCTTGGGTGCTCTGTTCTGTTTTTGTTGTTGTTGTTGTAGTTTTGCCTACTCTTTTTTCCTTTGGGTTTCAATTTGGGTAATTTGTTGTTGTTGTTGTTAGATAGAGTCTTGCTCTGCCACGCAGGCTGGAGTGCAGAAGAATGATGTCTCACCACAGCCTCTACCTCCTGGGCTTCTCTCACCTCAGCCTCCCTAGTAGCTGGGACTACAGGCACACACCACTACACCCATGCTAACTTTTAGATTTTTTGTAGAGATGGAGTCTCACTATCTTGCCCAGTTTGGTCTCAAACTCCTGGGCTCAAACAATCCTCCTGCTTCAGCCTCCTAAAGTGTTGGAATTATAGGCATTAGCCACTGCTTGTGGTAAATTTGGGTAATTTCTATTGGCTTATTTGAGTTTCACTTATTCTTTCCTTGTCTGTTTCAAGTCTACTGATGAGTCAATTGAAATCATTCTTTATAGCTGCTGTTGTATGTTTTATTTCTATCATTCCCATTAGATTCTTTCTACAGTTTTCATCTCTCTGCAAAAATTACCCATCTCATACTTGTCGTCACTTTTTCATCTGGAGTATTTTAACATAATAATCATAGTTATGTTGAATTCCCCTTTAGATAGTTCTGCCATGTGTCATATCTGAGTCTGGTTCTGTTGATTGTTATTCCTCTTGACAGTGTTTTTGTTTTTCTTGTTTCTTTGTATACCTTCTAATTTTGTGATGAATGCCAGACATCTTTTGTAGTTTAGTAGAGGCTGAATTAAATACAGTCATGTGACACATATGATATTTTGGTCAATGACAAACCACATATACAACAGTGGTTCCATGAATTTATAATATTGTATTTTTACTTTGCTTTGTGCTTAAATATGTTTAGATATACAACTACTTACATTTGTATTACAATTGCTTATAGTCTTCAGTACAGTAACATGCTATACAGATTTGTAGCCTAGGCGCCATGGGCTATACCATATGGCATAGCCTGGGTGTGTAGTAGGCTACATCCATGTTTCTGTAAGTACACTCTGTGATGTTTGGGCAACAATGAAATTGCCTAACAACACACTTTCCAGAATGTATCCCCACTGTTAAGTAATATATGACTATAGTTGTTAGACCTGGAACTGGGCTTGCTTTTCCTTATTCTTGGCATTTAATGTGGGAGATGAGTCAATCCTCTCAAGAGTTGAACCAGTTTGGGATTTTTTTTGTTGATATGGTTGCCCTCGGTATAACACAGTTTCAATATTGCTCCATATCTTGTGTTTAGGGTGGGGGCTGGTTTGCCAGAAGGTTTTTTCCAATGTCTGCTCATACTCAGCTTTAGGTCTTCCCTTTGCATTGTGCGCAGTAAGGGTCTCTCTCCCTGCTTTTGCATCTCTCTCAGTGGTAGACTACTATTATTTGTTACTAGATTCTTGTTAGGCCGGTGGTAGGTTATGGGGGAAGCATTCTCTGTTGTTCTAAATAAGCCTCAGTTGTAGAAAGTCCTAACAAAGCAATCGGTCAAGAGAAAGAAATAAAAGGCTTCCAAACAGGAAAAGAAGTCAAATTATCTCTCTCTGTGACAATATGATTCTATACCCATAAAACTTCAAGACTTTACCAAAAGGTTCCTAGACCTAATAAACAACTTCAGTAAAGTTTTAGGATACAAAATCAATGTAAAAAAATTAGTAGCATTTTTATACACCAATAACGTTCAAACTGAGAGCCAAATCAAGAATGTAATCCCATTTACAATAGCCATACACACACACACAATAAAACACTGCTGAAAAAAATCAGAGATAATACAAACAAATGGAAAAACATTTCACGCTCATGGATTGGAAGAATTAATATTGTTAAAATGGCCATACTGCCCCAAACAATCTATATTCAATGCTGCTCTTATCAAACTACTAATTACGATTTTTCACAGAATTATAAAAAAACTATTTTAAAATTCATATGGAATCACAAAAGAGCCTGAAGAGCCAAAGCAATTCAAAGCAAGAAGAACAAAGCCAGAGATATCACATTAACTGACTTCAAACTGTATCATCAGGCTGTAGTAACCAAAACAGCATGGCACTGGTAAAAACAGACACATAGACCGGTGGAATAGAATAGAGAACTCAGAAACAATGCCACACACTTACAACCATCTGATCTTTGACAAGGTTGGCAAAAATAACCAATGGGAAAAGGACTGCCTATTCAATAAATGGTGCTGGCATAACCAGTTAGCCATATGCAGAAGAATGAAATTGGAACCCTACGTTTCCAAGTGTGGCTTTATACATACAAAAATTAATTCAAGATGGATTAAAGATTTAAATCTAAGACTTCAAACTATAAAAATCCTAGAGGAAAACCTAGGATATAATCTTCTGGACATTAGACTTGACAAGGAATTTATGAGTAACTCCTCAAAAGCAATTGCCAAAAAAAAAAAAACAAAAAGACAAATGGGACGTAATTAAACTAAACAGCTTCTGCATAGCAAAAGAAACTATGAAGAGGATAAACAGATAGCCCACATAATGGGAGAAAATATTTTCAACAATGTATCCAACAAGGGTCTAATATCCAAAATCTATAAGGAACTTAATTCAACAAGCAAAAAACATATAACCTCATTAAAAGTGGGCAAAGGACATGAACAGATACTTCTCAGAAGACATACAAGCAGCCAACAAATGTGAAAAATGTTTCACATCACCAATCATCAGAGAAATGAAAATGCCAAAACCACAATGAAATATCATCCATCAGAATAGCCATTATTAAAAAGTAAAAAAATAACAGATACTGGCAAGGCTGTGGAGAAAAGGGAACGCTTATATACTGTTAGTGAAAACATAAATTAGTTCAGCCACTGTGGAGACTAGTTTGAAGATTTCTCAAAGAACTTAAAGCAGAACTACCATTTGACTCACCAATCCCATTGGTGGGTATATACCTAAAGGAAAATAAATCATTCTACAAAAAAGACACATGTATGTTTAGTGCAGCACTATTCACAATAGCAAAAACATGGAATCAACCTAGGTGCCCATCAGCATTGGATTGGATAAAGAAAACGTGGTACATATACAACATGGAATACTATGCAATCATAAAAATGAAAAAAGTCCTATTATTTGCAACAACATGGATGCAGCTGGAGGCTATGCTCCTAAGCAAATTAGCAACAGGACCACAAAACCAAATATTGCATGTTCTCACTTATAAGTAGCAGCTTTACATTAGATATTCACAGACATAAAGATGGCAACAAGGCTGGGCACGGTGGCTCACACCTGTAATCCCAGCACTTTGGGAGGCTGAGGCAGGCAGATTGCAAGGTCAGGAGTTCAAAAACAGTCTGGCCTATATGGTGAAACTTCATCTGTACTAAAAACACAAAAATTTGCGAGATGTGATGGTGGGTGCCTGTAGTCCCAGTTACTTGGGAGGCAGAGGCAGGAGAATCGCTTGAACCCGGGGGGCAGAGGTTGCAGTGAGCGAAGATTGTGCCACTGCACTCCAGCCTGGGCGACAGAACAAGACTCTGTCTCAGAAAAAAAAAAAAAAAGATGTCAAGAATGGATACTGGGAACTACTAAAAGGGAAGAGGAGGAAGGGAATAAGGGGTGAAAAACTACCTATTGGGTGCTATGCTCACTACCTGGGTGACAGAAATATTCATACTCCAAACCTCAGCATCATGCAATATACTCATGTATAACAAACCTACATATGTACCCCCTGAATCTAAAATCACATTTGAAATTATTTTAAAAAGAAGTCTCTCAGGTATAGGCAGGCATTGTGTCTCTGAGTCTCGGAGGGAGGGCTTTCTACAGCTACTGTTAGCTGTAGGTCTGGGCCCAAAACATATACTTCCTTCTTCCTATAGCTGGGGAGTTTGCTCCCCCCACCTCTCTCCTTCTCCCAGGTGCAATGGTTTCTTTATCAGTGCCCTAAGAGTGACAGGGATTGTTGCCTTCCACCAACATTTTAAGGCTTTTGTTCTGTAGGGGAGAGATCAGGGACAAAGATCCAAGTGTGGCTTTATGCATTTACCTTGGGGGCAGCTGTTACTTTCTCCCAGGCTTGCAGCACATGGGATGCTGTCTGAAGTCTCTTGTCCTGCTCCCGATCTTTTTTGTGTGTACCCAGTAAGGTCTGTGGCAAAAAGCCTGCAAGAAGGGGTAAATTCTCCTTTGTCTGGGTCCCCGGGGGTTTAATAGTCTCTTGCTAGCCTAAACTCATCCCTTAGCAATTTGCTAAAAATTTTCATTGAATTATCCTTATCTGGGACCAATGGCCTCTGCCCCTGGTAATCAAGTGCTTGTGTTTGTCTCCCTTTGGAGATGTCCGTGTTTCCTTAGATTCTGGGTTAGCTAGTTTCCCTTGCAACCTCAGCTCTCTGATAGGTTCAAGAAAAGCAAATTTGTAGATTATCCAAAATTTTGGGGGGGTGTAAGGGTAGAAGCAACATTCTTTCCAGTTTATACATTCTAAGTGGGAAACAAATAATTTAAAAACATTGTTTATTTTTCCAGTTGACAAGAGTTTAGAATACTGTTTCCCATGGTGTCATCTCCAGACACCATGTGTAATCAGAATGGTGAGCATATTAAAAATGTTGATTCTGAAGCCACTCTCTAGACTTACAAATCTGAAAATCCAAGGGCATTCATTTTGTGAAGTTCACCAGGTGATTCTTGTACATTTTAAAGTTTAAGAATTGTTGGATTCAAAATGAGCAGTTCAAAGGTCAGAACACGATACTCCAAAATATAGTGCTTTGTTGTGCTACATACTTAGAACTGAAAAAGATTGGAAGGGTCTCAGAAGCAAGGTCTTTGTGACCTGTCTCCCACCTGTCTTTCTTTCTGGAAGTGAGTCATAGAATTCCTCTCCCCTAAAGCGGGTCACAGAAACTAAAACTTCTCTCCCCAAAGCAAGCCACAAAACCTAAAAAGTTCACTCTCTGATCTTCTTCCCCTTATGTGACAGATGTTCTGTCCTATGCATGGAGGAAAGAGTGTTACACAGGCCAAGAAGTATCTGGACAGGCCTTCGTGCTCCCTCTCCTAACACCCTGTCTACTACTATTAGTTCATACCCTTTTGTCCAATCACATTTTTACACAGCTATCCATTCTTCATTGAAACCAAGCATAAAAAATCAATATTTTTCCCTAGGTCGTTGGTTCTTCATTTCCTTCTTTTTTCTTTTAAGAGACAGGGTCTTTCCATGTTGCCCAGGCTGGACTTAAACTCCTGGGCTCAAGCTATCCTCCCACCTCAGCCTCCTGAGTAGCTGGGACTACAGGCAGGCACCACCATGCCCAGCTCTTAGGTCTTCATTTCTAAAGTGTCCTGTGTCACATAACATTTTGGTTTTAAGTAAATTTGTAATGCTTGCCTCTCATTAATTTGTCCTTTATTATAGGAGCGTTGGTTGTAATCCTTGTGATGGGTGATCAAAAAGGCATTACACGTTTTTTCACCCCTACAGCAGGAAAAATGTATTAGCACTTGTATGTACCAGTGTAGGAAGAGAATTGCTTTCCTCTATTCTTCTAGGTTCTTTGCTGGCCTACAGACTAAATTGACATGAAACAGATTAACAGGAGAAAAGCCATTTTAATAGTGTATGCATGGGAGTCCCACAAAAATATGACTTAAAGAAATGGTCAGATGATTGAGGCTTATAACGGCATGCTGAGCTACATAAAAGAATAAGGGTTTGGGGCTTCTGTGGGGTATGCATACTAATTACGAAAGAATGAGGGGAGGAAATGCATGGTGAACAAAGATTGTCTTGTTACGAAGATAAAAGTTTCTCAGGTGATAAAAGTTATCGTGGAATAGCTCTCTTCTTGGTACAGACATCTTTACTAATAAAAATTTCCTTTATAAATGTAAATTTCCTTTACAAAAGGGCAACTTTTCAGAGCTACTCTTGTGTCTGCAATTTCCCAAAATAACCTGCTCAAAATGATATGCCAAAAAGGTCTATTTTGGGGTGGTGTATTTTGGTCTCCTGCAGTCATATTTTGGGGTGGTGTGTCTTGAGCGCCAACACCTGTCACTTTTTTTTTTTTTTTTTTTTTTGAGATGGAGTTTTGCTCTTGTTGGCTAGGCTGGAGTGCAATGGTGTGATCTCGGCTCACTGCAACCTCTGCCTCCCAGGTCCAAGCGATTCTCCCGCCTCAGCCTCCTGAGAAGCTGGGATTAGAGGTGCCCACCACCACGCCCAGCTAATTTTTTGTATTTTTAGTAGAGATGGGGTTTCACCATGTTGGCCAGCCTGGTCTTGAACTCCTGACCTCACGTGATCTGCCTGCCTCAGCCTCCCAAAGTGCTGGGATTACAGGCATTACACCGTGGCTGGCCAACACCTGCCACTTTTTACAAAGATTATCTTATTTAACTCTCATAACAAACCTCTGGCATAGGCACATTGTTATTCTCTTTACAGACAATGTAACTGGGTCTCAAAGATGTTAATTAACATGCCCAAGATTACACAGCCTCTATGTGGCAAGACCAGGATTTGAATACAGGTGGCCTGATTCGAAAACCTGAGACCTCTTAAAAATTGAGATATAATTCATGTAACTTTATCTTCTGAAGGGTACATTCAGTGGTTTTTAGTATATTCACAAGGTTGTGTACCCATCACCACCATCTAATTTCACATTTCATTTTCATCACCCCAAAAATAAACCCCATACCCACCAGCAGTCACTCCCTCATTCCTCCCTCTCTCCAGTCTCTGGCATCCACCAGTTTACTTTATGTCTCCATAGATTTGTCTATTCAGGACATTTCATGTAAATACAATCATAAAATATCTACATAGTGTATCTGGCTTCTTTCACTAGCAAAGCTAGAGATCTTAGTCACTATGCTAGAAATTCAGAAATGGGAATTGTACCTACGTAGACAAAAGGATGACCACCTTTCACCTGGCTCATCCAGGAGATAGGATAATCTAAAAACAAATACAAGAATTCCATTAAATTTAATAAAGACTTGTTGAGTACCACCCCTGAGCAAGGCCTAGGGCTGGATACTCTTATCAGAATTACCTGTAGAGTTTGATAACAATAGATTTCTGAGTTTCTCTTCTCAGAGATTCTGATTCTGTACTGGGCCCCAAGTTCTATGTCTAACAAGAAACTTCGGGTGATGCTGATATAACTGGTCAGGGACAAGCTGGTATGCACAGCTGGAGGGTAATGTTTCCCAACTTCCGATGCGCATATGAATCACCAGTGGATCTTGTTAAAATTCAGAATCTAATTCATTAAGTAGGTCTGGGATGGAGCCAGAAAGTCTGCTTTTCTGATAAGCTTCTAGGTGGTGCTGATTTGCTATTCTGAGGGCCATCTTTTGAGTGGCAAGGCTGTAGGGGATGAAGGTGAAGGATAGGGAAGGCCTGGTTCCTTCTTAAGGAGCTTACTGTCAAGTGCAGAGAGACCTGAATACAGCTGACTAGGTCAAGTCGAAGTGGGCTAACTGTCCCAATCAAGACCCAAAGATGGTATGGATGGAGACCTCTCCCCAGCTCTGTGGTTCATTCCATGTTCATAAGGAGAGATCCAGGAAAAATGGTGTATGTAGTATTTGTTACACTGTTTAGCAAGATGGGAGAATGTGTTACATATTTGACACATATTTACGTCCCAACTGGTTAATATCTTCAGAAAAAAAAATATCAGAGCTGAAGAGGTATGCCCTGGAAAAGCAAACATCATCTGTGCTTACTAATATGTGGAAGCTAAGCTATGAGGACACAAAGGCTTAAGAATGATACATTGGACTTTGGGGACTCAGGGGAAATGGTAGGCAGTGGTGAGAGATAAAAGACTACACTTTGGGTACAGGGTACACTGCCTGAGTGATGGGTGCACCAAAATCTTAGAAATCACCACTAAAGAACTTATTCATGTGGCCAAATACCACCTGTTCCCCAAAAACCTATTGAAATAAAAAAATTGAAGATTTTAAAAAAAGAGGTAAGCCCTAATTTTCCAGAAAATTCACTGATGTGGAAAACGTCATTTCCTGATAATGCTGGGTAAATCTGTGTTTTGTAGGATGTTCCATATGTTGTCAGTGCTCATGAATTGTTTAGTTTTATTATCCTCATTAACAGGGATAATGGTTGCTTTTTAACAATCATGATCACCATCTGGAGCCTGGAAAACCATAGTTTGAGGCTCAGGTAGAAAGATGAGACTGTTCTGACTGGGTCTCAGCCCATTTCCCCACTGCCAAGCCCTGTGTGTGCCCATGTGCTTGGCTGCCAGGCATGGCAAGAACCACACTGACAGACATGGCGTTAGTTCAAGCAAAACAGAACAAAATTCAGAGAGTGCAGGGCACATTGGCTTGGCTGTTTAATCTCATTCTAATCTTAAATATTCACAAAGTAGCTTTCCTTGTGTGTTCCCCTCACAGCCCCGGTGACCCGTAACTTTGCTGTTGACATTGTGACAAGCAGACGATGTGACTAAGTCACTCCTCCCCCAGTTCTTGGGGTGAATTGGGTTTAAACATCTTCTCTTTGTGCTTCACAGAGAAGTGTTGCCTTATTGGGAGGAGGTGACTAGACAACCAAGCTGCCACGTAACCATAGCAACCATGCACGCCTGCCCTTGTGAGTTTTTTAGGACTCTTCTCCAGACCTTTCCCAGACCTCTATTTTCAAGCTCTCTCAGCCTGCAAGAAAGCAGCATCTGAGACCAACTCAGCCCTAACATGCAGGGGCAGTGAGGGAGTGCAGATCGGCAGCCTTTTCCCAGAACCTAAACAGCACCCCATGGGCTAAGGGGAGAAGCTGGAAGAACAGGGAAAGTGATGAGGACAAAGTCCACAAGGGAAATAAAAGCTTAGCTTTTGATAGACTCAAAACAGGGGAGGGTAAGATGCTTACATTCAAGAATGCACTGGACCCACTCTAAGAAAATATATCTAAAAGTTTGCTAGAGGTATAGCCAGTGGGTAGATTGGTCAGGATGGTTTTCTAGAGGAGAGTTTCTAGCAGGTTTCTGGGGGTCAAAAAGAGGGCTTCAGGGGTAGGGATGGCAGGGAAGAATACTGCGAGGCAGAGCAAATGGAGTAGGGGGCCTATGGCTGGGTTTGCAAACCTGGTTCACCATCAGAAATCCAGCCAATTCCAGGGAGTGAGACAGAGAAATCAAGCTTCCCCAGCTTCTGCTTTCCCCGAACCTCCAGTCTTTCTGTCTGCTGCTCTCCAACTCATCCTTCACAGCAGCCTCTTCCTTGAAGGTTGCTTCCAAAATGTCAGTGTCATTCCACCAATTGGTATCAATTTGAAAGAAACTGGGACACATGTTGACTGTGTTGATGCTTAAGACACTGTTAGGTGTCAACCAAATCAACTCCTATGGTTTCTTGAACATTTCTCTGATCCCATGTAACCATCGTGAATGTTTACAAGAAAGAATATTGGACGATGTGCATTCTAGCTGCCCTTCACTTCACCTCCCTATCATCTCCTACAAACAGGTGTATCATTGGAGATTGAGTGGACTACTACATCTTAAGGATAAGGAATATTTCACCATAGAGGGGATGAAGAGTGGTGTTACTTCCTCCACCCCACTTTTTCGCAACAAGGCAGGGGTGATATTTTACATTTAAAAATAAAAATATTCTACTTGATCACTTTCAGAAGCTTTTGAGCCATTGATCTGTATTTCACAGCATCTATCTTTCAATACGTCTGGGTTAAGAGTTAGATCTTCTGTGGTGTCTAAAAAGAGTGAGAAATAATGACTTAAGCTCCATAGCATTTTAAGACTAGCTATTTTCTCTTTTTGACTTTTTAAAAAACGCTCTTTTAAGTAGCTCACCTACTGTATTAGTGAATTAGTGCTTCTATGACAACATATCTGAGACTTAGGGAATTTATAAAGAACAGAAATGTTCGATGTCTGGTGGGGGTCTGATCTCTGCTTCCAAGATGGTGCCTTATTGCTGTGTCCTCTGGAAGCCTGTTTTCTAGCACAGTGGAAAGGTGGAAGGGCCAAGAGGGCCTAGTTAGTTCCTTGCAGCCCTTTTATAACGTCACTAATCCCACCCATGAGAGCTCCGTCTTCATGATTTAATCCTCTCCTAAAGTCCCCACCTTTTAATACCATCACAATGGAATTTAAGTTCTAACATATGAATTTTGGAGAGAGACATACATTCAAACCACAGCACCTACCTAGCATATTTCACAGTGTTCTGTAGCCAAGTTTTAATGATTTGCTGATTGCTGCCAATCTACCACTCTAAGGGATTGGTATCATTACAAGTTTTAACTTTTCCTAAGGCTAGGTTTTCTCAATGGCAATTCAAATGAGATTGGCCGTATCTATGGTCCATAGGTAAGCCAGACCTAGGCTGTGAGATTAAGACATATTGACTAGTTGTTTGGTTTATTTTAGTGGCAAAGCCATGTTTCTCTTCAGGATTGCTGTAGCTGTCTTCTGCACTCAGGAGATGGCAGCTTTGGTCACATACTAACAGAGTCAACTGAATGTGGGACTCAGACTCCGGCACACTCCACTGCATGCATAAATGAGTATTTGGTTATGTATGTCTTAACAACATAGCTTTATGACAGGAGTAAAATCCGCATTGGTAAAGTACTATACTTTTTTTATGGACCCCAAACTGCTGGACTGTTTAGGGTAGAAACATGCAGTCAGATTTGTATTATTTGTTATTTGGGGGATACATACATCATATTACACCTACCTCATGTTGCATTTGGCTTTGATTGGGTAAGATTAAGACCCTGTCTTCTGAAGCTGGGAGGTGACTGTGACGCTTTCTCATGGAACTCTTCTGTAATTTATTGGGTGATATTGGACACTGGACTTAGCATCTCTGGGCCCTGGTTTCCTCAACTCTAAAATGAGGGGAGAGGAGGTAGAGGAAATTGAACTAGATGATAATTAACACCCCTTCAGGCTTTAACCTTCTGTAACACTCCTGAGCACTGGGCAAGGCTCAAGTTTTAATTATAGAAATGCCCGTGAGTGCTTTTAGTCATAAGCTTTAGTACCATCCTCTGTGGCTGTGGGTAAAAGTGATCCCAACTGTGGTAGGGGCTTTGGACACACGTCCAGTTGCCTAATTGGAATGTGCAAGACCAAGAAGTACCCAGGACATAGCATAAGAGGCAAGAAGGAAGCTCCTTGAGAGGAGGGGTGATCTGCATCTGAAAAGTTAAGTGCAGCTATATGCAATGAAAAACCTAAAATGACTGTCTTAAAGCAGTGGTTCTTAAAGTGTGGTTCCCTAACCAGTGATATTAGCCTGACTTGGGAGCTCATTTAAGATATAAAATCCCAGGCCTCATAAGAATGATATAATGGACTTTGGAGATTTGTGGGGAAGGGTTGGAGGGGAATGAGGGATAAAAAACCACACATTGGGTACAGTGTACACTGCCCAGTTGATGGGTGCACCAAAATCTCAGAAATTACCACTAAAGAACTTATCTGTGTAACCAAAACCACCTGCTCCCCAAAAACTATTGAAATGAAATAAAATTAAATTAAAAAAGCAAAATATCGGGCCTCCCCACCATAACTGATGAATCAGAAATTGGAGCCCAGAAATCTGTGTTTTAAGAAGTCTTCCAAGTGATTCTGAGGCACACTCAAGTTTGAGAACCATTGTCCTTCTACTGTGGAAAAAGAGGCCTGGAAGAAGGACACCCTGGGCTGACTGAATGTTACCCGGAAACCAAACCACTCAAACCTGCTTTATCAGATTCAGGTCTGAATGACTTCAACTTTCTCCCCCAATAAAATCCACTCTCAAAGCAAAACATTGAATAGCCATCGAGGACATTTAAGATAATTTGGTTCACCTACTGAAAATAATTCCCAAATATGAATTCTAAAAATATTTTGAGCAACAACACATTATTGGGCTAAATGCTTCCTAAGAAGATATACCACTCACATAGATAGACAGTCGGTATATTTATTTGAAAACTAACCTCATTAATTCATGGTCATATATCTTAACAATATAATAGAATTATAAGGCCATATCTTATGATATTTTTGTATCTCCCTCATAACATATCATCACTGAGTAAACTTTCTGTAAATATTGCATTAAACTGATGACTGTTACAGAGACCTAGGCAAGACACAGGTTGGGCAAGATAAAATCAAGAATCAAAATTCTGGATAACCAAATCAGTGCAGATAGCAATTGCAAATGCTTCATAATTTTAAACATTTGGTTCTCAATAATAGATACATATTTTTTCAATATAGTTTTGGTTGTATTGATTTGAGCAGTGGACTGGGAGCTGAGAACCAAATTTTACCCTATCTCTGCCTCTAAACTTAGGCCAGTTACATAATTCACTTTGTATCTCATTGTCCTTTTCTTATGGGCAAGGAACGCTTACAAATACAGGGATTGGATAAGAAAAACTTAGTCCATGAATGCTTTCTTCTCCTGAGGGAATATGTATGTGGAGCCTGCCTTTAGGAGAGAAAGGTTCAGTAGCACAGTTAAGGCACACCAGGTACTCATCCCTGATTCTACACTTCTTCAGATGAAGTCACTTTCTATTAGGTCAGACATAGTTGTGCACACCCATAATCCCAGCAGTTTGGGGCTGAGGTGGGAGAATCACTTAGGCCAGGAGTTCAAGACCAGCGTGGGTAACATATCAAGACCTCATCTCTATAAAATAATGATAATAATAATAATAACTTTCCGTTGATCTGTGTGAATCTGTAGGTGGGAGAATCACTGGGTGAGTCTGAGGACAGAGAATGACACAGTGAGTTTTCATTTTTTTTTTTTTTTTTTTTTTTTGAGACGGAGTCTCGGTCTGTCGCCCGGGCTGGAGTGCAGTGGCCAGATCTCAGTTCACTGCAAGCTCCGCCTCCCGGGCTTACGCCATTCTCCTGCCTCAGCCTCCCGAGTAGCTGGGACTACAGGCGCCCGCCACCTCGCCCGGCTAGTTTTTTTTTTTTTTTTTTTTTTTTGTATTTTTAGTAGAGACGGGGTTTCACCCTGTTAGCCAGTGATCTCGATCTTCTGACCTCGTGATCCGCCCATCTCGGCCTCCCAAAGTGCTGGGATTACAGGCTTGAGCCACCGCGCCCGGCCGAGTTTTCATTTCTAATTTAGCTAAGAAGTCTTAGTAGCTTAGAACATTGAGGTAACTTCTTTTAATTTTCACACATAGCTCTGGTTTCCAAGAGAGAACATCAATGTTTTTAATCAATTTGTAATTTCAAAGACTAAAAAACCAGGCTTATATGCTCAGGCTCTGTTCTGAGGACCAGACTAGAGGATGCTTGTTTATGCCAGCAGAAAGAAAAGCCACTTCTAGATCAGATCTCCTGCTGCTGACAGTCAGATCAAATCAACAGCATTGAATGAGCTTCTTCCAGGGACAGGTACTCCAGAAGACATGAAAGTTGTGTGGTTGATACTGCAGGTTGTCTACTCAGCATTCATTCTCTTATTCCCAATCAACAGAGCTCTTACATCACTGAGGGCAGCAATGTGCCCACTTAAAAACTACATTTCGTAGATTCCCTTGCACCTATCTGTAGCCTTGTGACTACATTTTGGTCATTGAAATCCAAATGCAAACTTTATACAGATCTCCAGGAAGGCTCTTTAAAGGGAACTGACTCTGCTGAAAGTGTGCCTATTTAGCCTTTTTTTCCGTTTATCTTTCTGGCTGCCTGGAATTTTAATGTGGTATCTGGAGCTTCAGTAGTCATCCAGGACTGTAAGTGTGAAAGCCATGCACTCAGGGTGGTGGAACAGAAGGTTAGAAGGAATCTTAGTCTCTGTATCAATCATATGTTGCCTTCTTCTTCTTCTTCTTCTTCTTTTTTTTTTTTTTTTTTTTTGTAGGAGAACAACTTTTTTGTGTTTAAGTCTCAGTTATTTTGGGCATTCCATTATATGCTGCTATACCTAATCCCAGTTAATACAGGTGGTCCCTGTTCTTAGTTAGGGACCTTTGTGCCTCTGGTTACTTGTACATTCCAGGGACATGCATCCCTACCACAGAGTTTATCATTTTTCAATCAGAGCAATGGAATATGAATCCAAAGGCTGAGACAGAATGACTCAGCAGATATTGAGACTTAAGACTTCCCTATCACCAGTGAAATGGTCACAGAATGTTAGAACTGGAAGGGATGTTAATGATGACCCAGTTTAGTTCCCCCCACCCTACCTGCCTCTCTATATTTCAGAGATGAGGAGACTGAAGCCCAGAGACACTAAATGAAGTGTCCCAGATGACTCAATACGTTGTGGGAGAGTTCTGACATAGAATCCATAGGAAAGTATTCTCCTTCCCATCAGTAGAAGACTCTTTCCATCAGTAGAGGGGAGCAGCATGGTCTCACCCAATAAGGACGAAATACTAACATGAGGGCTAGCGTGTTATATAAGGTCTGTGTATCAGGCCTGGTTTCCTGGTGTGTTTTTAAACTAACTCTCAAAGTTAGTTCAGATGAAAACTCTCAAAATGTTTTAGCAATGATTTGTTCATGTATCTTTTATCCTCATTCTATCTCCACTGTTGAGAGGTTATTGCAGTGAGAATTAAAAAAATTTTGACTGACACACAGAAAGTCATATGAAAGTTTTATAGGATTCATATTAAAGCAGATGTCTGGGAATCAGATCTTTCAAATTAGTCTCCAAGTGAATGAGTATGTGGGGTAGGTTCAGATATATGCATTACCCATGGGAAAAAGGGCGGCTACAAAACAAAGTGATTTTGCAGCAAATATATCAATGAGCCCCATCCTCAGAGGAACAGGTTAGTGGAGTATTAGGAGCTTTAGGGCTAGAGGTGGTGGTAGATAAGAGATGATTATAAGGTAGGTAGAACCAGGAAAATAGAAGAGTATAGGTGGCAGGTGTAGTTTTTGTACAAGTTTCCTATAACTCAAGAGTAAGCATTGATCTTAGCATGGAGGGTCTAAATTTTATTACTATTTTGGTAATGTCTTTTTACCTAATATTAAATCCCATTCAGCTGCTGGTAAAACACAACCTGCTGAATAGGGAGCCCACCCAACTTGAACCTATGAATGCACTCTGAACACCATGTTGTAGAAGGACCTTAATTATAGAGAACATCTACAAGTATCACTTTGTTTACATGTGGTTAGTGATGGCCTTAAAATTCTCTGGGCTCTCGAGTGTCTCCCTGACCACCCACGGCCTAGGACCTGCTGAACCCAAGAGGTTTCTTGCTTCTGCTCCTGTTCCAGGCCTTCTCCAGTTTGGGAAGGTCTCCGATCTTTGATAACAGGTGTCTCTGGAGTCTTCTGCTTTCTCCTTATGACACTAGAGCACTTTCCACATCTTGTCTCTTTTTTCACCATTTCTGTACTTGCTCCTCCTGAAACTCTCCTCACCCTGACCAAAAGCCAGAATGCAGAGCTCCTGATGGTAAATATGCAGTATCCCACAGTACTTCACATTTGCAAGTCTTGGGGAATCTTTTGAAGGTTTGGAGTTGAAGGGTTGTATATACGTATTTTTTTCTGTTGCTGATTTATTCTGCAGAGACAGATCAAGTTCAGTATCTGGTACACGTACAATGGAGAATTCAGAAAAATCATCAGGGGTTACTGGGGCTTGGAATGAATGCTTGGACCACTGAATCAACAACTCTGCTTTAAGCATGAAGTGGAGACAGGATTACATAGATAATCTCTTTGTGTTTATCTGGATTTTAGCTGCAGAATGCAGCTAAGGAAATAGGTTTACGCTTGGTTCTTTGGGTCTGAGTGCTCTCTTTGCACATACACAGAAGTTTTTAATTAGCTGCACCAGTCTCAATTGAAGTTGACCATGGATCCCAGTTTATAATTCCAACTAAAGGGGCACATAATAGGTTTATTATTTTATTTTATGTTTAAAAACATACAGTAAAATTTACTTTTTGGGAGTGCAAAGTTCTATGTATTTTAACACATGCATAGTCTTGTAACTACTACTACAAACAGGATACAGAACAATTCCAACACCACAATTCCCTCATGCTACATGGTAGTGTGTGGTTTTTTCTTGTTCTTTTTTTTTTTTTTTTTTTTTTTTTTTTTTTGAGACGGAGTCTCGCTCTGTCGCCCAGGCTGGAGTGCAGTGGCCAGATCTCAGCTCACTGCAAGCTCCGCCTCCCAGGTTTACGCCATTCTCCTGCCTCAGCCTCCCGAGTAGCTGGGACTACAGGCGCCCGCCACCTCGCCCGGCTAGTTTTTTGTATTTTTTAGTAGAGACGGGGTTTCACCGTGTTAGCCAGGATGGTCTCGATCTCCTGACCTCGTGATCCGCCCGCCTCGGCCTCCCAAAGTGCTGGGATTACAGGCTTGAGCCACCGCGCCCGGCCTCTTTTCTTTTTTTTTTTTTAAGACAATCTCACTCTGTTGCCCAAGCTGGAGTGCAGTGGTGCGATCTTGGCTCATTGCAACCTCCGCCTCCCGGGTTCAAGCAATTCTCCTGCCTCAGCCTGCCGAGTAGCTGGGGCTATAGGTGTGCACCACCATGCCTGGCTAATGTTTTTGTATTTTTAGTAGAGATGAGGTTTTGCCATGTTGGCCAGGCTGGTCTCCAACACCTGACTTCAAGTGATTCACCCACCTCGGCCTCCCAAAGTTCTGGGATTACAGGCATGAGCCACCACGTTTGGCCCATGGTAGTTTCTTTTAAAAACAGCTTTATTTGAGATATACTTCACATAACAAGGCCAGGCGTGGTGGCTCCGATTGCCTGAACTCAGGAGTCTGAGACCAGCCTGGGCAACATGGTAAAACCCCTTCTCTTAAAAAAAAAAAATTAGCCAGGCATAAGGGCACATGCCTGTGGTCCCAGCTACTCAGGAGGCTGAGGTGGGAGGATTACTTGAGCTCGGGAGGCTGAGGCTGCAGTGAGTGGAGATTGTACCACTGCACCCTAGCCTGGGAGACAGAACAAGACCTTGTCTCAAAATAATAATAATAATAATTCACATACCATATAATTCACCCATTTAGAATGTGCAATTTAATAGTTTTTGGTATATTGACAAGTATGTGCAACCATCATCACAGTCAATTTTAGGACATTTTCATCATCACAAAGAGAAACTCTTCATCCTTTGGCTATCAATTACCTATCCTTTCACCCTCCCCCAGGACCTAAGAAACTAGTAGTCTATTTTCTGTCTCTGTAGATTTGCCTGTTCTGGACATTTCATATAAATGAAATTTTATAACAGTCTTTTGTAACTGGCTTCCTTCACTTAACATACTGCCTTCAAGTCTCATCTGTGTTATAGTATATATTACAGCTGCATTCCTTTTTATGACCAAATAATATTCCATTGTGTGGAGATACAGCATATTGTTACTCATTCATGAGTTAACGGACATTTGAATTGTTTCCACCTTTGGCTATAATGCGTAGTACTGCTTTGAAGACTTGTGTACAAGTTTTTGTTTGAAGACCTATTTTTTATTCTCTTGGGTATATACCTAGGAGTAGAATTGTTGGGTAATCTGGTACTTTTATGATTAACTTTGCGAGAAGCTGCCAAACTGTTTTCCACAGTGGCTGCACTGTTTTACATCCCCACCAGCAATGTATCAGGTTTGCAATTTCTCCACATCCTCACCAGCACTTGTTATGATCTGTTTTTGTTTTGTTCTTTTGCTTATAGGCATCCTAGTGGGTGTAAAGTTACATGGTAGTGTTTTGGGTTGTAAGATTCTCACAGACTGGGAAAAAATGTGGAGAGATTTTTGTACTTTTTTTTTTTTTTTGCCTGCTGCGGATCCAAACAGTAAAACATAAACCTTCAGAATGACAGCTGTAAAAGGGAATGGGAAGAGAAAATACATCAAAGGGAATTGTCAAATAAGCACTGCCAGAGAAAGAGCAGAATGTTATGATAGGAAAATCATGAGTTCAACGTACTTTAGATAAACACATATAATTTGTTCCCATGTGCCAGGCTCTGTGCTAGGTGCCGAGGCCCTAAAACGAGTTAAATAGAACTAAGCCTTCAAAATTCTTATTGTGTGAAGGGAGAGCAGAGAGTAGAGTTCTTTACAGTCTAGGTATCAGAAGGGGCTTCCTGGGGGTGGAGGGATGAAAAATACAGAAATTCTCATTAGATAATAAGGGCCTGTAGCACTATATGGGAAAAACCTATGCTGAAATATTTGAGAAATATCCTCCGGATAGCCTACTTTTCTTTGGTCTTTGGGTAACAATCTTGATTAAAGTTTGGTGTCTTTGATTTCCCAGTCAGTAATTGGTGGGTACAATTCTTTCTGGAGGAAAATAAGCCATAACTAAGACCTTTGCAAATATTGCTAACTTTTGCTTATTTGCACTGATTAAAGGGGAACATATAATTCAGGATAGGACCAATCTAAACAGAGTTCATATTTTGCTTTGGAATATGTTTTTTCTCTTGCCTCCCAGATGTTGCTATGTCAGATGTTCTCAGAACTCACAGATCCAACTAAGTTATGAAGCCCTAGGAAACAGGGACTGTAGTATCTCAGGATGATGTACTGGCCTAAGCAGAACAAGTTTCTTTTGACACTGCTTCTTGTTCACACCTTTCCCGTGGTGAGAAATAATAATTTGAGGTTTATATTTTCTGTCTAACTTCTGCTAGACAGGAAGAATCATCCTGAAACCTTTTGATCTATTTTAGATGTGGTAAAAAGACCCAGAGATTATCTTTGCTGCTCATTCCCTCCTGGTACCATAAAAACTTTTTGCCAAATTCATGAGAGGAAAATAAATTCCTTTGATGAGACTCTGTGGCTTTTTAAATAATCACAAATAACTTATTAATTCATGTCCCAAATAACAGCCTAGATATCATCACAAAATATACCCAAATAGTCAGTAGACTAACTTCCCAATGACTTGTCTCTGGTAGGCCACCAATGGAGAACAGACTCTAATCCCAAATAAAAAATATACCAGTTGGTCAAAGTCAGAGCAGATTCACATAAATACAACAAAACCTGAAATTTATTTGGGCTATTTATGGGGAATTCACAACAACTTTTTATTAAATATTTCCTAAGTTGTAGAAAATAATTGTCCTTAGGTTTCTGGTTTGAATGCCTGATAATAGTAATTTGTAATTAGCACATGAGTTATATATTGGCTTTCTATTGCCCATAACAATTATCCCAGATTAAATGACCGAAGACAACAACATACATTTATGATCATGCATGGTTTCTGGAAGTGAGTTAGCTGAGAGTTTCTGGCTAGGGAACTCTCACGAGGCCTCAGTCATTTGCAAGCTTGACTGGCACTGGAGGATCTGCTTCCAACATAGTACACTTGCGAGGCTGAAAAATGGGTGCCTCAATTCCTCTTCAGGTGGAACTCTCTCTAGGGCTGCTTATAGACAGTTTCTCACAACATGGCAGCTAACTTCTCTCAGAACAAGTGGTCCAAGAGGGCAAGGTAAAAGCAGCAGTATCTTTTATGACCTAGTGTAGGAAGGTAGACATCATCACTTACGCTGTCTTTTATTTGTCACACAGACCGACGCTGGTAGGATATAGGAAAGGACTATACTAGGGCATGAGTACCCAGGAAAGGTGGATCACTGGGAGGCACCTTGGAGGCTGGCTACCACAAGTTGTTAATATATACATTGTAAATGAATCACTTAAAAAAAGAATTGGTTGAAGTACCTCTCTATTCCTGCAATTAGCATCTGAATATTACTGTTAGAAAAATTCCAAATGAGTGAAGCCAGACTATAAAATTATTAGAGTTCTTTTAGGGAGAAAAAGATTTATGATCAGAATCGATGGATCATTATTAGTCTAGGGCGATGCAGGACCAGTCTGTAATTAGCTTGATTCTTCCTTCTGTTGCCATTGTGAGCATAGAGCACTGGGGTCTTTGTACCTCCCCGGATTCTCTGAAATACATAGCAGGACTTCAACAGCTATTCCATGTCATCTCTTGTGTTATATCCATGAGGCTACTCAGTTTTCTTGTCCCCAGCACTGGTTTCCAACCATTTCCTTCTATAACTGGTTAAGTTCCCTAATGTCATGTCACACCCATGGGTAATCCTCAGATTATGTGCAATTCCCAGACTACTGGCTGTTTTCCCACTCTTTCTGTTTAGTTCAAAGAAACCATTGGAATACCAGTAGGAGAGGAGTTATCACTCAGACAAACTCAACTCGGTTCTAATTTATATAAGTAATTAAAGCACATATATAAATAAGACATTTACAACTTTCACACATTAACCACTGCTAGAAACAAATTCTTTAACTCTGAGGTTGAGAGCCTCAGGAAGGACACCAGTTTGGTGAGTCTGAGTTTGAAAACTGGGCTGGCCTCCCAGTTCTTCCAGTTTCATGGCAGGCTTGCAAGTATGTGCCATGACTGGTAAGGTGAGCTGGGTGAGAGAGTATCTGTGTGATCCCTTCCTGTCCATCTAAACAGGTCCAGTTGTGGATATTGACTTGCCACTCCAGAAGTTTCCTCAGCCTGTCCCCTATTGTCCTGTTTCAACTCACTGCTTTTGTTCTTATGTCTCTTTATTCTCCAGCCCTGTTTTCTTTAGATGCTGGTTCCTGCTGTCCACCAGATCCCCGTGATGCAGTGACTGATATAGACGGGCTTGTTGAATTCATTCTCTGGATCTGAGCAATGTTGGCTGAGCCGTGATGAAGTACTCCTATTCATCCAGTATGCTTCACAGTGGGAATCTCTCTGTCTTCATCACCACTGCCCTAGTAGCCTCAGGTGAAGGATCACACACGCTGATGATTGCATCACTGCTTCTAGGGGGAAATAGTAGTAATTTTCCCCTAGAAGTGGTAATGCATTAGTACTTCTAGGGGAAAACAAGTCAATGACCACTAGTTAAGGTCATTCTTGTAACTTTAATTCATAATTATAAGAGTCAACATTTGTTTATTCTGGTCTTTTATTCATTTCTTAAATGAGAGTTTTTAGGTGGTGAGTTTTCTTCTCTCTCATTTAACAAATGAGAAAAACAAGGCTGAGAGAAGTTAAGCCACACAGCCACCAAGGAATAGGGACAGGATTAGAATCTCAGCCTCTGATACTTGGTTTAAGTGGTTTTCATTACGCTACAAATGGCACAGAAAAATGTCAGAGTAGAGGATTTCACAGACCAAAACTAATGAATGGGTGATTTGATGAGAGTGCTTAATGATACACCTTTAAGAGTCATCTTTTGAGAAAAACTGGACTTTTTAAAAAAGAGATGATATGATGGCTTTCACTATGAGGATGTACTAATAGTCTTTGAGCACTAGGAAATGAAGTTCAAGTTAGCAAGGTAAGTTGGGTGGAAGTTTGGTGGCAAAAGTACGAGAATTACAAGGCATTTGGACAGAAGTGTGGTTGCAGTGTTTCATACACATACTTTGAAGTATGAATAGTGATCCAAGTACTGAAAATGTTTTTACTTCTCAAATATTTATTGCAACCTACTGTAGGTAAGGCATTTGCCTTGACATGTAGCTCCCTGAAGGGTCTATATTTTGTGGAATATTATAGCCTAGAGTGTGCTTTGAGGGCTACTCTAATAAATGTATTGTGAAACATTTTTTTTTTTTTTGTATTTAACTTGGGGATGCTGTGGAGAACATTGTAGACCACATCATGCAGTATGCCTTTTAATGACAGAAATATTTTTTAGATCTCCATGTGTCAAAGAGCTTCTAAGAAACTGTAAATCTTCGTACCTGGTGTTTTTCCTTCTTTGACTTTGTCTTATGGTTTGCATCTTCGTGTACTAACTATCCTGGCTTCATCTTACAGAATTGCTCAGTTTGTGTTTTGTCTGTACTATGATTTCCCCACCCACATATGTGTATTTTGTTGTTCTACATATTTCTGAAGTGACTCTGAAGTGAAGGAATAAATGAATGAGCTTATAAGTTAACCTGGGGAGGCTGGGCACGGTGGCTAACGCCTGTAATCCCAGCACTTTGGGAGGCCAAGGTGGGTGGATCACCTGAGGTCAGGAGTTCGATACCAGCCTGGCCAACATGGTGCAACCTCATCTCTACTAAAAATACAAAAATTAGCCAGGCGTGGTGGCGGGCACCTGTAATTCCAGCTACTCGGGAGGCTGAAGCAGGAGAATTGCTTGAACCTGGGAGGCAGAGGTTGCAGCGAGTTGAGAACACACCACTGCACTCTAGCCTGGGCAACAAGGGTGAAACTCTGTCTCAATCAATAATCAATCAATTAACCTGGGGAGATATGATAACTTTGAAAACATCCAAAAGAAAGTTTTAGCAAACAAATGAGATTTACTCTTGCGTCGTCTTATTTTTTTAGAGACAGAGGCTCCCTCTGTTGCCCAGATTGGTTGGAGTGCAGTGGCTGATCTTGGCTCACTGCAGTCTCAACCTCGTGGGCTCAAGCGTTCCTCCCGCCTCAGGCTACTGAGTAGCTAGGACCACAGGTGTGTGCCATCACACTTGGCTAATGTTGTGTTTTTTTTTTTTTTTTTTGTAGAGATGGGAACTTGTTGCCCAGTTGCCCATGGTGGTCTCGAAATCCTGGCCTCTAGCAATCCCCCTTTCTTGGCCTTGCTGTTACTTAATAACACTCTTATGTTTAGAAACAATGTGTTATCAACAAAGGAGTGAGTTCAGATAGAAAAATGAAGAGGTGTCAGCCTGGACCCTAATTTCCCACGGACTGCATTTCCAGTCAGTGGCCCAGAGAGGCCCCACCCAGAAGGCTGGGATTCTGCTCCTGGGAAGCCCCATGGGTCTTGACACAATGATGTCTGAGAAATAGTTGAGCCCTCCTGAAAGACTGGCTAGCTGATCTTGTGACATTACTCAGTATAACTCATCTCTCATGGAGCTTTGTATCTGAAGTGGAGAAGTGTGTGGGGAAGAAGAAGGAGTTCTACCAATAATTTTCTCCAGAGATAGAATAGCATAGACAGTGATTCTCAAATGTGTGGTCCACTATCATCAGCGTCACCCTGGAATGTGCTAGAAAAATAAATCCTCAGGTCCCACCCAGGACTACTGAATCAGAAACTCTGGGAGCAAGGCCCAGCAATCTGTATTTTACCAAGCCTTCCAGATGCTTCTTCCTGCTCTGGTTCCAGAGCTGCTGGGATATAGCAGTTAAGAGATGAACCCTGCAGTCAGACTTCCTTTGCTAGAGTCCTGGCACTGTTACTTATTTCTTGTATGACTCTAGATAAGTTGCTTGATTTCTTTGTGTCTCAGTTTCCCCACCTGTAAAGTAGAGATAATGATAGTACCACCTTTAGAGAGTTTTTATAAGGATTAGATTAGGGAGTACACTTAGAATAGTGCCTAGCACATAGTAAAAGTTCAATAAATTTTCGCTGTTATTATTGGCAGACATGGTGTCATGGAAGAAGGTGGGGAGTTTCTCTCCCTAGCCACCCTCTTTCCATGAGAACCCCATGAAGCTTTCTAATGCAGCCTTCTCTGAGGAGCAGGTATAGGCTGGAGTTGCTGGGATAGGGCCAGAACTAATGCTCAAAGCCTTATCTGAACACGTCATATACGTTGTCCTAGAGGGAGCCTTAACTTTGGAAAAACTTTGCTCTCCTTAGCATTGGTAAGACTATTTCCTGACCTAAGGGGCAGAAAGTTGATTCCTTGCTGAATTTTGTGGGAGAAACCCTAAGTGTCTAAGAGAATGCAAGGTTATAATGAAATTCCCCAAGACATCTCAAAATTAAAATCATTTACAATTTACTTCAAGTATTTTTAAAAATCTCTTTTGGGGGTCTGGAAGTTGAGTTTTAATGATAGCATACAATGGGGAGAGGGCAGAGAAAGTTGTCCGAGCTGTCTGGGGTGCTGCAGCATGATGGGCTGCCTACACTAACTGCAGCTGCTGTTTGGGGGGATCCCTGGCTGGCTGGGTCCTTGGCCTTCTCTGTAGCTTCCAGTGCTGTCTCCTTTGCCTTCTCCTTGGCTCCTTTAGCTATCTCAGTAAGTGTTTTGTAAGGGGCCATACTGTGCAGCTTGGCCAAGATGTATTCAAAACCCTTCCCAGTCTTAATCACATTGGTTTTGAATTGGGCGAGACCAAATTCCTGAACAGCTCTGGAGATGGTTAAATAAGCTAAAGGAGACCCAGGCTTTCCAGTGGATTTGGGTCCAGGCGCTGCTGTCAGAGTAAGTGCGTGGTTCCTCCACAACCACAGCCAGATGTCGTTGATGTTCCAGGTGACGTGGTCATGTCTGATTCTGTGGCTTCACAGTAGAGTGTTCCAGGATGGACACCGAGCAGGCGGCACTGGCAGGAAACAGTTGCTCAGCTCAGCGGGGCATCTGCTGGTCTTGGTTAGGGTGCCAGGGCAGGAGCTTCTGCTCAAGGGTCACCACCTCGTGTACTGTGTTTGCTGTAGGGATTTGTGTACCGCTGTCATTAGGCGGCAAACATTTGGTCCCATGACCTCCAGAGCACACCCTGGCCCAGGAAATACTTCACCATCATCCTGGCTGGGATGGGGTTGGCACCTACTCAGCATCAGAGTGCAGAGGGTGGGGAGTACATGGGGTCAGGCCAGGCTGGGCACCTGCCTCTGACCAGGCCCCATGGCGTGCCCAGGCACCGGCATGGTCAACTTTAATTTACATGTTTGGGGACAGAGTCTGTACAGAACCAAATGGCTATGTGATGTTATAACCCCTCCCAAAGTTTGGAGGTCACTGTTGCAATTTTTAAATGGACCATTTTCCCCAGAGTTGCTGTAGACACACGCATCAGCACAGCCTCAGAACCCAGTTTCCAGTTGAGATAGTTGACATGGTGATTTCCCTTCTTCCAAGGTTTGAAACTGTCCCAGGTTGAAATACAGCTTGACTGAATTAAATTGCTGTCAATAAGATTTTTAAGAAACCCACCAAATCAACTGGGGTTTTACTTTTGGCAGCCCCCACAGCCAAACTGACTCATCCATATGGCTGATCTATTAAATAATGCACAAGTAGTTGATGACATGACCAGAAAAAGTGATTTATCTGGGGAAAAATGTTTGGAATTGGAAAGGGCTGGGATTTAAGCTCAGGCGCTCACGGTTCCAGTCTAGCCCTTAATAGACTCAGGGTTCAGGCAGCCACTTTCCTTGCTTTTAGCAGGGTCATTGACTAGAAGGATAGGATAGAGTTGGAGCAGGCTGGGTCAAGGTCTTTCCAGTCAATGTGTATCTTTGGACCCATGCAGGCATGTAGGCTACAGTGTGCAAACTGGTGTTCTGAAGATCAACCCAAGAGCCTTGCATCTCCCTCTCTTTATCTTGCTCCAGGTCTGAGAACCTTTTGAGGCCAAAGAAAATGAATTCTAAAGCTCAGACTTAGATCCAGGAGTCAGTGTGAAAGCATGTGCCATGGAGATGCAGCCCAGAATTCCAGAAATGTGTTCTCTGAGGACCAAGTGCTTTTCTTATCTCAGTATGTTTTCCTCCTATCCCACCCCTCCCACCTGACCATCTCTCCTCATTGAATCTCCCAGTGAATTATCCTGTTGCTTTGACAACAGCTGGAAAGCGGGTGTGGGGGATGGTGAAGTGGAAGACTGGAAATACCACATCACCCTGTGGTAGAACTGCTGCTGAGATCCAGAAGGGAGTGCAGCCAGAATGAGATGTTAGTTTGAGGCTTGGAAACAGCAGCGTGGGATGATTTGCCCTGGAACTGAGGGGCTTCTCTTGCTCCTTTTCCTGATCCTTGGAATCCTCTAGGACTCTGAAAATAAAGGATTGATTTCAGGGGACAGAACTGGTATCTTTCCAAAAGAAAGGCAAGCTGATGGCAAGAGGCTGAAGCCTCCAGTTGTGGTATAATTTACGATGGGGGCTTATCAGCCTGAAGGAAGCAGTTTGGGGCAGCCTGTTTGGGTCTGTCCCCACAGGAATGCTCTGCTCAATCCTCCTGCTACTTGAAAAATGAAGTGTGGTAGACTAGTGGGGAGACCTCGTAATGCTTGGATGATCACACAGATTTGGATGTGGAGCCTGGCTTCAGAGCATAAGAATGGACCCAGGCAATACCACTTAGGGAGTGGAGATAAATAATGGCAATTCACATAAGAAGGTCAAACATCTGACTTCAAATAACATGATTTTTTCTCCAGCTGAATTGTCTAGAGTTGAATGAGGGTCAGATTTGCATTCACGCATCTTTCCTTAGCTCAGCTCATAACTTTCTATGTTTTCTCCCGAGGGGGCATTAAAAACAGAGCTGCTTCACATGAATGTAATGGTTCCCATTCAGAACCCTGTCACGACTTTGTCTTTTCTCTATCATCTTGAAGGGAAAATTATGTTCCATAGTTTCAAGGTCAACTGTGAGCTATTTGGGCTTGGAAATGAAATGAGACCCGTGGAAAGGTTGTCCCTCTCTTCATTCATATTTTGCTGATGTTTAATAAAACTCAGTTATTCTCCAGCCTGGGGTTGGAGGTCAGGCAGCCATAAACAGGCAGCTATAAACCTGTCCAGAAAATTTCATTAGGTAGAATTATTTTTTCTTTTTTTTCCTGCTATAAAAGGAAGTGTGTGTGTGTGTGTATGGTTTTATTTTTATTTTTGGTTTCGTTGTTTTGTTTTTAAAATGTTTGCTTTTGCTTTGTGTTTTGTTTCTGTGGCTTTTTAGAGCTGGTCTTATAGCCTGAAGGAGCGCCTGGAAATGAATGTGTAAACAGCGGTGGCCTCTCTGCCTGGCCCTCCACCCTGCTGCTTTAACTTTCAGGCCCAGAAGCTGGAGTACCCAACCTCAGCATTGGGGTTGGTTTTATTCCTGGCTGAGGGAATATCAGGAGGCCAAAGTCAGGAGTGGGATGACTTGCTGCTATCTGGTCATGTTCTGATCTAGTGCCCTCCATCCCAAATCAGACCCTGGTCGTAATGATCTGTCTTCAGCCCTCTTCCTGTTTGTCCTCTATGCAGCACTGGCCCTGTTGACCATCACCTGCTCCTCCCTTGGTTTCCAGGCAACCACTTGTTTCCTTGTCTCCTCCCACCTCTTCTCAAGTCTTCCCAGCCTCCTTGGCAGGCTCTCCTTTGCTCTCCCTAAAATGTTGACATTCCCTAGGGCTTTATCATTTGTCATCTTCTCTGGACAATCTTCCTTACACCTGTGACCCTAATCACCAAGTCTAGGATACTGGCTTCCAACCATTGCTACTGAACTGCAGCTATAAGTTTCCAGGCTTTCTGGTCATATCAACTGGTATGCTCTTTAGTAGCTGAAACTTAATACATTTCAACATGAACTCATTAACTTCTCTCTTGTCTTAGTGCCTTTGAGCATCTATGACAAATTATCATAGGCTGGATAGCTTATAAACAATAGAAATTTATTTCTTACTCTTCTGGAGGCTGGGAGGTCTTAGATCAAAGTGCTGGGAAATTTGGTATCTGGTGAGACTTGCTTCCTGGTGTATAAATGACTGTCTTCTCACTGTGTCCTCATGTGGCAGAAAGGGCAAAGATGCTCTCCCGGGTGTTTTTTTTTTTTTTTTTTTTTTTTTTTTTTTTTTTTTTATATAAGGGCACTAAATCCATTCATGAAGGCTCTGCCCCCTGACCTAATCACCTTTCAAAGGCCGCACCTTCTAATACCATCACACTGGGGGTTAGGATTTCAACATATGAATTTTAGGAGTACACAAACGTTCAGCACCTCTCAAGGTAGATCTTCTTGTAGTTTTGATTTTGATTGGTAGACTACCACCCATCCAGTCCCTCAGGTCAAAATCCCAGGGTTATCCTAAACAATTTATTTTTCCTCATTCCTTGTGTTCAACTAATCATTATATTCTGATGTTTTTACTTCAGAAAATTTTCTTGAATCTTACCTCCCCTATCCATTTTCACTGCTACGACTTTGGTCCAAACCCCCATCCTCCTTCACCTACAAAAATACAATATTATGATTCTTAAGCATAAGCTCAACAAATAATAAATGAATGAATGACCTATCTGGTACCAGACAGACTATTGTGAGGGTTAAATGAGGCACTTTATAGAATGCACACTCAGTAAAATCATTGGTACATAGTGGGGGGGTAATAAATGAGTTATTATACATTGTGTATAGGAAATATTTGAAAGTATGGACTTTGGACCTAGGCAGCCTGAGTTCAAATCCAAATTCCACCATGTACATTTATTATGTATATGATCTCTGTGCCTCCATTTGCTCATCTGTAAAATGGGGATGAATATAATAAGGCTGTTGCGAAGATTAAATGACTTATTTATGTAAAGCACTTAGAACAGTGCCTGGAAGATAGTGCATGCCCAATATGTGAACCGTCACTATTATTATTATTAGTTTCCTGTTTCCTATCTTTTATAAGTAAACATGTCAGCTTTATTAGAGGAAGAAAGTTGAGTTCTTATGTACGGCACCCTAAAATTACATAGAGAAAAAATCATTACCTAGTTTTCCCCAAGTAAAAGTCATATCTATCAGTTAAGAATTTCATAAATGCTGAATCACAGTCTTTTTTCATAGTACAGTGTTTATAATAGCCCTTTTGGGTGACCAGCCATCCTGGTTTGCCTGAGATGATGGTGGGGGACACCAGGGGGTTCAGTTTTCTGGGATGGTGGACTTTCAGTGCTAAAACTAGAACAGTGTTGGACAAACTAGGATAGTTGGTCATCCTGTTTTTTATGCTTAATATGGCTCCTCTTCTGAAGTTCATCTTCCAAACATAATTCCCCAAGCGTATTTCAAAGATGAAACAAAATATACGAATTAAGGTGAGGGATTTGAATGGAAGGTTGGGGACATAACCTAGGAGTCCTCATGTACCATCTTCAGTTCTTATCCATCAACATGTCCACTTTAATGGGATTTCTGGGGCAGATGAAGGATTTTTCTTACGGGTGAAAAGAAGAACTAATTTCTGGCATTGTTTGGAAACACTGCAGGTGTTTGTATTGTGTCTGCATTGAGCAGCCAGTTAAAGTCCTGTTTCTCATCCCTCAGGTCTTCTCCTCTTCAGATGGACTGCAGGGACCCACGAGGCCCCAGTGGCAGCCAATCAACTCTGAGCACAGCCACTGCATAGAGGGTTCGGTGAAGTGAATGGGGCTGTTACCCCCCACCAAGCAGTGAGTGGCTTTCTGCTGTTCCACTCCGGAGGGCTCACCTCCTGTGTTTTTAAACTCCAGTTTCTGTCTTTCCCTGTTGGCACCAAACTTATCTTAATAAAATATAAATCAAATCACATTATTTCCCCATGAAATCTGTTGACGCCTGTGGCTAGTGGGATCAGTGCCAAATCCTCAGCTTACTCTGTAAGATCTTTCACACTCTGGCTCCCAGCAACTCTCCAGCACTTCTCTTGGGACTCCTCGGGTGACCTCTACTTTAGAAACCCAGGACTCACCACTGTTCCTCAAAGCTCACTATGACTTTTCATTAACTCAAGCTTCTGCATGTGCTATTTTCTCTGCCTTGCAAACCCTTTCACTTGCTAGGCAAATTCCCACTTGTTCCCGTATAAAAGATGATCTCCTCTATGAAGGTAATCCTTAGCTCCCCTCTGGGTACTTACAGCGCTTTGTTCAAACCTTAAAGAAGTTACTGCTTTGTATGAGAACACATTTGCACATCCATCCTCCCTGGAGGCTTTATGCATCTTGAGGGACTGGACCACTGGTGTATTCTTCTTGGAATTCACTGTGTCTGGCACAGGTCTGTTGAATGATGGAATAACAGCAGCAACAAACCCACAACCACGACAACAACAGTTAACCTTGACTGTGAGCATTTACACTGTGCTAAATGCTTTGCTGAATGCTTTACAAGCCTCAGCTCAGTCCTTTAAGGAAAGTGACACTACTACCCCCATTTTATGATGAATGTAAGTGCTAATTTGGTCAGGAACTGGAATTCATCTTTGTTCTGCCTAGGGAACAAAAGCTTATGAGATTTACACATATCACCAATAGAGTGTTTTAAAAAAACTTTAAAATACTTGAGAATAACCTTTCTTAATCCATTCTAACATGTTAGAGGCTCTTGCTCTCATACACAAAGAGCCGATGTGCCAATCATAAATTCAATCTAACTGCTAAAGCAATCTCCAAAAAAAGAAAACCTGTTTAAAATGTTTCCTTAACCCAATGTCACTTTTAGCTTGTATCTGAAACTTATAAAAGTGTTTCCTTGGAAAATATCCTTAGTGAAGGTGTTTAATGGAGCCACCTTGGCCTTGCCCTGGTTAATATGAATCAGGCTTAAGAGCCATTGACAGCTATGCCTCCTACTCATTTCCCAAGCAATATCCATGTTAGCCTTTGCCAATGCCAGTGCTTTGTACCACATGCCCTGCTCTGGTGTACAATTAAAAGTGCCAAAAACACTCACTGAAAACTTAAGCCAATCCACAAAATATGGCTCTGAGAATCCTTACCATAATGGATTCAGTTATAGTTTCATCATTCTAGGTAATTATAAAGGATAGTAAAGATAACTATAATTTCTTGAGACCCTCTTATTTTTCAGCTGTGCATTGCCTCAATCCCCATATTCCATTTTCAGAGGAAGAAACTGAGGCTCAAGAATTTGTGTAACTTGTCTAAGATCCCCCTGCAAGTGAATATAGAACTTGGGAATGGAACCGAGATTAGTCTTATAAGTCCTGTGTTCTTCACCAGTGAGCTATACAGCCTTATGGTGCAGATAGTGCAGTGTCTGTGGGGATCCAACACTCGAATAGTTTGGAAAATCATCAGCCTGTGTTCCTCAAATGAGATCTGGTGCCTACTCTTGGCCTCAGTATTTCTAGGGGAATTCCGCATTCTGTGTTATCAGGGTAGGTTAATCCTAAAGGTAACTGGGTACTCGTTCACTATTCTGTAGGGTTGGAGATTTCCTTTGGACATTTTCCTTCAGCATGGTGATGAGTGGGAGTAGGGTAAGGATGTGGTGGACGACAGCTGGCATAGTAGCCTAAGAGCAGGTTAACTCAACAGGCTGACCTGTTGAGTGGACCATGTTTAAATCTGTCCTGACCTTTTCCTAAGCACTCTGTTTCTATCTTGTTTCTACTTCTGGCGTGAAGGATCTAGACGAATTTAATGATGAATAATGACAAAACTCAAGAAACCTTCTTATTACTATGATTTTTAATCTTGAAAATGAGAATTATGTGGGTAAGCAGAAACTCCAGGCCAACTCCATATAAAGACTTGGGTGGCCCTGCTAACTCTTTCATACACTGAGAATATCTTGGGTTTACAAAGATTGCAGCAATTTGAAAATAGTTTTCTCTAGGCTATTAAATTTACCTGACTAAAACCAATCTAATCCTTTGATCCAAAGACCAAACTTTTTGCCAGATATAGTTTTACATTGTCATTTTAACCTTCAGGTGGGAAAGCAATTGTTCCTAGTTTTAATATAGAGAAACTGTCTCCATAGCCAAAAGGAAGTGCAGGTGGAAGCAATTAACTGGGCTGTTCAGTCAATCAACTTGGAAACTTACTGACCAGAGTGTTTAGAGCTACCTACCTTTATTCTGGTTTTAATTTTTTAATTTATCAGAGTCCAGAATTTCAGTCTGGATCATAACTTTAAACACTTGATTTCTGAAACTGGCCTTGAACTGGTGCTTCTTTGGGCTTTTTTTTTTTTTTTTTTTTTTTTTCTCCCTTTGGTTTGTTCTCAACAGCTGGAATGAGAGACTGGATGGCGTTGAAATGAAATGCCGGAGCCATCCATCCATGTGCTTCCAGCATGGCTTCCTGGCTGTGAGAACACAGTGACCCTGTGAGGCCAACATGGAATCAGTTCTCCTGACATAACATGGCTGGAGGAGCTCCAGCTCTGGGATGTTATCTTGCTGTTTTACACTGATGGTTGAGCCAACCCATGGGAAACTGAACTTGGGCTGGGAGACCTGGCAGCAAATTCAAACTGAAATAGGAATCAGCACTTCGAGTCCAACTGTGAAACAAATGCAGGCCCGAGGCCTAAATGCCGGAAAGACATTGGGAAGGGTGGAAGTGGAATCAAGAAAGCTTTTGCTGACACTATGGGAAGGGCTATTGAATATCTTCTCAGGACAGTACAAAATGTCAGAGGCACAGCATATTTAGAAACCTATTTTTAAAGCTGCTTTAGATTTTTTAGCTTGATTGATAATGTATAGTCGTTTTTTAAAAAAGGAAATGGTGACTCTCTTAAGAGGCAAAGTACTAGCCTTGAGTGTTGTGGGATGTATCCATCATTGGTTACTAAGTCTTCTAATGGCTAAGACACTCCCAAAAGCCAAGACTCCTAAGCCCAAAGGAAGATGAGAGCTGAAAGGAGCATCGAGCTCATCCAGTGCAGTGCTTCTCAGCTTGTGCCCACGTTGGATTCACTTGGAAATATTTTAGAAATACTGATGCCTGGGCCCCATTCCAGACCAATTAAATCATACTATCTGTGAGAGATACCCAGAAAGTGGTATGTTTTAACACCTCCTTAGGGATTCTGCTGATCAGCCAAGGTTGAGAAGAATCAAACTAGACTCATTTTACATATGAAGAAATAGAATCTCAGATATTGAGATAAAATATGTTGCCCAAGTCACGTAGCTAGTGTCAAAACCTGACTCTTAATTAGTGCTCTTATGTCACACTAAGTTGCTTCTCTTTTTTGCGGTTTTGCCATAAATTAAAAGTATACTTGAAAATGTTAATTTACAAAGTAATTTTAAGAAATGGAATTCATTTTAAGGAAAACAGTGATTCAGTGGCCAATACACTAATGCTTTCTGCATGATCTTCAGACCAGTCTACATGTTTATTATGCTTGGGCCTCTGAGTCAAACACTGGCTCCTTTGCTGCTTCTCCATTGTTGGCCTAGCATGCTTGAATTCTGTTTCGCTTCCGGAAACCTTGCACACCACTTTGATTCACTTTGTGGGAAAGTGGGAAATACTCTCTACTTTTTTTTTGAGATGGAGTCTCACTCTGTCACCCAGGCTGGAGTGCAGTGGTGTGATCTCAGCTCACTGCAACCTCCAACTCCTGGGATCAAGTGATTCTCTTGCCTCAGCCTCCTGAGTAGCCAGGATTACAGACGTGTACCACCATGCTCAGCTAATTTTTGTATTTTTAGTAGAGACGGGATTTCACCATGTTGGCCAGATTGATCTTGAACTCCTGACCTCAAGCGATCCACCTGCCTCAGCCTCCCAAAGTGCTGGGATTACAGGCATGAGCCACTACACCCGACCCTCTCTATGAATCTTTAGCTGGTGATACATTTCTACCAGAGAAACATTTTTTTTTTTTTTTTTTACAGAACTCACTTCATGTGGGAGCCATGCATCCAAGAGAGCCATCATTTTGGGTGAAGGGCACATCCAGGCATGTGCCAGCATTACCCTACAAGATATTTGGTTATCAACTAAATGTCTACATTGCATGTCCGCAACCATCCATGGAAACTTACTGTTTTTTGTCCAACTCACTCTGTTTGCCACATTCCAACTAAAATTCATAGCCAGGCTTACCAAAAATACCATTTAATCACATTTTATAGACAAAACTTCATGGCGTTCAGGTCCATGTATAAAAATTCAAATGTCTTCTTGTGTTAAAAAATGGAAAAATCTATGATCCAAATTTCAAGATATTTAGAAAAATTGCCTTATCCAGACTAATGGTCCTCAACCTTGACCACATTAGACACCTGGGGATTTAAAAAAAATACACTGATGCCTTGGCCCCACCCCAGAGATTCTGATAGAATTGGTCTGGAGTGGGCCCAGAGCCCTAATATTTTCAAATGTTCCTCAGCTGAGTCTCACAGGCAGCTTGGTTAAGAACGATTGCACCTGACGATAAAACAGGGCTCTGAGCTGGGAACTTTTTGCTGTGACCTTATTGCTCTACCATTTTTATTTCATTTTACATATTCAACAAATGTATGTTTAAGAGGGAAATATTTTTAAAATACTTCTTTGGGTATCTTTCCTCCCAATAATCCATACACTCTTCTCTTCACCTTGCAACCTCATTATGGCTAAGGTAGAGATTTATCACCCCTGGGAAGGAGAAGCTGGGTTCTGCCAAGAACGGTGATTTGCAACCCTAGATGCCCTTAAGAATCACCTGGGGAACTATAAAAAAATTGCCAGTGCCTGGAATCCACTTCAGACTAATTAAATCAGAATTTGGGGGGATGGGCTGAGAGATTACTACTATAAAAGTACCTCAGGCATAATACTTTTTTATTATGCAGCTAACGTTGAGAACCATGGATCTAATAAGAAATGACTTGTCAACTTAAAATAAGATTCTTATTTCTTAAAATCTCTCATGTTCTAACCCAAACTTTTAAAATTCAGAAAAAATAATTTATTTACCAATAGTTGGAGGTGATAGAGGTTATTGACAATATAATTTTATGATTTAATCTAATATTTATTGAACAGTTACTATATGCAAGGCAGATGTAACTGAAAACACCTCCTGGAAACTTTTTTGTTTATTTACTTTGGGTCAGCTAGAAGGAGCCCCAGGTGAATGTATGAGTCTAGGTCCCTGCAGGAAAGAGATGGCACACTCAAACTGGAGATATGGCATAACAGTGCTAGATAAGAATTTGGCTTTGATACTAACTAGCCACACAACATCCTAATGTTAGAAATTTCTGTTTTCATTTTCCTAGATATAGAGGTGTGACTTGGGCAGCATGGAGGTAAAGATGCTCCTGAAGATATTTAGGAAAGTAGCTAGGGATGGTCTCCAGAATAAAGAAAAGATTTCCATTCATTCAAAAAACAATTTATTGGGTGACTATCATTGTATAGACATAGGGCCAGGTGTTAGGAATCTCAAAATAAAGACAGAATCCCTGCCCTCAAGGAGACTGGTTTCATGGAGATTCAGGAAAACATGTAGAGGTAAATAGTAACATGTTTTACCTGGTGGTTGTGGAGTCAGCTTTCTGGAGCCTCTTGAAGGTGGCTCAATTGCTTTTAAAGAGAAGGATTTGAGTATCTGCCAAGTATTTGTGAGTTGTGCATGTGTGTGTGTGTGTGTGTGTGTGTGTAAACATACATGTGCATGCTTGTACACACATTCTTCATATAGAAAGAATTTTTGCTGGGGTATGGTGGGGGAGGAATGAGGGAAAATCTAGTAGCTTTTTTCTTAACATTTTTTCTGGTGTGAACATAAGCAGAAACTCAGCACAGCACAGGCTGCAAGGGAAGGAAAATTCATCAAGTCTAAACTATGTTCTCTCTTCTGGCACAAAAGTAAGTGACATCAACAGGATGTGGGGTTTCAGGATGAGCCTTGAGTCCGATGAAATGAATTAAACCTCACAACTCCTTGGAACAGGAACCTGTTTTCATGTGAGTTCCCCAACAGCTTTTGGGGGAGCCTTGAAACAAATGGATTTAGCATCTGGGGATTTTTGGTAGGTTTGATTTGCTTTTCTAACATCCGGTACTTTTGCAAAAATCTTTGAGCACAGAAAGTTAAACCAAAGCCCAGGAGGAGGCAAATGTCCAAGAACATATGGAAGCCTAAGAGGTTAATATGCTCCTCTTTGTCTCTGTCATGATGTACATCCTTTCAGCCTTGACTTTTAGCAAGTGACCTTTAGCAGAGATGTGAGGGTCTGTCACTCTGACATTTGACAGCTATGAAGATTCATTCTCAACAGAACAATAGTTACGGGTTCAAAGGGCAGGCTAGTTGGCCTATTCTAGTTTTTGTGAGGGAGAAACAATACCTTGGGAGACCGATTCTCTAGTAATATGTATTTGATTGTTGTTCAACCTCAGTGAGACACAGAGACTGAGATGGGTCCCAGAAGGAGTAGGAAAGAGGGACTGAAGAGGGTCTGAGTGAGGGACGGAGGTGTTGCTGGCAATTATTTAGGGGCGTTGCAGAGTTGCCTCTTAAAGAGATATCTTCAAAGACATTAGAAAGGAGTAGAGACCGATCCCTTTATAACGTGGGGGGTTTAGCATTATCTCGTTTCCGATATGTAGAAGGATATCTCATTATTGTGTTGGATGCCCCTTAAATGCTTCAAACTTTCTTTCTGGATGTACTCAGGGCAACTTTGGGGGTGTTAATGTGGCCTCGCAGGCAAGGGGAGATGAACAGCGATGACCTATTGCGAGGTAGTCCTAGCATCTCTAACCCTACGGTTCTCAAGCCTCTGATACCATTCTGCTTCTGACGTGTCTCTTAAACTTCAAGTGACCTATATTTAGGAGATTACGTAAAAAGTATTGAAAGCAAATGGCCATTCTGCTCTAAGGTCAGAGTTCTGCTGTAGCTCATAATGCTGCTTTGATCTCCAGGCCCCTGCCTGTCTAGATCTATGGTATCTGTCAGCCAACTTCACTCTGGACTTGACCTTTTGCTGGCCTAGACCTGTGGTTACTGTCAGGGATCTAATCTCTTAGCAAGTCACTTCTGGAAATTTTTTTTTTAAATCCCCAAATCTTACAATTCAGACATCCCAGATTCTGCTTCAGCCCATTGCAAAGGCGTTTTGAAATAAGTAAAAAAATAGAAACACAACAAACAAAAACAACAACAAAAAAAACAAGATGGCAAAGAAATGGTTTTAAGAGGAAATTTCAACAAATGATAAGATCGATGATGCAGTAACAGCAGTTTGGCAAAAACCTTATAGAAGACACATAGAATCATAAATGAATTCTAATAGAGCTGGGTAAAATTGAGAGATTATTTGTTCCAGTGCCCTGTCTGGGGGCAGGTGACCCTCCAACAATCAAAAATAGATGCTTATCTTTTGTCCTTTGAAAATTTCTGGATGTGCTTTGATTTGCTCATTTTGATATTTCATAACCCTGGTAGCCAAAAAGTGCTTCCTCATATCCAGCTGGAATCTTTGCTACTTAATTAAAAAATCTATTTTCCATCCTGTGGCAATTTTGGTTATTTTTTTATGGATCTCTTCCAGATGTGTGCATGGTTTTCACAATGTGGTGAACTAAGTTGGACATGATACTCTGATAAGGGTCTGACTGCTGCAGAGTATATTGGAACCGCTGGGCTAGGATTCAGAAAGATTCTTGCTCCTTGCCTGCCAGGAACCAATGGTTTGACCTTGGACAAGCCACTTCCCCTGTCTGGACTTCATGCTCTTCATCTCTAAAGTGACAGTATCAGACTACATGATCTCTTAAGATTTCTTCCAGCTCTGATGCTTATGTTCAATAATTTTGCTAAAATTAACATACCTCAGTCAATGAATCTGTGCTTAGCATGCAATAGATGGACAGTAAATGTTTGCCAAACTGAATTAAATCATAGGAATTTCCATTGAAGTTTCCTCTCAGTATGTACTAAAACTTTTCATCACCCTGATGTCCTCTGTCCCTTCCAGGAAAGATGTATGTCTTTTATAGAAATCAGAACCAGCGCGCAGTGGTGAAGTTGCTGTCTTCCCAAAGTGTCGCAGGCACCAGCATTGGAGGAGTGAGGATTCTCAGGTTTCACAATCAGGACCAAACTGTTTCTAGTCACTTCTCTACTGCCATAGCCAATCTATTAAAATGCCTGTGTGATTCTGGAAAGAAAACAAGTGCCCATGAAAGGGAGGTTATAAATACATCCAATTATAAATATATCCCATTAAAAATAGATATTGACAAGGAGCTCCAGATAGAGTTGTCCTCAGCAAACTGAGCTGAATAGAACAAAGTGGCCTATTATCCAGAAAGCAATAATACTTTCTTAAGTGATTCCTTAATAATATCTTTGGAGTTATATATGCCTCATAACTAGCTACTAAGTAGTGTTGGTGGTCAGTTAAGAATTGGACTTGAAAGGTCCAGTAAAGATAGAATTAGGACTTAATGCATATTTTTCCTCTCTATGTCACAGGACTGATAAACCCCAGTGACTACGTTGCTGGGAGGACTGAGCTGAGTTTCAAAAGTGAGATTGGCATGCGGTCCTTAACATCTCTGGTCTTTAACAACTCCCATGGAGACCCCTGGCCTGGTGTGGTGGAGGAACCACAGACCTGGAACCAGAGGGCCTGGGCTTCTACCCCGGTCTTGCATGCTCTACCTTGGTGATCTTGGTGACATGGTTTGGCTGTTTGTCCCCACACAAATCTCATGTTGAATTGGCCTGGTGGGAGGTGATTGGATCATGGGGGTGGCTTCTAATGGTTTAGCACCATCCGCCTAGTGCTGTCTTGTGATATAGTTCTTTTTTCTTTCGTTCTTTTTTTTTTTTTTTTTTTGAGATAGAGTCTCACTCTGTCGCCAGGCTGGGGTGCAGTGGCTTGATCTCAGCTCACTGCAACCTCTACCTCCCGGGTTCAAGCAATTCTCCTGCCTCAGCCTCCCGAGTAGCTGAGACTACATGACCATGCCACCACGCCCAGCTAATTTTTTTGTATTTTTAGTGGAAATGGGGTTTCACCATCTTGGCCAGGATGGTCTTGATCTCTTGAGTTTGTGATCCACCCACCTCAGCCTCCCAAAGTGCTGGGATTGAGTTCTTACAAGATCTGGTTGTTTGAAAGTGTGTAGCACCTCCCCTTTTTCTCTCTTTCCTGCTCTGCCATGGTAAGACATGCTTGCTTCTTGTTCGCTTACCACCATGATTAAGTTTCCTGAGGCTTCCCAGCCACATTTCCTGTACAGCCTACAGAACTGTGAATCAATTAAACCTCTTTTCTTTATACCCAATCTCAAATAGTTCTTTATAGCACTGTGAGAATGGATTAATACACTTGGGGAAACTACTTAACCTCTTTTGAGCCTCAGGTTTGCATTAACAATTAAATGAGGTAATGTGTGAGAAAGCAGCCTAATATAGTGTCTGGCAGGTGGGAAAACTCAAATGTTAGTGTCTTGTAGTAATGGTCTGAGGTCAGGTTGTGATGTAGGAACGAAACAGCAGTGATTTGGCTGGCATGTGCTGAGGCCCTCTCGGGACACCACATTCAAATTATATGGGGCTCTTTCCCCAGTGTTTTGTCTGCTAGGGTTGCCATAATAAAGTATCACAATGGGCACCTTAAACAAGAGAAATCAATTTCCTCACAGTTCTGGAGGCTGGAAGTCAAACTCGATGTGCCAGCAGAGTTGGTTTCCTCTGTGGCCTCTCTGCTTGGCTTACAGATGGCAGCCCTCTTGCTGCCTCTGCGTGGGGTCCCCTCTCTGTGCACTCTTGTTCCTGGTGCCTCTTTGTGTGTTCTCATCTCTTCTTTTTATAAGGACACCAGTCACATTGGATTAGGGCCCATCCCAACAGCCTCATTTGAGCGTCATCACCTCTTTAAAGGCCCTATCTCTATAGTCACATTCCAAGGTACTGGGGGTTAAGATTCAATATGGGAATTTAGGCAGGGGGACGCAATTCAGTCCATAAAACCCAGGAACTCACAGACTACAGGAGGAGCTTAAATCACAGGGCTGTGTGGGTTTTACAGTGCGGCCCCGTTTGTAATGTATGAAATTCTATGCTCAAGGCTAGTCTTCTTCCTTCCCCCCACTTCCTCTTCTTTTCCTGGTAGGAAGACTCAAGCGAACATCTCCCTTTTGACAAGTATATATTTCTTCTTTCTTTGCAGGGATTCTTCACCCATGGTTGCTTAGGTTTATAAGCAAGGAAACTGAATAAATTCCCTTTCCTTGTGGGTGAGCCCCTGGGTTTCTGGAAGATTCTTAAAATCATCCCTAAATGGCTTCCAAGCAATGAAGCCCAAGCTGTTAGCTGGCCTGTGTGGGGCCTTGAGACAGAGTGCCACAGCCACACCCCAAGGATGCTGAATGGGGTTTCCCTCCTCTGCGGTTTTCTCCTTTCTTCCACCAGCACTCCTCCTACATGGTGAGTCATCCAGAACTCCAAACACACAGCCAGCTGTTTGGAACACAAGAAATGTCCATAGCCAGAGGCATCTTGGGTCCAAACTCTCTTCTCTCTTTTATTGCTCATTCCCCAAGTCACTTCCTTTCCCCTCCCTTACTTCCCCTCCCTGTTCTTCTTAGGACTTAACACAGGTATCTGGAGACATTAGGTCTTTGTCAGTCAGTGTCGGACCTCTCCTAACATTGATATTTATCAAAGTAACGGTTACATCATAGTCCTCTTTCATATACTCGGAGTATTGTCTCTTCCTTCTTTCTTTCTTTCCTTCCTTCCTTCCTTCCTTCCTTCCTTCCTTCCTTCCTTCCTTCCTTCCTTCCTTCCTTCCTTCCTTCCTTCCTTCTTCCTTCCTTCTCTTCCTTTCTTTCTTCTCACTCTGTTGCCCAGGCTGGAATGCAGTTGGAGGGATCCCAACTCACTGCAACCTCTACCTTCCCAGTTCAAGTGATTCTCCTGCCTCAGGCTCCTGAGTAGCTAGGATTACAGGATTGTGCCACCACACCTGGTTAACTTTTTGTATTTTTAGTAGGAACAGCTTTTCACCATGTTGCCCAGGCTGGTCTCAAACTCCAGTACTCAAGCAATCCACCCGCCATGGCCTCCCAAAGTGCTGGAATTACAGGTATGCACTATTGCACTGGCCTGCATTTCTTTCTTAAGGTGTGATCACTTTCCTTGTTGAATCTAGAGTATTATCTAATATCTAGAATGTTAGCTTCTTATGAACAGGGATCATACTGTATCCTCCATGGCCAATGCTTTACACATAGTCATGCTCAAACACTTTTTGAAGAAAGCAATGAAACTTTTAAGAAAAATATTATTCTCCGAGAGGTATAGGCTTGTAGTTAGCTTTAAAGAAACTTGAGGAGTCCCCTGAGGTATGTAAACCTGGAGTCACAGTGTGCCACTCGTACAGGTGTTACCAGTTACTCTGGTGATAGCATTTCAGACACTAGGCTTAGCCATAGGTATAGCTTATTTTAAAATATATATATAACTTCTTTTGATACTAAAATGTAAAGCAGATAATCACATAAATTCATTTTATAGACATAAATGCTTAGGTAAAATGTACCACCATATCAACTAGATATGATTTTATCATGTTTATTTGTTGTGGCACATGTATACCATTTAATACTATGCAGTCATAAAAAGGATGAGTGCACGTCCTTTGCAGGGACATGGATGAAGCTGGAAACCATCACTCTCAGCAAACTAACACAGGAACAGAAAACCAAACATCACATGTTCTCACTCCTAAGTGGGAGTTGAACAATGAGGACACATGGACACAGGGAGGGGAACAACACACACTGGGGCCTGTTGGGGGGGGGGGGGGCTAGGGGAGGGATGGTATTAGGAGAAATACCTAATGTAGATGATGAGTTGATGGGTGCAGCAAACCACCGTGGCACGTGTATACCTATATAACAAACCTGCACGTTCTGCATGTGTATTCCAGGACTTAGTATAATTTAAAAAATATAAAATTTAAAAAATTGTGACAAAAATAAATTGGTATATAATATAGTTACCCATTGACTCTCACTTTCATTTCTATGGAAAGAATAGGTTAATTCTGATATGTAATAAAAATCATCCATATGAACCTTAACATATATATATATAAATATATAAAAAAATAAATATATATATATATTTATTTCCTTCTTGTGGCTTCAAAGTTAGAAATATGCTCTTAGATACCTTCTCTGGTATTAAAGTCCCCGAAGTTTCATTGAAGTTAATGCCTTCAAGCTTTCTTAAACAGATGTGGGCAGTGGGCTCTGACCCCATCCTAATCTTGCTTGCTCTCTTTCTCTCCTTTCCCTGCCATCAGAGGAAGAGGAGGGCAATAAGGAGATCTAATGGATCTCAGTTTTTCATCTCTGACCTTTCCTGCACTCCTTTCCACTTAGCAGAAATAAGAAATAAAGATGGGGCACACATGTGAAACTTGTACTTATTCATTCAACAAATATTTAATATGAACCTACTGTGTACCATACATTTTGCCAGGTTCAGGCACTAGAAATGAGAAAGTCACAATCCTGGCCTGCAAGGAGCTCATAGTCTACTGGGGAGTAGAAATGCAACCGAATCATTCTTATAGACTGAGATATTGGAAATATGTACAAAGGACTATGAGAGTACTGAGGAGGGGTTTGCCTCAGTCCAGAGTTTCTGTAGATCAGAGGTTCTCCAAGTGAGGTCTCCAGACCAGCAGCATCACCTGGAAACATATTAGAAATGCAAATTACTTGGCTCCAGCCTAGACCTATTGAATCCAAAGTTCTGAGGTTGGGCCCGGCAATCCTCATTTTAACCAGTCCTCTGGGGGTTCTGATGTTCACTCAAGTTTAAGAAACTCTGCCCAACCCTAAAGGATTTTCATAGTTGAAATCAAGTTAAAATGAACACTAGCAGAAGATTAAGGAGAATAAAGGCAAACAGAAATGGTAGACTGGTAACAAGTTACAAATAAACAAGATGGGAAAGCTAGACTCAATCCTGTGCTGCTGAATCAGAGTCAGAGGTATCAGTATAAACTCATACTGATTTTAGTGTATGTAGGCAGATAGAAATAGGACATATAGATATGTGTATATGGGCTGGGCATGGTGGCTTATGCCTGTAATCCCAGCACTTTGGGATGGCTGAGGCAGGCGGATCATGAGGTCAGGAGATTGAGACCATCCTGGCCAACATGGAGAAACCTTGTCTCTACTAAAAATACAAAAAATAGCCAGGCATGGTGGCAGATGCCTGTAGTCCCAGCTACTTGGGAGGCTGAGGCAGGAGAATCGCTTGAATTCAGGAGGTGGAGGTTGCAGTGAGCCAAGATTGCACCACTGTACTCCAGCCTGGCGACAGAGCAAGACACCATCTCAAACAAACAAACAAGCAAACAAACAAACAAAAGGATATGTGTATATGTAGGTTAGTACACATGAATATATTTCCTACCTCTGTCTGCTGAGAGGTCCTGAATGCAGGATACCCCAGTAGCAATGAGCATGCCTAGAAGCCAGATTTTGGTTTCTAATTATTGTTCTCTGATAAAAGAAATTTAGGGTCCTTTGGAGAAATGGCAGATTCTAGGGGGAGCAGGAAAAAAATACAAGATAAACCTGGAGCATCTTATAGTTTTAGAACCCCTAAGGAAAGCAAAGAAGTTCTAAGGAAACAAAAAATTAAGGTACATCAAAAGGACACAGAAACCAGCCTGGAGGAATTACCAAAGGCCAGAGCTGGAAGAATTAAAAAAAATTTAATGTTATTTCAGTAGTTTTAGGGGTACAGGTGGTTTTTAGTTACATAGATAAGTTCTTTAGTGGTGATTTCTTAGATGTTAGTGCACTCATCACCCAAGCAGTGTGTACACTGTTCCTCACCCCCTCTCAACCTTCCTCCACAAGTCCCCAAAATCCGTTATATAATTCTTAGGCCTTTGCATCCTCATAGCTTAGCTCCCACTTGTAAGTGAGGACATACGAAATTTGGTTTTTCATTCTTGAGTTACTTCACTTAGAGTAGTTGCTGCAAAAGACATTACTTCATTCCTTTTTATGGCTGAGTAGTATTCCATGGTGTATACATACCACATATTCTTTATTCATTCATTGGTTGATGGGTACTTACGTTGGTTCCATATCTTTACAATTGTGAATTGTGCTGCTTTAAACACGCACATGTATGTGTCTTTTTCACATAATGACTTATTTTCCTTTGGGTTGATACCCAATAGCAGGATTGCTTAATTGAATGGTAGTTCTGCTTTTAGTTCTTCAAGGAATCTCCATACTATATTCTATAGTAGTTGTACTAATTTACATTCCCACCCAGAGCTGAAAGAATTTAGGCAATAAAATAAATGATTGTATTATAAAGTATAAATAAAGACTTGTATTATAACAACAACTATATATATATATGTTATACATTCACTAGTCCATGCAGACTTAAATAAGTGATTGAATAATAAATAAATGATAAATAAATAAACAAGAGAGGAAGGGATAACTCTTTTTTATAGAAGAGTTTTCAATAATATATGTAGACCATTCCTCCTTCAGAAAGTGAAGCTTAAATCCTCTTCCCCTGAGTGTAGGCTGGACTTAGTGATTCATTTTCAAAGAGTAAAATACCAAAAGGGACAAATAGTAGCTTTATGGAGTACTCTGGCAGACATCATCTTAAACAAGCAATGGGATTAACATCACTAGTGATGTCATACACCCCTGCTATGATGACGAGAAGCATCACACCTCTGTGGTATTATCTTTAAAAACCCATAACCTCAGTCTAAGTATGCAAATCCATCCAACAGACTCACATTGGGAGATATTCTACAAAATATCTGACCAGTACTCCTCAAAAGTATCAAGGTCATAAAAAACAAAGACTTAAAGACCATCCCAGACCAGCAGAATCTAAGGAAACAAGATGACTAAATGCAATGTGGTACCCTAGGCAATTCCTGGAAGAGAGAAAGAATATCAGTGGGAAAACATGTAAAATCCAAATAATGTTGGTAATTTGATAGTAGTATTATATCAATGCTAATTTCCAGTTGTGATAAAGGTGCCATGGTTATATAAGATGTTAGCATTAGGGGAAATTGAGCAAAGTATATACATGAACTTTCTGAACTATATTTGTAATTTTTTGTAAGTTAAAAATAATTCCAAAATACAAATTTATTAAAAAATAAAGATAGCTTGGTGAAGGTAAGATAGCTTGGTAAGGCCTAATATTATGTGCTGCCTTGATATCTAGTGCAACTGGGAAGGCTTCAAATGACCTAACTGCAAGGTCTCCTCTCTACTCCACTCCTGCAGCTAACATCTTCTAGTCAAACAACTCGCCTTTTCAAAGGGACCAGGCACAGTTTCTGCTTACCCCTGAGTAGCAGTTTTCAGTTCCCTGGCAGTCTGTGGAGTTTTTCAAACAAGCCAATCACCTCCTCCTGTGGGAACTGAGAAGCACCCCACCCTCTCCATACTACAAAGCCCCTGCTTATTCCCTAGTGCAACTCCCGGGTGGTCCTGTGGAGCATATGGTATCTTCCTCTCCTGGGCAGTGAGCATATGTGACTAATAAACGGTCTATCTCATCTGTTCAGTGCCAGGTGTCATTTGTTCTGCCATCCCATGACCTAGGGTGGGATTCCCTTCACACTAACAAGGTGAATGCAAGGTGATTAAAACAAGAAGCCTCTTCAGGATCTATATCCTAGAGAAAAAATTCAACACCACCAACAACAAAACAAGAAGCCTCAACTCTGACCCTGTATTCCAGATGTGTTACAGGGGCCTGTCTCCCCAGAGCCACTCTCCAGGTCAGAGCTTACCTCCCCTTGCTCAGGGTTAGGAGCTCTGGGCAGGAAAAGGACATCATGGTGAAAGCCAGAGATGAAGAGGGGAATATGGTAATGAGGAGACAAAGGAAGAGAAGCCAAGGAAATAGAAAAAGGAGAAGATGACACACCTTGAAGGCTCCAGCCATTGCTTAGGATCTGCCAAAAGGCTTTAGGGGGCTTTAGACCAGTGTCCCCACAGAGCGCCTGGCATGTAGTAGGTACTCAATTAGTACTGGAGGAGTCTGAGATTTTTACTGCCATAAGGCTTGGAGCAGGCTTCAATGGAAAGGGACTGGATACAAGCAGTACATCAAGAACTTGATCCAGCCATGCAATGGGCACTGCATTGGGTGTTACAAGCTTGGAATGTTGTCCCCAACACACTATTCTAGCTGTATGGCCTTTGACAAATTCTCCAGTCTCTCTGAGTGTATATATTATCAACCATAAGTGAGGCTAATGGAACCCATGTGGCTCATACTTATCAAACTGGGTGAGACCCAAATATGATGTTCTATGTGAACATGCAAAAACCATTAAATGTCATAGCTTTTAAAAAACATATTAAACACACTGATTTATGGGGCAGGAAGATTATGAGAGAGTATCAGAGTAACGATAAAAAGATGTGGCTTCTGTTCTCAAGAAAGCTGTAACCCAGTGGGAAGGAACACACACAGAGGTCACAACAGTTCCAGCAAAGTCAGAGGTTCCATGGAAGAGGCATACACAGCATGAAGCAACAGGGAATATTTGACCTGGGGATGGATAGAGATTCCACTGAGAAGGTATGGCTTGAACTGGACCTTGAAGCGTGAGTAATTATAAAGGATTATGTGAGGTAACACCAGCGGGGTTGGAATCAAAAGACTGGTTCAAATATTAGTCTCTATTCTTACTGTTTCTGTGATGTTGGGCAAGTTTGAATCTTTCTGAGTCTTAGTTGCCTTGTCTTCAGAAGGGGATAACAATATCTATAGTTGTGATGAGAATCGAATGGAAGATACAAGTGAAAGTGCCCCACAGGGTGCCTGGCATTCAGTAGGTGCTCAGTTAGTGTTGGCTGAGTCTGAAGTTTTTATTGTCATAAGGCCTGGAGCGGGCTTCCCTGGATGGGAATTTGATCCAAGGAACAGATTAAGAACTTGGCCCATCCTTGGAGTTTCCCGGACATCTTTAGACTTGTTCTGTAATGCTTCCATCAGCCAGAGAGCCCTCAGAGCCACCGAGGAGATAGAGAGTGGGCCAGGGAGTGAGGCCTGCACAACTGGGTTCCCAGTGATTACAAAATGAGGTGGGGAAGTAAGCCTCCCTCATGCGCTGTCCACTCTGGGGACTGGGCAATGGAGACAGGCACTGCCTTTCTGGCCTGGCAGTTATCAGCAAACGTATGGCAGCTGGCTTCAGTGGCTGCCACCTCAACAGATGGTTCACTTAGCCATCACCTGCCGTCTTAAGCTCAACACATCCAACCTGAACTCCTGATTTTCTGCACCCACCTGCTTCCTCTAGCCTTCCCCATTCAGTGGACGGCATCTCCATTTTTCAGTTGCTCAGGCCCAATTCCTCAGAGCTGACTTGGATCCTCTCTCCTTGTCCTCCTCTCCCTTCCCTCTCTCACAGCCCACCTTTCAGGAAATCCCATTGCCTCTCCTTTTATAATATAGCCAGAACTGACCTCTCCTCACCACCGCATTGCTGCCCCTGAGTTCAGACACCATGGTCCCCACACCTGGAACACTGCAGCAGCCTGTTGGCTGGTCTCTTTGCTTTTACCCTTGACCCTACTTTACAGTCTGTTCACAAGAGGGCAGCCAACTGATCCTACTAAAACTTAGATCATCTTAGTCCTCTGTTTGAGACCTGCACATGTCCCCATTTCACTCAGAGTAAAAGCTAAGGTCCTTACAATGTTCTACAGGATCCCCTGTGACCTCACGACCTGGTTTCTGTTCCCTCTCTGATTTCATCTCCTGCAACTTTCCCCCTTGAGTCCTCTGTTCCAGCCATGCTGGCCTCCTCCCTGTTCCTTAGGGCTTTTGCTCTGGCTGGCTCTCTGCTTGGAATGCCTTTCCTCCAGATATCCATATGCCAACTCCCTCATTCCTTCAAATTTTTGCTCAAATGTCAACCTCTCAATGAAGGTTTTGACAATCCTATTTAAAATAGTAACCTGCACAGCTCTCCACCTTCCCCCAGCACACTCCAGCTCCACTACCCTGTGCCTCTTTTTTCACACAGCACTCATCATCTATGGACCTTTTAATGTACTTGGTCTTTGTTTTCTGTCTTGCCTCACCAAAGCATAAGCCAAATGAAGGCAAGGGACTTGGTCAGGCCAGTTCATGGATATACTCTAAGTGCCTGGAGCACTTAGTGGTTGCTACTAAATATTTTCTTGCTGTTTTGTCCTTGGCCCCTCCGTACTGCTGGGTGTAGCAGGTCTGCTGTACTTAGGAGTCAATCCGTGGCCTGGGTTAGCAGCCTGGCCTTCCTGTAGGATCTCTGAGTTAGGTTCTTGGAGTGAACTGACTTGCCTAAATCCTCGAGCTGAAGTTATGGCTAGACCTACCAATGACCTCAGGGGATCTGACTCCAAATGGGTCTTCTGCGTCTCTGAGTGTCCCAAGTTAAGAGAGGATTGGAATGGGAGATTGGAGCAGGAAGGAAGGGCTCCTGGGCAGGTGAGGGCTTAGGGACCCCTGTTTGTTCTGAGTGGGGAGTTTAGCACACCTGCAGGATGTGCCCAGGGTTAGCTGTCTCTTTTTAAAACTGCCATCTCCACCCCACGTGGGCATCTCTGATGTTTCCGTAGCTGAGAGGGATGGGGAGGATTTCAGATGTTAGAGGTGAGCTTGCCAATGAATGGACTCCGGACTCTGAACTGAGCCTCCAGCAGAGGGAGAGAACCATGGGCAGAAGGTTGGGAGCTCTGGGTGCCCCTCACTCCAGCTGCTAGACCATGGAGTTTTCATCTGTTCAAAGGGAACAGTTAAGCCTGCACTGTCTCCCTTTTGGCGTTCTGAGGATCAAGTGAAATAATGTATATGAAAATGTTTTCAGAACAATAAAGAGCATTGCCAGGATAAGAAATTGCTTTTATTCCAAGCGATAAGTCAAGGATGAGATTTCTAACAAGTATTTGTGTGTGGGCTGTTTTATTAAATTCTGTTTTGTTTGTTTAAAAACAAAAAAACCTCAAGATCCGCCCGGCTCGGCCTCCCAAAGTTCTGGGATTATAGGTGTGAGCCACCACGCCCGACCAGCCGGGCCTGCTCTATCAAGAAAGGGTGGAGTGTGCTGTGCGGCTTCACAAATCATCCATCTCTCCACAACTCAGTGTTCTCTCCCACGGCAGCCTGTTCTCACATGGGGATGTGCTGGGCTGAGTGTCAGCCCACTAGCAAAGCCCTTGTATACCTGGGATGGGGCTGTGATTTTGCAAAAACCAGATCAGTGCTGCTTGGTTGTGAGGGTGAACCACTTGCCCCAAAGCTTCATCGGCACCATTGGGAGGTAGGGAGATGTTGGGCCAATCCCTTAGTTTGTTCAGGACCTGAGTGGGGAGCAGTGGAACAAGAGGAAGAAAACTAATATTTGTAGGATTCTTTTCTGTGCCAGGAGCCACCAGTCTTTACACCTCACAACAAACCTGCATCTCTCTAAGATTCATCATCACTGATTTGAAAATTAGAAAACAGACTCAGAGAGGTTAAATAACCTGTCCCAGGCTTATTAGTCACCAGCAGGAGTGGCACTAAAATGAAGATCTGTCTGGTTTCCAAATCTGTGCCCTTCTCATGGTACTGCATTCCCCTCTGCATAGATGGATGGACTGGGTTCCAGTCTCAACTCCTTCCCTGACATGCGTGACCTTAGGCAAGTCACTTAACTTCTGCTGTCCATTTCCTCAGCTATAAAATGCAATGATAACTTTCTCCCTCAGTGGGTGGTTGTGAGAATCAAGTGAGATAATATATGTGGAATGATCAGAAACATTGATCTAGATGTTACATGCAAGCAAGGAATTGCTATTATAATTTTGAAAGCATTGCTTTCATTCTGTGACTCCCTTGCTCAGGAACCTTCAGTAAGTCACTTCCCTGCCCAGAATCTGCTGGATCATCCCCATCCCTTATGCTCTCACTGCCCCTCCTCCAGCTAGCCTTTCTCTGTGATTTTTTTTTTTTTTGAGATGGAGTCTCGCTCTGTTGCCCAGGCTAGAGCATAATGGCGCGATCTCGGCTCACTGCAACCTCCACCTCCCTGATTCAAGTGATTCTCCTGCCTCAGCCTCCCAAGTAGCTGGAACTAGAGCACCTGCCACCATGCCTGGCTAATTTTTGTATTTTTAGTAGAGACAGGCTTTCACCATGTTGTCCAGGCTGTTCTCGAACTTCTGACCTCAAGTGATCCACCTGCCTCAGCCTTCCAAATGCTGGATTATAGGTGTGAGCCACCATGCCCGGCCCCCAGATGCTTTTTAGTATTCAGAATGCAAGTATAGATTCCCCAAGCAAGGGAAGGTAAGAAAGCAAGCCTAGTCTTAGTATTGATCACATTGGCTTAACCCATGACACCAGGCACATGACCTCATCTCAGATCCTTGATTCCTTGACACATAAATTGTGGACGATGATAACACAGACATTATAGGGTTTTATGAGCATGCCTTTAAATTCCATCCCAAATTGTGTCCCCGGTTCCACTGTTGAAGTCAGATGCTTTTTACTTAGAAAGCATCTGAGAAATTTCTTCTACCCCCAAGGAAGTCCCTTGTGTTATCATGTACCATAATGCCTTGTTAATTTCCTTCCTAGCACTTCTACAATCTATAATTACTATGTATGTGTACATGTATATTTTGTTTTCCCATTAGAATGTCAACTCCATGAGAGCAGGGAACACCTCAGTCTTAATCACCACTATATCCATACCTCCTAGAACAATGCCTGGCACTTAGTAGGTGTTCAATAATTTTCGGCGGTGTTCCCTTCTCTTTCCACAGTATATAGCACATTGTCAGCCTGGGTGTCAGGAAGATAAAGGGTCTCCTGTATACCACTCAGAAAGCTCCGGTGAGGGCATGAAGGGTGGAGCGTGCACATGTCAAGAAGGAGCTTCTACAACATAAAAACCTTTTCTTCAGAAAGAGGAAGACAGGCGGTGGGGGTGGAGGGTGGGGACAAGTGCTGGTGACCTTTTCATCTGAAGCAGCAGAACAAATGCTGCTCATACCAACTGAGCTGGTTTGGGGTTTCCTCTGCCTCCGCAGCTGGATGCCTGGAATCCCCAGGTGGTGAGGATGAATCTCAGCTATTTCTACCTAACAGGCAGGGGAGCTGCAGGGGCTGGGACATTTCTGGAAGACTAGTCTGGTCTTGCCCTCCTTCCTGCCACCCAGCCCTTGCCTTCCCAGTACTTAGGTAGCATCAGGGCTTGCCACTCCTGGAGTCTGTCCAGGTTCAGCACACTGCCACGTGGCCACCAAGGAAGCTAGTAGAGCTGCGACCTTTCTCACCCAGTGTACTGCACAAGGGAGATGAACGTGTGTGTGTGTGTGCATGGGTGCACATGCAGGACTGTTTATTTTACAACCGAGAGAAGAAAAATGGGAAAGGACAGAAGAGAAGAGAGGAGGGAAAGGCAAAAGCAGAGTGGAGGAGAATGGTGAGGTGAGGGGGGTGGAGAAAGAAATGTTAAATTAAGGGACTTTTACAATTTAAATGCTTGAAAGTTTCGAGCTGATAGAGAAGAGCCAGTTGAGAGGGAGAGTTTGAAAATACAGCACAAGGGAAGGCTAATCACTAGAGCAGAGTCTAGGGTAACCAAGTGTCCCAGTTTGCCCAGAACTTAGGGTTCCTGGGTTGTGGGGCATTCGGTGCAGAGGCTGACGTGGGACTTCTCTGTGGCCAGGCATTTGCACAAGTGTGGCACTGGGGAGAATGGGGGTGGGGTAACTGAAGGGCCACCTTTGCACATATACCTCCTGATGTTTTCCAGGTGTGGAACCAAGAGTTGCTGGCCTCACTGGCACCTCACCCCCACCCCTGGGAAGGTAGCATTCTCCAGGGTCACAGTGTGGCTCTGCATGTGTCACTTGAGTCTGCTGGGCCTCATTTTCCTCATACGTAAAACAAGGACATTGGATTCAATAGGGTCTGAGACACTTTCCAGTCCCTGCTGAGCTTTTGCAAGTCAGTGGCATAAGTTGTGATGATTTTGATGGCCCTGGCTGAGTTCTGTTAGTAGGAGAATGCCTCAGGAGCCTCCGGTGGGGAAATCTCCAGGGAGGGCTGCTTCTGACTGTCATTGGAGGCCCCCCCTATTTTGAGGACCCAGCTTTGGAACAGCCGAAACTCACACGAGTGTAAACAGATGAGTGTGTGGTGAACACTAATGAAGCAGGATCATCCTCCTACACTGCTATCTACATAGGGGTCTAGGCTAGCCAGGCATGGGCCCAGCAGTGACAAGATATCAATCTGTGTGGGGCTGTGTGGTTTCATCAGCAGCCCCATGTGGCAGGGGCTACAAGAGATGACAGCAGGAAATGGGAGTGCGGGAGGAGGGGCTGCTGAACTGATCAGATTTCTCAATTATTTCTTTGTACTAACCAATTTGGGCTGAGTGAGCACCTGGGGCTCTTTAGTTTTGTGGGAGGAGATCCCAAGAGAGGTGAGACTGGCCATCCTTCATTTTGGGCAGGTGGTGACTTGAGTGATTAATGTGCATATGAAAAACAGATATCATTTTATTTATCTTCCAAGCTGATGGAGCAGGTCATGCCAGTCACATTAGTTTTTAAAACAAAACAAAACAAAACGAAAAAAAATAATATGTATGGGTCTGTGGTGGTGTTCATGTGTGTTGTATGATGGGGGAGGTGGCTGAAATCCCAAATCAATAAGGTAATTGAGTTACTTCCTCCAAGTGTTTAAGGCTATTACTTTAAGTGAACACAGGGCAGTTGACTGTGTTTGCTTGACTGTAATCAGCTTTGGACTCATTGGGTATATTGATCTCTTTCTATGCTACTTGGTGTTCTCATTGAAATACCAGCAAAAGTCTTCCCCTCCTCCTCTCCTTTCTCCCCTCCTTCCTTCCTTCATTCTCCAGGCTTCCAAAAAGCAAAAATGCATTTTTTTTTCTACAGGCTAGGCTCTAAGTTTTCTGTTCCACATCATCATCTCTTGTTCTAAAAACAAAATTCAATTTTCCAAGACTCTTTACACTTCTACACACACACACACACACACACACACACACACACACACACACACACACGGCCTCTGTGCTCAACAATGTGCTTTTTAATATAGAAAAAAAAAGCAAAAACAACAGGTCCACTATAGTCCTGCAGTATCCTCGGGCAGGGAAGCCATTCCCAATCCAGCAAGAGACATTGTCCTCATTGAGGCGGCTCTCCAGCTCTGGGAGGCTCACAATCCCAACCTTTGTGGTGACCAAAGAATTGTGGCCTGTCCCCTTCCCCTTGGACTCCACCCTACTGGCCCCCAAAGGTCACTGACAGTGATGTCACGGAAAAGCATGTGCTCAGAGAGCCTTTCCTCAGAGGAAGCCCTGGAAGCTATTGGCGGGTGGCTGAATGCTGGTGGAGTTATCCTCCCTTCCGCCCAACCCCCAGCCCCAAGCCCTGGAGAATGTCTTCAGCTTGGAGAGAGTGCACTGAGGGAAGGAGTCCATTTGGACCTAAGTTGCCCAACTGGGAGATTCCACAGAGAGAGTGTGGGCAGTCCCCTTCTACACTCTCCATGTGCACCCACCCAGGCGACAATGAGGACTATGCAAGCTGGGCCCTGATCCCCTCTCCAGCCTTTCACCTACTTTAACCCTCTTTTGCACAGCTGGATTTTGCCCCACTTTTTTGCATTCATTTGCTCTATCCAACCCTCTTTTCCTCCTCCCTTCAGCATGAGCAATACCTACATAAGCATATGTGTGTGTGCACGCACACACACACACACGCACGCATGAACACATGCCCCAGGGTTCCCCATTAGCCTAGCTCTCTGTACGTGTTAGCCCTATCTCAACTCCAGGCCAGAAAAATCCAAGCAAAGCCTCACTGGAGCAGCGTCGGCAGTGCAGTTAACTAGAGCCTACACATGTCCCTTGCCTGTCAAAGATAGTTTCTACTTAAAGGCTCAGGGGGCATGGAACTCATGGGGTATTGTAGAGAGGATCTCAAAGAAAACAAAATTTACATTAAAGTTGCATTGACTGAAGACTTCCTATGTACCAGGACCTGTCCTAGGTATTTCATATATATTTCCCACAATAGTCTCACCCTCTCCAGGAAGGAGGTGTCGCTACTGCATTTTAGTGCTAAAGAAGATGAAGCACAGCAGTGAGGCCAAATGCATATGAACAGGTTTGAAACCAGGCCCTTTAACTCCAGATCTAAGACTCCCTTTACTACCTCGCAGTTCAGAAACTGCAATAGGTAACTAGGATCATTTACATTCTAGAAGGGGAAGGCTATGCAAATGTGTGTGTATGTATATGGGGGTGGGGTAGACAGTTTAAGGAATCTGGAGCCCAGGTAATGGGTGAAACAGCAATATCATTATGTTTTCCTTTAGTGCTTTCCTCTCTGATACATGTCTGTGCTTCTTGGGGATCAGGGTCTTTCAGCTGAACTCTGCCCAAGGCTCCACGGTGGCTCCCACCACCCCACTATTCTACTGCCACCAGAAAAGAGATTTGGCTTCCAATCTGGCCCCAGACTCCTTTCCACCCTCTCTTCTACGGGCTCCTCTCTGCTTCCCTCCCCACTCACTCCACTGTTTATTACTTACTATGCCTCAAACATCCATATTCTTTAGGACTCAATCCTTTGTATTGGCTGTACCCTTTGCCTGCCATATCTCCTCCCTGCTACCCTTTTTGGTGACCTTCTATTATCTTTGGAATCTCAACTTGTGACACTTTCCCTTAAGCTCATCCCCTTTGTGTCCCCATGACACTTTGCATATCCATCTATGCATTCCAAGTCTGATCAGAGCTGTGTTTGAGAAAGTTCATTGTATTGGTAGGTGGAGGTTGTTAGAGAAGAGGCTAACGGCTGGGAGAACATTAGGAGTTTGTTGCACTCATTTCAGGGAGAGAGGAATTAAAGCAGGGGATGCAAAGAAGGGGCCTGCCTGGGTTGGGGAGAGTTCCTGGAGATTGAGAGTACGAGGCATGGAGCTGAGTTTGATTCTAGGGGCAGATTAAGAGAGGCTACCACCTGCCCAAAGTGGGTTTCAGGAAAGTTTTGCCTCACTGCAGGAGACTTTCCTAGAAGACCTTTAGAAGACCCTTTCAACCCTTTAACCGATTTCGTTATAATTGTGGCATTCTTCGGGTTGCTCAGAAGGCAGAAGCTCTAAAAATAGAAAGCATTATTATTACCGATTAAATTTCTTTCCACCTACGGAATTTTCTGAAAGTAATAAGAAGAGGAAGCCTGAGTCTCTGCTTAAGTGTTCGGGGAGCAGAGATGTATTGAGAGGTGATGAAAGAAGAAGGAGGGTGTGGGGAAAGGGAGGCTAGGCAGGTAAGATGGGGTTAGGGTAAGAAAACACTGATTGAACCCACTGATGAGTAAAGGGAACTTTCAGCAGGCACTGACTTTTCCAGAGAGATGCACTGCATATTAAAACAATAGAGTCCCCCTGAGGCCCACCATCTCAGCTGTGGCAGGTCCAGGCTGCCAGATGGAATGGGGTTTGCCCCGTCTCTGCATGGGGGCAATGCAGGAATGCTCTCCATAATTCTGACAAGCATGCAGCCTCCAGTGCCTTCGCTCTCTGCTTCCTGATGTATTTCTTAAAAACCCATCTGCAAGGCTGCCTACAGCCTTGCAGTTTCTGAGGAGGGCACCCATAGTGACTAAGGACATATAAGATCACATAAAGAGATGATTCGGAAAATATCCAATTTTATATATGTACTTATTAATTTTTTTGGAAAAGAGGAGCTTTCAAATTGAATCAGCATCAGGTCCTACAAACTTGGATTCAACCTTGTGGCTCTATTAGAATATTTTAGAATGATTTTAATGCCTCTTTCTTTTCTTTTCTTTCTTTTTTTTTAAGATGGAGTATTGCTCTGTTGCCCAGGCTAGAATGGAGTGTGGTGTGATCTTGGCTCACTGCAACCTTCACCTCCGGGGTTCTAGCTATTCTCTGGTCTCAGCCTCCCGAGTAACTGGAATTACAGGTGCCTGCCACCATGCCTGGCTAATTTTTGTATTTTTAGTAGAGACGGGGTTTCACCATATTAGTCAGGCTGGTCTCGAACTCCTGACCTCAGGTGATCCACTCACCTTGGCCTCCCAAAGTGCTGGGATTACAGGCGTAAGCCACCGTGCCCAGCCTAATGCCTCTTTCACATGACACAAAGAAGTCCAAGTTACTTACCCTGTGTTTTCTGTATCTTCTCTTCTTCCATACGGCTTAGTTCATTGTCCTGGGTGCCCTCCCCAGTCATCCTTGCAGAAGTGTTTTCAACAGCATATACATCAGGACACAGGCTTGAAACTGGGTTCTGCTAAGAACTGACTTGGGCTACTTGCTTCTAAAATTAAATTATTCCAAATTGCTGTTTGTTCATAGGTTAAAAAAAATGGTTGAATAACAGCATTTACACATGGTTCAACATAATAATTCCTCTATTTTCTCTTCTACAAAATGGAGATAATAAAGCCTGTCTCACCTGATGGTGGTGAGGATGGAATGAGATAATCTATGTAAAGTGTTTTGCACACTTCCTGGCATGTGGTCAATGCTCAATAAATGTTAGCATTTGTTAGTAGTATTAGTATTAATTGTTGTGGTTCCCCAAAGTGTCATTCTCTTTTCCCAAGCTAAAATCAAGTTGTCTCTCTAATAGTTAAGAAGGGGAAAAGCTATGGGGAATCATCACTGAACAGAATCGCCAACACATTCATTGTTGTCCTTAGGCTCCCCCTTAAGCTGCAATTTGTATCTCTTTATAATGACAATAATAGCTAACATTCATCTTATGCTTTGTACTATGTGCTTAACACAAATGAGCTCATTTAAGCCACATCAGCGCCCTCAAGGATGGGTATAATTATTTTCCTCACTTGCCTGAGGTCGCACAGCCAGTGAGTGACAGTCCAGATAAGGCCAAGTGTTGCAAAGTCTGATTTTGACCACTAAGTCACATGACCTTCACCCAGCTCGCCTTGCTGCAGAGTCTCTAGTTTAGACCACTAAAAATGATGGGCTCCTCTTGAGCCTGTGGCCAGCTACAGCCCTATAGGCCTATGCTCCATAACACCTGGAAGGGTGCTCCCGGGAGGGAGCTCCTGGAGGTTGCTCCTTACTCTACGGCTTTTCTGTTCAAACATCCTTCCTCTCAGAGAGCTCTGTGGCTGAGTCCCTTGGCCCAGAACTTCTGTTTATTTACATTTGCATATTATTCACTCACTATTTAGTTAATTAGAGTAATATATGCACAGAGTCATAAGTACCTGAGCCATATAGAACAATATAAAACAAGATTTAAAATTTCCTTTTCCCCCTCACCTGTCTCTAGGTTTAACTATTTCTGTTTCTAGCTCTTTGGTGGTTATGTCCAAACTTTGCCTAAATGCTTATATTGCTTTTTCTTGGTTTTTCAACTTTAAACAGTGTTTATTTATTTTTTACTGTAGAAGAGGAAGAATTTAACCATTTATAGTAGCCTCCTGATTTTGCTTTTGCTTTTTTTTGTTGCCTACCTATGTGATTTTAAATAATATATTTAATTTATATTTTGAAAGACTATCTTTCTCAATATCTCAACTTCAGACAGTATTTCCTAATTCTGCACTATGAAATAAGAAAATCACCATTTCTCCACAACCTGTTAGCTGTTCTGTCACTTTTACATTGTTTAGGTTGACAATATTTAAATTCTATTCTGTAATTACCATTAAGTCTTTGTGTTTTGTTTATATGTTGATTTTATAAGTTGGAAATCAATCAGTATTTACATTATGATTATGTAATTAGTATTCTCTTCAGAACCAAGTAGTGCGATTAGACACACAGAGAGGATGCAATTCCATGTTGTTAAATCTCTTTTATTCAAGAGGGGGGTGCTCTCAGAATCAATGTCATATGTGTTCTGTTTTCATACACTCTACTCATGCTCAGAATCCTGTTACAGTTTCATTTTTGTATATTTAGACCATGATTTTCTTTTATAGCTCTTTGTTAATTTTCCTGGTGTTCTTAACTGTTTTTCTTTTTTCTTGCTTACAAAGTAATGCTATTATTTCACCTTATCAGTAAGGTCATCTAGCTTCTTATTCCAGTTACTTGTTAAAGGAAATTTTCTTGACTCTTGAAGACATTTTTCTCAAACAGCTCTGTTCTCTTTTCTAATTTTCTTGGTTACTTTCTAGGTGGGCCTCCAGAGAATTGCCACTCCAGGATATCAATTCATTTCCCTCTGGTTTACTCTCACTTTTTTTGGATCCCAAGTTCTCCTCTTAGATGTCTGTTTCGTTTGGTTAGAGTATGCTTTCAAATGATCTTTACACAAGGGTGCATTAGAGGTTAACTTTCTGGGTCTTTGCATTTCTAAAAACTCATCTACTCCCACCTCCTTGATTGGTTTGGCTAGAATTCTAGATTTAAGATGATTTTTTCTCTGATCATTGACTTCTAGCATATAGTTTTAGTAATGATGGTCTGATACTTGCTGCTTTGTAAGTGACCAACTTAATTTTTTCCTCTCTTAGAAACTTTTAGGATATTTTTTATTCTTGGTGTTTCTATTTACCAGGGGATATATTTAAATGTGGACCCAGTTTGTATTTTTTTTGTAAGCTCCGGGCATTTGCTTGTTTTTCTTTCTTTTTAAAATTATTTTCTCCCTTCCATTTATTCTGCACTTATTTTCTGGAACTCTCATTGAATCAATCTACGCCATTGATTCTCTATGTTGCTTAACTTTTCTCTGATATTTTCCATCTCTATGTCCTTTTAATCTGTGTGTCTGGAGGATTTTCTTGAATTTGTCATCTAGTTGTTCTATTGATCTTTTTCTTTAGCAGCTGCATCTTTAATGTTCAATAACTCTGTTTTGCTCTTTGAATGTTTTATTTTTACAGCACCAATTTTTGTTTTTGGATGTAATATTTCTTTGGCTCTCTCTGAACACACTAGTTAGAATTATTTTAAAAGTTCACTTCTATTTGGTTTCCCCTGCAGTCAGTGTTTTATTTATTAATCTATATTTATTTGTGATGGTGATTTTTCTCAAATACCTAGTGATCCTTGGAAGTTTATTTATATTTTTTGAATGAAAGAGTAAATTGATTAATTTCTGAAGCCAGCACAAATTTGCTTTGTGGGTGTATAGTCCTGTTTTCTTACCAGGCTTCTTTACTAAATAGAAGACAATGAAGGTCACAAAGTTTCTGCCCTCATGCTATTTATAATCTTAGGAATACACACGTCATATACATAACAGAATCAACAAATATAAAACTCTGATAAAAATTATGAAGAGAAATAACAGGGCTTTGTGAGGGAGTATAGCAGATTTGGGATAACTTTTCTAAGGAGGTGACATTTACATGGAGGTTTAAGGTGGCTTGGAGTTGCCTGAAGAGTGGGTGTAACAGTCTTTTAATCAGAAAGCATAGCATGTTCAAAGGCTCTAGAGCAGGAGAGAGGATGGTGTGTTCTAGGCACTGAAAGGAGGCTTGTGTGGCTAAGATGCAGTGATTAGGGCAAGAGTATATGAGGTTAGAGTTAAAAAAAAATAGCCAGGGGCTGGGTCATGGGAACCTCGAAGATTAAGTTACAGGAAGAGAATTTATTTCTCAGTGCAATGATAAATCATTAAAGGGCTTTAAGCATGGGAGTAATATGATCAAATTTATGATTTATAAATACTGTTCTGGTTATTTTGTGGCTAATGGAATGGAGGTCTTAGCAGTAGAAGCAGGGAAAGAAGTTAGGGAGTTTTTACAGAAGTCTAGGCAAAAGATGATGATAGAATAAGGTGAATACATCAGAGATAGAGAAAAGTGACAGGATCAAATGGTGGATAAGAAATAAGGAGCTAGGGGGAAGTGGCTTCATGAATGACTCTTACATTTCTGGCCTGAGTAACCTAGTTGGGTCAAGATACCATCTGGGGCTAGCAGACCCTGGGAAAACCAGGTTTGCAGGAAACATCGTGAGTTTAGTTGGGTATGTTAGGTGTGAGATGATTATGAGATATCCAAGTGTCAATGTCTAGTGGGCCCCTTGACACTTGGATCTAAAGAGACTTGTGCCAGGAAGGACAAGTGAGCCTACTTCAGGAAGGGAAGGGAATGGTCAGTTGTGTTGGGTGATGTCACGCTAGTAAATAAACATAGATAAGATTTATTCAAGTTTGAAACAAAGGGATTTTTTTTATGACCTTGGAAAGAGTGGTCCTATTAGAGTGAAAGCATAGAGGCCAGGCTGTGTGGGTTGAGAATGAAGTAGAAGGTGGGCATGAGGGTTGCCTAAACAACTCCTTCAAGGGTAGCTGGGAAAGGGAAGAGAGGGCAGCTACTAAAGAACCATGTCACATAACACAGATTTCCATATCAAAATTATTCATTAGACTGTGCACTCCAGAGAGCAGGAACCATTTCTTCAACTTCTTTCATCCTCTGGGCCAGCACAGTACCTGGCAAATGGTAGTTCATTAAACCATATTTATTGAACCTATTGGAAAATATGAATCCTTAACAAAGAGAACCATTCTATTGCTCGACAGCATGTAGAGCTGGCTCAATGCTTAGCACCCCCTGCTGTTGTTAAGACTGATGACAGATCCAGATGACTGCAGACTGTTGACAGCCATGGCTTGTATAAGTTATCCCTATCAGCCTGATCCCTTGGGGATTAAGCTGCTGAAGGTTCTGCTTGGGAAAAATCAAAAGGATCCAGTGGATGTCTTGGTTAACTCCAGGGACTGGTTTTAGGGTTGAACTGTCCTCTCAAAATAAGAATAGCTATAGACCTTCCTTATATTTATTGAGCACCTACTATGTATTGATCACTGTGTCATGTATTTTTGTACGCCTTAAATCTGATTTTCATAGTTATCATCCATATTTCATAGATGACAGCATGAAAGCTCAGAGAGGATAAGTATATTTCTGATACGGTTTGGCTATGTCCCTGTCTCATCTTGAATTATAACTCCCACAATTCCCATATGTCATGGGAGGAACCTGGTGGGAGGTAATTGAACCCTAAGGGTGGGTCTTTCCTATGCTATTCTCGTGATAGTGAATAAGTCTCATGAGATCTGATGGCTTTAAAAATGGGAGTTTCCCTGCACAAGCCCTCTCTGTCTGCTGCCATCCATGTAAGATGTGACTTGCTCCTCCTTGCCTTCCGCCATGATTGTGAAGCCTCCCTAGTCACATGGAACTGTAAGATCATTAAACCTCTTTATTTTGTAAATTGCCCAGTCTTGGGTATCTTTATCAGCAGCATGAAAATGGACTAATATAATCTCCTATGTGTTGTAAATAACTGAGTCAGGATTTGAACCCAGGTCTTCTAATTTCACTGGGCATACACTTTATGAAGGTTAGAAAATTAGCAGGATAGAGGAAGACCAAGACAGGCCATAAGAATCCAAAAATCTTGATGGTATGTCTTTTCAGTGACTTTTGAGGGACATGAAGAGCAGATAATTAAATGATCGGGGTGGGAGGGAGTATAGAAGAGATGAGGAGGAGGAGGGACCACTGAAGGGTTTGATTCATTGATGGGATGAGATGTCTCATGTAATTCAGGTGAGTGGGCCTCTGAGGAGCTGTATCCAGCGATGCTCATAAAACGTTGGTTTTGTGCTCCAGCCTTTTTTATTTTTAATACATTTTGTTGTGTATGTTTAAGGCACAGAACGTGATGTTATAGGATACATAGAGATAGTAAAATGTTTCTATAGTAAAGCAAATTGCTATATTCATCATCTCACATAGTAACCCATTTTTTTTTGTGGCCAGATCAACTAAAATCTACTTATTTAGCATGAGTCCTATATGCAATTCAATTTTATGACCTAAAGTCCTCATGTTGCACACTAGATCTCTAGGTGTGTCATCCTACATATCTGTAACATCTCCCCCATCTCCCCTACTTGCACCCCACTTCTGGTAACCACAGTTTTGTTATCTCTGTGTATTTGAATTTTTTTTTTTTTTTTAGATTCCACATATAAGTGAGGTCATGCATTATTTTTCTTTCTCTGTCTGGCTTATTTCACTTAGCATAATGGCCTCCAGGGGCATTCATGTTGTGGCAAAAGACAAGAGCTCATTCTTTTTTAGGGCTGAATAGTATTCCATTGTCTATATGTACCACAGTTTTTTATCCATTTTTTCTATCAAAGGATGCTTAGGTTGTTTCCATATCTTGGCTATTGTGAATATGTTTGTGAATATGGCTTGGCTTCAGTGAACATGATAGTGCAGACATCTTTATGAGGCAATGGTTTCATTTCCTTTGGGCATATTTCTGGAAAAGGAATTGTTAGGCCACATGGTAGTTCTATTTTTAATTTCTTTAGAAAAGTTCCATAATGTTTTTTATAATGGCTGTGCCAATCTACATTCCCATCAGTGGTACACAGAAGTTCCCTTTCTCCACGCCCTTGCTAACATTTGTTGTCTTTGGACTTTTTGATAATATTTGGCTTCAAACTCGTGGTGTTTTCAGGGAGGTGAGGATTCCAAGGTATTTTTGTTTGTTTGTTTGATTATTTGTCAACCGCTCGCTATATGAAATAGAATGTATGGAGGAAATGGGCTGTGACTTGTGATATACCAATGGCAAAATGAAACAAGTCAAAAGATTAAAGAATATTTTTGTTTAAGATTTAAAAATATTTTGATTATTTTTCTCATTGTAAATGTAATACATGGTCATAGAGAATTTGTTAAAATATTGAATACTGCAAAAGAAAATAAAAATCACTTCAAGATTGTGTGGCCTAAAGTTCAACATTGTTCAAATTCTGTTATATTTCTTTCCAGACTGAAGAATATTTTTGAAAAATCCAAAGCTACATGAAACTTAGATAAAATATTGAAAGGGATGATAGGCAGTTCTCTTTTTTATCTGCAGGCACATTTGTTCTTACACTAATGAAGGAAAAGAACAGTCTAGTTTTCCTTTAAAAATTCACAGAAAGAGGATATGTATAACCACCCAGGGTACTACCTTTCTATGGACCCTACAGTCTGGAAGCCAGGAAACTCTTTCAGTTTCCTAATCTAAATCACTCTTCTTTTTTATACCTACCTCCTTTAGTCCTGGCAGCAGTAGAAACATCTATGAAATAAACACACAAAATAGTCACACCCAACTTGCCTTTGAGGCAACTAATATTTACCAAAAGAGCTTAAGCCAAAATATAAAACCAAGAAGGAACTAAACTGTCTTCATTACTGTGATTGGCTCAGGACCTCAGTTATAAGTGAGGAAACAGCAGGAGGTAAAAACCAAAGCAAAGGTTAACTAGAAGACATTTAATGACGACATGAGGAGGAAGATCTTTTAATAACAGAATCATAAAAAAGTGTCTGTGAACCGATGTGCTTCTCTTTAAAAAACAACAACAACAACAACAACAACAAAACCCAAAGCTCTCACAGCTGGCTGGTGGCAAGCTAGGTCCTATCAGACTCTCTGACAGAAACTAATATGTATAAGTGCCCAGTCCAGTGTCTGAAACATAGAAGGACTCATGAGGCATGACATTTTTTTTCTTTGGCCCATCCAAGGTGCTTTTCATTGCACCAACACCCTTCTAAGCTGTGCAGCATATCCTCAGATGGACCAGTGGTGTTTAATAAGATTATGAAGCTTCATGGCATGGACATTGGCATTGGCGTTGACATCTTCATAGTGCACAAATTTTCTGGTTCTCCACATTGTAGGACTTACGGAAAACATCTTCGATCACAAGGCTGTTTCAAACAGTTATGAGAGAACTCGTTAAAATAATCCATTGGTGAATACAAAAAACTCGGGTTTCTAATTTTTTTAAATCACAACCTGGTTTTATCCAGACTTCACATGTGCTTATGTGTTTAAAAAGCCATGGGAGCTCTCAGCTTAAGTACATGGGGATCTCAAATTGCAGTAGCACCAAAAAATCTGGAAATGTTCAAGAAATCCCTCAGATAGTAGGGCTCAGACAGGAAAGGCCGCTCTGAGAGACAGGAACCAACAATATTGTTTGTCCATTCCCTCTGGTGCTGACTCTATCTATCCACATTTGCGTTTTCCTCCACTCCCATCCTGTGTGCATCTCCACCCCCTTTTCCCATCTGCAGGCTCCCTATTCTTATCAAAAGCTGCTCCTCTTCTCCAGATCATGTAATGCCCGTTACCATAGCACCCGGGTACTTCACATTATTAAGACAATCTCTTTATTAGTAAGGAGGTTCCTCCCAGGAAGCCAGGAGCCTTGGAGCCCATTTGACAAGATGATGAACCTGTGTCTTGGAGGCTTAGAGATTTATCAGGGGGTCAGGACAGGCAGATTCAGAGAACTTGGACCTCATGCTGCACTCCTGGCCCACACCTCACTGCTTAGATAGGGACTGAGACTCCTCACAGCCATATTTCACTTCGTCGCCTTTTCCTTTTCATCATGCACTCACAGTAATTATGCATGTTATTACACTTCATGTTTTACAAAAGGCTTTCAGATACACCCCTTCTTTCAATCCTCACAATTTCCCTGTTAACTAAAAATTTTATGTTCGTTTTAAAGGCTAAAGAAACTGGAAACTGACATTTAGAGGGCCCTAACTACTCAAGATCATATAGATACTCGGGGCAAAGCTGGGACTCAAAACCAGACCCTGCACTGTCTCTACAACCACTTCTTTAATCCTAGACTACCAAACAGATGAACAGATAGATAGGCAGACAGATAGAGAGACAAAGAACCCTATACTTTTTACAGAAAGAGTGCTTAGTAATTATCTGTTGATTTATTGGAATAAATGTGTTTTCTTTTGAATCAAATGCGATTCCACTGACTCACCAACACATGCCTTAGATTACTTACCCATTAGAGGAATAGGTTTAACAGCTATTTGTTTGAGCACCTAATGTGGACAGGGCACTGTTGAAAGTGTTGGGAGAATATAAAGGGTGTCCTATATCACCTATATTCTTAAAGACAGTGAAGAGTGGATGAGACATACACTGTGCACACAAAGCTATAATTGAATGCAGAGTGTGATAAATGTTATTCATTTATTCATGAAATATTTATTGCCTATCAATTATTAATACATTCCAGGCACTGGGAATTAAATGATGAGTAAAAGAGGTATGGCCTTGTCCCCATGGAGCTTCCTATTGTGGAGGAAGGCAGGTGTTAAACTACTGGTTAGACAGTTATTTAATTATAATTGTGCTATGTGCTGGAGAGGAAGAATGCATGCACAGTAAGAAACCTGTGTGGAAACATAGGTGCCAACTTTGGCCAGGATGGGAGGATGTGGGACACAGCTGGGAAAGTTTCCTACGCAGGAGACTTTGATCCAGATTGGTGGGAAGACACGCCTGGCCCCCAAGAAGGGAACTGGGCTCCCTGTCTCATTATAATTATGCTAAGCCCTTGGTGTGGAGGCTGAACATCAGCTAAAATGCAAAAGCAAAAGGCATGAGGAATGAGTTTTTAGTAGCAGCATATTAAGCGATATCAGTCTGTGAGTATGCTTCACACTGAGAAAATTCAAAGGTTTCACAGCTTAGTAGCTAGTTGCAGATCAGAAATAGAGGTACATGGTGCTGGGGGCTGGGAGGTGGGGATGAGAGCTCAAAAGCAGGGAGAGACAGAGAGACAGAGAAAGAGATGCACAGGGATACACAGAGGAGAGAGAGATGGAAAGCAAGATAGAAAGAGGCAGCGACTACCTAGTTAGGAAGGATTAGGGAGAGGAGCATTTAAGACGCTCAGAGAAGGATGAGATGGGATTCATCTAATGGGGTGGGTAGTGGGGAAGATGCTATTTCGGGACGGGAAAGCAGTTTGAACAAAACCCAGGAACAAAGAATATGCAAAGTGTGTATGGGAAAGAGTACATATGCACTTTTCTAGACACTGAAATGTGCTCAGTCAAGTGAGGGCCAAAGGGCATGGAGAAATGAGATGAAACCCAGCGTAGATATCTCTGTGGGCAAAGGAGAAGCCATTAAAAGTCTTTGACTTAAGAGCCCAGCATAGTGGCATGGGCCTGTACCTCAGCTACCCCTGAGGCTGAGGTGGAGTAGTTCGCCACAGGCACATGCCACTGTATGTGGATTGCAAGAGCCCAGGGGTGCAAGGCTGTGGTGAGCTATCATCACACCACTGCACTACAGCCTGGGTGATAGAGCAAGACCCCATTTCTTAAAAAGGGGAGAAAAAAAAAAAAGGTCTTCAGTACTAGGAGTCCCATCAGAGCTGTGCATTAGGAAGATTAATCTGTCAGAAGTGCACAGGATGGGATGGGTGGGAGAGGTAGGAAGGAAGGGTGGCAGCCCCTCCACCTCCCTCACTGCGTCTTCCTGGTTTACCACGGACAAACCGGTCAATAAATCGAAGTTTTAAAATAGTCCCCTGCCCACTCTTTCACAAGAAATGGGTGATTCATTTTTAGCGCTGTTCATTATTGCTTTTCTTAATTACCAGGCAGGACTGATCCCTCACTGAAGTATGGAGAGAGCACATCCCCGTCCCTCAAACTGTCAGGAAACCATGGCTGTTCAAGAACTACTTATTGAATTTCCTCCCCTTTTGCTTTTGCTTTTGCTTTTGCTTTTGGTGGCCTGATGTCTTTGGAAGCTCTCTTCGTCTGCCAGGCTGTCAAGGAGAAGTCTCCTCCATCACCATTGCCATCTCCGTTTCTGATTTCACACCCTTTCAGTCTTGGCTGGCTGAGGCCTGCCAAGGATCTGGACCACAGGTGTCTGTGCAGGCCCAAGTGGCCTCCTGTGGAGGGGAGAGGGGGTGCAACATCAGCCTCACATATAGACTTTGATTTGGCGTCAGAAGGGCTCTGGCCCCTAAATGTCTGTGTCCCAGCCTGCTGATGTGTCTAAAATTCCACCACAAGAGTGGTGATGTTTGGGCCATTTCAGAAATAGCGTAGCATCCTTAACAGCTGCTTGTGGGTGAGGTCACAGGCAGCCAGAAAAGCCTTCCTCTCTGCCAAAGAATTGTTTCTAATCTTGACTCCACTACCAATAACTGTGACTTAGGAAATTGGACTAAAATGGCATTAATATCGACTCTTCAGAGTAACCGGAAGGCATCAACAAATAATCTCTGATGCTGTCATGTGGCATACCAAGTTCACACCTGGCTTTCTGTAGATACCATTCTGTAAGGCCGTGATTCTCCCATCATGCTCATGGGTGGGAATCACTTGTGGAGCTTGTTGAATGGACATATGTCCAGGCATACTCAAGCCCCAGATTCTGATTCAGAGAGTGGGAACAGGCCCCAGAAGTCTGTGTGTTTAGCCACCTTCCAGGTGAGTCTGATGTAGATGGTGCCTGGAGACTTGGAGCCACCCTGCTGCAGGTGGAATGTCTCAGAATTCATCTTCCTCTGCCTCCCATGGATGATACTACACGGTTGATACCAGCCAAACTGGGTCTAGTTCCTCTTCAAAGGCTAATATAATATACTAAACACAGAACTTTCTCAAACTCTGATATTGCTAAACATTCTATGTCCTTCTCTACCTGCACCCCCTACCAACCTTTTCCCCAATCAACTATTTCTCTACTTACAGCTATGTATATTCATTCTCACTACTGGACAGAGTTATCCAAATGCTGGTGGTTGGTGTGGCTTTCTCTCAATTCCTTCCAAAACTAAATGCCTTCTGGCCTTTTGGTATTAGCTGCCTGGAAATAGGGGTGGTTACAGAAGGGATTATGCAGTGTTTGGCTTTCAGCAGAAAGAAAACTATGTCTCTATTGAACACCTACTCAAAAGGCTTTCCCTGCTACAGAGGAAATCATTATGGCAAGATAAATTCTCATGTCCTAATATCCAATATCATTTCTGACTGTAGCCTTCTTGAATTCTGCTTTAACAACGTTTTATACCCATTTATGAATGGGCTACAAAAGCATATTATAAATTATCAGGTGTTATACATGTAGACAATATCATTATTTAGTTTATGTAATTGCAAGACCTTCTTATGATGTAAATGCCTCAGGACAGAACAAGGTCGGTTTTGTCTAAGGCCTACCTTGTGACATCTATATGCTTTGCTCAGTGAATCTTTGGAGGGGGTCACATAGTGCTTTTCCTGCCATACAAAACCCATTCTCAGGGGCTCTTAAATGAAAACCAAGTCAAATAATGGACATTTGCCCTTGTGTAAATATAGCTCTACAAGTGGTGGGGGCCTTTGAGTTGTGCTGAGGTTAATGGTGAGGCTCCTGACGTCCCTGTCTGCCCCACCCTGCTCAGCTGCCAGCAATGATAATCGGCCTCCTGCAGTCACTGGATGGTATATTTAGAGCCTCTCCCCAAGAGTAAGTGGGATCTCAAAATAGACTGCTTTGCCTGTGTGTGACTGGGTTGCAGCCTCCAAATCTACACCTGAATACATGAATACATGTAGCCCGTAGCCAGTACACAGTGGTTCTTAGTACATGTCCGTTCAACAAAATCCAAACGGCAATGACTTGGTCTTAGAGGCTAGGCTGTATTTTAAAATTTCCTCCTCTCTCTCTCAGGGACTTGAACGGACTTAACTGAGCTCTAATGCTGACATCTACTTCTTTGGCTGGGATTCCTTGGATCTGGACCCAGTCTAGATTAGAGTGTCCCATATTTGCACTGCTGTCTCCTCTCTAGAGGGGACCAGATGTTTTCCCCTGGTCTCAGCCCTATTCTCTCAGTGTGGTCACAGTTGTTCTGTATTCTGAGAGCTCCCATGGGCATTGCAGCTGTGGTTGAGTTGTTTATGACAGAAAAGCTTTTGTGATCATCATTTGTCTGGGAACCGAGAGATGGCGGCATCTATGCAGTGGTTCCTTCTACCTTGAAAATTTTGTAACTGGGGTTACCTAGTTTGGAGTTAAGGGTAATTATGTTACTCTTAACTCATAGATTATAGCTCCATAAGAGCAGAGATAGCATCTGCCCTGTTCATTGTTGTAATCTCAGCATTACAACAATTACAATGTTGTAATTCAATAAGCATTTATTAGGCACTTACTGTGTACAAAGCAAAATGCTACATTCTTTGACAATATAAAGATGAATATATGATTGTCCCTGAACTCAAAAGAAGATTCCAGTTTAACAATTAGTTTTGATACCAAGGGAAATTAAATTCATGCTGTAATGAAGATGTAAGGATTTTGAGAGAACAATGGAAGTATTAACTACTTGTAAGGGAAGACTTGATAGAGGGACTGGCCTTTAATGAGCAAGATTTTGACAGCAGAGGCAGTGTTGTGGGAGCATGCTATGCTAAGGACACAGTGCCAGGAAACCTCAAGTCAGTATATTCTACGTCTGCACAGCAGATGGCCACAGCCACCATATCTCCCGCTAAGCAAGAGCTTCTTGGGTTCATAAGCCCCAATTGTGTGTATTAGCAGATGGGAAAAGTGGATCTTATTAGTTCCTTGGAATTATCCAGGGAAACAGTTTCTCATTTTCTCCTGATGGGTTTTTCTTAGCTTGTTATGAGAATATTCTCTTGCTGCAAGTCAATGGTTCACAAACTCATCTGCACATTGGAATCACTGGGGTTCTTTTGGTAGTTCCAAAACCCAGACCACAATCCCACATTAATTGAATAATCTCTGGAGGTGAACATGGGTATGAGTAATTTTTTAAGCTTCCTGGATGATTTCAACTTGCAGACAAATTTGGGAATCATTTCCTTAAGGCAAATTCGGTCAGTTGATTTCACCAGTGACTTCAGCAACTAGCTATGATACAAACTTATAGTTGGTTCCTAAGCCACGTATGACACATTTTAGATTTAATTTGTGCTTTTGGACAGGCCTTTTGTAAATGGCTCAGTTTTGGATCATAGATGAAACTGTTCTAATTTAAAGCTAATCATCAATCTTTCTGATTTAGGCGCCTCATTTCCATCGTCAGTGAGTCTTAGTCATCAAGACTGATGTACCACACTAATGCCAGCATTGAACCTGTCCACATAGGAGTCTGCTTCCAGGAAAAGGAGCTCATGAAAATGAAAATTAGGCTGTTAAAAACTATTGGAACCTAGGAATGGGAACACTGACTTCCTCATGCCCAGTGCCCTGGAGATGACATGAGGACATAGCATAATCAACAAACTTTTATTCTTTCATTCATCATGTATTTACTGGGTTTCTACTATGAGTTAGGTTCTGGTGTTAAAGGCTTTAGGAGCTACAAAAATGACTCAGACTCAGTTGATAGTCATCTAGTAAGAGGGTTTTTCAGGTGCAGTCATGATAATCACACAAGAAGGAACATATTGAGAGACACAAGAATGGTGAGTTACTTGGGGGTGTCATAGAAAAATGGCGAGTCATTGATCTGGCCAGCAATGAAGGTGAGGCAAAGCCAGAAAGGATGGTTTTCTGGCAGCACAGAGCCCAAAATTGACACGGGCATGTCAAGCAAAGAATCATGGGTGAGACAATGAAACAATGGAACTCACTGGGGGTCGGGGGTGGAGGGTAAGAATGTTCAGAGCTCCCATGTTAATGGCCAGACCATGGTTAAACCTCCCATGTTAGATGGTTCAGATTTCCCATGTTAGATGGCCCAACCATGTTGGATGGCTCATGTTAGATGGCCAGACCATCTAACATGGGAGATCTGAACATTCTTACCCTCCAGCTTCTCGGACGCACTGACTTCACTCCCTCCTCAGGGCTGTTAGACCAATTTTTCTCTCTTTCTGGTCCATCCTCTCTTCATCCTCCTGCTTTCTTCCCCAGACTGGATCATAGTCATCCTTTAGATCTGAGTGTAACTACCATTTTCTCAAAGAAGTCTGCTCTGACCTTCCAATTTAAATGAGATTCCCCTGCTGCAATCTTTCATCTCATCCAGTTGTTTTCCTTCCTAGCTCTTATCATGGTTTATGCTGGTATATATGTGTCTGTGACTATTTGTTTAATATCCATCTCCTCTATTGGGATGCATAAGTTCCATGAGGTCAGGGACTATGTCTATCTTTCCCTTTAGTATATCCCCACTGGTTGTCAGATAATAAGTTCTCAGTAAGTGCTAGCTGAATGATAAGTGAGTAAGTGATTAACAGCAAAGACAAAAAAAAACTATGTATAGGAGAAACCCCATCCCCATTAACATAAACATAGATAGGAAACACATCATTAATGAAAGAAGGATTGTGATTTCACGAAAGACACATTTACTAGATGGCAGAGTTGGGGACCTAGCTTTTATACCCATTTCTTTCACTACCTAGTTGTGAGACTAGATCCAAAATCCAATTTGTTAGAGTAACTGTCTTTCATTATCTGATTTCATAGTCTTAGTCTCAAATTGCCCATTTATAAAACTGGGGTAACAAAGCCTGCCCTATTTAAGTCTAGTATTGGGGATAGCACATTGAAACTTAATGTACTATTATGTAGGTAAGGTATTACAAAAATATAAAAATATTAATACATAATATTAGTATGGAGATATTTGCATCTAAATTCTACAGCTAATGTTTATTGGTCATTGTCAAATGGATGAGTTTGGTTTTTCATTTATATTTGCTGCAAAATACTATTTTATATCACCATGGGACAAAAGAAAAAACAAGAGCAGATGTAAAGCTATATACTTTGATTACCAGGGTGAATATAAGATATTATTGGCCAAATTTGTGTCAAACAGTCACACATACTAGTCAAAATCCAAGCTCTTTTTGTTTACTCAAAGGCACTAGTGGCTTTGTAAAAGTAGAACATATTATTTAAGAGGACTAGATAATTAGCCTTGACAAGAAGTAGGCCAAGAATTCCTGTGAATGAATTAGCTAATTCCTACTATACACATTGAGCATTTGGTCTTTCACTTGACATCCTAACGAGAATTCAGTAACAGCTGGCAACACTGTAGTGACCGAAGTCACTGGAGTTGTTTGAGAAGGGCTTAGGTTAGAAATACCAACCACTTAGGATAACGTTGTTATATCAATAATGGTCTTAAGGAAGACATAATGGTGCTAAGAAAAAAAAAGTGGGTTAAAAAGAAAAAAACACATTCATATTTCTTGATCTTATAGCAGAGCTTATGGTTTGTTATGGGATATTAAGCCATATGGAAGGTATCATAAGAAAAGCATACTGGGGTACTCTTTGGTATATTGTTTTTGACATATTTAATTGTGTAAAGCATGTTTGATACAAAAATATTTGTTGAGCACCTATTGTGTGTTTTAGCACTTTAGGTGAGAAAACAAAGACACATAATCCGTTATCACTATATTTGAAGAGTTAATGTTATGAAGATAAGACATATTCAAATGAAAGATAAATAACCATTCCTTGCCATTTCACTGGGGATGCCACAAGGCCGTACACACTAAGTGTCACCTGAACACACTGGACAATAAGTTTTGTCAGACCAGGTTAGGGAGACATCTTTTTGGATAAGTGTGGTCATGGTGGGAACTGGGCTGGAACTTGAATGATAGGTAAGAATTTTAGAGATGAGAATAGGTAAATGGGTATGGACAATGAACTATGTGTTAGTCCTTTTAGTGTTGTCATAAAGAAATACCTGAGGCTGGGTAATTTATAGAGAGAAAATGTTTAATTGGCTCACAGTTCTGTAAGCTGTTAAAAAAAAAAAGCATGGGGTCAGTGTCTGTTCAGCTCCTGGTGAAGCCCAGGAGGCTTTTCAATTGTAGATTATAAGACACTTGCTTCAGATACTACTATGGAGAAAATGGACAATTATGGAATGGGTGATGGATCAGTCTGCATTCAGTTTTAAAGTTGAAGGTGATATTGGAACCCATGTAGCTCTGCTCCATCATTTTACAAATGAGAAAAAGGACAGGAGCCACAAAGTGACTTGCTTAAGTGATAGTGGAAGGCAAAGGGAGAGCCTGTGTGTCACATGGTGAGAGAGGGGTCAAGAGAGTGGAGGGGGAGGTCCCAAACTCTTAAACAACCAGATCTCCTGTGAGCTAACTGAGCAAGAACTCACTCATCACCAAAAGGATGGCACTAAGACATTCATGAGGGATCCACCCCATGATCTAATACCTCCCACTAGGCTCCATCTCCAACATTAGGGATCACATTTCAACATGAGATTTGGATAAAGAAAACATCCAAACTATATCAAACTAGAAGTTGGAATGAACATACCGTACCCCTACAGTGGGCAAAACAGCCAGATCCAAAGCAACTCTCAGAGAAAGGGAAGAAAGAAAACCAGGAAAATATTAATTCTTTGCATTTGTTTTACAAAGCCATCGTATAGAACTTTGCAGTGTAAAAATGAGCATGTGCCCAACTCTCGTCACATATCATTCACAAAACCAAAACTAAAACCAGAAACCTCAGTAAAGCTGGCAGCATGGATGTTTTTCCCAGAGAGTGTGTATCCCAGGCCTTGTGATTACTGCCCCAAAGCACTTTCCTCTACATAGAGCTCACATGATAGGCTGAGACACCCCACAAATGGTGAGCCTTTTCCATGCCAGGTTAGGATTTGGTTTTACTTCTGTGAGGAAAAGAAATAGACAATGTACTGAACTTAGAAAAAGGTGAAGAAAGAGTCTATCTGTTGGTGGATTAACCATCAGATCATCTTGACAATGACCTTGGACAAGTCTGTAGACTGTGATTTTTAAAGAACGGTTTTTGAATACTTGAGTACTTGGAAAAACCCTTGCAAGCACAAGTTCACCAAAAAACCAGTTTAAGTAACTCATTTCCTTTTCTGACATGCATACAATAGAAAACTGTAGATTACAAGACACTTGCTTCAGATACCACTATGGAGAAAATGGACAATTACGGAATGGGTGATGGATTAGTCTGCATTCAGTTTTAAAGTTGAAGGTGATATTGAAACCCAGGTAGCTCTGCTTCATCATTTTACAAATGAGAAAAAGGACAGGAGCCACAAAGTGAGTGAATTAAGGTTACATCCTCTTCCTCCTTGACCTCCTCCTCCTCCCCATCATTTGCATCAAAGTAGATTACATGTATCGAGCATTTAGTATTTATCTGGCATATTTCAAGTGCTTAACATGCATTGACTCATTTAATCCTCACGGTAGCCCTATAAGGTAACTGAAGCTCAGGGAGATTTAGTCATTTGCCAGCATTATGAGACTGTGAGCATGGGAGCAGGGATTTTCACCCAGCAAGGTTGGCTTGTGAGTTGGTGCTTCTACTACACATATAGCCTTTCAAGGCCGTATAACTAGTGAGTAGCAGAGCAAAGTGTCTAAGGCACTAATGAATGGACTTTTTAGTGATATAAGATGTTGTCTTTGCTATGTCCATGTCAACACTTTTATCAATGAGTTGAATCAAGTATGAAAAAGCAGTCCATCAGATTTTCAGAAGTCATGGAATAGGGGTATGAATAAGAAATACTTTGTACAACAGAAGCAGGATCCCAAAAGATTTGGGATGATGAAGGACGCCAAAAAGTTTTAACTTCAGAGGAATATAGGAAGCATTTCATGTAGGTCCCAAAACCAATTGCCAGAGGATGGGATGAAGAATGTATATAAGAGAACACAACTTGGGGGAGGTAGGGGTGGGGGAGATTTTTATGAAGTTGGTTCTACATGAATTAACATGCAGAGCTGCCCAGCTAATGCAAGTGAGCAAATGGTCCTCCTGTATTCTACATTACTTATGTCCACTGGACTCTCATCCCAGCAACAGTCAAGGCAGCTCTGGGCTCTCCAAAGTTCTTTACAGTGATGGCCTGGATCTTTCTTCCTCCTTTCTGACATGCTTTTGGTCTGATTCCCCATTTTGACCTCCTCCTTTGTCGTCACGACTTTGTTCCTGTCTCTGCCTTTTATTCTACACTTTTGTTTTGGCTTCTCCTAGCATTTGAATCTTGATTTTTTTCTATGGGAGTCTGAGTTGACTTGCCTCTTTGGCTCTCTGTCTTGTGCTGCATCAGGAGAAAATCTCTTATCATTTTTCCAGCCCGTCAGAGCTCAGCCCATGAAACGGACCTTCAGTGAGTATGTTGACAGCATCCCATCACCCTGCCAACACATATACCATGAGGAAAAGGTTTGGACCTTATCCAGAGGATTGCATCCAAGTCTGGCCAACCCCCTTCCTCACTGTGAGGGTATCTATGTAAATTGAAGTACATTATTAGTAAAAGGATAGGTTGGTAATAGACATGAACACTTGGTGATACATAGAATTACTGAAAGAGCCAGAGATGCTGAGGGAAAGGGGGATTATGGGCACAGCAGATCAATCTCAGGATATGTAGAGGATCCCACTGCGAAAGACTTTTTTTTGTCTTTCAGGCTTCTCTTGTGTGGCCCCTGGGAGCAGTCTAGCACCTGTGGGCAGAAGCTGTAGGGAAAAAGAGCGGATTTTATCTCTATAAGAAACTTTCTTGTGGTGAAAACTGTCTAGAGATGGAATGAGAAAGTGGTGAGCTCCCCATTATTGGAGGTGTTCAAGTATAGGCTGAGCGGTGACTTGTCATGAAAGTTCTATGACAGACCCAAACGTCAACGAGATGCTTAGATTCTTTGATCTCAGGTCAGTTCCACACAAGACAGGCTCTGGGTCAGTGAGGACCCCGTGGTGTTTTTGAACAGGTGGCAGGATAACAATGGTATATAAAATAAATGCAGAGAAAGACCTTCACATCAAGCCAACCCCTCCTCCCTACCTGTAAGTTTTCCACCTGAGTGAGCTCTGGCTCCAACTGCACTTGTCAACCTCCCATTATTAGAGCACAGATAAACGCTTCAGGCCACCCAAGCAGGAGAGGCCCACCTCAACTTAAGGGCTGCTCCATTTTAGTTTTCTGTAGCTGGAGATTGATTGAGTGTCACGCTTTTCCAGTCTTGGGCTTCTGAAAGGGCCCTATTCTCAATTGAACCCTACCCCCTCCTCCTTTCACAGATCAAATACCAAGTACATTGGACAGATAGAAGCTCGAATGAGAAAATACATTTTAATAAAACCCCACTGATTTTTGTGGATGCAAGTCAAGGAACAGGCACCTAAAGAGTCTTCCATCCCCTGCCGTCTCCCCCTTCTCTCCTGACCTACCCCGGGCGGTCATACATCGATTGGCTTCCTAGATAATAGATCGTGCCACCCGGCAGGGACCTCTGGGGACGCGCCGGGAGCTGGAAAAGTCGCACGCAGCAGCCCAACCCTGAGTTAATCAAACTAGCAACAGGATCTCAAGCAGCAGCGACGGCGGTGGCAAGAGTAGCGGTGGCGGCGGCGGCGGCGGCAGCATTATGCGTGATTACTGACAGGCACCAGCTGCTGCCGCCACAGCCGTCTCAAACGCACTATGTGGACTCTCCGATCTAGAGGCAGATTCCTGACTAATCCCAGAGGGCTGGCCCAGCCTGTGCTCCCCGGGCTGCTAGGAAGCGATGACCACTCTTGTTAACCCAAGTTGAAGAAAGCCAGGCTGTGCCTGGGAGCCGGGAGAGGCTGTACTCTTTAGAAGCCGCACAGGAGAGGAACATGAACTGAAGAGTAAACATGTATGGAAATTATTCTCACTTCATGAAGTTTCCCGCAGGCTATGGAGGTAAGTATCTCCCTTGGGCTTCACTGCTTGGACTTGTATGAGAGACTGAGAAGAAATTGGGAAATACGAATGACTGGATTAGTATTGAATTAAAAGGAGAACATATATGTTTATATGCATATATAGTGTGTATATAGCGTTTCTGTGCATGTGTGTGCACGCGTGCATGAGAGAGGAGAGGAGGCGAGAATGGTCGGTAGGTGAGGATACATTTGCATATCAGAATGAGGATATGGGGATATTCTAAGGAGAGAGTAAACCAACATGCTTGAGAATGTGTCTGAGACAAAGACAGAATAAGAGCATTGTTACAACCCAGTGTGTTTGTGTGGGTGTGAAAAGTGGAAGAGTTAACGGGGAATTACTATGATGTTCCTATTAGCCAACTTGTAATGAGAAAAAAATGTGATTAAAAAGGTTTTGCCTATCTTGGGGGTTCCTGGGATACTTTGTAACAAGGGCATGATTGTTTTACTCAAAAGCAGATTTCCCTGTAATTGGATTTTTAAAAAGAAAACATAGTGTTTTAATTTGTTACTGTGTTTTCCTTTCCCTGTTTTCTTTCCTTTTGATTTGCTAATAGCCTCTTCTCTCCTCCCCTGCTGCTGCCCCCAATTCTATTGCAAGGGTTGCTGCAATCACTTCCACTCTGGGGGTAGAGATCTGGGAATGGGGGGCTGGGGCTCTTAGAGAATTGGCAAACTGAAGATTCAAGTCACCGTGCCAGGCAGGGCAGCCCAGTCACACTTCACAGAAGCTTCCGGAGACTAGGTCCTTAGGCTGCCTTAACGCCCTAGCACATCCGTCCCAAGGATCCCTTGATTCAGTGACAGAAACAGTACAGCCGCCCAGCTCTGAGTAAATGGAAGCAACAGCTGACCAACTGGCCTCTTGCTTGTCAGTTGGAGGCATGTAGCTTATGTTGCTGGGAGCCAAAGGAAGATTCTGGCAGGCAAGACAAAGCAGAAATTCTTATAAGGTCTTGAGAATTGAAAAGTCCCTGCTCTCTGGACTTCCTCCGTGGACCAATTCATCAGAAGCCTTGGGAGTAAAGCTTGCCTAACTCAGCTGGGCAGAACCCTGTGGGAGGCATGGTAAAACACTGCAAGGTAGAAGCGATCTCTGTCACCAGGAGGTGTTAGACCTGGGAGTTTGCACATTCATTCAGGGTAGTTTTTATGAAGCAGGCATGGTGTTGGGCACTGGGAACACAAATGTGAATAAGACACAGTCTCTGCTCTTTGGGACTGGGGCAGGTTTGTTACACAGACACATTATAATACTGCATGGTGTGTGTAATAGCAAACGCCTGGGTAGGTTGTACTTGGACTTGAGGTGAGGGCCATGGAAATGCTCCCGAGGTGATGTTCAAGTTCTTTGGGCCAGTCTGATGACAGAGTGAGAGCGGTGGCCAAAGCTGTGTCCTGGGCATTTGATCTCTAGTCTATGTTTGGGCTCCAGATGTGAAAAGCCTCCTCAATTCCCACCTCAGTCCCATTCAGAGCTGAGAATTGCTTTTTCCTTTACATCTTAGTTCATTTGTGAGAGGTGCATGCTCATTTTTGGCCAGATTCGTGGGCCTCCCAAGGTCTGTGAGACTATGGCTTCATTAATGCCAAAGAACCCTTGTAGACAGTTGGGTGAATAAAAGAGTTGAAGCTAGAAATATTTAGGGAGAGAACTAAAGTAAGAGCCAGAGAAAGAAGATCTAGTTAAAATTCCATGGGGGCTGGAATCTTGGAATGTTAGCATCCTAAGGACCTGAAACAGTGTCTTAGGTTCTCATTTTATAGATGTGTAAAATGAGGCTCAAAGGAAGGCAGGGACTAGTCCAAGTTTACATGGGGCTGAGCTGCAGAACATTTCCAGAAAACCCCCTTACTCAAATTTATATTATTGCTTTAATATAGTGAAAAGAGCACGAGGAGGAGGGGGCAGTACTGAGTTTGGTTCCCAGTTTTTCACTTACTAGCTGTGTGACCTTAGGCAAGCTAGTGAACTTCTCTGAGCCTTAGCACCTTTCTCTCTAAAATGGGATTTATAATCTCATCCTTAGAGTATTGTGAAAATTAAATGAGCTAGCATGTGAAAAACAGCTGCTACAGTGTTGTCCATATATTTGCTACCTAATACAATATTTTCTTCCCCTCTATCTTGCTCAGGGACTAAAACACAAAATAGTTAAAAATCAGACATTATTGTACAATAATAAATATGGAATCTGGGAAAATAAAATTAAATCCACAAAGACCCTCACATTTTGCTGTCATAGATTTTCATAATTGTGGGGGCTCTGGTATTCAGTGTAATTAGATTTCAGATAGAAGGAAACACAGTGGTTCAGCTATGGAAGGAAATAGTTCAGTACAGCATAGGGAACTTGAGGGGAAAGGGTCATGTAGGTTGTCTACATGTCTCCTCTAACGCTACTTTTCCTTGTCATTCTTGAGGGAGGAGAACAATTATTTTGTTTAGTTCTGTTGACGTTTTCCATTTTGTTGGCATGCACCAGTTTAAGAGGAGGCCTAAATGCTGAGCCAAAGGACTCCACCCCCATCTGCAGGGAGGTCTGTTTGAGAACTTTCTGTGATGAGGGAGAGGGATAGAGGAGGACTCACCGGCAGGCATAGGGGAAATTGCAGGATCAGAGTGGACGTCACCTTCGGCCTCTAACTTCCCCTGCCCCAATGCAGCAAGTTGCACTGCACTTATTAAAATATTTGGTGTATAACCGCCTGCCCTTTTACATATTAGCACATGGAATTACAGAGGGTCCCCATGATTTGTATAAGAATCTCCAGGAAGGAAGGTCATCTTTTGGAAATAACACCAGAGATTTGTGTCTGGGACCATGCTTACCGGATGTCAGAGCATCATCTGACCAGTGAACAAGAGATTGCTCAGACTGGCCAAAGTGTGGTGGCTACCTGGGTGACAGTGGCTCCACAAAGGTGCCCAATCCCCCAGCTTTGGGCCCTACCATGTGATGATGAGAGAACCCTTCTCTTCTCCTTCACTGCCAAGTCCAGGGTTTGCCAGCTGCTCGGTAATAGGTTTGTTTTTCTGGGATGAGACAGTTGCTGTCTCTTAGAAGATGGCAAAACAAAGCCTGTAATCCCCCCATCCAATTGTGCAGTAATCCTCAGGGTGAGAAGGAGATCAGGGAGAGAGAGGACTTCTCCCATTTCATTTAACAAACACACTGTAACACTAATGCTCACTACCGTTGTAAGCACTTTACCAGCCTCGGCTCATGTAATCCTCATAACAACCCTAGGAGTGGGTACTGTTACCATTGTTCTCATACTCCTTTTAGAGATGAAGAAACAGAGGCATTGAGAAGTGAAATAACTTGCTTAAGGTCTCATAGCTAGAAAATGACACAGCCAGGGATTTGAACCCAGGCAGACTAGCTCCCAGAGTTCACACTGCTGAGCTGCCTCTCACAGCTTCTGTGAGTGACACATTTGTTCTGCAAAGCCAGGGGCAGCAGCACACCCCCAGGGAGCTCCTCGTGCCCCAATCCGACCTCAGAAATGCAGCCTCAGCACTGACTGGTTGTTGCAGAACCAATGAGCTGGTCATTGAGGAATAAGCTGCACGATAGGTTAAGAGACACTGAAGAGCAACAGTGATCTCTGCAGAATTAATTGGTGGCTTCTCTTGGGGACATACTGATTTACAAAAGACCTGTCCAACTGACCCTGGCCATTCATGTAGAATAATTGCTTTTTCACCTGAAAATAGCCATAGAGAAGGGATTGAGTTGGACGTGCTTTTATGTGTGCGTGTGCATGTGTGTGTATATGCTAGAACATATTTTTCCCCTCCACAGATATGTGGGTGGCTAATTGGAAACTATCGTGGGCATAAGTGGTTAAGGTTTATGTGGAAAGTAGTAACTGTTTATGAGATTTAGGAAGAAACATATTTAGTATAAACTATTTTCTAAAACATTTACAATCTCACCAAGATATAGAGAACTGAATAGCAACTGGGGGAAGAAATTGTGCAAAGAGTAATCTAAATGCCCCACCTCTTCCTTCCCCTCATTATGAAGCTTCTAGGTCTGCAGAGAACTTAGCCACCAGCATTGGATGGCGGGTGTGCCAGGGGCTCCCAGAGGAAGCTAGTGTTTTCTCCTCTTTTTAAAAGTAGAAGACATAAAGGCCCAGGGAATGAAGTGAATTTTCTAGAATGCATGGGCTTTGATGGCTCTCATGAGATTCAGTCCTGGCTCAGTGATCCTCAGAAGAAAGTGAAAATACAGGTTGAGTATCCCTAATCCAAGCATCTAAAATCTGAAATGCTTCAAAATCCAGAACTTTTTGAATGCTAAGATGATGCTCAAAGGAAAGGCTCATTGGAGCATTTTGGATTTCAGATTTCTTGATGATAGATGTTCAATTGCTAAGTATAATGCAAACATTCCAAAATAAAAAAAAATCCTAAATCCAAAACACTTCTGGTGTTAAGCATTTTAGATAAGAGATACTTAACCTGTATCAACTCATTTCATAACTGCAACACCACTTTAAGGTCGGTAGTTTTATTATCCCCATTATACAGATGCAAAAACTGGGGGACAGAGAAATTAATAACTTGCCAAAGGGAATTTGGTTTCTAAATGATACAAGTGGCATTCGAATATGAGGAAAAGCAGCAGATCCAGATTTTAATCCCAGCCCTACCATGTACTGTATTGTACTAGTCTGTAAATTCTTATAGCAGTTATCCAGCACAGCTCTTCCCACCCCTTCCCAATTCAATACTTGGCCTCTCCCAGGATTTTGACCCTGGGCCTTTCTCACTAGAACACTCCACAGTTTGACTCCAGCTCCTCACAAATTCAACTCCCAGTTTGGGTTCCCATCCTCAGGGCTCCCAGCGCAGCCTAATCTTCTTCTCCCTCCTTTTTCCACAAAAGAGCCACTCAGATACCAGGGATTAGCTAATATGCATTTCTTTTTCTTTTTCTTTTCTTTTCTTTTCTTTTTTTTTTTGAGACGGAGTCTCGCTCTGTCGCCCAGGCTGGAGTGCAGTGGCCAGATCTCAGCTCACTGCAAGCTCTGCCTCCCGGGTTCACGCCATTCTTCTGCCTCAGCCTCCCGAGCAGCTGGGACTACAGGCGCCCGCCACCTCGCCTGGCTAGGTTTTTGTATTTTTTTTTTTTGTAGAGAAGGGGTTTCACCGTGTTAGCCAGGATGGTCTCGATCTCCCGACCTCGTGATCCACCCGTCTCGGCCTCCCAAAGTGCTGGGATTACAGGCCTGAGCCACCGCACCCGGCCTGCATTTCTTATATTTGAATTATTATGAGCATTTTCAAAGGGACTTTCACATAAACATGTAGGCTGCACAATACCCTGAGATGGAATGGGAAGGTATTTTATACCTGTTTCACTGGTGCAAAGCTTTACATTTTAACAGATGTAGAAAACAAGATGTTAGACATTAAATTTCCAGTGAATGGGGAGCAGAGGGAAACTTTCTTCTGATGGGAAGGACACCTTCTCCGCTACAAAAGCTCTTTCTGGCTTCCTCAGTGGGGAAAATCAAGGAACATGTTGGGGAGTGGAGAGCATGTAGAAGAGGCCCTCCTTCTGCCCCTGGAGGCTCAGCCCTCTCAGCCTCTCAGTGGGAATGTGAGAATGAAAGTATGCATTAGCTGATGGGTTGATGCTGCTGCATGCTTCACGCAACCCCAGTTCGGACCAGCTGGCTAGCCTTTCGAAGCCACACAGGGCAGTTCCACCTGGATTCATGCGGCCCCCAGAGAAGGGCTGATGAGCTGCTCAGAGTGGGAGGTGGGGTTGCTTCTAGTACTTGAAGGAAGGGGGAAGGAGAGAGTGGCATCCCTGCCTCTCTCCCTCTCCTCCACCCCCCTCTTCCCCTCCCTCCCACTCCTCCCACCTCCCTTCACCCCCGCCTCCCTCCCCTAAAATCTGTAATGATGGAGGTAGTGAAAAGCAGCGAAAGATTGATAATCAGCCTCATTATTACCAGCATTATATATAATTATAGCAAAACCTCACTCATTTGGATCAATTGAGAGAAAAATCAGTCTAAATTCGTGACAAGTTGGCAGATTACTTTTAAATTACAATTTTATTACTTCTAAGTAACACATGTGAATAGTTTGTGTTTCAAGTACCACAAGCTAATGGTTACTCAGTGGGGATTTTAGAAAACCTGCTTTAAAAGATTCTTTTGTAATTAACACCCCGTTAATATGCTAATGTGCTCCTACCATGCTTTTCAAATTGCTTGAAAATGTATGTATCTTAAATAGACTCAACACTTTTACCATCTTATTTGCTCAACAAACATTTTTTATTATTGTTTTGTGAATGAACAAATACAAATTAGTTTATACCGTGACCAATTTAGTCACCAGTCTCAAATAATTATGTTGTAAATTAATAAGACCATGTTGGTTGCTTTTGTTTAGAAACCAGACTTTTAGAACTTGAAGAACCACCTCATTTTATGGAAGAGAGGTTGAGAGACTTGCCCAAGGGCACACAGGCAAAAACAGTAGGTCTTCTGGCTCCTGGGTCCAAGATTATTCCATCTGCTACATAATGCCTTACGTTCCCAAAACTCTTTATAAATATGTGCTATTTATTTCCATACCAATCACTGGGTTATCAGCCAAAAAATATTCGTTGAGCGCCTATTCTGTGCCAAGCCCTGTGCTTAATCCCCATATAATGGGGATAATAAAACTACCAGCCTTAAAGTGGTATTGTAGTTATGAAATGAGTTGACACAAGTTAAGTATCCCCTCATCCAAAATGCTTAACACCAGAAGTGTTTTGGATTTGGGAATTTCTTTTTATTTTGGAATATTTGCATTATACTTCCCAACTGAACATCTATAATCCAGAAATCTGAAATCCAAAATACTCCAATGAGCATTTCCTTTGAGCATCATCCTGGTATTCAAAAAGTTCTGGATTTTGAAACATTTCAGATTTTAGATGCTTGGATTAGGGATACTCAGTCAGAGTTGAGTCAATCTCAGCACTACAGATAGAGGGGCCCCTCCTGGAGGCCACCGTCTATTTCATTCAAACTTCAAACTGACAGTGTAGTCTGTAAGGCAGAAATTATTCCCATTAGACAGATTAGGAAACTGAGGTTCAGAATGATAAAGTGGCCCTTTTGAGGGCTTGCTGCAAATTGTTATAGACCTAGAATCTGAGTCTAGTCTAGCAGAATTTCTGTGAACATTTCTGCATATAATTAGTGACATTTGCTTGCACACCACCTTTCCCAGCCAGCACCAAATTATAGACCTTGCTGGTACAGATGGATATTATGCCATCCCTAACAAATGAGAGGCTCCAGGGGATCCTGCTAACGAGGACCGGCTGGCTGTCCCTTTAAGCCAATTCCTTATACTGGTACATCATGTACCAGTTAGTCCATGAAGGCAGATGTCAATGAGTGTTTGAAGCAGATGCCAATGAGGGTGCCCCCAGTTCTCTCCTCATTCTTGAAGTCCTTGAACATCAATTATGTGCACACCCAGCTCTTGAATCCATGACCTCTGTCCATTTCTCTCTCTGGATTTCTTGTTCAGATAGGCTCTATCTGAACGAGGCAACCTCTATAGATTGTCTTCTAAAGATGGCAGTCATCTTCAAATACAGAGAACTATATTCCTAGTCCCATGTTACCACTGGGTAATATTCAGAACATTATCTGTTCTCAGGTTCTAAATCCCTGAATTCTTTGAATCCATTCACTTAAACTCAGCCCTAAGAAAAATTTGCAGAAATAATTAATCTCCAAATGTTTTGAAGGCGTCAGAGCTTGTAACTAGTTTATACATTCTGCCAGGGCAGGGAATGGGCTTCATGCTCTTGGTGTCTTACACAACCCATGTACAAGCAGATGCTTAGCCAGGGATGCTGGCTGACTGACTGACTGGCATTCTCCATCAGTCTAGGACGTTCTTCCCCTCCTCTCCAACCTCTGCTCTCCACATCCCTGGGGCTGTGAAAACACAGATACTGTGAGCCCTGAACCCTCCAGGAGGCTGCTTCCCCATGACACTAGTGACCAATAAAGAGAAAAGGAGGAACAAAGGAGATGTTGAGTCACAGAAATGAAACCCAGGCAACCAGCCTATAAGAAACACTTCAAAATACTCATTAAGCACTTTGTTTCCCGTTCCTCTGACATCTTTTAAATGCTTTTTGAATTAAAGATGATAACAGGCCTCTTCACTTTTCAAGTTTGGATGTTAATTCTGAAATCCCAACAGGAGTTTGGGATTGACCTTTAACCTTGAAACTCTTGTTGTCCCCCTACTTCTGCCCCCATCTGGTTACAGTAGCTGATAAAAGAGGGCAAGGAACTCCAGGTTGTTCCATTTGCATTTGAGGAAATGGGGGGTGGGGGTGGGTCAGGACTTCTCAAGGTCACCGCCTGGGGCGAGGGTCTCCTGAAAATGATAGGAGTTGGAAGTCCCAGGTCATGGCTCCCTTTCTGTCTGACCTCATGAGTGCCTGCACTGGGATGATTTGTGAAAACATAATTTTCTGAAAATGGTGTTCCCTCCGAGGCAGAATCCATGTCTTATTTACTTTGTCAGCATCTCATAGTGTGCCATCTGACACTTTAAGAACAGGCCAATCTCCTCTAAGAAAAAGGCACATACCAAATTCTAGCTAAATTTAGTGCCATAGTCTCCAGATTTTCTGTAGAAAAGGGAACTAACTTTTATTATGTGTTTATAATTTTCCAGGCTTGATTTTATTTAACCCTCACACTGTGGAAGGTTAACCCTTGTGGTTGGTAGCATTGAGCTATTTTACCAAAGGGTGGGAGGAGGACTCACTGTGGCTCAGCCCCCTCTACTCCCTTTCCTGCCACCCCAGGTGGCTCCAAGGGGACTCAGGGGAACTCAGTTTGAAGACCACAAACAGCCACAGGTCCTGGGCAAGCTGTACCTGCTTTCCCCAGTGTCCTTGCTTGTAACTGAGGGGTTGAACTCGATGATCTGCTGGCCCCTCTGTGTAGCTTTGACAGTCAATCCAGCTTGGTGACAGGGAAGCTGGAGGAAGAGCAGTGTGGTGCTAAGGTGTTGGGGATCACTACTAACTGAAGAGCAATCAGAAACGGTAATGGTAATAGAACTTCTCCAGAATGATCCCCTAGAGGTCTGCAAGCTTATTGGAATGCAGCCATATCTGTGTGCCTTAGCTTACACATTGACTGTGGCTGCTTTCACACTACAAAGGATATTGTGAGTAGTTGTCACAGAGACGGTACAGCCAGCAAGACTGAAATGCTTACTGTCTGACCCTTGAAAGAAAAAGTTTGCCAACCTCTACTCCAGAATGCAAAATCGGGTTCCACATATTAAAATAAGTTGAGGTCCACCTGGAAAAATATTTTAATCCTTGTTTTATTAGCAACTTTGGGGGCCCAGTCCCGTGCCCCCCACTCCTAGTCATTTTGTTCATTTGCTGCAATTATGTGTGTTCTAAAGGAAAAGAATGCATTATGATCCATAAGTAAGTTGTAAAGAGCATAGGGTAAGAATTGAGTATCTTAGTTGTTCTTACACATAGTCCACCCATTTTGGGCTTATCTGGGCTTACCTTCCACTATCTCTCTTCCACTCTGGCAAGTGGCAAGCACAGTGCAGGAGTTCAGCACAGCAGCCCCGGCACGAGACTGCCTGGATTTGGATCCTGGCCCTGCTTTTTACCAGCTAGAAGGTCTTGGCAGTTTGCTTAATCTCCCTGTGGCTCCACTTTCCTGTCAGTAAAATGGGGATGAGGATACTAATAGTACCTTATTTCCAAGGGCCCTTGAGAATATTAAACAAGATGATGCATGCCATGCCCTTGGAAGGGTGCATGGCACATAGTAGGTGCCTAACAAATATTAGCCACTCCAAGCTGAGTATCCCTTATTGGAAATGCTTGTGAATCAACATATTTCAGATTTTGAATCTTTTTTTGATTTTGGGATATTTACATTATATACTTACTGGTTTTGCACTCCTAATCCAAAAATCCCAAATACTCCAATGAACGTTTCTTTTGAGAGTCATGTCAGTGCTGAAAAAGTTTTGGATTTTGAAACATTTTGGATTTGGGATTTCTGGATTAGAGATGCTCAACATGTATAAAGTGTTTAGAACCATGTCTGGCTTGTGGCAGTTGCTCAGTAAATATTAGTTATTGTTATTGTTACACAACAGAGGCGGTGACAGTCAGTTGTTGGTTGAAGTGCCTGTGCCTGGCAATCTCCTGCTGACCTTGCTGAGCAGCATGTCTGTGTTAAGAGTCGAGCCGGGAAAGGATATATGAGTAAATTTGCTACAGACAAAGAAAAATAAGCCACGTGTCTGAGCATCCTGTGATTGCTGGGCTTTCACACCATATCCCTCCCTTGGAGGAACAGAGGCAGGCTTTGGTGTGTGACACTTCCACCGTGGGAGAGATCAGAGTGGGACAGGGCCCCATGGTGCTCCCGTGACTTCATATGGAGACTCCTGACTCTGAAAAATGCCAAGTCTTTAGCTCTGTCCCTTTCCCCATGGGTGGGCATTAGCCATTATCAATGATTCATTACAAGTTTCCATTCCAACCTGAAGAGGGTTGCTAATGGGAGAGCAAACTCTCTACCCTTCCTGGCACAGCAGCAAAGGGGTGGAAACACCAAGCCATTTGCTACCTTGTCTGGCCAGTCAGAAAAACTGCATGCTTGACATTTTGCTTTTATTGGCTGAGGATGAGGTTGCTAAGCAACTTCCTTACCTTGGTAAGAATTCTGTAGTTCTAAGCACCCTGGCTTTTGTGTCCCCTTTCTCAGTAAGTCTCTCTCTCTCTCTCTCTCACACACACACACACACAGACACACACACACACACAGACACACACACACACACGCAATGCAATTCATTGTTTAGAGATTGGGGTTCTGGTAAACATCAGGGACATTGCTTTCTTATGCAAATAATTTCTGTTGATAAACTTTATACCTAGTTATATAAATTAATTAACAAAAAATTAATGACTTCATAGTCTCAGGAGCTCTCAGCAGTCCTCTGAGTTAGGCCTATTTGTCTCAATTTATGAATGAGGAAACTGCAGTTTATAGAGGTCATGTTCCTTGCTCAAATTTACATAGGTGAAAAGTGGCAGAACCTCAACCTAGAACTCTTTGACTTCCGAGCTCTTGTCTCCTCCTTAGTCCTGCATCCCTGAAACTATATTGCCATCAATGAACACAGGGACTTTTGGAGTCATTGTAGAGTTATGCACTCTACAGATTCCCTTCTCAGTTTTGGCTCCTGGTGACATTCTTAGCACCTTTAATTGGAATGCCAAATGGTTTGAAGGCCTAACATGGTCCAGTTGATGGTGACAGGTACCCCTCAGCACCTGGTCCAGACTCAGACCATTCCAGACCACCAACACCTGCACTTCTTTCTTTTCAGTGCCAATGAGCCAGGTCCTACCCAATGCTCATGAAACATTAGTGCTGGAAGGGATCTTACAGGTCACTGAGTGCCAGCTCCTTACTGGGGGAAACGAGACCCAGGAGGATGTAATGCTATTCTTGGGTATGTTACCAGGAGAGAAGAAAACCTTTTGAGGAACTCCACTAGCGCTTTTTTATTAGATAAGTTATTTTGCAAATAAAATCATTGCCTGAGCAAAGAGAATGAACTCTGCAGCCTACAGACTTGATGCATTTTCCAGGCATCTGGCATAGGTGGCTGGAAGATCAAGAGGGCACAGGGGAAGGCAGGGAGCAAGGTTGATGGGATGCCAGGGCCAGGGGTCACGTCACAGAGTGAATTGGACTGAGAGACTGGATCAGGCCGTTTGTGCTGTTGGTATCTTGTGCTACAAGATACCTCAGACTAGGTAATTTATAAATAATAGGAATTTATTGCTCACAGTTCTGGAGACTTGGAAGTTCAGGATCAAGATGCGAGTGGGTTCGTGTCTGGTGAGGGCCACTCTCTGCTTCCAAAGATGGTGCCTCACATGATGGAAGGGATGGAAAAATGGACAAATGGCGTATCCTCTGATGCAGAAGAGATGAAAGGGTCAGGCAGTTCACTGAAGTCCTGTCTTATAAGGGCATTACTCCCATTTGTGAGGGTGGGGCCCTCATGGCCTACTTACCTCCAAAAGGCCCCACCTGTTACTACTCTCTTATAGTTTAAATTCCAGCACAAATTTTGGAAGGACACATGCATTTAAATCATTGCAAGGACCAAAAGGGAGCATTAGGGAAAACCTTGACTTCAGATTTGGACTAGACTTATCCTAGGCTGAGGGCTAGACAGAGTTTACCCTGGATCAATTTGCAATAAACACCACTCATCCTTCAAACAGGAGCCTGCCTACTTGCAGCTGGTGCTGAAGGGAAACCTGTCAGTTTTCTGCCTAGTTCATAGCTTAACCAGAAGGCTCTTGATGGAGAAGGAAAAGAAATAAGATATAATCAGGTATCTGGAAAACTTGTGGTGCCTATTGATATTAGCTATAGTTTCGATGGGGCTGTGGGGAAAAAAAAAAGGAATGAGAGAGGCTGACAAAGACATCACAGACAGGTATGCATTAGTGTCTATTTGGGAGAATAGATGAATTTTCCATTGAGAAACACTTTTGTCATAAAAGTTATTGTTTTCCAACTTGTCTAAAAGCAAAGTTATTTATTTCTAAGAACTACTGGGCCATTGTGAGAGGCAAAGAACTAAAATGCATTTGTCTAAGATGTATTTGCCTTTTAAAATTCTATTTTATTTTTTAAAATGTAGTTATAAAATAGCCCACCTCTTCTGGGTCATTGACTCAACAGAAATAAATCACATTTTAAAGGCCATTGATAGCCAAACTTTAACTCATTATTTCATTGTATCTCAACAATGTACCATTCTCACCACTGCCCCGAGTAGTCAAGTTGCCTTACTTCTTATTAATAATGATAACAACAAAAATGTACTTTAAATTTCAAATCACTTTCACATCATTATCTCATTTTATTTTTGAAACAACTCATGAGTTATTCAAAGTCCATATTTGTATATTTTTGTGCAGGTTGATGTTTCTTAAACATCATTCCTTTGCATACTATTTTCATGATATTTTATATATCCTCTGTACTCAGACTTTTTCTTAAATCAATTTACTGTTTTTAAGAAAGCTTAAATAGCTATCTTTGGGAAGATAATTTTATAACAAAAAACGAGAGCTCAGTCCCTCTTGATAAATAACAGGAAACAAAACATAAATATAAAACTATTAATTTTCTTTTAAGTTTGCTGACATACCACTTAAAATGTCCTTTGTCACTGGTGGCAGAGGGATCACACCCTGGAACTCTTGAATTGATGAGTGTGAAGCAAACTCTTGCTCTTGCCTGTCCCCTCAGTCTAGGCCTGATGTCAGGCTTTGGTTCTTGACCCTGGGGGATAAAGAAATAGGAGGCGCAGTCTCTCTCAGATCTGTTTAAAGCAGAATAAAAAGGAAAGTTGCAGGGTGGTCTGGTCTGTTTTTGGCAAGCCTAAGCAAGAAGGGAAAGTCAATTTCCTTCAGATAGCTTGGTCATGGGGGAAGGACAGCTGTCTTCCCAGTGGAATTCATGGCTCCTCACCCATTGAGTCAGGGCTGGCTCCTAACTCACCTGTCACACTTTATCTTAGTAACAGACTCAAGGTATACATTGACTCGTTAAATGTCACAGCCCCCAGGGCCTCAGGAGAGTCTAAAACTGCTCTTTCCAATGAGTGGCCATCTGAAAAGAGTCTCTTGGTTTCCTTGGCTTTGAGTTCTTGAGTGCTGCCCTCTTTTCTCTCCTTCAGATGAACTTTCAGCTTGAGATCACTTCATAATTGAGTCATCTTGTACTCTTGGTGCAGATGGCTCTCCAATCGTCTTTGCTGTCCTTGACAATAAACACAGAGGAGAGCGTGGGTTTCAGATTGGCAGTTTGAATCGAGGCTTTGCAACTAACTACCTAGGCAGTGCCAGGTAATCTGATAGAGATGGAGAAACAAAACTGGGTGTGGTTTTTTCCTTTCTGTTTAGTGGGAAAGACAGGGGAATAAACAAATATGGTGATACAGTATAACAAATGCTAAGATACAAGTAAGGACAGACACTTTTAGGAGACAAAAAACGGCAGCAGACCAGACCAGGAACACCAGGAAAAGCTTCCTGAAGGAGGTGGCACTTAAGTTAGACCTTGAAGGTTGAATAAGAGCTTCTAGACAGTGGAGGCAGAGGTAAGTCACCCTGGAACGGCGAATGGTATGGGGTTAGATGGAGCCTAAGTTTTCTCATCTGCAAAAGGCTGAAATGATCTTCATAGGCTTATTGTCAGGATAACATTATGGAAATTGTCTGATGCTATTGAGAACAAATAATAAATATTTGAGTTATTCATTTTAACCACTTTGTCACTCCCCTGTGGGCCCGCAGCATGTATTTCCTCCTTGATTGTGGTACTTAGGACATGGGGTGTTGGGATTTACCTGTTTATGAGGTAATCGTCCCTGATAGACCAAAGCTCCATAGGTAGAACGAGGGTCACAGCTTCCTTGGAGTGACTTCCTTCTACAAGTAGTCCTTAACTAAGCTAGCAGAAGCTCCAAGAGAAACTGCAGGTTGACATTTTTTTCCAGTGGGTTGTTTATGTTTAAGAATGGTTTCACAGTTATATTTCTGACACTTCCTGCTCTCCTCCAGAACTTGAAGGAAGCCAGTTTTTCCCAGCATCCTATTCCTAACACTACACTTGGCACCCACTGATGTTGCCCAAAGGCTTAGGACAATGCCTTGCATGTAGTAGGCACTCAAGAAGTATTTGTTGAATGAATAGTGAACTACATAAAGTTAGGCATATGACTTCCTCTACTCCTTATCACATCTGCTTGGCAAGGTGTCTGACCCACAGCAGCCATCTGAGAATGGGGTAACTTCTCCAGCAGGCCGTGCTTACTGAGCACTTAATCCTCTCCCTTTCTATCCATGTGGACAGCGTGGGTGCCATGGGTGTGCCGCTACTGTGCACATGGCTTCTTCGCATCTGTTCTTGCATGCTAGCTGCACAGGGATCTAATGATGTGATCCATGGTAGGCTGCCCTGTGGTGTTTTCTAGTCTCTGCTTTGCTGCCACAGATCCTAAAGTTTATAGCTCCTCTCTTCTGGAGAGAATGTTCCGTGCGGGGCTCCCAAGATGACAGGAGGGCACTCTCCTGTTTCATCTCGAGTTTGCTACTGACTACAGGGGAATGTGGGTTCAATTTATTGGAAGAAAGTGGTACTGATGATCTCCTCACCCAGACCCTGTTCTACAAGACACTTTTGGTTGCAGCATTCTACTCTTGGAGGCAGAAATGGTCTCAGCAGTCCGGTCTGCACTTGCCTTCCTGTGTTTCCTGGGCTTCTGTGGTCATAAAGCCGTGCCTAGCCATTCCAAGTCTTCTCCTCTGAGTGCTAATTAACCCTGTGCTATAGAGAAGGACAGGACAAGAACATCATGTACATAAAGCCTCAATAGATATAGGAAACTAGGGGTATGACAACAGCCACTGCCTTCCCCATCATTATTATGCAATGTGACCTCTGACGTCAACGACTGTGTGCTCTTCAGCTCTGAATCCCTAGCACCTGGCACCCTAATAAATGTTTGTTGCATATACATGAATGAATCTCAGCCCTGCCCCAATTCTCAGAGCAATATGAGTTCTAGGCAGGGAATTCTGGAGCAGCCTGGGAACCTACTTGCTCTCCCCATCTGAGGTTTGGTATAGACTCACCTTCCCAGGCCAGGCCACAGTCACTCAGGCCAGGAGTTTGTGGGCTGTGCCCCTTGTTGCACTGGCCATGGATCCAGCATCACCCAGAGTGGATTCCAAGCTGGGCTCCAGAGAACATCCATGCTTATTTCTATGCTAGGCCAGGCCCTCTCCCCTCTGTGTCCCTCACTTGTCTTTATACCACCAGGGTAGTGTAGGGGAGAGCACCTAGGGCTCACAGATGTGTAGGTGTGGCTAAAAAGAGGGGCAAGATACAGGAAAGAAAAGGGGGCTGAGCCTCTGTCCCCCAGGGCCCATTTCGATGCCCCCCAACCTCCCACCACCTATATTCTTCTTCTCCTTACAGGCTCCCCTGGCCACACTGGCTCTACATCCATGAGCCCATCAGCAGCCTTGTCCACAGGGAAGCCAATGGACAGCCACCCCAGCTACACGGACACCCCAGTGAGTGCCCCACGGACTGTGAGTGCAGTGGGGACCCCCCTCAATGCCCTGGGCTCTCCGTATCGAGTCATCACCTCTGCCATGGGCCCACCCTCAGGAGCACTGGCAGCACCTCCAGGAATCAACCTGGTTGCCCCACCCAGCTCTCAGGTAGGTGTTCTTCCTCTCCAAGGCCTTTCCAGACATCTTACATGGTCTCACCCAGGCTGCTCCTGGAGCAGAACCAGCACTCAGCAGGTGCACAATGTGTGCTTGGTGAAGGGGTTGGATGGTCTCTGCAGACATCCTTCAGGCAGGGCCTTCATTGCATGTGTCCTCAGGCTGAGCGGTCCTGAAGAACTGACAACTCCTCATGGTCCAGGAGACTGTGACCAAAAGGGAGCCTGCCTTGTGGTTTCAGTAGTTCAGCCCTGGCTGTGATTTCAACATCTCTCAGGGTTGTTTGTGTCATTAGCAGAGTGGACCTCTTTCATTCTTCTCAATTCAATCATGAGCACTTATTGAGTCACTGAAGTGCCATGTGCTCTTGTTAAAGGCAATGCAGAAATGATCAGGATATGGCCATTGCTTTTCAGGAGCTTACAACAGAGAGGAGAAATAGACAGGTATAGCAATGGATAAATTGAGAACAAGGCAGACTGCGTTACATGCTGTCTCTGGGACTATGGGAAGTTGGGAAGGAAACTTTACCTTAATTTCGAGTGCCTTCTGCTATGATGGAGGAGAAGAGATATTTGCATGGTACATGGTAGGTTGCTACTCTGCAGAGCCTATAGGATGACCAGATGTCTTTACTTCCTTCTAGTAATACCACACTAAGGTGGTAATGGTTGGCTATTGCTGCAATAACGCTGCATAACAAAAAATTCCCAAACACTTATCTTCTCACTCATATATCTACCTTAGACTAGGACAGATGGCTCTGCTTCAGATGGTGAGCGAGTGGGCTCAGCTATAGGCTCCTCATGTTTCAGTTGGAGCAGCAGCTACCTGGGGCATGCTTTTCTCATGGTGTATCATAGAAATGTGAAAGTCCAAACCCAACCCAGAAAGCACAGTGAAGTCTCTGCTCAAATCATGCCCACTGATATTCCATCAGCGTAAGAAAACCAAATGACTGATTCAGGCCAGGCGCAGTGGCTCATGCCTGTAATTCCAGCACTTTGAGAGTCCAAGGCGGGTGGATCACAAGGTCAGGAGGTCAAGACCATCCTGGCTAGTAAAGTGAAGCTTTGTCTCTTCTAAAAATACAAAAAATTAGCCGGACATGGTGGCAGATGCCTGTAATCTCAGCTACTCAAGAGGCTGAGGCAGGGGAATAGCTTGAACCTGGGAGGCGGAGGTTGCAGTGAGCTGAGATCGTACCACTGCACTTCAGCCTGGGCAACAGAGTGAGACTGTATTTCAAAAGAACAAAACCAAACAAAACAAAATTTGTTTTCCAACATTGGTGGGATAAGGAAGAAGGCTGTGTCTATACTACTGGGAGGTACTGCAGAGACACGATGCAAAGAATATGAAGAATGAAAAGGAGTGAAGTATTAAGAACAATAATCCCATCTGCCATACCTTCTTCTTTCCCTGCATAATAGCCAGGGTTCCTGCTGCCCCAACTACCAGCACACCTAGAGGCAGAACTGGCAGGTCCTTTACATGTCAACTTGACTGTGCCATAGGATGCCCTCATATTTGGTTAAACATTGTTCTGGGTGTTTCTGAGACGGTGCTTTTGGATGAGATGAACATTTAAATAGGTAGACTGAGTAAAGGAGTTTGCTTTCTCTAATGTGAGTGGGCATCATCCAATTAGTTGAAGATCTGAATAGAACAAAAAAGCTCACCCTCCTCTGAGTAAGAGAGAACTTTCCTGCCTATGACCTTTGAACTGTGACATCATTTTTTTCCTGTCTCTGAACTTGAACTGAAGCATTTGCTCTTCCTGGGTCTCAAGCCTGCTGGCCTTTGGAGTGTGCCATGAGCTTTTTTGGGTCTCCAGCTTGCTGACTCACCCTGTTGGTCTTGGGACTTATCAGCCTCCAAAATCATGTGAGACAATTGCTTATAATAAAATTTAAAATACATACATACACACACACACACATGCACACACGCCTCCTATAGATTCTGTTTCTTTGGAGATCACTGACTAACGCAGTCCCAAAGCCTCCTTCAAATACAGTTTTGAAGAGGAGGCAGGGCTCCTTTTATGTCAGCATTTTCTGCTACTCCAGAGAGAACTTCAGTAACCATGCCTGGAGTCTCCTCTGAGATACCTCATATTCTAGGGGTCTGAAAGCAAATTCTTGTGGAGTTATAGCATAGAGCCAGTAAGGACTTCAAAAATGTATTGCTCCATGGATTAGGTAATTAGGAAACTGCCTTAGAGATAAACTAGTGTAGGGATTCCAGGAGCTGGGGCCAGTCAGGTAACACAGGTGAGTGAATGAGGGGGTGTGTAAGTCAATGGGGGGGGGGGGGGTGTGGACTGTGGAGAACTGCCCTGCTCCCTCAAAGCTGTTCAAATTCAAAGACTTTTAATGCATTCTTCAGGCCAAATAAACTACTTTCTTGGGTCTAATTTGGCCAGTCATCTTCACCCCAGTTTCTAATCTTATGGTTCTCACCTGTAGGACATTTTTCAGAGTACACGTTCCTCCCTCATCCCCTATTTTGGCCCTTGGGCAGGTAACAAAAGCCCCACAGGGATCCTAACTGCCCTACTCCTGCTCAAATGAGGATCACTCATTCTGTCCAAACCCTTTATTCCACAAATGAAGTAGCAAGACTTGGGGAGCCCAAGTGACTTGTCCGGCCTCACACAGCCAGTCAAAAACAGAGCCAAAATGAGAACCTGTCCCTGGGCTTGCAACCCTGTGTTCACGATCCTGCATTTTCCTAATGCTGTGATATATGCTGACTTGCACAGTGACCCCAAGATCTTCCTGTTGGCTGCCAAGGATTAAAAGATGAATAATCAGTGCTCCTGGGGAATCTTGTGGGAGAGGTGGCCACATTATGCAGACCCATTGCACTTCGGTGCTGCCTGTGTGCTGTCATAGACGCAGGGACAGACCTGAAGGGAGCAAAGAGAAGGACCTATAAACTGCTCAATATATATTCCTTGACCCCAGCGAGAGTATAAAACTGCTCGGAGGAGTGGGGATGAAGAAGCAGTGGGGGTTTACATGTATTTATGCCACCTACAGCCACTGTAATCAGCAGGGCCATTGATACCCTAGCTTCATAATGTATGAGGCTTGTTTATGCCCTTTCTTTCCTGTGAACGGAGTCCAGGAAGGCGAGTAAAATCTGGTAGTTAGAGACAGAAAGTACAGTTTTGCAAAGGGCATTGACATTCATCCCAATAACTATTTATGTGGACCTACTGTGCATCAGGTACTAATTGATATTGTCCTAGGTTTTAGGGATAAGCATGGAATAAGGTGGCCAAGGTCTTTACTCTCATGGCAATTACAAAATAGCAGGCAGGACACACAAAAACCTAAGTAATAAACAAGATAGTTTCAAATAAAAATCATAATATTTAAAAAGAAATAAAATAGGGTGAGGTGGTAGACAGATCCTGTGGGTAGGAATTGGACAAGGCACCATCCCTCTGAGGCCACTTTTAGCCACCACACTCAAGTTTGATTGAGCCAAACCTGGCCAGTCAATTCATCTTCAGAGCTGTGTGAGTAGCAGGGCTGCTATTCCTGGACCATATGTCTGTACAGAGGGATTGGGGTTGAAAGGTCAGATGGAAGCTTTGGTCCTGGCCAACTGGGCTGTGTGCAGAGGCCAAGGCCAAGTTTGGCTGTGGGGAGCTATATTAAGCTTGCCAAGTGCCGGGGAATCTCAGCAGCCTGAGACCCTGAGCAGAGTTCTGGGCTTGGACTCCGGAACCACACTGCAGCAAAGCTTTGCCCAGTTAACGAGATGACACTGGACAAAAGGCCTTGGTGTTAGCTACAGTGAGCTGGACTCTGGATTGTCTGGGCAGATTATTCCTATGCATCCTGCCTTCCTCACCCAGGACCGGTCTGAGAGGGATTCATGATGGAATCATGTTCGTTCTGTGACCTGGGTCTCGCGTAAGTACGATTTGGGGGTGCAGGGAGGAGGAATTGTCCAGGGGTGGGAGCAGAAGGCAGGGCCAGTGTCCTACTCTGTGCTCTGTCATTTCGTTGTTTGTGCTTCTCTTTTTGCAGTTGTTGGATTTTTGAGCTTGGGCAGTAAAGAGATCGGAACTGGTACGATGAAGGCAGAAATTGTGTAATCTTTTGCAAACCACTTTAACTTGTTTCTGTTTCAGTTTCCTTTTCTTTATCGTGGGGTTACAAATACTTGCCCTGATTACCCTACAGGGATCTTTTTAGGCATGTCAAAGAACATGTGGATTTAAAAATCACTTCTCAACATGTGCAGTGCTCTATAGCCATAAGTTGGTATTATTAGGATTATTCCCAGGTGATAGTATTATACACTTAGGTCATTCAGGTGTACTGTGCTTCTGAAAGGTTCTAGAGAAGTTCATTTCAACAAGCATTTATTGAACCAGGCCCAGTACTGGGCATTGGAGATACCAAAAATGTGTATGAGATTCAATCCCTGCCCTGGGGAGCATCTAAGTGGAGTGATGCAATTTCTAAAGACATCAATATATAATTGGGAAGATATTGATGTACTTTTTAGGTAATGTGATATAGGAAACATTTCTCCGAGTGTGTTTGTGTGTGTGTGTATGTGTTTGATACTGCATCTTTGTCAGCAGGATGTCTGCTGGCTGGACTCCAGAACAGGCCTCACAGATCTTTGTGATACTCCTGTCTTTTTCTCCCTTCCTGAACTCTGCAGCCTGACCTGGGCTCTATCACTGCTAATTTCTGCTTAGGTATTTATTGATAACTGAATTATTATCCTCTTAAGTCTGTTTGCATTTTTATAGAAAATAAATAAAAATTGCAAATGTTAGAGCTGGAATAGACCTTAAAGTTCATCTCGTCTGATGATTTGAAAAAATTAAGTCATCAAGTCTTCTTCAGATGAAAGCGTATGTGGAAGCCCAATATACACATAAGATAAAAACAGATCTGGTTGAGCCAGGGACAAAAGACTTGAAGCCTCAGCCTCCTTCCCCCCCAGCGACACACACACTCACCTAGAAATGGGGAAATAGAGTCTTTGCTAAGTGAAGTGACCTGATTAGGAAGTGGCAGGTTTAGACCAAACCCATGTTGGAGGTTCAGGCTTATTACTCCTCATGAAGGCCGTAACTAAATTAAGGCTGTGCGAGTATAAGGGTTCTGCTCCCTGTAACAGGAGCGCCTGCCTGCAGCCTAACCTTTGATGGAAGGATTTGGGCTGAACACAGCTCAGAAATGCAGGACTCAATGTTCAAGGATGGCTCCAGAAGCGTGCAGAATGAATTGGTTCCTGGCTGAGTCTGCAAAAGGGAAGACAATCCGGCAGACAAGTATGTTTCTTTTCTGTTCTCAGGGAGCCGCCGGCTTGCGTGCAGGAGCAGATAGGAGTTGCCTGGTGAATCCCAGCTCTAAAGTGCTTATTTCAGTAGATTGTTTCTAATGGAACAAGACAGCCGGGAATGGGGGACTTGGGGACCAGGCAGCTAATGGGTTTATGCTCTGATGGCTGCCTTTGATCTCATCTGCCATTGCTCTGAGCCCAAAACAAACCCCAAGCCAGCCAGAGAGATGGGCAGAGAAAATATCAACCCACCTGTCTCACTGCCCCTCCTGCCACTATCCACTCATGAAGAGGAGGAGTGTTGGAGAGGGACTGCTAGCTCAGACTGGGGAGAAAGTGCCCCAAAGCAAGTCTGCTCCTTCAGGGACTCCTGGCCAAGGAGGTGGGGAAGGAAGCTGCTAGGGAAGGTGAGGGTTGAGGATCGCCTGTCACCCAAGGCAGACAATGTGGTGAATGGGGAATGATGATCTAGGATCCAGGATCCTGGGGTTCTGGCTCCAAGCAGTCAGACCTGGTAAGGTACCTAACCTGGTATCTGGGCAGGTGCAATAGCCTTGGATGTCTCCTTCAATCTTTCCTCATGCTCTACCTCATTTACTGTATTATTGAGATAGTTTCATTTAATTATTTCTCTGCTCCAAGCCTCTAGTGGCTACTTATTGCTTCCCAAACTAAATCCATTCTCCTAGCCAGACAATTCAGCTTCTAGGCTCTGTGATAGCCCACTTCTCAACATTATCTTCCATCCATCCACTGGACATGTTTGCTCCACAAACACCTGGGCTTCCCTCTAGGCCCGCTGCTCTCAAAGCCTTCTGCCCATCACTAGCCCATCCAAATCCTATCCATTTTTGAAGGCTGTCACATCCCAGCTCAAAATGCCACTTCCTTCATAAAGCCTTCCCTGATCTCAACAGCATGTGATCTTTCCTTCCTAAATGATCCAAACTGACTTTTAATCTCATTAATGGCCAGTTCCTTGAGGCAGTGTCTGCATCTCACTCCATTTTGGATCTCCATATTGTTCCTGAATAAACACATGAATAAACCCACTTTAAGGCTCATGTCCTTATCTGTAAATAGGAAGACCTCTTAGGGTTGTTGTGAGGATTAACATAATTAATCAGCAGTGAGCAAGCTTTCCACAGATGGTAGCAATGGCAATCATTACTCTCTGTGGTTGCTGCAGGCTGGTGGTTATGGAACTGGCCCTGCTGGAGTGGGGGGTAGGAGGAGAAGGAAGGGTGACGTCCCCTTGAGCCTCAGGTGATGGTAGTTTCTTCCTTATTCCCATGACTTTTCTTGTCCATCTGAGGACTTGGGGACAGAGCCATGGTCAACTAGAGGGCTCTCTCTGTGGGCTCATCTGACCTGAAGTTCTTCCATTTCATAAGTCAGATCCAAGTGCTAATCTCTGTTTCTTTGAGGCACTTGAGGAAAGTTATTGCCTAGAAGTCACACTACAGCAGTGGTTCTTAACCCTGGATGCACATTAATGTCATCTGGTGAAATTAAGAGATGCCAGAGCTGGCCAGGTGCAGTGGCTCTCCCCTGTAATCCCAGCACTTTGGGAGGCCAAGGCAGGCAGATTGCCTGAGGTCAGGAGTTCGAGATCAGTCTGGCCAACATGGTGAAACCCTGTCTCTACTAAAAATACAAAAAAAAATTTAGCCAGGTGTGGTGGCATGCACCTGTAATCCCAGCTACTTGGGAGGCTGAGGCATAGGAATTGCTTGAACCAGGGAGGTGGAGTTTGCAGTGAGCCGAGATGGTGCCACTGCACTCCAGCCTGGGCAACAGAGCGAAACTCCATCTCAAAAAAAGGGGAAAAAGAAAGAAAGAAAGAAAGAAATGCCAGAGCCAAGGCCCTACCTCTCAGACTCATGGAATCAGAATCTCAAGACATGGGGTCCATGTTTTTTTCAAAGCCCCCAGGATTGAGAACCTCCACTTTTTTTTCAAAGCCCCCAGGATTGAAAACCAGTGTACTACATGAAAACAAAGCAAAATGCTGGTTACAAGCTCCACATGTCTTCTCATAGCCTTGTATAAAAAAAGGGGCGGTGCAAGAAGAGAGAGAGAATTCTTCTATCACATATGTGTTGTCATTTATTATGCAAATTAAGTTTTAAAAATTAATAGTGATGTTGATTTCAAAACAAAGCACCAAAGGCTGTGTCTTTTATTTTTTGTATCCCTCATAACGTTAACTGAGAGCCTCTGTTTGCCTCCTGCGCTCAATAAATATTTGCTTAGTGAATTGAAAAAGCTAGTGAATTTAGAAGGAACCTAGCTTAGGCTCTATTGTAGTTTCTGTTTTATTGAAACTTTTTTCTGTCCCAACGGCCTTGAATAGAGAGGAAAATCATACTTTGATTGAGTTTGAGAATTATTGTCACTCTGGTTAGGCAATATGATTCAAAATTCAGACATGAAAAGTCAGTGGTTCCTAACCCCTAAACGTTTACCTCTATTGGACACTTACACACATGCATATCCTGCACCACCTTCATTTGGACTTGCTTGTAAGTGTTCTTATTTTTTTTGTGTGCATGTTCTGACTCCTTGATGACATTGTACATTTTTGAGGAATGAGAGATATACCTTCTGGGTTTCTATCACTGATGGGATGACTGGCTCAAATTTATTCAACTTGCTTTCTTTGGTGAATATAAGACACTTAGCTGCAGTTTCTTAGGAATCTTCCCAAGAACACTGGGAGCTACAGGGATGGTGGTGGGGAACTGATATTAATTTAAACTAAGGGATGTATTTGAGTTCGCATCTTCAGTGTGCTTGCAGAGATGACCACTACACATGTCCTTTTTCATTTTACTGTGAACTCCTTCTGGGTGTGTATTATTCTTTGCCTTTGTACTCCAGAGCCTGGCACAGTGTCTGGCATGCTGAGTGCCCAGGGAATGTCTGTTGATTGACTAATGAATGAATTTGCATTCTTTTGCTTGGCTCTCTTAGAGTGTAAGTCTTTAGCCTGAGGGCCATAGCTCCTCTTGCAGCATGGCTGAATAGGCAGTCAATAGTTGATAAAAATTTAAAAATACACAGTTGACATTGTCCTGAGTGTGTAATTTGGCATGGATTTCTAGCTCAAATAAAACATATGAGTAAAATGAATGAAAGCAGAGAGACTCTAATGGAGATGTGTTGTGATTTTTGGTTTAGGTTTTGGTTTCTAGAAATAATTTTGTTCCTCCTATGGCACTTTTACCCCTCCCTTAAGTTCATCTCACAGATAGGCAGTTTCAAATACTCTGTACTTGGAAACTGTTTCTTGAAATAGAACTTGTTTTTTCTTGAGTGTGCCCTCATTGCCTTAGGCCTTGGGGATTGAGTTTACTCTGGCTCTGTGCTTCACAGTATTTTTTTCTCTTGCAGCTAAATGTGGTCAACAGCGTCAGCAGTTCAGAGGACATCAAGCCCTTACCAGGGCTTCCCGGGATTGGAAACATGAACTACCCATCCACCAGCCCCGGATCTCTGGTTAAACACATCTGTGCCATCTGTGGAGACAGATCCTCAGGTACATGCAGAAGCAGACAGCCCCCGAAAAGTGCCACAGAGAAGGGGTTGCTCACTGCCTGCCTGGATACTTTGTATCCCATGAAAGGAAAATGGCCCTTTAGGATGGGCTAACTGGGGACCCGCCTGTACATTTCTGTCACTGGGTTCATAGGTTGCCGTTCTGATGAATTTAAAGTATGGCTTTATTTTTTGAGGATGAGATTTGCAGGAAGCATTTCAGAAACCCTTCTCTGGAGTCACACTATTACACATGCATCTGAGCGACAGAAGCTGTTGTGATTATCAAGTATTTCTGCCGGGTGTGGTGGCTCACACCTATAATCCCGGTGCTTTGGTGTAGTCCCAGCTACTTGGGAGGCTGAGGTGGGAGGATGGCTTGAGCCTGGGAAGTCAAGCCTGCAGTGAGCCATGATCATGCTATGCCAGCCTGGGCCACAGAATGAGACCCCGTCTTAAAAAAAAAAAAAAAAAAAGTTATTAAGAAAAATCCCTCCCAAATAAGCAATTGTAAAAATAATGTCCTAATGTAGAGGATTTGAACAAACTAGAAAACTCCAAAGAAAAAGTAAAAAAATTACCCATAATGTCCCCAAGAAAGATAAACCCTTTAATATTTTAGCATATCTCCTGCTATAACATTCTAGGTTTTCAATATGTTTTTATAGGCAGGAATAAATGTGTTTTCACCAACTTATCTTTGATTCTCTTCTCCTTTTCTCAGTTATTTCTTTCCTTGCTTCTTTCCTCTCCATTCTTCCTGCCCCATATTTCCCTCCCCACCAATTTTGAACACATCTGAATCTCTGATTTGATTATTTGAAGAATAATAAGAGGAGGAGGTTATTTTCTTTTCTATAGCTGTCCATGATGGCTAACTGAATATTTCCTTAACCTCTTAAGGTCACCAAAGCCACTACAGAATGTCACTCCATTGAAAGTTCCAGGCACCTAGAACTTACCTAGCTGAATGATGTTTTCTTGCTCTCAAAAAATACTTCCTAAATCATGCAGACTTGCCATTGCCATAACAGCACACCAGCCACAGTCCGACAGAGTGTTTACTCTGCTATGCTTATTCTAGTTGAAAGTCTATGAGGTTCATTTAAATATTGAAAAGCCATGGGAGTGACTATGTCACACAGTTGAAAAATTGGTCCCATATTTCTCTAAGAAAAATATTTCAGAGCTGAGAGCACTGGGTTTTCTGGGCCCAAGATAAAATCCCGTATTTATCATTGCTGTGGGTTCAGCATTGTGAAAAGCCAGCCTGTAGTATGGTCAACTAATGAGGCACAGATTGGCTTTTCTTCAGGCAGGCTATCTCTAACCATCATTTCACCTTACAGTGGCTTCCTCTGAACTGTAAGTTCCTGAGATGCTGGAAACCTAAGTAAAACAGAATTAGAAAGTCATGTCACTTCTGCAGCTCAGTGACATCACATATTACATTCAAGAATCAGACATAAATATGTTTTGAGTGATTTGTTTCCTTATATTTTTGAAGTTCCGTAAGTTCAATCAATCAAGCATAATGCCTGGTGCATAGTATTGAGAAGACTTTTACCTAGAAAAAGGATTGTGATTGATTCATGATGCCTGTGTGAGGATGGGCTTGGTGGTCCTCCTGACACAAATTAGCTGCCCCTGCTTGGGGTAATTGAAAACTGCATGTGTGGAGCAGGTAATAAGGGCAGTAAAATATGCAACAAATTAGTCTGGATTAGTCTGGATTAAGCAAAATCACCTTCTTTTTTTTTTTTTTTTTTTTTTTTTTTTTTTTTTTTTTTTTTTTTTGAGACAGGGTCTTGCTCTGTCACTCAGGCTGGAGTGCAGGGACATGATCTTGGCTCACTGTAACCTCCACCTCCTGGGTTGAAGTGATTCTCATACCTCAGCCTCTGGAGTAGCTGAGACCACAAGCATGCGCCACCATGCCAGGCTAATTTTTGTGTATATATGTGTGTGTGTGTGTGTGTGTATATATATATATATACACACACACACACACACACATATATATATATATATTTTTTTTTGATAGAGACAAGGTTTTACCATGTTAGCCAGGCTGGTCTCAAAACTCCTGACCTCAAGTGATCTGCCTGCCTCGGCCTCCCAAAGTGCTGGGATTACAGGCATGAGCCACCATGCCTGGCTGCAAAATCAGCTTCTGTCAGATCTTTATGTCATAGCTTGATTGTCACATGATGAAATAAAGATCAAATAGCAATTAATTTCCTCAACAGGCAATAGCACTTAAAAATTCATAACTCAGAATTCTGTTCATAGTTTATGGTAAAGGATAATAAATTTAAATGGGTTTCCTAAGAACTTGGGTCTCAATTATAGGAAATATTAGTTAAGTTGGGATTCTTTTCCTGCTAGGTAATATGTGACAAGCATATATATTTTTACTTATTATTTACACTAATGTTTTGAATGGAAGCAGAACATTTGCTTAACTAAACCCAAGAGTTGCCCTCATAAAATAAACGTAAAGAAAGCCTTAGCTTTAGGAATTTTCTAATAATTCTATCTGGAATTAGCAATGCAGAGGAAAGAGACAAGGAAAAGTGTATTTGCTCTGTCTGAGTTTGGTTCCTGTGATCAAGCCTGCATTCTCTGCTAGTTATTATTTGCTTTCTGTCCCAGTGCCCGAGTGATGTGCCTGTTTCTCTGGGGAAGAGCCAAGAGGTTCTTTTGAATGAAAGATCCAAATAAACACAAGAACAATCTATGGAATGTTCTTTTCTTGTAACCAGGAAAGCACTATGGGGTGTACAGTTGTGAAGGCTGCAAAGGGTTCTTCAAGAGGACGATAAGGAAGGACCTCATCTACACGTGTCGGGATAATAAAGACTGTCTCATTGACAAGCGTCAGCGCAACCGCTGCCAGTACTGTCGCTATCAGAAGTGCCTTGTCATGGGCATGAAGAGGGAAGGTGAGACACATTCAATTCTAATACTCGTGTCTGGAGAGAGGCATTTCCTAGGGCAAGGGGACATTCAACCGTAATACGTGAGAAGTCATGGTGCCCAAAGTCATCCTAATTTCCCCTTCAAACTTCTTCCCCACAGGGCTTTAAAGAGAAGTCTGAATTGGAGGTTAGGATAACTTTGGGTACCATGACTTCTCGTGTATTGCAATTGAATGTACCCTTGTCCTAGGAAATGTGTCTTTCCAGAGCAGACAGGGCAAGAGGCATCTTCCTCCTCCACCTTTACCCATCCTCTTCTGGAGCCCAGATAGTGATCCCCAAACTGGACCATCTCCTTTTTTCTTCCAATAACCAGGCAACAAGTCTCAGAGACAAGATTTCAGGGTCCTTATGCTCTGTTCTACCAATGGATCGTCAGACTGACCTTCAGGGTGGAGGTGATTTTTCTCCCTTAATCCTAGGTCTCTTTCTAGGGAAAACTGCAGGTTTGATTTCACTCACTGAGCTTTTTTTACCCAGGTCTTCTATCAATTATTTGATATTGGTATATTCCGTCATCTTTTGGCATTACTGGCATACACAGGTTTGATAGGCCTGGCCTTCCCATTCAGAGAGACCACCATTGTGTGTTGAAAACATCACATCTTTTAATTTTTAGTGTGGTTTAGCTGGATATTCTAGTATCAGAGAAAAAACCTCAGAAGGTGCTTTCTGTTCCGTTAGTAGATGGAAAAGTGTTTCCATTAAGTAGCACAGATAAATTGAAGTGGGCAGTTAATTAACTAGCGAGCTCAAGCAGGGACATGGGGATAGTAGTGAATCTTAATAGATTTTACAGTAAGAAGGTCCTGCCTCTCTTTAGGAAATAAGAACAAGGAGTTCAGTCAGTCAGGCCCGGCACGCTCCTCATTCTTGAGGAACTTCTTTTCTGTGAGGAGAGGGCATCTTACTGAAAGGGTCAGTGAAGAGAGGCTCTTTGTGTCCCTGCTAAAAGTGAATGTCACCCACAAGCAAACAAATTATTGGAATCTTAACATGTCAAAATGCTAGAGGTGGCCTTACAGGGTGACCTAATCAACTGTAACCATCCGCCAGATGAGAAAACAGGCTCAGAGAGGTGAACGGAGTTTTCTGAGGTGCCAAAGGCAGGCAACGAATTGACCCCAGGTCTCTGACTCTCAGATCGGTGCTAGTCTGTGTCTCCTTCCCTACCAGGTTGTGAAGGAACTGAAGACAGCCCTTGCCGTGACATCTAACAGCAACCTCAAAAGTGAGAGACCCAAATCTCAGCTCCTGATAATCTGCCTCACACCCCAGCCTGTTCCTCACACAGTCTTCCCCTTTCAGGAAATGGCCACTTATTTTCCAGTTGCTCAGAACAAAAACCATTGACTCCCCACTTTTTTCATACACCACATGTAGTGGGTGAGGAAATCTTGTCTCTTCCTCAACATATGTCCAGAATCTTTCCATGTCTCACTACTTTTACCACTAAACCCTCAATCCAAGCTACCCATATCTTTTGCAGTGATCTACATAGCATCCTAAGACATCTCTCTCTTTCTATCTTTGACCTTCTACAGTCTCTTCTTAGCACGGTAACCAGAGGGAGGCTTTGAAGAAGTAGATTGGGTCCAGGTATTCCTTCACCAAAATCCTCCAGTGTCTTTCCTTCTCACCCAGAAAAAAAGGCAAAAATCTTTGTCACGACTTAAGGTTGTACATGGTCTGGATGCCTTGTTGTCTCCCAGCCTCAGCTATCCTGGTCTTTTTGGTGGTCCTCAAATATACCAGGGATGTGCCCACCTCAGGGCCTTTGCACTTGCTGTCTGTCTAGAATGATTTTTTTTTTCAGGTATCTGCATGGCTCACTTCTTCTCATCCTTCGGATCTTTACTCAATTCTCACTTTCTTGGTAAAGCCTTGCCTGGTTATACCATCTAAAATTGCACCAGCCAGCGCCAACCCTTCCTTGTCTCTTTTACACAGCACTTATCACTATCTAACACTTGTACTTATCTTGTTTACTGTCTGTATCCATGAAGGCGGGGGCTTTGTCTGATTTTTCCCCCCACTGCTTTATCACCAGTGATTAATACACTGTAGCCATTTAATAAATTGTTGAATGAACAGTTTAAACTGAATGCTGAAATCAGAAGTTTTAGAAGTGCAGGAGCTCCTAAAAATGACTCATTCATTTATTCATTGAGTATTAGCTGAGTGCCTACTCTGTGCTTACGTCATACTTGCTGTGGCAGTGGGATCAATGATGTTACAGATTGGAACATACGATATGAAATACCTGCTGGTGAAGAACATCTTTTTTCCAGCAAGATAGAATTGATACTCCTTGGAACTTCCCCCACCATGATTATCAAAATGAAACTAATGACTACAAGTATTTCTCCCATTAACAAGAACCCAGTGGCTGCAGGGTCATTTTTTCCTCCTAAAACACTTGAGATAAGTTTCTAGTTGACTTGGAAAAATAAGTTTTCATTAAGCACATGATATTGAATTAAAAGAAAATGAATGGTCTCAGTCAGAGAAACAATCATTTCTATTTCTCTAGAGTTAGTCTAATCCATCTCTGGAAACGCAGGCTGAATATCTCCAGCTCAGTTAGGGACAGAGTGGTCAATAGGTGAAATGTTGGGAAGTGTTTTTTGTTAACTGTTGTTTAAAAAGGAAGGAAAACAGGGACATGTGAACTGTAAGAGACTGGGCACTCCTTCTTGTATGGCTTGGGTACTTTAATAGAAAATTGGACCCAGTTTTTGCTCCTGCATTTTTAAAAAGACTGTGGAGAAACAGAAAGAATAGTGAAAAGCTGAGTAGTAAAAATTAGGAGAGGGAAATGAGCTGTTAGGGAACTTTCTAAAGAGATTGGCACCATTTACCCTGACAAAGAGAAGGCAAAGAAGTGAATCAGTTCCTCCTCTTGCTATATAAGGGGCCACATTCAAAAGGCCACTGGATAGCCTGTCCTTCACCGCCATCATTTCTGGTCTTGATTTATAGAATTTGGGGTTCTGTTTGGACACTTTCTTGAGGACAAGAATAATAACATCCTGGAGCAGATAGCAGAGAGACCATGGAAATCACACAGATAAAGAGATGGAATTGGGGTGGGCACAGAGTTTACCCGCCTGGGACCAGGGGCCAGGACTTGTTGCCCTTTTAGGATACAAAATGTTAAAGCTAGAGTGGACATTTTCTATTCTCTAATGTAACACGTCCATTTCCTGAAGGACAAATAAGAGGTTCAGAGAGCCTAGGGACCCACACAAGCTCACACAGCAAGCACATGGCAGACCCTGTATAGGACTGGGACCCTCTGATTCGTGGGCTACCTCAGGAATTCTGGAATGTCTATTTCCATGATTTCTCATCATATACATCCAGTTTTAAGACTGGAGAATGGATTTTCTTTGAGGCTGTTCATGGGCAGCATTGGCATCCTTGTGAGCCCTGCGTGGTCTTTATTACTAGACCTATCCTAGTACTTTGGTGGCAGTATTGAGAGGTTAGAGATGGGCCCAGGAGGAGCCATTGTGGGTGTATGTGCTGGTTCCATCATGGCCTACCACGTGCCCTCAGATATGTTACCAGTTTCTCTGTGGCTTGTAATATGTCAGAGGGTTATTGTGAGGATTAAATGAAATGTAATCTATTTAAAATGTTAAGCATAATTCCTGACACAGAGAAAGAGCTTCATAAATGTTGGCTATTGTAATGAGTGCAAAATAAACACATGTTGGATGAATGGCTAAAATCCTTTCCTAAGGCAGGAGTGTGGTTCTATTTTTGATCATCCAGGGTTCCCTGGATATACCCTGATATGTGTCGTAGTAGTAGCTCAGAATGTCTGACACATAGAAGCTACACCCCAAAAACAATATATGACTCCTCATTTATGACAGGAAGATTTAAAGTGCAAAGAGGAAAAGTGAATAGCAAAGGGTTTGCTCAGTTAATGGCAAAACCAGAATTAGAATCGAATGCCCTGACACCAAGGATATTTCCTTTGAAGCTTGAAGGTTATTTTCCTCGAGTGTTACAAATCTGTAGAAGACATTGACTGAGGACCACGAATGAAACTAAACTTAGTTTGCTTTCCCTCATCTTTTAAAGTCAAGACAAATAGAAGCTCATAACCTACCTTTAAAAAATTAATACAAGAAGCATTCAACATTTCCCAGTAAATCCAAATATAATAAAAAATACATATTGTAGTTTCTACATATTGCGTGAATGAAGGCTGACAGAGTGAGCAGAAAGTAAGGATAAGACAGAAAGAGGAAGAACAACAGGAGAGAGAGGAAGAGGCCAAAAAGGGAGATGGAGAGATGAGCCCAAGGGGGTAAAAAGACACAAAGGCAAAGAGGAAATAACTATTTGTATTGAGTTTTTATAATTGCTTTGTTCATCCCTATGATATTATTTCAGTTAACTACTGAAGAGTACCAACCTTAACTAGGTGCCAGCCTTAGCTATCTCAGTTAATCCCTGCTTCACAGATAAGGGAATTGGGGCTTACTAGGCTCAGTCATATGGCCAATGCCATTTAGCAGGGAAGGGGTAGAGTTATATGTGAAAAAGGTTTCTTTGACTCTAAGGCACATGTTTTTTTGCCCTTCTTTTCCCTATTTTCTCCTCTCTGTTCTCTCTCCCTTCTCTTTCCTCTTTTTCTCACCCTGTTTTGTTGTCTCTTTCCCTTATTCCTTTTCTTCTTTCTACCCTCTTTGCCTCTCTCTCAACCACACAGTACCATTCTTGTCTTGAAGCTTTGTGGCGTATCTCCACTAAGCTTGGGAGTATAAGTTGTGTTTTTGCAGTCATACCCTTCTCTGACCTATCCTGAAAGACTGATATGGCTTGCATGACAAACGAGATGTTCAGCATCGCGTTTCCAGTCCATTCTGCAGCCTCTGGGGCTTGTTATCTCCTCAGAGAGTAGGAGGCACTCTTGCAAGTGGACTATGGGGAGGAAGGGAGAGAAACAGAAATAGGAGCTGCTAGTGGAGTAGCTGTCATGGAGTTTCAGGCTAGTCACCTGCTTAAAGGATAATTTTCCTGACTCTTGGGATGTAAAAAATGTGTTCTAATATTAAATTCTGTTTATTGCTGCTGTGAATAAGATGGAAACTACAGCCTTCTAGATGATGGAAACTAACCCAACAGAGACTTTTCTCCTGATGAAGAGCATAGAATTGGAGGGGACAGCAGTCTGCTTTCCATCCTAATGTATAGACATGGAGGGTTCTGAGAGTTGCCCTGAACCTTGATGAAAACCCTAAGCTTTGGAGAGGCTGAGATAATTTCAGCCTACACCTTTGCCTATGTACCCTCCCCCACCTCCAAAATCAGCCACTGATTCTGAAATGTCATCTAGGTGACATCCCTCCACCCCTTCACTTACTAAATACCCACAGCTGGCTCCCTGAAAATCTTCCCTGACAAGTCAGATCAGGTGATGTTGTGTTCAAGCTGGTGCACTAGGGGCAGACCTAATGGGACGTGAATGCCAAGGATGATGCATAGGATCTGACAGAGGGAGTTTTTAAAGTAATGTGCTTGCTACTTAACTATTTCATGCTCACAATTTTTTAGAGGCAGCAGGTAGAGCAAGAATGTGGGGATCTGCAGGGATAGCAAGGAGAGGGTGGCCCATTAAAAGAGAGAATATAATTAGAGTTTATTTAAGCTTAAAATGCATACTTCTTAGTGTGATCACCATAATGCATTGGAAAGAATATGCACTAAAGAACCCCTCATTCTGCATAGGCGTAAGCAAACAGCTTTGCTTTCCTTGTTTCATCTGTCAACATTACAATATCCCCAGTTCAGGATCCCCTTTCATAGATGAGTAAATTGAGGCTTAGGTGGGTCATAAACTTTCCCACTGTTGTCCTGGGCATTATGGTAACCTCTGCATGTCCTGTTGCATGTCAGCTGTGCAAGAAGAAAGACAGAGGAGCCGGGAGCGAGCTGAGAGTGAGGCAGAATGTGCCAGTAGTGGTCATGAAGACATGCCTGTGGAGAGGATTCTAGAAGCTGAACTTGCTGTTGAACCAAAGACAGAATCCTATGGTGACATGAACATGGAGAACTCGGTATGTGCTCTTAGACACACATGTGTGTTCCATTTCTTGGGTAGGACTGGAAATGGGAGAAAGGGGTGTATTTGAGTCCTGGGACCTGTCCCTCACAGTACTTTGTTCCTTTTTCAGACAAATGACCCTGTTACCAACATATGTCATGCTGCTGACAAGCAGCTTTTCACCCTCGTTGAATGGGCCAAGCGTATTCCCCACTTCTCTGACCTCACCTTGGAGGACCAGGTCATTTTGCTTCGGGCAGGTAAAGCATATTGGCTGCCTTTTTCCCTGGGACAGTTTTGAAATTGCTCCTGGGATCCTAAAAAAAGTAACCTGATGGAGCTGCAACATGTCCAAGCTATGTACCATGTTGATGATGAAATAACCCTATGCAGGGCTGTTCATTCCCAAATGAAGCATTGTTAATGAGGGAGTGGGACTGTCTTCCCACGCAAATTTTACCATGGCTTTATAATTTGCATACATTTTTAAAAGACTATTAAATCATTTTTATTGAGGATAATTTGAAGCAGTGCCTCATTATTGTAATGAAATTGGCAAATAGAGGTATTCCCATTTCATAGGTGAGATAAAGAAGCCAAAGATGTTTGCTCAAGCTTGTACTAGATGGGTTCCACGATCTTCCTATTTTAAGACTCAATGTGCTGTATTTTCTCTTGCCTCCTATTTCTGGGACACTTGTAGGCCATTGACATATGCCATATCTCCTATTTGTCACTGAGCCAGCAGGAAAATTTCATGAAGATTGGCTGAGCATGGGGAACCAGTCCACTCATTCATCCCTGTTAGATAATGAATACTCACTGAGTGTCAGCTGAAAGTTACAGACTGTGTTGGGTGTTACTAGACAATGCCAAAGAAACAAAACTAGGTTGTCAGGTCCTGGGGGCAGAAACTGCAAGGTATATTAGCTTTATCCACCATGGAAGCTAACATAGTGACCATTATCTGCTAAATGTTCAATCCACATTTGTTGACTGATTAAAAAAAAAAGAATCATTATCCTCAAGCTGTCATTCTGAGTTGTGTCTGAGAGAGAGTGGGGGATGTGCAGAGCCATGTCAGGAGACCCCAGTCTTATCCTTTTTTTCTTCACTAATTAGCTGTGTCATCTTGAACTAATTCTTAACCTCTCTAGATTGTCAATTCTGCTTGTGTTATGTGGAATAATAGTACATGCCTCGGGTGATTATAAAGAAAGAAAGAATGTGGTCTGTTTTCCCTCAAGACCTCCTCTTTATCCTTGCAGGGTGGAATGAATTGCTGATTGCCTCTTTCTCCCACCGCTCAGTTTCCGTGCAGGATGGCATCCTTCTGGCCACGGGTTTACATGTCCACCGGAGCAGTGCCCATAGTGCTGGGGTCGGCTCCATCTTTGACAGGTGTCTCTCTTCTGCTTCCAGTATTTGTGTGTATTATATGTGTGTATGTGTATACACATGTGTGTATACATGAATTCTCATGTGGGTATGAACCTCTGGGTAGTGCTGGGATGAAGGATGGGCAGCCCAGTTAGCTGCACATGACCATGCAGAGACCACTAGGCACATGAAACTATAAACCTGGGGAATGAGGGAGAGAATAAAAGAAAGGTTGAGATCACAATAAGATGGAGCCAGTCAGAGGCCAGCACAGGCAGATAGGAGAATCTGTTCTCCCAATGGGTTTCCCAGGGAGAGATTAGATCTTGACATCAGCTAGTAAGTTGTGGGTAGAGAGGGTGAACTGTTTATCCTAGGGGCCAAGGATGGGAAAGGGATCAGGATCTGTCCTCAAGAAGCCAGGCAAGATGGACTGTTTATGCCAGGCTCTGGATGATCTCAGAAGGAGGCCTGCAGCAGGAGCAAATCCATCTTGGTCAGGCAGGGACACCCTGACAGAAATTCTGTGCCTTAAATGATACTAAAGGAAAATTAAGCCATCTGACAAGAAGTTGAATAAAAGGAGTGGTTAATAATTTGAGAGTGAGAGGATGGAGAACTGGTAAAGAGGAGAATTAAGTTGAAATTAATCTCTCTGTCCAATGCCAGGGCCCTGTGGCCCCTTTCCCCCTCCATTGTAAATGGTCTTCTTTGGTCATGTGCACATCCACTGAGCTGTCTCTACTACCTCCCTGCCCTATCCCACATGTTCCATGTAGAGCCCAACATGGTGTTTGGAATGATTCATCCCTCTTCATGGTGCCAGGACCTTTCTACCAGTTCACTGAATGCTGCCCTCTGCTGTGTTTTTCTAGACCTGCAATCCCCTTACTTGCTTTGCCTGTTGCGTTTTTAATTTCCAAGACGTCCATGATGACTTTCTGTTTCCCTGCATTCATTGCTTCCTCTTTGGAGCCCACTTGGACTTTGCTCATGGCAGCTATATTCCTGGGCGTCATGCTGCTGCTTGTTTTTATGTCTGTTTCTTTAGTTAAACTGTAATCTCCTTGCAATGAGGGGCTGCATCTTTTACATTTCTGTACCCCTAGTAACTGGTACATCATCTGGAAACAGGGTGGGCGTATAAACATTTTGGTTGAATTCATTTTATTGGCTCTTCGCCTGTTACTCATGGTTTTCTCATTACCCTCTTGTTTCCTATTAACAGAGTTCTAACTGAGCTGGTTTCCAAAATGAAAGACATGCAGATGGACAAGTCGGAGCTGGGGTGCCTGCGAGCCATTGTGCTCTTTAACCCAGGTAACCACCCTTGGACCCCAGGGGATGTGTGTGTTCAGCTCTCTTCCACTGTCAGCCTCCAGTGCTCCCATGTTGTTAGTCCTCCAGCTCAGCTGAGACAGAGACCGCAGAGCCAGGAATCCAGGAGAGCTCACAGTGTCAGCTAGAGCCATCTTGAAAAATGTTTTGAATGGGTGTGGCAGGCACGTGCCTGGGGCAAGTGGGGAAGATGAAAGATGATGGTGGCCCAGGGTGGCAGTGAAGGGAGTGGTAAAAAGTGGTCAGATTCTAGATACATTTCTAGGTAAAGCTAGTGTGATTTGCCGATGGATTGAATGTAGAATGAGAAAGAAAGAAAGGAGTTAAATATGGCTCTCTGTTTTTTTTGTTTTTGTTTTTTTTTTTTAAGTTTTGTTTTCCTGAACAATGGGAAAAATGAAGTTCTCTTCACTGAGATGGGGAAAACTCCATGAGGAGCAAGTTCTGAGAGTGGGTGGGTAGGAATCAGGATCTTGTCTTTGGACAATAAAATAGGAGATGGGTAGTAGATATCCAAGAGTGGCTGCCCAGGAAGCAACTGCTCATATGAGCCTGGACTTCATGGGAGAAGCCACGTGCATCAGAGGGCTGTCAGCCTCTGCCTGTGTAAGGCCATGACACTGGGGTGAGATCATCTGGGAAGATAGAGCAGAGAAGACGGCTAGGGACTGAGCCCTGGGGCATGCCAACATTTAGAGGTCAGGGAGAAAAGGAAGAGCCAGCAAAGGAACCTGAGAAGAAGCAAGCAGTGAGATAAGGAGAGAATCAGAAGGGTGGTGTCCTGGAGGCTCGAGGGAAAATAGTCTTTCAAGGAGGCGATCAGCTCCAGCAAATGCTACTGTGGTCAAGAAAGAGGAACCTTCAGAATTATGTAATCATTCATGCAGAAGCTTTATCTCCAGAATTAGGCAGTTAGTTCATCAATGCAGGACATGTGCCAATTCAGCTTTTGTGCCCCATCTTATCACTTAGTCCATGCTTAGCACATAGTAGGCACTTGGTAAATGTGTGCAGGTAATATTTCGAGAATGGTCTGGATAAAATAAAGCTCTCCTCCTTAGAGTCAGTGGTGGGTACATTTGCCTATTCATGGAGTTTAAAATCTTTGCCCTAAGAGTTTTTTGGGTAAATTGGACATGGAAAGAAGAGCAAGGGAGCACGAATGACCAGCTTTGTTTATTTCACACTTGTCCCTATCCAGGGTGTCTCTAGCAACTCTAGGGAGGGTGGCCAGAGGGAATGGGGACAGCCTCTGCTGGAGGGTGTGTAATCAAAGGCTAACTCAGTCATCTCTTTTAGATGCCAAGGGCCTGTCCAACCCCTCTGAGGTGGAGACTCTGCGAGAGAAGGTTTATGCCACCCTCGAGGCCTACACCAAGCAGAAGTATCCGGAACAGCCAGGCAGGTGAGAGAGTGCTGGCAGAATGGTAGTAACAGCAGCAACTACTCCCATTCTTCAACTACTGAGCCCCTAAAGTGCAGCAGGCACTGTTTAGGTGTTTTCAAATGTTATTTAATCTTCATAACAAGCTGAAAGCCACAAAAATGTTAATTCCATGGTGCTAGTGGCCTTATCTGTCTTATTCACCATTTACTCCTCTAACCTCAACATGTAAAGCAGTGCCCGACACATAGCACACATCTTTAAATGGAGGATGAATAGCAAACAAATGAATAAATGTGGGAATTATTATCTCCAATTTCTATCAAAAAACAGAACCTCAGAAATGTTAAGTAACTTGCTGAAGACCATAATGCTAGCACGTGGTGGAGGTGAGATGTGAACCCAGTTCGTGTGATTTCACAGAGCCTGTGTTTGAGGTGTGACTGCATTGCTTTCTGGTCTGCCCCCATAGAAACCCCCATGCAGGAGGAAGTACAGGCTTTGGTAGCCAGAAGGCATGGCTGCTGGTCCCCAGGGTGCCATGTGTGTGGCATCTGGGAAGGTGCTGGGTCTGGGTCTGGGCTCCTCATTTGGAAAGGTGGATGTCGGTCTAGCAGATCTCTGAGACCATCTAGCAGTATAGGCATTTCTGAGTTATTAAAAGATATTCTCAAAAGTTTTTTCCAAAGTACAGCTAAGCCAAAGAGTTTTCCCTCTCTGCTAATGCCAGTTAAAATGAGAAAATATGATCCTCAAATCTCATAGAAATTGGAAATGAAACTGAAAAGACTGTCTTAAAGACATTAATTTTGTTTGAGGGATTAATTTTACATGCTCCCAATGCTCACTAATTATTTCTATTCCTCTGTGAAGTCTAATATCTACTTAGCTGTTTATCCTGGATCATAAGCCGACATCTAGCAATTGTCCAGAAGAGACTGAGCTGTGTTTTTTGTTGGAGGCTGTGGATGAATTTGGGTAGGTGGGTTTTGGCCCTTTGGTGCAATGAATAGGCAGGGCCTAGTATATTAGTGAGATTAAGCTGAATAGACCCACCAGGTGCCACCAGTTTAACACAAGCGTCTATTGCTTGCTCACAAATCTGGGTGGGCAGTCAGTTTAGAGAGGTGGTTGTCTTGCATGCCATCACTCAGGGACCAAATCTCCTTTTTTCCTGTGTCTCCACCATGACCCAGAGCCATACTGTGTTTTGCATCCAGATGATGGAAGCGGGAAGAGGTGGAGGAGCAGAGAGGCAAGGCCATATGGGCCAGACCTGGGTCTTAGAGCGCCCTCATCTTTTCCTTCACTTTCATTGGCTGATTCCAAGTCACGCGGCCCAGCTGGCCACAAAGGAGGCTGGAGAATGTACCCTGTTTTATGCCAAGGAAGAGAAGAAAAGATTGGATTTTTGGCGAATCTAGCAGTTCACTATAGATGAGATTGAGAGAGCCCTGATCAAGGGGTCAGGACCTGGCTGCCAGCATTGGCTTGGCCTCTGTCAGGTGTGAGCCCTGAGCAAGTCATCTTAACTGAAGCCCTGAGCTGGATGCTTTCTATCACATCTTCCATTTTTTGAGCACATACTGTGTGCGGGGCATTAGAAATAATGAGTGTCATACATATCATTTTCCTGAAATTGGCTCTATGACTTGCTGTTTTTCTTTAAAAACCAACAAAAAACTCCAACTCACTTTTTTTCCTAATTATAAAAGGAATGCATGCTTTGGTTAAAAAAAAAAAAAAACCCTTAGAAAAATATTTTTTAAAAATATGCGGTGGCTCACGCCTGTAATCCCAGCACTTTGGTAAGCCGAGGCTGGTGGATCACCTGAGGTCGGTTGTTGGAGACAGCCTGACCAACATGTAGCAATCCTGTCTCTACTAATAATACAAAAATTAGCTGGTTGTGGTGGCATGCGCCTATAATCCCAGCTACTCGGGAGGTTGAGGTAGGAGAATCACTTGAACCGGGGAGGCGGAGGTTGTGGTGAGCCGAGATCGTGCCATTGCACTCCAGCCTGGATGACAAGAGCGAAACTCCATCAAAAAAAAAAAAAAAAAAAAAAAAAAAAAAGCAGATAATAAGAACTTATTGTAAATATTTTGGTATATTTCTTTCCAGTATCCTCATGTATCTATTATGTCTTGTGTGTATCTTCATGTATCTATTATGCATTATGCATATCCTGTATGCATTTCTAGATATGAAATCATACAGTTTTGTGTGTTATTTTCTTCCCTTAGCCATTCTAGAAATTGTTTTCAATATTGACAACTACAAATTATCATTTTCAATGGTTTTGTAATATTTTGCAGTGTGAACATATCCTAATGTATTTAGCCATTGCCCTGTGATTGACATTTGGGTTGTTTCTAATTCATATCACTTTGAAAATTTTGGAACTTGACTCTTCTGCCGGAAGACGACTGGTAGGGGGCTGGACTGCCTCCACACACTGGGGAGAGAGGCCAACATTTGTTGCCAGGACTAGGGCAGAACCTGGAACTGCAGAGAGGTAGCAGAGGAGGGGTCCACTGCATAGTCTCCTGGGTTTGTCCAGCACAGCTTGGACTGAGGGTGACTGCCCTGATCAAGTGTTCATAGTTGGCTCAGCAGGTATATCAGGGGTGTCGCTGGCCAGGCATGTGGGTGTGCTGAGGGCTGGTCACCTCTGGTCGGCAGAACCTGGTTGAAGGGGATCCTGGCACAGCCAGGTAGAGGCAGATTTCTCAGTGGGAGAGTGCTGCCACTCTGTGGAGATGTCTCAGAAGTGCATGTCACAGGGGCCACGTTCTGCTTTCGCTGTGATCAGAAAGCAGAGATCAAAAGTCAGGTCATAGAACTCACACACACACTCTCTTGCACGCACAGCAGGCACCTTCAAAGGCATAAATCCCCCTTGCTGCTAACCTGTGGGCAAGGAATGCTGTGACATGCGTCTATTAGATTTGATCTCAGTTCCTAAATCCAGATCACACAACAAAGAGGGCAGTATGATGGCATACTTAGAATTTTGGATGTTGTAAAATCTTGGTCTTTTTAGAGTTCAGAAAAATTTTAGAGTTAATCCCAGTCTAACTTTGCACTTATGGAGAAGCCGTTTCCTTTGCCTACTTCCATAAAGCTTAATGGCAGAGGCACAGCCGGGAGTTCAGACTCCTTATTGTCTAACTACCTCTTTCCTGAATGATGATGCCACTCAAATGCTTTCAGGGGCTTTACCACTGGAGGCTTTCGAAGTAGTGTGTGGCATTGGCATAGATCTTTAATTTTTCCATATAGGGAAGCAATTTCTACTTTTTTAGATGGTGCCACTTTATTTTCTTTGTATTGCTACATTTCTTTAAAATGTCATATGGCATGAGTATAGAAATATACACATTTTCAAGGAACATTGAAATTCTCATTTGTAACTTTTTCATGAAATAATGCTGTGACACTCAGTAAAGATTCATCTGGAACCAGAAATCTCTGACTTAGGGCCATAGTGACTAATGTGATTTTGGTCCTTGAGCTTTTTATTGGAAATTGTGAGTAGAGTGACTTCATATCTAGTAGCATTAATAACATTAAAAATGAGTTGGCATTGCATTGTGCACAGAGGGCACAATGTCACAGAGTGAAAAATGTCACAGAAAGAGGTGCCCAAAAGGACATGCAGATGGGAGATGAATTCCTTCACACACTGTTCTTTCTCCCTTTTGTGAACCTCACAACAAATGTCTTCAGTTATCGAAAAATGTGTGTGAGGGTGTGTATGAGTGAGTGAGGGTGTGTGTGTGTGCATGTGTGCATGTTGTTAGAACATGTTAGAGTGTGAGTGTGGAGTGTGTTTGCATGTGTGTATGTGTGAGTGCATGCATGTACATGTGTGTGTATGAGTGTGCATGTGTACATATGTGAGACCACAGGCATGAGATATGTGAGATTAAGTGTGTGCACATGTGTAAGTATGTGTATTGTGTGTAATGTGCATGAATATAGTGCGAAAGCATGAGTGTGTGGATGTGTGTGCAAACACGTGAAGTATGTGTGAAGGTGTGTATACATGAGAGTGTGTGAAGGTGCATGTGCATGAGTGTGTGTGAAGGTGTGTGTGTGCATGAGAGTGTGTGAAGGTGTGTGTGCATGCACATGTTAGGTCATGTGAAAGTGTACATGAGTGGGCATGTGTATGTGTGAGGGTGTGTGTAAGTGCATGTGTGTGAGGGAATGTGAGAGTGTGAGAGCGTGAGTGTGCATGTGTGTGAGTGGTGAGGATGTGTGTGCGGGCACATGGGTGTGAAGCATGTGCGAGTGTGTATGATAATGTGTGGGTCAGTGTGTATGCATGTGTGCATGTATCCTCTCCCCAAACAGACCATAGACTCCTCAGGGGCAGAGACTATGATTTTCTATCTCCTCTTTTCCTAATTTAAGGGTAAGCACAGACTAAGAAGTTGACCATAAAAATTGGTAACAATTGGCCAGGCGCAGTGGCTCACGCCTGTAATTCCAGCACTTTGGGAGGCTGGGGTGCATGGATCACCTGAGGTCAGGAATTTGAGACCAGCCTGGCCAACATGGCAAAATCCCGTCTCTATTGAAAATACAAAAATTTAGCCAGGTATCGTGGCGGGAGCCTGTATTCGCAGCTACTCGGGAGGCTGAGGCAGGAGAATTGCTTGAACCTGGGAGGCAGAGGTTGCAGTGAGCTGAGACTGGGCCGTTGCACTCCAGCCTGGGCAACAAGAGTGAAACTCTGTCTCAGAAAAAAAAAATTGGTAACAATTGGTTACAAATTGGCAACAAAAATTTGGTGACTGTGGACCCCAAGGCATGTGCTGGTAGTCTCACCTACTTAGGCGGCTGAGGCAAGAGGATAGATTGAGCCTAGGTACCCAGGTCCAGCCTGAGCAACATGGTGAGACCTCATTCTTAAAAATATTTTTTGTGGGGGCTGGAAACTGAACCAAATTGATGGCATGATGGCTAGAGTAAGGCTCTCAAACATGTTCATCTAATGATGACAGCTGCCATGGACTGAGCACATTCAGTGCCTCACGCTCGGCTCTGGGTGCTTCAGCAGATCTGTGCAGGTACCCGAGGGACACAGCGACTGTGAGGAGCCAGTATGGCTGGCAACGTGAGTGGACACAGTCATCTAGTTCTTCCTCTTCCCCACCATGAGTGAGGGGAGCTGAGGGCAGTCCTGGGACGTGGCTACAGAATTGAAGATTCTTGAAGGGTCATGTGCTACAGCTTCTGCCTTTAAGGCTGACAAGCCCTCTAGCCTGCTTCTGAAGCTCTCTAGGCTTAGAGATTCTGTGACTCCCTTGTCTCCCCTTCCAGCTCCTTTATCACAGATTGGTAGAGAAGACCAAGTGGACGGCCTCCCGCCAGCAGGTGCAGGTGTGCAGTGCATGCCCATCCCTGTTCCTGATGCCTCTTGGCTTCCCTGCAGGTTTGCCAAGCTGCTGCTGCGCCTCCCAGCTCTGCGCTCCATTGGCTTGAAATGTCTGGAGCACCTCTTCTTCTTCAAGCTCATCGGGGACACCCCCATTGACACCTTCCTCATGGAGATGTTGGAGACCCCGTTGCAGATCACCTGAGCCCTACCAGCCACAGCCTCCCCACCCAGGATGACCCCCGGGCAGGTGTGTGTGGACCCCCACCCTGCACTTTCCTCCACCTCCCACCCTGACCCCCTTCCTGTCCCAAAATGTGATGCTTATAATAAAGAAAACCTTTCTACACATGAGACTTTTATAGGTGGACTTTTGTATAGATGTTAAAGGTAATATGCTTTGCTGTCTACAGGGCTGCGGGACTTTCTGGAAGTTCTTGGGAAAACTAACCAAGCCTCTGTACATACAATTGGTTTAAATTATTTTTTCATTTGCCCTGGAAAGCAAACAAATGAGTAATAAAATAATATATGTGAAATTGGCACTGCTGGAGCATGGGGTGTGTTATTGTGCTACAGGGAAGTCGACTCAGACATGGAGAAGGGATATCAGAGGCTGGGGTCCTGAGACCATAAATCCCAGAGCACAATGCCTGAATCTAAGCTGGGCTTTGCTGCACAGCAAGCTTTGCCCAGGGGCACATTCTGGGGAGACTGGGAAGAGATGCTGTCTTTCCAAATTAACTTGTTTTTTTTTGTTTGTTTGTTTTTGTTTTTCTCCTAAGAATAATGAGCAGAAAGAGACTTATTCTAAATGGAGGCAATTTAGTATGAGGCCAAAGGAGAGATGTTCTCTGTCCTGGGAGTTGGTGGAAGATCTTAGGTTCTGGGAGTTGGTGGGAGATGGTAACAAAGGAATAGGTTTTTCTGTTATATCATGAGCTAGCAACAATAGTCAAAAGACTAGAGTACACCAAGTTTGTTTTCCAATCTTATCTAACCCTGTGCAGCCTGTTCTTAAAGGGGAAAGAGAGAAAAGCTCTCCCATCTTCTAGTCTAGGATGTCCAGATTTACATAGTCTTTAAATCCCAACCGTTGGCTGGACCATGAGCTCCTTGAAGGTACAGACTGTGTCTGACACCACACATAGCCCATATAGCTCACTGTCTTTAACTCACATTCCTGCCATCTGCAAGAATAGGGCTTAACAGATACACAAATCGATGTATGCTATGAATTACGTGGTACCCCCTAAGGTTGTAAATGTAAATGTGCAGCCTGAACAGCTGCACATGGCAGTCCTGCTTCACCTTTTCCATACCACCAGAACCTGACCCAGGGCCTGGTGTACAAAGCACAAAGTAATCGGTGTTGTTGAATTGGGTTCCACACAACTAGAAAGAATCCCCTAAAGGACAATGTGGATGACATTTGTCTCATTCCCCATCAATAACTTGTCCCCTCAAAACCCCCATGGTTAACTCTCCAGTCCAAATACATCCCTCAGTACAACTGTAAAAACTAACATTGCTTTATTACTAAGAAAAACTTAGGGATCTGTCAGTGTTGGACATTAAGCAATGGAATGTAAATCTTAATTCTGCTGCTCTTTCCCTTGACTTGTGTATCTGCATTTACTGTGAACTATGATGAAAATAGTTGGCAGTGGGTGTTAAAATTTAATTGTAGCTTCCTTGATCTCTTCCCTCTGCCAGCATAATTCACCAGACACATTCAACTGCCTTAAGGTAACAAGGGCGTCCCAGGAAAATTCACTGCCCCCCACCACTGGGGTCACTTGAGTCCCATTCCTTTTCTTTTGTTTGTTTGTTTGTTTGAGATGGACTCTTGCTCTGTCACCCAGGCTGGAGTGCAGGGTGCAATCCTGGCTCACTGCAACCTCTACCTCCCAGGTCTGAGCCATTCTCCTGCCGCAGCCTCCCAAGTAGCTGGGACTACAGGTGTGTGCCTCCCTGCCTGGCTAAGTGTTTTGTTTCTAGTAGAGATAGGATTTTGCCATGTCTGGCCAGGCTGGTCTCAAACTCCTGACCTCAAGTCCTCCACCCGCGTTGGCCTCCCAAAGTGCTGAGATTATAGGCATGAGCCACCACTTCCAGCCCCATTCCAATCTTTGATCCCTTTTCCAGCCAACCCTAGCTTTTGCCTGCAACAAAACACAGACTGGTCAGGGCCCAGCAGGGTGCTGCACATCCATCAGGTGTGGTGTCTCCCGAACTGCTGCTAGGGAGCCTCACTGAGCCTGAACAGAAGCTCGGCAGGAGCTGGGCTGTCTTCGTTGCATGGGCTGGTCCTATCAGATTCAGGGCCTCAAAGGCCACCTCCTTCCTGAGCTGGTCCTCCTTATACCCTAGCAAGAGCAACTGAGTGGATGTTCAGCCCCACCTGGATTGAGGTTCACCTTCCTGAAGGCCTGGCTCCACAGAAGCCACGGTAAGTTTCCAGGGCCCCACATCTCTGAAGAGCAAGAGCTTTCCTCATTCCACATGCCTCACCTACAAGTGGAATCAGCTGGGTGAGGGGACAGCATGGTCAAGGCTGACAAATGTTTTTGGTGTCCCACACCCTGTACTATGTAGTCTGACTTAAAACAGAGGGATGAAGCCTTGTTTTTCACAAGTTCTCATAGAGCCTGAGCTCACAGCTCCGGGGTGAAAAGCTTATCACTCGGCTTAGGCAGCCGGAGCCTGACTCCTGGCTCTGCCAGCAGTAGTCTTGGATTTAGGGAAAGTTACTTACCTTCTCTGCCTCTTATTTCCTTCTTTTATTTGTAAAGGTCAGATGATAATACCCACCTTATAAGGATAAAAAGATGAAAGATGCATAAAGCCTAGTGTAAGAGCACATACATAAGACATACTTGGGTTCTGAGTCCTGACTTTGTCATTCATGATGGACTTAAACCTCGCTGAGCCTCAATCACTGAATCTGTAAAATGGGATTCTTGTGAGGATTACATAAGCTAATGCTCTTAGTGCTGTGACTGGCATGGAAGATGGGCAAAAATGTTAATTTATTTTCTGCTGAAGAGTGAGATTGCAATTAAAACATAATCTTGGAGTTTCAAGGAAATTGCCAGAACATTCTATCCCACAGCCTGGCTTGGATCATCCAATATACTGTAAGAGGGATCAAAAATGTCTAGTTTTGGTTTAACACTTTTATTCTAGGTCACATCTTCAGCAGGCAAATGGAAATGAACCACCCCATTTTCCTAATAAACAGTGCTGACAACAGGAAAGCCTGTGTGAGCTGCAGGCACCAAGCGAGTGCAGGACGCTGGTGACTGTGGAGCCTGCCTATGAGTCAGATTGGAGGAAATGCATGCAGGAAGGGGTCATGGTTACAAACACAGGCTCAGAGTCGGTCCAGCCGGCCTCAATTAAAATCCCATCTGATCACTGAGTAACCCTGGGAATGTGATTTAATCTTTTAGACCTTAGTTTTCTACTTTGTAAACTGTGAAAAATAATAGTACCTATCCACAGGGGCCTGTTGAGAGAAGCAGATGAGATAATCTATGAACCATACACAGGGCTCTGTCTAGCACATGGTGAGCTCCCAATTAATTTTAGTAAACCATTATTACTATTCATCCAAATATCTTCTACAGGATTCCTGCTCTGGAAAGAAAGTCCAGACTTCATGGAAAAGCTCCGCCCTACACCTAACTCCTTCTCCACACCCTACCTAACCTGAGAGCTCTCCACACCTTAGCCCCCATCCCCCATGCTGACAACTCACTTGTGCAGTGTGGGCCCGCCCTTCCTCACATGGTTGGTGTGAAAGTTAAGTGAGAGAATTTAATGACAGCACTTTGTACATTATTAAAGACTGTGAAAAAGATGTTGTTTGCACAGTATTTCTTGGCCTTGGCCATTTCTTTTCTTATCGTTTAGTGAAATCAACCAAATATTTGTTTATAATTTTATACTGCTTTCTTGTTCAAAAACTTTCAATGACTTGCTTTAGTCTATTAAGCAGTCTCAGGCCAGGCACGATGGCTTATGCCTGTAATCCCAGCACTTTGGGAGGCAGAGGTGGGTGGATCACCTGAGGTCGGGAGTTTGAGATCAACCTGGCCAACATGGTGAAACTCCATCTCTACCATGGTGGCAGGTGCCTGTAATCCCAGCTACTTAGGAGGCTGAGGCAGGAGAATCAGTTGAACCTGGGAGGCAGAGGTTGCAGTGAGCCGAGATCACACCATTGCATTATGGCCTGGGTCACAAGAGTAAAACTTGTTCTCAAAAAAAAAGCAGTGTCACCAGGGAACAAGCGTATCCCTCCCCACCCCCAGGGATATTTGGCAATATCTGAAGACACTTTTGATGGTCATGACAAGGGGAGTTCCACTGGATGGAGGCTGGGGATGCTGCTAAACATCTATAACGCACAGGATGGCCCCACAGCAAAGAATTATCTGGCCCAAAATGTCAAAAGTACCGAGATTGTGAACCTCTGCTATAAAGTGTCACTAATGGAATAAAATATCAAATAGTACTTTCCTGTTGTTTTGGTATTTTGGCTAAAGCCCCAAGGTGAGGCCATGAGGTCCCCTCATGTCTTAAGGAATTATGAAGGTAGATGAGCTGGTTCTGTGACTTATTCCTCTTCTTGAGCTGATATTCATAGAAGATGGAATTTAAGGAGAGAAGTCCTTAGAATAAGGAGTGTTTGGGGAGTAGAGTCATGGCTTTACCCTATCTCTTCAGGGTATACAGTGAGAGGGAGGGATCCCCATTCCCGTGGCAAATGAAGGGGGCAGAAAAGAGCAACTCATTGAGTGGGCGTGGGCACCTACACAATGGGGAGGCTGGCACCTGGCATCCTGGCTGATGCTTGCCTAGCAGCAGAAACCCATTGCCCCACCTTGCCACAGAGGGTAGGGAGGGAGAGCTGGGAGGGGCCTGAGCTACCATGAGCATCGAGATGGATGTCTCTTCTTGATAGAGACCTCTGAGGACAGGGGCCCATTGTGAGGGTGTAAGTAGGGAAGGAAAGGGAGAACACTGTATCCCACCGCCCCCCTCCCTGTACTTCGTTTGTCCAGGATGTGGTATTTTCTGTGAGTCAACTGAATTCCCTAAAAAAAAGTTGTGTTTAGAATATCCTGAAGGTACCAAGCCAAGAGAGTGGCCTCTCAAGGCAAGGGGACTCCCGCAGTAGGAGGCTGTGGGTTGAATTGCTGTGGGCAGGAACTAAGGGGTCAAGCAGAGCATTCGTTGCCCATACCTGTTACCTCGCAGCACAGAGTTCCCCATGGGGCCTCCCAAAAGCTCACCATGTGCAATAAGAAGAGCCACCTGTTGGTACTTGCCACATGGAAGGCATCAAAGGCGCCACGCACTTAAGAGCACTTCTCTCTCTTCTCATCTTTCCTCCAGGGCCCAATTCCCTGGTAGAGAGAGAGAGAGAAGGAAGACCCAAAAAAAGAAGGAGGGGGAAGAAGGTAGAGGCAGAGAGAAGAATTGACCACTAAGTTTGGGTTAGACTAGACTTTGTAACTACTGAAGTGAGATATTCTGGGCTTTGCCTGAAGTACTGTTAATAGGCAAGGAGTGGGAATGGCACAGAGCTGGTTTGAAGTCCGGCTGGAAAATAATAAAGTTTTTCTGTTTGATTTCATTGACTGTAGAGGCTTCGCAATACCAGCTGCACTAGTAAAAACCCAGGCCCCAGGCATGCATCAGCTTGACTTTGCCTTCTTTGGTTACCAGTGTCTCAGACTTAGCAACATCATTTTCACTTCTGCCCCGCAAGAGTCTAGATGGCTTGTCTGAGCCCATCTGTCCAATATCAGTTGTTATGATTTAGTTCTGCCCCTGAGATAAGCCCCAGCTTTTTATCAGGGCAATCAAGGCTGTCCATGGCTAGGCCCCAAAGAAAAAGTTCCCAGCTCTCTCCTTCTGTACATCACACACACCTCCAGCTGATTTAGCTATTTCTCAAATGACCTGCTGTCTATGTCTTTGCTCAGACATTCCTCTCTGCCTGGCATGACTCCTTCACCAGCTGTATCTACCCAAGTCCTACTCATCCGTTAAGATCAGTTCAAAGGCCACATCTATGTGAAGCTCTTCCTGATCTCTCCATCTTTGTGACATTACCATTATTCTGTGTCTCCATTAGGAACCCATTCAGCACTGTGCGTTGCATTATTGACTGGTTGTATATGCTATCAACTTTACTTGTAAATTCCTTGAGAGCAGGAGATCATGTCTGATTCAACTTCATATACACAGCATCTCTGAATGGAGTGCCCAGCCCAAAGTTGCCATTCAACACATGTTAGTGCAATTGGCACCTCTGGTTTCATTCCCAGTACATGGCAGCCCACTGAAAGTGGTGTGTTCCCATAGTAAGCCCAGGAGCCTCCCCACTGGAGCCCTGAGCCAGAAAACCAGTCCTGGGTAGGATGTTAAGAGAAGGTATGAGGTCTCCACTGCCTTCCAAGTTACTCTTCGTGGGCACAGTGGGCAATGGCCCAAGAACTTGAGGCATGTTCTTTGCCTTCAGGGAACTTACAATGGAGAAAAGCAGAAAGCACAAGGATCAAGAGGTCCTAAGCAATGATACATCTATAGCACTTTGAAGTTCACAAAGCCCATGCAAAGATCTGTGGTGGTAATCTGGCCTTGGAGAGGAAGGCAGGGGAGCTGTTGAGGTCTCCATGTTAAAGATAAGAAACTGAGACTCTAGAGATTCAATGACTTGTCTTAGGACACATATGGTGGTAGCATGAGGAACTCAACTACTCTCACAGCAGATGCAGAGCCAGTGCCACTCAACTCCAAGACCTCTGGGCCTATATCCTCAGTGATTTTTTTTTTTTTTTTTAAGTGGAGTCTTACTGTGTAGCCCAGGCTGGAGTGCAGTGGCACGATCTCGGCTCACTACAACCTTCACCTCCTGGGTTCAAACAATTTTCCTGCCTCAGACTCCTGAGTAGCTGGGATTACAGGTGTGTGCCACCACGCCTGGCTAATTTTTGTAATTTCAGTAAAGATGGGGTTTCACTAGGCAGGGGAGCTGTTGAGGTCTCCATGTTAAAGATGAGAAACTGAGACTCTAGAGATTCAATGACCTGTCTTGGGACACACATGGCGGTAGCATGAGGGACTCAGCTACTCTCATGGCAGATGCAGAGCCAGTGCCACTCAACTCCAAGACCTTTGGGCCTATATTCTCGTGAACTTTTTTTTTTTTTTTTTTTTTGAGATGGAGTCTCAGCCCAGGCTGGAGTGCAGTGATGCAATCTCGGCTCACTGCTACCTCCGCCTCCTGGGTTCAAGCAATTCTCCTGCCTCAGCCTCCCGAGTAGCTGGGATTACAGGTGTGTGCCACCATGCCCGGCTAATTTTTATATTTTCAGTAAAGATGGGATTTCACCGTGTTGGCCAGACTGGTCTTGAACTCCTGCCTCGGTCTCCCAAAGTGCTCAGATTACAGGCGTGAGTTACCATGCCTGGCCCTCAGTGAACTTTTTATATTCTGTGCCCATGGAGTATTTGTAGGTTGAGGGATTGGTATACATGAAGAACAAACATAAAATAATAAGGGATGGTGTTGTTTTAATAAATGTGGAACTTGGACAAACAAACCAACATTTAGCTAACATCTCCATCAGTTTTACTACAGTGATATTTTCCTTGGATAGTTCCCTTTTACATTTGTCTTCAGAGCCAGTTTAAGGCCACCTAAGATACATGATCTCATGATTCTATAGTAAAGACATTAAATAACAACAACTACAACATCTCTCCTGGTCCAGGTTCATGTAACACGCCCATCAATCTGGAATCCAGCATACACCAGGCCCAGGCTGGCACATTCATATTCCCAGCTTTATCTCCTACATTGTTCAAGAAATTTGGAGCTGAATGGCATTTGATTATTTTTAAAAACCAAATCTATCCTCTATGAATGAAAATTTGCCACCACTTCTGTAATTAAAAAAAAAAAACTGACTCAGGCTCTGGAAGAACTGGGTCTTGGAGCTAAATGATCTCAAGGCTTCAGGCAATAAATCAGTGCCTTTCCACTAGGAGAAAGCTTGGGGCGGCAGCTACAGGATTAATTAAGGCGTTACTGGGAGGGGCTAAGTGAGGAGTGGAATGGAAAGCACAAACCCCTTTTCTCCCAACGCAGGCAGGGAAGGCAGATCTGAATAAGAGGTTTGTTAGTTTATGAAGAGAACTGGAGACCCAAACTTTCCCAGCCAGGAAGAGCAGCTTTCACCCTCCTCTACAGAAAACTCCATGGAAATGTCTCCCGTGACAGTGCTGGCGCACACAGCCATCTCTCACCACAGACCACAGACCACAGAGGAACTGGCCAGGCCCAGCCTCCCCAGGGGAGGCATCTCCCGTTGTGCAGCTGCGATGGATGCTTGCAACCTGCCCCTCCCGGCTGCACACTTTGTGAGGGACGATTGTTAGGCATGGGTGCCCTCTGCTGTCTGCTCAGGGCATCACATCCCCAAGAAAGCTTCCAGGAGGCCTGAGAGGGAAGGGATTTTAAAAATTGAAAACAAAAAGGGTAGTTTGAAAAATGAACCTCAAATAGACTCAGAGGAAAGGGTACCCTTAGTCAGATACTCACGTAGTGGAGTGTTTACTTCAGACTCTGGGGAAATGGGCTTAGAAGAAGAATCTCAAGGGGGGAAAGGTTGGAGCATCTCATAGAGAATACATGAAAAGGAGTCGGGTTCAGGCTGGGAAAGAACAACCTCCTCCTCACCTGTCAGCCTCCCCACTAGCTAAAGGAAACATAGATCTGTAAATGCCAGTTCACCGGCATCACATACAAAGCCGAAGGCTAATGCCACATCAGGACCAGTTCTTCAAAGTGGGTGACCACTCCGTACAACAACAGTGTTTCCACAGCAACATGACAGTCAGACCTCTTTCCCAGTGGTAGAATTTGAGATGTTTGAGACTGGCTAAATGTGAGCTTTTAATGGAAAGATGTTTTAGGGAAATTTTCTGTTGTTCTTTTCCTGGTTGTCATGCAGAGTACAAAAGTGCCAGATCAGCCCTTCCAAATTTGCAGAGCCAGATGTGGGCATTCACAGCAAGCTGAAGTTGCAGTGCCCTTAGGAGGAGCAATGCTGATGGCAGGTGGCCCAGTGGGAGGAGCAGGAGACAGGGAGTTAGAGGGTCTGATCATGTAGCAGGTGAGTGTCTGACCTGGGCATGTCTCTAAACCTCTCAGGCCTTCAGCTTTCTCTTCCGTAAAATCAAAGATTCTAACCAGATAATCTCTAAAGTTCTTTCTACCTCATTGAATCAATAATGTCTTTTAGAGATGGATTGACATTCTACTCCATTACCTTACATGAAAGCAGGGGCTTACCCTAAGCTCTGGGCAATGGTTTCAGAGAGAACTCTGACAAAATCCTATTCCTTAGAAAGCTCAGGATCTGAAGGATAAAACACACAGATTAAAAATTTATTAAATTATGAATTGAACACCTGCTATGGGTTTAGTGCTCTGTTAAAGGATAGATTTATAAGCCTGGGCAAGATAGCAAAACCCCATCTCTACAAAAAATACAAGAAACAAAATTAGCCAGGTGTGGTGGTGCACACCTGTATTCCCAGCTACTTGGGAGGTTGAAGTGGGAGGATCTCTTGAGCCTGGGAAGTCAAGGCTGCAGTGAGCCGTGATTGCTCCACTGCACTCCAGTCTGGGTGACAGAGTGAGACCCTGTCTCAAAAAAAAAAAAAAAAAAAAAAAAAAAGAAAAGATATAATTTATAAAGATGGTTTCTAATCCCAGGTGAGGAGAATTGAGTTTATCTATCTCAGTTGATGGCAAAATAGACCATCCAAGTTACCTCTTTTGTTCATTCTTCTCCTGTCATCTGCTATCTCAGATCCAAATCTTCCTCAAAGATTCCAAGTTTCTATTTTTTTTTCTAGTAGGTCCTTGAAAATCCACCTTCCACGGGTTTATTTCTACACATGACATCCATGGAAATTATATGGTATTATATTGTTGTTTTAAAGCTGTATATGAATGACTTTTTTGGTATCAGTTTCATTTTATCCATTCTTCTTTGTTTCTCTCATTACTCTGCTTTGCCATCCATCAGCGATGCTCTGTGTAACTCTGGCCGGTTCCTTTTAATTGTGGCACAGTGTTTCAGTAAACATGTAGATGGCTGACAGCTCTTTACCATGACAGGCATTCTTGCATAAGTCTCCTTGCTTACCTGTACAGGAGTGTCTCTGGTGTGTAAACCCAGGAGTAGGACTTGCCTAATTGTAGAGTGTCCACATGCTCAGTTTCATTGTACTTTCCTACTGTTTTCCAAACCTTTGCACCAATATATATATACATTATATACTCCCACCAGTGCATAAGGGTCTCATTTCCACATATCCTTCTTAGCATTTGGCATAGTTCAAATTTCTAATTTTGTCAGTGTGCTTCATACAAAGTCTTTCTCTGATTTGTCTTTCTCTTATTATTAGAAAGGTTGAGCTCCTCTCTTTCCTTATTAGCCATTCAGATTTCTTATGTTTGTCATATTGCTTATCTTAAAAGAATTACAATTTAGGCCTGGCCTAGAAGAGGCAAGTGCTTACTATATACTGCAAGGAACTGAATGTTTATGCCCCTCTCCCTCAATTCAAATGTCGAAATCTTAACCCCTGAGGCAATGGGGGAGGTGGGGCTTTCGATAGGTGATTATGAGGGCAGAGAATGACATTAATGCCCTTATAAAAGAGACTTGAGAGAAATCCCTTGGTCTTCCACCACAGGAGGACACAATCAGAAGTTGGCCATCTATGAGCCAGGAAGTGGGCCCTTATCAGAAACCAGACTTGCTAGTCCTTTGATCTTGGACTTCCCAGTCTTCAGAACAATGAGAAATTTCTGCTGTTTTATAACAGAAATGTTACAAGCAGTTTCTACCAATCTAATACTATCTGTTCACTCGAGCAGAATCTTTAATTTTGATGTGGTCAAATCCATCCATTTCTCACTTTATGGTTTGCAATTTTGGAGTCTTGTTGGTGGAACCTCCTTCGTCCAAAGGTCCCAGAATCATTTTCTCATTAACCTAACAAGAGACTCAAAGAGCCATGTGGGGACCAAAGCATTTGCTTTGCAAGAGACCGATCTGAAATGGAGAACATGACAGGCCTTTCTACCCTCTTCCCTTCCTGAATTACAGATGTCCAAGTTCACCGTGCAGGGCCAACCTGACTTACCCATGCTTTCCCAGGTGAAGAAGCTGAAGAATGGGGACCTCCTGCGATGAGAGTGCCCCTGTTCAGGGGTTCATCCCATGGGTCCTGGAAGCACATGGCTCACTGAACTTCAACACATGCAGGTCCAGGCAGCAGGTCAAGATTTTACTCCTCCACCTTGCCCAAGGCAGAAACATGGCTGAACAAATGGCTGCTTTTCACCTCTCTCCTATGAGGAGAAGCAAGTGATAGGGTGGACAGAAAAGCCAAAGGATTTCTTCAAGGACTTTTATGTCCAGTAGAAAAGCAGGAGCCCTTCATCTTTGGGCTAAAATGAGTATGTGAAATTAGGAAGAGTAGAAAGTTCCTTTCTCTAGCTAATATTAATATCTTTATGTTACAATTGAAGAGGAGTCTCAGAGAGGCCGAGTCACTTGCCCATGGTCACACAGCAAGTAGTAAAGCTGAAAGTCAAAACTAGTCTCTAAAGTGAGACAGACTCTAATTGTTAGCCACAAAGTCTTAATTTCTCCTCTGTCACCAAAAACCTAAGTATAGACTGTGATTCCCCTATACTTTATTTCCTCCAAATCATAGATACTCAGGATGTTGCAACTTCAGCGGCCACTTCTTACTTCTGCCTGATCTAACTATAGAGTTCCTAGAGACCCAGAGGGCAAAGAGACTTGTCCAAAGCTGCCAGCAAAGTAGAGGCAGAAAAAATACATGTTTTCCAAACATATCATGAAGAGTTCTCTCTCACTGCTGGATGCTTTTAGTCTTGAGCTTCTTTTTTGAAGAGGACTAATGGAAATAATACAGATTCAACTCAATCTGATTTAAGTAAAATGTCTCACAAAACTGAAAGTCTTAGGACAGGACCAGCTCCAGGTACAGAGGGCCCAGGCACTCAGATGATACCTTCAGAACTCTTGCTATCTCTGGGATCTGTATTTCTCTCTGTTAGAGTCATTCTTGGCCAGGAACTCTAAGTTGACATCCTTGCGGGCCAGTGACCCTAGCCAAAGGAAGAGAGATCTTCTCTTTGCCCATGTTCCAGCAGAAATCCTGGAGCAGATATTCATAAGCTCCACTTGGTTGGAATTAGGTCCCAGATACACCCGTGACAATGGTGGGAGGGAGGGATAGCAACATATGAATCACATGGGCTGAACCTGGGAAGGAGTGGTTTCCTAAAATGAAAACTGAGGTGTGCTCACCAGAATTGGGAATGGATCCAGAAAGGCAAAAACCTAGATGTCAACACAACTGACAGATTCAACATGCAGCCATGTCTGTATATTTCTCTACTACTAACATTGCTCTACTACCAGGCAACCTACATTGCCTGCACATGGTACTCCAGACACTGGGCCAAGCATTTCATATGCATTACCTTATTTTATCCTCAGTGCACTTCTATGAAGTGGCTACTATCATGATCCCCATTTTAGTGGAGAGGATATCAACGCCTAGGGATGTTTTATTACTAATTCAGTGTCACATAGCTAGTCACGGGCAGAATCCAGACTCAAACTCAGGAATGCCTTAACTTAAATCCCATACTTTTAACCACTGCATTCTATTGCAAACAAAACAGTTAATACTAGGAAAAGAGGATGGTCTTTATTCTGCAGATAATGTAATGTAAGTCCCTCTCCTCCTGCCCCCCTTCCCCTTTGGCAACAAAAGCGTAGAACAGAAAGTACAAATCCTTACCATCATTGCTTCCGGTTTCTTCCTTGAGATTCTGGATTTCCACTGCATCCACAGACACTTCCTTTCTTGGATAAAGCTGACCACCCACACAAGAGAACCGATGCTATAAGGTGACAGTTGCTTTGGGGTTGTCCAGAGCCAGAGATACATATTTCTTTGTTTTTCAGTTGAAAAAGGATATTCTCTCCAAGTTGCCTGAATCCAAACTGGCTAAACCACTTTTGTTCAAACTTTCCAAGCAATTTCATCCCTGGGGTGGAAACAGAGCATGAAATGATTTGGAGCAAGAGGACAATTTTTGGGGATTTTAAGTGAGTGAAAACAGGAGGTTATAATGGAAGTTGTCTTTCAACCCTTAACTCCAGCATTTTGTAACCAAGAATTCTGTCTCTCAGGTTTTGCTGGTGGGAATGTAATGCTGAGCAGTCGTCTGGAGATGCTTCTAGATATTCAATAATTAGAAACAGCAACGCTGACTCAGAAGCCTATCAGCTGGCTTTCAGAGTGCCACTTCACAGAAGAAAAAGGAAAAAAAGTTGCAAACTTGGTAAAGTAACAATTGAACAAAAATCAATAAATATGTCATATATGTTTTAACAGTGGTTTGTACTTCTCCTTTAAAAATTCCATTGTCAAATGTCTAATATAAATAAGTCCTATATGAAGAATGAATTGGAAGAAAAGTTGAAAATTTTTCAGTAATGACGAGAGGGCAAAATCTCTTATTTGGGGCCATGCGGTCAATGGAAGGAGACAGTGTGGTTTAGTAGTAATTCAGGTGACACAACTAGGAAGCTAATTTGTCTGCAAAATTGTCTTTTGAAATTTAGTCCAGGATGGGATCACTCATGTTCCAATTTCCTCGAAGAGCTTTAAGAGCTGGAAAACGCCCAGCTATTGTCCATGACTTAGACACAGGCTTCCTGGAGACAAAGAAACACTTTTTGGAGTGTCCTTTTCTACTCAATGATTTTTCAGGGCCTTTGTCTTTCCATCTTTCAATGGGTGTGATAACACAGAACATATGGAGAGGATACACACACACACACACACAGAGAGAGAGAGAGAGAGAGAGAGAGAGAGGGAAAGAGACTGTAATCGTTCAGGCACTAACACTGCTGTGGCAAATGGTAGAAGAGAGAATAAAAGGCAGAGGTGGAAGTAGAAAATTTTCCTACAGCATGGAACAGGGCCGGACTTAAGAGTAGAAAAGTTTTCCACTCACCTTGAGCACCTCCATCGCAGCAGCCGCAGACAGCTTAGCCACTGTTTTCTTTCCTGGGTCTGTCTGAGGCAGGTGGAGCCAGGAGGCAAGTGGGCTGTGGACTCCTGTACCTGCATTTGCCACTCCGCTCCATTCCTGGGATTATTCTGGAAGTGGTCATGGCCAGGGCCTGGTACCCTGTCTGGTGCTTAAGTCTATTCTGGAAATGTCTGTTGAGGGATGAAAGATACCTCTCAGACCAGGGTTAGGGATCTGGCCTGGGGCTGTCCCAAATCTTCAATACAGACTCTGAACGCAAAGAGGCCTTTCTCCATCTCCAAAAAGAACTAAATGGTGTAACACTGGCGCTGGAGACAGAAAGACTGTCTACATACATATTGGACTCTGGCCCTGGGGAGGTGCCACCTCCACCTCCTCCACATGGCTGGCAAATAGCACTTTGTTCACACCTCTTCTCTGCACCCAAGGAGCTCACCAAAGCACACACCCAGTAGCAGAAGAAGTGGGAGAACCAGCTGCTGACCTCGGACCTGGCCCTGATGCTCACCATTAGGTGGGTGGGCCTTTTGAGAAGTTTAACAAACTCAATACTCATCAACCTATACAGAGCAAACATTTATTCTGTGAGTAACTCTATGCTAAGATTCAGGGCAACGCATAAAGTATGATTCTGTTTATGCAAAAAATACCCACATAGGTGATTTGTAAGGTTTATATAACTTCATAGAAAGAAGCTAGAAAGGATGCATACTGCTAACAGTGGTTACTTCTGGGAGCAGTGTGGAATTAGAGGCAGTGCTGAAGTATATTTTCATTTTTTACTTCATCTTTTCTATTTCTTTTTTTATAATGAGCAGATTTTGAGATGCAGAGAAGGGAAGAAGGGGGTTCTGGGTGGAAAGCTCAGAATATACTGGTCTCTGGAGGCAGGGAATCATGAGTCTTGGTCCAGGGCTGGTGAATGGTTTGCTCAACAGAAACCTGGGTGTTTACAAGAGAGGAGTGGATAATTCTACTTCTTGGTGTATATTCCAAAGAATTGAAAGCGGGAACTCAGATATTTTGAATGCTAATGTTTATTGCACCATTACTGACTATGATACAAAGGTGAAGGCAGCCCACATGTCCATTAACAAATAAATGGATAAACAAAATAGGATTTATCCATACAATGGAATATTGTTCAGCTATCAAAAGGAGTGAAGTTCTGATACATGCCACAACATGGGTGAACCTTGAAAGTCATACTGAGTGAAAGAAGTCAGTCACAAAGGGACAAATGTTGTATGATCCCACATATATGAAATAGCTAGAATAGGAAAATTCATAGAGGCAGAAAGTAGATTAGAGGTTACCAGGGCTGGGGGAAGTGGGGAATGGGAGTTATTGCTTAATGATTGCAGAGTTTCTGTTGGGGGTGATGAAAAAGTTTTGGAAATGGATAGCAATGACAGATGCACAACACTGTAAATTAATGCCACAGAACTGTCCATGTAAAAATGGTTATGATGGCAAACTTGTATCTATTTGTACCGTAATAAAAAAGAAAGACAAAAGAGAAAAAAAGGGAGGGGTGGGTTTTATAGCAGAGTGGGAGGTGGGCATGTGTGCCAAGCTGAGGAAACAGAAGTGGGTAATGGGGTCCCCTTCTTAGAGCCCTGCTCAGGGTCCACAGAGCCATGCCCTGGCTGCTGGGAGCATCACCTGCTGATATCTCTAAGCTGTGTTCCTCACTAGGCACTGCCTTTGGCTGTAGGGTGCTGTCTTGCCTGAGAATATGCCCCCTTTGTGGGGTGGGGTAGACGGTGACCTGTGAGTGGCTGATGTCTGGAAACTTGGCTCAGTTTGGGACTACTCTGCAGGGCCATCCCAAATCCAGAACTTCCCACAGAATCAGCAGAGGCCTCAGGTGCCACCACCGGTGGGCCAGCTTCTTTCTGGGGCCTCTCCTGTCTTCCTTACTTCCTTACAGGTCTGTCTCCCAAGAGCATTCCCCAGGAAACTTGCTGCATGCAATTCTCCTGCTCAAACTCTATTTCCAGAAAACCTGAACTATGATGGAGACAACTGGGAATTTTTTGTTTGTTTGTTTGTTTTTTAATTTAGTAGTGGCAGAATGAGAGCTGTGGCTTAGGGAGATCATCTTGGCAGAACTGCATATTATAAGTTGGAGGATGAGAGAGTGGAGGTGGGAAGATTATCTGGGATGCCATCACATCAGAGTCAAGCAAGAGGAAGAAAGGACCTGAAGTAGAATGATGGCAGAGGGAGAGAATGGACAAAAAAATTAGAACTAGAACTGGCAGAGGAGGGGAGTTAGCTGGATAGAGGCTGTGAGGTAGCTAATTTGCAGCACAATTCCATGAGATTCCTGGGAATTGGAATGTACTTGTGAACCAAGGCAACCACATACCTTGCCCTCTGCTGTGGGGCCTGGCACTAGGTCCAGGCAAGTACCCAGCAGCCTGACTGCAGCACACCAGCTGAGAGGCCACCCTGAGTTCTGCCAAGAGGCTGTGGGGAAGCTGGAGGTCTTCCTGCTGATTCCCTGGCATTGCTGCAATTTATTCTTCAACCAAGCCCACAGCTAATGCTGCCAGTGTCAGGATGCCAGATTTAAAGGGGAGAGAAGTCCTGGGGCAGGGGTCTATTGAGAGGAAAATCTGAAGAAGCTTTGCAGTAGGCTGGCTAGTTCTGTGTAGGCCAGGAAAGCATTTCCTGGTGGATGGGATTTGAGAGGGAGCAATGTCCAAGGACCTGCTTTGTGATGAAACTGCTCTGGTCTAGAAGGGCTGTCTTCCATGCAAGTTTAGATGCTGTCTCAGGGAAGCCTTTTGCTTACTAATTTTCCCAGCCCCTTGACACTTCGTCTCACTTTCCTCACAATGGCATAGCTTGGGAAGTGGATTTGAAGCCCTGTGGAATCCCACGGTCCCTCTGGAATTTCTGACTTTGAGTGGCTACTGGAGTTCTGGCACAGGCCTTAGACAAGTTTCCCCAGAGGTCTGGGTGGACTCCAGGGATAGCTAAAACACCTTTGGCAAAAACAGACATGCCGTAAGGGTGCATGTCAGGCACCAAAACAACAGAAAGGGTCCTAGAATGGTCTAGTGTGGTGACGCCCAAATCTGCCTGTGCATCAGTGTCCTTTTAAAAGTTGTTTAGAACTACAGAGGCCTGTGTGCTACCCTTGATCTGCTGAATCAGAATCTCTGAGGCTGGGTGGAGATTTGTCTTTTTAAAGCTCCCCAGGTGATGCTAATGTGCAGGCAAGATTGGAATCCAAAATGCTTCTTCCATAGCTGGGAGGTGGGCCCAGAAAGGTGAGTCACCAAGGCTGGCCGAGCCAGGCCTGGAACCCAAGTCTTCCAGGACCCAGTCCAACCTCACATTCCCTTTGCTGACTGTCAGGCTTCTCTGGACACGGACTGCACTGCCCAGCCCCCGACTCTCTCGCGCCCTCCCAACCTCATGCAGATGTGCATGCTCTGCCCTTCCATGTGTTCATGGTGTACCTGTTCTCTAACTTGCTTTTTAGGGTGAAAATAAGTGTTTGCTTATTTCTCCAATTACTTCATTGAATCATAAGGCCAGTGAGGCTGTAGACCACAACAACTCAAACCCTAATAAGCCACAGTTGCCGAACAAGGACTGTGGGCCCCAAATGATCCAGAGAAACATAAAAGTTGAATCTTCTTCAGAGTAGAAGACAACATAGTATAGTGGGAAGAGAATCGACTTTGGAATCCATTAAATCAACTTTGGAATCAGTTTTTGAATCTGAGCTTCAGTTTCGTCATCTGTGCAATGAAACTCACAGGGTTGCAGTGGTCATCACATGACTTAGTGTATGGGAAAAGAACCTGATTTATTATAGGGATGCTATTGTCAGGACAGGCTGAGCTTCTGCTATAACAAACAACCCCAAAATCCCAGTGCATAAAACAAGGCTCACTTCAGGTTGAAGGGGGAGTTCGAAGGGAGGACTCTGTTGGTGGTAGACACTCTGAGGCCCAAACTGCAGTATCTCCACTGTCACCTCAATATCAGGCTTCAGGTTCATAGTGACAGGAAAAGACAGCATAGAGACTTGTGCTGGCTCCAAAATATTCTCCACCAGAATCGACAAACGTCATTCCACTCACATTTCACTGGCCAAAGCAATTCACAAGGATACATCTTACATTGAGGGATATGTGCTCAGAAGGAGAAGAGAATCAGAAATCTTGGTGAACACTAGTCATGTCCACATTGTATGAAAGGACTTATTACTGTCCTGGTGGCACAAAGAGATATTACCACACCAAGACTAGAACCTCATCTTTTGCAGCACACGGCGACTACTAAAGGACAGTTAGCTGTTGTATAAATTCCTCTCCCTTCTGAGTCATTTGCCTTTTTTATAGTCAAATGCTGAAAAGAAACATTTCAGCATACATAAATGAGCGAAGAGAATGAAATTCCATGGTCAAACCTTCCAGTTCAAGGACTGTCCTTTCTTTCAGGGCTCATAACTCCTGTCATATTTCTAAATGGCTTATGCTTGTCAGCAATAGTACTTCCTCTGTAAACAATGAAATTTGGGGTTTGACTTACAAAAGATGTATCACTCTTCAGTACATGCTTTTGACTCGGGTGCAGAGGTGCGGCGCATTGTCAGTGTACATCCTGGGTCCCTGAGCAGTCATTTGCAAAGAGCTCCTCTCTCAGACGACTTCCTCTGGAAACACCTCCATCATTTATACTGGAGGAGCCCTGGCTTTTGGGGGTGCCCCAGCTCTGTAGAAACCACTCAGGCACCAAGTCCACTGAAACTCTGACCCATTAAAATAAAATCAAAGAACTCAGTGGGAAGAGGGGAGACAGATTCAGCTATTAAACCTCTCCCAGTTTACATAAAATTCTTCCTTATGAGTCAAAAGCACTCCTGGAAGTTCTTTTAGTGACTGATTATAAATGCATATCATGTTCAGTGCCTACTATAAGTCAGGTTTTGTTCTGGGCTTTGGGATTCATCAATGAGTAAAATAATTTTCTGCTCTCATGGAGTTTAGAATCTGGGGAAGGAATAGAAGAGAAAACAAACTCATAAGTAAGTAATTCTACTTTAGGCAGATTACATGATAAAGAAAACGATTCGAGGTAAGGAGAGAGAGGATGCATAGACTGGGGGAGGGAGATTGCTATTTTAGAGAGTAGCCAGGAAAGACTTTCCTGATGAGGAGTCAGCCAATCAGAGACTTGAATGAAGATAAGGGGCTAGTAATGCTAAGATATAGCAAATCCACTCAGAGATATGAGGGGTGTGTGTGTGTGTGTGTGTGTGTGTGTGTGTGTGTGTGTATAGTAATGCCCACAGGCAGGACAGGTAATACCAGTAACAGGTCCATCATATTTTATGCAGGTTGGTTGGTACATACTTGTGGTGCTAAGTTCAGTATGCCATATAGACAGGGGTAACAGCAAGAGTAAATGCCCTGTGGCAGAAAGTAGCTTGTAGACCAGAAAGTATCAGTGACCACTGCCTGCTGCAAGAGGAAGGCGGGGGGAGGAAAGGCCACATTAAGATTGGCCTTCTTGGCCATAATAAGGGTCAAATTCTGATGCACCACCATGTAGCCCTTTCCAAAGCCCACAGTGATCTTCATCCCCCACAGCACCATCCTGCTGTACAAAAGGACCCAGTTGTGATAATCACTACAACTGGGGAGATGTTGGTCGTCATAGGCTCTGGGGGTCTGGGCAGGATAGAACTGAGCTCCACATGACCTTCACTACCCTCCTAAGGCAATTTAGCATCACTCTGTAGCTGGCACAGGAAGAAGGCAGATCCTCCTTCCAACTTTACTCATTTCTTCCTACCTGACTCCACCACCCATCCTTATAATTTTAAGTGTTTTTAAATCCACTTTACTTCTGGGAAATTTCTGGGGCTCTCACTGAGTCCTGCTAAGAGCCTGAGGGAACTGAGAGAAAGAAAGGAGGCTCTCCCTTTTAGGAATGGATTGTGGGTCACTGAGGTTCAGTAAGTGGGGAGCTCTGGGCGGCCTCCAGCAAAAGACATGCTGGTCAACCCTGAGGTGGAAAGAGTTCAGAAAACAAACCATTTTTGCCCCATTCATTCATGCCCACCAGCTGCTCCCTGAGCTCCACCGCCCTGGTAATTGTTTTTCTTGGCATTCCAGGGTAGTAGGTCACGTTAGATTCTTTTCTTTCAAATATTCTACTGACATCAAAGTGGAAGGGATGTAAGGTAAAAAGAAATAAATCGGGGAGGATTCCGCTGTTTCACAACTGCTTTCATGTTCAGGATGTGCAGGAATGCTGGGGTGGGCGCAGATTCTCTTACCTCCCCCAGTTCAAGGAAGAGTGGTGGGTGGGAGTGTGATGTCCAAATGCAGAAATGATCTGGACTGACAGTAGGGCAGTAGGCTGCACGAAAGCAAGAGTCAAGGGCAAGATTTTTCAAATTAAGATAGTGTAGTGGATAACACAGGGCGTAGGATGAGCAATAAAACATGAAAACTGGTGGGAGGCAGCTGGAGGTGATAGCAGGAAGGTGGAGAGACAGGAGCGAGGCTCCATTGCTTGATGTGTGCTCTTGGAAAGGGCATGTCTCCTCCCAGAGTCCAGATTTTCTCACTTATAAAGTAGATTCTGTATGTGTGACTTTTCCAGGTCTTAGATCTTCCTGAACAGTTCTGATATGGGGACAATTCATTCCATCCAAACAGCAATTGGTTAGCCAAAGAATCAAAAGCAGTTTCATTTTTATAACATAGCCTTGGTTCTTGGACTTCAGGAGTTTGCAGTCTGATGGAGTTAGCATGAGCATGTTACAGAGATTGCAGAAGCCTCGAGCAGTGCAAAGTGAAGAAGCACCCAAAGTCTTCAGTAGAGAAGGGTCTTAAGGAGAGTCTTCCTGGGGTAAGCTGTAGAGAATCTGGGAAGACTCGACTGACTAAGACACTTGTAGAAGCAGGGGGCACTAAAGCCGGTAGAGAGAAGGCTGGTGAACAGCCAGGTTATAACAATTGTAGATTAGAGAGGGTATTGTTTCACGTCTGTTTTACTGAATGAGCCCATTATTGCATTGGGTACACAAGGCTCAAAACAAGTTTAATTTTTAAAAAAACTTCTTCCTGACTCCCTCTTTTCAGTGAAATTTATACACTCTTTCTCTAGTGCAGTATACCTCAAGAAATTTCAGAACGGTTAAACACTTTCGCCCGAAAGTTCTACTTCTAGAAATGTATTCTAAGAAAATAATCAAGGCTATCAATTGCTATGTGCCAGGCATGACCAAAACAATTTATGTATATAATTTTGCTCTCACAATAACTCCATAAGGAAGATATTACTATCACCTTATCTATGTGTGAGAAACATGAGATCTAGAAAAATTTAGTAAATGTGGTTAAAGTTACATCCAGCAAGTGGTACGGACAGGATTTGCATCCAGGTCTGAATGAGTCAAAAGCCTATTTTCAATCTCCACAATTTTCTTCCACTTTAGGGATATGCACAATGACGTATGTACAAGAATTGATTAAACCAATTATAGCTCCTTCATGTTTAATATTATGAAGATATGAAAAATGATGCTGTAGAACACTTCAATGCCATGGAAAATTATTTATAATACATTAAGTAGAAATGTTATGACATACTATATATTTTAACATGAGCCCAATTTTATAAAAAGATACGATAATGCTTAGGTACTAATCAAATAAAATGCTGATATTTTATGGACTATATTGGGATTGTGAATTTATTATTTTCTTATTAATATATTTTGTAGTTTCAAATTTTTCTTTAAAAAATAATATATTTTTAATCAGAAAAAATAAGAAATGACACAGAACAGTTTGTTTTTAATCATAAAAATTAATGCCTGGTCAAAATTTTTAGAAATTGCCTAAAAGTAGAAGTAAAGAAGCAGGCCGGACATGGTGGTAAGTGCCTGTAGTCCCAGCACTTTGGGAGGCCGAGGCTGGCGGATCACCTGAAGTCAGGAATTCGAGACCAACCTGGCCAACATGGCAAAATTCCATCTCTACTGAAAATACAAAAATTAGCCAGGCGTGGTGGTGGGCGCCTGTAATCCCAGCTACTCTGAGGCTGAGGCAGGAGAATCACTTGAGCCCGGTAGGCGGAGGTTGCAGTGAGTCAAGATCACCTCGTTGCACTCCAGCCTGGGTGATAGAGCCAGACTCTATTCTCCTTCCAAAAAAAAAAAAAAAAAAAAAAAAAAAAAAAAAAAAAAAAAAAAAAGGAAGGAAGGAAGGAAGGAAACAGTTATCCTATAACTATTTTGGTACATTTCATTTCAGTCTTTTATCTGTGCACGATCTGCTTATTAGTTTATTTTACATAACTGTGCTCAGATTTAGATGTGAACTATGTTGTTTTAGTGACAAACTGGAGCCAGAAAATTTCCTTGTTTCTGTTCTCACTTGACTGTAAAGTCTTTAAGGGCAGGATGATTTCCTTTGTTCGTTTTTGTATTTGCAGCCCGTAGTTCAGTGCCTGGAACCTTGTAGATGCTCAATAAATACTTGTGGAATGACGAAGTGGTGGGGTAGGGGAGGGAGAGGCTGTAAAGTTCTGCATAATCTGACCAGAAGTTTTGCACTGGAAGATTTTGGATAGAAGGCCGGTGAGACAGGGCGGGCAAGATGGGGGGCCATCGGGGAGGGCCTTGATGTTCATGGTTAGAAACTGAGATCTGACATATGAGACCCCTGGGACTCACTCTGGTCTTCTAAGTGGGGATGTTACATGATCAAAACCGTGGAACGGAAAGGCGATTCTGGCAGCTGTGCCGTGGATGGCTGCGTCAGGGGAGCCGCAGAGGGGACGGTGCTGAAGGCAGGGAAGTAGGGAGGCAGGGAGGTAGAGAGGCTGTCCTCGCTCGTTCCAGCCAACGGACACTTGCTCTAATCCCTGCCTGGAGAGGATGGGCTTGGACTGGGGCTGCGAGTGCGCACATTGAGAGAAAAGGGAAACGCTCAGCTCTGCTTCCAGGACCAGGCGGGGGCCAAAGGAGGCCAAAGACCGAACAGAGTCAAAGACAATGGGGGGCGGGGCTAACAGCTTCTGGGGCTGCGGGTGCCAGCAGCCGGGAGAAACTGAAGTTAGAGAGCCCCCTCCTCAATCCCCCATTTCTTTTGGCTTTTTGGTTGCCTGGGTGTACAGAGGAACAAATTTGTGGTGTGGAAGGATTCCAGGCCAGTCATCTATCATGCACAGTGAATACTCACTAGGCGCTCATCACACGCTCCGCGGCCTCACCCTCTCCAAGAGAGCTCTGGCGGCGGTCCAGGGGCTGCCCAAGGTGACTTGCCAGATTCTCCCTTGAACTTCGCTCTCTTCCTTGCTCTAGTCCCTGTTTTCTTTTAATTCAGAAAAAGCAACAACAAACCGTTCCCAGCCCCTTCCCTTCTCGGGCCGTCCCTCCCTGCGGTTTGGCGGAGAAGGGGCCTCGGCAGTCCCTGAGAAGATTAGCTAACGCCGCGTGCTCGGGGCGAGCGGGAGCCGGCGGGGCTGGGCGCGGGGCGCCCCCGAGAGCTCTGCCCAGCTTAGCCCGCCCTCTGCTGGGGCCCCTCCGCGCGTCCCTGGCCCAGGCAGCCTGCGGTCCGGGCGGCGCAACGAGTTAGCCAGGCTCAGGGTCTTTGACCGTCAAAGGTGACAGACAGGCCCCACCCCACTTACTGGTCTGTTGTCCAACTCAAATGCGGAAACACTCATTTATTCAGCAAGTGTATTTTATGTTATTAATTGTCAGTGTTAGTGTGCTCAAGCACGGCCTTGAAGGTAAATATAAGGAATCTGGCGATCTTCTTCCTTGTAATGCTGTGCTCCCTCATCCTAACAATGGTCTTGTATGCTCATGTCCTAAAATGTTTTATGATGGTGTTTTCCACCAATTATTTGTGCAGTATTATGAACCTACAAAAAGAAAACGTTTTATGTTTTAAGAAGCAATGACATACACTACACGATTTTTAAAAAGCCTCCAAAATTAGAAATCCTTGCCTAATAGACTTATAAAATTTAGCTCATTATAGACATGCAGGATAGATGAAAAATGAAGAATTAATACCAAGTAAATGGGGATATAAGACAAGGGGCCACAGACAGAGTCACGTTTCAAGGACACCATGACCACTTTCTTTGAGGGCCTCCTTCGATGTCACTTTGGAATGATCGGAAAGCACCAGGTTAGGTCTTACTTAGAGGAATTGTCCTGTGCTCCCACCACACCTGTGTCTACCTAGAAGCACCCATTGCACAGACCTTAAATTTCTGCTTTCCTTGGCCACGGTTGCTGGCACTAAGCAGTCTGGCACCCAGTGCATTGGTCAGCACCACAGGGGCCACAGAAAGTACCAGAGACCATCGATTACTGAATGGCCTGGTGGGCGTGGCCAGTAATTACAGTGGAGGTGGAGGGCAGTGTGGAAGTCAGAGTGGTTTTATTTTATTTATTTACTTATTTGTTTGTGTGAAAGTAAGTTTATTAGGAAAGTAAAAGAATAAAGAATGGCTGCCCCATAGACAGAGCAGCCCAGAATGGTTGTAGGTGGATGGGGCAAGAGGGTCTTTTACCTCAATGGCTGGCTTTCCTTGCTTCTTTCCCCAAAACACACAGAATGGCTGCAGGGTCCCATCAATTTCCTTAAGTACTATAAAGGTAAGATTTTTGCTAGTGCAAATGACTCAAAAGGAAACAAGCTCTAATTCTTGTCAAGCTTGTCTTGAGATCGATTTGGGTGACTTCATTTTGGAACGTCATTAACTTGTGAGAATTTTTAAAATATGTTTTTAATTCCCCTCCCAGAGGGCTAATGGAAGTTACCCATGACGACTCTAAAAGCAGTTTAGGAAGTCTATCAGATGATTTCAGCCCAGGGGATCAACCTTAAAAGACCAAACGTGAAACCTGCTGTCAGTAGTTCAAGTAACTGGGAAATCCACTGGGATTGAACTCCCAGTAGCTGGGTTTTCTCACCTACAAAACCAACACCCTACAAAACCAACACTACCGTGTCTGGCCTTTGTGCATCTCTCAGGGTAAAGAAAAATAGCAACTTATAACATTTCCCACGGGAGCTTAGTGAAGAGACCATGCCAAGTCTGAGGTCTGTGTGCTTGGGTCCTGCTGGTGACTGACAGCCAGGAAGGGGAGAGATGAGGCCACTCCTCCCTCCCAGGTGGACAAGTCTGCTGACAGACAGGCACAAAGCTGAATCGGGTGGATCTTTAGAGTAAGTCAGTCAATTTGCTAAATGTAAATATCATCTTTTAAACAACACAAACTTGGAATAAGCCATTAAATATTTTTAAACTTTAAAACACACAGGGAATCAGTTCCTGTCAAAACTAAAATCTGTATGTTTCTTTTTATTAAAGAAAGATGTTCTGATTTCTAATGGTAATGTAAGGGTGTTAAAAAATGTGTTCACAGAAAAGTAAATGGAAGGGAAAAATTTACTCTAAGTTCTACTCCTGAAAGTTTAACCATTGTTCACTTTGTGTGAATTACATAATATGCAAAAGTATTGGAATGATGCAAAACCTCATGAACAAGATCTTTAAACAAAGGCTGAATACAAGACTTCATTTAGCTTTGCTTTTGGAAGTTGGAATAATTTGGGTGTCCCTGTGGAGGCAGCAGCCCTCTGGGGAGCAAGGTTGATTCTCTGGTCTCTGCTAGGTCACCCACACAGGAAAAACAGGTGCACGAAGTTCTGTTTCTTAAGGGCACTGGCACTTGAAAAGGGAACACAAACGTCTGGAAAATGTCAGTTCCCACATTTAGGTGCATGTGGGCATCACGGTGTAACGAAGACTTTGAACATCCATGCCTGGAATTAGCTCTGCTGGGGACAGACATGGTAGGATGACACCCCGGAAGTCCTGGCTTGTGATTGGAGAGGGGAGTCCCTCAAGCACCCTATGAAACAGATGAGGCCGAGCTGGGCTTGTGGAGCAGTTAGAGATACATTCTTACCACAGAAATGTGTCCTCCAAGATCTCATGGTACATTTTAGGCTTGGGGTCTGCCTCAAGGTGGAAGTGCTGCTGGGACCTGTGGCATGTGTGAGTGAGAGGCTTGGCTTCTGTGAGGTACTTTGGGGCCACACCATCAGTTAGAGGAACAACTGAGGTGGATTTGGGAATGGAAATAATTCCTGAGAGCTGCCTTACAAATTACTCAATGAAACCTGGAGAAAAATATCAGTCTCAGGAAGGAATGTTCAACACACTGTGGACCGGACATGGGGTGGGCTAAGAAGGGTTCTTTCAGAGGCTGTTTAGGATGTCTCCCAGGAAACACAGTCTGTGCATCCCATGCTGCTCTGCAGGAACAGCTTGGAAAGAGCTGCCACAACCTAAGAAGTTTCACTTGTTCTGCTTACAATTCCAGGCTGAGAGCTGACAGATTTCACATGTGAGTGGAAAAGGACCACTTGTCTGGCCCTAAACCTCCAAATTACCAGCCCATCCCTGCTCCTGGTGACCCCAGAGCAGTGGAGAAACTCACCTTCATGTGTAGTTCCTGCTTGCACACCAGATAGCAGCTATTGTCAAAGGATCGTGGATGGTCCGGATTTGAAAGGGAAATATGCACACGTACAAGATCAGACCTGGTGATCATTCAAAAACGTTCCAACTTGAAATCCATATTCGCACTGAAAAAAGAAAATACTGCAAGCGAACAGTGAGAACAAAGTTATGGGGAGATTGCTTAAACTACTTGAGGCCAAGTAACATTCAAGGCATTTTAAAGTTATTTTTTGCAAAAAATAAATGGGCCGGTTATAACAATCAAAAAATTTAGTCCAGTCCTGCAATAACTTGAGTTGTCAACACATCTGGACTAGAAATTCTAGGCAAGTCATATTCTGGATACCTGGTTCATGACAATTCAAAGAAATTGAGTACTCTGTAGTCTTCGTAATCACTGTGGAGGTTTTATGGGGGAAGGCTGACTTAGGGACTCCCCAGTTATCGAACGGACCAACAGAACAGTGGTACCATAGAGTCACAGAGGGGTCCCAGCACTGAATACCCCTGCACTGGGCTTTCTATAAATGGTGTGTTTGACTTGTCTTCCCTCTTGGCCAATTCTGCTCTCCATCATCATCTCCTTTGATTGACAACATATTTCCAATCTAAGTTGTAACTTCTACTTCTCTGGCCATAGACCATTGCTGTCTACCCAATTGTTCCTTGTTCTTTGTTTTTATTTCTGCCTTCATTATTGTATTCTCCGTACCTCTGTGTCATCATCTATAAAATGGGAACAATAATAGCACATACCTGATATGGTTGTTATATAGATTATGTAAGTAATACATGTAAAGCAATTGGAATAGGGTCATGTACTAAGTGTTCAATAAATATTAGTTGTTAATGTTGTTATTATTATTGTTATTACTGTATCTGTTTCTTCTTTTTTTTGACTTGGGTGCTGGCAAAGTTTTACTTGTATAGGCATTGAACAGTCAATGAGAGCAGCAGTTTCTTTTGGTTAGCAAAATAACTGAATCTCAGCAGATTTCCCTTTTGGGGCTATTTTTGGCTACTTTCATTGCTGCTGATGCCTGAAGGACTTCTTGATTATTTCTGGATTTGTGGCTTTTCTTGGCAGTTGAATTGAATTAGAGAGATATTAAGTGTCTGAGTGTTGAATAAGGAGGGTGCCCTGAATTTGAAAGTAATAAAAGTGTTTTATATTACAAAATTTAATAGTCTGGACTTTCCAGCAATTTACTTTTGCCTTATGTCCAATTAGCCTGAATTAGTGAGGCATTTTATATGTGTTGAGGACGTATGTTTTGTATGTTTGAATATATTGTACATTTTTGTGTTTCTATCAGCAAAAGGGAATAGGGATGTTTGCATTTACAGTTAAATTATTACTATGAACTTTGCTTGAGGTACCTAGGAATGCTGTGTGAGGAAGACCTCACTTGGAGGTTGTCCACTTTTTGCATCTTGCCTCTGTTGCAAATCACTCCATGCAGAGGGCAGGTGGTTCCTCTGAAGAGTGAGGCAAAAGTTTTCCCCTTTACAAACTTCTTCCTTTGTTTATTTACCCACATATTCATTCGTCCATTAAGCATGCATTTATTGATGGCCTACTGTGGGCATTGTGGAAACAGCAACAAGCAGACCACAAGATGAGGCTCTCACGGATCTTATTTTCTAGCGAGGGAAACAGAAAATCAACTCTTTGATAACCAAATAATAGGTTTGATGGCGATTAATGCTATGAAGAAAACACGAGGTAAGAAGACAGTGTGGAGATGGAGGTGGAGGGTAGGGGCTTATCTAGAGAGGTCCAGGAGCACTTTCTCTGATCAGGTAGTAATTGAATGAGACCTAAAGTGAAGGCAGGAGGCATGGAGGCATCCGGGGGAAGAGGGAACAGGCTGAAGGGAAGAAGTGCAAAGGCACTGAGGTGGGACCATGTTCAAGAACACACCAAAGGAGCACAGATACCCAAATTTATAAAAAAGAGGAGATGGAGAGGAACTTGAGATTTTTACAAGGTCATAGCAGAGCCGATTTTGAGCTCAGATTTGTCTTGTGAATATTTCAGATGACAATTAATCACATATTTGTGTTTTGAAGATCCTGACTTTAAAATAGGCCAGAGCTAGCCAGAAGTCTGGCTAATTCTGATTTGAAGTGGCTATTTTGTGTTCACTGTGGAGCAGGAATTTGAACTGCATCTCAGCTCACTGCTGTGATCAATGAGTTGATCTTTGACGGGAGCGTGTGTGTGTGTGTGTGTGTTGGGGTTGGGGTAGCATGAAGGCTTTATATCTGCCATCCTGGAAATAGGGCAGTCTGAAGGGAAGGCACTTATCTTCCATCCAGGTCTCCAAGAGATCACCTTGTTAGTGGACACTGGAACAGAAGCTGGGGGAGGTAAGCCCCTAGAGTAATTCCTGGCCTCTCAGCCCCAGCTGGGTCCACCTGGCCTTGATCTGGGCTCCTCATACACCGGCACTGTGCACTTGACATCTCAAGTGGAGAGGGGTGCTTGAGAACTATTTGCATCTCCTCAAAATTTATTGAGAGGGGACTTGATTAGTCTGTTCTTTAGTTGCTATAAAGAAATACCTGAGACTGGGCAATTTATAAGGAAAAGAAGCTTAATTGACTCATAGTTCTGCAGGCTGTACAGGAAGCATGATGCTGGCATCTGCTCAGCTTCTGGGGAGGCTTCAGGAAGCTTACAATCATGGCAGAAGGTGAAGGACGAGCAAGCACTTCACATGGCTAGAGCAGGAGCAGGAGAGAGAGGGGCAGGAGGAGATGCCACACACTTTTAAATGACTCGGTTTCATGCGACCTCACTCACTATTGCAAGAACAGTATGAAGGGGATGGCACTAAACCATTCATGAGAGGTCTATCCCCACGATCCAATCACCTCCCACCAGGCCCTACCTCCAACATTAGGGATTACAATTCGACATGAGATTTGGTTGGGGAAACAGATCCAAACCATATCAGGGATTAAATCAAAGAATTTGAATTCTTAATGTTCATTAGGAAATGAAGTAAATTCTTGAGAAAGGAATCCATACCTAAGTGGGATATGGGTGGGCTGTGTTTACCCAGGCACACACCTCTTCAGAGCCATAGTCCACAGCCCCCAGAAGAGGTGAAAGGGGTTGACCAGTTAGCTATTCTGGTCCAAGGTTTTCATAGCCTGAGGTCAGCTGGGATGGTTTTCTCAACGTAATTTCTGTGACCAATTCCCTATGGTTGCTTCTCTTATTCTAGGCCTCCATATCCAGAAAGCCTGAGGATTAGGAGAGAATCTCTTCTCTCCTAATCTTGCCCATCCCTGCCCCAACTCCCACCCCTCCAATAAATGCAATCACTTCCATCCATGATCCAAGAGCTGCCTGTGGTAGTTTGAGGAGTCAAGGCTTGGTTGGGTTAGGCAGAGAGTCTTAAAACAAAAAGGGCACTGTGGTGAGGTCCAGCAGGGCAGGGGCCACATGGAGAACGGGATACAAAAACCAGAAAGAAGATGGAGATGAGGATGCTGAAGTCTGTTTAACACTACAAAACTGTGAAAAGAGAACAACAATTTGGGTAAAACAACTTTCAAGTTCAAAGCTGCTGTGCACACATGTGGCATGAGGATGTGGCAGGGAAGACGGCCCTTGTGTCTTTGCAGCCACTTGCCAGCAGGGTGCGCTCAAGTTCACAGCAATGTCCCAGTGCCGCTGGAGCCTTGGTGGGGGCACTCTGGGAAAGGAGGGGCAAAGTTTCATTAAAAGGAATCCCAGATAATTTGGTTGAGTGTGTGTTTTCCAGAGATGACCGCTGAGGAGGTTCTGTTTTTTAAATGCTATAACCAGCACGATTTGTCATTTCAGTGGCTCCTGAAGAGAGGGCTTTGAAAGGAGTTGCTAGTCTGCAAAATGTCCAGCTTTGTTTTTAGCAGAGACACATCGGCCTCCTTTTCTCCCTCTTCATCCCCTGCTTGCCCTCTTGTCCCGCTCTTTCCCTTGTGCAAATCCAAATCTGCTGCTGGGCATTTTTAGCCAAGCTAAGCTGTCACAGAGATAAGTTCTGCGCCCGCTTCTCTGTGCCCAAGGTGGCGTCTTTCTTCTCTCCCCAGGTAAGGTGCTGTCTAGAAAGAATCACGCTTGAGAATGACAGCTGTCTGCCCTTCAATAAGATCTATGAGTCTGACTATCTCACCAGGCCCTTTTGGGGCAGGAGGTATTATAATTCTACTTTCTGCATTCCTTTGTCTGGATGGTGGGACTGGGGGGACTAGGTGACAGTCGGCCAGAGGAACAAGGAAGAACACATGTTGGGGAGGAAGCAGCCAGTTGGCCTGCATTCTTTACCATTCCAAAGCACCAGTCATGGAGCTGCCTTGCAGGACAAGGCAAAGAACCAAGGTTAGAACCTTGGAGTAGGGGTCAGGAGTAGGGGACCCGAGTTGATCAGCAGTGCCCATTTCTGAGCTTCAAACCAGTGCCTTTCACGTGTAGATGCACAGTGGGCATTTGTAGACTTAATTTTTCAGGTGGACTTTTGGAGGATCTGTGACCCAATGATCACAATTAAATCTCTCATTAGATTTAGACCTGACAAAAAGTATCTATCAGTCAGAGTTCAGTTAGGAGCAAAAGCCACCCCCAGTTGCTTGATTAGAGAAAATTTAATATAAGGAATAGATAACTAGGCATAACTGAAAATGCAGGAAGAGAACACTAGGTTACCATAAATGGAGCAGTTGCAAAGGGCCTACTACCAATAGGGCTGTTAGGGCAGAGTGGAGTCAGGGGAGAAGGAAGAAGTTGGAATGATAAAAATTAGAGCCTTCGAGGAGATGCCTAGTGAACTCAGGGCCCAGACCTCTGAGGACGGAGCACAGGCAGCTGGTGTGAGTGTCTTTGAGGTGGGCATGGTGGAGCTAGCTCCGCATGAGTTGGGGAAGATGTTAGCTGGCTTCAGCTACTGTCAGGGGGATGCTACTACTGGGATGAGGAAGCATTTCTAGGTGTCACTCAGAACAACAGGTAGAAGTAAGGAAGCCCAAATAAGCACACTTCTAGGAAGGAAATGCCTCCTTCCTCCACCCTAACCTAGCCGAGCCTACCATGAGCCACCTGGCAAAGCACAGAGGAGGTTTGCAGGGTCCCGGCTTCAGCATTGCAAGGCAGGATAGAGAAGAATGGGGTTAGAGCTGAGACACAACCGCTGAAAAACTGGGGCAGTGTGCTGGGCTGGAATATAGCAAAAGAGGACTTGGGAGTCGGCAAGAAGAGAATGAAACTAGAATTTCTTTTCCTTTCTTTTAAAAAAATTCCTGACACTTCAAGAATAACAGATTTGACGGTAAGCCACCAAGATGTTGGACTATCTGCCGGGGACCAGAAAGCTTATATAGGTTTCTGCAGAGTAAGATGGCCCCATTCCTGACCATCCAGCTAGAGAAAGTTCTATAGAGGCTCAGCTAGCAAAGCGCTCAGGTGGGCTGACCGCCCTCCAAAGCTGGGAAGGCCACCGGAGAACTGCAAACAGGAGATCTGCTGCCCTCTTGTGGACACCTGTGGTTCTGCAGGAGGGTAATGGGACTTGCAGCTTGCAGAGGTTGTTGGCTGGCTCACTACACCTGCCCATCTTGAACTCGAAGAATGAGTAGCTGAGAAAGGTTAGCTTGACCATCCTATGCAGATGAGAAATCTCTCAGCATTGGTTCATGGTGGCCATGCTTTTCTTCAAGAGGAACAAAAGTCTCACCACTGAGATCCTATTTGGCCAGGTATAGACACCTAAAGCTGAAAGAGATGCATCTGTTTCATCTGGACATCTACTCTGGGTCTTATAGTATCTTTTAAAACAGGGTTTGGCAAGCTTTTTCTGTGAAGGGTCAGATAGTAAATATTTTAGGCTTTCGACTTTGCAATTCCAACTACTCGACTGTGTTGCTGTAGGGTGAGAGCAATCATAGGCAGTCACTAAACGAAGGAGCATGAATGTGTCCTAACAAAACTTTATGATGAATACTGAAATGTAAATTGTTCATATAATTTTCACATGTCACAAAATATTTTTCTTTTAATCTTAAAAGTCACTCAAAAATGTAAAAATTCTTAGTTTGCAGGCTGTGCAAAAAACAAGCAATGGGTTGAGTTTGGCTCATGATTGTAGTTGATGGACCCCTGATTTACAATCTTGAACAGTTAAAGTCATTAGGTGGCCAGCCAGTATGGTGGCTTATGCCTGTACTCTCAGAGTTTTGGGAGGCTGAGGTGGGAGGATCGCTTGAGGCCAGTAGTTTGGACCAGCCTGGGCAACATAGCAAGACCGTGTCTCTACAAAAAATTTGAAAAATTAACCAGGAATGGTGGCACATGCTTGTAGTCCCAGCTTCTTGGGAGGCTGAGGTGGGAGGATCACTTGAGCTCAGGAGCTGGAGGTTATAGTGAACCATGATCATGACACTGCACTCCAGCCTGGGCAACAGAGTGAGACTCTGTCTCTAAAAAAAATTCTTTTAAATCATTAGATGGTGCCATTGCAAGCTGAAATCATGAAAGCAGCTTCTCACTACCTTGCCAATCCTCAGGAAGCTGCATAGGTGTCCACAGAATCTGGCTCCATAGATGAAAAGGTGGGGTCAACCAGGGCTATCAGTTCCCTGTGTTTCAGGTTTGAGGGGGTTTCTGTGGGAGGAACTCTGGCTCTAAATTTTACCCTTTTTCTCACTAGACAGAAAAACCTGCTCTTATTTAAATTTGTGTTACTGGGGTCTAAAAAAATGAGGAGTTAGCAAATCTGAACCGAATCAACAGTTTGGGGAGTAGCAGAGTATACCATTTCCTCGATAAGAAGATTCACTCCTAAATATCTTTAAACAACATGCCCCTTCAATGCACTGGGAAGGTGACTACTTTAATACAAATGTGATTTTACATGATTTCCCAGGAACTCAATCATTTTTAAAGGCAAGATGCACCTGTACTGTGACTTACATTAAATGTGTGGTATTATTTGTTTCATGGATAGTTAAACCTATGGGTTGAAGATTTGAATAGAGGGAGGAAGAATAAGAGAAACTTGGAAGATTTTAAAGGGCCTCTGTAAAAAAAAAAAGTTATGTTTTGGGTTACAAAGCGGGAAGTAAAGGATCTATATTTGTGTTGTGTTTTTTGGGGGGTATACTTAAAGAAATTGCAAGGATGACTAATAACCTGCTACCTGGCATGTTATATATCAAGGAGAGCTGGGCAGAGAGCAGGGGCTGGAGGGAGACTTCGCTACATCCCTGTTTTTGCACCCTTGGTTTGTAAACCCTACTATAATCTGCATTTTACCTTCTTCATTTCCCACATCTGTCACCAGGGCCTGACTCTGGGAGGCTCTGAGGACACTAAGCTCTCTAAGTCACACATCTGTGTGTTTTCTAGTGAAGGAGGCAGGTATCTAAAGGAAAACTGGTGATGCCTTGTGATGAATGCTAAACAGCCTGCCAGGGCAGAGGAGGTGCTAATTACTTGTCTGAGGGCTTAAGAGGTGGGTTTTCAACAGGGCAGAGAAGAAAGGGAAGGGGACTCCTGCCTGAGGACACTGCTGCCCGGGTAGCAGAGCACAGGTCTGTGCCAGGAAAATGCATGGGGAGTGTCTGAGTCACAGTGTGTGTGTGTGTTGTGGGTAATGTAGAGTTGTGAATGCCTGGAGTTGAGTGAGGAGGAGGGAAGAGAGAAGGGGAGTGAGGGAGAGAAGGCTGGAAATGTTGGGTGGGACCAGCTTGTGCAGAGAAATTTGGATTTTCCTTGGGATGTAGGGATCCATCAGAGGCCCCAACATATATGTCTGAAAACCAACAGATGACAGCTGGGAGTGGTCGTGGCTACAGACTGGAGGCCCCTCATTTGTGAGGTGAGAGGCTAGACCAGCTCTGCGCTGGAGCCCCGTCCAGGACTGACTTTTTATAACTAGGTCAGTGTTTCTTCTCTTTATGCAATCACTCGTGCCATCCAACTGAGGCTCAGCCAGCAGCATGCAGAGCCCTCTCATTAACTTCCTGCTGTCCTAAGGAGGTGAGAAATATTATCTGCCCCATTGCTCAGGGGAGAAGTTGCAGCCTGGGGTGAAACCACTTCCCTGTGCCTGGAAGTGAGTCAGTGGTGAAACCAGAGCCTGCTACCCAGCGGGAAGAAAGATGAGACGCTAAAGAAACTCCAATGGCTGTGCTCCTCCCTCCCCACCCTGCCCAGATGTTCTGGGAGACTCTGGCTGAACTCCGGGGCACACCCATCCATGTTCCTGGCAAGCATGGCAGGCCGCAGTGTTTGCACTACCCAGCTTTTAGCTGCTGCTGGCTTAGAGCCAGGATGGGGTGACTGAGCCCTGGCGAAGGTTTGGGGCTGCCTGGAGAGGGCAGGGCACCTGCCAGTGGGGGTCCTGGTGCTACCAGAAGGATCAAGGCACAGGTTTGCTTATTGAAACTTGGCAGCTCTAAACAGGGGCAGAGCAGTTTTCAGTTGACACTCAGGGTGGATCTCACTCTGCTTGCATATGAAATCAATGAGATAATGGATGGGAAAACATTTTGAAAAGTTGCCAAACTTCTTCTTGCACCCCTTCCTGCTGCTTTCCTCCTGTTACTGCCACACTGTTCCCCAACACTCTTTGTTTTCCCCTTCATTTCTCCCCACTTCACAACTAAACAGATGCTGAACTTTATGACTTGATTTCCGATATTGCTCTTACATTCATCTCCCTCAATGTCATTTCCCTGCCCTGGGTCAGGCCTTACATTTCTCACTTATACTAGAGTAACTAAGTTTATCTGCTCCACCTCCATCTTCTCCTTCCTTTGAATTCATCAGCCACACTGATACCAGAATTAATAAACGTAGACCAAACTCCTGATTATTTTACTCCTCCAATCCCAAACTTTCGAAGACTCTCTATGGCCTGTGGAGTTAGAAACTTAAAGTCCAGTATTCAAACCTCCTGCATTGCCCCATTTCCTTCTGTGCACAGAGATTCTCTAACTTACCTTGACTTTCTTCCCAGATGCCTTTGCTGAAGCCATGTCATCTACCTGGAATACCTTTGCCTTCGATACCCTCCTGAGAATTTTTTTTCCTCTCTGAACTTTAAGGTTAAAAAAGGATTGGGGATAAGAAAGGAGGAAATGGAATCATGTCTTAGATGCATCAAAAAAACCTTTATTTTAATGACCTTATTAATATATTCATGCAACAAATATCTATTTTATGCAAGGCACTGTGCTGAGGAGTGGGGTGGAAAGATTCACTGTTTGCCTCCTTGGGCACTAGAATCTAGAGGTATGAGGATTAATGGTACATTTTCTTTTTTGTTTAATCAAACAAATCCACAATTACCACTCTAATCCAGGTGCAAAAATATCTGTAAGGTGATTATTTCTCTTTTTGCCCTAGCCACCAGGAAACTCAAAGGCAAATTGGACTCTCATTCGCGGTATTCATTTGCTCAAATGTTCACACATAACAAGTGCCAAGTATGTACTTAGAACTATGTTAGATTGAACCATGTTATCATAGTTGCTACCCTCAATGAGACAACTGTTAACTCTTATATTTAATATTATCTGTTTTCTCTCTTCCTGGTTTTGTAGTTCTATCTTATTAACTTGTTGTATATATCATTTCTTTTACATTTGCTATAATTATTTTCACAAAAGGTGAGATACCGTCAATAAACAAAAGTAAAAATTTTCAAACACTGTTCATGAGGTCACAGGGCTGATCTCCATTGTCATGAGTTACATATGTTCTTTCATTACAGACTCTGTCCTAAAGCCAACTAGACACATAAATATTGTTGGAAACACAATTTGATCAGATTATAACAATTTTGTAAAGCTTTACTTTTCTCTGTTTCATCTTGTAAACACAGAGTAACATTTAACATTCTATCACAATTCAAATATTTATCCCCACATTATTATTTGGGTGGGGGAGAGATTTGCTTTTCTGCTCCCAGTATATAATTTTAATTTAAAAAATCGTTTTCACTATTGGTAGTATTTGTATGTCACCTCAAATCCTGTTTAGAAACTAGGAGAGATATATTATATAAATAAATTAACAATGGAATAAACAGGGCGTATCCATCAGAAGAATGAGGATGGATGTACATTCAAGGGCAGGGGCATTCTCAGTCCCATTGTGGTTTAATGCCTTTGGTGGGTGAAGACACAGGTAGAGTCCCTTCCTGAAAATGCCTGTAGGAAACTGGAGTCTTGCTACTGGCTTGATGGAGATGGCCTCTGCACCTGTTTCAACACAGTGCTAATTCAGGCCAGCTGCCTCTGCCCTAGGCATTGCCTGCCTGTGGGGCCTGTTCCTACCTGTTGTAGCCAGCACAGGGACACCCCAATGATGCAAAAGGCTTCAGCCAGGCTCCCAACTGCTCGCTGTGCATTGTCCCCGAGGACATCTGCCAAATTCATCCGTACATTCATCGCGTGATAACTGAGATGTGGTGGCACATGAACCAGGCCCAGGAGCTAACAGACCTCACCTCTTCACAGATCTCTCCCTGTTTTGATGTCTGGGGGAGTTCACTTTTCACGCCCCAGTCTCCCCCCATTATGTCCAGGTTTCTGGTATTTGGTGTGAAGTATCACACATAGATGTCAAAAATAGGGTTTGCCAGAGCCCATGAGTGAGGGCCTCATGCAGGAAGCCTGCAATCTGGGGACTTGTTAGGCAACACGTGGGATTGCTCCAGGAGAAATGCCATCTCAAGTGTGGGTGGAACCAAGAGCCAAACACTACGCTAGCCTCACTCAGCACCAGGGACTGTCTTCAGTTCAGTTCGGTTTAGGTTAATTCAAGTTACATTCTCTGGACACCTGTGTTCAAGTGCTGGGTACCACAGATGTAAATAAAACATGGTCCTAGAGCTGCTTATTGTCCAATAATGATGACAATGATCACAATAGCAGCTACAATTCACTGAATCCTTACGATGTTCCCAGCATTGTGCTAGGTATTTTGTATTTGTTATTTTATTTAAACACACAGAAAAACAGCTCAATAATTTCCTCAGTTTACCAAATGAGGAAATGGAAGCTCGGAGAGATTAAAGAACTTGTCCAAGGCCATCATCAGTGGCAGTGTCAACAACCAGTCCCAGGTCTGTCTGACCCCAGGGACCGTCTTCTTAACTGCCCTACAATGCCATGAGCCCAGCCATGGAGGACAGCCTATCCCAGGCACAGAAACCCCTCAGTTACACCATGATAACTGCTGTTACTAGGCACAGGGACTCTGCCTGAATGCTGGCATGGTTCCTGTTTACTCATAAGAACAGGGCAAAGCCAAGGTGATTTCCCTTCAGAAGCTATATGCACTCATTTGGAGGAATGGTAAAGGAGAGTTACACAGTCTGAACATTAAGTTGGTCAGATTATTAGATGTTTCACAGCCATTGTCCCTATTAACTCTCACAATAACTCCGGGGGAATATCATTCCTCTTCTTGTACCAATAAGGAAACTGAAACTTGGAGAGGTTGAATAATTTAAGATTAAATGGCTTACTAATGTCAGCACTGGGATTTGAACTCAGGCCTGTCTGTTTCCAAAGCCCACTCATGCTTAATCCAGCCTGCTGAGTTATGGCATGAAGTAGACTATGACTTCAGGGCATTTGTACTTAGTCAACAAATATTCACGGGACCTCTACGGTATGCGAAACATTGTGCCACGTTGAGGAGAATCACAGGGGAGTCTGACATGGAACCTTCTCTTAACGAGCTCATGGGACAGCAGGAAGATAAAGTGGGCATGTAGATAATTCTACTGCAAGGTTCAAAGAATGTGCTGCTTTCAATGGTACTCTTGTTAGCCTGGACAAGTCTGCTCCTTGCGTAGGGCCATCTTTGCCAGGCTAGAGGGAACCTTTGCCAGCCTTATGATTAGGGAGAAATATCCACATTTGCATTGTCAGACTTTCCTCCTATTCCAGTGGCTGGTTTGGGATGTCCCTTTCACCCTAAAAAGTGAGAGCCACCTGGTCCTCTAGCTCTGTTCAGAGTTCTGAGTGTCAGCACAGGAATGGGGGATTCACATGAAAATAATCCAGGTAAGGGTAGTGTGTAGTTCAAGTGTGTCCCTGCAACCATGAGCCAGTCTTTGGCTGTCCTCGTTAGAATATTGCCATTCTAGGCGGTAATGTTCCTGCTTTTTTTCCTCTTGCTTGAAACGCACTTTGACATTTTTAAACAAATAACACAATTTTTCCTTTGTGTTTCCCTTAATAAAACACAGAAACGAGAGCAAGAAAAGGAAAGTAAAAAAATGTGTTCCTGTCATCTCCACTCTATAGCAGGATGTCCGTCCTCCTCCCTTTCTTTTTTTTTTTTGAGACAGAGTTTCACTCTGTTGCCCAGGCTGGAGTGCAGTGGTGTGATCTCGGCTCACTGCAAGTTCCGCCTCCTGGGTTCATGCCATTCTCCTGCCTCAGCCTCCCGAGTAGCTGGGACTACAGGCACCCGCCACTACACCCGGCTAATTTTTTGTATTTTTAATAGAGACAAGGTTTCACCGTGTTAGCCAGGATGGCCTCATCTCGATCTCCTGACCTTGTGATCCACCTGCCTCGGTCTCCCAAAGTGCTGGGATTACAGGCGTGAGCCACCGTGCCCGGCCCTCCTCCCTTTCTTCTTCCCTCTCAACAAGCTTTGGTCTCTGACTCCTCTGTCCTCACTCCTCTCCCCAAATCTCAGCCACAAAGACTCATGCATCTGATATTTTTGCTTCTATGTTTTCTACCATAGAAGGGATAGCTCCACAACTATTCTGCACATCCCACCCTCATCTTCTACAAATCGCTATTGGACTGAAGACAGATGACAGAATTGGAACAGGATCTAGAAAACCTCCTACTTGGAGAAGTATCTCCAAGTTCCAAGGTCTCACATACCCCCTGGGACCCACAGATACACCCACTCATTGGTCCCGGCCTGTCTTCCTCCAATGATGGTGCTTCCAGACCAACTTGGCAAGGGCCACATATTTCCCTCTCAAAACAAAGCACTAGGCTTAAGACATAGTTCCTGGATCTCTTGGGATCTGCTTGAAGTTGCAAGATTTCTGAGACAACAGCTACCTATCTCTTAGCAGGAATACATTTCACACTTGGATCAGTTGTACAAATGCGATATGGCAGAGATGGGCCCTGCTAGCAGACCATGTGGAAAAGGACTGAGGAGGTTTTGTTAATGACACATACAGTGTCAGTCAACAGCAGTTACTGAAAATGCTCACACAAGACTGGACGGGGTGGCTCACGCCTGTAATTCCAGCACTTTGGGAGACTGAGGCGGGTGGATCAAGAGGGCAAGAGATTGAGACCATCCTGGCGAACACGGTGAAACCCCGTCTCTACTAAAAAGACAAAAAAATTAGCTGGGCATGGTGGCAGGTGCCTGTAGTCCCAGCTACTCAGGAGGCTGAGGCAGGAGAATGGCGTGAAACCGGGAGGTGGAGCTTGCAGTGAGTCGAGATTGCGCCACTGCACTTCAGCCTGGGCGACAGAGAGTGACTCCATCTTAAAAAAAAAAAAAAAAAGAAAATGCGGCACATTAATGGGTGTTATATTGCTTGAGAAACACCCTGAACATACTATCACTGGAAAGTCACAGCAGGCCTGGGTGCCACCATTTATAAGAGACAGAAAAACTGGATCAGATTCAAAGAGTGGGCAGGAGAGGGAGGCCAGCTCTGCCTACATCTGAAAGTTTTAGAGGCAGGATTTGACTTCCTGAATGGCTAGCCCTGAGGAATCAATGGAACAGAGGGCAGAAACTTTAGAGAAATGAATTTTGATCCATTACAAACTAAATGGTTGGACCACATGAGCTTTAAAATCATTTCCAACTCTAAATGTGTAATCTTTTGGGTCCCCTCTGAAGCCTATTCACCTCATTCCTATGAATTATCAGAGTACTTCTTTTTGATAAAAGGGAGAAGATGGCTGATTCTTCATAAATGGCTTCTGGGCAGTGGCTCTGTGGCATCTTCTTTCATTTAAAAGGTAAAATAAAAGCGTTTGAGTTTAAACCACAAGGAAAAACACGAGGCACAGTAGGAGGATCTTTCATAGAGGGGTTAGAATGATCCACCTGTGGTTGTCCCACCCATCCATGTCACTGAGTTGACGAAGGCCAAACTGAAACAATCCTGGGGTAGGAGTGGGATTCATGACATTCACTTCATTGAAAGAGGGCAAATAAATCACAAAAGAGAAGGCTCCAGATAAATATGATTCATCTTTATTGGTTTAGACACATCACTTAAATACATCAGCCAAGACTACACCTAGGCAACCACTGTTCAGCACCCCATACGGATATGTTGGTTCTATTGCCTACCCCACTGGCCAAAGCCAGTCTGATTTCACAGACTTTAGACCGTGAGGGCCTGACCAACCACATAATGTAGACCCTTCATTCCAGAGAGGTATTGACATCTAAAGAGGTGAACTGATGGCCCAGACCAATTCAGTGGCAAAGCTGGGAATGGAACTGAGGTGCTTTGATTCCTGACCCTTCACTGCAGTGCCTCCTGACTGTAGTGAGAGCTCTACTCATTCCTCAGCCAAGTAAAGGGCATTTGTTCACCAATTATATGTGTCTGGGTCTGCACTAAAAGTGATATGACTTATGATGTGACTTTGAGGCGCAGTCCCCATCCTGAAGTGCCCCATGGCTGGGGGGACATTCTCACAAAAAACCTCTGTGATCTACACTAATCAAGCTGCCTTGTGGGTGGATATAAGAATTGTTTGAAAGATTTGGGTTTCAGGTCAAATGACAATCTATCCACTTTCAGGATATTCAAAGGAACAGTCTTACCACTAGTTAAAACAGATTTCATATATTCAAGACCTTTAGTGAAACCCAAACTCTGCTGAGTATTTAAATAAAAATATTCCTTATGGTTGTATCTGCCCTACTCCATTTTTTTCTTGCTTAACTTCTATTTCACAATTATCCTAATAATACTTGTAGTTTGCATTTTTTTTGCACCCTGCTATACCTGGGGTGACAGAAAGGACAGAGGTCAGGTGTTAGGAGACATGCCACTAGCCATCTGGGCAACATCAGGGAAATCTCCCAGCCATGCTAAGCTCCAAATATTCATCTGAAACAATGGATAAAACTGTTCTGCCTGCTTCACAGGTTTGCTGTAAAGATCAAGCAAAATCGTGTATGTGAAAATGCCTGAAAAGTGTAAAGCAGCATTCAAATATATCGTATTAGTCTCTTTGCCATTTGCCCTCGTTCGTCTGGAGTCATATTCAGTGTTTGGCTTGTGCCTGCTGGCGGAAAGCACTTAGAATGGCGAGTGGGGTCGCTGCTCCTAAGCACATTAAAGCAAGTTGCTGCCAGCACTTTTTATTTAAAAATAAAGAAGTGCCTCTGTCTCTGGAGGAGGTAATAGAAAAACCCTGGCTATGTGGCATCTCCTCTGCTTGAGTTCACCATGTCAAACGGCCTGCCAATTTCATCTCAGTTCAGTTCAGTTTAGGAACTGAAGGTGCCCCAGAGAATCACACTGAATTGAACTGAACCTTCCCATGATATTCAGATGATGGGACTCAGATTCCATAAATTCCCTTACATTTCCCTCAACTGTAAGACTGGGACAACAATTGTCTCCCCTTCATGGGGGTTGTTGTAAAGATTAAATGAGGTGACTATGTAACAAAGCTGGCACAAAATAAATGATAAACGCCAGCCAGCATTGTTATTTATTTATTGAGCATCCACATGGGGCCACACAACATGCTTACCTCCTGGGATATATAGACGGATAAGGCCTTATTCCTGCTCTGAAGGGGGCTAAAGGTCTGTTACTGCAAATTAAAGTTAAGAGGTGCAGATAATTCACATTTCCCCACAGAGACCTTGTTCCCCTAACAATGTCCCTTTACCTGATTTCCTGTAGAGTGTCATTGCAGGTTTATCATCTTGCGGGGCAGATCCCACCTAGTGTCTCCCAAGAGCGTGATTCTTAGACCATGGGTCCCATGGCCTCTGTATACCCCATCAGTGAATACGGTTCGAGCTTAAAGGAAGTTGGGAACTGGCGAGAGCCCTCGGATGATGAGGGGTTTGAGGAGCTCAGAGCTGCTGAGTCCACAACCACAGGCGCTAAACAGCTTCTCAGCGCTTCCCAGGGCCCGGGTAAGGATTGCAGCGCTTTTATTGCAGCAGTTGGAGAGCGGCGGGGGAATCCTCGAGGCCGCACCGCGGTCCGGGAGGCGCCGACATCTCCTCAAAGGCCCAGTTGTGGTGAGGGGCATTGGGGGGCGACCGGGCCAGAGAGCCCCGAGGTAACAGTTACACGTGGAGGGTAGGAAACTTTGCGTGTCCGAGAGCTCCCAGAGGCGGAGGGGCGCAGAGGGCCGCGGCCGTGTGGTGGCCGCGCCGCTAGGCTGGGAAAGGGAGCACCACAGCCCCGCCACGGGACGCGCTGCCAGCCCCCCGCCCAGCGCACCCCACCCCCTCTCCTCCGACGCGCACGCAGCGCCGCGGCCCCTGTCAGAAGCTGCAGGATCCGCCCCGGCGAAGCAGGGCCGACTCGCACCCAGGACCCTGGGCCTCTGCCTTCCCTCCTAGCCTCGGAGAAGCAACCGGCCCTCTCCCACTGCTAGGGAGCGACGCGGGCTGGTAGGACGTCCCGGGAAGGCCGGCAGCTCGCGACCACGTCCCGGCCCTGCCCGGGCGCGCCGAGGAGCAGAGCCAGGGGCCGGCATTCGCTCCGGCTCCCTCCCCGGCGCTCCGGAGCCGAGGGCGGCTCCTGCGGCTGCAGTCTCGGGGGCGACGCCTTCCCGGACCGAAGCTTCCAGCAGCGCTCCGCAACTTCTCTCTGCTCCAGTCACTGCTCGCCTATCAGGTAAGTAAGGCTACCCGTGCCTAGGCTGTCGCTCGGGCGGGCGTGTTTCTGAAAGTTGATTTGAAATGCATCCAAGACTGAGCCGGGCCAGCCGGGGCTCCTCCCCGAGGCGACTCCTTTGCTTCTGCAGACATTCTCGGCACTGGCCGACTGGCGGGAGGACCTCCCTGCGCGTCCCGCACACCGGCTCCCGCGCGCCCCCCAGCAGAGTGCAGCGCCAGGAGTCCAGAAGCGGGCGGGACGCTCTCCGGGTCCCTTACTGTGCCCCTTCTCGACCTGGAGCAGGTGAGGGCCTCAACGGGGCGGCTGGGACGCGGGATTGCAAACCCTATCGTCCCGCGTGCCTGGACCCCGTCGAGCGAGGGAGGGAACCCACTCTTTATATACCCATCATACCCCAGTAGCTGGGTTCCTGCAGAGACGTCCCGAGGGCCCACCTTCGTATAGGTTGGGGCGGAGTCGGATTCGGGATGGAAAACCTGGGGCAAGGGATGGAGGTGGGGGGGGGGGGCGGGGCGGGCAGGAGAAGGAGAAACGCAGTTGGGGGGCGGAGGCCTAAGTACATAACGTGTTGACTTCGAGTGAAATCAGATCAGTCAGAGCAGTTCGCAGTGACTGATCTCTCCTCCCACCCTACATTCTCTTGGCTGGACTCTCTCCTCCTGGCTGATTCTGGTCGCCCTGGACACTCCCTCCGTTCTTTCCCAGGAGTGCGGTGGCAGCGGGAGCCGAGTCCCAGCGGACACGGACGTCAGACGCATCGTTTCTTCTCCTCTACAGGTCCTCCCGGCCCGGCCCGAACATGCTGGACGGTCTAAAGATGGAGGAGAACTTCCAAAGCGCGATCGACACCTCGGCCTCCTTCTCCTCGCTGCTGGGTGAGTGTTCAGGCCGTGCGTCCTGGGCGCACTCTCTTTCCCGCCTGGCCCTGAGGTCTGGAGCCTGGCTCTCTGGGACCTGGTCCGCGATAGGGGAGCTAGCGCCCCACTTCATGCACTAAACTGAGCCCCATCACTATCTGTCCGTCAGTCCTTGTGGGTCGTCCCTATCCAAATAAATCCAACAAGCCGCCCCAGGCCTCACGCACCGGGCACCGAATTCCCCAAAGCCGCGAGGGGCGGGCGAGCTTGTTCGCAGGCGTCTGAGTGGCAAGTGATTAAAAACACCCAGGGCTGGATTTTTAATCTCGGAGCTGATCGACGTCTCATAAATGCCGCCCTCTTCTCACGGCCTAGAGGCAATAGCATCCGAGACCCGAGGCCTGGAGCGCCCAAGTTCGAGGCGGCTTCTCTCCCCCACCAACTCCAGCCACAATTTCAGCCATAGGCACGGCCGAGAGAGACTTTTCCGGGCCGGTAGGCAGCTCAGCGCGGGGATTAGACCGCGCGGCGGGGCCCTAGCCTCCGCATTAATTAACTGGAGCTGGATGCCGGGTCCTGTGGGTCCCCCCTCACAACTCCCTTGCAGCTACAGAGTAGGAGCAGCTAGTCAAGGACCCCGGAAGAGTGTCCACACACGGGTCTTGCAGAGCTGAAGCCAGAGATTCTGGTTACGGCTTCCCCACCCACTCCGCCCTCGGAGATTTTCAAGTTTGGGAAGCCCGAGTTTTGTTTTATTTTATTGTATTTTTAGCAGGAGGGATTTTTCGTTCTGTCCTTTAAACTTCTTAACTCTTTCACTCGGAAGCGCTAGAGCGGCATAAATGTGGAGGATGAGACAGTTCTGCTGGAGAAACCAAATCCAGAGAGGAATCTCCCCACCTCCAACACCCCAGATGAAACGAAATCACGTGCACTGAGCGCCCCTCTTTGAACCCCCCTTTCGGGAACTTTTGGACTTGCCCAGCCTCGGAAGAGAGCGGAGGCCAGAGCAGGCAGTACCCGGGCGGGTAGCGGGTGCGGATTTATGTATACAGCGGGCGTCGCTTTTTGCTCTGTGCCCTCCGTCCGGCCCACGTTCGCTCTCAACGCCCAGGTCGTGGCCCAGGACGCGGAGACCCTACCGAAAGAAAATAGAATTGTAAAATTGAGATCTATCTCGCTGCTTCTCCTAACCTTCCTCGTCCGATCCCCAAAGCGGCAGGTCCAGCTCCCGAGCCGGTGGCCTGGCCTCTCGGAAGGGGAGAGTGGACAGAGAGTGCAGCCGGGAAATGGGGAGCGCAGGAGTGTTGGTACCGGGGGACAAGCGTAAGAGTGTTGTTACTGGGGGACAAGGCCTTCTTTCAATAGCTGTGAAAAGTGCCAATAAAGGTGGCCAAGCGTCGCCACCTGAACCACCTCTCCGCCCCCCACAAACTAAAGGAACAAAGCACAAAAAGTCCAAGGGGTAGCAAAGAGTGGATTCCCTGCCTCCGCTGAGTCGCTGTGAGGCCCGTTTCGCCCTCAAGCACTGCTGCTGAACGCGCCTGGCATCGGGAATCCCGGCCGGGACACTCCGCGGCTTACTTCTTCCGCGAATTTTTTCCCTCCCTGTGTTTTGACGCTTCTTAGTTATGAAAAACTCATGTGCAATTTGCATGCCAGCCAAGACGCAGCGGTTTGGGGTTCATCGGTTTGAATAATATTAGGTTTGCTTCGGAGTGAGACTACATTTTTCTGTACCCCCAGGACTTTTTAGGAAGAAGAGAGAAAATTTTGTTTCCCCTCAAAAAATAGAACAGAACTCTGCGTTTTAACAAAGAAAAATCCAAATTGTTCTTATGCATTCTCAGTTTTTAAAACAGTCAGAGACAGGCATAGTGATTTAATAATTACGACGTAATAAACCTGAGAGCACAAATTTGTATGTAATTTAATCTTACAGGATGTGCACACGTTTGCGAGCATACCTGGGTGTGTTTGTTAATTAAAGGCCAATTACTGATTTCTGTACCCTCCCCCGCTAGGAATTAAACCTTCTCACATAGTCTCCGTTTGTTAGAAACGCCACTTGGTTTGATTTTTTCCAAGTCTCAGCTTGGTTGATTAGCAGAGACTCCCTGGGTTGGGGGGCGCTGGGGGAATCCGTGGGTGTGAAGGGATCAGGAGCGGGTCCCGGCCAGGTTTGGCATGGTCGACCTGCCCGGGCTGCTCACCCGCGAACGTCTGTTGCGGCTACAGGCAGAGCGGTGAGCCCCAAGTCTGTCTGCGAGGGCTGTCAGCGGGTCATCTTGGACAGGTTTCTGCTGCGGCTCAACGACAGCTTCTGGCATGAGCAGTGCGTGCAGTGCGCCTCCTGCAAAGAGCCACTGGAGACCACCTGCTTCTACCGGGACAAGAAGCTCTACTGCAAGTATGACTACGAGAAGTAAGTGGCCGCGCCCCCGCAGCGCTCCCCACGCACTGGCATCAGTGTGCGTCGAGGACTTTGTCCTCCTTTACCCAAGTCCTTTTCTGGAAGGCCCAAGAGGCACGCCCAGCGAGCAGAACTTCCCTTCAGCCCAGTCGTGTACATTGCCTCTCACGGGAAGGTGGTAGGGCAGAGATCCGCGCGGGTGCGCGCAACAGTGGCCCGAGTCCCGCAGAAGTGCGCGCGACGGCTCTCCTCCACGGTCTGCTCGCCTACTTTCTAGTCCTCCCAGGCCCCTTTCTCTGACTCGGCCATTCCCAGAGGCCACTCTTTGTTAGCCTTGGAATCCCTCAAGCTTGGTCTCCCCCAAGCTTGGTCTCCACTTTTTACCGGGGTGCCCTGCGGGTTGCCAGTGACCCCGTGTCTCCTTGCTGGTTCTCAAGCCATGTTACCCAGGTGTCCGCGCCAGCTTCGCGCCTGTGCCGTGCGGTGAGACTGTACTGACCCCGCAGCTTCTGTCCCCTGTGCCCTGTGCGCGTTTCCCGCTCGGGTTTGTTCGCTGGAGTCCGAACAGTTTGGGCTCGGAAATGGCGCTCCTGCCATTCGGAGCTAGGCGCACAGCCCGTTCGCCCTTTCACTGTCGCCTTCCTGGTTTTCTCCAGAACCTTCTGATGCAGGGGCTTTTAGGACAGTAGTTGGGGCCTGAACTGAAGCCCTCTCCTTCAACCTGTGCCTCCACCCTAGTTCAGGTGTGGGTATGCTCTTCTGCCACGGAGCAGGTTCAGTTCCCTCCTGTCCACACGAACGTTCTGGTACGTTTAGAGGAGAACTGGGAGGCGGGCATTTAAGAAAGTGGATATTTCGAAACTAGATTTTTATAACACCAAAGCCTGGATGAGGCCAGAAAGTGGGAGGCAGAGAACTTCCTTATTCTCTCCGGGCGTGCCGGGAGGAGCTTAGGAGGTGTAAGGAGAGGGAACGGTTTTTCCTTGCGAAATGTTTAATTAATAAGGGTATTGGCTTTGCAGAGCTTTGGAGATGATTGAAGAAAAGTGGCTGATCCAGAAGTCTCTTTTTTTGTGCATTAGGACTGGTGTAGGTTAACTGTGTGGACGCGCGCGTGCACGCGCAAAATTCTGCATTTGTCACTGGTGAATGAAAGGAACAGCATTACGTGAAGATAATCAAAGGAAGGTTAGAGTGCGAAAAAGCAGTTCTATCATGTTATTAAAAACACAATGAGAGGGGCTGAGAGGGAGAAGTCTCTGTATAGCAAAAAACACTGAGAATAAATAGAAGTATTTTCTTTTCCTGTTGCCTGGGGCTATGCAAGTTTAAAACCTTGACAAAGTGATTAGACCCTGTGACCAAACAAAAAAATTGTTTCTGCCACTCCACCTTTTTGCCCAAAAATGCTCGAATTTTACCCCCATGTGGAGAGAGTACTAGGCTTTTTTTTTTTGTCATTTTGAAAAGATAATAGCTTGGTTTTTTCCAGAACTAAAAGAAATGTGTGCTCGATTTTGGAAGAATTGGACAATACAGAAATATATAAAAAGTGAAAACTCCTTATGACGACCTATGAAGTGATCATTATGGATAACATTTTTGAAAGAAGATATGCCTGTCTCTATTCTTGGTTGTCTGTTTGTTGACATGGTGTCTGAGTGAAAAGTGTAATTTTTAGGTAGTTAAATAGATTTAGCCCACACAACTTCAAGTATCACCTTTGAATAAAGCTTCTGGCTGATTGCTCGCTTTTTTCTCTCTTGCTTTTCATCGAAAGGTTTTGGTATTGTGTAGACCCAATCTTTAACTTTCTGCTTATAGATTACTGAAATGTCCACATCCTTCAGGCACAACACTGGCAAATTCACAAGTATTGGGGCTTAGGAAAGGATTTGGATTGTGAATTTCTATTCTGTTTGTTAAAAAAAAAAAATCACGAATCAAAGAAGGCTTAAGGGTCAACACAGCTGTCTGGCCAGTCAAATCTTCTTTAAGGAAGTCAGGCTGTGTCAAGAGGAGAAGAAACAGTTGTTGTAAAGTACTTAACACAACAATGTCCCTTCCATTTCAGCCCTCCAGGTTTGGCGCGGTTTGGGCTTATTAGCCCAGGAGGGTCAGTTCTCTCCTCACAAAGCTATTTCTGCAAAGGGAAAATTGCAGGGATCAACTTGCCAGCTGTTAGCCAGAACCAAGAAGATTTTACAGAGGGATGTGAGCTACATTGTTCAGAGAGGTGCTGACATTTCAGTGAAGGATTTTAATTTTATTTTAAAAATATTTTTGGAACCATAGATTTCCAAAATTGAGTTTTTTGTCCTCTTTAGCTCATGGCATCGTAGCAGTACTGGCCTGTGCTTAGCCCATCAATTGCTTGTTAGGTTAACTTATTCCTTTCTAAAAATTCCTTTTTTCTCTTCTCTATCCTCCGTTCCAATTATATTATTTTTCCAATAAAATCGGGTTTTAATATATTTGATAATCTTAATGGTCTTAGTCTGCATGGTGGTATCTGTAGGAGAAAAAGGAGAGAGATTTTTATATGTTCTGTAAAAAAATTAGGCTCAGGACACACTTCTGTATTCAGTAAGCTTTTATGGAGCTTCTATATGCAAGACGCTAGGCTAGATGAGGAGAGGACAATGAGAAAAAGTCTCAGAGCCTGCCTTCAGGAGGCTTATAGCTCAACACTTTTTCCATCTGTGTTGTCCTTGCCATCAAGTATTTATCAAAGCCTTCTTCCATTTAGAGTGTAGGACTAGATATTGCACAGAAGCTATCGGGAATGGCCAGATATTTATCCTCCAGAGGGAACACAACTCAGTTTTAGGCAATAGTCCTGAAGCAATTACAAAGAGCATTTTTCCTCTTTAAAAAATACAATTGTAAAAATAGCTTTGCTTTTTTTTTTTGGTGGATCTTTGAAAAATTTGAGGCCAAACAAAGTAAATGGGAAGAAAATGAGGTGAAAGTTAAGTGGTAAGATGATGTTGATGGTAAGTTAGGGAGCACTTAATAAAAAATGAATATGCAGGCAGTGCCTTGGTTTCCAAATTTCATGAAATTCAAATGCTGTTTCTACACATTTGAATGAAAGAATATATAGTGAATGCAGTTTTCAGTGTCAATCATAGACATAATGTTAACAAAGCAAGTTTATCACATTTATCTTAGTCATCTGTATGTGAATTTCTTGCTGTTGGGCAGTTTTGCATTTGAATTCTTAGCTGTCTGTTTATGGTGTTAGGCAACCAGTTAAAAAGTTAAAATTTCATTCTCTCAACTAGTTGTTACACCTTCACAATGTCAAACACCAAGTTTTTCTAATTAAAAAAGTAGAATTGACAGTGACGTCTTGCACACACAACTATTCATCGGAAGACTTCAGGATGTTTTATTGAGTATTTTTCTCATACACTGCGATGCCATTAGGAATAATTTATCTTCTGATTACCCCCAGAAAATGAGCATTTAAGGCAAGAGTGTGGAACACTGATTTACTAATGTATAGAAATTAAGAACTGAAGGCTATCTTTGTTATGACATGTCAACATGGAAAAATTGCTAGTTTGGTGGGATGACAACATTTACACAATTGATGAATCTGTACCATGTCATATGAAACATGAGGATAACATAGGTGTAGATGTTTTGAAAGTGGATTCAACTGTCTTCAACGTTCCTGAAACTTAGCAGACAACCAGAATATTTTCCAGTCTAGGGGACTTCTATTTATATAGCTGCTGTTCCCTATTTAACTGAGTCCTCTATGATCTGGTTAGTTTGGAGTTTTCCCTGAATTTGTTCCAAACAAATACTGCAGTTGGACTTCAGTCCGAGACAGAAGAGACTGCTGAATAACGGGAATGTGGTAATACAATAGATAATTAAGCCCTCTGGAAGGGATCCCATAGTTAAATCAAGTTTTTATTGTTTCTTTCATGTGCCTGGCTCTGTGGGTCAGGCGGGGCCCTCTGCCCTCACATATGAAGTTTATCATGATCCCTTGGATTGCTCTGGACATCCTAGGAGCAGTGTGGGATAGTATTGCTGTCATCAGGGCTGTTCTCACAACATCATAACTCCCCGCATGTCAGCAAATCACAGGCTTTGGGAAACCTTTCCTCAAAGAGCCAGTGGATGTTTTCTTCCCTTTCTTTTGGAGCGGACCAATTTTCCAAAGAAAGGGACTGAAAAAGGGGAAAGTGGCTGTCACACTTAGAGCTTTCTCTGCATCTTTCTTTGGACTCGCTGATTGGCAGCTCCATGGTGAAAAAGACTTGGGTAATGATATCTATTAGCATCAGTAATGAACTAATTCTGCATTTTATCAAGGTAGTCGAGGAAGTGTGTGTGTGTGAGGAGGAGTTAGTTTAGTTTTATTACTGTGACATTACTTGGAGATCAAAATTGGGCATGCAGTTCCTCATGAAAGGGGCCGGCAGATGGAATGGCAGAGGCAATTGTTACATTTTTGCTTTACTTTATCTTTTGTTGGCCCCACTCCTGGCACAATAAAATTTCAGGAATATAAAAATCAAACACAGCTAGGCAATAAATTGATGTCTGTGTTAAATTGCAGGGGGCTTAGCTCAGCGTAAGCACCATCCATGGGCTGTGGTTGTGTTTGTGCAGGCACTTAATCTCTCTTTTTCTCCCTTTTTAATTTTAGAGGGTGATTGGAAACATTCCCTGCTCAGAGGTGTTTTCTCTTTTTATATGTATTGGTCCCTGGGAAAGAGTTTCTTGGAATCTAAGACTTAAAATTTTGAAATAAAATTAGATAGCAGGAGTAGATATTAATAGTATTCTGGGAATTAAAATACTAGGTATGAACATTCCTTTTTACAGTAGGCTTATGGGATTCTTTTGATACTTACATAAATGGAACACATTTTTGAAAGTTATTTATTCAGTCTAGTTTTACATATTACACCTACCTGGCTAGGAAATAGCTTTTGATATTCAGATTTTAGTGCCAGTAACTTTCCTGATCGTTCATTGTGCTCTTGCTTTTTCATTTTTCTTATTTATAACATTTGTATTAATCGAAAGACCACTAATTTCAGGGAAGCCTCTTCATTATTGCTTTTTAATTCTGGGAAGGATTTTGGAGACAGTGGGCAGGAGCTGTTTCTCTAATGAGAACAATTCCGATTATTTCATTATCAGCTATTTTTTCTTTTATAGTCAAATTATTTAGGTCATAGTGTTTAGAAGGGAGAAAGTAGACAAAGGTTTAAAGTACTCATGATATGATCAGAAATTTACTAAAGCATCTTAGAATAAATGCATTTTACAAAATGTCATTGTTGGATTTTATGAAGTTCAAAATAACCAATACTGAATGTTATGATCTTGGTTATTAAGTACAGATATACAACACTGGAAAATGAATTATGAGGAAAAAAGCACAATCACATCCACAAGAGCAAGATTTAAAAATAATTTCTGCTCTTACTCTGAAACCTTAGCTCTACGTCAGTGTTTTTCAATTTTCTTTCTTTCTTTTTTATAAACATTTTTCTGACATGAATTTGTAAATGCTCTTTCGCATCTTCAGAGAGAAGTTCCCATATGAGCCACTTGGAGGGTGAGCTAGAGGTTTGGGGGCTGGATGGGGTGAGATGTGTCTCTCCTACTCTCTGCAGAGAAGCAGAAAGGCTCCTATGTGGGAGGGCTCAGCCCTATTTCCAGCATGGCTGAGGCTTCCTCTTAGGAATATTCTATATGTTTTTCTTCAAGAAGTCTCTTAGGAACATTAGACAGTCGCTGCCTTTTCAGATTTGGTTGGGGGAAGTTGGTAATTTTAAGAGCAAAGTGTAGAAAAGGTTCTGGAGCAAATATCACAGAGGACAAAGAAAAGATGCCTTTTTCCCCTTTGGGCCCCCTTAGAAGGGCCTGTTTTCTGAAAGAGAGGAAGATTCTAGTTTGGTACCCCATAGGATCAACATTTTCTCCTTAGTCTCTTTTGACTAGCATGATATGAGGTATTTTAGTCATTTTATCATAACTGAAATTAGTTACGTTAGCATTGACCAATGTTGACTGCAGCTTTGTGTCTCCTTGTCATATCTTAAATAAAATCTGTCCAACCGTCTTGCTAAAATGAAGCAAACACCCCCCAAATGTCAAATTGTTATTTTAGTAAAGCACAATTATCTGTCTATATTTTTAACCAAGATGAAATTAATAAAATTGCTATGGCCCTGGTGTTAATTAACGGGAGGATTAGAGCTATATCGGCTAAAAAGGAGGTGTAAACACAGTAATCTTGCTACATGTTTGTTTTCACACTACTGAAAATAAATAAAATGAGACTTAGGATAGGGATTAAGTTTCTTTTGGCATTAGACAGCAGATGCAACTGGAATGCGGTAGAAACCCTGAAGTATTAGTGAAGACATGGTGTAAGGAAGAAAACTGTAGCCCTACATCGGTTTCCTACCCTGTGGGTATACTTAGTCCCGTCACAAATAGCCCCATCTGGGTAGTTAAAAAAGGATTTTGAAAGCCTACCCCTGTGCTGTTCTTTACAGTGGTGAACCAAGGCAACCAAGTCATCTGTAGAGCTTGTCGCCTTGCTGCCATGCACAGATTAGCTAGAATTTAATGAAACGATTGCCAGATTCCCCGTTATTGCACCATAATGTCATAACAACTAAAAATACAAAGTGGACTGTGCTTTTCCTAGTCCTCTAACTGAAGTCACATGAAAGAGTTTGATCTCTTCCAGCCTTTCAAGATTTCAGTTTGGGAATCCTATTTTTGGATAACAGCAAATATGTCTGGCCTTTCTGACTCTCTGGGCCTCCAGTGTATCCTCACACCAATAGATTGATCTGTGTTTTATTATTATTGTTGTATAATAGGGTGACAGATAGAGCTATCTATCTCTGAGAGCTATCTGGCCACTATGGATTGGACTGCCTTATCCTACAGGTCTGATTGAACTCCATCTGTATTAAAAATATCTTAAATGTCCACTGTTGCTGGGAATGGACCACATGCTGTATCTGGACTTCACATCTGCCTCTGTCCCCTTCTCCCTCCCTTATACCCTGTAGAATTCTATTATCTTGACTCTTGCAACCACCTATCAGATGTTGCTTAAACTCCATTTCGTCAACTGCCTCAGTTTTTGCCCAAACCATTTTTGTGGACTGTTAGTGTTCTTTTGATTTTCTAATTAGCCATTTATTTATTTAGTAGAGACAGAGTCTTGCTAAGTTGCTCAGGCTGGTCTCGAACTGTTGGCCTCAAAGCGATCCTCCCACCTTAGCCTCCCAGAGTGCTGGGATTATAAGCATGAGCTACTGCACCTGGTCTAATTAGCCTTTTAGATACACAAAATAACAGTCATGTGGCCACTCAGTTGGGTGAGGCTCAGGCAAATAGATGGTGAGTGGCATAACTCTCAAGTATGCATGACCTCATGACCATTACTCTTTGAGTAACCATTTAGGGGCCTCTAAAAACCTTTCTGACCATGCCTGGTACCTTAGTGGATGCTGGATTATGTCCTGCTACTACAGGTGGGTGTGTTTTGGTGAGTGAGAGAGGTGCCAAGTGCCTGAGTCTGATGCTGTCACCAATAAACCAGGAGAGTCATTTGGCCAGAAGCCTGGCATTTGGTAGGACGTAAACACGTCACTCATTCTCAACTCTGGCTACTTCTTTGAACATCACACTTCTCCAGCCTGGAAAGAAGCATCCTTCATCTCTTGAGCACCAGGTTCTACTGCTGTGATGAGAGGAGCTCTTTGGAGCAGCTTCCTCTCTAATTCCATCCCGCCCCTTCAGTTGCACAGCAGCCACGCCTTGACTCACAATTCTGTTGCCTCCTCCCTATCAAGCCTCAGGAATCTTTAAAAGGCCTTTTCGAAACAAAACAAAACACCCCCTCCTGAACTCCAGATTAGCCTCTTAAGCTCATTAAAGTTCCTTTAAATACCAAAATGTTGGGCTCCTGGGGACTATCCCCCCAAACCATATTTTCATTCTTAGCATTGTTGTCATTCATTGTGCAACAGATTAAGGCCAGCTCCCTCTGGGCCCAGAAATAGGCCCCCTGTCTCTGCAGGAGGGTCCGAATATGTCTTTGTTTGAGCACCCGACAGCCTGAGCCTGAGTGGGAGCTGATGCCAGCTTGGCCTGGGGCCCCCAGCTCCAGGGCAGGGAGAGATCGATGTCTCTCCTGAGCATGGGGCCCTGAAAAGGGAATGGGCAGCTGAGAGGAGAAAGTGTGAGTTTTTGCAGTTTTGCAGTTTCACAAGCTTGGCAGTCATTGGGTCCTATCCCAGTCACTGGAGAGAATCAGGAATGGGCAAGTGCTCTGATGGCCTGGATTTAAAGAGCTGTCCTTGTCCTAAATAATCAGGGTGGCTTTAGGAGCCTTTGAGAAACACTAGAGCCTGGTTTCTGTGCATCCCCCAGGCATTCCTGGTCCATCACAGTCTACAGGTGGATTTTTATGGACATGCCTGCCTTTTGCCTAACATTTCTTCCCTTATTTCAGCCTCCTTTCCAAAGAGCTTCCTTAATAACATCCCGCCTCCTCTCTGTCATTGCAGGCTTCCTTCTCTAAAGCTGGCTCTTGGGGAGAGCTTTCTGGTTTTGACAGTGGAACAAATCCTTTTAAACATAACCATCTAGAGTTTCCTCCCCTGCTATTGGCTACCCCCTCACTCTTTCTCCTCTTACTCCTCCTCACATTGTGGCAGGAATTCCTGCTGTGCATGTGTTCTCCGGTAATGACAGCCAGCATCTTCACAGGGATGCAGGCATAGCTCTTCAGGGATGAAAACCAGTTGGCAGTGCCATGAGATAGACTCTGGAAACCCAGAAGGGAAGAACATCCCAGGAGACCCCTCTCTGCCTCTTTTCGGCTGGAGTTTTGATTGCACATCTCTTTCCCCTGGAGCTCTGTGCACCTTGAATTTCTGGATTCACTTATTTTTCTAACCTCATTTTCAGAATCTCAGCTTGGCTGTGCCTTCTTGCTTGTCTCATGCTCTGAACCCATCTTGTGACCTTTTATGTTTCATATTGCTTTGTGTGCCAGCTAGAGTTGGCTCTTAGTTAGCTGTCAAATTGGGAGAATGTTATGAAATAATTCACATTGGGATGGACAAGATAATGTTCTATTCTTCTGAAGATACTTTTTAACTGGAAGGGTGTTCAGTCAAAGGAATGACTATCTTAGGGTAGAATTTTAGGCTCTAGACTGGAACCACTAGTGGAAGACATAGTTTTGTACAAATAACACTTTGTAGGAGGCTTCCCTGTTTATCTATATGAATGGCTGGTCAGTTTTATGCACCCACTTTTTTCTTCTGAGTTTTATTTTCTTTATGCTTCATCTTTGGTTGGGATCTTCCATTTCAAAAAACCTGTATTCATAGATAGAAGGGGATAGACAGGTGGGTATGAGTGGTTTGGGCACTGCATCTCTCTCTCCATTACTGAAAAAATAATTTGAAAGACATATCCTACTGTCAACAGGTGTCCAAGCAATGGTTTTCTCATCTATACAACAGAATGTGAGAATAATGACCTCATAAGGTTATTGAGAAAAGTAAAGAAGATAATGAACCTGAAAGGCCTTTTGGTAAAGTGTATAGTACTCTACAGGATTGGGTGTTATTATTATTATTTATACATGAGTAAAAGCTTATACATAGTTTTAGAAGCTGTGTATGATAAGCCAAGACAGTGTAGTTGTTAAGAGCAAGAGCATAGACTTAGGAGCCAGAGCATCTGGGATCAAATCTTTGTCCCGCTGTTCCTTAGCTGTGTTACCACGGGCAAGGGTCTTACTTGCTCTCTGCCCATTTCTTCTCTCTAAAACAGGGATAATAACAGTACCAACCTCAAAGGTTCACTTTTGTTTAATATTTGAAATGCATGCCGATCAATGCTTGGCTCACAGAAAATGCTGTAAAATAATTCATTGAAAAAATGTATCCTTCTCAATTTTCAAAGAACCTTCACATATATTATCTCTATTGATCCTCACAACAGTTTTAAAAGTTAGGTAAGGAGAGGTTTTCGGTTTTCTCCTCTTACACTTTATAGCTGAGGAAATAAAGGCTCAGGGAAGTTAACAACTTGCCCAAGGTCACGCTGTTGGGGAAGAGGAAACTGGGATACTGTCCCTAGCTTCTAACTCCTTTTCCAATGGCCTTTCCACTAAATCACACCATCTGCTGCTTGCATTCTGGTGTTCACACCCCAGTGAGATCACAATTCTCAGTTTGTCCTGTTGAACCAGCTCTTGGAAAACAAGTCCCCACCTGCTAGATACTTGAGCTTTCAGGCAGCCTCCCGATGGTCAGCTGTTTATAGTATTCTGTGGTTTTAAAGGAAGTTTTTAGGATTTGGGGATTGCCTAGTATTCTGTGGTTTTAAAGGAAGTTTTTAGGATTTGGGGATTGCCTCTATGTGTGTATGAGAAATCAGCTCATGTACGATCATTGCTCTTGTTTATCAAACTCCTTCACACACAAAGCTGTCCTTGCCCATCCTTTCCTATCCCACACTATCCACATTGATCTCTATTGCCCCTCTAGAATACAGCATAGCTGTTCTTCCCCCCAGGCCTCTAGAAGAAGGACAAAAAGGCAGGCGGAATCCATTTTCTTTCTCTCCAACTCCCAGGGTTTGCTATTGGTGACTTTTGTCCTGGGAGCTTGTCTGCACATTTGGCAGTAGAACTGTTGAATATCATATCCGGAGCTTCCAGCATAACTTCCATCGGGACCAGCCGGCAGCTGTCCATCCATTCCTTGCATAACCCCTTTCCAAGTTTTCTTCTGAACTGTGTTGTATTTTCAAACAAACCTCAGCCTTAGCTAGAAAAGATCCCACTGTGCCCCCAGTGGAGGCTGATTTCCAGAACTGTTGACATCCCTCTTGTTTGTTACTTGGCCTGGCTGTATCAAAAAGTGATAATGGAATCCCAGTTTTTAAGGAGTATTCCTGTATTGTATTATTTCTCTCACCATTGCTGAAATTTTATTCTCTTACAACTAGTTCTAGTCCATTTTGGGGAGGTGAAATATGTGTCTGAATTTAATATGTGTAAACTGATATTTAATGAAACTGGAGATTTCAGGTAACATATGAGCAACTGGAATGTACTTTACCTAGTTGCAATGTGGAATTTTCTAATTTAGAGTTAGACGCTTATAAACAGTTGGTTCGTTAATTAAATCACTCATTCATTCATTTAATCATCAAACATCCGTATTAAATTCCTGTATGTGTCCAGTATGTAAAAATGAATAAAACAAATCACTGATGTACTAAAGGTCTAGCAGAGACTATTTAAACATGTAAATTAAGCAGATGTTTGAAAAAAAGAGTAACATTATTTTAAGAAAGGCTGGCCACAGGGATAGAGAACCAGCTTATCTAAATTCCTTGGTTCTGTATTACCATGTGCTATTCATCATCTTCAAGGCACTTATTACAAATTGAAATATATATATATATATATATATACACACACACACACACATATTTGGTTTATTGTCTGTCTGTGTCACTAGACCATAAGCTCTATGAAGGAAGACACTTCTTGTTTTTGTTTTGTTTCATAACCCCTGCATCTTCATAATCTTGCACAGTATTCAGTGAATACATGTTAGTTGAATAGATAAATTAATGACATGACTTGCTTGGGGTTGTTTAAAAAGCTTCATGGAAAAGGTGACATGTTAACTGGCTCTTGGAGGATGAGTGGGACTGTAGGAAAAGGGGAGAGGATGGTAGAATCCAAGTGGAGGAAGAAACATGTGCAAATGGATGAAGTCCTGAAAAGGAAGTGTGCTAGTCACTGTGGTCACTGGTCGTGGACATGGTGGTGCCACAACATCAAGTGCATTTAGGGTATGGCTGGTTGTGGACTGCAAAATCATGCCAAGTGGCTAGGAGTGTTGTGTAACATGCAAAGAGCATTCAGTTTCATACCGTGGTTAGTAGGCAGCCAGCAGGGATTTCTAAGCATGAAATATTGTGGCCATATTTATTTTCTGGAAAGGTAATTCTGGTGGCAAACAGGGGCACTGGTAGGAGCCTGGGTAGAGACTGGCAGAGACCACTTGGATAGCTGTTGCTATAGTCTAGACAAGAGATAATAAGGATATGAATTAAGGTGAGACATTGGGAATGAAGAGGACAAACATGACCTGGAAAATATTCCTGACGTAGGATAATTTGAACGTCATGACTTTTGACTGAGGAAAGGGATGATAAGGAGAGAAGATTTGACGATGATCCAGAAGGGACAAGGTGGACTGTCATGGCAGTACCTGATAGAGGGAATTTAAGAAGTGAGCAGGAGACAGGCAGAAGCGGACAATGAGAATAACTGTGAACATGTTATGCTAAGTTACTGGCGGGACAGTCAGGTGGAGATATCCAGGAGGCAACTGTGAGAGAAGATCTGGAAACTAGCCAGGGCACAAGACTTTGGGATACATTGTCATATAAATATGAGAAGAGGAGAATGCCCAAGGGTGTACTACGTGAAAAGAGAGCCAAGGTTCTCTTGGGGGGAACACCAGAATTCAAAGAGCTTTGGGAGATTCTATAATGAGATGACACAGAGGCAGGGGAGAACATCGGAGTGAGTGGAGTTCTGGAAGGCAGGGCAGTAGTAGGGAATTTCAAGAAGTAGGGCTTCCTGTTTGCCCTTATTAAGAGTAGTTTTGGCCAGGTACAGTGGCTTATGCCTGTAATCCCAGCGCTTTGGGAGGCTGAGGTCGGTGGATCACTTGAGTCCAGGAGTTTGAGACCAGCTTGGGCAAAACATTAGCCAGGTGTGGTGGCACGTGTCTGTGGTCCCACTTGCTTGGGAGGCTGAGGCGGGAGGATGGCTAGAGCTCAGGAGTTCCAGGCTGCAGTGAACCATCACCACTGCACTCCAGCCTGGGCAACAGAGCAAACCAAACAAAATTAGGTTTGCTAGAGGCATAGAGGGTACAGGACAGCATTTTATACCATATAAAAGCTACATAATGAAAAGAAGTTGAAGAAATAGGGGGAGTGATGTGGCCATTCTTTCAAGAAGATGGGTAGTGAAAAAAAGATGGGGGGAAAAGATAGCACTTGGGGTAGAGATAGAACGAAGGGAAGATGCTTAGAATGAGGTAGTTTTGAGCCTGCTTGATGGCTAAGGTGAATTTAGCCAGGGAAGGAAGGAAGTTGAAGATCCAGGAGGGAGAGTGGGCATCCATTTGATAGAGGAGAAACCTGGGGAAGGGTCAGGGACACATCTGGGGCACAGGTTCTGCCCCTGCTTTGCTCCTTCCCAACCACTCCTTCCCTTTGTTCTTTTGTGCATTTCCCTGTGGATTGGTTGGAACTGATCACTGCAGTACAGGGGCTGGCAGTGGTGGGTCTGCTTTCCATCAGTCCTCAAGACCACTCAGTAGGTGAGAGCTTCTCACAGAGCTGCTTTGGCAATGCGTTCCTGGGTCATGGGCCTGGGAATGACAGTAGAGTGAGGCTCCCACCTATTTCCTTCTTCTTCAGATATCATTCATCTCAGTGGAAAGCTCACCTGCCTGACCTCTTTTTGTATTTGCTCCTGATCCATGCAGAGCTCTATTGCGTGTTGTCCGAAGTATACCACCACATGGCCAATTCCCCAAGACAGGTCTACAAGCATCCCCAGGCCGGGAACCAGTCAGCTGTGCCTATGTGCATGCCTGTCAGTTGAAGAGCTTTTGCTTTATGTGATGCTTAGGAGGACTCTCAAAACAAGAGAGTTCAGGGTGTGGGTACCATCTTCCTTGTTTACCAGACTGCAGTGACGCAGCCTGTACCCAGTTATTGCTGTTTTGTAGCATTATCCACTTGGTTAGTTAATACGTTTACTTCCCCAGACTGGAGAGTAGGGTGACTAATGGATAACAGTGGGTTTTCAGAATCTTTGAGCTTTAATTCTGTCTTTGCCTCTGCTTTGGCTTGCTGTGCCTGGGCAAATCATTTAACCTCTTTGAGATGATCCCATTTATTGCACTGCCTTTACCTTGAGTTCTCTGAGGTGTGGAACATGCTCACAAACTGCCTGATGTGTACAATGGTGGAGAATTAATTGTTTCGACAGGGAGAGGGAGAACAGTGTGTGATCAGGTGGGAATACTTCCCTAGGTCTAGGGCTGTCATATCCATATAACCATAGAAAAGAAACAGTGACAAGGTCATAAGGGGCCAGACCTCTGAGCTTAGAAGGGAATTAAACTGAACTTGGTGCTACCAAGGAAGCCAAGTATTTTCCAATGGCTCTGCTTCTGTGGCCAGCAAATTCAGTGGAAAATATGTTAGTGAGGGGTTATTTGATATCATAGACATCCAACTAATTCATGGAATGGATTTTTCTACTTGTCAACTGGTTGTTAGACCTTAGTTTGGGCTGAGCTCAATAGAGCTAGAAGGGAGACTTGGGTAGAGAACTGTAATACAAATTGCAATACTTAATGATGTATTATTTTTCAATTTCCCTGTTGACAGTTAAAGAGCAAGGGCCAAATGAAATGCACTCTTTTAAATGGCAACATGGACACAGTGGGATTGTTGGAAAGCCATTAGTAGGCAAACCTAGTTAATATCAGCTCAGGTAAATGCTCTCCATCACTGGCCCCTTTCCCCCAACTCAATTATTAAAGGATTAAAGGACTTTCCCAATGAACTCCCTTAAAAATTTAATGATGTGCAGTATTGCAGAGGTCAAACTGTTACGATGAAGCGATTTCAGCTTTGCCCTGACATTGCTGGCTAATCAGAGAGAGAGAAGGTTCTGAAGCTCACATTACCTGCAATGTGGTAAGGCCCACCATCAGTAAAGTCACAAGCTGTGGAATCCAGGGAGCTCATATTCCTGACTTTTACCAGATTGTGCTAATTTCTGGGGACAAAACGGAGGGAGAATATGTCTTTCTGGTAGCCTTCCAATTAGTGTGGCATCTGTCCAGGTAGTACTTATTCTTTCTTAGAATTGAATAGTGTTTTTAAGAGATGCTAATGGAAAAAGATGTGTCCCAGACCTTGGTTTGATGTTAAATTGTGCATAAGGCGTGAATCAGTCCTCAATGGCTGCTGGCAACCTTCTTAAACATGGAACATGTACTTTGAGTTGCCGTTTTCGGGGTAGTAACACACACATACACACAGAAACACACACACACACACACACACACACACAGACACACTCTGTCCACTAGCACAATTGAGGATATGCCTATGTGGGGTCAGTGGGCAAGTTCAAAGCTGTAGCTTCTGGCCAATTGAAACTAAGTTAACTCCTCTTGGTGTCTTTGGGGACCCAATCCATATCCTTAGACTCAGGAACACCAAGAGGTAAATAATGGAGCTAACCAGCCACAAGCAAGCTATTTTAAAATCCAAGGACATCAGTACACAGTGAGTGCTCTGGAAATGCAGCTCTGCAGTAGGGAATGCAGTCAGGGGTGAAGATGGCACTTCTGGATTAGTGGCATCTGTCTTACTAAGTCTCAATGGCAAGAGACAATGCACCTCATGACAGCCTTATTAGTGAGTCACTTAGCATGGAGAAGTCCCAGATTTCAAGGATCATTTCTAATTTTAAAGCCCGTTTTGGTATAGGTTCTGCTATTTATTTCTTTGTTTTCTAAAACCCATTCCTATTTGGTTCTTTTAGAGTTGGAGTTCAGATTATTATCATTTTTCATGCATAGCTGCTTTTCAATCTTCCCTTCAAAAGGTGAATCCATTGTGACTCAGTTTCTTTTCTCTATGCTCTGAAATTATCATTTAATTAAAGATATTGTTATGTTTAGAGTAAGATTTAGAATTGTGGCCTTAACCCTCAGTTTCGACTTGAAAGATAAATTTTAATTCATTCATTTATTTTGTCTACCAATACTTATTGAGCAACTACTATGTATGAGGCATTGTTGCAGTTACTTGGGTTACAGCAGTGATTATATTCTAGATGGAAAGAAAGAAAATAAGCAAAATATCTTTCTCCAGATATCCACAAGTTTGACTCCTCCCTCATGTGTGTACTAAATGTCCATATTCTCCTACTCTGACCACCTATTTAATATTTCAACCCACTCCTACTCTCCCCATCTTCCCATAATTTCTGCATAGTTTCTCTTTTCCCAGACCATTAATTATCTTCCAAAATATGCTGTAGTTTATTTCTTTAGTATTTAAATATATTGTTTGTTCTCCCCATCAGATTGTAATCTCCATGAATGCAAGGACTATCGTTTTGTTCACAAGTCTGATGCCTGGAATAGGATAGGCATTAGGTCATTAAGGAAGGGCTGGAGTAATTGAATGTGAGAGTGAATGAAAGTGAAGACAGAAGGATGATTCCAAGATATTTCCCCTGAGCCGGGTGTGTGGTGATGACCTGTACTGAGATGGCAATGGTGTAGGTAGAGGGCTTGCAGTAGAGGTAAATAATTAGCAAATTTGTTAAAGAGGCTTATGGAGTAGGGGTAGAGCAAGGCTTTTCTTGGATGTGGACAAGATAGTATTCTGCTTCTTAGCACCATTACTTTATTCTTTAAAAACATCTTCAGAGGCCAAAAAGAAAGGGGAAGTGTAAAGGAGGCAAGCAAGTGAAAAATCCAGTGATGTTGATATTTGCGGGCTCTCGTGTCTGTTTGTGTCTGTTTCTGGGGAACAGGGCCCCTAGATTTGAGTAGATCTTGAAAGTGTCCTGTGATCCCGAAATGGTTAAAGGTTAGTGATCTGGAAGGAAGGAAAAGTATTAAGTATTAGGCACATTCTAACAAGGAAATAACATTGTGAGAAGGAAGGACAGGAAGATACATAGAGAACCCTCAACCCCAAACCCCACCCCATCCCCGACAACAGGGACATGGGTTCAAATCCCAGCTCTGTTAACACCTGGGGAATCTCTTTCCTTATTTCTAAAAGGCAAGCACTAGCTCTTTACATACATTTTAGTGATTAAATATATGTATGCTATAAAGCATTTAGTAAAGATTCTTGATAAATGGGAGTTAATTATACTAATAATTTACGTGGTAATGTTTAGCAATACCAACCAATTGCAAAGTAGGCTCACGTGGGCAATTTTATTCTCATACCAGTGCCTTGTTTCTTTCATTACCTTTAAACCTCAGCATTACTTCTTCTAAGAATTCTCAGTGGATATACCTGATATTATAAAAGGATGTAAAAGCTGACAGATTGTCTCATAAAGTAAAAACATACATCAGATTCAAGAAAAAAAATCAAGAACAAGAAATACTTGGTTTAAGATCAGGAGCTTCAAATAGAAGATAAAATATACTTACCCTTGTTGGTTTATACAAACTGACTGATGAACTTAAACTGTGGTCATCCAGTATTTATTTGGTACATTAATCCCAAGCTGAAAAATAATTAGCAAATTTGTTAAGGAGGCTTATGTTTACCTTTCTTTGCTAATTGTGATCATTTGTTGGTAATCGAATGTCGAACTGTGTTCCACTGACTTGATTATAGCTGTCAGGAGGGAAATAATGCACTCGAATTTCACAAATATGTGTGAACTTTACGTGTCTTATACTGTATTTAAGAGAGGCCCACTCTCTCTCAGAAGGTATGCATAATGACAAGATTTATTGAGTTATTGATCATCCTTTATAAATGAGACCACAAAATGCTCCCTAATTAATCCATTTGTTAATATTAATTTAGTGAATGGAAATACACTCAAATTATCAAATGTGTCTATAACAATTATTAATTTATGCATACATTATGTATTTTTGCTTTTATAAGAGTTCAAAGTCTTCAAATTTTTATTTTTTAAGGAAATCATGTACAGTTTTCTCTCAACCCTTCCAAGATTCACTTTGAAGATACCATGCAAAACTGTGGGCAGTGAATATTGAAAGTTTAAAAGAGAAGAAGGTCATATTTTAAGTAAATAATACAAGTTATTCCTTTGTAATAATTTGTAATCCTATATTCTGTCTCTCCATTTCAGAACCCAAACTAATTTACATAGAAATATTTTCTTCCAAATTTGAACCTACAGTAAACCTCTTAACAAAGGAGTGGTGTTTCAGCAATACAATTCAAGGTAAACAAAATTCAGGACTTGTGGGAAGAATTACTCCATCAGGGAATACTCTAGGACAGAATTTCCTCCCTTGCCACCCTTGAAGGGTGACTCTAGACCTCCTGAGACTGACTGAGGTGGGCTATATCTCCCAGGCACAGTGGCCAGAGACTGGGCATTCCTGGAGGGCTTCTGCCCTTCTCTCAGGAGATCAAGTGACTGGTCTTGGGCCCCTGAAAGAGATCTCTTCCCATAGCTTGTTGCACTAATGCCTCTTCAGTTATAGACTTGCTGGGTGTAAAGAAGAGTGAGGTTCCTCTCAATTCCTTTCATGGTCAGGACAACATCAGCATAAAAAGAATTTAATTTAAGCAACGTGGCACAGTATTTAGCTTCCTCATAATTAGTCATGTGATTATGTATGCTTACTTTGGAAATAATGTCAGGGTATGTGAGAGTCAGACCTGGTTTGAAACTTGTCATTTATTTGTTGTGTGACCTTGGATGGGTATTTGATATCTCTAGGCCTCAGTTTCTTCCCATTTAAAGTTAGTTACCAACCTCAAAAGAATGTTTTGAGTTTTAAATGAGATGATGAATGTAAATAATTTAAAACTTACTGTTACTAAGTTGATGATGAGTTAAAGCTTAACTCATCATTATCATCATCATCATTATGGAATTGGAGACAGCTGTGATCGTATTGCTAGACTATTCCGTGTCTACTCATTTTTGCTTGTGCCTTTTCAACTGAATTGCAAGCTGGTTAGTTGATTGCTATCCAGCAATCCGTTCATTGCTTTGTTCATATTGTCTGTGGGTCAGTCGGTAGTCTCATGTAAATGATTCATACTATCTCAATCTTGGATTTAGTGGTGCAGCCGTTTTGTGTGTCTTGACCCAGCTCTGTCTATGTGAGTCCATTTATCAGTCACTAGGCTACCCTTCACCTATGTCTTTGCCAGTCACTGTGTTTAATTTTCCTTAGCTTGAATTTATTCACTTCTATAAGGGAGATACTAATCAATTTATGTCACAGGTGGTTGTCATATGAGACATTCTATGCAAAGGTGCTTCAAATCTGTAGAAAGCCATACAGCTGTGAGTTCTTATTAATATTTAAGAGTCATAGACAATCCCTACAAGGGATATTAGAAAACACCTAATGTAACTGCTTCTTTTTAGAACAAGGAGCCCAAGATCCAGGGAGGTCATCATTATTATTGAGCCTGGTGTTTTCATTGTGTATGTGTGCGTGTTTGTGTGTATGCTAGTGTGTGTGTATAAACGATGTCCTTGGGCTTCAAGAACTGTAAAGTGTTTTGGAGGGCGAAGGTATATAAAAACAGAACATGTAGAGAACAAATGATTTTTATCATTTAGAGAAAAACTGTGCAGAAGAGACAGTGAATGCAATGGGAAATTTAAAAAAATTTTAAATTCGTATTTAAAAGGGGGAGATTGATGCTGTTCAAAACTTGGAGTATCACCATGAGAAAAGTGGCCTTGAGTGAATCCTTGAGGGATAAAAAGCAAATGTTGAGAAGAAAAGGGGGCCTGACACGGTGGCTCACGCTTGTAATCTCAGCATTTTGGGAGGCTGGGGCGGGTGGATCAACTGAGGTCGGGAGATGGAGACCATCCTGCCTAACATGGTGAAACCCCGTCTCTACTAAAAATACAAAAAATTAGCCAGTCGTGGTGGCTCATGCCTGTAATCCCAGCTACTCGGGAGGCCGAGGCAGGAGAATCACTTGAACCCAAGAGGCAGAGGTTGTGGTGAGCCGAGATTGCGCCATTGCTGAGCAACAAGAGTGAAACTCTGTCTCAAAACAAATCAAAACAAAACAAACAGAAGGAAGGCAGTCCAGGCAAAGAGGTAAGAATAAAGGCCTAGTGAGTCAGGAAAGCAGACAGTATATCATGTAATTATCACCATAGTCTCATTGGAGATAAGGAAATTGAGGCTCCAAGAGGCTAAGTGATGGTTCCAATGCTGCATGGTTTCTAAAAGAGGCATAGATGGGAGTGAGGTTCAGGTTTTCTAGTGGCAAGTCCGGTGCTCTTTGCACTGTGTCACAGCTGCTTTGTGTGTAAGACAAAGCCCTGGAGATGCTGTCTGCTTCAGTCACCACGCTATATGGAAAGGTTATGCCAAGTCTTTCCATGAAAATTTAAATGCAAATCGCTCTGAGGCAGTTCTGTTGCTAAGAAGATATGCTTAAGTCACTGTCTAAGAATAAGTGAAGTGATTTTTCTAGATACAATTACCCCAAAACTCCATCTTCTTGCTTGATAGAATGAATGTTGAGAAACAATATAAGCAACGGTGGATGTGTTTGCTTGATACATTTTCTTTTCCACAATTTCTTCTGGGTTTGGGTGCACATTAATTTGACCATTAATTATTGTAATTCTATTCTGAGTATAAAAATATTTAACATTATATACCTATGTGTGTATATATATGCATATACTCATATACAGGTGGAATCATTGGACTTTATAAATGGAAAGTACTTCATATATTATATATAGTGTAATAGTTAAAAATAGGAAACAGATTGCCTTATTCCTAATCTTTGTTTTCTTAAGTATATTTTCTGTAGACAGTAGATAGCTGAGTCTTGTTTTTTTTTTTTTTAATCCATTCTGACATTTTATCTCTTTCTTTTAATTCAAGTGTCTTTTTCATTCATTAACATTTAATGTAATTATTGACACAGTCAGAGCCAGGTCTACCATTTTGCTAGTTACTTTCTATTTATGCACTCTGTTGCTTGTTCTGTGTTCCTTTCATGTCTTCTTTTCGTTTATGGAATTTTTAAAGAATTTTATTTTAATTTACTTATTGTTTTTAACCTATATCTCTTCACATTATTGTTAATTTTTTAGTGGTTGTTCTCAGGATTACAATATACCTCCTTAAAAATTCACAGTATACTTAGAGTTAATATTGCACATAACATGTAAGAGCCTTGGAACTATATACATCCATTTACTCTCTTCCTCTGTTCCTTTTGCTATAGTTGTCAGTCTTTTCCCCCTGTGTTCTTTATTTACTTATTTATCTTTATTTTATTTTATTTTTTCGAGACCAAGTCTCACTCTGTTGCCCAGGCTGGAGTGCAATGGCACGTTTTGGCTCACTGCAACTTCCACCTCCTGGGTTCAAGCAATTCTCATGCCTCAGCCTCCTGAGTATCTAGGATTACAGGCACCTGCCACCATGCCTGGCTAATTTTTGTATTTTTAGTAGACACAGGGTTTTGCCGTGTTGCCCAGGGTGATCTTGAACTCCTGGGCTCAAGGGATTCACCCACCTTGGCCTCCCAAAGTGCCAGGATTACAGGTGTGAGGCACCGGGCCTGGCCCCACCTTGTGTTCTTTAGATTAGATAACTTCTGTTTGTCTGTCTTTAAGTTCATAAACTTTTTTGTCATTTCCAATCTACTGTTAAGCTATTCTGGTGAATTTTTTACTTCAGATATTGTACTTTTTAATTCTAGATTTCCATAGCCTAGTAGCCATTAGCAACATTTGCTCATTTAAATTTAAATGAATTAAAAAGATTACTTTAGTTAGATGCCACATTGCCAGTGCTCAATAACTACATGTGACTAATGACACTGATTGAGCAGCAAAGATACAAATATTTTCCATCATTGCAGAAACTTCTATTGGACAGTATTGTTTTTGAATTTCCATTTGATTTTTTATAGTTTGTATTTCTCTGATATTTCCTATCATTTCCTTTTTTGAGCATATTTTTCTTCACATCATTGAGCATAGTTTTAATAGATGCTTTAAAATCCTCGTCAGCTAATTCCAGCATCTGGGTCACTTGAGGGTTGGCCTCTGTTGATCATCCTTCCGCTTGAGTATGGGTCATGTTAATAATTTTAAATTGTATCCTGGACATGACACATTATCAATAACCTGCATTGTTATGTTCATTCAAATAATATTTATATCTTATTTTTGAAAATTTCCAGTAGGCAGTTAACTTGGCTGAACAGTTTGCAAGCTCTTCCCTGTGGTGAGCTCCAGGGAAATAATCTACAGGGAATCTCAGTTCAGTTCTTTGATCCTGAATTGGGCTGCTTGGAGTGTGTGTGTAGGTCAGGGCTCAGCTGGACATTTCGATAAAGCTTATATATAGAATTTGGAACTCCTCGTCTCTGTGTCTTTCCAGGTTTATTCCCTCACTTTCTAACTTCTGTGTTTACCCCAGATTCGGTCCTCTGGTTCTTCTAGTCAGTAAAACTATGGGTTTTCCATCTGAGTTTCTTAGTTACCCTGTATGACGAAAGGCTTTAAGAACAGGAAAATCACGTTCCAGTCCCTTCTTCCATGTGGTGACTCCCTTTCAATATCTGCCTACTTTTTGTCCATTGTCTGCTATCTTCACATAGTTGTTTCCTATATTTGTCTACAGTTTGTAATTATGTGGGAGAGGTTGGTCTCATAGGAGCTACTCAGCCTTTACTGGAAGAGGAAACTTGTTTCAGATTTTTATTTTTTATTTGTTTATTTTTGAGACAGGGTCTTGCTCTGCTGCCTAAGCTGGAGTGCAGTGGCCAGATCTTGGCTCACTGCAGCCTCAACCTCCTGGGTTCAACCAATCCTCCCACCTGAGCCTCCCAAGTAGCTGTGACTACAGGCATGTGCCATTGTGCCCAGCTAACTTTTAAATTTTTTGTAGGGACCTACAAAATATTTTTGTAGGATCTCTCTATGTTACCCAGGCTGGTGTTGAACTCCTGGGCTCAAGTGAACCTTCAACCTTTGCCTCCCAAAGTGCTGGGATTACAGGCATGAGCCACCATGCCTGGCCTCACATCTTGACTCAGCCACTTATGTAACCTTGTTATTAACTTCTTATGCCTTAGTTTATTTATTTGTAAAAAGAGAATAATAATAACTGGCTTACAATATTGTTGGGAAGATGAAATAAGTGCAATTATATAAAACACTTAGAGTTATTTCTCGTACAGACTAATTGCCCCATGTTAGTTGTTGTTAACAGTAGGATAAATTCAGTCTTCTCGTTTTGCATATAAGGAAGTCACATTGCTAATGAGCAGCAGAGCCAGCACTGGAACCCTGATTCCCAGCTGGGCTACACAGATAGTCCATAGACATACTCAAACAATGTGTCAGTCTTGGAGATAGTGATTTGCCTAACAATAACATTTTTGATTGTTTGATGTGCTATAGCTTTATAAATTATTTTATACTTCCACAGTTTTTGATTTTTTGAGAGGTGAGTGAGTGGACAGTCTGATAGGTTTTACTAATAACAGCCTCTTCTGTCAGACTCCACCAAAATTTTCTGTTTCCTCTGATTTTTTTTAACCCCTTATTCACCCATATCACTGTAAGGCTTTTTTTTACAGTGGCAGGAGTAGGGAGATTGCATGTGAGCACTTACTGCCTTCTGCCTTCAACTACATTGTTCTGTTCTCTTTTCCCATTTAGTGGGAATGTTCAATTTTACTCCCTTCACTCCAGCATGAATTAGCTTTCTAGACTCTGTCATGCTGGTTGCCCTTCACTGAATGGCCTTTGGTTTGCTGACATGTTTTGGGGACAGAGAGGCCCTGTCTTGCTTGGAGATCAAGCAGTGTATTTGCACATCTCCTCTGTGTGGGAGACTGATATGGTTTGGCTCCCTGTCCCCACCCAAATCTCATTTTGAATTGTAATCCCCATAGTCCCCACATGTCAAGGGCGAGACCTGGTGGGAGTGGATCATGGGAGTGGTTTCCCCATGGTGTTCTCATGATAGTGAGTGAGTTCTCACAAGAGCTGATGGTTTTATAAGTGTTTGACAGTTCCTCTTACACACGCTCTCTTTCTCTCACCTGCCACCATGTAAGACATGCCTGTTTCCCTTTCTGCCATGGTTGTAATTTTTCTGAGGCCTTCCCAGCCATGCAGAACTGTGAGTCAATTAAACCTCTTTTTTAAAAAATAAATTACCCAATCTCGGGGAAGTTCTTTCTAGCAGTGTGAAAATGAGCGAGATCTCTCCAATTCTCAGCTCAAGGCTCTCTTTTGCCATGGGGGAGGTATGCCCTGATGCACATTGATACCACAATGAGCATCATTTTGTATTTTGAGATTTCTACCCCAGAGAGATAAATTGCATTATTTTTCCTGACGATTGCACTGTGAGCTGAGATTATTTCTGGAAGCCATGTTCTTTCCATGTGGGATAAGATCCTGAGATAAGACAAGAAACACAAAGGAGTAAGATGTGAATAGGACATGCCTTTGCCTTTGTTGTGCAGGAGGAAACCTAGAACTCACTGGAAAATTAAGGTCTGCTTCATGTTTTATTCTAGTTGTACCTCTGTGAATATGACTGAGTTGAATGGGGCTGAATCTCTCCATTGGTCCACCTCCCTGGGTCTCACTCATGCTCCTGTGCCTCCAGCAGGATGCCATCCATCAAGGGCACAGGTGCATTGTAAATATGGCCCTGTTGGGTGGATCACATAGTTCAGTCTTTGTTGGGTTTCTGGCCAGATACTGGGACAGAGTTGCAGGTAGGTGGGAGTGCTGCAGAGGTAAAACAGAAAGCTTGCTTCCAGACTGCAGGGCTTGTATCAGGCTCACCTGTACCCGCTTGTTAACTTTTCACACTGTGGACATAGCACTATGGGACAGCCTTGTGCCCAGCAAAAGATGTAGATCTTTATGTGATCTGTTTATGTCACATGCTAACAGGTTGTTACTGGATCTAAAATCTAGATGAGTGAACACTATGACCTCAACACAGATCATGGAACAGATACTTTGCCTGTGGGCAACTGACCATAATCCATAGGTTTCTGTTTGAAACAGTGAGAAAGGACTAAACAAGGGTGCAGGTTGGTGTTTTTGTTAATGCAATTTTCTTTCTCCCGGCTTGGGCCATATGCTTTCCTCCTTATCTCTCCTTCCACTCTCATTGTTCTTCCTTTTCTCCCTAGTCTCAACCCTAGAAGCAGAGTGAAGTCATGCAACTTCCTCGTTTCTATATTAGATAGAAATATTTTTCCATTAAAGTTCCTTGCTGGACTCTTTAAGTCGAGGTGGTGGCTGTCGCAGCTTTGCCCTTTCCCCATCTTTGAGAATTCCCTGGTAAAGGCCTCTTAGTGAGAAGGATTTACAATGGAGACAATGCTGCTTTCACAGCTTTTAATTACACTTGACTCCTTCTGAAGCTTCCTGCTGGCAGCAGCTACCTTGTTGAAGAGGGACTGGATTTGGGCTGTGATCAGTGTGGGAATCCCTCCCTTCTTGCTTGGGCAGTGTGTCCAGACCCGAGTGGCTCCTATAGTCCAACTTCAGCTTCATTCCCTGGTAGTGGAGTGCTGTGGGGCGAGAAACCTGAGGCTGTCGGTGGGGAGGGGATTCCTAAGCACTGGTTGTTCAGAGCAGTGGAGGAATGGCTGCCCTTGTTTCCGTGTCCTTTCTGGATGGGTTCTGGAATAGGATCTGGAGTTCAAGACTCAGTTCCAGGATTTGGCAGCAGTTCTGACCTTGCCTTCTGGTGGTTCTGCACACTCAGAAGGCCATCTTCAGTGGCTCTTTCTCTAAGTCAGGCTTGGCTTTATTGGGATCAGGGTGACCTGGGGCTTTTTCTGGGTGTCCCTATCTACTGCAGTAGTCCTTTGAAACATAGCTTGGGCCTGTACTTGGTTGTATTGCAAAGGTAGAGTTAGCCCATTGTTTGGGTTGCACTTGGATTTCTTCTCTCTTTGGAGTACTGCTGCTTCCTCCTTTTGGTCCCTCTGTGGCCCCTTCCCACAGTTCTCTCCTTATATCTCTTTTGTCTACCTTTTTCCAACCAATGAACTTGTCCACTCTCCCAGTTTCAGCTGGCATCCCAAGAGGGTGACTTCTGGATCTCAAACTTACCAAATCCATCTCTGCCCTAATCTCTAGATGCATGTTTTCAGCTGCCCAACAAGGACATTTCAAGGTAATTGAGTTGTTGAGCCATGGTGGGTATAGTAAGGTTTCTCTTTGTCAGTACTATTGCCATTTTAAGCCATATAATTCTTTGTTCTGTGTGTGTGTCTTGGTGGGGAGGGCTGCCCTGTACATTGTAGGGTGTTTAGCAGCATCTCTGGCTCTACCCACTTGATGCCAGTGGTGATTGCAGTTGTAACAATCAAGGATATCTCTAGACATCAAGAATCTCTCCTAGTTGGGGATCACTGGGCATAGTGATACAAGTCACTGAAATAGGAACTGCATGGAACTGAGCAAGTCTGGGGGAAATGGTTGAGTTTGACAGGAAACAGGATGAAGAGGGCCTAGGAAGAGCTGGGGAAGAAAAGGATGCAGCCACTTGCAAAAGGAAGGTGTGCTGGAGATCAACAGGCCAGGGGGCCAGTCTAGAATCTCCTCTTAACCAGCTGGCCCAGGCACACTTGACTTTGTCGGGCTTCAGTTTCTTCATGAAAGAAATGAGAAGTTGGCCTAGATGAAATGTAAGGCCCTGCTGCCCTGTGATCCTTTCCCCACTTGTTTAATACCATTGACCAATTCTAAAAGAATACCATCTCCATTGATGAGTGATTCCTCCAAAGGCAAAGAAAGCAGGAGAGAGAGGAGCACATTTGCAGGGAGTCTGCAAAGCAGTTGCGGTTAATATTACCCTGATTTGCAGACATTCCTAGTGGATCCTAAGAGAATCATGCCTTGCCTAGAGGGTGCAGGGAAGTACTGATCCTCAGAAGCCATGATATGGACATTGGACTCAGTGACAGCTCAGGCACGTCCAAAACCCAAATGTCTTCTCTCCTATCTCATCTACCCCCTTCCCCTCCTCCCCTTCTCTAGCTTCTTTAATCATCATTTCCACCCAGCCTTCTCACGCCTATTGGAAAGATCTGGGAGGCCGGTGATGGATTTGACTGAACAGTGTGTAATATAAAAGGGCAGAGCTGGGCCTGAAGGGACCAGGGGCTGCACGAGCTCCAATATTGCTTCCTCCAACAGGGCAGTGCCGGGGAGCCCCTCTGGGATTACTCACACAATATTACTGCCACTGGTGAGGATGGGGGAAGGAAGGGGAGGCAGGCAGGCACGGGGGAGGGTCTTAGGGTAGCTGCAGATGAGGCTGAGAATAACAACAACAATCATAATGGCAATATTTTAATAATAGTAAAAGTAGTGATAATTGTGTTTTCCAGGTTTATTAACTTTGGGAAGTCTGGTTTATTAACTCTCCTGGCTTATTAACTTTGAGAAGTCTTTGCTTGTCACAGCATATGCCTGAGGCTTGCTGGTGTTTGAGTTCATCAGTCTCAGGCTCTCAAAGAGAAAGAGGGGCACAGGAGAGAGGGGAGGGGGGAGACATGGTGATATTTGAAGTAATTAGAGAGACTTTATTGAAATCAAATGCACAGGCAAGAAATGGTAATTAACTGAGAAGAGGATGCTCTGTTCTCTCTTATCCAAGGACTGTGGGGCTGTCACAGATAATCCTCATCTTGGGGGCACTGGATAGCTTGTGAAAAAGCAGAGTTGGAAAGAATATATACACACACATAAGTATATATGTGTGTGTGTGTATATATATATATATTTTAATAGTGATCTAAATTGAACAATGAAGGAAAGGAATTATACTATCCTCATCTAGTTATCATTGGTACAGAATACACAAAAGAAAAAATAAAAACAATAGAATGGTTTAATTAGAATTTATAGTTCTGTTTCTCCAGTTATTCACTAGTACAGATAATCCAAGAGTAAGTAAGGGGAACAAACTGATTTTACAGGTTTGGGGAGGCCAGATAGAGATCTTTTAATGAGAATTACGGTGAGGAGCAGGATCTTGTTTTGAGACCGGTATCATGATATTGGGAGTAAGAATCTAGTAGGTAGAGTTTACTTGGGTTTCTTTTAGGGGCTGTGCAGTAGTCTTTGGAGGGTTTTAGAGATGATACTGTGGTGGTCATCTGGGGGCTAAGGAGTGGCAGGGGCTCCCTGGAGAGATGTTTAGCTCACATAAGGAAGACTTTGTAACAGTGCTTTAAACTTGGGGTGAATCTTTGTTATAACATTGGTATAGAAGGCACTCAAGAATTCTTCTTATATTAAACATTTACTTACCATGTTTCAGCACAAAGAAGAAAGCTGGCTTAACTAAATGACACTGAGATCGAAAGAGCACTGTATTTGGAGTCAGAATATCTGGGCTTAAGATGCCCTTTGAACCTCAGTTTCTTCATTTGTAAAAATAGGCAAATTATTTCTCTGATAAGGCTGGTATAAAGATCATATGGGATAATGAAATTTAAGTAACAGTCTGTAGACTGTAAAGAGCTATACACCTTTAGGATTAAAAACAATTCATGTTGTTATTAATATTTATTATTTTATTAATCCAAGACTCCATGGTCCTGTAGTTGCAAATATTCCTTTTCTCCCTATATCTCCGGTGGTTTTGCTTTACGTTTGCCCTCCTGGAGCTGGATGATAAAGAGCTGGTCTGTCAACATTGACACAAGGATTGCTCTGGGTCTCGATGTATTCAATCAGTAATTTCACTCGCAGTTTCTTTTGTCAGTGCTTTGAGACTCGTGGCCAAAATGCACTGTGGACACTCAAAGGCTCTCCTGTATTACAGAGATTTACTTCTAATTAGGAGGGTAGCAAGTTGACAACTGAGCCCCTCATCAGGGTAGCGCTGCTCTTGGGCTGGTAGAAGGAGGCTTTGACCAGAGCCCTGAGTTCAGCTGCTCACAGCTTGAATGTTCAGCCCTAGCTGGGTATTAGTCTTCTTACGCTCACTAGTTTGTGCCCCTCACCTTCTGCAGGTGGTCTGTCTGAGAAAGCAGGCACTGCTAAGTAATCATCTCACTTATTCAACGTCCATTCCACAGAATCGACTGAATGCCTGCAGTGTGCCATGCATGTGTCTTATTTTCACCTTTCTCATGGACTGCTATCTGTATTAGGCTATTAGTACAGCTACATATAGAGTAGGAAGTGATGTGGGTTAATTTTGCTGTACCTTTAGAAATGAGATGATAGGTTAACTACAAACATTTAGTAGACGCTTAACATCCAGTCAAACTTTTGTCTGTTCAGTAAATGTTTTTGTGCTGTAGTAGGGCCTATGGAAAGAACCAAAAGAAACAAGTCGAGGTCTTTGCCTTTGGTATTTTATAATCTAGTACAGGAGAAAAAGCACAGATGTGAAAGTATTAACAGTGAAATCAAAACACACAAAAGTGATGGGGTATAAATTAAACACACAAGGACTTATCACGAAGGAGCAAATAAGTCCTAAAATGGGATGAAAAGTAGATCAAGGGAGGGGGAGGTTTTCTAGAGTAGGAAAATTTGGATTCAGATATTTAAAAGGCCAGTTTGCAGAGATCAGTATTTACCATGTGTGCTGCTAGAAGGTGACTTTATGTGGCATCTAGGTATACATTTTTTATTGTTACGGTAGTGTTCTTATTTTTAACATGTATAGAAAAATTATAACATGAAACCAATAATGTCATGGCAGTGGTATAAAGTTTCTATTTTAAAATGAATCTGTTTAAGTAAAATGAGTGAGTTGATTACAAATGTTAAGTTACAATTTTATGGTGATGAGACTTGGCATACACCGCTCTTGTGATATGAAAATTCCTGAAGCTTGGGAAAGAGTGGCATAGATTATATTATAACCTTACATAGATTTGGTGCTTTATAATTCATGAAGCATTTCCATATATTTTGTATGGTTAACTGACCTGTGTAGTGGGCTGGGCAGATAATATTACTATGGAGCAAAGCAACGTTTTGATACATATATTTATTAATTGAATTTTGACTACTCATTTTACACGTAAAGAAACGAGGCCTGGAGAAGTTGAGTTACTCAAGGTAAGACAGTTAGTAAGTAGTGATCTAGAATTACATTCTGGCCCTATTGATTCTGAGATTTTTTCCATGGTAGGGAAGTAAGGGAGGTATTCCAGGTGAAGAGAATAACATTTGAGGAAATAGAGTTTGGAATCAGCAGCAAATTGTGTTCTGATCTAAGGGGCACAGCATTGGTGTACTGAATTAGGACATGATTAAAAATGAATGGAAAAGTCAGAAAAGACAAGGATAGGAATAATTGAAGAAGTGTTTTCAAAGTCTAGGTGTTAAGGAACCATGGTGGGTTATTTTTTTCTGTTTATTGAGATAAAAGTCATATAACATAAAATTCACCATTTTAGCCACTGTAAAGAGTATAATTCAGTGGCTTTTAGTACATTCACAGTTTTGTGCAACCATCACCACTATCTAATTCCAGAATATTTCTATCATCCCTGAAAGAAACTCTGTGCCCATTAAGCAGACAGACCCTTTTCTTCCTTTATCTCAGCCCCTACTTGGTTTTCTATCTTTATAAATTTGCCTATTCTGGATATTTCATATAAAATAAATCATACAATATGTGACCTTTTATATCTGGCTTCTCTCACTTAGCATAAGCTTTTTGAGGTTCATCCATGCTGGAGCATGTATCAGTACTACGTTACTTTTTATGGATAAGTAATATTCCACTGTATATACACACCACATTTTGTATATCATTCATTTGGTAGAAATTTGGATTGTTTCTGCCTTTTGACGGTTATGAATCAATGCTGCTATGAACATTTTGTACAAGCTTTGTTTGAACACCTATTTTCAGTTCCCTTGGGCCCGTGTGTAGGTGTGGAATTGCTTGGTCACATGGCAATTCTATGTTTAACTTTTTGAGGAACTGTCAAACTGTTTTCCACAGCAACTGTACCATTTTTCTTCCCACCAGCAATATATGAGGGTTCCAATTTCTCCGTATCCTCACCAACACTCATTATTTTTCATTTTTGTGTTCTGGCCATCCTAGTAGGTATAAATGGTATCTCATTCCGGTTTTGATTTGCATTTCCCTAAAGACTAATGATGTTCAGCATCTTTTCATATGTTTATTAGCCATTTGTATGCTATTTTTGGAAAAGTGTCTATTCAAGTCCTTTGCCCATTTTAAAGTTGTGTTTGTCTTTTTGTTGTCGAATTGTTTAGCCCTCTTTATATATTCTGGATATTAGACTCTTATATCTGATTTGCAAATATTTTCTTCCATTTGGAGGGTTGCACTCTTTATATATCCTAGATACTAGACCTTTATATGTTATATGATTTGCAAATATTTTCTTCTATTCTGTGGGTTGTCTTTTCATTTTCTTGATTGTGTCTTTTGATGCACAAAAGTTTTCAATTTTGGTAAAGTCAAATGATTTATTTTTTCTTTTGTTGATTGTGCTTTTGTTGTTATATCCAAGAAGCTATTGCCAAGTCATAAAAATTTATCCCTATATTTTCTGGTAAGAGTTTTATAGTTTTTGTCCTCACAATTAGGTCTTTGGTTCATTTTGTGTTGATGTTTTATATGGTGTGAGGTAAGGCATGGTGGATTCTTGACCATAGAAATTATTTGATGGAAGTATTAGGAAGATTATTCTGGCAGTTATATTTAGAGTGAAACAGAAAAACTGGGAGAAAAACAAGAAAGCTATTGCAGAGGGGAGAGGAATCAAAACATTTGTTTTTTTTTTTTAGTAGTAGTTTTATTGAGATATGATTGACATGTCATAAAATTCACTCTTTTGAAGTGAATTGTACAACTCAGTGGTTTTTTAGTATGTTCACAGAGTTGTGCAATTATCACCCCTATTTTCACTATCATTTTAGAACATTGTCATCACCCTCCAAAGAAACTCTGTATCCATTACCAGTAACTACCTATCCATAACTCCTTAGCTCTTGGCAACCGTTAGTCTACTTTCTGTTTCTGTGGATTTGCCTATTGTGGACATTTCATATAAATGGAATCATACAGCATGGGGTCTTTTGTATTTGACTTCTTTTACTTAGCATGTTTTTAGGCTTCATCCATGTGTAGCATGTATCAGTACTGCATTCGTTTTAATGGATGAGTAATATTTGATTGTATGGATGTACCACATTTTATTTGTCGTTCAGCTGTTGATAGATATTTGGGTTGTTTTAACTTTTTTTGGCTACTATGAGTAATGCTACTATAAACATTTATGTAGAAGTTTTAGTATGGACATAATGTTTAGCATTTTGTCATTGTTTTCTACCTTTATCTTTTCTTACAATGTATCTGACTTATCCCATGGAATTACTATTGAGGCAGCTAAAATTACTGGCTTCCCTTTTAGATGGATGGCCTTATCTCTAGGCAATACTCCTAGCATCCCAGACAAGCTGGGTTACTTGTGATGACAATCCTATTTAGAAAGATATGCAATGAGCAAGACCAGGCAAATATTAATATTTCACAGGGTTCACATTTGATCTTAGGGATGCCTCTGGAGTTTCTGCTGAATGTATGAATGTCTCTTTTAGGTTTGAGATGACTCTGTGGAGCCCCCTACTAGAGTACTGGTGCTCTGCCCTTGAGAAAACCCTTTATGGCCAGTGACCAAAGTTTAATGCACACACAGTCTCTTCTTTTCTCTCATTCTTCCTTCTGCCTTGCAGAATATCCTTCAAGATTCCCATCCTGACTCTTAATTTTTAGGGGAAAAACACATTTCAGTCTCTACATTTAATTTGTGCTTAGTGTCTTAGCTAACAATCACATTGGGGTAGGCTCAAGACCTCAGCAAACCAAAGACATTGACTTCTTTGAGGCACGCTCTCTATGGTGTGGGTGTTAGCTGTCCTCACTGTATTCAGCACTTCTTGGGTTGAATAGTCCAGGTTATGAGATCGTTATCAGTAGTACTGCCTTTTAACTTAATGTCAGCAGGTAGAAAACCAAAGGACAAAGGACATGAACAGACACTCGTCAAAAGATCTCAACTTTCTATTTCAATTTTCTTAAGTGTTTGTAAAGAAGTTTCTAGCATTTATAAAAGAAGCATTTGGCCGGGCGCAGTGGCTCAAGCCTGTAATCCCAGCACTTTGGGAGGCCGAGACGGGCGGATCACGAGGTCAGGAGATCGAGACCATCCTGGCTAACACGGTGAAACCCCGTCTCTACTAAAAACTACAAAAAACTAGCCGGGCGACGTGGCGGCGCCTGTAGTCCCAGCTACCCGGGAGGCTGAGACAGGAGAATGGCGTGAACCCGGGAGGCGGAGCTTGCAGTGAGCTGAGATCCGGCCACAGCACTCCAGCCTGGGCGACAGAGCGAGACTCCGTCTCAAAAAAAAAAAAAAAAAAAAAAAAAAAAAAAAAAAAAAGAAGCATTTTAACTTCTGTACTAGGGAGAAAACAAATGTTCCATACTACTCTATAAAGAAAAAAAATCTAGGTGGAGGTAGAGGTTGTACTATCTTAGTGGTTGTTATGCAGAACTATAACCCCGAAAAAGCTGGTGGCCCATGTGGTTGAGAGTTACCACGTTGTAATGGTCAGAGACACTGAATTACAAGGTAAGTAAATGCTTAGTAGAGAACATTTGGAAAATATTAGAAATATAAAGAAATGAAAATAATCTATGATCCTACTATTTACAGATTACTTTGTTAGTATTTTGGTGTATTTCTTTCTAGTACTTTCCCCTCCCCCATTATTCATGTGTGTTTTTGTGTGTCTGCCAGTCTGTCTGCCTTTTGCCTATTCATATGATATGTACAGTCTTATAACCATCTATTTTCATTTAACATTATATTGTTAATGTTTTCCCATGTCATTAGTCTTTGAGAGTATGGTTTTAATGTTATGAAACTCAAGTCACAGAATGATTTGTTCTATTTATGATGTTACTAACACTTAGGTGGCCTTCCTGATAACATGTATTTTATTATATCTTGGATTATTTTCTTAGATTACTGGAGGGAGGATTATAGCAGAAAGCATATTAACATGTTTAAAGGTTTGATTTCTCTATTTTAAATTTTGTTTGTTACTAGCAACATAGAAATGTTTTTAGTTTTTATATATTGTCTTGTGTCTCTATACTTTACTAAATCTATTGTAAGCCCTTCCTTTATTCTCTTGGTTTTATTCATTTACAAATCATAACTATTTTATCTTTTTCTTTCCAACAGTTGTATCTCTATGTGTTTATCTATTTTTTAAGACAGAACTTTTTAAGTATTTAAATAGTAGAGGTAATATGGAGCATTCTTGTCTCTCTCCTGGATTTAAAGGAAAATGAATGTCTTTCAACTGATTAAAGTATAATGTTGGCTGTATGTTTAAGATTGCCATTCTTTATCATGTTTAGGAATGTCTAGTTCCTACTGAGAAGTTGGGGTGTGTATGTGTGTGTGTGAAATACTTTCAGCTTCAGATAACAGAAAACATAATTAACCTGGGCTTAACCAGGAGGGAAGTTTGTTTCTTCCACATTACAAGATATCTGAGGATAGGCAGTACAGAGATGGTATGATGGCTCATTGATGCCATCGGCAATCCAGGCCCTTTCTATTTTTTTCCTTTCCATCTCTTTAGCACATAGGTCTTTATTCTCAGGGCTACAGGAAGACTGTACAGCTGCAGTTTTGTAATCACATTCCGGGCAAGAAGAGTGTAGGGCCAAAAGGTGAAGGGTAAAAGGCCAAAGAATCACACTAGCTGGGTCTTGTCTCCTTTAAAAAGCTGTCTTGGAAGCCACCCAGGGGCTTTCACTTACATCTCATTGAGTCAAATGGGCAGCTCTTAACAGTAAAATTGTCTGGGAGGAGGGGCCTGAGGATGTGAGCTGAGTTAACGAATCCACAGCATCTACCACAGCTTATAAGCAAATGGCTTGGAGTCCTCAGAGAAAAAAAAAATTATATAATGCCTTAACAAATTCTCTGAACCTGAAGCCAGCAGATTTTGTTTGAATTCTGACTTCTCTTTTGACCCTCTGCCAGCATGAACAACTCACTTCTCCGTCCTTTGGCTGGTATCTGTCTCAGCTACCTGGGAGCATGCTTGTGGAGTGCAGATAAAGTCAAATCCTGGAAGGACTCCGATTTTCATTTCTTTTTTGCATTAGGATAATTTGTTTTTGGTTAATTAGTAAACTGCTCTTTCCTCATGATTTTTATGGTGTTATTACTAAATTACTTTTGCCTGAATAGAACTGTAAGGTAAACAGGATACCAAAAAAGGTAACATGGACAGCTGTCAGCAACAGGAATTATTTCTTTATAAAAGGGGAAAACAAAGTGCTAAGACAAAAAGTCAGAAAGTTGCCTCAGCCTCTCTCCAACCAGGGGCAGAAGGAAGACAGAATGTGTAGCGAAGTGATTCAGTGTGCTTCCTCAGTCAGCTTTGCTTTCCTTCCCTGCCTTGGGGCATGAGAAGTGCCCTGCTCTGAAGTTTTGTTTAGAAAAACACCCTGAATCATGTTGCTTTTGTGGCAACTATTAATTGCTTCCTGAATTTATACAGCATAAATAAAATAGGTTGCCAGGGAATGAATTACGCAGTGGATAAATGGTGGGTCATTAATGTAGCATTGACCCTGAACCCAGAGGATGACGTGAGATCCGCGAGAGCTCTCAAGAAATTTACCAGAACCCATTTCAACTGGAGGTGATGTGTTTTAAATCCCCCTGTAATGCAATGAGGGGAATCAAATTAGATAATAGTTTGCAGAAATCTTCTGGGCCTGGAGCCCCACTCAGAAGGATTTTGTCCTCTTCTATTATCAGGCTTCACATTTAGGGGCTGGACATGTGTCCCAGTGGTTCCCAGAATGGCTTTATTTTTTCCCCTTGTGGTGAGAGCCCGGGCTGACACATCTGAAATGCTTGGTGTGCATGCATGCTCTGTGCCTCTACTTTTTAATACTGTAGTTATTTTGTATTAATATGTACATTTCAATTTCGCCTTATTCTGAAGTCCAAGATCCTAACTAATACAAAGAGAAGGGTAAATCCAGAATGCAATTTATTCATCCTGCTGCCTCCTTTATAATTTTCCCTGTAAAAATATTCAGGTATTTCCCATGTATCCTGTAGTTGGAATAGTTGGAGCATGGGTATTAATTGTATCTATGGATAGTTGCATTTCTATGGGATTAAAAATAAACTAGACTTGGAACTATTGGGGTTTCACCTCTCTACTCTCCTTGTTCTGAGTGGGTTCCACGAATTCAGAGCACCCCTCAGATAAGCAGAGTAATGAACATGGGCTGAGGGCTCACTGTGTATGATGCACATGCTGGATATTGTGGTGATGATGGAGGGGGTTCAGAAACATATGAAGGAGAGTCACTTTCTTCTCAAGCCATTTACAAGTATCAATTCTGTAAATAATCCTATCAGGCTATTTTTTTTTTTTTTGGAGTGTTTTCTTTTTCCTTCTAGGTTTTCTAAACTCATTCTCACTGAACTGGATCCTGATCAGAAAAGTACATGTCTCAAAAGGAAGGGAAGCCTCCATCCTGTTTAGGGAGGCAGCTTTGCCTGGGTCCGAGTGCCCTGTGGGATCCGGGTGGGGAGGTGTTGCTGCAACAGGGCTGCTGGGCTTCTCTCCAACTCCTCCTCATTTGCCACTTTTCTCTTGTGCTGTAAAAGTACAAGTACATCTGCCTCCATGGCCAGCCTCCTGTGTGTAATTCAGATGCCCCTGGGAAACCACCTGCATGTGGATGAAAATGAGGGCATGTTAACCTTAAAGATTTCTCCTCTGTCTCCAGCCACCTCCCTGACCAAGTACTTGTGTGTGTGTCTCTGTACCAGCCTGGAAGCCCCAGTTTTTCCTGCCCAGCGCCTCCCTGCGGTATTCTCTGCCTGTGAAGCAGCTTGAGGGAGTCATAGGCCCTACTGCCAAGGGTGCCCACCATGAAGTTGCTAGTGTAGGGACCAAGAGGCAGGTGGTATCAGTGCCCCCAGGACCTCCAGCCCTCACAGTGACCGTGGTACTGGTTCCATAGGCAGCTGGGCGTTTTGCTGTGTCCCTGGGCCTTGAAGCAGCAATGCTGTGCTCCCAGGCCTCTCCACTCTGCCCTCCCCATCTCCCCGTGGTAAGGTCTCAGCATGTGCTCATGGGGCTGGGAAGGGGACAGATGCTGCCCAGTGTCCACCTGTCTCTCCTTCATGCCTGTGTGCGCTCTGTCTCACACAACATACACATGCAAACGCTGCACATACACAAGACAGAATGTCACCAAGGCAGCTACCCAACCAAGAAAGAAAAACCTTCCTCCTTCTGTCAGAAAATAAAATGTCCCCTGCACACCATGTCCCATGGACATACTGTGGGTGAGGGGGTGTCTATGCACCCATCGCCTGACCTTGACTCTGGCACTCTATTATGAGAGATGTCCAGTAGGTCCTTACTTGACCGGTGCACATTTACCTCCCATGACAGGATCTGAAATACTACCAGAGAGAAGAAGCCCTTTGGGTGTTTAAGATTTCCAATTTTCAGAACCCCTGATTTAAAATCAATACCCTGAGAGAGGTGCTCCTTGAATGTTTTTGCAGGCAGCACCCTTGTGAGCATCAACTCTTAGCTGCTGAAGTCAAGGCTCTAGGAGAGAGGCAGAGGTATTTGGTGCATCATGTGTGTCAGGAGTCGATGGGACTCGCTGAAACTGCATGGTGCCTCCTTGATGGTTTTGAGGTTTTTCCTGGGGGTAGAGGGTGCCAGATCTCAAGGCTGTCAGACACAGTGTGGGATTGTGGAACGCTGTGTTGTACTTCAGCCTAACAAGGAGTCAGGGTGACAAGGATTTAGTTTTACAGTGTTGGATTAAGGACCAAATACAAGATGACTTGGATAATTTCCACTTTGCTGACTCCTTAGCTACAAGTAATTTATTCCAACCTTCTTCCATAATGCCAATTACAGCTGTTAGCACATACTTCAAAGCCAGTATTCAAAGTACAAAGCTATAGTTAAGATTTCTGAAGTTCCTCTGCTGATGTCCTGGGCCTGGGGGGCTTTAAACCAAGGTTGGAATGGGTAGAGATGAAAGGAAGTAGGGCTTTTCCTAAATATTCTTTGGTTAGTGTGGATGTTGGGAGAGGGGAGTTTAGGAAGGTGGCTGGAACCAACCCAAAGGAGGGAGTGGCCAGAGGGGAGTTGTAGATATGGTTTGTGGGGACATCTCCTTTATAAACATAAAAGTTGTGACTTACTAGAAAGACTTTCACTAAACAAGGAGGGGTAGAGAACAGAATGAAAGGGAAAGATGAAGATAGAGAACAGCCCTAATAAAAGAATTAATTGATAAGACGTGCCTTGCTGAACATGTCAAGAGAGACAAACAGTGCAACTCCAGACTGTCCTGTCTTGTGTAGGTATCTGATCAGTAACCTAACCTAGGGGCTGGGAAGCTGGAGAAGGAACTAGGTCACCAGTCTAGCAGGAGCCTCTGGGGTGTTGGTGTTCAGGGCTTCTGCCTGGGATGAAGTGGGGCTGCCTGTGATTGCTGTGCTCCAACTGATGCCAAGTGGGCTCCATCCACCACTATAGTTATGCCCTCATTACTCAGATAATTCTAACAATTATTGGGTGCTTAGTATGAGTAAAGACAACATCCTGGCTACTGTAGAAAACAGAAACTGCCAGTTTTGCTTAAAGGTAGAAGATACTGGACCCTAGAAATCTTGTGGGTGTGGAGACCATGAACATCTGTGTTCTCTCTTGGTTCAAGCCCTGAGAGACTAAAAAAAGAGAAAAGAGATGGGATCTATAGAATGAGAGTTAATGAAAAAAAAAAGATATTGGAAGAAATTACAGTTTTGAAAAGGTAGAGAAAAAACTAGAAGAAACAAAATGAAGAAAGAAAAAGCTAAGACCTAAAGAAGGAAAAAGGTCAATAAGATGGGGGACCAGCTAGAAAGGGGACTGATCTCACATTAGAGCTACTGCACCCTGTTTCCTGTCAGATCTTAAAGGCAGAAAAGGGTGACTTGCGAAAATGCTACCACTGACCTGGGTGCACCCTGCACTTAAGATGCAAATGTAAAAGCGAAGTTGCTTGAGCCCTTTTTGAAGCATCTAGGATGCTGCATTCATAGAGGTTGGTTCCAGGAGGGTAGGGGGATGTTCTTAGGCCCCTTTGCCATGCTCTCTGCTTTGTTCTGGAGCTCAGATGTTGCACATGTGGTGACTATCCTCAGGTTACTCCCCTCACCCCCCCACCTGCTGCCACCCTCAGGCATGTTCCGTACAAATGACTGAGACAGAAGGTATTTCTCAAGGAAGTGTGAGCTTGTGGAGATATTTTCTTAGGGAGCTGGCTTGGTTGCCTCTCTCTGTTTGTTGTTAACACTCCTTTCCATTGCTGTGGGGTGAGGGCTGCCTCTGCCATCTCTAGCATAACCACTCACTGCCTTCATTATCTCAGCTACCTAGCTCAGCCATGATTTCTGAAAGCAGTTTGGCAAATGTCAGCCAAGGGGTTCCTCCTGTGATGCTGTTTTTGTTATTGTTGTTGTTATCTGTAGGGATAAGTGAGAAAATGTTGAGATTTTCTGAAAAGGGCTTTTCCAGTTTTCTTAAAAATACCTTAGCTTTCATGTATACTCCTATGAGACTGGCTTGCCTGCCCTGCCTCAGTGAACTGATCTGTCCTCTGGCTTCTCTTAGTTTGACCAGCAAGAGGCCCTGGCAGAGGAGCTGAATTCAGAAGGGAAATGAGCTGGGAATTTATTCCCCCAGCTTCTTCGTGGGTTCTGGTAACTGCTCCCTTCAGGCCTAGGGCTGGCAATAGCTCCCTGAAGTTTCCAGCCTGGGATTCCATACCATTTTTTGTTGCTTTCCTTAAGCCCTGCCCACACCTTTAAAAAACTCTTCTCTATTACCCAACCCTGACCCCAATAACAACAACAACGACAAAAAAAAAAAAAAAAAAAAAAAAAAAAAAGAAGAAGGTGTATGTGACTACATATGAAGAAGTTGGTTGATCATTTTAAAGAACCGTTCATGACATAAGGCAGATTTTGCCTTGTTCTAAATGAAATAACAGAATGCTTCTTCTAAATGAAATATCAGGTAAGGAGTGGAGGAGATGGGTGTCTAGGGTTTAGGATATGTGTTTCTATGGTATGGATCAGATCAGCTAGGCTGTTAAGCTGGGATGAAGGGCAGCTCTTGGTTTAATCATCTGCTGTTCCCTCTTGAAATTATTTATACTTTTATATGTAATTCTTAATTTTTCAACATGGAACCCTGCATTTTCACTTCGACACTGGGTCCCATAATTATGCTGATCCTGCTGGGATGAACTTACCTGTGGACTCTATATTGTTTCTGATTGGCATAAGTTGAGCATGACTAACCCTCAGTCAATGATGAGGATATAAGGCCATTAGACAAGAATGCCACTTCTTCAGAGGACTTTTTTTCCCTCTGATATTCAGTCTCTTTGTGTGAGCTAGAGAGGCATAATTGAAAAGGATAATTCCTTTATATTTGGTTCCGTTCCATTTTCTTCCATCGAAGTCCAAATATAAATCCCTATCATTCATTGGCACATAACAAACCAAGCCAAAAGTTAGCAACTGGAAACAACAACCACCATTTACTTTGCTAATTAATCTGCAGTAGGGTAGGGCTCAGCAAGGATGGTTTGTTGCTGTTTGGTATGGTGTCTGCTATAGGTGGACCAGTTGGGGATGGAAGATCTGTTTCCAGGATGGCTCACACATGTGGCCGTTAAGTTGGCCCTGGCTCTTGCCTGGGAGCTTGGCTGGGGATGTTGGCTTGGGGATCTTATTTCCTTTCCATTTGAGCCTCTACATAGAGTTGCCTGGGCTTCCTTACAGCATAGTGACTGGATTCCAAGCATGAATGATCTAAGAGACAGGAAGTGGAACTTACCAGTCTCTTAAAACCTGGGCTGGGAAACTGGCACAGTGTGACTTCCACTGTCATAGAGCCCATCTAGACTCATGGTGGGGGAAATGGTCCCAGTTCTTGGTGGGAAGAGAGTCAAATAATTTATAAACAGATGTCTTTAATTTGGATAAGCATACCTGTTTTATGTATGAAAAAAACTAAAAGTAGCAGCACAATGAAATTTTCTCAGAGCAACAGCAAATAGGGCCAGAGCTGGACTTAGAGCTCATAAGCTCCTGATTTCCCAGCTGTACTGTGCCTATCATACCATACTGCTCTTTTGCTAATCTAATACAAAGCAATAACTCTTCCTTGTCCTCATGGCCCTGGTTTTCAACCTCAAAACCCATTAGAATAATAATAAGGGAGAAATTCTGGTACTTTTTTAGAACTGCTAAAATAGAGTCCAGGCATTTGAAAACAAAGGAAAACATCCAAACCATTAAAAGAAGAAGCAATTATCATTTGTCAGAGTTGAATAAAGAATATGAGGATATAGCAGTACATGGTTGCCTCTTGCTCCTCTAGAGGCAGAGTGGGTAGCTCAGGACCATCTGCTAGAATGGCCATGGTGGCACAAGGAGTTCTGTTTTGGGTCACTGCAAAGCTGCAAGTTAAGACTGAAGGCTTTTGAGGAGCTCTCAGCCATCATGAAGGGCACATCACACACCAGTGCCCTCTGAAATGCTCTGAGGGAATTGGGCCTTATAGCAAAAATTGGCCCCATCATCCTTCAAAGATCTTGAATGCCTTTGTGCAGGGGAAGCCTGAAGAGTTTGCTTTTCCAGGAGCCTCTGGGGCAAGCAAACCCAGGCCTTTGTCTCTCAAAGCTAGGTCTACAGTTTAGAGCTTGCCCGACTCAGAGTGGCATCCCTTAACCTTTGATGACAATTCTGGGAAAGAGGCTGTTGGTTTTCAAAGTTTGGAGTGTGTGGCCCTTGGTGTGGTATGCCTATCTTCAGGCATGTCCATGCAGTAGCTTCAGGGGCATGAGGGTGTTAAGAGCCAGCCAGTGGGCTGGGCCTCTGTAGTTGACAGCCTGGGGTTCTGAGGGGCAGGCCGCTCTCGTTGTGTTATCCCTTCAGTGGAGATAGAATGGGCTTGGGAACTTCTGATGATTTCAGAATCCAGTTGAGAGGAGGCTTCTTGTCATACAAACCCACATGAAGCTGGGAATGTGGTCCAAGGATGACTGGGCCTGAGATTCTTTTTATAGATGGGAGATCATTTTTCGTATAATTAGGAACTTCCAATAAAGTATTTATCACTTCAGCCCTTTGGGCCCATCATTTTGAAAATCTCTGATGAATACTGCAGTTTATTCTGACCACTCCAATTCCAGTCAGGCATTTCTAGGGAAGAGCGAGGGGCCCTGGCAGAAGAAAAAATGTAAATCCTGTTGATTGAAATACTTAGTTCTTGGGATTCCATTACATCTGTGGATGAGATTCCAGATAAGTCTTAAACTTCTTGAATGTTAGAACTAAAAGAAGTGGGAAAGTCAAAATAGAAATAGATTCCCAGATCTGGGGGACATTATGGGAAATATTGTCATAATGGTAACTTTTGTATATAAAGTTCTTTCATTGTCCTGTGGATGATCACATGTATCCAAGATTTTTACAGGAATCATAATCAAATACAATATACTTTCTCAAATCCTTGTCTGCATCGCATACCTTCTGTATTGTAAATGCCTGAGCAATGCAGATAAAAGCAGAGTTGAGCTCTCCTCACTTGTGGTTCGACATTTCAGTGGTAACTACTTTCCAGCAGCCCTCAGTACCCACATCTCAAATAAACTAGGATCATTCACTAACATGAAGCAATGCCCAAAATACAGGAGTGTGGAGAAGGAAATGGGGAGAAAAACAGTGCCTGGGCAACATCTGCATCTCCACCCCATTGGATGCATGAGCCTTCTGTTGGTTGCTCATACTGCACAGACAGCTAGATTGGCTTGGCTTCCAGTTTTGTCAGGGGGTATAATAATGGCTAGCTATGCATGATAACTCACTTTTACTTATTGTTCTATCTTCAGCGACCTGTGGCTTTTGATAGTGGCAGCTTTGAGTTTGTAATACTAAACCTGATGAGTTTCTATTAAGAACACAAAACAGGCAAAGAAGGTGCTTTTTTATCACCTTACCCTGCTCATTTATTTCATCATTGGAAGCCTGTCAAATCTTCCTGCCTGGTAAGAGCTTGGAGGGAAGGTACAGAAAGTTAGGAAGGTGGAAAGAGACCAAATCTGGGTTAGAGAGGAAGTATCATTGTCACTCATCACTAATGAAGAATTCAAATTCATACTGTATAGAACTGGGAAGAATTTTGTTGGGATGTCAAATGTCCCTACCTTTATGAAACTATCAAGCCACTGTGGTGGACTAGAATTCAGAGAGCCTGAAACTCTGTGAAATGAAGCAGAGAGCTATGCCCTTTAGTTATAATACTGGGATTCAAATTGTGACTGCCACTTATTGGCAGTAGGGCATCGGACAACAAAGCTGAGGCTTTTGTGCATCTGTGAAATGAGGAGAATATTTGTGCCATAAGATGGTTGTGAATATCTAATGAGACAGCTTTGAGGACGTGACTGTTCAGGGTAAGTGGATGAGCATTTTTCTCATTTTTATTTTTTCTCGTGAAGGCAGTGGGATGGAATACATCCTCTCTCTGGCACCTTACAATGTGGTGACTGTAGTAGAGGTTGCAATGCTGTGATTTGGCTTGCCAAGACCAGTTTACCAACAAGCTTTCAGTTCCAGACACAAAGGTCATGGGGAAGATGGGTGGTTCACTGGTCTTCTTGAGCATCCAGCAATGTCTGGTCCCAGTGGTTTCTGCATTCCTTTTTGGAGAGGCTGCTGAGAGCCATGTGGGGAGTACAAATTACCCCAATAATCTATAGCACAAGCTGAACCTACAGGACGGATTGGGTGGATCTTGGCTGGAGATGGTGGGAGGGGCTTCCTCAAGGAAAAGAAGAAGCCACTATGTAGACAGTTGCTGCTGTTGTTGGCTTTGAGGCAGAAGGCCTAGGGGAAGGTCACAGGGTGCCCTTGCATCTCTGGCGGAGGGTAACAGATGAGCTGACAGTCTGCCCTCCAGCCCCCCACCAGGACTTCCTCAGTTTTGCCACTGGGGCCTCTTGCTAGGCAGAGGTGCCTTCCCTGCCAGGTTTTTGTTATTAAAGTTGATCCCATGTATCAGAAAATGGAAAGCAAGCCTTGGAAATCAGCATCCAAGTGGGATTCCAAGCTCTCTGTAGCAGCGAGTGCCAAGGGTTGGGGGTGGGGAGCGTGCAGCAAGCTCTTTGCTCAGCATCCAGGAGCGAGCCCTCAGCATCATTCACTCTGTCAGGGTATCTCGGTGATAATCACTTCCAAATGGTGGCAGGGCGGGGAGGGGGCTCCCCTCCAATCACCCAAGGAATGTCTTGACTCAGGACGGAAAGGGAGGTTTTCCATAAGCATCTCTTCTTTCCAAAGGGGACTGGAGATAGAATACGAGACACCCATGAGCCTTTGTTAGCATCATCTATAATAATATTCAGGTCATCAAAACAGAGGGGGAAGGACCAATAATACAGGGTTGTGTCAGGTCCCATTGCCTAACCTGGGAGGTGCTTTCAAGATGAGCAGATCACCCCTCCAGATGACACATGACTTGTCAAGCGTCTTCTGAGGCAGAGACTGTGAATGGATGCACTGGCACAGATTCTGTCTCTAAATTAATAGGCACAGGAAAAGTCCCTCATTACACTCACATAGACCCAAGCTGTGGAATGTAGTGCAAGGGAATAAAAGGTCACAAGTCCAGGGGACCAATCAAGTCACTTAATCTTTCAGAGCCTCAATTTTGTTACCTGTAAATTGGGGATTATAATGTCTGTTGCATAGAATCTTTGTGAGGACTAAATGATACAACTTTGAGAAAGTGTGAATCACCAAGTGCTCAGTATTGTTTTAAAAAATTATATTAAAGAGATTCAATGTCTTTCCTGTTATTTTACCGTAGGGACTTTGCTTTCTTCTGTTCTTAGCAGACACTTTGCAGAATCACGGAATGACATACACATTGTATCTAAAATTTATATGGAGCCTTATTGAATTCAGAATGATTCTGCTTCTTGCTGCAATTCTTTTTTTTTTTTTTTTTTTTGTGAGACGGAGTCTCACTCTGTCGCCCAGGCTGGAGTGCAGTGGCGCCATCTGGGCTCACTGCAAGCTCTGCCTCCCGGGTTCACTCCATTCTTCTGCCTCAGCCTCCCGAGTAGCTGGGACTACAGGCGCCCGCCACCTCGCCTGGCTAATGTTTTGTATTTTTTTTTAGTAGAGACGGGTTTCACCTTGTCAGCCAAGATGGTCTCAATCTCCTGACCTCGTGATCTGCCCGTCTCGGCCTCCCAAAGTGCTGAGATTACAGGCTTGAGCCACCGCGCCCGGCCTCTTGCTGCAATTCTTACCATTTGCATTTGCATTGGAGGAACCTGAGTAAGGCTGGTGTGACTTGGCCACAAAGCTTGTATAGAAGGTGTTCTCGGCTCTCTTTCCTGGCATCTGGTTTTCAGAGGGCTAACTATGGTTCCTTGGCATCCGGTGAGTATTCCCCAATGGTCCGGGGACCAGCCTCCTGTCCTGTGGATATGTTGAATATGATAGCATCAGTGTGTCTCTTTCAGACTTGGACTAATAATTTCCTTATAAAAATACTGACTGATTTTTCCTCAAAACTGTTTCTTTAATGTGTGATTCTTTCCTTTCCGTTTTTCTTCTTATGTTGTCAAGCAGGTTGCAGAAGCCCTTCTCTGGCTGCTTGACCTCCTGAAGTTGTTCTGTGACTCAACATTTATGGAACCAAGGAGGAAGGGGGAGGAGAATTTGTAGCTATGGTTGGTGGCCTTCACACAGTCTTTATAAAAACAAAGTTAACATTTAAAATGTGTTGTTGTTCAGGAACTATTTTTCATTTAAATTCTGAGTCCAAATGCCAGTCTAAATACAGATGGTCAAATGATGGTCATGCTAATAACTCATTGTACTTCTCCTTGGTCCTTCTACCTGTGGTCCAGGCTTCTATGGATGTAAATTCCCTGGAGGTATGTGCAGAATGCCAGGACCAGCTGAGGTGGGTAGGGGTTAGTTGCAAGCTCAGATGGATCTTCTTTGTAAGGGTATTGAGGATTGGAGGTTATGGGGGTGAATCTACTAGAATCTCAGCACACATATATAGTATGTACGCACTGCACACCTCCCAGAATCCCTTCTGGGCATAGCATAATCTTGGGGAGGGGATCCAGATGTTCTTCTTCATTCTGCCTGTGGTGCAGGTACAGGCTCATTTGCAACTAAGAACTACCCCAAGTTGTACTGTGGCCTTGGGGTTACTCAAACCGGCTCATTTTTTCCCACCTATCTGGCACCTTGGCTATCCAGAATGCTTGTGGAATGTCATCAACCATGTTTTCTGGATAGCAAATATTCATAAGTTTTAAGCCTTTCTGGAACTGGATGTGGTAAGGTTTGATGGACAGAACTGTGAAAGCCAATGATGTAATATAGAGTGATTCACACTAAAGTTATAGTTGTGCTCCAACTGTCTTTGTCTCTTGCTCCCTTTATCTTTCCTCTCACTTTCTTCCCACTTCCAGAGCTGTGCCCTGGCAATCCTTCCTGTGTTGGTCAGCACAGAGAGTTTCCTGCCATTTGTTTCACTGTCATTTCTGGAACAAGAAGGGAAGTTTGGCCTGCTTTGCCTGCACTGCCTGATTCCCTTGCATGAAGCCACAGGGAATTCTCATTACCACTGCCCATATGCACAGACACAGCATCTGTCTTCTGCCTGAGAGGACATGGGGAGAGTTGCTGCCAGCAGCTCAGGCTGAGCCCCTCTCCTGCTGACCGCTTCACTCTGTGTGCTGCCTGGGCAGAGGGAGGCGGAGGAGGGTGGTATGGCACACACAGCTTCCAACAAGGACTGGAGTGGAAATCCTGCTGATGGTGGGAAGTCAGGCAGAGGCAGCCAAACCACTAGCCATCTCATCTCTGGGAGGTACCAGGCACTGTGTAGTTTGGATATATTGTGGTGTGAGAGCCACCAACAGGCTGTTGGGGATATTCAGAGCCCATCCTGTACTGACTGCATTTGGGAAGGAGCCATCACTGTGTTACACAGGAAGATAAAGAGAGAGCAAACTAGCAATCAAGTTGATCAAGTTGAGCTTTTCTAAGAGTGTATGGGTTAGCTATAGCTACAGGAATGTTGCATAAGAAAGCATTCTAGAACTACAGACTTAAAAAAGCCAAGCGTTTATTCTCACTCTTTGGTCTCTGGGTGGGCAGGGGCAACTTTGTTTCAGGCTATGGGTCACCTGGACTTACCCAGGCTTCAGAAGGGGTCCAGGTATTGTTCCACATTCTCTTTGGACCAGGAGCCACTTAGATGTGTTCTCATGGAGAATGACAGAAGCCAAACCACACACTCACATTTACTCACATTCCACTGCCCAAACAAGCCATATGGTGAAGCCCAACCTGAGTGGAAGAGGGAAATTTATATCAAAAGGGAGGGGCAAGAGGACAGTGACTATCTATTAAGTGCTATTAAGTGATAATCTAAAATATCAAAAAGGTTATATATCTACAATTTCCATTAAGCTGAGCTCTGGAGACTAGATGAACAGGTGGGAAGAAGAAGGTTGGAGGAGTAAAGGATGTCTGATGGGTGGGTATGAATTTAGTGTGGGGAGAGCTTAGGGATACAGGTCCAGGCAGGAGCTGGGCAATGAGAAAGCTGGCTTTTTCTGTATGCACATCTGGGACATAGTTTTCACAAATGACGTTCATGCTAGTAACGCATTGTACTTGTCCTTGGTCCTTCCACCTGTGGTCTGGGCTCCTATGGATGGAAATTCCCTGAAGATGTCTGCAGAATGTCAGGACCGGGGCTGTGCTGGCTGTGCTGGTTTTCCATGTGCTATGGCTTTTGGTTGGTCACTCCTTGGCTCACTCACCATATCATATCTTGTTGGCCCTAACTCTGGAGTCTTGGTACTTAACCTGCTGTGGTTTTCAAACAACTGTGAATGCAGTCTGTATGCCCCTGAGTGAGACCAATAATAAAGATAAAAAGAAGCCAGATTCAAGTTAGATACTGCCAGTACTTGGGTCAGATATCTATATCTCTGTGTTTCTTTGGAGCAACTGATGAATATCCAATTTGACGTTTCTACTGTGGAATGTGCAGTTGGCTAAACTCTGCCTAGGAGCTGTGTCAGGAAAGACCGTGGTTGTAGGGACTCCTCTGCTTCACAATACTTAGCCCCTCTTCTTGCTTTAGCCCTGAGTGGAGAGGCTTATTTTAAGATGCGATATTTGGCCTACGGGGTCCTTTCATACTTAAGCTTCAAGATTCTCTGCTTGATGTCTTTGTTCCCTCTCATGCTTGCTTTCTAGAACATTCCAGCCCAGATAGTGTTATATGTCATAAGTTTGTCTCCCTTCATCTCTCTTTCCTCTCCCCTTTGCTCAGTCATAAATTTCTAGTGGAGGGGCCCTTTCTCCAGGATCCTGCCACTGCTGGGTGGCAATATGTGTCAATGAATCCATCAACCCCATTACCTGGGCAGTGTGCTATTTAGCTAACTTACCGCTATCTGTTGACCAGTCCAACTGCACATGTCTCTCACCTTCCTTTCTGTGTTTCCTTTCATGAGCACCTACTATGTGCTGGGCACATGACACACATAGACACACAGATGCAAAAGAGGCAGACACACTCCTTGATCTTGGGGCGGTGGGCGGGCACTCTCTAGAGGGTCCAAGAGACAAGGAATAGAGATCCTTATAATGCAAAGTGGTAAGTGTAGAGTGATGAAACAATGTGCAGGTTATAACTGGAGCATGAGGTAGATGCACCCAGCCTGCTGTGGGGCAAGTGGTGGGGGAAGGTGCATGACAGGTGTCCAGAAGGACATGATGCCTGAGCAGATTTGGCAGACGAGGAGAGGGGAAGTTTTCCAGGCTGATGGGACAATCTGGGTAAAGGCACCAGACAAGGAAGAGGATGCCAGGCACCAGTGAGAAAAAAAGAAGTTCAACATTGCTGGATTATGAAGGTCCAGACAGGGACTAGCAGGTGATGAGGCAGGGAAGGGCATAAGGGTCAGATCATGGGGGTCCTTGGATATCATGGAAGGGACTTGGGTTTAGGGATCTTTGAAAAGCTTGAAGCAGGGGAATGACATGGTAAGATTTGCATTGTGTTTATATAAGATCATTAACCATGTGCAGTTAGTTCTTAATTATCTGGGTCAAGAGAGTAGAAATAAGTAGAAATGAGCAGACCCAATCATAACTGGTTTTCATCTTTCACTGTATATCCAAACCGGTCCTGCATGCTCCTGAAGACCAAGTTTGGAAGTGGCATATCTTGGGTGACGTGGTCCTCAAACAGGAAATGTGTTGTTTCTATAGATAATTGAGAGAAGGCTGAACTAACTCTCATGGTTATTGAGTTCCTTTTTCTTTCTGAGACTGGACTAAAATCTTGGAGGACAAGATATTTTTGGGGCGGAAGAGGCTAAAGTTTGTGTGACACTTGCCTTAAGCCAAGCACATACCATGGGCTTTCTGATCCCATGAGATGGGCTCCATTATTGTTCCCACTTTATAGATGAGGAAACTGAGACCTGGAGAGGTTAAGTAACTTTCCCAGGGTTACCCTATTACTAAAGAGTGGAGCCTGGCTTCACCACCTCAGTTCTGATCACCTCCAGAACTAAGGATCAGTAGAACCAGTAGAACTGAGGATTAAACTAATGTGTAATGTAGTGACCACTGTGACCCCTTCCTTTCTCAGGCCCAGGGTTTGTGCACCTTAGATGGAGGGTGTGATAAACTTTGCAATTTAAGAAAACAACAATCTCTGGCCTGGGGTAGTCCCACCCATATACCAGACATAATATCTGTGTGGAAGATATGGAAAGCTTTATGCTCTTTTCCTACTGCTTTAAAGTCCACCGCAGCCTCCACAGCTTGGACTGAGGCTGTTTAGAAAGATAATTGTTAGAGCAGAGGGGTCTTAGAATCCAGCAGGGGGCTGACTCTGGGGGAAGTGGCTTCCTTCCTGGTCTTACCTTGGCCCCTTACATTTCTGTCCAGTACCCGCCTACTTCCCATCATGCTTTGCCTCCCTGGGACCCAGAGGGCTGGTGGTCTGAGTGAAGAATAACTGACTGCAGGCGTAGGCGATGTCTGGAGGAACAAGTCATTGGGCTGCTGAAGCCAAGTCCGTGACCAGCACAATCCCAGGAGGGCCAGCAGTTTGTGGTTACTTGGCCACTCTTCCAGCTGAGGAATGTGCTTCCCCCTTCTCATCTGTCTTGTGCTTTTGTAAATTTTGACGAGGATCAATGAACAACCCAAAGCACCAGAGTGGGTACAAGGTCAGCCAACCACGAAGCATTCCCAGCCCCCAGCACATTGGGAAGAAGTAAGATGCCACTTGTGAGCCATAAAGGAAATGATCACTTTTGTGGATAAATGCAGCAGAAACACCGTGGGCTATGGAACGGTGGAAGCACAGGGAGCTGGTCCCAGATTTACCTTAAGGTTCAGGAGCATCTTGGAGTTCTCTGTTTTGTGTGGTAATTTTGGCACAAAGGGAGTGTTCTCACTAGCTCAACATTCCTGGTTTTGGACCAAGATGTACGAAAATTATACATTATCTTTCTCCTCAAAGCTTGAAAAGTCTTGAGAGTTTCATTATGATTATTTATACTCTACCCTTCCAAAGAAGATTTGAAGCAATTTACAGTGAAGACAAAGATAATATGATGATTATAAAAAGAATAAAAGAATAACAGCAAAGTAATGAAGGGAGTAGTGTGGAGCAAGAAGTGTTCCAAACAACATAGGCTAAGGGGATCATTTCAGTTGAGCACGTGAAACCTAGTTCTGAGCTTCCTGGAAGCTGGGAGGAAAATCAACTATGCTGAGTTACAGGAGGCTACATTTCTAGCAACTGGTAGCCTCCTCATGCACCTAGAGAGAAAAACCTAACCCTGTCACTTTTCTCTAAGGAGGAGGAAACATAAGGATGATTGTCCTAGGATCATTGAGCAATTAGACAGCAATAAAAATGACCTTGCCAAAAATTCAGTGGTACTGCTGGGTCATTCATCTTCATTATGGCCAGGTGAAGTAAAAGTGATTGTTTAGGCACAGATGTTTTTGATGGATAGAAGTGGAAACTGAGGGCAAGGACATGGATTGTCATTACAAAGGGTAGTGAATGAGTGAGGAGGAAGATTTTGAACAGAAGCAATGTCAGCATCACCAGCCACATCTCAGAACATTCTCTGCTTTCTTTTCTTTCTTTTTCTTCCCTTTTTTTTTTTTTTTTTTTTGGTGGAGTCTCACTTTGTTGCCCAGGTTGGAGTGCAATGGTGTGATCTTGGCTCACTGCAACCTCCACCTCCTGGGTTCAAGCAATTCTCCTGCCTCAGCCACCTGAGTAGCTGGGATTACACACATGCACCATGATGCCTGGCTAATTTTTGTATTTTTAGTAGAGATGGGGGTTTCGCCATATTGGCAAGGCTGGTCTCAAACTCCTGACCTCAGGTGATCCACCCCCACCTTGGTCTCCTAATGTTCTGAGATTATAGGTGTGAGCCACCGCACCCAACCTCATTCTCTTCATTCACTAGTACACAGGGAGGGAAAGTAGAAAAGGGGGTTTGGGAGACTCAGCTTCTTATTGTCTCTGCTGTTTTGAGTGTCTGTGTGAACTTGGGGAAGTCACTTAATTGTGGTTGAGCAAAATTCAGGCCTTATAGTTTCTTCCTCTGTAAAATGAGAAGGTGAATGATGTTTTGAAGATTGCTTTGTACTGTAGCATTCTATGAGTTGATAGTCCCCCCACCCCCAATCAATAGCTATAAACTTAAGTGGAACCAAGTGAAATAAGTCATCTCACAAGGAAATACTTCACCTTGAAAAAGTAAGTGGCTTTCCAGGGATAAATAACTTGGCAACAGTTTAAAACAAAAGAAAAAGAAAAGAACCAGTTTAATCTGTTCTTTCATTCTTCTTATTCTTGTTCTTGTTTTGTTTTGTTTCTGTGTTCGCTATCCTCATTGCTTGATTTTGTTTTCTTTTAAAAGTACATCTTGGAACCTGGCTGTCATTTTTGACACTGGAGGACCATATTTAGCAGAGCATTCTCACCTTTTTGTTTGTTTGTTTTTTAACACCGAATTTCCTCAGATTGGAAGCTGCCTGTCTGGGTAAACAGGGAGAAGGGCACTTCTTACAATGGGCATTGAGTAAGCAGGAACGTTAGCTTGGCATGATGCAGTGCATTTCCCAGCTCCTTGTCCTCTGTGTGTGTGATGTTAGTAAACATTAGGTCTTACAGAAATCATAATGTGTTATAGTATTATACTGGCAGAGAAGTGTGTGTGTGTGTGTGTGTGTGTGTGTGTTGTCGGGAGTGTAATCTTGGACTCAGGCTAGTTTTGGTGTAAGCCAAATGTTGTGCAGGCATGGGGGGCTCTGGAGTCAGGTATTCAACCATATAGGTGCCAGGTGGGATGAGAGGCAGGTGGGTGTAACACCCAATAGAACCAGAGCAGTGGAAAGTTCACGTGTTAAAGGGGAAGGGATATTAAAATGACCATCAGGGGTTTCCACAGATGGCACAGTGTAGCTGCCCAATGGGTTCTCACCAGGTTTGGAATTGTGTTAAGCCGGTCCTGAGAGTTGGTGGTTTTGTGTCAGCATCATGCATATTTGCACAGTGGGCAGTGAGGAGAATTTTCCTATGATTTCATAAATAAGGAAAGTAGATATCTGGGCTCCATTTCATTACAGATTGAGCCTACTGCTGTCAAACGCCTGCCCCTCAGATCCTCTAGCCCTTAGATGCAACCTGGAGTTTCTCTACTTTAGCTCCCCAGTGTGCTAAGTCCCTCTGTAATATACCTGGGTTCACAGGCATCCTGGGAGTCATGAATGAGGAGAAACAGGCAGGGTGGAAAGGGGGAAGGGAGAGTTCTCGGCATTTCTACAATATTATATGCAAGTGCTCTGCAAATAAAATGCAAATTAAAACTGAGCGCTCTAGCAGTGAGCAAAGGTGATGCAAATTTGCTTTTAATTTCTCTTCTGTGCAGTTGCAAGCACTGCCAAAGCATCCAGGGAACTGTCATGGGGAGCAGGGAAGCAGGGAGCCTTAGGGAGGAGCTGAGGCTGTTTTGTGGTCAGTTATGACTTGACCGTTGGTCCTTCTGCTTGATGTATGCATAAAGTGCTGCTCTTCTGAGAACAGCTGATGAGAACCACTTTCACTCTAGAGTTTTCTCTGTAGTAAAAGTAAGGGAGGCTTGGGAGAAAGAAGAGCCCTTAACTTGGGTCAGCTCAAGGTTTTGATGGGAAAGAAGGATGAGTTAGGCATTTTCTTGCGAGTCTGAGCAACTGTGTTGAGGAAAGTCTTGGAAACTGCCCCAATCCAAGTGAACATTAGAGATGAGAAAGCCCTTTCCAGAAAGTTAAGCGGCGAGTTAAGTAAACAGGTCACACATCAGGCCTAAGGTTGTGAGCATATTTTAATTGATGGCAGGCTCTGGTCAGCTCCAAGCTCAAGATGATTTGGTGAATGCTCAGGATGTCAGCTGGGAGTTGTAGGGGTTGTGAGGATTGGACAGGTGAAGGAGTTGGCCTGGGACCACCCGCTGGGGGCATGCTCAGCAAGGTGTCCAGTGAGATCAGAAGCACCATGACACTGACTTCCCAAAAGGGTCTGAGAAAGAGTCTCCTGACCCAATGGCTCTTATCCCACCCAAGATTCTTGAGCAGCCAGGCCTAGGTGTCAGAAACAGTGACCCCAGAGTCACACTGGGTCAAGGCTAGGCTCCAAAGCCAGGCTTAAAATTTCCCTGTCTCGGGGGAAGTCAGGGAGAAAAGAAGGGATTTGGGAGATAAAGTAAGGGGTCAGGAAGAACTAACTGCCACCTCTTGCAAGTCGCTAATAGTACAGTATAGTTACTAAAAAAATACTTCTCTTTTTTTTTGAGTGTGCTTCTTGGTTGCCCTGTTATCAGACATACATGCTGAAACTCCAAGAGAGAAATATGTTTTAACATCCTGAAACTGAATTATTAAATGGGATTAACTTGGTGTTGACTTTTCTTCATGGTCGATTTGCAGTATAAACTGGGTTTAAGGCATCTTTTACTAAACCTTCTGGATTTCAGTAGATCGCATTGGATGAGCCATTCATTAAAGATTTCATGCTGATGTTATTTGTTTAGGCTTTGATGCCCTTTTTCTGTTTTCCCTCCCCTTTTGTTCAATAATGATATCTTTCAGGCAGAAAATACCTTCCGTCCTATGGTATTAAGGGCTTTCCAGGATAGAGAGCATGGCCTCATGGCCAGTGTCTAGGCAGGAAATAGAGAACTTAGGTTCCCTGCCTTCCTGATCCCCAAACAGCCATCCAGCTAGGACTGGCTACAAGAATGGAGGGGCGCTGGACTCCTTCAGCTGCTTATTGAAGCCTCAGATTCATTAAAAAGGGAACTTTCCTTTTCATTTTACTCTTAAACATCCAGAGACAAGTAATGGCTTAAATTTATAGTGATGTGTAAATGTCCATTACAGCATTCTTGTCGGAGAGCAGATACTGAAGAGAAGAGGAAGAATGGGGCATCTGGGGCTGAGATATACCAGAAGGATGCTGACTTTGTTAAAGTCATGGGTCTGAAACATACTACCCTTGGACAAGTTATTTAGCCTCTCTGAGTTTCATTTTTGTCATCTACAAAATGGGAATAATAAAAATATCTCTTGGAGCTGTTGTAGGGTTAAATAAAATTATGATTGAAGACAGCTCAGTATATAATACATGCTCAATATTTGATCTCGTCTCACATGTAGACACTTTGTATAGCTGAAATCATACTGTTTGTATCATTTTAATATGTTGCCTTATAAAATAAGCACCTTCTGTAATTCTGCAGTCTTTCACTCATTATCGTTAGTGGCTGTCCAATGTTCTATAGGGTAATTTGCTAAATTTATAATTATTGGTTATTTTGGTTGTTTCTGAAAGTTACAGTCCTTTCTGTAGGCCTTGGAGGCTCCTTTTAAGTTACACCTTGTGTGGGTTCATAACAGAAAATGCCACCTTGGTTTCTTTTGGAACACTGTGACAAGAGATGATCTCAGATGGTGTGGCAGCATTTCACACGGGCCAGCTGCCTCGGCCCTGGCCAGGGGTCAGCTGTCAAAATCCAGAATGGGAGGTAAAATGTCATTCCCAGTCCTTTCGGCCTCGTTAATTGTGTGTTCTTGCACCTGGACCTCCCGACTGCATGTGTCCGTAGCAGCACGTCCTTCTCACCATTTAGAACTGTGTGGCCAATTGTGCTGCATTCCTCCCTTTGTCCCTGATGGCTGCCTCAGCCTCAGGCTGTACTTTCACCCTGACGGCCCGCAAGCCTTTCAGCTGAAAAGTTGCTCTTGAGCCCCCAGAGTCATTTCAGCCTTCAAGTGATGGAGTTTCTCACTGGCAGTAAATCAGCTCTCATCTCCCCAAATTGCTGCATAAAAACCAGTCTGGTCAGAGGGAAGCACACCTACACTGAGGCGCTGGCGGGCTCTAATGACTGGAAAGAGAATCAGTCCTGAGCTTGGGTACTTGCACCCAAGGAGATGCCCCCCTGGTACATTTTAGGTTTCAACTCTTATCTCAAGTTTATTTCTTTCAAGTCCTGTAAGGTTACTTCTTCAAAGAACATCTTGCATTGTCTTTATGCTACATATCTGCTTTCCTGGCTTAGGAAACAAGAATTAACTTTTAATGCAACAGACATTTGACATGCGTTGTCACATTGAAGCCTCACTGCTTGATGCAGTGGACTGGGTTTTGTTATTTTTATTTTATAAGTGAGGAATCTGAGAGGCTGAATGACTTGCCTGAGTTCCCACAGCTATGAAGCACTGATGCCGATGATGGGGCTCAGTTACACTGACTCCAAAGCTTGGCAGTGGCTTAGTAGAGTGAGCCTTCTTCTCCCTGGGTCACAGGCTTCCCTGGAGGCTGGTCGTGGAGGGTCTCAGAAAGGGTCATTTGGGACACAGCCGTGGAAGTAACAATAAAAGCTCGATGTTGGGGTCTGGAGTCTCTTGGGAACCCCTTTCTATTGCTACTAGACTCTAGCCACTATCCCATCCTGATCCCCACTGTCTCCATCCAGAGTGTGGAGGCAGTATAAGACCTTTGCTTGGCATCTCGCTTTTCAGTGTTGAGTGTTCTGCTTCTTAAGTACAAATTGAGGACATCCAGAGACTTTGTTTTAGACTGTTTCAGCTTCCACTAAGAGTCCAGACTTCCAGGGTTGTTTTCAGCCCCATGTTTGCCATCTGAGATAAAGGATAAAATATTCCTTCCTTTAGAAGCTTTAGAAAATACTAATGCCAAGCCCCTGCCTGGGCCAATTACACCAGGATTTCTAGGAATGTGGCCTGAGCATCTGACTTTTTAAAAGCTCACCTGGTTATTCTCATGTGCTGCTAGGGTAGACAGCCTTTATTTTAATTTCTGAAGGAAAGAGATTTCCAGCACCTGGTTGAACACAGGGGCAGAAGTGGCAAAGGTTTGAGTGAACAGAGGTAGAGACAGGGAGTTTCACATGCTCATTCGTTTAGGACCTAGTGTGTTCCAAACACTGTGCTGGAAACTGAGCTCTACAGATGTCTAAGACATCTACTTGCTTCACAGTCTGATGGGGGAGACAGACACACAGAAAATGAACTGTGATTGCACTCAGACCAGGACACCTGTTAGGAGTTTGTGAACCTTCCTGTATGTGTAACTCACCCAAGGAGCTTGTTACAAATGCAGAAGCCCTTTGGCTAACACTTTTGCTAAATGTGGGTCCACCTTCTTGCTAAATCAAGCAAGATTAAACCCCAAGCCTTTCTTGTAATACAATGATGGAAAGGAAATATGCATTCTTTAAAACAAAAACATAAAGATACATTGCTTGCAACATTAGCCAGTTCAGGAAGCCTGTTCACCCTGAGATATCTACTCATTCACAACAAGAAACAGCAGGTGTAAGAGGGAAAGGGGCAGAGGCCTGGATCCCATTATATGAGGTCTGATATAGGAACCTTGGGTGGGGCCCAGCCATCTGCTATTTATACTGCACTAGAGGTATGAAGAGAGTGTCTGAGGGAGCAAGGGGAAGGAGCAGTTAATTCTGAATGGGGACATTGAAAAAGGTTACACAGTCAACGTGATACATTAACTGACTTTCTAAGAGCAGGCCCTTCTCTGAAGCCACATGCAGTTGGGCACACAGAACACTTTGCAGGGTATGATGGTGCCTCTCCTTTGAGAAGGTTCACTGTAGCGTGCCCTGTGGGGCCTGCTCCCCTGCCGTTCCCTGCCTCACTCTTCACACTGTAGTATGTGTCTCTGTGCCTTGCATGTGTGCTCCCCCTGGTTGAAACACCCTTCTCACTTTTCCTCAATGGATTAATTTCTCTTTGTTGTTCAAACTCAAACCGGGGCCCTTCTTTTGTAGGAAGATTTTGCTGTATTTGAGACTTGTACTTTGAGAAACATGTACGTTTGGTGCTCAGCATTTCACCATGTCTTTTGAAATGTAGGGATGGACAGAGTGTGACAGACGAAGGAGGGGAGATATATTGGGAAATATAGCTAGTTTGATTGGTGCATCAGTTTCTATTTATGTATATGTTTTGAGCGGGATTGCTAAACCAGATCTTTAATCAGTTCTCTAAAGGTTACAACTGTTTCCAACAAACCTTTTCTGGCCAAAGAAATATTTAGAGGGAGAGAAGAACAAATATGCAATATCCCCTCCTGTAGTCCGGGATGGTACCCCAGACCTGGTGTGCAGATTCCAGGCCCATCTGTTCGATTTGCTTCTAACAGCAACATGAACTTTATGTTTATCCTGGTTCTTTTCCTGTCTGCTTCTGGGAGGTAGTTTTCTCCTGGGCATGTGACTGAGACCTGGAACTTGGGAGAATCCTCTCCTTAAACAGCAGGGACAATCTCACCTTTCTGCCTATGGGTTTAATACCTATTGTTTCACCCTATCTCCTAAAAGAGGAGAAAAGTATCTCCACTTCTACACACAAGTATGTGGAATGTACCAGCATCCACTGATCATGCACTTTGATTTCTGTTAGGTGGCTTTGACACAGATACCCTTTCCTTGGGAAGGCTGGGATCTTTCATCTGGGAGTTGGGAAAAAAATGAATCTTCAAGTTTGTCAAAGTGATGTCATTAGGTCATTTCTCTTTAAAAAATATTTATATCTGATTATAATAGGGCTACCTATTTATTACAGCAAATTTGGAACTTATGAAAAAATAATAAAGAAGAAACAAAAATTACTTGTCATCTTACAGTCTATAAATAATCACTGTTAATGTTTTGGTACTTAGCCTCCCATGATTTTTTTTCTTTTTTCCTGCCCATACATATTAGTGGGGATTATCTTATACATCTTATTTTATAATCTGCTTCTTCATTTAACAATTACCATGAACACTTTCCCATGTCATTAAAAGTTTTTTCACATTTCCAACATCACTTTAAACCCTGCATAATATTAAATTGAAGTTTTATACCATATTATACAGGTATTGAATATCAGTGATTTCTTTTTAGGTATTTATAGCTGAAACTTACAGATGAGCTTCCGAGCAACATTGATGCATCCTCTATATTTGCATGCAAATGTTATGTGCGTGTGATTTTTTTTTTCTTTTGAGATGGAGTCTTGCTCTGTCACTCAGGCTGGTGTGCACTGGCGTGATCTTGGCTCACTGCAACCTCCGCCTCCTGGGTTCAAGGGATTCTCCTGCCTCAGCCTCCCATGTAGCTGGGATTACAAGCATGTGCCACCACATCCGGCTAATTTTTGCATTTTTAGTAGAGATGGGGTTTCACCATGTTGGCCAGGCTGTTCTCGAATTCCTGACCTCAAGTGATCCACCTGCCTTGGCTTCCCAAAGTGCTGGGATTATAGGCGTGAGCCACTGTGCCCGACGCGCATGTGATTTTTATAAGGAGATGGACCATGGCTTTTATCAGATACTCAAAGGCTTAACTGCTAAAGGGTCAAAAATAAACAAACTTAGGCAATAATTGTTTAACCTCAATTTAGAAGAGAAACTGCCAGGTTTAAATGATTTGTATGTTTTTGAGGTTTCTGATGATTTTGCCAGATTGCCATCCCAGAGGGGCTAGGGCGGTTTATACTACCACCAGCAGGAGCTAAGTGTTCTTGTTTCTCTGTGTCCTGGCCAAACTGTCCAACTATGGCTCACTCTGGGCATGACCTCTTTTGGAATTTATTATCAACCTATTACTGGCTGCTCTGGCACTTTGCTTATAATTTACCATCAAGCATGGTTGAGTTAGTGCAACTGCTGGAGTCACAGCCACTTAAAAATACTGTGCGTGAGTGGTTCAGCTGAAGGAGCCTGGGCTTGTAACTGCAGTATCTAGGTTTGTGTTCCAGGTCGGCATGGTCACTTCCTGTGCAGGGCTGACCAGACAGTGTGGTGGTTAGAAATGCAGTTGCTAGGGTCAGACGCGGTCTTGGTTCCACCTTAGTCCCTATTGATCAGCTGTGTTACCTTGTACAAGGTGTGTAAGCTCTCTGTGTTTCAGTACCCTCATTTGTAGAACAGGTACCTAACGATAGTGCCCATCTCTTCCATAGGGCTATAATGAAGATAAGTGAGAAAATCAATGTATGGCACTTTCCTTAATATCCAGCATATGGAATGCTATGGCCTGAATGTTTATGTCCTCCCAAATTCACATGTTGAAATCCTAACCTCCAACATGACGATATTAGGAGGTGGAGGTTTTGGGAGGTAATTACATCATGAGGCCTGAGCCCTCTTGAATGAGATTAGAGCCCTTATAAAAGAGGCCTGAGGGAGGTTGGTCATCCCTTCCATTCTGTGTAGACATAGCAAAAAAGTGCTGTCCAGAAAATGGGCCCTGACCGGACACTGAATCTGCCTTGATCTTGGACTTTCCAGCCTCCAGAATTGTGAGAAATAAATGTCTGTTGTTTCTAAGTTGTCTGGTCTATGACATTTTGCTGTATCAGCCTGAATGGACTAGAACACAGAACATGTTTAACAATTATGAACTATCATTATTAGGTGTAATGTTCTCAGGTCTCTTTTGCTCTCTGAGTTTTAGTTCAAATGCTGAGAATCACAGCCTTACAGAGCTGGAAAACATCTTGATAATCTTGTAGCCCAGTTCTCTTATTCTACAGATGAGAAAACTGAGGTAAGAGTAGTGACTTGCTCACAGGGATGTTACTACTACCTGGTTCAGATGGTTATTTTGAGGACCAAATATTATTTGTGAAAGTGCTATTTTAAACGTTTACACATTTGTCCAATGTTAGTTAATTGTGCACTGTCTATATGGCCTGTGAAAAATGAAACTCAAATAGAAGGAACACTCCGTGAGCTGGGTCTTATTAAGCCCTTGCTTCCCTGAGGACATCTGGTCTAGTGTCTTGCATACAGCTGTAACCCAGTAAGTTTTTTTTTTTTTTTTTTTTTTTAAATAGAATCTCTCTGTCACCAGGCTGGAGTGCAATGGCGCAATCTCGGCTCACTGCAACCTCCTCCTCCTGGATTCAAGCGATTCTCCTGCCTCAGCCTCCTATGTAGCTGGGATTGCAGGTGTGCACCATCACACGCAGCTAATTTTTGTATTTTTAGTAGGGACATGGTTTCACTGTGTTTGCCAGGATGGTCTCGATCTCCTGACCTCATGATTTACCTGCCTTGGCCTCCCAAAGTGCTTGGATTACAGGTGTGAGCTACCGTGCCTGGCCCCCAGTAAGTTTTTTTATGAAGACAATGAATGTGACAAGTGGGTAAAGCCCAAAACAAGAGACTGGAGTGGAAAATCTATGGCCCTGGGTTGTATTTGTTTATCTGTTTCAATTCTCTGGGTCTTGTTTATCTCTGAGTCCCAACATATAGCATAAAATTTCGGAGAATGAGCAAATGAATGCTGCCTACTTGGAGGAAATAAAGTGAAATAATTTTCATCCTCAGGCATTTTAATGTACAAACCAGTCAGGCCTGTTAGCTGATAGGTGCACAGACTGATGCCACAGTCTGAATAATCCTGCTGTACAGGTGACCCTCCTGGTTGGAGACCACCCGCTCTTCTCCATGTAAGCTTTATAGCCACTTCATATGCCTCTCATATCTTTTCTTTCCCTCACTGCCTTTTGATACATAACAACTCCTTCTACTTCTGACTCACTTTCCTGAGCTTTGCTTCCAGCTTTTATCTGTGTGGTTCTGAGAGTTTTAAAAATAAAAACAAATGTTATCTGAATAGGTAACTATGAGTCTTGAGCTACTGTGAAAGACATGTTCCCAGTAGCCACACTTATTTTATCCACTTGTTAAAAAAAGAAAAACTCTAGCATCCTATTGGAACACGATTCCAAATTCTGCTTTTTACAGTTGGTTCACTTTGGCAGTCTTTTAAAGCCAGAAGTAAGTTAGACTGCCTTCCTGATGCATCCCTGCCTGCCTTAGTCCATGGTGAGCAGGCATATAGTATATTGTTAAGGGTACAGGTTCAAATCCCAGCTTTGCTACTTGTTAGCTGTATGATCTTAAGAAAGTAATTTAAAAGTTTTCTGTGCCTCAGTTTCCCATCTTTAAAATGGAAATGATGCCAGAACCTCTCAGGGTTGAAATGAAGAATAAATGCATCATAAAGTTTTAAACCAGTACTTGCCCCAAGTCATTCTATATTAGGCATTATCATTATTTTCTGGTAGCACTTCTGGCTGTACTCAGAGTCATAGATGATTAGACATGCTCCAGTTTATTTGCCTCATTTTCTGGATGAAGAAACTGAGCCACAGAGACATAAAATGATGGGCCCAAATTCAGTCAGCTGGAACATGGCAAATTCAGTCAGATGGAAAGAGGCAAGCCCAGACTTTGAACTCTCCTTTTCACCTCTAAGCCAGGGACAGGTATCTGCTGCTACTTTCCATCAGCGCTTCACATGCCTTCGATGGGTTTCTCCATTATCATCACATCCTTAAAACCAGAATCTCTGTGTTAAATCCTTTTGTATTCCTTTCTGTGCCCAGGACAGTGCTATAGACCAGAAGTTGGCATTTCATCATTAGCTGCTTAATTACTCAAGCATGGGGCTATGCAAATTGAAACTGTTGCTAAGGTGGAGAATACTGGTGATGTCTGGTGCTTGTAGGGTTAATGGTAATAATCTTAGATCTTATGTTAGTAATTTTAAACCATTTTTAACCATTTTAACTGTAAGCAATGCAGTGGGCAGGTATATAAAATTGGTAGTATTTAAGCCAAAGCTGGGTATAATTTAGCAGAGATGCTGGGGAAAGAACACTGAAATAAAAAACTTCATTCCCACTAGACCAGTGTTTCTCAAACATTAGCATGCATCAGAATCACCTGGAAGCCTTGTTAAAACACAGACTGCTGGGTTCCACCATTGAGCTTCTGAGTCAGAAGGTGGGTGGGAGGCAAGAATTTACCTTTCCAACAAATTCTCCAGTGATGTTGGCGGTCCGGAGACTACACTTTGAGAGTCACAGTTCTAATATCTTTTCCAAATCTGAGAGTCTATGATCCTTAATAATCCTTCATTCCTTCGGAGTACAATAGGGTCTGTTATCTGCTATGTTCTCAGCATTTAGCACAACGTCTGATCCATAAAAGGCATAGTAAACTGAAAATGTCCCCCAAAGACATCAGGTCCAAAAGATCTTATAGATGTGATTAAATTAAGGATCTTGAGATGAGGGCAGAATCCTGGTTTGTCTGGGTGGGCCCAAAATGCTATCATAAGGGTTTTTATAAATAGAGATATTTTATACACACACACACAGACACACACACACACACACACACACACACACACACGAAGGCAATGTGAAGACAGGCAGAGATGGGTGTGATGTGGCCATAAGCCAAGGAATGCTGGCATTGGCAGCCGCCAGAAGCCAGAAGCAGCAAGGAACAGAATCTTCCCTTGAGCCTCTAGAGGGAGCATGGCTCTGCTGATACCTTTGTTTCAGCCTAGTGAAAAGGATTTTGGACTTCTGGTCTCTAGAACTGCGAGAGAATAAAGTTCTGTTGTTTGAAACCACCAATTGTCAGGTAATTTGTTACACTGACCATAAGAAATAAGTATAGTAGATAGTCAGTCCTTCATCAATAAAATGAATACGGGAGCCAGACGTAGACATTATGATGTCCATTTAACTGATACATAAACTGAGGACTTCATGTCTCAGGTCCAAATGTGCAGTGTATGTTTACTGAAAGGGAGGCCCAAGTTCTGTCACCTACCTCAGTTTCCTTTCTACTAGCCCAACTGCACAATGAAATCAGACTCCCTGAGGATGGGCCTGTGCTTCACTATTGTTTCAGAAGTTCACCAGCCAGGGTTGAAAACTGCCTAGACCAGACTATATCATGGAAGCTGGCTGATCCTCAGTATGACTGCTGAGAGCTTAAATGCACACCGGAGGCTTTAGAGTTTGCAAAGTACTCCTATCAGATCTAACCCCACAACAGCTGTCTGAGGCAGGCAGAGTGGGTGCCATCGTTTCCCAGATGAATAATGAGCCCTAGGAAAAATTAGCTCTCTTGGAGCAGCCAATCCTCCACCCAGACTCAGCTCTCTGACTCCGTATCCAGAGCCTCTTGTGCTACACGGCAGTTCCTGCCCTCAGCAGTGATGTGTGATTGTGTGCACCTAATGACTATTCAGGTAAATTCATTGTCATCCCTGAGATTTTGGACACTGGAAACATGAACATTTTACATACTGAATTACTTTAAACTTATTATGGGAGAAGAGGTAGGTAAGATTTGAGACCGGGGAGCCTTGGCAACATTTCTTCAGAGGGAGTTTAAACTTATCCCAAACCAGTTCCTGGGGCATTTTGCATCTGACTCTTGAGCTAGACTTGAGTGACAAATGATTCCAAACACATGCTAGAATGCTTATATCAGCAAACGAAGGATCTCCCTTTGGGATATCTGCAGTGCCATTTTGCTTGTGTGAATATCCAGGCAACTGGCTCTCTCTCTCTCTCTCTCTCTCTCTCTCTCTCTCTCTCTCTCTCTTTTTATCAATAATCAGAGAAAAGCACTTGAGCACACATTTCAGTGACTTTGGGTCAGTGGATTTTAAGGTGAATCAACAATACCCTTACCCCCTCCCAACTCCAGATGGACATATAATCATAGCTTCATAAATGTGACCACAAAAGATTAGATGAAGGCACAGGGCAAGGAGGCTGGAGTCTCTGGTGTGGGTGTTTTGTAAGATACCCCCAGCAGGGGCCAGAAGTCTGTTTGCTCTGCCTGCTTGGCCCAGCTGCCAGCTCTGATGATTCACTCTGCCAATTGGATATTACCTAGTGATTTTTATGGAGTTAAATCTAAAGGAAATTTGAGGAGGAGATCGCTTCCTCTATTTTAATTAGACTTCCGAGACTGTTTGCTTCAAACGCAACTGCACCACCGCACATCTGTAGCAGACTGGCTGCTGGAACAGCAATAAGGCACCATGAATTTTAACTATCTGGAGAGGGTTATTTGAAGAGCCAGGTTATGATAGCTGCCGCCTGAACGTGTGTGTGAGCACAGGCGCGCAAACACGCATACACACGCACACACACACGGTATACCTTATACAGATGTTTGAACAGTCCCTGGGGAACACACATTTTCTGTTGTAATAAAGGAAAACACAGTCCTCAGCTGTAACCTAGGAGACATGGGATCCCATCAGAATTGGAATCTTTAACCGCATCTTGGCTGCTTGCAGGACCGGCCCAGGAGGTGTTTTTCTAGCGCAGGCTTCACGTTGCCTTGTAGTTCCCGGTGGCAGCCGTGGCCGAGGAGACAGCTGCCTGCTGTTCGCTCACACATAAATCCCTGGGGAGAAATAAGAGCTAAGTGGTTGTTACAAAGGGGTGATGGGTTTGACTCCCATAGCTAGTCACAGAAACATTCCTGCCTCTTTCAGACCACACTTTCTCATCCCAAGACACCTTTCTGCCCCTAATCTCTGTGCATGTTTTGGAATCACAGGGCTGGAAGTAGACTCCGGGGGCCACCTACCTGTTTCCCCACTGCTTGTCACTTCCTCATCCAAGCAGGCCCAACCCAGGAGACCTGTCCATCCCTGTTACCCCCTGGGAAGGGCATAAATATTGTTATCTCCATTTAATAATGTGGTGCTAGAGCAAGGTAGAGAATATTTGTTCCAGGAAAAATGATAGCGGTTTTCAGCCTAGTGACTTGGAGGTGATTTAAACCCCCTCATCTGGATTTGTTTAACACACTTCAGTTTTATTATTCGGTTTTCATACAGGAAGTTAATGAATAACGCAATCTGGCTCTACATCTATGCAACCAAACAAGGCACCCTGGCTGGGAAGCTCACTCTCAGGACAAGTGGACCTTGATTTACACAATAGCAGCATTCCTGGGAAATTGTCTATAAATCAGAATTTTGAAATAAAAGAGCCTTTAGAGAAATATGGCATATAGTACGTCTGTCTGTTTTTAATTTTTTAATTTTTAATTTTTTTAGCAAAGCCAAGATCCATCTTGGAACATGAATAATTTTCCCCTAATAGATTTTTTAAGTAAATTTGCTGAGTTAGAGTATTCCTCAATAAAACTCTGTATTAAACATGGCTCACAGGGCTGGTGTGGCCCTTGTAGGAGGCGTTGCCTGGGAGTTGAGTGAATCCTGGAATGTTTCGGCTGGGAGACCTGGGCAGAGGGACCCACCTTCACCCTTCCCAGATGAATAACTGGAGCATACCAGTGCTCTGGGACACAAAGGAACAAAAGAATTCACAGTTGTAACTCACCCTGAGGGCCCAATTCCAGCCCAGTCTTGTCACCGCCTCCCTTTTGGCAAATTACTTCTTGAATCTGGGCTTCTTTCTTTTAGGAGAGGTGTAGTCCGAGCTCCAATTTACCTACCAGGAATAGAGGGAAAGAGAGTTCAGTTTTTTTATTCCTTTGGAGAAATGGACTGTCTCACGTGTGAAGAGGATTTCTAAAGCCACTGGTCATATTCTGCCCCCGAACCATCTTCAGAGTATGATGATTGAATCGGATCAGGTGGATTTTATAGAAGGAAGCCCACTCTCTGCTACTTGGGGCAACTGGGTAGCCAGTGGGGTAGAAGGTAGTGCAGATAATTAGCAGTTTGCTTTGAAGCTCCCGTGTTTCCTATTATCAAGCATAACAGAGGACTCTTTTGATTTATTCTTTCTATTAACATATTATTAATATTAATTCCCATTGTATTTACTCTCTGCATTTTAATCTGACTGGGTGATGAGAGGGGGCAGAGAGATGGATGAATTAAGCTGGATTCACCTTGGACTCCGTGGTACTCAAGAATTAATTCTCTTTTAGCACCAAACGTCACTGATAGGGTAATATTATCATTTACTTTTTTCTAATTATTTCCAGATACAGTCTTGTAAATGCTCAGAACACCTCTGTGAGGTCTTTAAAATTGGAAAGGGGCTTGTTTTCAGAGCTGAGTAGGCTGGGTTTGAATCCTGGTCAAACATAATCTATATGATCTCAGGTAATTTGCTTTTTTGAACCTCAGTTTCTTCATCTATAAAATCACTTAATAGCAACAACCCTGCAGTATTCTTGTGAGGATTAATGTACAGAAAGGGAATATGCAGAGTTCAGTGTCTGGTACTTGGTGGGCACTCTCCCTTTTACTCTGGATGCTCTCATTTTATGTTTACCAAGTTGGGGAAACTGAGGCACAGAGCACTAAAGTAACTTTCCCAAGGCAAAGCCAAGTGCCAGAACCTCAGATTCTGGTTCTGAAACCTGTGGTCTTTTGTTGTTCAGATATTGTCAGAATTGGAGTAATTTAGGCTAATACATGGTCCATCAAACAAACTGGCATGTCAGACTCATCCTGTCTCTTCCCTGGCTCCTGTCTTTCAAGTGGGATTTCTGCAGTCTATCAGGGCACTTCCTGCACAGATCCAGAGTCTACCAGGAAGTAAAGGAAGCTGACATTTATTGAGTGCCCACATACTCTGTGCCTTTACATAAATTATCAGACACAAGAAGCCTTCAAGATTGGAATTATTGAGCCTATTTTACGAGGAGGAGATTAAGATTCAGGGGTTTTAAGTAGCAGGTTGTTCATTCACACAGAGATTGTGAAAGCAGTGGAAGTAAGAGTGCAACCCAGGCCCCTGAACTCTAGACAGGGGTTCTCATGCCAATTCCACTTCCTCCTGTACAGCAGCCACTCAGGGGTCTTGCCTTCCCTTGGATTTTAGCCTGTGAGTCTGGATAAGCCTTGGGCTGTGTTTTCTTTACTGGCTAAAACAAGGAGCTATAATTTTCTTAATTAACTAGTCTATATCTCTGATCAACACCAGGGAGCAGTGTCACATGGCTGGCAAAAGAAGCATGTCTCATAGCCCCTGTCCTTCCTCCCCACATCCATACCCAGACAACTGAGCCACCACAGATAGACAGGGGTCCATTGGGCCAATAAAGGCATTTGGAAAAGAAGCTTACCCGCTTTCCTTAGTAACCCGTTGCTGTGTTTAATAACCCATCCTGGCTGAGAATGCTTCCCTACTTCTAGCCTAAGCAAGCACCAATCCATCAGGCTGAGCCCATTCCTTTTGGTTTGTTCCTCAGTGGAGATGGTGAACAGCTGGTCCTCAGTCTCTGTAATAATCTTCCCGAGGAAGCCCATAAGCATGTATTCACCTTGGAGATTGAAGGCTTCTCTTGGTTTCTGTACAAGAGGACTTTACTGCAAGACAACACGGAGACACAGAACAGCTCTTAGAACAGAAAAGGTGTGCAGCGTCTCTGAGTTGTCACTGATTTCTTTGCAGAATGGGCTCTGATTTTGTGGGTATCATGGGAAGGAACAGTAAGACATATAGAATCATTGTGTTTAGAACTGGAAGGATTTTCAAACACAGTCTGATTGAATCATCTCATTTTATAGCTGAAACTCATCCTATAGGGCCCACACTTAAGCTGCATGGATGGGGAAGTGGAGTCTAGAGTTCCTACAGAACTCTCCACCTAAGGATTTCCTTCTGGGTGTGCTATAGGCCAAAACTATGAAGTGGAGGTGAGAATTATTTTATTTTCTTCACTGGATCCTTGCATCCAGGCTGGGAGATCCTTATGCCTTTTGCATATTAATATTCAAAATCAGGGAAACTAAACATGTAATCTTTTTAAGAACAGCACTGTGGATGTGTGGCTAAGGTATAAATTGACATTCCTCCAAACACCAATCACTTCCCATCTGTCATAGCCAGGCAAGGGTCAACCCATTTCACAGAGAGAGAGACTGAAGCACTCTGGCTCTCCTAAAGGCAACAACTATATGTGATTTTCCTCTGGCTGTGGCTCTTGGTTCTGGAGGCTATTGCAGGCTGGTCAGAAACCCGAAAATCTCCTGCCATCTTTCCACATGCTCTTCCTGGTGGGAAAGAACACCCAGATGGAGGCGCTTTTCTTCCCACGAGGGTGCTACGGCGGGTGCTGGTCGGTCAATTCTTTGTAAGCTGAAGGACTTCCGTGTTGGCAAACCTGCTTGCGCTCAGCAGACGAGCCTATAAATCTTGCTGAAAACAAATGCTTTAACTAGAGGAGGAAAGTTTAAAAGGCCCTGTGGGCATATTCTAATCACTGCTCACTAATATCAGCTGGCTCAGATTTAGACTGTGGTTGTTCCCAGCGGAGGGGGTCTGGGTAGGCACGGTGTAAAATGCCGCTAGCCGTAATTAACTCTGACCTCCACAGCCTGCCTGCTCACTCACTCTTAATATTAGCTTTGACTCCCAGAATGAACATTCACTGTTTGTTTTTAGGATGTGTTGTTTAAAATTTTTCTTTAGCTGTCCTTCGTCAGTTCCTATTCTAACCTCAAACACACATGGAGCCAAGGTAATCAGGTAGTATCAAATGAAATCAATGATTAGGTAGATTTTGCAGTCTTGGAAAATTACACCCGTCTCAACACTGTTAATAATCCATACATTTACAGCTCACGCTTTACAATGTGCAAAGTGCTTTCATATACTTACTTGTTCCTCATGACTGCCCTGTGAGGTGGACAGGGCTGATATTATAGTCATCTTGTAAATAAGAAAGAGCACAGGTGAGAGAGGAGATGTGGCTTGTTTGGCATCCCCTGTGCAATTAGGGGCCGAGGCCTGGATTCACATTTATGTCTTTTGACCTCAACACTGTTTCTTAAATACCTGATTCAGAGTGGACCATAGAGATAGATTGTAATGATGAAGGTTGGGGTGAGGGGGAATGAGTTTGTATCTTTACCTCCTGCCAGTCAGGCCATGAGTATTCAGCAATTTCTTTCTTCTGCCTCCTGGCAACAAAGGGGCATTAGAGATAAAGTAAGCATAGGCTTGTGATACATGGCATATTGTGGACAATGAGAGTAATGAGGACAACCCACCTAATGTGTTAAAAACTAAATGTTTGTGTTTGTGTATATTTGATTGGTTAGAAGACCATACATTTGAAAAATGTTTTGAGAACCTGCTACGTGCCAGGCTCTGTTTTAGCCATTTAGACATGGTTTCTCTACTTATGAAGTTACACTGGAGTTGGAGGAAACAACCAGGAATAAACAAGCAAATGAGAAAAACAATGCTATGCAGGGTATGTGGTAAAGTGACCAGATGGCTACATTAAGTTGTATGGTCAAGGAAGACCCTTTTGAGCTAAGAACTGAATGTCAGGAGCCATTCACGTGGGGGATGAAGATGAGTGTGGGGATGAAGAAGAGAAAGAGGAAGAGGAGGAGAAAGAAGAGGAGGAGGAGGTTCCAGGCAGAACATTTGACCGGTGAAAAGCTTTATGTTGAAAATGAGCTTGAAATACAGTCATGTGTTACTTAATGACTGGGATTCATTCTGAGAGATCTGTTGTTAGGAGATTCTGTCATGTGAACATCACAGATTGTACTTACTCAAACCTAAGGTGTAGCCTGCTACTACACATTTAGGCTGTATGGTAGAACCTATTGCTTCTAGGTTACAAACCTGTACAGGATGTGACTGTACTGAACACTGTAGGCAGTTTTAACACTATGGCAAGTATTTGTGTATCTAAGCATATCTAAACATAGAAAAGGGACAGTAAAAATATGGTATAATATTGTCCACCATTGTCTACACAGTCTGTCATTGACTAAAGTCTTTATTCAGCTTATGACTGTAGTTGAGGCATGGAAAGAAATCGATGCGCTGGAGCTGAATGAAAGAGTGTATGTGACTTGGGGTTGGAGACAGTGGTGAGAATCAAACTGGAATATGTTTTGTAAGTCAGAGTAGAGGTTTGGGTTTTTCTTCTGAATCCATTAGAAAACCACTGGAAAGCTTTACACTGAGGACTGATGATTTACATTTTAAAAAGATTACTCTGACTGCCTTGTGCCAGTTTACAAAGGCAAGGGATGGAGGTGGCAGTGGAGATAGTGAGAAGTGCAGGAACTCCGTACATGACTTGGAGGCCTAGCAGGGCTGGTTGAAGACTTACAAGTGGGGTGAGGGGTAGACAGGAACCAAAGGTGACTCCTAGGTAGATGGAGACCCTACTAACTGCCATGTGAATGAGTGAAAGCATGGATGGAGGCATAGTAAAGGGTTCTGCATGGCCATGTGAAGCTTATATATGTGTCATAAAGTTGGCCTCCATATCTGAGGGTTCCAGAGCCGCAGGTTCTGCATCAATAGATTCAACCAACCATGCGTTGAAAATATTTTTAGAAAATAACAATACAATAAAAATAATAAAAATTTTAAAACAATATTGTATAACAACTATTGACACAGCATTTATGTTGTGTTAGGTATTATAAGTAACCTAGAGAAGAATTAAAGTATACAGAAGGGTGTGCATAGGTTACATGCACATACTACATTTTATATCAGGGACTTAAGCACCTGAGAGTTTTGGTGTCCGAGGGGCTTCTGGAGCCAAACCCTTGAGAATGCTGAAGGGTGACTATATATCCAGGTGGCGATGTCAAAGAGGCAATTGGATAGCATGAGTTTGGAATTTAGAAGAGTGACTAGAGATAGAGATTTGGGATTTATCAGGTTATAGCTAGTATTGAAAACCGTGAGGCTGAATGGATGACCTGGGCAGATAGTGTGGAGAAGGAAGAAACACAAGCCTGGGGCCCAGGGGTCAGTGCCCAACAGGAAGCAGAGTAGCAAGGCTGTAGTCTGAGGTCTGGCACATGCCAATGTATTTCCTTCTCCCTGTTGTCTGAGGTATCTGTGCTCCTAACCACAGTTGACCATTTCACAACTGGTGGTCATTGATCACAAGAGAGCTAAGTAAGAAATTGATTTATCAGTGAAAACTCATTGCCATCTCTGGGGAAAAATCATATGGATAATCTAAAAGTCATCAGAATTGCTGGCCAGTCAACAGATAACTTTCTGGACATTTAGCAATATGCTAAGCTATATAGCTTCATTTTGAAAGGCCAGTGCATTGTGGCTTCACACACACACACACACAAACACACTATTGCCTGTGTGTACAGTTGGCTAAGTGGGCAGTCTTTAGCAAACAGTCGCTGTTTACACATAAATGCACACATTGATCTCCTGCATACAGTTGCAGCCATCATTCATAAAACCTGCTTTCCTCTCTGCCTATGGTCAGCCTGAAACCTTTCCTCCAGTGCAAGCTCCCTCATCTTCACCTCCAGAAATCCTGGAGTCTCTTCAGTCTCCTGGGGTTGGAGCTGGACTTGATTGCTAAACTCCATGCTCAATGTGTTTCCTGGTCTCCATGTTTGCAGTGATCACCACTTAAATCTACCAGACCTGAACTGAAGAACATTTAGGTCACAGGTCCAAGGAGACTTTGCTCCTAATCCCGATGGAAGCCCTGGTCTGTGCTTTAGAGCTGGGTATGCCAGCTCAGCTGATACTTTTCAGTGGGAGACAAAGATTTAAGGTGGTCACATGTAGGAAATTCAAGAACTAAATAGTCCTGGAAATTTTTCAGAAAGCTTAATGTCTTGCATTTCTGCTTTTTTTTCTCAGAGGCACTAAAAGTGCCTTCTACTCCTTTTCCTATTCACTCCTGAATGAGAGGAATTGTTTTTCTCATTTTATAGGGCAGAAGGTTCCTAACACAGAATCTTGCTTGAGGTCACAGATTTAGCAAAGAGTGTCAGTGGGACTCCAGCCACCAGACTACTTCTCTATGTTCTGGGGTGGGGTGGTGCCACCTTCTGCAGAAAATGAGTTGATCTCAATAAATTTGTAAATAGTGTATCCATCAGGATCATAATCTGGTCTCTAGACCTTAAGTTTCTGCCCCCATTGACTGTTACAAAGGCCCCATCCAATGCACAGATCCTGGGGAATTTGAGTAAGGGATCACTGGGATACCATGCAGTGGGGGTGGGGTGGTAAAAAAGAGTGGAAGCTGCATTGAGTAATAATAAAGTTCAGTACTGTTTGTGTTTGGCTCCAGATATATAAGTCTGCTTCCATAATTTTGCCACTTCTACCTAGTATTACACCTTATGCAATAGAAAACCAGACTAAACCACAAATGCATGCCTACTAGTTTATCAAGCTGGCTTTCTGTATGGGTGCATGAATACTAATAGCACTAATGATAACTATTGTTTAGAAAATAACAGTGATGGTCGCAAAGCCAAAGAAAATTCCTCAAGTTGAGTTGTTGGGACTGTAGAAATACAGTCTAATACAACATTGAATAAATATGCGAAGTGTCACAATGGTGAGACATAGAGGTGAATCCCTGAACGCTCCCCTTCATCTTTAAGAAGTCAGCCCTCAGCCCACTGAAGAGGGCTGGCTTCAGATGATGGCTCATCAGGGTGGGGTACTTTGGGGTGGGAGACAGTTGTTTTTAAGGGTTAGGATCAAATTTAAAAGCACCACCATTTACCTTGGTTGCTAAGCCTCCCTGAGCCTGAGGTGAGGAATTCTGATTGGCAGAATCTGTAGGAATTTAGACAAGGGGAGCAGTACGGAAAAACGGGAAGCTTAGGATGGGGACCCTGGCTGCAAAGCAAGTCAGTGCTTCAATAAGCCCGAATCTGCTGAGAATACATTTTACGAACATGCAGCTAAGTTGGCTGCCTTTGTTTGGGGGTTTGTTAAGCATTATCTAAAGAATGCCATGGTTCAGCCTGCTCGGTGTGAAGCCTAATTCTTCCCCTTTCTGGAGCCACGGCCTGGTGTGTTCAATTTTTCTCTCTCCGTAGGACTGCAGGCTCTCTGGTACTCCAGCCAAAAAAACACTCATATTTTAGCGAGCTTAGTCCCAGTCTGGTTGCCAGGCAGTAAAACGAGCACTTGCCCGCCCCAGGGAGAGGGGGACCACGAGATGGAAAAGGGTCATGTAAACGACTCACTCAAGCCCTCCCCACAAAATCCCCACTTGAGAATCTTTGGGGCAGTTGATATGTTTATTGATGTGGAGAGACACTGCCACATAAGCCCAAACGGTGGCCATTTGTCGGAACTAATAATACAAATTATTTTTATGATTATCGAGTCACTAATAGCAGGATAAGTTTGCCCTGTGCCATTTCTGTAGCCCTAGATATACTCAAATGAATAATGTTGTTCTGGACAGGCAGCATCAGCCCCATTTAACTGAAGGGGAAACTGAGGCATAAGGAAGCTGAGCTTCCCAGACAGAGAGGACAGAGTCAAGCATTAGCACCATCCTTCTCTCTTGAGGGCAGATGGCATTGTAGATGGAATTAATGCCAGTTTCTCTCTTGGATCTTCTCTCAGGTTCCCTTGCTGTAGAAAAGGCTGTAAGAGGGAAAATTAATACAATGAATTTTAGTCCTGGAAATGCCTAACTCTGAGCGTTATTGCAAAGAGGGTGCTGAACTGGGCACTCTGGTGCTTCTTCCAAGGTCACCTGGAACAGGAAACAAACTTGAGGCCTGTGCTTGCTGACCGCAGAGGCAGTTATTGGGGACGAGGCCTCTTCCCACTGGATGAAGTCTCCATCCACTTATTTCTCACAATCACAGGAGCCCCTGCAAAGGATAACAGATTTCAGACTTTATTGGACAGGTTTCGTAAGTTTGCAATCCAAAGTGAAAAGGCTCATAATTCTATTCTGGAACTCACTGATGAGGGAAAATGTATTGAATGCTCACAGGCTATATACAGCTGGCAGTAGAAGTTTAACTTCAAATTTTGGACTCCTCCAAAATTCCAGAAAATGTCCCCATGAACAGAGAGAAGCCTACCTTCTTTGATGCAGAGCAGCTCTTGCCTGGTGCCCTCCTGGGCTGAGGTTCCCTCAGGGTATTGTATAACAAGTCTGACCCTCAGCCCCTGGCCCTTGCGGGGTCCTTCCCTGTACCTTCTCTCAGCCTTCTGGGACCTCAGCAGCACTGGGTGTAGGGTTAATGTTCCAATTCCACCCTATCAACCTCTTTGAGTGGCTTCCTGGCAGGTGAGTTTTCTCTGGGTGAGAAGTAGGCTTTTGTTGTGCTGTGCCTGAGGCCTTGCAGTCCCCTGGAGGAAAAGGTGTGCTGAATTTCAGTCCTGCCACCTCCTGTACAACTGCCACTCAAACTAGGAGGTAGACCTGAAGAAGGTGGTTGTGGGCTGTCCCCGGGGTTTATGGAGCAAGTGTGGTTCAGAAAGACTGCAGATAAGACAAAGATGGGGGCCGGGCGCGGTGGCTCAAGCCTGTAATCCCAGCACTTTGGGAGGCCGAGACGGGTGGATCGCGAGGTCAGGAGATCGAGACCATCCTGGCTAACACGGCGAAACCCCGTCTCTACTAAAAAATACAAAAAACTAGCCGGGCGAGTTGGCGGGTGCCTGTAGTCCCAGCTACTTGGGAGGCTGAGGCAGGAGAATGGCGTAAACCCGGGAGGCGGAGCTTGCAGTGAGCTGAGATCCGGCCACTGCACTCCAGCCTGGGCGACAGAGCGAGACTCCGTCTCAAAAAAAAAAAAAAAAAAAAAAAGACAAAGATGGGGAAGAGAGAGGAGAGAATGCAGCAGGCGGGAAGGAAATAAAAAACCTGTGGCAGTGGAAATCCAGTGTTTGATTAGGAACTTGGCAGCATGTACTCAGTGCCAAGTAGTGAGAGAATGTGAGAAAGAGGTTACTCCAAAAGAAAGAGGAAAGCTGTCAAAGAGGGAGCTTAGATTCTGGAAGCTCTTCATTTTTTCCTGGAGTAGCTGCTGAGCTACGGGAGCATGTGCCAGACACAGCTTTTGATTTTCAGTGTACAAAGATGAGTAAGTCATAGCCATGCACTAGATGTTGATAGCAAGATGTCTTCGTGACAGTTCAAGTTTGTGAGGTCATGGACCTCTCTGAGAATATGAAGTAAACTGGGACAGGACGTCTAGGTGGTTATGAGCAGGAGCTCTGGAGTCAAGTGGCCTGAGTTTGAATTCTGGCTCTACCACTTATTAGCTTTGTGACCTTGGCCAAGTTATTTAATGTCTTGGTACCTCCATTTCCTCATTTTAAAATAGAGGTTAAAAACAATTTTTATCTCCTATCCAAGGATTAAATTAGCTGATATGTATTAAGTTCTTAGAATAGCAACTAGCACACAGTATTGGCTGTTACAACTATAGTTATTCTCAGAAGTTCACATAAAAACACATAAAGCCATATAATTTCTGGGGGTCCATAGACCCCCCCGATGCTCAACCATAGAGTCCCCTAGATAAGAACTCCACTTTATTTCTTCATTTATGTCACCTAGCAAAATGAAAGAAGCCTCATTCTTCTTGCCCCAAATGACACCAGATCCCCACCTTCCCTTCTCTGCTATTTTAGCAGCAGGCATTTTAGGTGCTGTGTGGAGCTGTAGGGGTTGAGGCTGGAGTACTTTCAACAGAAGGATCAGACCTGCCCGTGGCCAGCCCTGATAGAGCAGAGGATTCCAGGAATCTGAGGCCCAGAGAGGGTTGGTAGAGCAAAGGCAGACTTGGGTTTTCCTGGCAGTCAGGTGCTTTCCATGATTTATATGGTGTAGTGACAACTCAGGATAAATCTGTCTCTGACACTAACATACATTTGCCCATGGAGAGAGAGAGTGTCAAATGAGGGAAGACCCAGTGAGTGATATTGGAATACTCTGTGACCCCTGAACAGTCTCCCAGATTCCTGCACAGCCCTGGAATGCCCCTTCCCAAGGGGGGGGATTTGGCAGAGATGTCTTCTGGAAGCTGGCGCTCCTGGTAGTGAGCCCTGGCGGAGAGTGAGGAGGTGGGACGATGCCAAGACAACTTCATTGAGTGGACATGCCACTCACAGAGCCTTTCTGACCCCCCACCTTCTATGGCCAGTGTCTTCCTACTCTGGCTCACCTTGCATTTGCAGTCCCACTAGCCCAGTAAACTTGCTGTACCCTCCTTACGTGCACCTTTCACCAACAAACCTATGCAAATTCATTTCTTGGGCACTCACCATTCCTGTGGCAAATAGTCAAATGGAAGTCCCCAGAGCTGTTGTACTCTTGCACCCTGCATGTAGCTTCTACTGCTCAATTGTTCCCTCTCTTGAAGCTGCTAATAGTTATTGACACGATTGTGGCATGCCTTACATTTGGCTGATGGCAGTCTTCAGAGCCCAAATCTTGGGCTCAGGTGAGTTCCTCCCTTTACCTCTCTGTATCTCTTTACTGTTCAAAGCCCTGTTTCCCCTCCTGTAAGTTGGAGTTATCAGCAATAATGATAACAATATCCAGTTACATGTACAGAGTTCCTATGCACCTCATAAAGTGTGTTCGCATGTGTTATCTTACTAATAATGCTATCCTCCTTCTTAATTTCCTGTGTATGCTTTTTTTCCCCCAACTCCTCTCTTCAGGTCTGAGTTTACTTCTTCCAAGAAAGATGAACATCAGCCACACTTACACAATTTTTTTTTTTTTTTTTTTTTTTGCTTTTCTTTACAAGTGCTGCATCGTGTAGTATAGCACTGTCCAACGTGACTTTAGTGGCCCAGTCAGAACAGGGTGATTATAACCTCAATCTTTGAGTACTGTGTTCACCCTGGCTTGGAGCATACGGTTGTAGGGCTACTGGCTGTTCATTCTCCTGAGGCTGGAAATGAGAATTGCTATCAATCGTCAGGGTTGCATGTGCTGATTCTGCCTGGTACCTACAGCTACATGTTTCTGCCCGAGCTTTGCCAAAGATAGGGCTTTGCCAAAGATAGGAAGGGTGAGGGTGGAGAGACGGCTGCCTCAGCTGGAATCTTTTTATGTTTAAAGAGCTCTTCATCCTCATGGGTCTGTTTTTAAAATCCCAGCAGGCTGTCAGTATCAGACAAGGAGGAGCTTGTCTCAGCATTCAAGACCTCTCTATCAATCAATTGATTGGTCAATGAGCAGGAAAAGGTAGAGAGGCTTTGCCAAAATATGCGGTGATCCAGGAGTTGAAGTTTGCCAAGAAGAATCAGAAAATATATTCTCAGGATTGTAGCCAGGGATGATGCACTCTGAAGGGGCACACTTGCTTTTTCCTTTCTTCAAGACATCTCGGGCCCCTCCCCCTCTTCCTCCTGCCAGCCTCTCGGATGTGTGCGCCCCATCACTCACACTCCAGTTTTCCTTTGTGAAAACTCAGTGACATTCCCAAACACAGTTGTGGCCGTCTCCTTGCCTAGCCCCAGTCTGCTCTCATTCTCTGAGTTGGCTGGTGTTCAAACTCACAGGGAGGAAGACACACACACACACACACACACACACACACACACCCCAGTGCCATAAAAGTTCTAGAAACCAGAGGCATGAGAGCACAGTCCTACCAGTTGTCTTTCCTGTATGCTACACATTTTCATCCCTATATTTTTTTCTCCCCTTGCATCTGCCTCCTCCCCTCTACCAGCCCCCTTCCCATCCCAAGAGTGACTCAGCAGCTCTTCTTCCCTAGAGAAGGATTACTTCATGTTTGATGAATGGATTTGCTATAGAAAAGAAGGAAGGGGGTTTTGCCAAGGAACTGGATATGATGGGGGGCAACAGAAGGTAGCTGAGGGGGACCCAGTAAGGGTATATGGGAAGGAAGGGTATATGAATATTGGGAGATGACTAGAAGTTACCTGGAAGTACGTAAACCTCTGTCACCCCAGTCAGATTTAGTGTGATAGCCTTTGGTATTTTTGTTGGGATGTTTCCCACAAATGCGAATGAGCAGTTGTAGTGGGCTCTCCAACAAAGCCCAGACTGCTGCTTATTGGGGGGTGTTGTTCACACTTGCTAATGAATAACTGCCATTAATGTATTAATCAGCAAAGTCAAACAAGTGCCTGGAGGGACCCAGAAGCAAATTACTTGCTTGATAGAGGCTCCAGCCTAGGACTCGGGGCTGTTGGGTGCTGTGAAGTTGGGAAGAGTTGAGTTCTGTGCACTTCAGGGGCAATTTCAGATGTCAGTCTGGCTGTGTTTGATCAATGGGAAGCCTCATTTACTGGAAACCATAGGGTTCCTTTTGTCATTAACTCCAGAGCTCCTACGAACCTATGAATCCTGTATTTAAATTAAAAATTAAAATAAGACCAAAAAAAATTCAACCTGGCAAAATGAAATCATGCTAGAATTCATATTCCCTCAAACAGGTGAGAAAATGGGAATTACTACCAATTATTGAGCGCCTACTATGTGTCAGTCACTGGGCTTTATTGTATTTAATCCTCTCAACTACCTTATGAGGTAAGTGTTATTATTTCCATTTTACAGATGGGGAAACTGAGGCTCAGAGAGGTTAAGTAGCTCAGGGTTTCCTGTGAATGGGTTCCCACCAGTGTTTCACCTCTAGGGAAATTTCATGTTTTACCTTCATGGCACGTTACATCCGTGACCACCATGGCAACGATGCCATAAAGTTTCAAGGGACATAGCAGCCCTGAGGCTGAGGCTGGAGACTGCATCCCACAGCTCTTTATGATGGTGGTGGCCATCCATCAGTCCCACTGCCACTTCTGATATCTGCAGTAAATACTCACTGCAGTGAGTATTTACTCCTGGAGGCCAGTACTGGGAAGGTGGATTAGCTAAGGGCTGTTTGGTCATTCCTTAGCTCTCAGAATCAGCAATAAGTCCTGACTTCTATGCCCAAAAACCGAAACCCCAAATTAGTTCAATTCATTCCAATCTAAATCAATCTGGCCAACATTTATTAAGTACCTACTGTATACTAAGTACTATACTATGTTCTGGGGGTACAAAAATGAATGGGTTCCTCTAGAGACACAATGTAGTGAGGGTGGCAAATATAAACAATATTTATAAATATTGTAACATAAACCAGAGTAGATGTGTAGAATATTCCTTGAATACAAAGATTAAAGTGCAATTATATATGTGTGTAGAGGTATTGGCAATGGGCAGGGGTGGCCAAGGAAGGCCATAATTGGACCTGAAAGGTAGAGAGGAGAGAAGAAGTCATTCCAGAAACCCAGGCAGGTGTGCACTGCCCAGGACCCAGGACAGATGCATTACAGTCAAGCTAAGATGAGATTATATGGTCACCCAACCTCTGCATACCCAATTTCCTAATCTGTAAAGCAGGGATGACAATTGTGTTTGACTCAAAGGATGGCTGCGAGGAATGAATGATGTAGTCTAGCAGCTTGAGGAATGTCTTGGGCATGTAAGGGTTGGTGAGCATGATGATGGCCACATCTCTTGTCCTCACTGGGCACTACTTGTGGCAGCTCCCCATGGTCCTGTATGCCCTCCCACGGGTGCCTGATTTGTAGTTGGCCTTCATTAAATGTCCTCTTGCACCGTCATCTTGAACTCTCACCTAAATCTTGTATTGTCACTTAGTTTTTTTCATGTAAATGCTTTGCACCTCCAGCTAAACGTTAGATTTATCTTGGTAAGGACAATATATGTTTTTGTGATACCCATAGCATGGGGGAACTTGATACAGTGGATGCTTCATAAATATTTGTTTATTACAAATAAGATGGCATATAATAAAGTTCTGAATTGTGTTCAGTGGAGGGGGGGCAAGATTCATATCTAAGGAGACAAAACAAGGTAAGTGCTCAATATACAGGAGCCCAGATGGGAAAGTGAGGTCTCAGTGGAAGGCTCCAAGGGGTTCCTAGTTGGTTCACCTGACTTTCTTGACAGATTGTTTTCTCCTTCGAGTTGCCTGTGTGAATTGGCTGTGTGAATGGGCTTTGTATGGATGCAGACTGTGTGTCTTGGGACTTGCCGTTAGGAGGTGCCTACTGAGGGATATTGGGTTGCTTGAGAAGATGGCCAAGTGAGCCCCCTTCTGCAGACTACACATGCTAGTCACTTCTTGGAAGGGCTTGGAGTATGAGGCCCAAGTCATGACAGGTCATTCAGTGACTATGCTGGCATCAGATATTCCTTCTCCAAGTGGTTGCTCAGAAAGAGTTCTCTGTCAGTCAGACACAACACATCTGCACTTGCCCAAAGAGCAGTTCAAGGAATTACTCCAGAGATGTCCTCAGTAGTGCTCTTACCTGAGCCAAGAGAGCACTTAGAGCTCCTCCCAATTTATATCTCCAGCTGGGTTGGTGCAAATTCAAACCATGAATGCTTCTCCTGGGACAGATGGGAATATGGAATGTGGAGGAAATGCACAGGTTCCTACTTCCCTTTCATGCTGCCAGGGATGTGCTTATTAATGCCCCTCTGTGGTCCAAAGAAGAATTTTCATGGAGATCTAAGTCCTTCCTTCCTTCCAGCTAACTATGTTGTCTGGGGACTTCTCCAGGCTGCATTCTAAGCTGAGGGCCTTGTTAGCCCCAGGTTTACCCTCACTAAACCACACCATCAATAACTATTGCTCATAGACCTTACGCAGACCCGTAGCAAACCACCCTGACTGCTATGGGTACTCTGGAGCTACTGGGTTTCTCTGTGGCTCTTATTTCAGCACTCGCTGGGCAATGAAACACAGCCAGCAGACTTCCGTTCATCCTCTTCCTTCCACACTTTCCTGACATCATCTCTCCCTGCCCCCACAGCCCTGGTCCTCCCAAATCTCCACTATGGTCGTCGTTCTGTGTTGATAGACGGGTGCACACCCTTGGGCCTGGAATGTGCACTTGTTTGGACCCAGTCGAGGTGGAAACAGACTGAAGGGGAAAGCAGGGAAGGAAGTAGTGAAGGTCTCTTGCACCACTTGGTTGCCACCCTTACTTTGCCCTGCTGCTTTCAATGAGTGAATGAGGGTGGTTGATGCTTCAACCACCAGTGTAAACAGATCTCTGTGGACTCTTAAGAAATGGAGCTCTCTTCAGCAGCAAATGTTTGCAATTAACTTTAACATATGGTGGAATTTGTTTTTGTGTTCGTGAAGTATGATAGGCAGTGAGGATCTGGCAGGGAATGCATCCAGCTTGTCATGCCCTGGGCCTAGCTGATAGCAGGGATCTTTCTTCTCAGTTTGGAGCACCAAGCCCCTTGGTGGGCAGTGTGGTCCTAGATGAGTCAGCTGGGGCCCTGAGCCTTTCCTCTGGCTTGGCACATCCTCCTTCTGCCGGGTGTTTCTACCTGCCCAGCAGTAAGGGAAGAGTGTGGCTTTCTTCCCATTATGATGGGGATCAGCAGCCTCTAGCCTTGGTGACTGTTGCTTCTCAGTCTTGGCCACTGCCCAAGACCTGTGCTGTTGGTCCACTGCACCCTCAACTGCAGGGAAGTCCTGCAGGATCCATGTACTTTGATTAGCTCTAGGAATAGGAATCACAGATCAGCTCTGTGGCCAAATCCCAGGTGAACTATATGAGTTTAGTAGGTTTTGGGCTTCAACTAACACAAAACTAAATGAACAGAGGCTTAAACCAATAGGAGACCTAATTTTACTAAACCTGAGGTTTGGAGGCATGTGATACTGTGTTGGTTTGGCAGTTCAACAATGTCATCAGGGATCCAGCCTCTCTCTAAATTCCTACCCTCTATCTTTGGGATGTTGGTATCATTGTCCAGTTTGCCACCTAATACCTGCATAATGGCTTCTCATCCTCATAGGACAGGGTCCAAAGTGTGAAGGAATGGTCCAGGACCTGGGGGTTCTGCATTTTTTGCTTCTTACTCACAGAGGAAAAAATTCTTTCTTAGCAGACTTGCCCTTATTTCTCTTTGGCCATAGCTGGACCATGTGTCTTCCCCAAGGCTAGCACTGGCAAAGGTGAAAGAGATGGGTTGGTCTGGCTAGGATAAATTAGGACTCATCCCTGGGGTGGGAAATATTGCTACCTAACAAAGTCAGGGTTCTCTTTGCAGGCTAGAAAGTGGTGATTGGGAGGGAAATGGCTGTTGGGAAGGTCGCCAACAGTGTCTGTTGCAGTGCAGCTCTGCTGTTGGAAAAGGAAATTGTCACTGTGATGCTTGAAACCATCAGAAAAGGAGAAGTCATTCCTGAGAAATGAAAGGCATTGGGATACAGGATCCCAGTGGTCCACACTTTTCCAGGATTCTTTCCCATCTGTCCTGTGTGCTGGTCCTAACAGAGTATTTTTCGCACAGCGTTCTTTGCTCAAGTTATCCTTATGCTAAAAAATGTGTTAAGACTCCCCATTTCCTATAAAATAGAGACTGAAGTCAGCACTCAAGGCCCTCCTCCACCCCACTCAAACCAACCTCAAATCTGGCAGGAAATGAGAATTTTCTAAAATATCCTGATACTGCCCTCTGCCAAAGAGGTATCAGTCAAGCTGGTTCATTTTCTAACTGTTTGACACACCTTGAGTGGCTTTTGGCCTGTACACCCTTGCTCACTCTAGGGTCTCCACTTGGCTTGTCTGAACATATAACTTGGCCTGCTCAGATTCTTATTATTTAAGGCTCCCATTTAAGTTATCATTTCCCTTCAGAATACTTCCTTGATTGCCCCCACGGGAGTTCCCGTGTCTCCAAATTTCTCTAGCCTTTGTTTTCAGTGTACCCACATGAGACACAGAATTGGATAGCCATAGATGATCTTCTGGGGGGTATGAGCCTTGAGCTGACCCTTGAGGGCTGGGAAGGATTTAGGCTGGTGGAGAGGACAGAGCCATGCCAGGTAGGTGGGGGCAGGATAAGCCTGTCTATAAGAATGTACCAAAGTCTTCACTTTCCTACTTTGGTCTTACTTTAAGCCATCTTAGTACTTTTTCTCCAGGAGCATATAAACTTGGCTTATGGCTACCATGTGTGGATAGCACAGATAGAGGACATTTTCTTTCTTTTTTTAAATGTATGTTTTTTAAAGTTCTGGAGTACATGTGCAGGATGTGCAGGTTTGTTACATAGGTAAGCGTGTGCAACAGTGGTTTGCTGCACCTATCAACCCATCACCCGGGCATTAAGCCCAGCATTCATTAACTCTTTTCCCTAATACTCTCCCTCACTGACTCTCCTCCCATAGGCCCCAGTAAGTGTTGTTCCCCTCCCTGTGTCCATGTGTTCTCATTGTTCAGCTCCCACTTGTGAGAACATGCAGTGTTTGGTTTTCTGTTCCTGCATCAGTTTGCTGAGAATAGTGGCTTCATCCATGTCCCTGCAAAGGACATGATCTCATTCCTTTTTATGGCTGCGTTGTATTCCATGGTGTATATGTACCACATTTTTTTAATCCAATCTACCATTGATGGGCATTGGGTTGATTCCATGTCTTTGCTATTGTGAATAGTACTGCAATGAACATAGGCATGCATGTATCTTTATAATAGGATTATTTACATTCCTTTGGGTATATACCCAGTAATGGAGTTGCTGCGTCAAATGGTATTTCTGGTTCTAAGACTTTGAGGAATCTCCACACTGTCTTCCACAATGGTTGAACTAAGACATTTTCATCATCGCAAGAAGTTCTATTGGACAGGGTTGATCTAAAGGGACACCAGGGGAGGTGTATAGTGCAGTTGAAATTCTGGTATCTTTTGGTGCAGGGGCAATTCCTGCATTTATTCTATTAGTTTGCTGAACTCTGATCTGCAGTGTCTATTATGAGGATGGAAATGCAGGCTCTGTGCAAACAAACCTTAGGGGAACTGATTCTCAGCAGGATATTCTAAGCAGCCCTGCTGTCTGCACTGGGAGAGATAACACCCTCTGGTGGTAGTCTCCAAATTGAGAGTCTAAACTCATTATCTCACCCTCTTTTGTCCCAGAGCCTCCAAGGGACTGAAATGTGCTTGGTGAGGTGATGGGAGTAAGTGGTGAAACAGGAAATCCATCTCTGGGTATCTCTTGGTGGGCCTTTGGAGGCCTAGCCAGGGATGAAGTAATGAGTCTAAACTCTGGAAGAGGCCACATACTCTGTCCTATTCCTTGGCTTTGTTTCCAGTGCATAGAAAGTGTAGCTCCGCTTTTGAAGATTTTTATGTTGCCTGTCATATGGTCTTTGCAATGGCTTTCAACAATTTTCATAACAATGTGAAGCACATTTAGACAGCTAAAGCCTGACTATCTGGATAACCGTGTACTACTTTAGAAACTGCTTTTAGAGATATCTCCTCATTTGCTGCTGTTGACTGGTGCATGGGTGTCACTAAGCCCATTTTACAGTTGAAGAAATTCAGGCTCAGAGAAGTTAATTACCTTGACTAAGGTCACACAGCTAATAAGTGGTAAAATGGGACCTTGAATCCAGACCTTTCAGTGCTCTTTCTGCTATACCATAGCTGCCCTTATATACTAGAAAAAGATATTTTAAACATACCTCCATCTTACTCACTATGTGTACGTATTGGCATTAGAGGTGGGAATATTTATTAGTGATCTTGGTAACAGCATCTCTCAGTGCCATTCCTAAGGCCTCAACATCATGCATGTGGTTTGAGGTGCAGGGCTTAGTTTATCCAGTCAGTGTGTTCACTCCTGAGCCATCTGCTTCACCATTCATGAACTATGCTTTAACACTGGTCCCAAAACATCGTGAGAAGAGTAAATATGTGGCATAGCAAAATTATTTAGTATATTATGCAGTCAAATATGAGTGCTTTCGTTTATGCAATATTTTGGCTTAAACTTGGCTTCCCTCGTTATTAGATCAAATAATCCAGAGTGGTCCAGACTTTAGGCTCTTTCCAATATGAGTTTCCCAGAATTCTGCCTAGAGCATCTAGGAGTCTTTACTTGCTCTAAATTAAGGCCAACACTCACTCCACAAGTGCCCTAGCTCCCCTCTGATCTCCCTCTCATTTACTTGTGGAATGTCACTCCGGTACTCCTCCCCCACTTCCCTCCTACATCCTTAAGATTTCTCTAGTACAAAATTATTCTTATCAGCAAACATTCTATAATTACTCCCATTAAAAAACAATCTTTTGACCCTAGATCCCCCTCTGTCTGTCACTCAATTTCTCTGTGTTCTTTAGTAAAACTCTTTCAAAGAGATGTTTACTCTGGGTCACCATGTCCTCTCATTCCACTGAGGCTTTCTCCCTAGCCATGTCCCCTTCACTGACCTCCCCAGTACTGAGTTCCACTGCCAGTGCTCAGTCATCATCTCACTTGATCTGTCAGCAACCTTTGGTGGGTTTCATTATTCCTGTTCCCTTGAAATATTCACTTCAGTTGGTTTCCACTTCACTTTCCTGCTTTCTCCCTAGTGTCTTCTCAGTCTCTGTCATCTCTTACCTGGAGTATTTCAATAGCTTTCTCACTGGCTTTCTTCCTTCTGTTCTTATCCTCCCCACAAGTATCTCTCAACACAGCAGTGATAGTGATTCCATTAAAACTTTATCCTAGGTATAGGATGAAAGAATTGAAAACAGGCATTCAGATAACTACATAAGCACACAGGTGCATAGCAGCACTATTCACCACAAAAGGTGGAAACAGCACAAATGTGCATGAATGGATGATTGATTGGATAAACAAAATGTGGTCTATCATACAATGGAATATTATTTAGCCATAAAAAATGGAGTATTGACACATGCTACTGAACACATGTACCTCGATATATGCTACTGAATGCAATGAACCTAGAAAACATTATGCTAGGTGAAAGAAGATAGGCACAAAAGGCCACATATTATATGATTAAATGTATATAAAAATATCCAGATCAGGTATATCAGTAGAGACAGAACTCAGATTGGTGGTGGCCCATGTTTGACGACAAGGAAAATGGGGGGAAACTGCTCAATGGGAAAAGGGTTTTATGTGGAAATGATGGAAATGTTTTGGAACTAGACAGAGGTGGTAGTTGTACTACATTGTGAATGTACTGAATATCATAGAATTGTTCCCTTTGAAATCTATGAATTTCACCTCAATAAATAAAGGAAGGAAGGAAGGAAAAGAGAAAGAAAGAGAGACAGAGAGAGAGAGAAAGAGAGAGAAAGAAAGAAAGAAAGAAAGAAAGAAAGAAAGAAAGAAAGAAAGAAAGAAAGAAAGAAAGAAAGAAAGAAAGAGAAGGAAAGATAATTAGTTCATCCAGCATGTCGCTTCTTTGCAAAACGCCCTCCCCTGGTTTCCAGAGAAAAAGTTGAAGTCCTCCCTGTGATCTACAAGGCTTCTCTGACCTATCCAGACTTTCCCTTGTGAATTCTCTAATCTTAGCTCTTACCTCTCTTTCCTTTGCCCCATCTTTGCCGCAGCCACAGTGCACTCTACTATTTGTCCAAAATGCTGGTCCTACTTCTACCTCAGGGCTTCTGCTCCTGCTGTTTTCTCTGCCTAGAATGCTCTTCCCACAGATATTGATAAGGCTAATTCCTTATCAGCTCCTTCAGATCTTTGCTTTAACATCAGTTATCCAGGGAAAATTATAACTCCCACAGACCTGGCACTTCTCATCCTTCTTTACTCCTTCATTTTCATCCATTGCACTCATCTGACATTTCATTGGTGCCTATTTGTTTTCTATCAAATGTAAACTCCAAGGTCAAGGATTTTCCCCTAGTGTGTTTACTGTTACATTCCTAGAACCTGGAATAGTACCTCAATATTCGCAGCTAGAATCATGGGCACCCAGTAAACATTTGTTGTTTATATGAATAAAACCCCTTCCTTAAATAATCAATCATTTAGGTTCCCCAATTACCTTTTTCACTATTTACTAATTATAAGGATCTTTGTGTCCCTTTGTGGGAGGTGCTATGAAAAGTCATATTTCTCCCAGTTGTGCCTATAAATTAGTTGGTCATGAGCTTTAAGTTGTTTCCTGGTTGGTGAAGCTGTTGTATGGGTTTTGTCTATGCCCTTTCTCTCTGCCCATCTCATGCAGTTTGGGAAAGGAATAGTTTTCTTCATGAAGGTAAGGTACTGACCTGTTCTTGGAGGGATTCAGCCCATGACTGAAGTCTAGATAACAATACATTTCAATGACAATAACAATGACGAGGTGTTTTTCCAGGGTAGCTCTTGTTGGTACAGTGCAATGGAGGTTGATGCCAGTGTGTATGGCTCCCTGTTCACAGTGGAAAGATGTGCAGGGCTCAGAGAGGCACTCGCGTTTGAGTGACAGAGAAGTCTCTTCTTCCTGGATGACTAGGGCAGTGTCTACAAGCCTTTTGAAAGGGAACTCCACAAGAACTCCTTTGCCTCTTCCTTTGCCAAAAGACAAAAGGCTCCCTGCCCTTGTGCCTGGCTCTAGGTAATCTGCCAGTCACTGAGTGATAGAGGCAGGTGTTTCTCTTGGAACCAGCAAGATAAGCCTCTGGCCTTATCTTTTGACTTGGAAGAACAGGTCTGCAACTTCCTATTTTTGCAACTGTAACTTGGAACCTGAAGGTCCCAAGCAAGGAAGGGGTGGACTCCTGGGGCTTCTTTTCCTTTTTTTTTTTTTTTTTTTTTTTTTTTTTTTTTTGAGATGGAGTCTCACACTGTCGCCCAGGCTTGAGTGCAGTGGCACCATCTCAGCTCACTGCAAGCTCCACCCCCCAGGTTGCCGCCATTTTCCTGCCTCAGCCTCCTGAGTAGCTGGGACTACAGGCGCCCACCAACACGCCTGGCTAATTTTTTGTAGTTTTAGTAGAGAGGGGGTTTCACCGTGTTAGCCAGGATGGTCTCGATCTCCTGACTTTGTGATCTGCCTGCCTCGGCCTTCCAAAGTGCTGGGGTTACAGGCATGAGCCACCGCACCCGGACTTCCTTTTTTATTTTGAGACAGGGTATTGCTCTGTCTCGAAGTAGAGTGGCTTGAACATGGCTGGAGTAGAGTGGCTTGAACATGGCTCACTGCAGTCTCGATCTCCTGGGCTCAAGTAATCCTCCCACCTCAGCCTCTCAAGTAGCTGGGACTACAGGCACACATGACCACACCTGGCTAATTTTTAATTTTGTTTTATTGAGACGGGGTCTCCCCAAGTTGCCCAGGCTAGTCTCAAACTCGTGGGCTCAAGCGATCCTCCTGCTTCAGCCTCCTAAAGTGCTGGGATTGTAGGCATGAGCCACCGCACTAGCCCTCCTTTTCCTATATCAGCATTCCCTTTCGTTTCACCTTATAAGATCTGACAGTGCACTGCCGTAGCAAAATGCAGACATCCCTCAAAGGTCGTGCTCTCTTGAAGACTTCCTCTGGTTGAGGACACCCTAACTTGTCATTATTTATTTCCATGGTTGGGAGGGGCTGTTATTAAAAATTCCTCCCCAAACTTCTGGCTGTAGCATGCTGTGTGGATCGCTAGTCTAAGGCAGCATGTATGTGTGTGTGTGTGCACGCGTGCGTGTGTGTGAGCATATGCATGCTTTATGCATGTCTGTACACATAACTTGTCACTGTGATTTTAAACCAAGAACCCTGTTTCACAGAGATTTTTGTGGTTCTTTAGCTACTCATGTCTGTCCCTCTTCTTTAATCCTCTGAATGGAGCTGCGTATGGGGAGCAGAGCCATATGAAAGGCATCCAAGATGAAAATTATATTGCAGACTTGCACATGAGTTTTGTGGTTGGGGTGGTGGTGGGGGCTGTGTGCAGGCTGCCACTATTCCTTCTGGTTTTTCTATTTTTACCCAGTCCCTCCTTGCTTGTTTCAGCGTAAGTCACAAAGTTGATCCTCTCCTGGGTTAGACTCATCCGGGATTGTTGATCTCAGTCTGGGTTTTCTTTCAAGTATTAGAGGGAAAACTCTTGCTTTTCCTTTCTAGGTAAAATATTTCAATATAATTGATAACCTTCTTCATTCAGCACTACCATATCAGGAGCTTGTGTTGATAATGGTGGTAGTATTACCTTGCAGTCACACAGAGCTTTTAATTTGCAAAATACCATCCTACCATTTGATGAGGACAACCCCCAAAGCTAAGTTAGGCAGTGATATAATGGCAGACTTGATTTAAATCCTGACACCCCCAAATACTAGCTGTGTAAAATTGAGCAAATTATTTAACCTTCATAAGTCTTTGTTTTCTTGTCTGGAAAATGGGAATGAAGTAGATTGCTAGATTTCAGATGAGGGACATGATCTGATTTAGGTAGTAGGATAACCCTGAGTGCTCTGCTGAAGATCAGCATAGCAGGTGACAAGAGGAAGCAAGTGGTCCATTGAGGAGGTTGTGGAGGTAACCCAGGGAAGATATGGTGGAGGCAGGACTATAGTGGGAGCTGTGAGATAATGAGAAATGACTATCCTGGCTATTCTTTGAGGATGGAGCAGAAATTGCTTGTTGGCACATTGGATATGAGACGTGGAGGATAAAGAAGTCAAGAATGAGTCCACGATGTTTGTCTTGAGCAACAGGTAAGATGTAGGTACCATCCATCAGTGGAAATGGAGAGGTTGTAGTTGGAGCAGATTTGAGCCAGGATGAGCTGGGTGGGAAAAGATCAGGAATTTTATTTTGGTTTTGTTACATTTGATATTGTGATTAGAAATCCAAGTGAAGATGTTGAGTAGGTAGTTGGGTATACAAGTTTGATTTAAAAGAGCAAGCTGGGGTGGAGATAGAAATGTCAAAATCATTTAGCAAATGTATGATATTTAAAGTAATGGGACTGGCTAAGATCAATAAGGGGAGTGAGTGTAGATAAAGAAAACTAAACATTTCATGGTCAGGGAGATGAGGAGAAACTGGTAAGGGAGAACAAAGCAGGAGTGACCAGTGAGGTGGGAGGAAAATCAGGGGTTAGCAGTCCTGAAAGCCAAATGACTGATGATGTCCAAGCCTGCTGATGGGCTTAGTATGGTGAGGACTAAACACTATGGAGGGCATTAGTGACCTTTTCAAGACAGTTTTGTTAGAAAGGGTGGGATAAGTACCTGATTGGATTCGTCTAAAAAGAGAGGAACTGAAGATAGTAAATAGAAGTAATTTAAACAATTTTTTTTCTACAAAGGTCATCAGATACATGAAAAGGTAGCTGGTAGAGGAAATGGAATCAAGAGAAGGGTATTTTTTTTCCAAAATGGGAGAAACAAGAAAAAAAATTGTAAAACATATTTACAAAGAGGAAGAATATATGATGCAGTTTTTGAGTAAGCATGAAGTGACAAACTTTAGCACCTAAGTAGAAGAGTTAGCCCTAGATAGCAGTGTAGGACATTCAAGACATCAGGTGGGAAGAGGATATCCCTTTAGCAAGTCAATATGAAGAGATTAGAGCAGGACTGCATTTGGCATCATATAATTCTGTCTTGACTAATTTAATCAAAGAGAGCTTTAATTTTTCTCACTAAGAGGGAGTCAAGAAGTAGGAAGTCCAACGAAGGTGTAACTGCTTAAGGAAGTTTTCAAGAATTCAGGCTTCTTTCTTCTTTCTCTGCATTCTTAACAGGTAGCTTTCATTCTCTTAGTTCCAAGATAGCTGTTTTATCTCTCAGTATTGCATTTTAATTCCAGGCAGAAAAAAAAAGAGAAAGGGTAAAGAGGAAAATGTATGCACCAGCTGAGATTGTCTCATTTTATTGAGAAAACAGTAGCTTTTCTAGAGCTTTCCTCACCAATAGAATCCATGTACTACCTCACATGGCTACCCCTAGCTGCAAGGGAAGCTGGTGAGAGTTTCACTTGGGAACATAATCACCTATATTTTGGTTAGAGAAGGTAGAGCATAAATAATGATTGCGTCTTTCAGTTAAAAAAATCATTTTTTTTATTTTTAAAAAAGTATGATAAAATACACCTAACATGAAATGTATCATCTCAACCATTATTAAGTGTACAGTTCGGTGGCATTAAGTACATTCATACTGTTGTGCTACTATCACCACTCTCCATCCACATACATCTTTTTATCTTGCAAACTAAAACTCTATGCTCATTAAATAGTACCTCTTCATTTTCTTTTCCTGGAAGCAACTGTTCTACTTTCATCTCACTGAATTTGACTACTCTAGGAACTTCCTAAGTACCATCATACTGTGTTTGTCTTTTGCGAATGTCTTATTTCACTTATCATAATATCCTCATTATGTTGTAGTGTATGTTAGAATTTTCTTCCTTTTTAAGGCTGAATAATATTCCATTGTAGGCATATACCACATTTTGTTTATCTGTTCATCTGTCAGTGACACCTGAGCTGCTTTCACCTCTTGGCTACTGTGCATAATGCTGCTGTGAACTTGGGCATACAAACATCTCCTTGAGTCCTTGTTTTCAATCATTTTGGCTATATATGCAGAAGTAGATTGCTAGATCACATGGTAATTCTATTTTTAATTTTTTGAGGAACCTCCATACTATATTCCACAGCACTGCACCATTTTACATTTCCACTGACAATGCACAAGAGTTCCAATTTCTCTACACCCAACACCTGTTACTTTCTTATCTCTTTGAGAGTAGCCATCATAAGGGGTATGGTGCCTTCCAGTTTTTAGTGGGTGGAAGGAGAGTTGAAATGGAAGGATGGGGAGAGAGTTGAAGAATAAAAAGGTTTAAAAAATTGAAGGATACAAATATTTTTAAAAATCAAGAAACAGGCCTGGCGCGGTGGCTCAAGCCTGTAATCCCAGCACTTTGGGAGGCCGAGACGGGTGGATCACGAGGTCAGGAGGTTGAGACCATCCTGGCTAACACAGTGAAACCCCATCTCTACTAAAAAATGCAAAAAAAAAAAAAAAAAAAAAAAAAAAAAAAAAAACTAGCCAGGCGAGGTGGCAGGCTCCTATAGTGCCAGCTACTAGGGAGGCTGAGGCAGGAGAATGGCATAAACCTGGAAGGCGGAACTTGCAGTGAGCTGAGATCCGGCCACTGCACTCCAGCCCGGGTGACAGAGCGAGACTCCGTCTCAAAAAAAAAAAAAAAAAAAAAAAAAATCAAGAAACAAGAACTGTGTCACTTCCACTGGATCAGACTTTATTGAAACTTCCATGGAGTTCTCAAGACACCTGAAATCTAACATGAAAGGAAGGCAACATAGTTCTGTGATAAAGAGACTGCTTTGGGGTTTTAGGACCCTGAACTTCTGTACACAGGCTCCATTACTGCTGGATTTTGGAGTGTGCATAATGTGCCACATTCTGCTGTTATGCCAGTTTTGTCCTCTGAAAAATGAGTGTAATTGAATAAGATCATAGAATCTGACCCCCTTTTCAATTATTTCAGAGCTAAGATGTTTATACAAGATTGCATGTGCTTTGAGATCATTGAACTAAAGGCATTCTGGAAATTCAAATAATCCAGATATATTTTCCACCCATCAGTTAGAAAGGGAAAGCCTCATAGCAGCTCCCTGTGGTTTTTATGCCACAGGGAGATTTTTACTCAGATTGTCAGTGGATGCTTTTCTTTTCTTGTTTGTCTCCCCTACAAGACTGGGTGACCCTTGAGAACAGGAGTCATGTATAAGTAGGAGGAAGATCATCATAGCTGTCAGTGTTTTGAACATTGTTATATGCTAGGCAGTGCACCAGATGATTTAGGAATGTAATCATTGGTTTTCAGAATACATTTAGTTCCTAATATAGTACTGCTGGAAACAGTTGATTCTAGGAGCTCTTCAGTTGTGACACTATGGCTTTAAAAAATTTTTTTTGGGACATATAGCACAATGGTAATAATAAGTGAAAAGTGATTTTGACCAAAGCAAACAGGATTCATGGAGAGTTTGATGTGGCCCCCTGTTGGAATCCCAGAATCTTTCCCATCAAAACACCATCAGTAAAACCCTTGTCCTTCCTGTTATCACACACACACACACACACACACACACACAGCCCAGGAAACATACATTCTTTGCAAGAGTATACATTGTATTGGCCACGTGCCATCCAGCCAAGCCAAAAATTGTGAAACAATAGGAATCTGTGCCCAGAATATCAGCTAAAAATACCTCATTTCTCCTGCTCCGTTGTTTGCTGGATATGTTTAAGAGTGTCCCAGGAGGCTAATGAGGATGAAGGGAAAGGAAAACTGACATTTTCAAAGGAAACCAAACCTTAACTCCCTAAAAGGAAAACATATATTTTCCATATGTCTGTTTTATGTTTCTTGCCATTTGTGCAAGAAACATAAAACATAAAATATTGTCTGTGTGACAATATGCAAAGTCTGTAAGTTGTGCCACCTTGGCTTGAGTTATTGAAATTCACACTTTCACCACAGTCTTTTGCTCTAGGGCTTGACTCATAGATACTTTTCAGGTTTCAACAAAGAAGAGGGTAGGAAAAGAAAGCTTCCAAGTGGGAGAGACTCACTGTCCCACACACAGCGCACTCATTCAGCTTGTCTGACATTGTCTCCTCATTTAGTTGTTCAGAACACTGCTTAAGAGCCTGGAGGAGTACGTTTTCATCTCTCATTGGGCCATGTTATAATCTCTTTAGTTTCCTGATCATTGACTAAGTCTCAAGCTCTGTCTGGTCCTCTCAGCAATCATAGCTTTCTTTGTGGTCTGGGGTAGATTATTGCCCCTTTATTGGCCTTGGTTTCTTGTAATATGAGGAAAGAGGTTGACTGGTCTCTTGGTGGACAGGAAGTCAGATAGCCAGGGAAGCAAGGCAAGGATAGGGATGTCTCAGTACATGTCCACACAATAGTCGGCAGCCTCTGTAAGAAGCAGTCATCTGAGAACCAAAATGATGTGGGGAAAGGGTCTGTTTCAAATATTTGCCAGATAATGTCAGCATTAACCAAATAGCAACTGTTGGCTCTGGTTGGCTAAACATGGAGCTGACAACTTCCTGAACATATGCTGGGTGTTAGGCAATGAATTTGTGTGTGGGTCAACACTCGTGGCTGGTGTCAATATTGACCTTGGGTTAGGGTAGACCATAGCCATAGCTGCCTGAATGAGATGTACCCTCAGTTTCCTCTCAAGTGTTTGGCCTTTCATATTTGTTTGTTGGTGTCTTCTCCAGTAATATATGAAAGGCTGGTTGAAGTTTGATTTGATTTGGTATAATAATGAGGGACAGAGCCTTGAGATACATGTAAAGTTCTGTTTTTGGCTCAGTTGACTGTCTTGAAATAAATTATCTTACATAAATATTTATATGGGCAGATATGGTAAACTGATTTTAATAAAGGCAGTTGATGAGTACCACTTATTGAGAGCAGCTAGTATGTGTCAGATACTTAAAATACACTATTTTACTTAACCTCCAAAATATCTTATAAGGTTGTTATGATCTCATTTTTAGAGATAAAGAAGCTGAGGATCCAAGAGAGTTTGTAACTTGATCAAGTTCTTAAAGATAGAACCAAGGTTTGAATCCAGGTTTTATCAGATGTCAAAAGCTGTCCTCTTCCCACAATGTCTTGCTGAGTCTGGAATGGACACTTTGTGAGAACAAGAAAAGCACTTAGTCTACCATTTCAAGGTAGAAACCACCCATCGCCAGCAACATTTGTGATAGATGAAAAACCATGTGCATTACCCTGCCCTTCTTGGTGACACCAGTGCCTCCCGGAGCCTCTGGGACGTGCAGACATCATACTTAGCAGTTCTCGCTCCCACTCGTTCATCCCATTGTATGATCCTCCTTATAGCTCCCCAGGCGCTGCAGGCAGACAGAGACCCTGATTGGCTCTGCCAGCCACTTATTGTTTCCCATTTTCTCACCACTGCAGAGTCTTGAGACTGTCTCCTATAGAAGATCCTGCCACTCTATTGTCCATGCAGACTTTCCCACCGCCCCAGGACCATGTGCTCAGTTGCTTATTGTGGTGTTGTTGGCTCAGCCTCAAGGACAGAGACCTTGAGCCAGCTGACAAGGTTGCTTGTGTCACTACTTCTAAGGCCACAAGCCATGCTTTTGGTTCTCAATACTTTTGAATACTCTTCTCTCACCATCTCTCCTTCAGTTTAGCCACATGGTCTCCCAGACTCCCAGCAGCAGATTTTCCGGCAGACGGTTTTGGCTTATGGCCAATCCCTGTCTCTGCCTGGATGACCTCAGTTACCAAGTCAACATGGCACTGAATGAATGCTGCTATGCTGCCCCCTGGTGGAGAGGTGGAAACTGAATGATACACAGATTCCTGCCTTGTTAAAGAGCCCCAAACCCTCTCTTACTTTCTAAACCAGAGGGTTCATATATCTTACCAAAACTCATATCGGTGGTGCCTGGAGAAAGACAGCTGATCTGTAGTAGACTACTGTCCAAAGCTACAGATTGCTGTGATTTCTTATTTTGGTGGGGCAAGCGCAGTACACTACAGTTGGCTCAAACTGGCATCAGGGTTTTTCATAGGTTTGCTTTGTCCGCCATCCTTCTACTTGTTTGTCTATGGTATGGAGGCTTTGAGAAGCTCTCTTTAAGGTCTGCAGGACTTTGGGATGAGGTTAATGAAGATCTTAGCCTCTCTCTGGGTGGATTTCCTCAGGTCTTCCTGGGTCCAACCCTGTCCCCATTGGCTACATTTCTGCCCATATCTTGAAAAGAATGACCTGACTTACCAGGCTCCCCAGGAAATAGGGTTCCAGCAAGATTTGTCTTGTTTCCCAATCTCTTTGGAGTCACAGTAGACTCTTGGCTGGTGGTTTTGGGTCAGAGTATCCCCACACACTATTTGTTCCTAACCCACACCCATAGAGGGTAGGCCTCTTTCAGAAATCCCTTCGGGTATTTTGGGGTCCACAAGCTGAGTAGCCTAAAGGGATCAACTTTCTTTTTTAACTCCTGCCTTTCATCTACCTACATGTCTGCAGTGGAGTCTCAGGACCTTCTATAAAACCATGGGCCTGTCTCGTGACTCTCTCATGAGCAGAGGCTGCCATCTTAACTGCTTGATCTTTCTATATGTTTCTCCTATGAAGACAGTGCTAGAAAGCATGTGGGAGAGAAATACAAAACAGGACCCATGAGTTCGCCATCCCAGAGTGGCTCTCTCCTACGGAGAGAACTGAAATATGGTCAGATTCTCTTTGAGTTCATAAAATAGTTCTATTAACCCCTATCCCACAAATTTAGTTAGATAATGGATAAAAAGAATATCACACTTTCTAGCACTGAGTGGGTATTCAATAAAGATTAATTCTTTTTTTCCTGTCCTCCACAAGCCCCCTTCCTTTGCAGAAATATGATTTTTGGAGTTGAAATATATTCTAACAATGAAGACACTGGTGTTCAGAATGGTAGGGTGATTTTCCTAAGATTACACAACAGGCATCGAAATCCAGGAGTCCCTAGAGTGTCTCGGTTGGTTGTCATCTTGTGTGGAGACTGTAATGCCTGCAGTACAGGAGTGTGCTTTGTATCCCGAAGTTCGGTGCTTCTTTGTTGATTGTCATAGACTTGTCTGCTAGTAGTTTCTCAGGCATCAAGCCTTCATGTCTGCTTTTGAAACCTTCTTGTCTCCTTGGTTACAGATGAGGCTTCTCAACTCCTGTAATAAAAACTTGAAATATAAAAATGGGACTAAGAAATTGTCCAGCCTAGTGGGTTTCCAATGTGCCTTAGGAGCAAAATGTTGTCTTCCAATGATACTCTTCTATTAATAGAATAGATATCATGTCTTTTGGCTTTAGCTGTTTTATATTTATATATATTTGAATGATATGTTTCTGGAGAAGATTTTGTTCAAGAATTACCATAGCAAGGCAGTGTCATGTTAAAACACTGTCTGGAGACCTGAATTTAGATGTGAACGAAGTGGGTTTCTCTGGTTGAAAGTGTGTGGAGACCTAGGAAACAGAGTCATCCTTCCTCCTCAGCCTCTAAGTTCGAGACAACTCTGATCTAGGACAGAACATTTCCATTGAGAAATGGATGATAAGATAACCAAGATTCAGGGAAAGGTGGTGGCTTTTCTGAGGCATCTTGGAAAAGGCAGCACTTTTGAGCCCAGGTTTCTCATTCCAAGTCCCGTGTTCTTTCCCCGACACCTCACCTAGGGCAGGATGACTGAGTTTGGTTACAAGAAACACTGCTTCAGTTCGATGACCTTGGCCCATGTTGGAGAGAGGGTGAGAGGCCCATGGCTTGGTGTAAGGGGCTTGTTCTGCCTGCACCATGAGCAGTGTGTTTCCTTGGTTCATCTTCTGGGTCAGCACTATGCTCTGGAGATGCAGTCATGCACATGTCAAAGGAGGAAGGAGTCAGTGGAAGGGCTCACGCTGCGGAGGAAGTGTTCTCTTAGAATGGAACTCACAACATTCTTTTTTTTTTTTTTGAGACAGAGTTTTGCTCTTTCTCTCTTGTTGCCCAGGCTGGAGTGCAATGGTGTGATCTCAGCTCACCGCAACGTCTGCCTCCCACGTTCAAGAGATTCTCCTGCCTCAGCCTCCTGAGTAGCTGGGATTACAGGCGTGCACCAGCATGCCTGGCTAATTTTGTATTTTTAGTAGAGACGGGGTTTCACCATGTTAGCCACGCTAGTCTCGACCTCCCGACCTCAGATGATCTGGCCGCCTCAGCCTCCCAAAGTGCTGGGATTACAGGCGTGAGCCACCGCACCCGACCAGAACTCACAAAATTTTTAAGCAACAAGAACCATGTTTGAGGCAAGAAAGAAAAATCCACAAGGGTCAAATGATAAAGGCACAAAAAAATTGTGCTACACCTTATAGGTCACAAAGTACTCCATGTACATTTAATCCTCATTAGTCCAGAAATGAAGACATCATTATTACCTTTTACATCAAAGCAAACTGAGGCAGCAAGTGATGAAGTGGTGTTCTCCCAGTCATGCTGCCTGGAAGTGGCAGAGCCTGAGAACCCAGGCTCTCTCACCAAAACTGAAAGTTATGCATCTTATAGCTTGCAGCTGTACAAGAAGAGATGTCAGCAAGGCATTGAATAGCATTTCGGCCAACCTCTATTTTCCTGCTTGGCAGAGTGAGTGGAAAAGGGAGAGTGAGAGGAGGTACAGGGAGAAAGAGGAAAAGAAGAGAAAGTGTAAGACAAAAGATTCTGTGACCTTTAGCCTAAGCTAAGTGTATGGGTCTCTCCTTTGTGCTATTCCCAGCTATTTCTCTCTGCATATCCCAAACACATCCTACTGAGGTCATATATTTAGAGTCTGCTGCCTTTCAGAGAATGTGAACTCCCTAAGGAGAGGGACAGCCTTATTTATCACAGCATCCCCAGAACCTTCCCCACAGAGAGTGATCAATAGAGGAAGAACAGCACTGAGTGCTTAGTCTCTGCAACAAGTACTGCACTGGATGCTTTTCCAAGAGGTAGATACTGTTATTCCCATTTTACAGGTGAGGGAATTAAATGCAAAGAGGAGATAAGGAATCATTTGAGGAACTTTCAGGGGTAGGACAATTTATAACATCAAGGAAAGCTGGGTGGTGTTATGTATGCCTTGATGAGCTGGACATCTCTGGAAGCCTTGTCCAGCTGGCCAGGGCACAGCCAGGCTGCCAGGCTATGAACCCACAGTGAGGTCTCATTAGCATTCAGTGGGGGAAGGAACCATGGGGGATGCCATCCAGAGCATTAGGAAGAGACAGGCTGTGTTTTAATTATGACCTGGACTTTTGAACAAACCCTTTTCTCTGCTTGTCTGAGCCTTAGAGAAAACAACTTGTGGGAGGTGTACAGTCGGCAGCTGGGTCCACAGCGGTAGCCGTACAGCTGTGTACACATCTGGCACACAGGTGGTGGACCACATGCACCTTTTCTCCTTGAATTGCTCTGGGGTTAGTGAAGGTAATAGGAGTCAAGGTAGTAAGGTGAGGTTGATCTGGTTTGAACCCAGAAAGGGAGGGAAAAACAGAAAGAGAGAAGAAAAAAACAGGACTGCCCTGCTCTTCCTGGTCTGTAATCCCCAGTGACCATGACCATTTCAGGATTTGAGCCCAGACAACTCCCGCCACTTCCTCTAGCCACTCCTGAGTCAACATGGTGGGCTTTCTTTGTTGAGCTCACTCCAACCCTCCCTTCTCCAACTTGGGGGAAATTTTTGGAGTGGGGGATGAAATTAAGAAGGCAAGAAAAAGAGGAGGAGATTAGCAGGGTGGAAGTTAGACAAGCACAGATGCTACCACCTGCTGTTGCAGCTTCTCAAGTGCTTGTTGACTCCCTGGGAGCATTTGCCTTGAGTCTGTTTAACAGTTAATTCCAGGGGAAGGGGAGGAGAAGGAGGGCTTGGGGACAAAGGGCCTTTGACCAGCTCCTGGAAAAGCATTGATTAGTTTGCTCAGGTTGGCAAACAGCAACCGGGGACTTGGGGCCCAGGGATGAAATGGGTGGATTTTCTGTCCAACGACAGTATCCAGCATAGGGGAGAGGGAGTCAAGGCAAATAGTCAAAAGGCTGATGTGCCAGAGGTTTAGACATAGAGAGAAAAACTGCACTGGGTGAGAGGGCAGGGGAAGGGCAGCTGGAACCTGGAGTTCCAGGCTCTACCATAACTGTTAGTGATAAATGAGCCATTCCAACCCCTTGGACTGTCCCCTGTTTCATTTCCTTGCTGAAACTGAAAGGCAGAGGAGAAGCATATCGAGATAGGTTATTCTGAGGTGCTTCTGATGGCCAAGGGCAGGGAGGACTGGTGTGGTGCTTCAAGGCCTTTGTTGAAAGTAAGACAGCACATGCACTTCCAATCCCGCAGCCTGGCCTCTGTTCCAGGAGGCTGTTTCCTGAGAGGTGGCTTCATCATCTTTTCCAAGCTTTGCCTTCCTTCACTCAAAGAATTTGAATGGCCCTCTTTTTTGTGTCAACTTATGAGTAATGCCTCCCTGGGAACTTCTCCTTAGCTTCCCCTTCATTCCACCCTCAAAACTCTTGCCTTCTTCCAGGAAGCTTCCAAGGTAAACACACAGTGCACATGTATTGACTTAGAATCATAAACCAGCACAATTTAGAGTTGGGAGGTGATTAAATATTATAATTACATATACGATAGCTTTATGCCGTTCTATTTTATATTCATGGGACATTGCTTTATATTGTTCTTATATTCTCTTCCGTAAAGGTAAATCCGTAAGGTTAGACATGATTTATCTATTCATTTATGTTTGTTTACTGTCTCTCCCACTAGCATGTGTGCTACATGAGGTCAAGGATTTGTCTGTCTTGTATCCTTTTGTGCCTACAACAATGCCTACCACATAACAGACACTCAGTATATACTTGTTCATGTACATGAATGCTGTTTGGATGGTGGTTTCTTTTCCTCCTCTCCCTGTAAAGACACAGAGTGTGGTATATTGCAGGGTGCATAGTGGATGCTTCTGAATAAATGAAAGAATGAATGAAATGAATAAATGATTGAATGAGTACATGAATGAGATTTTGAGTGAATGAATTGGCAACGCTTAGGCCATCATGGTAGTTGGCCTGCCTATATGAAATGCTCTTCAGTTGTTCATATTTTCTTAGCTCCTGCCAGGGTGGGGCTCATCAGCGGAGCACGGTGGCCTCAGCTCCCTGGATAGGCTCTGAGTCAGTTCATATCTAGCTTTATAAAGAGGAGAGTGGTGTGAAGTTTTATCTGCTCTCTCTGGCCATTCTGTGCCCCCTTAACATTCTCTCCTGTACACCATCTGACCGTTCCATATCTACTGACCCCTCTGGCATGTGGGAATAAACAGAGTGTTTTTGAAAGTATTTTCCCCTCTATTTTGCTACTACTTTAAAAAAGAAAAAAAAAGTCTTTATTTTGGAAATAGTAAAATGAATGTTATAGTGAATGAATCCCAGAGATATTCTTAGGGTATATTGTCTCTGTACTTATGCCAAAGTTTTGACAAATGCAATTATGGTATCATCAAGCAATTTAAAAAAGAAAAAGGAAACAGAGGGATCTGCTTTAAATTTTAGTTTTATCATAGGTTACCCTGAATTGTTATTTCTCTGGAGTGACAAGGAAGAGAAGAGAGACATCTTTATTGGATATCTATTATGTGTCAGCTCATATGCTAGGCTGTTTATATATATTATGTTATTTCAGAAAGAGGGTGAATAAATTAGATCCACGAGTCAAATAAAATCAACTTTTATTGAGCACCCACCATATGTGAGAGTATATAAATATTCCATAGGCCTTGTTCTTGAAATAGGAGTTGTTGACAAGATAAGTTATAAACATGGGAAAAGTAAAATAATAAGGCAAGAGTAAGATAATATTTTGAGCCAGCAATTGCAAGCAATTGATGGTAGAATTTTTGTAGCTGGAGGAGACTGGCCTAACATCTTAACAACAGACAGAAAAAAGGAGATATGAAGGGGCAGGCTAAACAACCTGTCCAAGATTTTGCAGGGTTATCTGTAGAGCTGGCAGCAGAGCACAGGCCTCCAGTGCCTACTACTTTTCATATTGTAGTTCTGAGACATCTCCAGAGAACTGTGGAATGACCCACAGAGATAGTTCCTGGTATCATCATTCAAAGGGGGGCAGTCACTTCAGGCTGGGGGGCACAGATCAGGGCAGGATTCAAGGAGAAGATGGAAGCTGCTGTGTCCTGAAGGGTGGTTTGGGTTCCGATAAATTAAACAGGAAAACATCATTTCTAGGATGGGGAAATGACATAAATAGTCCCAGAGGTAGGAAATGAGTAATTTTGTATATTGGAGTCTTCGCATTATCGTTACCTGCCAGCTCTGACCACTAGGACCCTGGGAGCCATGCCCCATGCTTTCCTATCTCCCAGCTGTAGGCTCTGCCCCCTTCTTTCTGTCTTACCTCTGCTGCATGAGTCCTGATCCTGATAATTTCTCAGCCGCTCACTCATCTCACTACCTCTGTTTCTATTCCACTTTTCATATAGCCAAGAGCTCCTTTTCCAGAACTTGGATATTACCATGTTAAAAAACCATTCAAGCCTAGTGAGGTGGCTCATGCCTGTAATCCCAGCACTTTGGGAGGCTGAGGTGGGAGCATCACTTGAGGTCAGGAGTTCAAGACCAGACTGACCAACATGGTGAAACCCCATCTCTACTAAAAATACAAAAATTAGCTGAGCGTGGTGGTGTGTGCCTGCAATCCCAGCTACTCAGGAGGCTGAGGCAGGAGAATCACTTGAACCCAAGAGGCGGACATTGCAGTGAGCTGAGATCACGCCACTGCACTCCAGCTTGGGTGACAAAGCAAGACTCTGTCTCAAAAAAAAAAAAAAAAAAAGCCATTCAATGCTCCCGATTGCTGGCCAGATGATGTCCAGCTCCCTACTGTGTGATTGAGTCATGACTTAACCTCACCTGCCACCTTCTTGGAGGTACCTGCCTCTAACTTGGTGGAGTGCACCCTACAACCTGGGCATCCATGCCTGTTCATGGTTCCAGGCCTTTACACAGGCTGTTCCCTCCCCTGGGAATGTCCCTCCTCCCACCACTTTGTGCCTGCCAGCCTGCCTTCCTTCCTGTCTTGTGTTTGATTTAGATTTATTGAATACATACTAAATGCACCCCCCACTCACTCCCTGCAGGTTAGTTATTTCCCGCTCTGTACTCCCACAGCCCTCTACTTTAATTATTTGGATATGTCTATCTCTTCCATTAGCCTGAACTCAATTCTGAGGGGGATTTTCCTTTATTCGTCTTCACATCACTAGCACTTACTGCTTTTGGCTTGGCATATATAGTAGATACTCTAACTGTTTTGTTGTAAATAAATGAAAGAAGAGTTAAGTCTTGAGAGATAGGCTGAATCTATTGAATATCAGGCTGGGAAGTTGGGATGCCATTTTTCAAAAACTGGATTACACATCTAAGCTCTTACACATCTCAAGAGCTTGTTAAGAATTCACATTCTGGGGCACATCCTTTTACACTCTCACAGGAGTGGGCTTGGACAATTTTGTTATTGTTATTGCTGATTGAAATAATTTAAATAATAAGCTCCCCTAGGGATTCTGAACAGCCTGCCTGGTGCCGGTCTGTAGACCAACCTTTGAAAGCACTGTGTCATGAACCACAGCAAATAAATTCTGGGCATTGACTCGGATACTCTTCTTTTTTTTAATCTTTAATTTTATTTTAGTTTCTGGGGTACATGTGCAGGATGTGCAGGTTTGTTACATAGATAAATATGTGCCATGATTTTTTGCTGCATTTATCAGCCCATCACCTCGGTATTAAGCCCAGTATGCATTAGCTATTTTTCCTAATGCTCTCCCTCCCCCACCCCACCCCCTGACAGGCCCCAGAGTGTGTTTTCCTCTCCCTGTATCCATGTGTTCTCACTGTTCAGCTCCCACTTATAAGTGAGAACATGCGGTATTTGGTTTTCTTTTCCTGCAATGGTTTGCTGAGGATAATGGCTTCCAGCTCCAATCATGTCCCTGAAAAGGACATGATCTTGTTCCTTTTTATGGCTGCATAGTATTTCATGGTGTATATATACCACATTTCCTTTATCTAGTCAGACACCCTTCTTCAGCCTTTGAGTGACTCAACTGCATGCTTCAATTCAATCTCCTCAAGGAATAAATAACCTGGATTTAAAATACATTTCATTCTAACATTCATATCCTAGTTCTTGAAGTTCCTTTTGCTGTTGACTTCAGGGGAGACCCATAGGGAATAAATAACCTGGATTTAAAGTACATTCCATTCTAACATTCATATCCCAGTTCTTGAAACTCCTTTTGCTGTTGACTTCAGGGGAGACCCAGGACAAAGCCAGATTTTACTCATGGTGCATGTACTTCCTTTCTCCCTGCTGCCAGGCTGTTTGCTGTTAAATGTGGGGGCTGCTTCGAGGCCATCGCTCCCAATGAGTTTGTTATGCGGGCCCAGAAGAGTGTATACCACCTGAGCTGCTTTTGCTGCTGTGTCTGCGAGCGACAGCTTCAGAAGGGTGACGAGTTTGTTCTGAAGGAGGGGCAGCTGCTCTGCAAAGGGGACTATGAGAAGGAGCGAGAGCTGCTCAGCCTGGTGAGCCCAGCAGCCTCAGACTCAGGTGAGTGCCAGGTGGCGGGCAGGGCTGCGGTGGGGTGGGTAGAGTGGAGTTGGGTGGCTGTCTGCATTGTTTCTTCCCTAGAGAGCCAGCCTCCAGGGCAGCCTAGCTCCGTGGCAAGGCAGTTCTGTGTATTCCAGGAACTTTCTTTGTAAGCTCGGAGTAATCTCTCATCAGTCAGCGATTACCATGATGATGGTGCATAACAAATTACCCTCAAATTCCATGGCATACAACCATAAACACTTCACACACACACACACACACACACACACACACACACACACACACACACACACACACGTGTCTGGGTTAACTGGAGTTAACTGGACTTTGCTTCAGCCTTCCAGTTACCTGGAGTCTGCTGATCTCAGCTGAGCTTAGCTCCAGGCTGTAGACAAGGTTTAGGAATACTCTGTGCCATTCATTCCAGGATCCAGGTTTGAGGAGCAGCAGCTGCAGGGCATGATCTTCAGACAGTGGTAAAAGTGCAAGAAGGCATGCCCAACCACAGAGCACATTTCAAGGTTCTGCACACATCATGTCTGCTAATATTCCATTGGCCAAAGCAAATGGCAATATCAAATCCAAAGTCAAGAGGAGAAGAAATACACTCCATGCACCACAAACCCCTGCCCAGGTATAGATACATAATACTTTTAAAGAGAATGATGGATTGGAACCAATAATTCAGTCTACCACAATCACCAAACTGTCCTAAGCTGTTGTTTCCTCATTTGTCAAGTGGGAAAGATGGAATCTATCTAAGGCTTGGCAGGTCACATAAAGTAAGGCACTAGAATGATTTTGTTCTTTCTCCTCATCAGCCACTCGACCCTCCCTCTTACTGCCTTGAGGGTTGGCGAAAGAGAGAAGACAGGAGAGGTTCAGAGATTTTACAGGGCAGGTTTCACAAGGCCAGACAAATTACATTAAATTAACACTGACTACATTCAACATGAAATGCCTTTTTGGAGTGTTGGTCTGCACAGCTCCAGCATTCCTCTTATCTATAGGAATCTGTGAGATCCAATTAGGTAACATCTATGTGACCCTTACTAGTTCTTGGCATTGCCAATTCCAGTCCATTTCCAAGCCCCCTGTAACCTCACTCTATCCATCTCTTTGGCCTCTTTGGGAGATTCTGATCACTCCCACCCTTCACTCCAGCCTTACTAGGCCCTAGCACCTGTCAGTGTGTCTCACCCACTCTCAAATCTTAAAAGTCTATTCCTTCTCTGCCTCTTTCCCTCTCTCTTTTGTCTGCTAGCTTATCCTTTAAGCTTCCCTCTAAAGGCAACTTTATCGGGAAGGTCTCTTAATCCCTCATGCTGGGTGAGTTTACCCTTAACTTCTGCTACTGGGATATTTACTTCATTGTAGTTACATGTTTGGTTGTTTCTTATTCTTTTCAGAGTGCTAAACTCTGTGAAGGACAGTGTGTGTCTTATTTACCACTATACTCCCAGGCCTAGCACAGGCATGGAGCACTGAGGGTGTCTGATAAAACTCTTTGTTAAAGAGTGAATAAACACGTGAGACAAAAGCATCATGGCATGGTGTTTAAGTGCAAAAACTTTGGAGACAGACAGGTGGGGTGCCTTAGCCAGGTTTTATCACTATATCGCTGTGACTTTGGGCAAATTTTGGAACCTCTCTAAGCCTCAATCTCCACAGCTATAAAATGGTGATGATCACACCTACTAACAGGTTTACTGTTGGAGAATGAGACAGAATGCATATAAAAAGCCTGGCGCTCAATAAATGCGGGTGCTTGACATCCACTAGACAGTGTTAGCATCTTTGTAGCAGCCGTGTTCTGCTCCCTTTACCTCCAGGTTGGTTCTTGCCTGGCCTTGCTTGCAGCCTTAAGAAAGCTGACATCAGGAAAGCCCCAACCTCTACTGGTGTTATTGGCCTTAGGTTTTCCTGGATTTATTATTTTGATTTAAGGGAAATTTCTCCTTGTCAGGAACACTGGCACTAACTTATGGAGTATCTTCTTCAGGGGCAGTTGGGCCCATTCTAATGGGTATACCACTTGGTATTAAAAGGTCAACTTAACCTGTCATTTTCCTCCAGGTATCTTGCTGTGTCCACCCTCTTAGGCTTCCTCCCCAAAATCCTATAGAATTTCTGATTTCCCAAGGGCTTAGGTGTTATGGTGATCAGAATACCAGCATGACCATAGAAAGATGTGTACTACCCTCCCCTCCCACCTCATCAATATTACTTTCAATGAATGGGGAGTGCTGTCTCTTGAGTAGTTTTACTCTTTGTTAGATCTAATAATTAGAATGACATTCTAGCATTTCCTGTGTTAAATCAAAAATTACTTCCCTGTACCTTTCTATCTACAGTGTAAACACTCTATAATTTTGTTGAATAATTAAATGAATGAATTATAATTCTGTTCTCTGAAACTGGAAAAAATAGGTCTGATTGAATCATTTGAAGGCAACAATTATGCCCTCATTCAGTCTTGACTTCTCTATCCTAAACGTACATAATTCCTTCATTTGATATGGGTTTCTCACATAGAAACCCATATGATATGCTTTCTCGCATAGAAATAAATGCTGCGGTCTAGCCTTTCCTGATAAACATTTGTTTGGAGGCTTAATCACTAAGTTATTCAGTAGTCCCTGTGTTAACGGTTTACAGATTTTACTTCACTACAAAATCAATAAGAGGCATTAGTGGATTGGCTCCACGCCCCTACCTCTGCAAAAAAAAAAAAAAAAAAAAAAAAAAAAAAAAAAAAAAAGAAGCAATAGCAAAAGCTTATCTGATCTAAGCAACATTTACAGATTAATAAAATTATAATGCTCAGTACCAGGGAACTGCAACAGGTTCACTTCCTGATCACATTTTCAGCAATACGTTCAGTTATGGAAATTTCTCTTTGAGGCTGATAATGACATATTGGAGCTTTCCAGTTTATTCATTCAGTAGACATATCCTGAGTGCTTGTATTATGCCAGGCACAGAGTCAGAATATGAATGACAAGAATGATGTGGGGATGGGGAGGTCTCAAAAGCATATCAAATGAAGGAATTGTGTATGTTTAGGATAGAGAAGTCAAGACTGAATGAGGACATAATTGTTGTCTTCAAATGATTAGATCAGACCTATTTTTTCCAGTTTCAGAGAACAGAATTATAATTCATTCATTTAATTATTCAACAAAATTATAGAGTGTTTACACTGTAGATAGAAAGGTACAGGGAAGTAATTTTTGATTTAACACAGGAAATGCTAGAATGTCATTCTAATTATTAGATCTAACAAAGAGTAAAACTACTCAAGAGACAGCACTCCCCATTCATTGAAAGTAATATTGATGAGGTGGGAGGGGAGGGTAGTTCTAGAAGACCTCTGTTATCCCTTTCAACTCTAAAAACCTGTAATTATTTTTGTAGTTTTAAATGAAGTGACATTAAAGTCTCAATCAGAATCAAATATCTTACCTGGACTACTCATTTTGTCAATTATATCAATGCTACTTGTCTTGTATCATAAATTTTTTTGTGTGCCAAAGCTTGCCTCTTTACTGAGAGGACAAACTTTTAGAGAACAGGGTTGTAGCTTTTGGTTCCTTTGTTCCTTTAACAAAGCTTAGCATGATGTCAAGAGAAGAGTAAGCGATCAAGAAGTACCTAATTAGTTGAATTAAATCTTCATGGAATGAAGTCCACCTCATTGTTAACAGAAAGCAGACAACTTTAGGATCTGCCCCAGTACAAATACAGTTCCTCCTCTGGTTTCTGTCTTGAGTATCATACATATATATTGTAGGTGTTTGATAAGTGTTTGTTCAGTGAATGACTGATCTAGTATCTTTAACCTTTTTATCAATGACTTGGATGAAGACACAGAAGGCAGGTTTATTTGGTTTACAGATGACACAAACCTGGCAGGGAAGGCTGGTGTGGCAGTGGATACTCTCAATGTTCAAAAAGATTTTGACAAGCTAGCAGAACTGCACAAAGACAGCAAGATGAAATCTAACCATCATCTCCCAAAATTCTATTGTAATTGTATGAAATGGTGCCTGTTTTGAGCGAATTCCATGTGGGATTATAGTTGGCAATAAAGCCAATAGGAGCCAAAAAGACATATGCTGCGTTAATAGAACTACAGTGTCCCTAATGTGTAATTATAGTTTCAGTATTTTTTTTTTTTTTTTTGCCCTGCTCAGAGCACATTTAGAATATGTGGGCTAATTTTAAATGATACATTTGAGGAGGTCATTGACTAACTAGAGAGAATCTTGAGGAGAGTAATTAGCTTGTTAAATCATAAATAATTAAAGAGACTCGGTGTATTAAGTAAAAATAAGGCCAAGGGACATATGAGAGTCACACCTAAGGTTGCCCACCCATGTACTGGGGAAGAAATGACAGATTTTGGTTCAACATAGGGTAGAGCTGTGTCTGACAAAGGGTCAGACTGGATTGCCTTTATGGGAAATAAACTGCTTGTCCCTTAACATTTTAATTACAGTTGGTGGAATACTGTATCAATGACCTTTAGGGTGGCTTACATCTAAGATTCTAGAGGAAGGAGGGAGGGGGGTAAAGGCTGAAAAACTAACTCTTGGGTACTGTGCTTATTACTTGGGTGATCAGATCACTTGTACCCCATACCTCAGCATCATGCAGCATACCCATGTAAAAAACCTGCACATGTACGCCCTGTGTCTAAAACAGAAGTTGCAATTATTATTATTTTTTAAATGTATAGTTCTGTGATGCTGACTGATCTTACACAAAAGCAGGGTGGGATACCAAACTCAGGACATCTGCAACTGCTGTGTGCCCTTTTCTGGTGTGGGCCAGCCTTTTTGTCCTGGTCCCTGCTTTCCTGATGGCCTTGAAGCAGCCTCCCAAGCAGATGAAGGGAATTTGTAGCCAGAGTCAGTTGATTTTTTTTTTTGAACTGGGCAACTTGGATGTCCAAGGTCTCCAGGAGAGACCCCGCAACATTTACAAACTTCTACATAAGTCTCTAGAAGTGGTTTTCTCCTTCACCAGAGAATCACGGGCTCTTGAGATTGGCAGGCACTTTGGAGTTTATCCATTCCAAGTTCCCATCAGATACTTATCCAGCCTCTACTTGAGCATTTCCTATCATGGGGAGTTCAAAAGATAGAGGGGAAAAATACCAAACTGCTTTTTCTCCTCTCTACTCTCCACTCCACATAACACTTCTGACACCAGCCATGTAGGGGTTTTCCCCACATAGCAAACAATTCTCCAGTGGACACCAGCTGGGTATCCCTTAATTCAATTTAATTCTGACACTGTCTACCTAGAGGTAACATCAGATCCCACAGGTTAAGAGCTTGATCCCACAAGACTGCCAGGCCCCACCCCACTTAAGAGGTCAATCAATCACAAGTATTAGGTTGTCAGCTATATTTCTAGCTCACTGGCTATAAATTGTGGATCCTAGGACCTCATCTTCAGGCTCACTAAATTTTCTAGAGCAGCTCACACTTTACTTACATTTACTCATTTACCACAAAGGATATTTTAAAGGATACAGATGAACAGACAGGTGAAGAAATTCATAGGGCAAGGTATGGGGGAAGGGGTGCAGAGCTTCCATGCTGTCTCTGGAGGCACCCCTCCAGGAACCTCCACATTTCAAGCTATCCAGAAGTTTCCTAACTTTGTCCTTCCGAGTTTTTGTGGAGGTTTTATTACATAGGCAATGACTGATTACATCATTACCCATTGGTGGTCAGCTTAACCTTCAGCCCCTCTCCCCTCCCCAGAGGTGAAGGATTAGGGGTTAGGGGATGGGGCTGAAAGTCCTAACCTTATAATCATGCCTTGGTCTTTCCAGTGACCAGCCCCCATCCTGAAAGAACCTAGGGGCTCCCAGTTACCATTAGCCTACAAAAGATACTCTTATCACTATGGAGTGTTCAAGGATTTTAGTGGATTTTTGTCAAGAAACTGGATGAAGACCAAATACATATTCCGCAATATCACAGTGGCCCTTGACTTCAATTCCGAGGGTAAATTGTCAGAATTGTTACATTGAATTCCAACATCAATCTCCGTATGTAAATTCAAACCATGGTCTTGGCTGTACTTTCGGGAACTCACAAAGCAAGTGTTTCCTCTACATGGGGCAGCCCTTCAAGTTCAAGACAGAAATGCTCCCTGAGAGCTAAGATATTTTCTAAGTTTTGTCTTTTCTTTCTAGTTCTTCCTCATTATTCTAACTAGCCCTCATTACAGACTTTCTGTTTTCTATCTACGATCTTTTTCAGAGGTACAACCAAGAAGGGGATACAGTTTTCCTTATGTGGTTTGTACTAGCACAGTGTTATTACCATCTGTTGTAGATATTATGTTCTGTTGATGTAGCCCATGATTTCATTAGCTTTTTTGACCTGGAGGTGGAGGCAGGGGCTTGGGGCTTGGCTGTGGGTAACCATGGCTTCTGGCCAGTCCATGTTGCATTTCTTACTTATCTACCCCTCTTATCTTTACATTTCCTTTTAAAATCAGAAGTCACCTGAGAATGTCCTGTGAAGCAGTTTTTAAAAACTTTTAAAAATAAAAACGTTTTTTAAATTTACAAAACAGTTGCAAAATAGGACAGAAGTTTCCATATACCCTTCATTTAGCTTCCTGTAATGCTAACATTTTACATAACCATGGTACACTTATCAAAACTAAGAAATTAACATTGGTATAACACTCAATTATAGGCATTATTCCATTTCATGAAATTTTTTTTCATTAATGTCTTTATCCATTCCAGAATTGAATCCAGTACATCACGCTGCAATTAGTTGTTTTATGTTTTGTTTGTTTGTTTGTTTTAATTGAGATGGAGTCTTGCTCTGTTGTCCAGGATGAAGTGCAGTGGCGTGATTTTGGCTCACTGCAAGCTCCACCTCCCGGGTTCATGCCATTCTCCTGCCTCAGCCTCCCGAGTAGCTGGGACTACAGGTGCCCACCACCATGCCTGGCTATTTTTTTTTTTTTTTTTGTATTTTTAGTAGAGACAGGGTTTCACCATGTTAGCCAGGATGGTCTCGATCTCCTGACCTCATGATCCACCCGCCTCAGCCTCCCAAAGTGCTGGGATGCAATTAGTTTTATGTTAAATTGCTTTCGTTTTTGGAATCACTGAAAAATGTTGAGTCAGAATTTCATTTTTGCTATCTGAAATAATATCTTTATTTCCTTTTAGTGTCTTTCACCATGGGATCCAAATGCTTTTTTTTTTTTTTTTTTTTTTTTTGCTTTTTTATTTACCATTTAAATTTTTTTTCTTCCTGAAGACCAGTTTGCATTTTAGATCATGCCTAGGATTTATTTCTTGGCTAAGGCAGGCTCTTTTAGGTGCTCTGCTTTTGTACAGGGATTTTCCCAGAGGAAGCCTGGTTGCGAAGTCCCTGTCATGAGGGCCCCTTTCTGCAAAGAATGTTTTATGTTTTGGATTAATGCAGCAGTTCCATGACCTCCATTTCCTGGGCAATCTGAACTGCTCTGTGAGGCTTATACTGCTTCACTCCTTGCGTTCTGCATTCATCTGGCCCTAGCATGGTGCCTGGCATGCAATAGGCACTCAGTAAATGTTTGCTTATTGTGTGAACAAATTCACTTTGTCCTATTCATATTGGCCTCTGATATCCTTGGCAAAGAAGCATCAACTTCCAGTGTAACTTTTCTCCTTGCCGAAGCCAAAGAGAAGATTCCTCACATCTGCTGGAGTCTGTGAATCCTTCTTCCTCCTAATTTTCCGTGGGATATAGGATGTTTTGATTTGGAAGATCCAAATGCCTTGCTTGCCACTCTCATTGTGTAATATGTCTCTTTCTCCTATTCTGAGTCATGCTCTCCACTGCAGGTACTTAGACATTTGTCTTAATTTCCTTCTACAACCTTGGAACTGTTTTTTTTTTTTTTTTCCAATTCATTTCAAAAGTATTTCATCCACCCTGTCTTGGAAATCTTCTTGTTCTCCAATAAATAAGACTAGAGGAGCAGCAGTTAACTCACAAATTCTGGAAAGTGCCTGACTCTTCTCTGGGATTATCCTTGTCAGTTCATGGTTCTGAATTTTATAATGAAAGATAGAAAAGGTCAGCAGGAGTTATGAAGAAGTCTCACCCTCCATATCGTAGTGCATGGGATCTAAAGCTAGACAGGTCTTTGATGCTTTCCCTGCACTCACAAGCAGTGTGACTTTGAGCTAGCCACTTCTCCTCTCCAGGACTCTATTTCCTAACCAGTAAATAGGGGGTTACAATACAGCCTTTGTGGGTTGCTGTAGAACAAAAAGAGGTAATGAAAATCAAGGGCTTGAAACTTGATCAATGTCCAATAAATGACAGTTACCATTATTATCTCCTAGTCTGGGAGCTAGTGTAGTTATGGATGGCTCATGGGTCATAAGCTTATGTCACCAAAGATCCATCATTTGCAAGTATCTCCTCTTCCATCTTTGCTCTTTGGTTTTAGGCACTTATGGATAGCATACCTTGGGAACCTCAAGGTGGTACAGATAGGGCCTGTCATTTTGGGTGGCTAGGGTGCATAAAGTAAAGATGGGCTGATTCATACCATAAAGCCTGTGTGTCTCAGAGGCACTTTCTGTTTTTTGAACATCTTAGCTAGCTAGTGTTGTTGCATCCTGGAAAGTCAATGCAGAAGACTGGGGGAAAAACAGTCTTGAAGTTATTTCTGAGATTTAATAGAAATCTCAAGCAAGAATGGGAAGGATTTATCAAACATAGCTACCTTTCTTTAATAGACCAGAAAACTGATGCATACACTGGTCATTATTTGAGCTATTTTAAATACCTAAGTGCTTCCTTATTCCTAAACATTACACTTCCTGGCATATAGTTATCCTGGGGGTGGAGCTGTCTGTGCCTGTTGGTCTGAGGGTGATGGTATGTCTCCCATCTTTGAATGAGTTGTTTTTGGAGTGGACTTGACTTTTCTCTTGCAACTGGAGTCTTTGAGTCCAGACAGGACATTGAACCTGACAGTTAATGAATGCAGTGTACAGCTGAGCCAGAGTTACTCTATTCCTAAGTAGGCTGCTAGCATTACTCTGTTACATGCCATAATCTATTTATGTCCTTCCAGGCAGCCACCTGACCAACCTTTAATTCAACAAATATTTCTTACAGACACCCACACTCTGTCAGACTCTGTGCTAAATGCTATGTTTTAGTTGCAGAAAAAGAATGGCAGAGGAACGGTGAATGCTGAGCAGCACAATTGAGGAAAACATCTCAAAGCCAACATCTTAATGTCAGGGGAACAGGGGCCAGCTTTGTAATAGAAAGGAGCTGACAGATGGGAAAAGGGACATAGCTTGGAGATCAATCTAACCATTCTTTTTAAGAAGCCGAAGGGTGAGCGACTTTAAAAACAACAACAACAAAAAAACCTTGAGTAGGTATTTAAAAGTACATACATAAACATATTTATGAAGAAACATATTTAAATCATATTTTATATATTCCTCTAGAGCCATGTTTTCAAAAGACTCTATGGTAGCACTTTTCAGAAAATCTTAGCTACAGCTAAGTAAAAAATACATTTTTTATCATAAGCTAATATACACATTTATATGTGAGTATATAAGTTTCAACACTTAGACTGACTTGCTGCTTGCCCTATGTGCTGATATTTTCTATTCCATTTATTTTAAATTCTATTTTTAGCCCACTGTAGTAATTTCATAAGCTACTCATGGGTCATAACCAGAAGTTTGAAAAACACTGCTTCAAAGCACAGTTACTTGCAAACCTATTCCCAGGTTTTGGAATTGGTATAAATTCCTTAAATGTCAAGCCAATAAATATGTCTTAATGATACTGTGCCAGGTGCTGTGAATAAGACAAAAGGCACAAATGATATCATCTCTGGGCCCAAAGGCTTGGTGAAGTGGCCTGAGTACAGTAAACATGTAATAACTGTTGTCTATTTTTATTGTTGTTATTAAGGAGACATCAAGGGTACACATATTTATATCATGACTAGTACAAAGGTCTTCATGAACATTTTCTGATTTATTAATCTGGCATCTGTGGATGATAGGCAAGAAGCACTTAGAACTGCCTGATTTTGTTTTCAAAATCAACAGATTTGTCTCTTACACAGTATCACTGCCATAAAATTCACTACCAGAATTGTTTGTTGCTCTTAGTTTGAGGCTAAGCATTTCTTTTCGGTGCTGAACTTTTGTCTTCTAGTGTATTTGTTTTGTCTTCATAAAGTAGATGGAGAAATAAAGACACAGGATACTTGAGTCAGGGATAAGCCAGAATAAGAACTTAATTCTACCAATTACCGAGTCAGGACACTTGATACTGAAACAGAGGGGTTCAGTCCTTGCTATAATTATGAGTTGGGTAAAGTTTATCTTTAGTGCTTAAAAAGTTACAGGCAATATACAGGTTCAGACAATGCATTGTCTGACTGTACTTTATTTTTGAAAATGTGTTCACACAAGAATTTTGATTAAAATGAATAATAAAATCATAAGTTAATATTAGTGCAGTTGCTTCATAGCATATTTAATCAGCAATAGTGTGTTATCTGTGTGCATTCATTTCTCCTGTTCCACCACTGTAAAAAATAAAATTGGCCAAATGGGCAACTGATCATTGTGATTTTTGCATGATGATGATGATAATGATGTCAACACTTATTGAGCTCTTACTCTGCACAAAGCATTACTTTAAATTATGCACTTTACACGAATTAACTAATTTTACATGAATTACTCAGCACACCAAGCTGATGAGGAAGGCAATGTTATCATTCCCATTCTACAGAGGAGGAAGATGAACATGGAAAAGTTAGTAATTTGCTTACAGTCCTACAGCTAACAATGGAAAGAACCAGAATTCACATCCAGTCTAGCTCTAGCACCTGCATCATTAAACACCATACTGTGTTGCCTAGTCATTTAAAATGTATGTGTATAGGAAAATGAACCTTATGTTTTGTTCTCATGTTTCACTGACAGCTCTTCCTGGCTGGCTATGGCAGTGCTCCAGGTACTCAGTAGGACTTACTACCTTACTGACCCCAACTGAAGGACCTTTTCATATATAATTAAAGCAATGAAAACAAGGTGATTTGAACTGAGTTTACACTCCCTTTCAAAATCAGTCACAAGTTCACCTTGTTTTTTAACCTCCAGTTCCTCCCTAATCACTAATCACTATCACTGTACATCTCATGGGTACCTCTTCTAAGGCAATAGGAAGCTTTGAAGGATCTAAAAACAATGTGCTATGTGCATGAGGAAGTACTTTAAAAGTGCACGTAAGGTACTATTACTGTTTTTTTGTTTTATGTTTATAATTATTCAACAAACTTCTGATTCTTCTGCTCCTGTGACTTATTTGATAGTAGCAGGAAAAATCAGTTGACTTTTTGTCCAGATGAGAGGTATCAGCTGTGCAAACCACAGCTGCCATCAGTTAAATGAACAAAAGCACGACAGTGAAGTAAATTGGTACATATCAAAACTTCTTCTAACGTGCTTCTTCTACAAGCTGACCTGTAATGTCCTACTATCTTTTACAATTGTACTCTTCAGAGAAATGAACTCAATTTTGTTTTTCCAGTGGCAATGATGACAATGTGCTTCTATCCACCTTTACATTGGGTCCTCTTTGGGTACAATGATGGGGCAGTATGACTAGTAAATTTTAGGAGTGCAGTCTCTGGACATGCAGAGCCAACCCATGACTTCAGTCTTTCATATCTGAGCTAAATGACCAGGGACTCACTTTCTATTGTGTAATAAAGATCGGGGAGGAGGTGCAGGGCAGACACTGGTTTTCTTGCACTGACATTCCAGCCAAGCCTACCAACTTTAGATTTCTATCAAGAGGTTTCAAGTTGGATCTGAAGATGCTTTAGATAGTTTACTGAGCAAATGGAAGAATCACCTTCAATACTTCCCTGTTCCCTGGTTTCTGTGACCAAGGAAAACCCTCAAAGTCCAGTTTACTAAGGATTGGTGGCAAACTAGGTACTCTGCTATTTGGTGCTGTAAAAGTATATTGAAAACTGGGTAACTTTAGAACCATCTGGATTCTTAGTGGTCCAATTCCAGCTTTGCACGCTGGGACCTGGAGGCACGCTTGGGTTTTTTTGTTTTATTTTTGTTTTGTTTCTGTTTTTGTGCTTCTGATCAGGGATTTGCATATTGTGTGGCATGGGTGTGCTAGGTGGGATCAGTGGACCCAGATGGTGTTCAAGATAGAGTGTCCTTGGGAGGCCAAGGCGGGCGGATCATGAGGCCAGGAGATCGAGACCATCCTGGCTAACACAGTGAAACCTCATCTCTACTAAAAAAATACAAAAAAAAAAAAAAAAATTAGCCAGGCATGGTGGAGAGTGCCTGTAGTCCCAGCTACTTGGGAGGCTGAGGCAGGAGAATGGTGTGAACCTGGAGGCGGAGGTTGCAGTGAGCCGAGATTGTGCCACTGCACTCCAGCCTGGGTGACAGAGCGAGACTGTGTCTCAAAAAAAAAAAAAAAAAAAAGACAGTGTACAAGCATTCCTTCTTAGGAATCAGTGAAAGTGGGAAAGCAGTGACTGAACTAACTCAGCATCTGTTCCATCCATAGGAATTTGCTGGGCATTTACATGGGGCAAGGATTAGGTTTGGGATGTGGAACACAGAGAAGTGTATGCAGTTTGACTAGCGAGCAAATACTTTTGAGTACAGAGTATGTAGCAGTCCTATGGTAGGTGCTGGGATGATATCTCTGCTCTCACACAGCCTACATTCTTGTAGAAGGAAACCATCAATAACTAAATAAATGGATAAACAATATTATATTCTTGAGTTCCCCTTCAAAGTATTTACCCTATAAGACTTGTTCTACTTATGTATTAAAACAAACAAACAAACAAAACAAAAAAACTTTGAACTCCTATGGAATGGACCTTCGGATTTAATGGTCTGGGGTGCAGCCTGGGATTTTTGTGTGTGTAAGCTTTCTAAGTTAGTTAATGTGCAGCAGGCTTGACAGCCGTTGCCCCAGGAGAGGGTGAAGCTCAGAGGGATGGAGTTGAGATACCTTAATCAGCCATTCTTTCAGTTGCAGAACCTTGGTGCTGGGCCACAGACTCTGGAGTTAAAAGAGAAAGCAGTATTTTGCTTAGAGTGAGCAGGTATAGTTAGGGTTGTGAGAGGCAGCAAACACAAATCCATGTGTAAGAATAAACAATGAATAATATTTTTGTATAAATGTGTCCCATTTAATACAAAAATTATTGTTTATTGGAAATGCAAATTTAACGATGTGCCCTGTATTTGACCAGGCATCTCTAGATATGGCGAGAATCTGGCAGGGGTGGGGGTGAGAGAACCCACAGTATGGTGATTGGTGGTGGAGTCTGCAAGCCTGTACGATTGATATTTGTTTGATTGATTTATGATAGGGAAAAAGAAATGTAATTCTGTCCCAAGACACCCGTGTTCCCAGTATCCTATGTGCGCGGGCCTGGCCCCAACCCAGCACGTTGAGGCTTCCCTCTGCTGGGCCTTAGCGAAAGGGCGGCGGGGGGAATCTCCCGTTACCTTGGCAACTCCCTCCTGCCGTCTGCTCACAACAGTTTGAATTACACCCCTGCCAGGCGGTCACCAGTCCGATTTTTTTCCTTTCTAGCTCTCGTTTTCCCTCTCAGCGCTCAGGCTGGGGGCGGCGTCGGTGCCAGTCTAGTCCGGAGCGAAGCTTCGGGCTGGCTCGGGCCGGGCTGCGGGACCCGCCGCGGAGCGCAAAGTGCCTGAAGCCCCCGCGCGCATTCGGCCCTCCCTTCAAAGGCCCCTTAGAAATGCAAGAGGCCAGGCGCAGAAACACACACGGACGGCAGTTTTATGAGAAAATGCAGATAAAGAGCCCGGCGGTAGGGCCATATGTTCCCCATAATCTCCAAAGCCGTCACTTCAATTAGAGCCTCCCCTGAGTTCTAATGCCCAATCCTGAGTAAACAAGCCGCTCTGAAAGAAGAACTCGGTTTCCAATTAAAAGTGTACTAACATTTCTCCTTCCTTTAATTCCCGCGGAGCAAAGCCCCGCGCGGGCGGAGGCGCGGCCGGGTCGCGGCGAGGTCGTCCCGGGTCCGCGCCGCCCCGCGCCGCCGCGCGTTCCCAGGTGACGTCAGGCGGGCCCAGGATTAGGGCCCACCCTGCGCTCCCCGCGCCGCGCCGCAGAGTTAATTAAAAGTAATGCCACGGTAAATCCAACGGCTCTCCGCTGGCGGAGCCGCGCCTTCGGGCCAGCCTGCGAGAGAGGGCTTTCCGAGGCAGGTGCTGGGGATTTATTTGTATGTGAGTGTGAGTGTGTGTGAGTTTGTGTGTGTCCGCGTGGGCGCACGTGTGAGCGCTTGTGCTGAAAGGGAGAGTCGCCTGGATTTTTTGGAGACCGAGATTGCCTTCCCTCTTTCGTTCGTGCCTCCAGCCCTCCTCGCACATGCACTAGGGAAGAAACGCACAAGACACCGTCGCTACCTGAACTCTGCTTTCCTTTGGGCTGAGCTGACTCCTGGTTTGGTCTTCGTTCCCGCGTCTTCTGGGTACTGTGCTACAGATACTATCGACTGCATCGCCCCCTACGCTCTATCTGTCCTTCATACCCCAACCTTCAGAAATCTAAGGGCATAAATAAATGGTAGCCAGATGCGAGGTGATTTAAATATCAGGAAAGCAGCTGAACACCTCCTGGCATTCTTTAGGAGCTCTTTAGAGTGCTGAATCTGAACACTGCAGGCCCTTCGACCTCCACATTATGACATTCAAAAACTTGTTTTCTATGGATGTTTGCTGTTCAACAGGACTGGTTGAAAGTTGCCTGGTTTCAGATGGGAGAGTGATTGTTAGATTAACTTTCTGGCCTACTCTCTATACCATGAAAGAATCAAAGAATTGAAGCCATTATCTGAAAAATTCCAGAAACATCAATAAGCAGAAAATCCTCACTAGATCATTCAAATGCAAATGGTTTTCCTTCTTTCATGAATCATCTACCCAAGTAATTACTTTAGTTTTTAGTTTGGCCTTGGCGGTGAAGACCTCAGAGAATTAGTCTCACTAAGTCCATGGCTGTTTGTTTATTCGTTGCTCTCTGATTGATGTTAACTAAATTAAATTGAGGCCAGTTCAGCAAACATTTTGAAAGCCTGTCTATATCTGTCAGACTCTGGGTTAGATACTAGTGATTACAAGAGGAATGGAAACCACCTCTCTTTTTCAGACCCTCAGATTCCTCAGGGGATAAGAAACTCCTATAACAAAATAATTATAATAACATAAAATATACATTAATATTATAGTAGAGATATAAAGTGCTATGAGATCATAGAGACTGGCGCTATCATTCCTCTTGGGGTGCGTATATGTGTATTAGGGTGAAGTACTTGGGACTATTTGGAAAAGGCTTCACAATGGGTATGAAACTGTAACTAGGACTTGGCAGAGTAGGTAATTTGCAGGCAATGAAATGAAAATGAGTATGTTGTTAGAAAATGTAACTTAGCCTGTACTGAGTTGCAGAGTAGGGTTGTATCCAGGCATGAGAGGAAGGACTGAATTGTAGGATTGCTCTGGAGCACTGAGATCCTGCTGTGAGTGAGCAGTAAGATTAATGCCAAAATGTGAAGGATTTTGTGTATCTTATTTGAATATACTCTGATGGTTGTGGGAAGTCAGATCAGAAGTTTGTAGGCCGGGCGCGGTGGCTCAAGCCTGTAATCCCAGCACTTTGGGAGGCCGAGACGGGCGGATCACGAGGTCAGGAGATCGAGACCATCCTGGCTAACACGGTGAAACCCCGTCTCTACTAAAAATACAAAAACTAGCCGGGCGAGGTGGCGGGCGCCTGTAGTCCCAGCTACTCGGGAGGCTGAGGCAGGAGAATGGCGTGAACCCGGGAGGCGGAGCTTGCAGTGAGCTGAGATCTGGCCACTGCACTCCAGCCTGGGCGACAGAGCGAGACTCCGCCTCAAAAAAAAAAAAAAAAAAAAAAAAGAAGTTTGTAAACAGGGTTGTGATGTTATTCTGTTTTTTCAAAAGAGAAGTAGTGAGGATGGATTGGAGTTGGGGTAACATTGCAGGCAGGGAAATTGGTCAGGAGACTATTGCAGTGTTCCAAGTGAGAGATGAAGGTTTGAACCAAGGCAGACCTTAGAGAGGGGTTTCAGAGAATTTATTCATTCATTTATGCCTTTAATACTTAGTGAATCCCTACTAATGTGTCAGGCATCATTCTACGTGCTGTGGACACAACGATGAACAAAACAGGCAAAGCACCTGCCCATCAGGGAGCTTAAATTCTAGAACTTAAATGACTATGAAATACAGGAAGGGTGGTTGAAGTTGAGGATGACTGAGAGTTCTAAATGTTATGAATAGTGTTGTTAAAAGAAGAGATAGAATGTTCAGAAAAGAACCAGGGATCTAGATAAAATTCAGGTGGGGCATGCTGACTTTGAAGGTTTTTTTGGACCACGTGACTGTGGACATTTGGTGGGCAGTTGAACACATAGATCTGGGATTTAAAGTGGAGGTCCGATGTGGATTTGGGAATCACAGAAAAGCTGAGGGTTTAAAACTGGGTAGTTTTTCTTTTTCTTTTTTTTGAGACAGTCTTGCTCTGTCACCTAGGCTAGAGTGCAGTGGCACAATCACTTCTCTCTGCAGTCTCAACCTCTTGGGCTCATGTGATTCTCCTACCTCATACTCCTGAATAGCTGGCACCACACTTGTGTACCACCACGTCTGGCTAATTTTTAAAATTTTGTAGATGCTGGATCTCCCTGTGTTGCCCAGGCTGGTCTTGAACTCCTGGGCTCAAGGAATCCATTCACTTAGCCTTCCATAGTGCTTGGATTATAGGCATGAGCCACCGTGCCCAGCCAAAACTGGGTAGTTTTAAACCAGTGTCTCCACAGATGCAATTGTCTGAGTCTTCATGGCTTTGGGAAAACAAATTTGTGAGGCTTGGAAGGGACTATATATATAAAGTGTTTATGGTGGGGATTGTTGGGAACAAAGTAAGGGTGCAATAAAGGGAATTCATTATTATACATAAGTATTGATACTTCTGCTGGTCCATTCAACATCCTATTCCTACACCATCTAAGGAGAGAGAGGAAACCCAAGAAGTGGAGACACTCCAAGGACATCTTCCTGACTCACCCAAAGTGCCCTTTTCATATGGTTGGGAAGCCACACATTAGGCTGCTTGACAGTGATGAAAGGAGTCACAGCTAGCTTTTCCTAATCTAACAGCTGGGGTGTGACCAGAGGGAAATTTGGTTCTTGAAGGAGGGACAAAGGACTCCAGAGAAAATATCTGCCAAGTGGAACGTGCCAAAGGGAATGTGACATTAGTTCTATCACTTTCCCCAAGAATTGGTTTGGATCTGTGTGTATGAGGTAGTCAGTTTATATTGAATTTTTATTTTCTTCTTAAATGACCAGCTACAACATGAGAAGCTCCTCATCTTCGTAGAAGTGTTGTGCTTTGCTGAAAGCAGACCAGGTAATGATGCCAGAAGTCTCTTCCTCTTAAAAAAAATATGGAAATGTTCACCTTCCTCTACTTCCCTCTTTGCCTAGTGTCTCATGGCTCTCCAGAATGCTGTATGCCTACTCCATATTACATGTAAGGGAGATCCATTGAGCCCTGGTTTTCCCTTTTAGAGGCTGATAAAACCATGCACTGGCATTTTCTGGTGCTTTTGCAAAGTTTGAGAAAAGGAATGGAAAATGCCTCCCTCTCTTTGATGAACTCTGGGTCTTCAAGCCCAGACACAGTAACTTCCAAAGGAAAGGACTCAGGACAGGGATGCAGATCTCCTTCAAATGGCAAGGTTCCCCTGTGCTTCTCCGTACGCTAGTCTGGAGCCCTTTGCTGTTCCATCACAGGGATGTATCCCCAGCCTTCCCTACTCTGTGGACCTTGAGGCTGGTTTCACAGAGCTAATCCCCAACCCGGTACTTCACTTTCTTTGACCTCAGGTATACCCAAGACCATGACATGTCCTTGTGGGAAAGCAGAAAAAGAGTTTTCCCTTTTCTTGTCTGATAGAATGCTCTCAAGAGTACCTTGCCAGGTGCATAAGACACACTGGTTTCAGTCCCTGTGTGCTCTCAATGCGTTTGGATAGTCCATGTAGGCAAATTCCCAGGAATAGCAGATTTGTAATCATTAAATTCCAAAAAGTTGAGATAAACTTGCCTGTGAGTGTTTTAAACGTTAGAATACTCAAATTATAAGCTTTAGAATTTAGATTATTTAGAACAGGTAAAAATAAAAGTCTGTTAAACCAGTTTACATAGGAGAGAAAGAATTAGTCAGATAAAATAACAACTATAATTTTGCACCAAACACAGGTTCATGGGAACCAAGTTAACTAGAGTTCTCAATTAAGCAGAATATATAATTTAAAACTCTCTTCTAGTACAAAGAAATAATTAATCAGAAAATAAAGTTGGGTGCATTGGCTCACATCTGCAATCCCAGCTCTTTGGGTGGCTGAGGCTGGAAGGTCACTTGAAGCCAAGAGTTCCAGACCAACCTGGGCAACAAAGTGAGACCCTCTCTCTACAAAAAATAAAATTAGCCTGGCATGGTGGTGCATGCAGGCTAATTAGTCTTAGCTACTCAGGAGGCTGAGGGTGTAGGATGGTTGAGCCTAGGAGTTTGAGGCTGCCATGAGCTATGATGGCACCACTGCACTCCAGCCTGGGTGATAGAGTTGCGACCCTGTCTCCAAAAATAAAAATAATAAAAGAAGAAACTAAGCCAATTTCTAAGATTTATTTTAAATAACACCCTCAAAGAAGTATTTTCCAGAGTTAGTCCTAATCAGCCCAGTGTCTTATACTTCCTACATGTGCAGCTGTATAAAGCAATTGCTTTGTTAAGACAGTGCTTCTCATGACTCATCAAAAGATTGAGAACCATCACCAAAAAAAAAAAAAAAAACAAAAAAACAAAAAACTAATTGTTTCTACAAGGTCTAGTTAGTGAACTAGAAGGTAGAATAATTTACTTTAGGAAAAATTTTTTTTATCAACAAATGTTCAGAGTGTTAGTGCTCCACCTTCTGAGTTGAGTGCATGGGGTTAGTGGTGTGATCACACCCCATTCCCTGGGCAGTGGGCAAGAGTTCTCCAGTCTGCTCTGCAGGACACTGAATTGGAACTGCTGGGACTTTCTCCTCTCATGACCTGTGACAGACACTTGGAATGGGGAAGGAGCACTGGACCTGAGCCAAGAGACTTGAATCCTAGATATGGGGACTATTAAGTAGGCGTATGATCTTGGATAAGTTCCTTTCCCTATCTGTGACTCAGTTTCCTATCTGAGGAAAAGTGAATGTGAAATTGTTGCTCTAGATGCTCTCCAAGTTTCTTTATTCTCAGACCCTGTGCTGTTTTGCAGCATATTGCAGCAAGGGGCAGCTGGAGGGTAAGTCAGACATCCACATTCATGTAGTGATTTGTGAGCAATGTGGCGTGGCAGTGGAAACCTGTTGGTTCCACTTACCTCAGCCCAGAGATAAAGTTATTGTCCAATATGTAGGGCTGTTCCTGCCACCAGGAAACATGAAACTTGAGAAATTCATAGGATAATATTAAGACACAGATTACCATCTGGATAGCAAACTGGGGGGTTTCCTTGGGCATTGCCTAAGTGACAGCTCCTAGAGCTATCCATGTTAAACCACCATAACAAAATTAAGTTAGACAGAAATCTTTATGCAAAAAGAACACAAACTGAGAGATAGATTTCTGTTCATCATCATAAACACCTTCTCAGAATATTCCTGTTTTGTCTGCTCAGGCTGCAATAACAAAATGCCATAAACTGGGTGGCTTATAAACAACAAAAATTTATTTCTCAGAGTTCTTGTTGCTAGAAGTTTGAGGTCAGAGTCCAACCATTGTTGGGTTCTGGAGAGACCCCTCTTCTGGGTTGCAGATTGCTGACTTTTCCTTGTATCCTCAAGTGGCAAAAAGAGAATGAGAATGATCTCTGGAGTTCCTTTAAAAGGTCACTGAAAGCGTTCACGAGGGTTCCCCCATTATGACCTAATTACCTCCAAAAGCCTAACCTTTTAAAACACTCACATTAGAGCTTAGGATTTCAACCTATGAATTTCAGGGGGACACAAACCTTCAGTCCATAACAGTCTTAGTCTGCATTTCCCAATTTAAGTATTATTGGCATTTTTGGTGAGGCAAGTTGCTGTATTGCATCTATGGCCTCCCTCCACTAACAACCAGAAAAAAAGAGCCCTCATACATTTACACATATCCCTGAGAGACCAAAAAAAAAAATAAAAAATAAAAAAATACTCCTGATTGAGAACCAGTGTTCAGTTCAGTGATCATAACCAGACAGCAGATTTGTTAATATCTTCTCCTTTCATTTGTCAACATAGACAATTGTGTTGAAAGGAATCTAAGACATTTATCACAACTCCCTCATTTCATAGCTGAGAAAATTGAGGTTAAGTGCCTTGTTCAAGGCCATGTTGTAGTAACTGGTAGAAGCAGGTTTAGTATCAGGCTTCCTCCCACCCACTGTGGGGTTCTTGTGCTGCCTCATTTGGGGTCATAAACGTGGCCAAAGAGATAGTTGGGAACATGTGAAGGAGTTGGGACTAATAATAGAAATCACGGGGGCAGGGGGTGCCATCTCTAGCTTCCGTAAATGAATTCTCTCCCCAAGGTCCTGAATCTTGGGGTTTTCTAGATGAGCAGTCCCTTAAGCAGTTTCTCTGGTTAAGAGGACTTGAGTACCTTAAGCAGAGGTGATGCTGTGTTTCATGTTCTAAGACACTTTTCTTGGGTTGTGTTTTAATGTATCCAAAATTGAGATCTGATTCACAGTTGATATGGTGAGAAAGCATTGTATCAAAGTTTAAATGGCCACTTTTTTTTCCTTTTTTGGTGGTCCATAAAATAATGACATATTTTATAAATTAAAGGCAGCTGATATTTGATGAAATCTGATAGATCACTTTCAGGACAAGCTGCAGAGATCATTTCTTTTCTTTTTTTTTTTTTTTACTTTTTAAAAAAATTATTATACTTTAAGTTCTAGGGTACATGTGCATAACGTGCAGGTTTGTTACATATGTATACTTGTGCCATGTTGGTGTGTTGCACCCATCAACTTGTCAGCACCCATCAACTTGTCATTACAGAGATCATTTCTGTTTTAACTGTTCCTAGAGGTGATGCAACATGTGGAAAAACCTGTCTCTTTAATTGTTTGGTCTATATATGACACAGCAGTACAGATAGTGGACACAAATTGAGGAGTGGCTCTACAAGCAAAGATGATAAGGTATCCAGTTCTTCTCTTTGGTCTCTGGAGTAAGTTTCCTTTAGAGTCCTTTCTGGCCTCTGGTTTTTGCCTGTGGCCTCTTGGATCTGGCCATGGTGCTGACTGCTTGTAGAACTTTAGTACTAATTTCCAGTGAATTCTGGACCTAAAGTCTAAATCCTGGGGTGAATGTTTGCCATGTCTCATTACCTAACTGCTACTCTAGGATAAGCCTTTCAAAGCCAGGTCCAAGGAAGATAACAAAGGAAATGAGAAGATGATTTGAGCTAACTTAGTTTTCAATATGGCTAGTGAAATCAAGTGTGTGGAGGTGCTTACCTGGCAAGTGAAGGGACTGTTGCCCAAACTGTGAAATCTTTTGACACCCTGAAGAACTAAATCATCCAGGGGCCAGCCTGGGGAGAAGACACAACTGTTGACTTTTAGAGCAGAGAGAGTTTGATACAGAGAAGTGATTAGATGGCTGCTGAGGTTGTTGAGATACAAACAGACCGGGCAAGAAAATCTACAAATTAGCAACAAAAGAAAGCTGCTACTACTTGCAAGCTGAGGGACAGAGTGAGGAAATGATGTAACTGCTGCAGGCATCTTGTAGAAGCTGAAGCTGCAGTGGGCCTGTCAGGTATGAGCTGGCACCATGGAGGAGCTGCAGCAGGTGCTATCTGAACTATAGCACTGTTCTCTCCAAAGTAACATCCGTCACTACTGACTTATCCATCAGTCACTGTTTTCAATCCATGCTTATCACTTTTCCCTGTTTAAATTTTATTTAGATTCTAAAATGGCATAGATCATGCTTTATTTCTTTGATATACCTTCTCCAAATAAAGGCAAGTTCCACAAGAGTAAGAGGTCCTGTCTGTTATATTCACTACTGTATTCCCAGAACCAAGAACAATAGTCGCTACAACATTATGTGAAGTAAGTAAATGTTTGCCGAATGCGTGAATGAAAGAATCTCTTCAAATGATATTGTAATTATCTGCCTGTGTGACTATCTCCCTAGCTAGTGACTAGAGTTTTATTTTTCCATTTCCTTTCTTTTGTTTTAAAAAAACAAAAACCAAGACTTTTTGGTCATTGCTCATATTAATAAGACCCTTTTGCATAGGGTATGTAATATTACTTAGTTGTGATGAAAAATATTAATAATTTGAATTTCTTGAATGGATACTATGGTGCTCAGTACAAGAAGCTGAAATTTGGGGGAAATAAGTAATTTTTTCCCAAAAGAGCCGGCATTGAATTCCAGGTTTCTTTGACTCAAAGCTCTAGACCATTCTTAACCATTTCCCTTTGTTGGCTCTGCATTATATGTATGTATGTATGTATGTGTGTGTGTATGTATGTATGTATGTATGTATGTATGTATTATTGAGACAGGGCCTCACTCTGTTGCCCAGGCTGGAGTGCAGTGGCTCAATCTTGGCTCACTGCAACCTCCACTTCCTGGGTTCAGGTGATTCTCCTGCCTTAGCCACCCAAGTAGCTGGGATTACAGGTGTGTGCCAACATATCCAGCTAATTTTTGTATTGTTTTTAGTAGAGATAGGGTTTCACCATGTTGCCTAGGCTGGTCTTAAACTCTTGAGCTCAAGCAATCAACCCACCTCAGCCTCCCAAAGTGCTGGGATTGTAGGTGTGAGCCACCATGCCTGGCTGGCTCTGTGTTTAAAAAACTGAAACCAAGCCTCTGCTCTGTCAGCTCTGCTAACCCCTCCTTCACTGTCCATGCTCCTGTCTGCTCTCTTGTGCTAGAATATTTTTCTTTGTCCTTCATTTTAAATTTATGTAAATTTAAATCCATTCTCTTTCTGCAAGCCTTCTTGAGGAAGCCTGCCCTGATCCCCTGAGACCACATTAGATGCCCCTCCACTGTATTCCTTCAGTATCTTGTACTTTACCAAAACACTTCTTAGCCTGTCTTGTAAAGGCCTGTTAATCTTTCTTCTCCTCCACCAGACTGTGGTGAAGACAGGGACTCTGCCTTGTTCACGGATGTATATTAAGCACTTTGCACAACAAATATGTTTAGATGAATACGTGATGATGGAAGTATGAGGATCCTCTGCATACTAAAAAATATTTATCCCTGAAGATAAAGCATCTATGTAACTAAGAACTCCTTCATTGGGAAAATAAAATTCAACCTTACAGAAGTTTGGTCTATGTACAACTTCCCAGATGCACATCCATTATATAGAGCAAGGCATTTGATACAAAAAGAAGCAATGTTAACTTAGAACCTGACAGCAAGGTTAAGCTCAGCACCTCTTTACCAGCTGCTGTCATAGCTCATCAGCCACCTATGATTCCTGAAGCTCAGCTGCACCCACAATGGCAAGTTTTTTCTCATTTGCCATGCTTCCCAATAATCTCTTGCTCTAGCTCTCACTGGCACTGATGGAGGTGAAACAGCTGACTGTGAGGGAGGACTCATTGAAAGACTTGATCTAGGACACTGAGCGAAGCCCACACATTGGATGACATTTGTGCTTTGTGAGAGATGCATGACTTTGAATTCACCAGTCTTGCAAACAGAAGGGCTGTTCAGCACTTTGCCTCAGTCCAGGAATAGATGATAGGGAATAGAGGTGGAAGAGAGCACCTTGAGCATGAAGGTAAAGGAGAGACGAATCATGATGCAGATTCCTTTCAGGGGCTCACTGCCTGCTTACCCACTTAGCTGTCCATGGCTCTGGTGCTTAACAGCCATCACACTGATAGAGAGGAGAGAGGCCTGACTTTGTGCTTGGTGGTGTACTTCCCAATGATGCACAACAAGGACCAGTCCTGCGCCTGCCCATCTTAGGTTACCTTATACTCATCCTCACCTTTTCCTCCAGTCATACCATTATTTTTAAAGAGGAAAAGATGGTTGTAAAAAAATTTTCCATTCTCCCACTATTATCAAAACTAGCAGGAATCACTCTGAAGAGCTGGTTGAAATAGTTGAAAAGGCATGAAGATTCTGTTGACTGAAAGTAAGAATGTGCTGTGTTTGCTCACATCTCTTCAGAAACTCTTACCCAACCTCCTTGTGTGTGCCTGCAGGGGTGGGAGTGTAGGAGTGGGGAAAGAGAGAGGGAGAAACATTCTGGATCAGTGATTCTAAAGGTGTGGTTCCTGGACCAGCAGCAGCAGCAGCAGCAGCAGCAGCAGCAGCAGCAGCAGCAGCAGCAGCATCACCTGGGAAATGGGTAGAAAGAGAAAGTCGCGGACCCCATCCCAGACCCACTGTATCAGCAACTGGTGTTTTCACCAGCCCACTAGGTGATTCGGGGACATGCTCATTTTGAAAACCATGGCCCTAGAGTCCAGACTGTAATTACAGCTGTCTTAGCTTCAGAGTAACAATGTTTTTCCTCTAACCCCTATTTCAACAATAAACTCTGTCTTTTATAAGTAATGACAGTATTGAAGAGTTTTTAATGTTAGAAATTCAAGGCTAACTAATTACACAAAGTGTTTGTGATGGTACTGTCAGCAATGATTTCATCAACATTAAGATAATCTCGAGACACTCAATTTCACCGAAAGGAAATAACCATAAATAATTTCTGAATGGTTGTAGTGGAGTTCACTGCATACAATTATAATCAGTTTATAGCAGTCTAGGGCAAGCTTTCCTTGCAAACAATATTTCTGCTTTCCTCACTTAATCTTGTATTCCCACCCATGACGAAGCATGGCTATGGGAAGGTCTGTCCAAGATTTCTCAGCTGGGAAGCAGCCCAATCTGCCAGGGCTGAGGTCCTCCTGACCAAGTGCTTCCCTCCTTCCCCTAAGCTATCCTTGGAAACTATGTGTTGTAGTCACATGAGGACTGGCTGAATGACAAATTGCTGATTTTATGTGCTCCACAGTGCTGTTCACCTTCTCTGCCCTGTTTGCATTTTATTTTCTTCAGTCTCCCTCCTCTCTATCCCTAATTAGCATAATTTGGGGTTCTCTTTTTCATGACCTGCTCTCCTATCTTCCTATTGAAACATAACTGGATGGGTACTAATGAGAAGGTGGACCGTTGGTAGCATCAATATCAATGTGAAAGAGATTCAGATTGTAGTTCAAAGGAAATACGTTTCATCCCAGGTGAACCCTAACTATGGAGGTAGCTAATAATTTCTATAGTGACTGGAAGTTACTGGTTGGCACTGGTGAATTGATTTGTGAAAAAAATGGAAAGGCAGAACTCTACAGTGCATTTGTTTGTGCAATGCATTGCCAGTGTGGCCTTTGGCTTATTTCTGTTCCTTCTGTATTAACTGAAATACAAGCTATTCAGCAGCTAATTATTAATCTCCCGAGTACTCAATGTTGTTGTGTTGTGGAGGATACAAAGATGATTCAGACTTGACCTCTGTTTTCTGGAAGCTTATTCTAATTATATAGAAGATAAACAAACTTAAAATGCTGATGAAAATTAGCCAGCATTTGTTAATTTCTTACAATTGACTAGATACCGTAAACACTGTTCCCCCTTCAGTTCCTGTAACTATCTTGTTGGGTAGGTGCTTTCAACAATCCCATTTTTTTTTTTTTTTTTTTTTTTTGAGACGGAGTCTTGCTCTGTCGCCCAGGCTGAAGTGCAGTGGCCGGATCTGAGCTCACTGCAAGCTCCGCCTCCCGGGTTTACGCCATTCTCCTGCCTCAGCTTCCCGAGTAGCAGGGACTACAGGCGCCCACCACCGTGCCCGGCTAGTTTTTTGTATTTTTTAGTAGAGACGGGGTTTCACCATGTTAGCCAGGATGGTCTGGATCTCCTGACCTCGTGATCCGCCCGTCTCGGCCTCCCAAAGTGCCGGGATTACAGGCTTGAGCCACCAAACAATCCCATTTTATAGATGGGGCTGCCTAGACTTAATGCAGAGGGAATTTTTGCTGTATTAGTCTGTTCTTGCACGGCTATAAAGACATACCGGAGACTGTGAAATTTACAAAGAAAAGAGTTTTGATTGGCTCATGGTTCCAGAGGCTGTACAGGAAGCATGGAGGCATCTGCTTGGCTTCTGGGGAAGTCTCAGGAAACTTGCAATCATAGAGGAAGGTGAATGGGGATCCAGGCATCTTACATGGTGGAGCAGAAGCAAGAGAAGGAGGAAAGAGGTGTCACACACCTTTAAGCAACCTGATTTCATAAGGACTCACTATCATCATGACAACACCAAGGGGGATGGTGTTAAACCATGAGAAACTGCCCCCATGATCCAATCACTTCCCACCAGGCCCTGCCTTCAACATTGAGAATTACAGTTCAACATGAGATTTGGGTGGGACACAGATCCAAACCATATCATTGGCCAAGACCACTAGCTAGTAAGTGACAGAGCAAAATATTTGAGTCCGAAGCATCTTTCTTAATCACTCTGTTATACTGCCTCCAGAAGTAGGTTAAAACAGAATCTTTATATTGGTGTAGTACACTAGTTGTTTTAAAAAAGTTCATGCTTAGAACTTATGATACTGTTGTCCACTAAAATGGTTGGAGAATAATGTAAGACAACATACAAAATTGTCTCCTTGTTTGAATATGCTTCAGTAACTAAAGTATTTGAGATAGACAAACACGTGTTCTGGGTATTTGGAAAGGGAAGAAATTACCATGGACAGGAGCTGAGGGAGGCTGCAAGGAGCAGATAGATTTGGACCTCCCTGTTAGCACAGAACTGTGAACTTAAGAAGCCTTTCTTACTCCCTCAGTCATTCTTTATTCCATTGCTCTGTTTTCTTTTCTGTTTTTCTTTACTCACCATCTTCTAAGGCAGAGGCTGTCTTGATCTTGTCCATTCCTCCTTGTTCTGGGTCTAAAAGAGTGGCTACACATCGTAGGCACACTGAAGCTGGAGTTGTTAAATGATGGAATTTTCCATATGAGGAGTTTGAGTTTCTTAGCCAGTGGGGATACGTGGTAAGTTCATAAACAGCCAAGAGTCATAATAAAAATATTTGAAATATCTTACACTTTTATTACAACTTTTTTCGAAGTGCATTTGTCTGCTGTGTCTGTATTGTGTTCATAACAATCCTATCAGGGTGGCTTGACAGGTCTTTATTCTTCTGATTTTACAAATAGAAAAGTAGGGTTTAGAGAGGTTCGGTCATTTTTTTTTTCTTGAAGTGTACAATTAAGTAGCGTTTAGTGTATTTGGAGTTGTACAACCATCACAGTCAATTTTAGAGCGTTTTTCATCACCCGCCACCCCACCACCAAAAGAAATCCTGTATTCATTAGCAGTGAATCTCCATTTCCTCCCAAACCTCCTCCCAGTCCTAGGCAAGTTAAGGTCATTTGCCTTAGGTCACACAGTTGGTGAGTAGCAGAGGTAAGAACAAAGGCTAGGTATCTGACCCTGTTTTACCTTGCTCTTTTGGATAGCCTGTCAGTGGTTTATGGAATGGACTGGAGTCTGAAGGCATAGACCCGGCTGGGTATGGGCCTCTGCTTTCCTCTCCAAATCAACACAGGGCCTGTTCAGGAACCACAGTGTCTCAGCAAAGGGCTCAAGCAGTCTGATCAGCTGTGGTCATTCAGGCAACCTCTCTCTATGTTTAAGACCACAGTGAATTTGACCAACAAGGACTCACTTTTGCAATGAGAACATTTTGAGTGTTCGTCAACTTACCCACCTTCCTAGCCACTTACAGGATTGTTGTCTTGGTCTTTTTCAATTTGGAGAGATAATTAACCCTTTGTCTTCCAACCCTGGCCTAGAAACAATTTAATTTTCTCAGATAATTTATCCTTCAAAAGACTAGTAATTAATATAGAAAATTGGACTACTCCAAAGAGAGATGGTATTCGATCCACTTAAGTTACTTCCCAAATTAGGACAAACACACTCAAACCATATTCATTTGAACCTAATACAATGTCATGCACATAATACTCTAAGCCTAGTGAACCATAGGGAAGCTGGATTAATGAGCTTTATCTAGACTGAGCTCTGAGCCCCAAACATCTGAATCAACTTGTTATGAGCTCTACAGTCTCCTTCTTGGAGCCCTGCCAAATCAAAACAAAACAAGTTATGGTTTCAGTTAGTATATTTACCCAGGCTTGATTTGAATACAGTGATGGTGGTGGGGAGGAATCTTCTGATATTTCAGTTGCCAGTATTTGCAGTGTCTGACAAATCTGTGTGTAGGTACATGCAGTATACACCCATACTTATCAGTTTGGACTACATGTGGCCATGTTTTTATTAGATAGGAGAGAGAAAGAGATGGAAAAATTCAGAGAGGGAATGATGGAGAGAGAGAGTGCGCGCGCGCGCACGTGTGTGTGTGTGTGTGTGTGTGTGTGTGTGTGTGTGTGTGTGTGTAGAAGGGAGACAGAGCTAAGGTAGGTGTTAGCTTCAGATCTATCCAAATGTGAAAAGTCCTGAAACTGATGCAAATCCACAGTAATTCTACCAATCAGTCCCAATACTGTCCTGTTTTCCTGAATACCTCCCAAGCACAAGGTCTCCCTTCATGAGCACCAGCCAGCTGAGGAAAGCAAAGGGAGAGGCATCCAGGCTGTGGCTGGCTGCCAGCACTCAGAGTGGAGACACACAGCTCCCCTTTGGGGCCTGCCTGGACGTCTGAGCTGGAATGCCCTGCCTCTGACCTGCCCGGCCCCTCCCCCTGCCTGGCACAGAAACCCCCATCTGCAGTGGACATCTTTGAACAAAGGTGTCTTTCTTGGGACACTTTACCTACGGCCTGACTCCGGCATGCAGCTTGGTTTCTGTCTGCTCTGCTCCTGGAGTGCTTAGTGCACTGTGCTTGGAGATTTTCCTTGCATTCGCCCTGGTGGGGATTGCAGTGGTGGGGCAGGGTAGTTGGGGGGTGTAGCGGGGGAGATGGGAGGGCCTGGGGAGATATGGGGATTTAAAATAAGCTCTGCCCCTTTTGTACTGAAAAGAATGGTTTTTCCAGCAGGAGCTCAGGGTCAACTTTTCACCCCCTCCAGAAAACCTTCTTTCTTTCCTCACTCTTTAATAACAATAATGCTGCCTGCAGTTAGACAGCACCTGATATTTTGCAAGCACCACATATCCTTGGATCTTTACAACAACCCGTGAGGCAAGTCAAGAAGGCAGGGAGAGATAGGGGTTGAAGAAAGAGCATCCCAGCTGTGTGTCCTTGGGCAAAAGATCACCTTACTTTCTTCTTGGGCCTCAGTTTGCTCATTTGTAAAAAACTGATAACAAGGCATTTCCTGCCTCATAGGGTTGTGGTGGAAACAGTGAAACAATGCAATTATAAAGTGATGCCATGACAAGCATTAGATAAGGAATTTTTAATTCATCTCATAGATGTAGAAATTGCATCTCAGAGACATGAGGAATTTTATCCAAGGTCACACAGCTTAGTAGCAAAATTAGGACTAAGATCCAGGTCTCCTATTTTACAGCCAAAATTACTTTCCACCACTCCACACACCTTCCCATAGAAAGAGTAATCTTTAGTGGTTATTAGTAATTAATGGGAGACAAAGCATTTGATTTTCAGCACACTTGGCCCAGGGCATGTACAGGTGACTGTCAGTTGCTTACTATGTCTGATATGCTGGCTAAACAGCCTGTTCCTTTTCTCCCTGCAGGGGTGCCTCTGGGCCTCGTCTTGGAAGTAGACAAACCTTGCATGAAGCCTGACCCTGCCACCTATGCCCTGTGGCTGTTGAGACCAGTTCCTGCACCTCTTTGAGGCTATGTTTATTCCTCGGTTAGGTGGAGTGTTCCAATAAGACCTTCCATGCCATGAAAGGCTGTCTGAGGCCCCAAAGGTCCAACACTCATCTCTGCACACACCTTCTCTCTTTTCTTCCTGTCCTTTGTAACACCTCCTTCCTCCCATTGGGCTTTCTAAATCCTCTCCTTCCTTACCTGGAAGCCTTCTTCATTCATTAACTTCTCTGACTAATCAATACTCCTCTTTTCTAAATGCTCACACTTTTTTTTTTTTTGGTTTTTACTATGCCTGAAGAACTTAACCACATACACTTTTATATACTTTATTATCTTTTACATGCCAACGCACTCTAACTCAGTTTTATGTTCCTTAAGAGCAAGGGGTTCTTCTTCTTTATCCCCTCACAGTGCTAGAAACAGTGCTGAATGTGTAGTGGAATGCCAGGAACATTCATATTTGAGGAGCCTCCATTCCAGGTCAATGTCTTATTTCCATGTCATTAGATATTTTGTGCCCTTGGCATAAAGTGCTCTGTCTCCCCTTTTCTCCCTGGCAACTCCTGGTCACCATTTGTGTCATTCGTTTTCAGCTCAAGTGACACCTGCACTGTGAACCCTTCCCTAGTCCCCTCTCTTAACTCCTCTGTGCAGTTATTATTTTGGTGCTGGGTCTTTCTCCTCTACTAATCACATATCTCTGTGAGAGCAGAGGCTGAATCTTCATCATCCCTGGATCCTAGGATTGTCCCTGTGCAGTGCTCCACACATGAGCCGGTAATAAATGCTTACTGAGTGTAAGACTAAATGAAAGAGCTCCAAGTCAAATCTTTTACCAGAAATTGTTTTTGGTCTGAGTTGAAACTTCCTTGAAGAACTATGTGTCAGACAGTTTCAAAACAGTAGCTACATGGACTTTGCTTTTCTAGAGAACTGCACTTTTTGCCTCTTGGATTTTAAATGCTGCTTTGAGTTCACTGCATTGAGAGCTGACGGCTGCTATTCTCAGGGAGAATGGAATTCTAGTCATACAGTGCAGGGCAGGGACTGAATAGCTTCCTATATATCCTGTCTTCATAAATTCCTCCCTTCTTTCTTTCCCTCCTCCCTCCCCTCACAACAAATCCCAGACCCTTCCTCTACTCCCCCTGTCTAAAAGACATTTATGAGGCTCATCACTGGGGAAGCATCTGAGGCCCGTTCCTGCCTCTCCCTGCCCTAGCATGAAGGTCTGTCATCCCCTCCCTCATCCTCGCCTCCTAGGCCAAACTCAGATATCTCTTGCCCTGTTTATGGGCCGTTGGGATTTTTCCAACAACCTGAAATGAATCTCTGAGGCCCCACAGGTAGTGCAGCTCCGTCTCTGAGCCATAAACCATGGCTGGGTCTTTCATCTGCCATTGCTTATGTCATAAACGAGTGGGAGGAACAGCAAGGGGGAAAAAACAGCCCTGAGCCATTCCAGATTTTTTTTTTTTAAAGAAAGGGGAAAGAAAGGCCCTGAGAAACATGTTCAAACTTTGTGCCAAGCAAATTCATTTCACTCTGGTAGGCTGTGTGTGGAGACTTAATCTCTGGACTTCCCCACTAGGAGTCAGATTTATGCTGTGTTTGTGTCTAAATGGCCTCCAGGGATGCTGACATTTGTTGTTGGAGAGCAGCGAGTGGTGTTCCTTTCATCTCCGCTGAGGGGTGTCAGCTTAAATTATGAGGGATCGCTCTGGCCTGCATCTGGGAGTGGGAGTCTCTGGCAAAGGAGAGGGGCCGCCTCTCCCTCCACTTCACTGCTCTGCTGTTTAAAGGTTTTTCTTCATCTTCTGCTCTCCAGTACTCCTCTTGGTTCTGGGGGCAATCTCCTGGCTCTTTTAGAAATGTCCTTTCTCGTGAACAAATTGATCAGTGTAAATTTTAGGCACTGCATATTTTCATGGCGAAACTGAGATCCGAGTCAGGCAGCTCTGCCCCTGCTGAAAGAGAAAACAAAAGCCTCAGTGAGTACCCCAAGAGCAGCTTGGAAAATCCCCAGGAGAGTCAGAAGTCACCATTATACCCATAATATTTACAACACAGTAGATGGAAGCTGGGTGATGGTTAACAAGGGTCCAGATTCCTGTTGGCAGCTGGGTTGTGGCATCTGTCTGTACTTTGAGAGGTGCCAAAAGCTTCCTCTGTTCCTCTATCTTCAGAATCTCTCTGGCTCAGATGTGCCAGGATGCCCAAAATTCCACATTGGTGACTGTTGGGTAGTGGCATTTCTTATTAAATGCATATATGTTATTGATTGTGGGAGAGAACACATCAAACCATGCTAACCATGAGCAGTGCTTCCTGCCTTGAGTCAGAGCTGGAAGAACGGGACACAGGATGTGTAAGTTTTGATGAAGAACAAGAGGTCAGGAGAGGTCTAGGGCAGGGGTTAGCAAACTGTGGTATGCAGGCCAAATCTGGCCTGATGCCTGTTTTTGAAATACAGTTTTATTGGAACACAGCCATGCCCATTCACATTGTCTGTGGTTGTTTCTGTGCTATAATTGCAGAGTTGAGTAGTTGCAACAGAGACTGTGAGGCATGCAAAGACTAAAATATTTACTCTCTGGCATTTTCAGGAAATGTCTGTAGACTCCTGGTCTAGAGCATGAAGTGCTTCTTAGAAAGCAAAATGGAAGGTGTAAAGGGACAGAAGAGATATCAAATAACAGGAAAGAGGACTCAAAGAAAGAAAATGCACCACAAAAGCAAGAGAAACACTCCAGAGACAAACCACCACTACTGCTGCTACCGTTAACCCTGAGCAATATGGGTTTGAACTGTGCAGGTCCACTTATATGTGTTTTTTTCTTTTTTTGACCAAATGCAGACAGTATTCAAGGGCTGTGAAACCCACATATATGCACTGTGGGAGACCCACCTTTCCTATAGCCAGGTTAGGCAGGACCAACTGTGGGACTTGTGTATGCACAAGTTTGAGTATGCACCTGAGTATATGCAGGAGTCCTGGAACCAATCCTTCTCCTCTTTCCCCTTCTCTTCTCGTTTTGAAAACAAATATGTTTTTCTCTTTTCTTGCGGGGATGTGGAGAGAGGGAAGGAGCAGCCACCTGTGGTGCTCACCACCTCCCCCAAAACTAGGCCCCAACGGCTAACCTAGGAGGTGTTCTCTTCCCCTCTCTTCTCTGTTGGTTCACGATGGCACAGCAGTTCTTTGGGGATGTACACACGTCCCAGGCAAGGCTGAGCACAGCAACAGCAGTAGGAGGACCCCAGAGGGCCCTTAGCCATCCTGCCTCTGGGGCTCTGAACAAACTTCAGAAATTGCACCTTCCTTCTTCAACCAGCTCCAACTCCCCCTCCCTCTGTTGCTCTCCCTTCTCACAGGCACGCAAGCAGAGTCCACAAAACCAGCTCTACATGTTGGCTAGGGTCATATCTGCAAAGAGAGAGAATTGAACACCTGTAGTGTAAAACCTTAACTGAGACTTCCCACTGATCTGAGATTGTAATTAACTGACAACACATGTCAGAACTAAGAATATGTCTTTTATGCTGAAATAATAATGATTATTATTATTTATTAAATGCCAATTATTTCTGAATGGTGCTAAATCCTTTACATATACCATCCCATTTAATTCCAACAACACTGTTACTTTCTCTGATGAGAAAATTGAGTCTTGAGAATGTGTTCAGAATCAAACACAGTAACTGGCAGAGCTAGAATTTCAACCTGAGTTTATATAATGCTAAAGATACATTTGTAGATACCATGTCACATTGCTGTCCTGGATGGTATCAATATAAATGAACGATTGTCATTAGTTTAGACTTTACATTTTCATTAGGTATGTTATCCAGCTTATCAATATACGTTTGCATCAAACTATGTGAGGAATGACTGTAAAAGGATCAATGCAAGTACTGTTTTATTGAAAAGACTGGTATGAGGCATGAGGTTTCTGGAGACAATACAATTGCATTTTAAAATATATTCTCTACTGGGGATTTCCCAACTCTCTTTAGTGAGCCCGGCCTGCAGACTCAGCCTCTTTTCTTGCCTACCTTGAAGGAGATCTGCATGATCCCTGGGGTGGGGCATTAGCTCCATTTCCTCAGAAATGTCACTGAAGTCATCACTAGTGCTAGAGGGGCATCGTTTTTACCCCTGGGAGTCCACCACCAGAGAGAATTGCTGGCCTCACTAAACACCAAAGTTTGAGGTGCCTCTGAGCAGTAGGATCAATAGGGTCTAGCAAGGGCAAATCTGTGCCGTCAATGGCTTTCTTTTTTCTACATTTTATCCTCTTGTGGGATCTTCTTATTTTCCTGAGGCTCTTAGTTCTTAAGTGCTTGCTTTTTCCTTGCCATTCTGAAAACCTTCTAGGAAGATTTTATAATCACACCAAGGTTATATCTGAGATCAGCTTACCACGTCACCCCCTGGAAAACAGCAACCTCAGACTTTAAGATGCCAGAGTAGCCACCCCTTATCATGAGGATTCTTGCTTTAACTTTCTTCTTTAATCTTGTGGGGGCTTTTATTTGTACTATTGAGAGTGGTGAGGCAGAAGGAAAAGACACCCTTTTCATACCATCTATTAAGGGCTGCCTGAGTGCCAGGACTGTGTTAGTTGCTTTACACACAACAACCCTACTTCTGTGACACCCACTGTGTGGTATTATTGTTGTTGCTATGTAGATATGGAAACCAAGGCTCAGCAACATGACATAATTTGCACAGGGCCATACTTACAGCATGGGGTCAGAACTGGGATGGAAACCTAGGTCTGCCTGTATCGGTCTCTTTTCAATTATATTGAAAGGGCCATGTCCTCAAGGAACTCACAATTTAGTGTTCCCTTCATGTTCAACCTTGTTTGTTCAAATGTTCATGGAAAGAAGCAGCCATTGTCCTTTCAGATTAAATAAGTTTTTTGGATCTGGCAGAGCCAAAATTGAGAACTCAGCTAATGTCTACACTAAAACAGCATGTGCCCATGAGCATCCTTCACAGAGGAGGGCAGGAGGAAAGAGAAAGGATGTGTAGCTCACACACAGTGGGTCCTTTCTTTTTTTTTTTTTTGAGATGGAGTCTCGCTCTGTCGCCCAGGCTGGAGTGCAGTGGCGCGATCTCAGCTCACTGCAAGCTCCGCCTCCTGGGTTCACGTCATTCTCCTGCCTCAGCCTCCTGAGTAGCTGGGACTACAGGCGCCCGCCACCACGCCCGGCTAATTTTTTGTGTTTTTAGTAGAGATGGGGTTTCACCGTGTTAGCCAAGATGGTCTCGATCTCCTGACCTCATGATCCACCCACCTCGGCCTCCCAAAGTGCTGGGATTACAGGCGTGAGCCACCGCGCCCGGCACAGTGGGTCCTTTCATCTTTGCTTTCTTGAAGTGGCCAGAAGGGACTAGCACAGGGGAAAGCCATTGAGGCAAAGATGTTCACTGGAGAAAAGAGGGTAGTTCAGCTCTTTGAGAACCCAGAGAAAAATTAGGTTCTTGTTAGATCATTTGGGCATAGAATTGCCTTGGCTTTTATTATTATTATTTTGTTTCGGAGACAGTCTTGCTCTGTCACCCAGGCTGGAGTACAGTGGTGTGATCTTGGCTCGCTGCAACCTCTGCTTCCCGGATTCAAGCAATTCTCCTGGATCAGCCTCCCAAGTAGCCAGGATTACAGGCGCCTGCCACCATATCCAGCTAATTTTTTGTATTTTTAGTAGAGACAGAGCTTTGCCCAGGCTGGTCTCAAACTCCTGAGCTCAGGCAATCCACCCACCCCGGCCTCCTAAACTGTTAGGTTTATAGGCATGAACCACCACACTTGGCCTGCCTATGGCTTTTAATGCCAAAAGTAAAAAGAAGTCTCTCTTACACAGGTATGTCCCAGACCCTAGAAGCACTTTCTCAGGAGTGTGATGTCTGTGGAATGTAAGAAGTAGCTTGAAAAAAAAAAAAGTGACATATACTAGAGGTTTTATTTCCCTTCAGAGTTAACCCTCGTGTTGTTCACTGCTTGTAGAGTTGAAGTATTTCAAATAGTTAGACAATTACTTTAACAGTAGAGAGTTACTTACTTTACAGAAAAGCAATGTTGACTAGTTATCGGTGTTATCTGTCTGTTCTGAATTATCTGTACTGGCAGATGATCTAATGCTTTTCTCTATGGCCTTTTTAATAGTAGTATTTTCTACCACTTGGCAGTAACTAGAGTTTCAGACATAGTCTCTAGGTCTAGTCTTGAAAAATGATGTCTAAGAAATAATATTAATCATCAACACTACTTGAGCACTTATTATATGTCAAGGCTCATTGGCATTTAGGGCACTCAATGCCGTATTAGTATAAACTCATTTAATCCTCACAGCAACCCCAATGAAGTAGATTCTCGTATATATCACTATTTTGCAGAAGAGTACGTTTAGTCCTAGAGAGTTAAGTAACTTGCCTGTATTAGTCCATTTTCACACTGCCATAAAGACGTACCTGAGACTGGGTAATTTATAAGGAAAAAAAACTTAATTGACTCACAGTTCTGCATGGCTGGGGAAGCCTCAAGGGACTTTCAATCATGGCAGAAAGTGAAGGGGAAGAAGGCAGGTCTTACCATGGCAAAGCAGGAGAGAAAGAGTGCAAAAGAAGCCACACACTTTTAAACCATCAGATCGTGTGAGAACTTACTATCACAAGATCAGCATAGGGGAAACCGCCCCCATGATCCAATCACCTCCCACTATGTCCCTCCCTCAACATGTGAAGATGACAATTCTGCGGACCCAGAGCCAAACCATATCATTGCCCAAGGCCACACAGCTAGTAAATGTGGAGCCAGGATATGATGCTGTGATAAAGCCTGAGGTGTAATGGTGGACTTTCTGCTGCCTGTCTCTGGGTTTTAGAAGTATTTTTCTTGGCCTCTTCCTGGAAACTTTCAAATCAATACTACATAGGTTATTGCTCTCATACATAAAGGCATCCTGGAAATGTGGTCCTGGAGGACTTGCTATGGAATAACATACAGCTCTAGGAACTGGCTTTCAGGGACTGACAACATTGTCTTTTGCTTCTTTTAGGTAAAAGTGATGATGAAGAAAGTCTTTGCAAGTCAGCCCACGGGGCAGGGAAAGGAACTGCTGAGGAAGGCAAGGACCATAAGCGCCCCAAACGTCCGAGAACCATCTTGACAACTCAACAGAGGCGAGCATTCAAGGCCTCATTTGAAGTATCCTCCAAGCCCTGCAGGAAGGTATAGGAGGGAGCAGGGAGGAAAAGGAGCTGGGCCCCACTTCTCTGTGTGCACTCAGAACCCTCTGGGATCTCAGTGGACATTAGGGGTCAGAGTGGTGAGGCAGGCTGTTTAGACAGAGCCTGCACAGGTGGCTCAAGCCCTGTTGGAGACTCCAGAGATCACTAAGCTATGGCCAGGATGTGAAAGACTCTCCCCATGCTTTCATGCATGCACACCAACTCCACCTTTCATTTCATGGAGCATACCTTTCATTTCATGGAGCACAATGGGAACAGTAATAATGATAGGTGCCCATTGTGGTGTAGACCCAGATGCTGTAAAACAAAGAGTATAAAAACACAGTGGCTTGCAGTATGTACTCTTTTTTGAGTCTGGCTTTTTCCACTTGGTGTGATGATTTGGGGATTGATTCATTCCTATTTCAGCATTCCACTGTAGAGGTGTGCCATGGTTGGTTTGTCCATGCACCTGTTGATGGGTGTTTGGGGTTGTATCTAGTTTGGGACTGTTTCAAATAGGACTGCTATGAACATTCATGTAAAAAAATACAGTGGTTTAATGAGACAGGAGTTTATTCTCTTCTGTCACAGTCTAGAGGTGAGCAAGGCAAGGCTGGTGGGTGGCCCTGTTATCCATCTCCTGGGTTCAAGCGACTGTTCCAGTTGTCACCATGTTTCTGGTCACCAGGTAGAGAAAGAGGAAATGGAGGGCAAGCACCCTGCTTTTTAAGGATGTATCCAGGGGTTGCTCAAATCATTTCTCCTCATATATTTTGGCCAAAATGTAGTCCTGTGGCCACACTTCCTGCAGGGAAAGTTGGGAAATGAGTCTGTCTGGGTGACCAAGAGCCTTGCTAAACTTAGTGATTCAATTACTCATAGGAGGAAGAAAGAATAGATATTGGGGACAATTAGCAGTTTCTGCCATAAATAGCAGCGCCCATTTATTGAGTACTTATTGTTTATCGACTGCCTGTCATATACTCAGTACTATCTTTTACATGGTAAAAATAAAGAAAACAGGGTATTCTTTACTGAAATTCACAAGGGAAATACATTTTGAAAAAATGTTAGCATTATTTTTCCTGCATCCTTTTCTGTATTAGACAGCTTTGTCTGTGATAAAACAAACAAACAAAAAGTCGTCATGGCTCCCAACAAGCATGTATTTTCCCTTCTTGGACTGTGCATTGGCTGTGGCCCAGTGGGGTGCAGGTTCCAGCCTGCTCCACCTGTCTGTCATTCGAGGGTCCAGGCTGAAAGAGCAGCCCTCTCCTGGGCATGTTGTTCTCATGAGGATGGCAGGAGGCAAGAGGCCAAGTCAAAGTGAGAAGCCCATCGAAAACCTCTTGCTGGATATCAGACATATCACATCCCACAGGCCAAAGCAAGGCATGGGCTTAGCCCAGCATAGGTGCAGTGCTCCACCACAGAGCAGGGGAGGGAAGGATAGATATTTATTGAGCAATAGTCTAGCCTATCACAACTTCTGACTTTCAGAAAGATTCAGTTGCAGACTCACTTTTTCTGCCCTTTCAGCTCCTTATGCTCCAAGAGAGGTACGGTAGAAAGTGAAATGCCCCCAAATTGGGCTTGCACCAGGACAAATTACAATCTTCCTCACTTATTTACTTCTTCCATGTATACTAAACTCCCAGCCCATGTATGGCTTTGTGCTGGGTGCTTGTCCTGGGCAGCTTCCAGGTAACCAGCAAGAAGGAGATGTGTGTACACATTACTGTAACACCAGAGAGGGGGCTCTGAGGACCATAACACAGGGGAAGCCAGGAAGCAAGGGAAGGGAAAGGCCACTTTGGTCTAGGCAATCAGGCAAGGCTTTGTGGAACAGGTGGCTTTTGAGCTGGGCCTCTGAGGAATGGATAGGGTTTCAGCAGGTGGAGGTGGGCCCCTGAGTACACTCCTATTTTAGTTGGCTTAGCAGAAGGATGTGCTGTAAAAACCTGTTCTAATCATTCCACTTCTAAGCCTTGCCCCAAGTGGCATGATAAAGGGGAAGTATTTCTCAAGGCCTCAGTTTGCTCTACTCACACGTTTATTCAAGGAGCTCTTTCAATCCCATCTTCTCCCCAGGATCTAATCAAGAGAGGGCAGTGTCTCTCAGGCCCCCTCTGAAAATCTGTGCTTCTTGCCCTTTCTTTTCTCGACACCTTGCCAGACCTCACTGTGTGCCTGTATGGTGGGCAGATGTTTACATGTATCTCTTTATTATCTGGATCCCAGTTGTCCTGTCTCCGCCACAGCCCTAGCACACATGCTGGCCTCAGAGTTGTCTACCTGGCTCTGCCGGATTCCAGATGGCTCTCATCTCATTCTCTTTGGGCAGGGCTCACTTGGGGTAGCAGTCAATATGGATATTTGTGAAACACCCAAAGTTACATAGAGACATGAGGGACAAAACCAAAAATTAAGGTCAATGAATTTAGGCAAGAGAGGAGAGCAAGACAGAGCCATTTGTTTTTCCAAAGTGATTTTCACTCTCAGATCTCCTGAAGTAGGTCAATGCATATGCATGGCTTATAGCTAAAGCACAACAATAGACTAATGTCTAAACCACTTGAAGGCCTAATTTCCAGAGCAAGAGAAATCCAGAAACACCTCTTGGGAATGCACATGTAAATTAATAATTATTCTTTTGTTTCTTTACCTGGTGAAGGACTTTCTCTCTACCTGAAGGGAAGTAATGGTCTCGTGTTTGTGTTTATGCTCAACATTAAAAACTATACAGCTCCTAGAGCAGATACAGTCTTTTGGCCTCCTCATGTATTATAAAAAAGACGTTCTACCTCCTACCCTGAGATGCCAATGTGCCTACATTTCTCATATTCAATTTTTCCAAGGTGAGAGAGACTCTGGCTGCAGAGACAGGGCTGAGTGTCCGTGTTGTCCAGGTGTGGTTCCAGAACCAGAGAGCGAAGGTAACCTTTTTCTTACTTTTATCTGTCCCCGTGTTGCTGGTTTCCTGAAATAATCACAGTAGAACATTGTACTTGCTGCCAGGTTTTCTCACCTTAGCTCATTGGATAGAGTAGTTCTCTTGATTCAAAAATTCTGTTATCAATAGTTATTTTGGCCACAGCAGCCCTGCAGGAGGGGAGAGAGAAGATATTTGTTTTAGTGAAATTGCTTGTATTTTCCTAGTGGCCATGACTGTGAATTTGGCCAGCCATCTGTGTCTTTTGGTAAAAGCATGTTCTTTAATTCATATTTATTTAACACAAATACCAGAGTTGTTTTAAAAGTAGCATGCATACGACTGGTCCAAGACAATGTTATGACAGGGTGGAATGAGTGCCTTTTCTTACTTCTCCCAGGGCCCAGCCCTCACTAACATAGGCCCAAGCCGTCATACTGTCCTCTGGATCCAATGAAGCTCTATATTCCCTCATCATGGTTTTAGTTTTAGACCTTTTACTCATTCATCTTCCTACCTCTAAAAATACATGTGTCCTGTGGACTGTTTCTCAAGAGCCCTGATCTTTAGTGGATGGATATGAGGAAAAAACAAACTCTGTATTTCCTCTGCTCTTACACTACAACAATCAGTGCAGAATGCTTCTGTGACAAAATATGTGGAGATATTCTCCATATGCCAAGCAGGCAATCAATTGTGCAGTGGATACCAACTGGGTGTCCTCTAATTCTGACACTCTCTACCTGGAAATAGTGTCAGACTTCACAGGTTGAGGGTTCGGTCCCACAAGACTGCCCTCCCCTTCAAATGCCAATTGCAAGCTCCAGGTTGTTTTACCTGTGCTTCGGATCAGCTAGCTATAAATTGGGATTCCTGTGACCCCACTCCTTGGGTTTGATTAATTTGCTAGAGCATCTCACAGAACTCAGGGAAATATTTACTTATATTTACTGCTTTATTATTAAGGATATTACAACGGATGCAAATGAAGTGATGCATATTGCGAGAAACGGGGGAAGGGTGTGAAGCTTCCATGCCCTCCCTGTGCACCCCAATCTCCAGGAATCTCCGTGTATTCAGCTGTCTGGAAGCTCTCGATCCCCATCCTTTTGGGGTTTTATGGAGGTTTCATTATGTAGGCATGATTAATTAAATCACTGGCCATTGATGGTCAATTTAACTTTCAGCCCATCCCTTTTCCACAGAGGTTTGGAGGTGGGGCTGAATGTTCCAACCATCTAATCACACCCAGGTCTTTCTGATTATCAGCCTCTACTCTGAAGCTACCTAGAGGCTGACAGCGGTCAGTCAGTCATTAACATTCAAATAGGTATTGCTTTAGAGAGTCCAAAAATTTTAGGAATCGTATGCCGAAAAACAGGGTCGACAACCAAATATATACTTTACAGTATCACAGGTTATCTCTTTATTTGATCATGATTGGTTAAGGTAGCATTTCCCTAAATGACATCCTCAGAACAGGGCTATTGATGTGTTATTCCACCAAAGAAAGACTCCATGGTGCAATAAGTTGCAGAGGCCCTATAGTCTATGGATTCATAAAGCACAGGGGCCCATTTAAAGGTCTGAAAAATCTTGCAATAGAGAAAATGTTTACAAAAATCTAGTGTTTCCTATGCACAGACACATACACACACTCAAAGTATATGTCAACATCTCATGGAACCCTAGTGCTCTATGAAACACAGTTTGAGAAACATTGAGTTAAAATATTCCTTCAGGGAAGCTTGCATGTTAGTAGGGTACTTTGGAAGAGGCATGAATGTCTGGATAGGCTCATCTCAAACTTAAGGGCCAGCAGACAGGGAGGGGGAAAGGAACAGCCTCTTGGCTGATCCCAAATCACAACCTGTCAGTATCCTCTTGTTCCATACATCTAGCCTGGGCTGCAAATTTCACAGTCACACACTTATTACCTAATGTAAAATGGTCACACCACAAGCAGCAAGTTTTGTTTGCTGAGGGAAAATCCCTGTTTCTGCTAAGACAAGCTGCATCCCTGCTTCCCAGTCTGCTGTCTTTATACTGCTGCAGAGTAGAAGAGCTCTCAGCTGCAATGCTTCTAGTACATGGGGCTGGCCACTGAGGCTCCTTTCCTAAGTAAGAGCTAGAGCTTTGCCAACAAGCCCTCTCCCAGGGGAGGCGTCACTTCCAGGCCCCCACCCTACCATGTGAACATGCTACAGGTCACCTGACTTCTAATCCTGTGGTCCTCTCCTTATCAGATGAAGAAGCTGGCCAGGCGACAGCAGCAGCAGCAGCAAGATCAGCAAAACACCCAGAGGCTGAGCTCTGGTAAGCTGGTGCCTCCTCCCAGGCAGTTCTGGCTGGAATCCAGGCTGTTCCTACCAGAGGCCTCCCACTACCCAGCTCTTTGGATGACATATCTGGACTCAGTGAAGCCTAGACCATACCCACTGGAGAGATAAGGCCTTCAAGGGAGGACTGAGCCATGAGGAACTTGTGAGAGGGTTGAGGACGCCTGGGCTGCATGCAGGCTTAGAACTGCTGACTGGGGATGGCACTGACCTTATCCACAGCATCTGGGCCTGGATCCCACCACAGTGTCAGGGAGAATGTGTCAGGACTACTTGCAGAGTCACAGATACGTTCAGTTTCTCATCTTGCTTAGTTCTCCTTCCAGGCTAATTGATTTAATAGAAGATGCCTCGGTGACTTGCTTCTTTCCAAAATAATGTAAAGTAGTAAAAATAATGATGTAAAATAACAATGCCCTCCTTTGTTGAACAGTTTTATAGATTGGTGTTCTCATACATGCTGACTTGACTTTTACAACACCCACTCCTGGAGGTGAGTGGAGAAGTTGTTATTATCCCCATCTCACAGATGAGCAAACAAAGGCTCTGCAAGACTGAATGTGGCCCTAGATCAGTAAGGGAGGGGGCTGGAACTGGAACACTGTGTTCCACAGGCCATGCTGCCTTCTCATCTCTACCCAGGTGTACTTTTAAAAAAGTCAGAGTGATATGAGGATCAGGGAGGAGGGTGAAGAGGTACAGACTATGGGAGACTTCATGGAAGTTAAAAGAAAAAAAAACAAACAAGAAATACTATTTTAGAACAATGTCATTCTTAAAGGCTATGCCCCTCACCCCCTAGCTCAGCTATCCAGAATTCCTTAAATGGTTTGTACCTTAAAACAGGGCTTCTTACATTTTAATATGCACGTAAATCACCTGGGATTTTGGTAAAGTGCAGATTCCAATTCATAAGGAAGGTCTGGGTGGGCCACAAGATTATGCCTCTTTAACAAGCTTTTCGGTGGTGCCATTGCTGCTAGTCTGTGGACCACACTTTGAAGTCTGTGGACTGTGATCCTAGTTCTCAGGCCCCTCAGCACAGCCTCTTATCCTCATATGGACCCTGCCTTGTGCTTGGCATCAGGTCTAGGCTTAATCCAGAATTTGACTCTTGCAGCCAAGAGTTCCCTTAGTTTCTTACCTTCTAGACTAAACACTATGTTAACAACAAGGTAGATGTTAGGGAGAGAAGAAATAAAACAGGGCATGGGTGTGGGGAAGGGTGGAGCAGCAAGCTGGTTAGATCTGAATTCTGCCCTTAGCTCCACCCCTAAGGCTCTTTTTGTGGGAGCAACTTTTCCTTGTTCCTCAGGCTGTGTGCATCCCTAGGGTAGGGCCCTAATGCCTGCTAGTCCTACCTCACAGGACCCCTGTGCAGTTCAAAGGGAGAAGAATGCATCAAAGCATTGTGAGAACACAAACTCATATGGCTTGGGACTTAGTTTACATAATTCTAAAGGCAGCTCCAAAGGTAGACTTAAGGAAGCAGAGGCTGGTGGGGAAATAGTCTCTATTCTTCCCATGTTCAGAGAACCTCAGCAAGATGTGGGGGCAGGAAGTGAATCCTGCTTGTCTTATAAAATTCTATCTACAAGCATAGCAAGCTATAATTCCAAAGCATACACAGTCCTATGGAATCTTCCCATCAGCCCCATGAGGTCAACAGGTCACAACTCCCACTTGACTGATGGGCTCATACTGGTTTATCACAGAAAGATCTTTAGATACATCTATTCTAGTGACTGCCAAATGTGTGGCTAGCATCACAACCTTTTGTTGAAATGATATATTTCAAGGATGTTCTCAAAGTTCAACATCCCAGCACCTACCCTATTCCTATCCTCCAAAGTGATTCCTGATGGCCTCTGGTAGGACAAAGGCTGGAACCACTGATGTCACCTCATCCCGTTTTATTTTATAAATGAGGGAATCAGGACCCAGGGAAGTCACATGCCAGGCTGCACATTGAGAATGACCTGGCTGCTTCTTTGTTCCACAGCTCAGACAAATGGTGGTGGGAGTGCTGGGATGGAAGGAATCATGAACCCCTACACGGCTCTGCCCACCCCACAGCAGCTCCTGGCCATCGAGCAGAGTGTCTACAGCTCAGATCCCTTCCGACAGGGTCTCACCCCACCCCAGATGCCTGGAGACCACATGCACCCTTATGGTAAGAGGGGCTCAAGCCCCCCGGGCCCTCTCATAACTTGTATGGGTTTGTCATTCCCTCCTAAACACATCTACGCAGTTCCCAGATGCTCACCGAAGCTCCAAAGCAGAATAATGTGCCCTACAAAATACTGCTAGAATCGCCTAACCAATGGCTACAGGAGAAAGACCTTCATGCATATTCATTAGTGACCCTTCCATTTGTCTTGTTTTCAAAGCTTCTTGTTTGTTGGTTTTTAATAGGAAGTTGTGCTCTCCTTGTAGACCTGTTTGTTGTCATTGAATTCTGCAAGTCTTGCGCTTTCATGCCAGATGTCAGCAGTATCAGTGCTACGGAAGGCCTTAATTAAGCAAACGTTTACCTTAAGTAAGAAAAGATGTAAAAAGCACAGAAGACAAATTTTCTATCTGGACTATCCTACTATGGATACTAATAGGTGTTCTAATTTAACTAGTGAAACATAAACTGACTTGTAAAGTGAAAAGTATCTCCCTTATACCCACCCTACCCAAAGAAGCATTGATTTAAATGCTGCATATATGGATAGCTGAGCCTCTCCCACTTACCCAGCTTTGTGCTTAAGCTAATGGACAACAACTGGGGGCCTGAGGACCCAGAGTAGGGGGCTGGGTGAGCTTTGGAGTGAAGGCTCAAGTTAAACCTCAACCAAGTATAGGGCATTACATTTTTATACAGAGAAGGTTAGTGGTGTATGTAATGCATTGGTCTATACTGTGTAATCTGATAAATTACACTGACAGTTAAAAAATAATTTTATGCAGCAAGGCTTCAAAACATTAGTATCAGAGATTCATGCCACAGATCACAGATTTTGTTAAACAACTTCTTTCTTACCTTCATTTAAAAAAAAATCTGTTGTTAAAATCACCCCTACCTTCCCATAGCACACATTCAGCAAACATTTATTAAGACTTGGCCCTTGGCAAGCCCTTCACTGGCCGACCCCATTCATTGGATGTTCAGTGATAGCCACCCTCTTGGCTTCCTTGGAATGCACAGGTCACCTCTGTACCATTCTTTATTCCACCGCTGTGGGAAAACAGGGCAACTACATTTTTTTGCAAATTCTTTTCAGAGTGCCAGAGGTTGTATTACTTAAAGTATCCCTGTGATGACTCCTTTAATAAAATGAATATTTAAAGCCCCATGACAAGTTGTATAAACTCCAGTTTTCACCTCTCCTATTTACTTGAAGTGGAGGCAGAACATTCTTTGCCTCCACATCCTGGTTGCAGTGATTTCTCAGCTGTTCCACTGTGTGCCCTACTGGCTTCCCTATGAAAGGTGTAAATTAGTTGAACGTAGGCACCTAACCTTCCTTTCCATTACAAATTTGGGGTAACACCTGATAGCTAGTAGACGCTTGGTGTTTGAAAGAACAAATGTTATCACAGGAGTTTTCATTAACCTCACTCAAAGAGCTTTTTTTTTGGTTTTGTTTTTTTGTTGGTTTTACCATCCCTTCTTCAAGCATCATTTTTTAGGCCCAAGTCCTGTGGGAGCTCTGCCCTGTCTCTCCAGCCTCTGGTGACATGTCCTGCCTACTCCCCACACTCCCTGTCTAGACACTGTGACATTTGCTTATGTTGCACTCAATTTAGCACTTTGTCATGTCCTGGTTTAGATTGTTTTCACTTGTTGCACTTTGGACATGAGCTGCCTAAAGAGAATATAGACTTTTTGTAGAAAGTTTCACATGGGGCATGTGCTCAGGCAACACTTGTTGAATTCAGCTGAATATCCTGACACTGAAATGAGTCACTTCTTCCAGACCCTCATGCCAGTGTTTCCTCTCTATTTCAGGTGCCGAGCCCCTTTTCCACGACCTGGATAGCGACGACACCTCCCTCAGTAACCTGGGTGACTGTTTCCTAGCAACCTCAGAAGCTGGGCCTCTGCAGTCCAGAGTGGGAAACCCCATTGACCACCTGTACTCCATGCAGAATTCTTACTTCACCTCTTGAGTCTTCCCCTAGAGTCCTGTGACTAGGCTCCCATATGGAACAACCATATTCTGTGAGGGGTCACTGGCTTTGGGACAGGGAGGCCAGGGAAGAGGTGGGTTGGGGAGGGAGTTTTGTTGGGGATGCTGTTGTATAATGATACGGTGTAGCTCAGCATTTCCAAAGACTGAATACATTATGGATTGCATAGTTTAATGTTTCTAATAAGAGTCTTAGCGTTAGATATGAAGATGTGTTTATCATTAAGGACAGGGACTTTTAATATAGACATTCTCATGCAAACTAGATACTTAGGGACTCCTAACAACTTCCCACCATGTCGGGGAAGCTCTTGTCAAGAGGTGCATATGTCTATCCATCTACTCACCCATAGACAGAAGGACAGACAGATAGATGTGTGTGTGAGTGTGTAACCTTTCATATTTTACCCTCAAAGTTTATTCCTAATTATAACAGACACCAACTGTACAGCAAAAGTAACTTTATTTTCAGTGTGAACTATATTTAAGGAAATGCTTGATGCACTTAAGTTATAAAATGAGATAATTTACTTTTATAAACTTTATTTTTAGTTTGACGAGACTTGTCAGCAGGGCAGAGAGGGCTGCTCCACCTAGCCCCATAGCTTTGAGTGCTTGGGTTCATTCTGTTTTCAGAGTGTCTTTCAGGTCTGGAAAGCAATTCTGTGTGGCTGACGGTGTTCTCTCTTGCATTCTTGCTTCCTTTGGGGTTGAATCACTGGGCAGGGGTGGGACAGAATAATCCCTGATCATGTTCTGAGAAAATGTAAAGCCCAGACTCCTGGGCTTACTTTTAAATTCTGACAAGTGGTTGTTAGGCAGTGCTCGGAAGGTTGGTTCAGCTCTTGAGCTTCAGCATCTGCAAGTGTGGATGAGGCTAATAGTATGTACCTACCTCACTGGGAAACACCAAGGCTTAATTCATTCCCAGGACACATGAGCAGGGCTGAGACTAATATCTGATATTTGTTTAAGATACAACCAGGCCACTCACTTGGCAAAGGAGAGTACATAGGGTTGCAGAGCAGGAGGGCTCCCGAACTCTCGAGGGCAGTTTTGCCTGCTGAAGTCCCTCTGCAAAGCCTGTGCTGGAGGAGACACCAGCTCAGAGCAGCTCAGAGGGATCCCAGAGTCCTGGAGTGGGGAGGAGGCGAAGGCTGAGGGGATAGAAGAGGGCCTGGTGGTGTTCTAGAGCAGGGGTGGGCAAACTGCTGCCTGCAGGCCTGCTTTCTGTGGCTTGCCAGCCAAGAATGGTTTTTACTTTTTTTTGAGGTCATTAAAAAAAAAGGAGAAGAAGAATATATAACAGGCTGCCTGTGGCCTGGAAAGCCTGAAATATTTGCTATCTGTATTGTCTGGCCCTTACAGAAAAGTTTGGGGCCCCTTGCTTTAGAGGGTCTGTTTCTAAAGAACCTCATGGAGCTCATAGAGGCAGAAGGGTCCAGTGGAAACCCTTGGCTCTTCCTTCCAACTCACTCTTCTGATCCTCAGCACAGAAGACCCAGCAGCCATTGTACATGGAGACAGTTCCACACCCTGGTCTCCAGTTGTGGTGCTAGGATGGGATCGTTCTGTGCTAGGAAGCCTCCTGGGAAACCAGAATGAGTTGGTGGGGAAGACAGAGGGTCACTATGGACCTATCCGGGAGGGGCCAGGACAGGCTTGGCCTCACTTCTGGGGACATCATTGGAGACTTGAACACAGAGACACGTCCCTATCACTCTGGCAAGGCCAGAGGGAACATGTCCCCTTATGGTAGAGTCTATGTCGTGTGATTTTTTGTGCTCTTGTTTATAATTTATGCAAACCACCAAGAAACCCAAACCAGTCTGATGAGTGAAAATTATGCAGATACTGTATGGCTCCACAGGTTTCTGTGGTAAAGACCAGTTGGAGAATGTAGCAGATACTATGTGAGTGAAAATGAATAGAGATCCTTATTCCACTCCTTAATGGCATACCAAGATGAAATTAAAAATCTCCTACAAATGAGCTGTTGTTTATTCAGGGATTGGATGGTGGGTGGGGAACCAGGGGGGCATGGGAGTTTTGTCTACATGGCCATGGGGATGAGCTTATGGCAAAGCTTTGAATGAATGGAAAGGATGACTACAGCAAAACATAAGGAGAAAAGGGTCTTCAACTTCTTGCCAAGATGGACAAAGACCCCAGTTTTGACCCCACAGAAGGAGGCAGTAGGAGCTTTCCATCACCACCATCAAGTTCCCTCAGGGCACAGCAGTTTGTGACATGTGATGAGGGAACACTTGCTTGGAAATCAGAACAGAGTGACAGGGCAGGAGAAGGATTTCTCATGCAAGACTGAAGGCAGATGCCTAGCCAGGATGGGAGAGCCAGGCAGCAGACAGTGGCTCCCTGACAGAGTCTCCCAAAGTTATCAACAATTTTCAATGTGATATATGGTGGGCAAATAGGACTATGGAGAAAAGAAGTCAGGAAGCAGTATGGATGTAAGACCAGGAGACATACTCACAGGGGAGGATTGTTTTTTGTCTGTTTTCTCCCCCACTTGCAATTGTTCAAAGCCTGCAACCCCCACCTCTGGCTCACTCACCATATGTTAGAAGCTGGCTCTTCCTCTTGCTGAGGGCCTGGAAGGAGATAGATGTGTATTATAAGGCCAGGTTGACAGGAGGAGCCCACTGAGGAGGCCTTATCTCAGACCGGCCTCCACTGGGCTGACCTTAGTTCCTAACTCCAGCTTCCTGGGAAAGCCTAGGCACAAGCCCTTTACCCCTCATATTTGCCTAGTGAGCAACGACCTGACCTTCAGAATCAGCATACTTGGCCTTCTCAAGCCTACAAGGCTGGATTAGGTGCCTATATGGACTACTTGGACTAATGCTACCTGCTGCAACAAATAAACCTCCAAATATTATAGTAGCTCGAACACAATAGAAATTTATATTTTTACTCACATAGAAGACCTGGGAAGGAGTTTGGGTTAGAAGCACACCTCTCTTTCATGCACAGTGAAGGCTCTGCTCCTGGCTTCCAGGCTTTCACTGGGGATCAGTTGTCTCCATTCATCTTTTCCCCTTCCCACTGGAAGTGGATGAGTCTAGATCGAATTCCCAGCTCCTGGACTTACTAGCTATGTGGTCTTGGGCAGGTTCCTTCACTTTGCTGAGTTGATTCCTCAGGGATGGTACTTGTTTCTACCTCAGGGGGGTTTGTGAGCACGGGTGAGATAATATGTGTGAAGCACTTAGCCCCGCGCTGGGAGTATAGTAAGGACCAGATGAGTGTTAGCTGCTGCACCGTGGGCCAGACCAGCTCTTGGAGTTTGGTCATTGATGAAAGGCTGCTAGAAGTCTCAGACCCTATTTGAGGAAAAAGAAGAACACATCCTGGTTCACCTGAACTCAGAAGGCATCACTTCTCATCATCACCTCCTTAAATCTCAGCATGTCTTCCAGAGCCTGAGCCAGAATTGTGGGGGAGTGTCTGCTGTGTTGTTTTAAAGCATGCAGATAAAATTCCAATTATGACGACACATTCAGAACTCTAACCCCCAAGGAGGAGCAGTCAGGTCCTAGGAAATTCCCCCAGCCACCTATTGTCACCTGCTTTTCATGACCTGCATGATGGGGAAGGCCTTCGGGCTAGGCTCAGAGTGGAAAGCCTGGATCCACAGGTTGAGCCTTCACACCTCAAAGGACCTGTGCCTAGGCTGTCTCTTAAGAAAATTGAGTTCACCTAAAATGAATCAAAAATGGGAAGAAAATGGAGTTAATTTGTCAGTTCCAAACTTAAAGACAAAATAAAATTTAACTGAATTGCAAATGAAATCTAAGTTTGTCTATCTATCTCTTTCACTCTTTTTCTTTCTCCGTCTAAATCAATTTAAACTAGGATGAAACCTATTAATAATATGACTTAACAAGAATAAAACTGTACCTTCAAGAATTAAAACTGAAACATCACTGCTTCCCTGAATCCCTTTATTTGGCATGTTTCAATATTATGTTCAGTGACAAGGTGAGGGCTATCGTTAGGGCTCAAAAGAAGGCCTTGAGATTTTTTTATGCTAAAAGTATATGCCTTCTACACATGGATGATGAGGAGATTACCTGGCTTTGAAGTTCCCAAATGTATAACCTTAACAAGATGCTGAGCCTTCATTTTTTCATCTCTAAAATCACAATGACACTTGCCTCTCTTATAAGTTGGCTGCTGCATACAAAAAAAAAAAAAAAAAAGAATTAGGACAGAGCTCTATAAACTTTGAAGTGCCATACAAATGGAAGGGCTTGTTATTATTTTGTCCCAGGAGACACATGCAGATTAGCCATGTGGGGTGCATAGCATCTGCATAAGCAATGCTCCTGCTTGGGTAGATGCCCACAGCAAGGAAGGGATGCCCCAGATCAGAGTGTGAATAACTTATTTCCTCTCCCAGCAGCTGTGGATGACTGCTGCCACCATCTTATGGGCCTTCTACCCTCCAGGGGAGGGTTCTGGGGAAAAGCGCAGCATGGCCCAGCCTCTAGTGGATGGGGCATTGGCTAGTCTGCACTACTTTTAACCTCTTTCCTGCCACTCCATGTGCCAGGGAAGGGAAAGATGGAGCCTGCCCCTGATTTGTGGTTGGAAGGACCTACTCTAGATACTTGTGCAGCTGACCTAATTTTTCTGGCCCTTTTAGAACTTATTCATTTCTTCACTCATGTCATCCATTCAATAAATATTTCCTAAGCATTTAGAATATGTCAGGCTCTGGAATATGTAACAGAAACACAGAAGTGAGCAGAAAGACATTGGCCCTGCCCTCATAGAGTTTACAACTTATGGGAGAAATGTCCATTAATTGAAAACTCAAATTTAACTTGCACTGTATTATTCACAAAGGAGAACACATAGAGCTGTAAGAAAGTAGAATAGAGGGAGGCTTGACCTAGGAAGGTCAGAAAAGATTTCTCTGAGCAAGTGGTGACAGAGCTGAGATTTCATTTCTCTCTCCCAGTGCCCTCCCTCCATCCGGGAGTAATTCTGTTTCCCTTTTCTGTAAGATCTTGTTCTAATTGCCATTGGTAGAAAGAATCTGATAAACTGATGCTCTCCAAGGTGTTCACTGATAAGGTCTAAAGAAATCACTTATACTATCTTATAATGCAAAATATCTTCAGAATTAAAGGAATGGGCCACTGTCACTCAATCAACATATGTTTATTAAGCCCTGTAGTGGATATTTACTGCTTTCTGACCACCCAGCATCCATTCACCCTACTTTTGATAACGTCAGTCTGATTTCCTTTGGGGAGTTGACCTTCCTCCATTGTGTATAGGTAGTCCTTGTGGGACTATGAATCAAGGTGATCTGGTCTGCTGTAACCAAGGAGTGGGAGCATATACCCGAAGGTTGGCCAACCAGTCTCTCCCAGAACGTGAATCTCATGGAATAGCACAACATTGGAAACTTGGATGTAGTTCATTTCTGGCAGTGCACATGACAATCTGGTCAAACAGTTCTTGCCCCCTGGACCCCAGAGCTGCCCTGCACCCCGTCTGTTTCCAAGACTGGTCTGGACTCCAGACACACTTTGATTCTGTGAGCAAACTGCTCTGCTATTACAATAAAGACTATTTTTTGCTCAAGTTAGCAAGAGCTGTTGGCTTCTATTGCTTACAGTAAAAAAACACAAAACAAAACAAAAACTTGGACAGAAACTACAGACATATTATTTGTGTGATGTTTGTCTTATGCCAAGGGTGTGTGTGTGTGTGTGTGTATTCCTTAACATAGCCGTTTGGATTAGGTTACGCAGGTCTTCTTGTATTTTATACATGAGAAATCTGAAGCTCAGAGAAGTTAAGTTTCTTGCCCAGGGTTACAGACCTAGTTAGGGTCAGAGCTGAGTTTCTGATTAATTTCTCTTGGCTCATGGTCTTATGCTAATTCCCCCAACCCTGACTTCCAAGTCGCCAGGTACATAGAAGTTTTAGGAGCATATGTATGCCTAGGTACTCTGAAAGGTGCAAAGAAGTCATGATAGTTTTCCTGCCTCCAAGGAGCTTACAATCTAGTTGAAGGTGAAAGACATGCATGTGAGCTAAACACATATGTCTATGTATGCCAAGAGTCAGGTGACTAGTATAGATAATGCGAGCTATGGGAGTTCAGAAAAGAGAGCTGTTATTGGGACAAAGGAAGGGAAGAGGAGGCTTTTCCAAGAAGGTGGGGCTTGAACTGAGCCTTCAAAGGTGGGTAGAATTTAGGCAGAGAAGGGGAGGGAGGGCATTCCAAACGATAGGACCAGTGTAGGTAAAAGTATGGAGGAAAGGTTGCAAGGCATATTTATGAGTGAGTATACGGAGACCATTCTGGTTGGAGTGGTGGGTTGACTAATGGTAGAATTTGAGTCAGTGAGTGAAGCTGATGATGAAGGTGTTGGTGACAGGAGCATGTTACCAGTAATTTCCTAATATAGATAAAAGGTAATGTGTTTCAAGGTGCAGCTGAGGCTGCTAGTCATTCCTCATAATCTATTCTCGTCTAAAATAAGACCCTCTATTTTTAGCTGGCAGAAGCAAAAGGGTCATATGGCACCTTTTAGGTACCTTCCTTAAAAAACAGCCGGCAAGTGTTCTTCTTTTCCTCTTCTGTGTCACTTCTGTCTTCCTGGGTGGAGTGCAGATGTGATGGCTGGAGCTGGAGCAACTGTATCAGGCCATGAGTTGATCTCGTGAATGGAGGCCCCATGTGGTGAAACAAGGTAGAAAGAAGCCTGGATTCCTGAGAACTTCTGGGAGCCAAGTTGCCATTCCAGTCCTGCATTCTGATTTACATATACAGTCTGCCTGTCTTATCCATGGGTTCCACATTCATGGATTAAAACAATCACAGATTGAAAATATTTAGAAAAAATGTGTCTGTACTGAGCATGTACAGACGTTTTTCTTGTCCTTGTTCTTTAAACAATACAGTGTAACAACTATCTGTATAGCATTTACATTGTTAGGTATTATAAGTAATTTAGAGATGATTTAAAGTATACAAGAGGATGTACAGAGGTTATATGCAAATACTATAATATTTTATATAAGGGAATCGAGCATATATGGATTTTGGTAACCTCAGAGAGTCCTGGAACCAGTCTCCTACAGATATTGAGAAACAGCTGTATATGAGACATAAACTTACTTCTTTTTTTAACTTACAGTTATTTGTGTTTCTTTTTTTTTTTTTTTTTTTTTTTTGAGACGGAGTCTCGCTCTGTCGCCCGGGCTGGAGTGCAGTGGCCGGTTCTCAGCTCACTGCAAGCTCCGCCTCCCGGGTTCACGCCATTCTCCTGCCTCAGCCTCCCGAGTAGCTGGGACTACAGGCGCCCGCCACCTCGCCCGGCTAGTTTTTTTGTATTTTTTTAGTAGAGATGGGGTTTCACCGTGTTAGCCAGGATGGTCTCGATCTCCTGACCTCTGATCCGCCCGTCTCGGCCTCCCAAAGTGCTGGGATTACAGGCTTGAGCCACCGCACCCGGCCAGTTATTTGTGTTTCTTTGACTCATAGCCAAACCTAATCTTAACTGATATACAAAGACCAACCCAGTTTGGAAGAACTCTAAGCCCATTTTGTTTCCTTATGCTACTAAGTTAATACTGAAAAGTTCAGACAATATATTCTTGGGTAAAGGGAATTAACTGAGGCAAGGCAGATATAGGATGGAATGATTGTCTTGTGACTTTAGAATACACAGATGATCTAAAAAGCACAGATCTTACAGCTGGGTCCTCTCGTCGCTTAAAGAAAGGGAGATCAAGGTGGTTTGTTTCCTTGCCCACTCCATCTCAACAAACTTCTCTGTCTCCCTATTTGGGCATCGTCATCCAATGAGGAATTTCATTAAATTACTCAGCCTCCTAAAGGAGAATGAACAGGCAATTCTGCACATTGTTTCCTACAGACCCTAGTTCTAGCCACCAGTGCAACTTTAAAGATCACGATATTAATATACACATATATATACATGTGTTTGTATGCACACATATGCCTGCATACACATATGTATGTACACAAACACATATTTACAAGGCGGTTTGACTAGAAGTCAGAATCCCTTGGCTGGCCAGTTGCTTTCCCTTAACTTTGGCTCTGTGTTATAATTTGAACAAAGTCTGAGAATGGTTGTAGATCCAGGAGAGATGGGAGTTAAGGAGACTCAAATGTTCTTTTCATCTCTTATAATAAGAAGACTGCTTCTTCCAACCATCTGATATAATCTGGGGGAGAAAGCAGAAACGAGGAGCCTGAAATATTACTCTAAGTAAGTTTGCTCCTATTCTGAAGTAGGAACAAGAACTTAGAGACACCATAGCACCCGACCTACCCCATTCCACCTTGAACGACAGACACGCCTGAGGAGAGGACCAATTTGATCGTATCAGGAGAGGATTAAGGTATTTGGGAAGCCAAGTGGATTGAATTTGTTGCAAGTCATACATCATGCCAATGACCAGCTGGGTATTGACTTTAGAGAGGAGGCTTCACTCTTCTGAGGTCATGACTCTGTATGAGTTCTGCTAGAGAAACACTCCTGGCCTTTCTCCTCATGCCTAACTGGCTTCTCCTCATGGGAAGAGGATGAAGTATCTGATGGATGGTTGGGGAGAAGAAGCTAAGCATGCCTGGCTCAGTCCTGTGGGGCCTGTGGGTAACTGGTGTCTTTCTGTGACCTGGACTCAGCATATGGGTGTTCTTGGTTCATACATGTGGAAGATTACTGAGGCAGAAACACAATCTGAGGGAGAATTCCATTCAAAGAGATTGCATTAGGGATCCTGACTGTGGCTACAGATTTAAGCTTCATCCCTTAGATATACGAATAAAGCTGATTTTTTAAAAAATCCAAATTTGGCCAATTTCTTTGAGTATTTACCAGTTAGTTGCAATCTGGGAAGGAAAGGCATTTATGTTATGTATTTGTTTTCTAAAATTCCAACAACTGAATGCTCTTTAGGCACACCATAAAATGTTCTGCACTTGTATGGCCGATCTGTATTTATTCATTCATCCACTCAATATTCAAGACAAACTTTTTAAGAACTATCTCTGTGCCAGTCACTATGAGTATAATTTAGTTTTGAAACAGCTTTGTAAAAAATAATTATTTTCTGTATGGCAACCTAGTGTCCAGTTTCATCAAGGTTGGGTTTCCCTCTCCAACCTCGTGGCCACTTACAGTTTTGGGTCTTGGGTAAGGCCAAGGTGGTGGTGGAGTTAGAGAAAGGGACTCATCAGTTACTGGCTCTCTGCCATCACCTTGAGGTACTTTCACCACAGTCAATGCCATCAATGTCCTTGTGCATAACTGCTGTGGTCCTGCTGCAAACCTGGGCATGCTGTGAAGTCATTTCTCTTAAGTCTTCTGACAGCCTTAGCAGGAAGCCTGAGTAGGTTCTCATCCTTTCTCCTTCTTCCTCTAATCAAGTCAGGAATCCCTTTTTAACAGGGAAAAAGCTTTTCTTCATTATATTTCTGACCAAAACTTTTTTTTCTATATCTTGATCCTCACTCATTTGTCTCTATTTAATTCTCCTATGATAAAATAATATTTTAGAGGCTATATGTTTGCCTGTCACCCTAGGTTCTGAAAATTATCTTACATAGTATCATTCTAGCTGGGGAGACAATATTTGTAAAAGGATTGTTAGAATTGGGCTTTTAATGAAAGTACATGCAGAATTCCAAAGAGGCAAAGAGGGGAAAGGGGTTAGGAATAAAATCATGGTGGAGGTGATATTTAACCTGGGCCTGGAAAGATGAGAATGCCAGGAATGCAAGGTGGAGTAGGACAATCCAGAAAGAGGAAATCATTAGAGTATGAGCAAAACACACTGTTTATGGGGAAGACAGCCCCTGTGACTGGAACACTGGAGGCATGAGGAAGAGGGGTTGAGAAATGACAGGCATGAGGCCATGAAATTAGGGCTGTATTGATTGGGAAGGATGGCAGCGGCCTCCCTAACAGATTGGACTTCACCCACTGGGCATCAGAAATTATTCAATTCAACAAATCTTTATTGAGCGTCTGCCAGAAGTAGGCACTACTATGAGATGTGATAAAGACAGACACAGCTTCTATCCTCAGAAAGCTTAAAGGTTAGTAAGGAGATAAGGCATATTATTAAATATTTATAGCATATACATTTAACAAAATATATAAGACTAACAATCTATATAAGACAAACAAATACAAAACAAAATACAGTCAGTAGTATAACAGAGACTTAAGTATAAATCCCAGCAAGTCTAGGTTCCAACATGTCAGCCAACTGGATACTATAACCTCCAGCAGTCAAATATTTGCAACAACTAGGGTTCAAACCCATGAAGTCACTCCTAATCCCCCTCTCCACTGTGCCTCTTTGGATTACATTTTTTTGGATTAAAATTTTCACCTTTCATCAGAACTTGGCCAATGGATAAACCAACACAACTTAGAAATGGCTTCAGTTATTTCATTTCTCATGATGTTGAGATGGGAAACCAGCATGGGAAGAGTGCATACTTAAGGTATAATTCTGCCACTGAGTGCCACACTTTCTTTCCCTCTCTGATTTTTCCTTATCAGTGAATGTGCATAAAGATGCCTGCTAGCCAGATTGGTATGAGGAATAGAAGTGCAAAATCAGTAGCTGCTTGGAATGTGGTGGCAAATATTATAGTCACTCTGGATGCAAAGCAATGCCCTGGTGGAGAGCAATAGGAATGGGAATGGGAATGGGGATAAAAGGGTACTCATTTCAGGAATCATTCAGCAGCAAAAGTCACAGGACTTGATCACTGATCAGACAAGGGAAGTAGAGAGGGGGAGAGCTAACGACATTTTGAGCCTGAGTAACTGGGAACACGGCAGTGCCAAACACTTCTAGCTACTTTGAAATACACAGTACATTGTTGTTAACTGTAGTCACCTTACTCTGTCATTGGACATTGGAACTTACTCCTTCTAACTAACTGGGTGTGTTTGTACCCATTACCCAACCTCTCTTCATTCCCCTTCACACATGCATTCTATGCATGTTACAACATACCACACATATCCCATAAAAATGTGCGAATATTATATATCAATTAAAAAATTTAAAAAAAGACCATGGCGAAAAAGCAAACACAACTCAAAAAGTCCCTTTTCTTCTATCCAGTAGGTGCTACTCTAGCTATTAGCTACATAAAATGTGGAGCTAGCACTTTGCATTCCAATCCTGGTTCTGTTCCTTAAATAGAATATAAATTTGGACAAGTTACTAAATCTTTCTAAGCCTCGTTTTCTTTATAGTAAATAATAAATGTTAACTATCTGTGTCTTTCCCTTGTATAACAGAAAAATAATGAGGGAATACTGAGTACGTCCTGCCACATCCTGTCTTCCTTTCACAAATACAAACACAACACAGAAGTGGGTGTGAATCAGCCCTATGGGATGTCAGGCATGTGCCCGGATTCAGCCTGGCGAGGGGAGCTCCCCAGAGTGAGTTGTCTAAGGACAACTCCAGGCCTGCCATTATTCCAGAGCTGCTAATGAGCAGGAGGCTGGGGAGACTCAGAGATGAGGGGTCTTCTTTGTGAAAAGGTTTGCAGGGAGAATGAAAGTCTGCTCAGGTGCAGGAGGGTGAGGAGTGGAGAACAGATGGATTGGGATTGACCTTCCTGGAAGAATTGGAACAGTCCATCAACAACCTCTCCTTTGTCCTCAGATGTTGCCTGATAACCAGCCTGAGATTTGATTGGAGATTGCCTTTTAGGTGAGGAGTTCCACGTGATGTTATCAGGAGACGGAAAGAACTTGCTCTGAGTGATCTTACATTAATTACCTTGCTTTGCAAAAGCAGGCAGAGGACCTGTGGCTTGGAGTTAAATGGTGAAGTTTTTGGCCAAGTGAGTAGGATAATAGAGAAGAGGGCTGACTGGAACCAGAACTCTGCTAAGCTGAATGGAAGATGGTGAGCTGAGGCTGGATCCACAGTATCCAACAGGAATATGATGTCAGCCACCTATGTAATTTATAATTTTCCAATAGTCGTGTGAAAAAGATAAAAAGAAATGGATATTAATTTTAATAATATTTATTATTAAACCAAATATATCCCTTAAACTGTTTTTCAACATATCCTACTAGTCACATTTAGGTCACTACCTACTGTGCTAGACTGTACACATTTAGACAACTTGCGACACAGAATTTGTTTCTTTCTTTCTTTCTTTCTTTTTTTTTTTTTGAGATGCGGAGTTTCACTCTTGTTGACCAGGCTGGAGTGCAATAGCACAATTTCGGCTCATTGTAACCTCTGCCTCATGGGTTCAAGCAATTCTCCTGCCTCAGCCTCCCAAGTAGCTGGGATTACAGGCATGTGCCACCAGGTCCAGCTAATTTTTGTATTTTTAGTAGAGACAGGGTTTCACCACGTTGGTCAGGCTTGTCTTGAACTCCTGACCTCAGGTGATCCACCCACTTCAGTCTCCCAAAGTGCTGGGATTACAGGCATGAGCCACTTCACCCAGCCTGGGACACAGAATTTCAAACACTGGGTCAGTGACCAAAAGGAAGTTGTTGTAGTTTTAGCTTGAAATATCTGAACAGATGGCTCAATTGCAACTAAAATTTATTAGCATTTAACTCCCTTTTACTGGCCAAGTGTACCATAAATTGAATTCTCTTTCTTGTGTCATCTCACGTTTCTTCTTTCTCTCCTTTTACTGTCATACCTGCCAGCAAGAAAATGCTAAAAGAATGAGAACATGGACTTGGTCAAGTTTGTGCATCATTATTCAAGAAGAATTATGGCAAAGAGTTCTTGAATATGGGTAAATCTGACCACTAGCCTGCATAAAATATTTCCTACATTTCATTACCTACAGTAGCTGTCTACACTCTTTGAATTCACTGGATAATTGCATTTGCACTGTCCTATTTATGTCCCATGATTAGGGCTAAATTTAGATGCAACTGACTGCTCTATATGAACTGACTCTGGATGTTCTTAACCACAGAAGGCAGGTTAGGGGCAAACATAAAGGTGACTAGTTATTTCATGCTGGACCATACCATTCACATTATCATCTTTCCCCCAGTGCCTAGCACAGTGCCTGACATGTAGTAGACATTTGAAAAATATTTACAGAATGATACTAAATGTCCAAGAGGTAAACGCCTGACTTTTGCTCCTGTAAAGGAGAGGAAACAGAAACATTTACTCAGATGTAAGGCCAGCCTAGTGGCCTGGTCAGTCTCTGGAAAGGATGAGTGTCCCTGGATCAGCTGTCTATTTACTCCTTCAACACATGTACCCTGAGCAACAAATATATGCCTAGCATTGCACGCTGCACCAGAGTAGAATGATGAAGCAGACAAGTCCTTACTATTGTTCAAGAGGGAAAAAGATACAGATAGATGAACAGATAATTACAAGCACTACAAGACATGTATTCAGAACAGAAATTTGTAGAAAGAGGTATGGGATTACAGGTGAGGGTAAACTTAAATCTGGGGAGTCAGGTCATGCTTCACAGAAGATGTTTGAGCTGTGTCTTGGGAGGTAAGAGGAAGTTGGCCTGGGGACAAGGAAAGGAAGAGCATTCTAGACTTAAACATCAGCATCGTATAGATAGACAAGGGTTCCAGAAAGGTGAGAGGGTGTAGAGAGACAACAATGAGTCTGGTGTGGCTAGGCCAGTGGCTCTCAAACCTGTTTGTCTCAGATCTACTTACTCTTTCAGAAATTATTGATGACCACAAAGAACTTTTTATGTACATTGTATCTATTGGGATTTACCATTTTAGAAATTTAAACGAAGAACATTTAAAAACATTTATTTATCAATCTAAAATAACAAAAAAACCTCATTATAGGTTGGCATAAATCCCACATTTTAAAAGAAATAACTATATTATCTAAAACAAAGAATAATTTAGACTTCCATTTGTTTTCGATGCTTGCACATCTTCTTAATGTCTCGCTCAATAGAGGACAGCCAGATTCTCAGTCTGCAGCAGTCAGTCTGTTGTGGTATGTTAAATCTGGTTTCATATACATCAATGACATGTATATGTAGGGAGTAGTATTTTAGTAGCCACTTTTTAAGGTTATGTGGATATTCTTCTTTCATATTACACCCCAAACTGAAAAGTTGTAGTTTCTTAAAACTTATTTGAATGTGAAACGATGTTCTCTGTTACATTAAAGTACATCAGTACCCGTTTCCTAGATCTTGGCTTCTAATATAATTTTCTAATATGAAAGGAACTGGGGCTCCTGGGAGAAATGGCTGATTCTTGTGGGAATGGAGCCTGAAATATACAAGACAAACCTGGAGCATCTTGTTGTCCAGAAAGTAAGGAGGTGTTCAAACGCCACCCCCACAACTCACAACAATGTGGGTATGCAAAGGCAGGGGCACAGGAATCAACTGAAACAGCTGCCAATGGTCAAAGCTCGAACAACTTAAGCAATACAATTAATAAGGTATTATTGAGTTAGAGCCTAAAATATAAAATATCCATAAATCCACATTGATATAAATGAATGATTATATTAATAAATAGGAGAGATGAGATAACTCTTCTGTGTGAATTCCAAATAATTTATATGCATAGTGCACCTTCAAGTAGGCGGAGCCTAACTTCCGACTCCTTAAATGTGAGCTGTAGTAGTGACTTTCCTCCAAAGAGCACACCACAAAAAGGGAGGAAAAAGTAACTTCACAGTGGAGAAACCTAACAAACACTACCTCAGCCAGGTGATTGAGGCCAACATCAGCAGTCGTGGATAGTATGTAGCTTTGATATGATGTAATGAAAATGACATTTTACCTATATGGTCTTCGTCTTCATCCCCAATATCATAACCCATCTAATCACAGGAAAAAAATCAGAAAAATCCAAATTAAGGTACTTTCTGCAAAATACCTGACCAGTACCCCTCAAAACTGTCAAGGTCATCAAAACAACGAAAGCCTGAGAAATTGTGAGACTGACAGGAACCTAAAGAGATGTGATAACTAGAGGTAACATTGTATCCTAGAAGAGGTCCTGGAGCAGTAAGAGGAAATTAGGTGAAAACCAAGGAAACCTGAATAAAATGCGAGCTTCAGGTAATAATAATATATCAATATTGGTTTATTAATAGTAACAAATGTATCATACTAATAAAATATGTACGGAAATTGGGTGTTGGTTATGTGGGAACTCTTTGTATTATCTTTACACATTTTTCTCTAAATCTAAAACTGTCCTAAAAAACTAAGTTCTATTTTTTAAAATCCACTGGTCAATTTTGCACTTTGGTCTCTTAATCCATGCTTGATTTTTGTAATGTTATTCATTGGTCTTTTGGAAATATTTTCACAGTTAGGTGGATCTTCCCAATTGATGACACATTGGTTGCATCATATTTTTTAAAAAATCTGTTAATGTCACCATTGAGCTCACCAGAAAAGTCTTTTAGTACTGGGGAGTTGTCATGCTCATAGGCAAATACAAGCTTCCAAAATTCTAATTTTTTTTTTGAATGCTCAAATTTTATCACTGATAACAAAAATGGTTAATTTTTTTTCTTGAAATGAGAGGCTCACTTTTCTCATTTTTGAGAAAATGTCTACAAACTATGTAAGTCTGCATGACCACAGTTGGTCAGTTATTTTTTTTTCACATAAAAATGGTGTTCCATGAAAAGTACAGAGAGTTCAGCTCTCTCCACTCAAGCAATCATACAAGTGCATGAACACAACTGACATACTTCTGTGCTTTGTGCATGCTGCTCATGTCAACATGCTAAATATTAAAAAGATGTGTTCTTAAGGTTGCGATTTAATAAAACAAATCTTTTTTTAGTGGTTCATCTATTGCATTGTTAAGTAAAAATGATTACTTTTTTAAACGAGAATGTGTGAAAGTGAAGAATGCAAGGACATGAGGCACAGCTTGGTGTTACTGTCTTAAATCATGCTTAAACCTCCAGAATTTTGCCAATTGCTGCTTTGAAGACTATTACTCAGATCTTTACCAGATGTCTCCAGCAGCAATGGGGAAGATTGACTGGAGGAGGACAGACCAGAGACAGAAGGATGGGTTGCAGTATTCCCCAGAAGAGATGGTGAGCTCTGCTGCTACTTGCCCTGGGTTTGCTTCCTGGCTAGGTCAGACCTGCCGCATGGTGCCTGCCTGTGTACCACATGGATTCCTCTGTTAGGGGGAACAAGGGTCAGTATAAGGCAAGACATGGGTTCTTGCCCTGTAAGCCTCTAGCCACAATGCCTGGTCCTTTTCCTTGGAGGAGGGCATGCTTACAGGGCCTTCATGAGTCAGTTAGTACAGGAGGAGGCTCTGCAAGCCTTCTCTAGACCCTCCTTTGAAGCCCTGCCCTGCATTCATAATAAAAGTGTTTTCTGCCTGTCCTCCACTGCAAGGGGATCAGTGGGTAAAGCTGTTCTTTTTTCATGTGCACCCTGAAGCCACAATGAACATTCTCATGGCAAATTTTATAATGCTGCTGCCAGCTTTAAATAGCTAAGGCTTCTCTTTTCCCATTTCCTCCACTTCCCTTTGCACTCCAAGTTCCAGTCCCTCCAGCACCACTTCCTCCAGCCTGCCAGACTCTCTTCTGCCTCTAGGCATTTGCATAGATTATTCGCCTTTCACCCCTTCGCTACCTTCCCATACACACACACACACACACACACACACACACACGCACACACACACACACACACACACCCCTGACTAATTTACTCATCCTTCACATTTCAGATTAGATAATACTTCCTCCAAGAAGTCTGCTGAGCCTCCTTCCATGTCTGGGGCCTCTACCCTTCTTAGAGGCTTTCAGAGCTCCCACCAGGCTATATCATAGGCTATATGGGCAGGCGGAGGGTGGGCTGGGTCTGTCTAGTTCACTTTTATATGCCCAGCTCCCAGCCAGCAACAAGCACTTACAAGCACTAATATCTGCTAAACCTCGAGGGCTCTGTCCGACTATTCTGGTGCTGCTGTGGCCTTGGCTTTATAACATGCCCTGTGGACTCAAGTCAGAAACCCAACCACAGAAACAGATTTCTATTCTCAATGGGCAGAAGAGAAGAATGGTTAGGACAATGGGTTCTGGAGTCAGGTACCACGAGTTCATAAGATAAGCTCTGTACCTCATTGTCTGCGTGAAACTCCTTGTGCCTCTGTAGAATGGGTATAATATCAGTCCCTACACCTAAGGCAGTTGAAATAATTAAGGATGCCATGCATGTAGAGAACTTGGCACATATAATCATACAGTAATATGGGGTTCTTATTATTTTATCATTGCTACTGTTATCTCTCACCACTGTCTCTTTGATCGTTCAGTTTGGCCAATACTGACTCTACCCTCCAAATGGCTCTAAATCCCACACTCCTGGGGACTTTTGGCTACAGCTGTTGCTGCTGCCACTCACTCTGCAACCTGAGTCTCATTGACCTAGAAGCCTCTCGGCAGTGTTCCAACTCCTGGCCTTTTGGGTGTGAAGCACGTGTGCTGGCCTGGGACAGGTGCTAGGCGGTAGAGGGAAGGATGTTGGTGCTAGAACTCCCAGCAGAGGCTCTGCTCAGGAGTTGATGGCAGGCAGGCCCGTTGGCGGCAAGTGAGCTTCTCCTGCAGGTGTGGCCGTGGAAGAGCTGCCCAATTTCTTCCGACCTGGGCTCTGATACATGGCTGGAAAGACTTGAGACATGGACATGGCTCTTCTGTCCCTCTGTCCTAGTGGTCCACTTGCCTGCTGGGTGCAGCTAGGCTCAGATTGGACAGGATTCCTAAACCTCCAACCTTTTAGACTGGGAGTGGGGAGGGGGGAACTGATGAGAAGGTGGGGAGTAAGGGGAGGGGGATATGACTGAGTGAGTGGCACAGGGGAAGGCCTTTCTCCTAAGGTGAAGAATGGGTTTGGATTCCAGCCTGCCCTCTAGCCCCTGGGGCCCTCTCAATTTCTTGACCTCTCAATTTCATTCCTGACCCAGCTGTGCCCCCTGCGGTAAGCAGGTCATCTTCACCTCATCACAGTCTTCATTCACACCCATTCAGCAACACAGGACCTGTGCTGCTCCGTGAGGCAGGTGAAGCTTATTGTCAACACCCTTTCTGTATCCTTATCTCTGATTGCAGGAGAAAGACTGTCTGCCATTTGAGGGGTTTCAGGCAATCGCCAGGAGGAGTGGGAGGGGTTTACAGCCCCACGGCCCTTTGGAGGCCAATGATCCAGAAACTTATTTACAAGGAGGTCTAAGACCTTGGAGCCAAAACATTTGGGGAACAACATTTGCATAAAACTTTAACAGGTGACCAACCATTTTCCAAGCATTGTTGCACTTGAACCTCACTGCCACACTGATATAGGGCATGTTCCCCTTTAGACCCCAAGAAAACAGATTCCCAGCACTTAGTTGACTTGCTCAAGGTTACAACGCTTGGAGCCTTTACTCACTCACAGGACTTGCGACTCTGCAGACTACGCAATAGGGATTTAAAAGCTTCAAATATGTAAACACCGTGGACGTGGCCTCCCTCCCTCCCTCCCTCCCTCCCTCCCTCCCTCCCTTCCTTCCTTCCTTCCTTCCTTCCTTCCTTCCTTCCTTCCTTCCTTCCTTCTAGTATATGTTAAGTGCCAGGCATCATAGATTCTGAAGATATAATAGGGAGAAAGGCAACATCCCTGTAGTGGAGTTTACCTTGCAGAAGTTCTTCCTATTGGAGGGAACCACTAGAAAATTTCTTTTGTCAGTCCTAGTTCCTCATGCATCTGCAGCTGTGTACACAGAACTATCTCCACTTAGTAACCTCCTTGTGACCTAAATTAGTTGAGGGCAGTAGTCTTTAAATTAAGCACAGACCATGTTATCACATTTAGAACTTACTTTAAAAATTAAAAATAATTCATCATAGATAACATGATAGTATACTGTATGTATGTATTTTATATATGTATTCTTTTAAGACTTTTCACTCAGCATTTGTCTTCCTGAGTTTCATCCCTATAGTCACATGTAGCTGTAGTTTATTCATTTCCGCTGCTGAAGAGTTTTGCACTATAAAAATAGACCATACTATTTTTATTCATTCTATTGAGGGACATTTAGCTTGTTTCTGATTCAGGGCTATTATGAAGTAAGGTTGCCATGAACATTTTTGTATGTTTCCTGGTGCACATATGCGAGAGCATTTTGTAAACTGTGGACGATGGGTCACTTCCTGATTAGCATTTTAAAAAATGGATTTAAATAAAGTTGAATGTATTGGAATGTGCCTCACATAGAAAAATACATATTTTTAAAGGGCAAGAGCCGTTTTCTGAAACCTTTGTTAGAGTTATCTTTAGATCTCTTTATGAACATACCCGCACTCACATGTGTGCGTACACATACACAGACACACACACCTCACTCTTCACATCACATACATTTCAGGGCTGTGGCTGCAATGTGAGCAGTCCCTCCTACAGTTGCATGGTGTGCCTGTAGTGCATATCTCAGTGAGTGCCTGTGTGAATGTACACATGTGCTTGGTCCCAGTGTACAATGTATTTTTTTTAAATGTTTTTACTGCGGGTGAAGCCCAAAGACTTTAAAACTCTTAAGTATATGCAAATGAAATTGCAAAGTCATAGAAAATATGTATTTTCAACTTTACTAATGTGAAAATATTTTCCAATGTGGCTATACATGCTGTATTAGTCTGTTTTCATGCTGCTGATAATGACATACCCACGACTGGGCAAAATTACAAAAGAAGGACGTTTAATTGGACTCACAGTTCCACATGGCTGAGGAGACCTCATAATCATGATGGAAGGCAAGGTGGAGCAAGTCACATCTGATGTGGATGGTGGCAGGCAAAGAGAGTTTGTGCAGGGAAACTCCCCCTTATGATACTGTCAGATCTCATGAGAATTATTTACTATTACAAGAACACATGGGAAAGATCAGCCCCTATATTTCAGTCATCTCCCATCAGGTCCCCGCCACAATGCAGGAATTATGGGAGCTATAAGATGAGATATGGTTTGGACACAGAGTCAAACCATGTTATTCTGCCCTGGCCCCTCCCAAATCTCATATCTTCACATTTCAAAACCAATCATGCCTTCCCAAGAGTCCCTCAAACTCTCAACTCATTTCAGCATAAACCCAAAGGTCCAAGTCCAAAGTCTTATCTGAGACAAGGAAGTCCGTTCTGCCTATGCGCCTATAAAATCAAAAGCAAGTTAATTACTTCCTAGATACAATGGGGGTACACCCATTCCAAATGGAAGAAATTGGCCAAAACAAAGAGGTTACAGGCCCCATACAAGTACAAAATCCAGCAGGGCAGTCAAACCTTAAAGTTCCAAAATGATCTCCTTTGACTCCAAGTCTCATGTCCGGGTCATGCTGACGCAAGAGGTGGGTTCCCATGGTTTTGGGCAGCTCTGCCCTTGTGGCTTTGCAGGGCACAGTCTCCCTCCCAGCTGCTTTCATGGACTGGTGTTGAGTGTCTGGGCTTTTCCAAGTGCATGGTGCAAGCTGTTGATGGATCTATCGTTTTGGGGTCTGGAGGATGGTGGCCCTCTTCTCACAGCTCCACTAGGCAGTGCCCCCGTAGGGACTCTGTGTGGAGGCACTGACCCCACATTTCCTTTCCACACTGCCCTAGCAGAGGTTCTGCATGAGGGCCCTGCTTCTGCAGCAAACTTTTGCTTGGACATCCAGGCATTTCCATACATCCTCTGAAATGTAGGTGGAGGTTCCCAAACCTAAATTCTTGATTTCTGTGCACCTGCAGGCTCAACACCAGGTGGAAGTTGCTAAAGCATGGGGCATCCACCCACTGAAGCAAAGCCCAAGCTGTACTTTGGCCCCTTTGAGTCACGGCTGGAGCTGCTGGGATGCAGGGTACCAAGTCCTTAGGCTGCACACAGCACAGGAACCGTAGGCCCAGCCCATGAAACCATTTTTTCCTCTTAGGCCTCCTGGCCTGTGATGGAACAGACTGCCATGAAGACCTTTGACATGCCCTGAAGACAGTTTCCCCGTGATCTTGGGGATGAACATTTGACTCCTTGTTACTTATGCAAATTTCTGCAGCTGGCTTGAATTTCTCCTCAGAAAATGGGATATTATTTTCTATCACATAGTCAGGCTGCAAATTTTCCAAACTTTTATGCTCTGTTTCCTTTTTAAAACTGAAAACTTTTAACAGCACACAGGTCACCTCTTGAATGCTTTGCTGTGTAGAAGTTTCTTCCACCAGATACTTTAAATCATCTCTCTCAAGTTCAAAGTTCCACAAATATCTAGGGCAGGGGCACAATGCTGCCAGTCTCTTTGTTAAAACATAGCAAGAGTCACGTTTGCTCCAGTTCTGAACAAATTCCTCATCTCCATCTAAGACCACCTCAGCCTGGACCTTATTGTTCATATCACTATCAGCAATTTTGTCAAAGCCATTCAACAAGTCTCTAGGAAGTTCCAAACTTTCCCACATTTTCCTGTCTTCTTCTAAGCCCTGCAAACTTTTCCAACCTCTGCCTGTTACCCAGTTCCATAGTTGCTTCCACATTTTTGGGTATCTTTTCAGCAACACCCTACTCTACTGGTACCAATTTTTTGCATTTGTCTGTTTTCACACTGCTGATAAAGACATACCCAAGATTGGGCAATTTACAAAGAAAGAGATTTAACTGGACTCACAGTTCCATATGGCTGGGGAGGTCTCACAATTATAATGGAAGTCAAGGAGGAGCAAGTCACATCTCATGTGGATGGTGGCAGGCAAAAGGAGCTTGTGCATCCCCTGCGAAAACTCCCCCACATAATACTGTCAGATCTCATGAGACTTAATTCACTATTACAAGAACACATGGGAAAGACCCAACCACCATAATTCAATCATCTCCCACCAGGTCCCTCCCACAACATGTGGGAATTATGGGAGCTACAAGATGAGATTTGGGTGGGGACACAGAGCCAAACCATATCACATGCCATTTACATTTACATGTTAACGATTTATATTTATCTTATTCAGCATGCTATTTTTATTTACAATTGGCTAATAGTGAAAGCATTTCTTGTGATTTTAAGTTTCCTGTCTCTGATTGCAATGTGATTGCATGAAGTCAGTAGCCAGACCAGTACTGACTTTGGCAGATGAAGCAACTTCAGGCTTGGCTCCTCACCTATGAAACAGAAATAACAATATTGTTTATAGTGTTGTTGTGGGTATTCAGGGAGGTTCACATAGTAAGAAAGACACTTCATAAAGTATAAACATCATCTACGGTGTAACTTCTACTTTTGAGAGAAGAGAGAACCAAGACCCAGAAAGGCTGCAACTTGCCCAAAACCACGTGATTGGTTAGAGGCAAGACATTTTTTCACTGTCTTTGTACTAAGTCGTGCATACCCACATGGTTCCTTCTTCAGAAAAGTTGTGTACCTTTTATTGGCTTGCACAGTGACTGCTACACATATACCAACTGCTCAAACATGTTAACCAACAGGTGAGTAATTGGTTGGTTGTTTGGCCAGCTAGCTGTATTATAGGCAGAATTGGAGGATTCTTCTTCACTGTCTTTTCTCTTTACTCCTGTTGTGAATTTCTTTTGACTAATAGAAACTTGACTGGGTTCTTGTATTCACATAATTTTCACACATAATTTTCATATGTGTGTCAGCCATTCATATTTCTTCCGTGAAGTGCCTGGGCAAGTTTTTCATTCATCTTTTCTATTATTTTGTATTGATATGTAGAGTATAGTAACTATTCTGGATATAATCTTTTGTCTATTTATATACTCTGCAAGTATCTTTTCTCATTTTGTGCTTTTCTTTTCACTTTCTTAATTCTATTTAAGGAACAGAAGATTTCTTAATTTTAATATAAATGTATCTTTTTATGGTTGACACTTTTTGTAACTGTTTAAGTAATTTTTTTACTATCCTGAGTTTATAAAAATAGGTTTTCCTTCATATTTAAATCTAAAATCCATTTGGGATTATTTTTGACTTCTAGGAGTTCTACTTAATTTATTTTTCAATTTTTGTTTTTGGGTTTTCAGGCTTCTATTACTGAAATTTTATTACTCATTTCTTATTCTCATATGGTAATTCTAATTTGTAATGTATTTGCAAGTTTTGTTTTTCTGTCTGCTATTTTTGCAGGATTTCACTCATGGTGCAAGCTTCCATGCTAATTTAATAATTTTTAACTGAAAGCTCTTTCTTCTTTGGCATCTTATCTTTGAAAATTCAATGCCTAGGATGGAGATGGGTTTCTCTGAAGTGGATATACATTTGCTTGTGCCAGCTTGGGACAATTTTGAGTTCTGGGCTTGAGGTTTTTTGAACCATCCAAATAGTATGAACATGTGCTTGAGCTCTGATGTTTAGTGGAGATAATTGCCCCCACCTCCAAGCAAATACAGAGTCTGATACAATTGATTTTGGTTCATGTTAAATATGTGGTTCTCTGGGGTCCTCACTCTATGCAGAGGTCTTCTGTTAGAATACCTAAGGTGTAACTGTTTCTCACTTCCTAAAAACTGAGAAAACTGATGCTCATGTTCACAAAACTGCCCTCGTCTCCACTTACCATTCTGGGCTCTTTCCTTCACTTAGATATTGATCTGACTTTTCTTTACATTTTTACCAGGTCATGGATGCATTTAGGAGAATTGAAAAGTTTAACATTTCATTTTGAATTATAGTTGATGGGAGGGTTAGTTCAGATATGTAATCCACCATACTGCTGGAAGTGAAAGCCATTAAAAATTTTCAATTATATGTTATTTCTAGAAATTCTATTTCACTCTTTTTCAAGTTTGCTTGGCAATTTTGATAGTCTCTTACTCCTTATTCACATTTTTAATTCTCACTTTTTGTTTTTAAAGCAGATTTAGCATACTTATTTTATAACCTGTGACTGATAATTCTAGCACTTGAAGTCTTAACAAATCTGATCGATCTGTTGTTGTTTCTACTGGTTCTCACTCATGGTGCCTTGTTTTCTTGTACTATTTTGCCATTTGGTTTTTTAAAACACTTACTCCAAGTTGATCTTCCTTAGAATATATCTGTGGGAATTATTTTATGCCTGGGTTAAAGATGGGTACCTTTAGAGAGGATATGAATAATCTTCTGCCAAGTGACAGGGTATGCTACCAACGTGGGATCATTTTATAACTAAATTTTTGACTTAGGACTTTTCAGAAAAGTCTGATAATAATGAATTTGGACTTCAGACACTTTTGAGGGCTGGCTAATGGTTATGAATTTTTAGGGGAGCATTTTTCCTTTACCCACCTCCCAGGTTTGAAATCATTACTTTTCTTCCTCTTCCTAGGTGGGGGAATTTCTAATTTATTCTTCACTGAGGCTATAACCCTTTGGGGTTCCGGTTTTATTTAGAGTCTTCTATTAGTCTCACCAATGTGCACACTTTCTAGTCTTTCTCCTGCTTTGCCTGTCCTGTGAAGTATGAAATATAAAACTTGCCATTACCTGGCTTAGGCAAATACTGTCAGAGAGAATACCAGCTCCAGGGCTTTGCTTGTCTGTCTTCCCATTTATCCCTCAGGTTTTGACTTCTGTGACATCCTTACTTTCCTGTATGTTCTTGAAAGAATCTCAAGATTTTTTTAAAAAGCTACCTACCATTTTTTGATTATTTTCAGGGAGGTTGTCTGAGTTACCTAGTATACTACACTGTAAGAAATGGATGCGCTCTGCCCACTATTAATAAGAGTTGTCAGTATATCCAGTGGTCCCAACAAAAGAAGGAGCCCCATGGTCCCCACAGGGAAAATCTTGGTAATGAGACATGCACTTAATCCTTACTGTTATGTCACCTGGAGTCCCCTGTGGGGTTTCTTATTTGACTGGAAGATATATACCAGTCTCTTGGGATCTTCTAGCTATTGGAAAGACACATGCCTACCTCTCACTTCTCTCCACTGTCCATGTGTGTGGTACTATGGCTAGAGTGGTGAGAAGCTAGAAAGCCTGCTTTTATTTCACTCATGTCCAGGGAGACCACGTTCCCCCTGTAAAAACCACTCATTTAGAGAAAAAAGAACAAGTGTTTAGTTTTGCAGTTGGAATATTACAGAAATAAGTCTTTAATTAGATATTCTCTTACATTCCCATAAGTATATATAGACCCATTTTCCATATCACATCCTTGACTCTCCCTTGACCTGTTCATCTCATACACATATGGACACGCACACACACACACACACACACACACACACGCACACACACACCTCTACCTCTCCAAAGGAAGTCAATAGCATGTGGGCCGTAGGGTCAAAGGAGGGATTGGCAAAGTCCATGAATGCACTGAACAGCATAACACCACGTAAGCGGTCATGCCACTTGGTGGTCTAGAAATCAGGCACTCTAACTCCTAGTTCCAAAGCTGCACATTTAATTCAGTGGAAAATGAGCATACACTGTGTGGGAGCTACTATACTTGGTGCTGGGAGGAAACGAGGAGAATTGTCTGTTCATCTCATAGACTGGTTGGGAAGTTAAACACAGGCATAATATTTCTCTACAAAATAGGCTTAAACACGTACTATAAAATTACTATTCAAGCAAGTTTCTATGAGAAGGCACAGAGGAAAAATTATTTCAATCGAGAGGATGGTATTTAAATTGGATCTTTAATGATGAACTTCAACAAGCTTAGGTTGGGGAAGTGCATTCTAGGCAGAGGGAACAAACAGTTTGGACAGATGCAGGGAGAGCCACAGAGGTGAGAGGACCTTGGAGACTGGGTGGCATAATGTGCTGTGATGTGGTGGGAGAAGCATGAAGTCAGTACCCAGACCAGTACTGACTTTGGCAGATGAAGCATTTCAGGCTTGGTTCCTCATCTATGAAATGGAAATAACAATATTGTTTATGGTGTTGTTGTGGCTAATCAGGGAGGTTCACATAGTAAGAAAGACACTTCAAAAGCATAAACATCATCTACAGTGTAACTTCTACTTTTGAGAGAAGAGACAACCAAGACCCAGAGAGGCTACAACTTGCCCAAAATCACATGATCGGTTAGAGGCAAAACATTTTTTCACTGTTTTTGTACTAAGTCATGCATATCCACATGATTCCTTCTTCAGAAAAGTTGTGTACCCTTTTATTGGCTTGCACAGTGACTGCTACGCATATACCAACTGTTCAAACATGTTGACCAACAGGTGAGTAATTGGTTGGTTGTTTGGCCAGCTAACTGTATTACAGGTAGAATCGGAAGATTCTTTTTCACTGTCTTTTCTCTTTACTCTTGTTGTGAATTTCTTTTGACTAAGAGAAATTTGACTGGATTCTTGTATTCACTGTTAGTGCTAAGTGAAATTATTACTTTCTCCAGAAAAACAACACAATATCCAAGGAGAAGTGATATGGTTAGGCTTTGTATCTCCACCCAAATCTCACCTTGAATTATAATCCCCATAATCCCCACATGTCAAGGGGGAGATCGGTGGAAGTAATTGAATCATGAGGGTGGTTCTCCCATGCCGTTCTTACGATAGTGAGTGAGTTCTCATGAGATCTGATGGTCCTATAAGGGGCTTTTCCCTCTTTGTTTGGCACTTCTCCTTCCTGCTGCCTTGCAAAGAAGGTGCTTTGCTTCTCCTTTGCCTTCTGTCATGATTGTAAGTTTTCTGAGGCTTCCCTGTGCTGAACTGAGTCAATTAAACCTCTTTCCTTTATAAGTTACCTAGTCTTGGGCAGTTATTTATAGCAGTGTGAAGACGGACTAATACAAGAAGGTTTGCTTTGAAGCATGGCATGAGATGCTTATTTAGAAGGACATGAGAATGGAGTACCCCATTTTGGCAGGCAGATACGAAAGTGACAACAGAAACAGGAAATAAAATCTCAAACTTAGTCACTTTTGTCATTGCTGTCAAAGACAACCACAAATTTAGTGGCTTAAAATGTTTGTTCTCTTGCAGTTCTGGAAGTCAGAAGTTTGAAATGAGTCTCTTAGGGCTAACATCAAGATGTCAACAGGGATGGTTCCTTCCAGAGGCTCCAGGGGAGAGCCTGCTCCTTACCTCATTCCACCTTCTGGAGGCTACTGACATTCCTTGGGCTTCCTTGGCTCATCACATCACTGCAGTCCCTCACTTTCCGTTGTTACATCTCCTACTTCTGTAGTTAAATCGCCTTTTGCTCCGTCCTATGAGAACACTCATGATTGTCTTTAGGACCCACCTGGATGATACAGGATAATCTTCCCATCTCAAGAACCTTAACTTAATCAAAGTCCCTTTTGCCATATGATGTAACATTCACAGGTTCCAGGTGTTAGGGCGTGGGTATCTTTGGGACCATTGTTAAGTCTGTGTACCATAGTGTGTTATCCTCTGCTGGGCACAGGTGTATATCTTGAAATCTCTCTTTTGCACAGATTCCACAAATATCATCTCATTCCATCCCCTTAATGACTCAAGCAATGCTTAGAGAGGTTAAGTTGGTCTATTTGTTGTCATACAATCAAGTCAAGAATATTGTAGCTGAGTCCAGGGCCCATTCTTTTACACTATAGAATGCAAACAAGATTACAGCCAGGGGCCTCTTCCCCCATCAGAGCCATGATATGATATCCTCAATGTTCAAATGTTGCTGGTGCTCAGAACTAAGGAAAATGACAGATTTTTGGGTTTTAGCTCTTTGGGCAGATTTTTTAAAGAAAAGATTAGGCAATCCTTAGTTATCCTACTCTTACAACAGTAAAGATACTGATTTTTCATAAAGACTCGATGTCTGACTTTTGACCTTGTTACATGCCCATGGTCCTAGGTAGTTCAGTACAGTTGCAGAATTAGAACATGATTTGCTTGGGAAACCAAGTTTCTAAATGTTGTCTTTCTCAAAGAAGAAAAAATACTAATTTCTAAAAGCAGGCTAGCAGAAATTTATGTGATTTAGGCACAAGATGATGGACCCTTTTCCCCAGTTCTATGTTGCTCTTGCCATTAACTAATCATTTTAGAGTAGCTTAGACAGAAAACTGAGACAAATTATGCATAGTGATCAGTCTATGCCTGCAACCTATTTAAGACAAATAGTTGGTTAAAATGCCAAAAGGTTGGTTACGAGCATTCACAAATGAACTTTTTAGATCATTTAACGCATTTTTTAGGCTACATTGACTGGTATCAATACAGCTCAGATGGTTCAATCAATAAGAAACAAAAAAAAGTCAAACTGATTAATGTGAATTCAATGAAAAGTTCATCAAGCATCTGGGTATCAAACACTGAAGCACTGTGATTTTCTTTCTCACTTTCAATTATTAATTGGGCATCATGTCCATCCAATTCTGAGAAGGCTCTATTCACTGGTGTTTTTTTGCATTCCCAATTCACCACATATCTGCAAAGTCTTTTAGTTTCTTATCTAAACATGACAGTATCAAACCATGAGTTAGTGTGTTAACTGGATTAAGAGTAAGGGCTATGGAATCAGACCTAGCTGGTTCTAACTTTTAGCTTTATTTATAGTGTTACTGGGCTGTGTGGCCTCTAGGAAGTTACTTTATGTCTCTGGGCCTCAGATTTCTTATATGTGAAATGGGTAATAATAAAAATACTATACCTACCTCAGAGTTGTGAATCATGCATATAGAGCACTTAGAATAGGGTAGGGAACATAAAAGCACTCTTCAAGAAAGTAGTTATTAAACTTTAAATGTGCACACTTTTGAAGCAGTGAAGAAAATGGATTACTCATAGAATGGAATCCAAAATAAACAGGTAATTCTTAGATTTAGATGCATAATGTCAGAGATTTCCAATAGTTATTGATAATGTAATGATTTCCCTCTTTCTAATGGTATTGGTGCCACAGCTCTCAGCACATGGTTACCAGTATACCCCAAAAAAGACATTTCTTATATTCACCAAAACAATATGCATATCTAGGTTAATCTAATCCACAAAACCTTGGAAGTTTATCCCTTGCACACTATTGTGAGTGTGCTGCATGTTTTTCAAACTTTATCAAACAGGCAGGGGTTGGAGGAATGGAAAAATCTGAGGATCAGAAACAACCTGCTACATTTAGCTTTTCACCCAGAAAGTCTTCTAAGACTTTCCCATCTTGGCAACCACTGTTCCTAGCAGGTAATTGGTCATTAAGGTCTGACCTTTGACCAGTTACTACATGTCTCACCGTGGGTTCCCCAGAAAGCAGAACTGAGATGAGAAAGTTTTCAGGGAGCAAGAGTGAGGCAGAACAGAGCATGGGAGGAGTGAGCTGGCTCCCAGCACAGGTGACTGCTGGAGCCCACCAGACTTGCTGACAAGCCTCATGAAATGGATCTCAAGACCAGTCGCAGGGTTGTAAAGGGGAAGCATTTAACCACCACTCCTGTCTACCAGTGCTTAAAGTCTTGCCCCATAGGGGTATTAATTCCCTTGCACTTCAGGGTTGTGCAGCTGAGGGTTCCAGGTATGTTTCTGAGGTGGTCCAAGCCACAGTGTCAACAGGAAAGGCCAGGAGTAAGGGATGAGTAATGAAGATCTGAGGTGTGGGATTGTCAGTCATACCTGTGTGAAGCTGTCAACTACCTCTTGCAGCCATTAGGCCAAGAGGATATGAAGAGGTGCAAAAGGGGTGTCCAGTAGAGCACACCAAAAAACACCAGTACATGCTTTTATTGTACCCAGTGCACAACACACCTGGGCAAAAGGTTTAAATGTTTTCACTTCAACCAGTTGTTTTGACACTGTATAATGGAGCTTTGAGAAATGGTATGCAACTAAATGTTGACAAATTTGTATTTTTTTCATTAGTAGGCTCAGAACAGAAACTAACCCAAACTCTTTCAGGCAGTTCTTGCCTCCATTGTCCAGTTAAAGCATCTGTTCCTTGAGTAACTACACCCAGTTCAGTACCAGCTGATATGAACTTGGTTTCAAGCTGGGTTCATATTAGCACTCTTCTTTTCTGATGGGGCCCTGATCCCCACCTTCCCATTCCAGTATACTGTGCCCTGGGCCTCTGGGTCACACTTGATGGACAGTTGTGACTGTCCCATCCCCCACCCCATCTGCTATGTTGCTGGGATCCATCCAAACTCCTCCTACGCAGAGCACGCTCTGCTGTCATGACATGGTACTGTGCCAGCATCTCATGATGGAGAATGATGTGCCCAGCATGACCCTCTGTTCCAGGTGCTCACACACATGACATTCCTCCCCACCTCTGGGCCACTTTACAAATGTGCATTTGAAAGGCTCTTCCCACACTCTGTTATATGTCATGATGCTGTTCTGCACTGACCCAGTCACACAATGATCCTTCTTTTCTCAGAATTCTAACAACATTTGATCTACGTTAACCTTCATATACTTTACCTGAAGAATCATTAGTGCCAGTGGTATGCTGGCAAATCTTCTCTCTCATTTAAAACAAAAACAAAAACAAAAAACAAAAAAACAAAACCTGATTTGTAGCATTTGCCACTTTCCACAAGGTAAATATTCCTACCTATCTCAAGCTGCCAACAGTTTAACAACCAGTTTGTAAAATTCTTGACTATGGGCTCTCTGCGAAGGACAGTACCTATTTATTCCCCTGATAGAGTTGATTGCTCCATTTTTTTTGTTTTATTTTTGTTTTTGTTTTTAGAGATGGAGTTTCACCATGTTAGCCAGACTGGTGTTGAACTCCTGACCTCAAGTGATCTGCCCACCTTGGCCTCCCAAAATGCTGGGATTACAGGTGTGAGCCACCGCACCCGGAGGACTTTTTTTAAAGCCACCAATGTTAGTTATTGCAGTTGGTAAACTGTACTGCGGACATTTGATTACTGGCGCAGTTCCCTGCTGAAGGGCAGAGCTTAAGTAACAGCACAGGCTCTGGAACCAACCCGGATAGGTTCATAAACCTGATCCTGGCATTTGCTGGCTATATGATCTTGCTCAAGTTTTTTGCCTCCCTATTCCTGTTTTCCAATCCATAAAATGAGGATACTAATTTTCTATTGCTGTGCAACAAATCACCACAAGCTTACACAATACCCATTTATTAGCTCCTAGTTCTGCAAGTCAGAAACCTGGGCATGTTTTGACTGGGTTCTCACAAGGCTCAGGGTCTCACAAGGCTGCAATCACGGTGTCAGCCAGGGTGTGTTCTCACCTGGAGGCATTACTGAGGAACAACTTGCATCCAGGATCATTCAGGTTGTTGGCAGAGTTTGAGTCCTTGAGGCTCTAGGGCTGAGGTCCTTGCCTGACTACTGGCTGCTGGCCAGGAGTTGCTCTCAGCTCCTTGATGCTGCTCACCATCCCTCACTGTGTGGTCCCCTCCATCTTCAAAGCCAGCCATGGAGAATCTCCTTCCATCAAATCTCTCTCATGCTGTGAGTCTTTTCAGGAAGAGCCCAGTCCTTTTTAGGGTCTCATCTGAATAGATCAGGCTCACCCAAGATAATCTCCCTTTCTTAAGGCCAACTGTTTAGGGACCTTGATTACATCTGCAAAATCCCTTTTGCCAGTGAATGTAACATAACCACAGGGTGACATCTCATCAAATTCACAGGTTCCATCCACATTCAACAGATATCATACAAAGATGAAAGTCACTGAGGTTCATCTTGTAGGAGTCATTCTGCCTCCTACAATACAGCTCATAAAAGGGTTGTGATTATATATAAAAAGCATTCAGACTAGTTCTTTGCAAATAGTAAATGCTCAGTAAACATTAGCCAAATGGGAGCCAAATGAAAAGTTTTTTTTTTCAGAAAAGGATTTTTGGATTATTTATCTTGGCTCCAGGGTCAAATACCACTGGGAGTTCAATAGATGTTTGTTAAGTGAATGAATAAATCTCTCTCTTACAAAGAGATAACATAACATTTCACCAATACAAGCAAGTTTGGAGGTCATAGGCTACCATGTACATTTGAAGTCTAGCAAAACTGAGGCCCAGTTTGGTAGTGACAATGCAAAGTCATCTACTCGGGATGAAGGGCACTAGATGACGAACCTCATGATTCTCTAATAGATTTCACTGCATCCACTGCACTGAAGACATTGATCAAGAATTATCTTCTCAGTCATTTTATCCAGCAAGACCCTCAGCTGCTCGGGACAAGGGCAATGGTTTCTACTATAGTGTCTCCTAATAGCATCTATCTTAGCACTAGGCAAACAAAGGATGAGTGGACTGAATTATACTAGCTTGTGACATTATGGGAGTGATTTGACTACATGACCAGTTTTGATGCCAAAGACAAACTCTACCTCCCTACTTACCAGCAAGATCCCTGGTGTGATCACTCACAGGGAAGCAGATGTTTTTAGGAATAGACAACCTTTTAGACACATTCTAGTACATGATTTCCCAGGTCATATTTTTGCCCAATGTCAGGTCCAGAGATATTCATAGGAATTATTCTTAAAGAATATTAGTCACTCATCTCTTTCTTTTAGCCCAATATTCTTCCCTAATTAATTGTATTTCACAAGCTTTTTCTTCATTTAACATGCTATATATTTTAATTTTTTATTTTGCTTGTGTATGTCTCCCCTAGTTAGATGTAAATTCCTTCCAGGAAGAGATTTCTACGTTTTGTTCCCTGCTGAATCCTGACTCCTGAAACAGTGTCTGGTGCAAAGTCAGTGCTCAATAAATACTTTTTGAATGGAAAGTGAAAGGGGCTTGGGGAAAGCTGTATTGAGAGAAATTACACTTGATTCTTGACTTTAGAACCGCTCAGAGCCTTTATTATAAGAATATGTGTCAAGACGCTCTGGATGTGATGTAACTGCAGCATTTGCCCTCAATGAACACATCACAGAACATGGCTCTGCAGCCTGAGAAACACTCACATTTCTTTATATTATTGTTTCGATGAGTAAACTGAAGCCTGGGGAGGGTAAGTCATTCACCCAGGGTTCCACAGCTCATTCTTTGGGCTGGAACCTCAAATCTGCTCATGTTCAGACCACTGCTCTTTTAGCTACACTCTTCCTGAAGCATCATTAAATTCATTTCTGTGTCAGATAATAGCTAATGTTTTAAATGAGTACCTTGGTCCAAAAATCTTTTATCAAGTAGAAGCATGAAACTTGATAGAACAGTTCCTAACTATAAGGAAGCACAAAAGATACCTAAATGGACATATAGATCAAATCTCAGGATTAAAAAATAATGCCATTAGTCATCTAAATTCTTTCCCTGTAATGGAATTTAATTATGATTATACTCACGTGAAGCTGTATTGTCAGGAATTTTAAAAAAACATATCAGGCATCTAAGCTCAATGATGAATTTGAAAATAAGGGAAAATGTAATGGACACAGGAAGGAAGAGAGGGCAATCTGTCTGTCTCTGTCTTTGTCTCTGTCACACACATACACACACACACACACACACACACACATTTATTTTACTCTTCTGCCTGCAGATTATAGGACTCTGGTGAGTGCTTTGTTAGGTGATAAGAACTCTTTGGAGTGAAGGTTCGAGGGCAGTTGAGAGAGAGCTGGACCTGGAAGCTTCCAACCTGGGTTTCTTTCTGTCTTTACCGCTAATCAACTATGAGCATTCAGGCAAGTCATTTCCTCAGGTCTCAATGGCCAGTGAAGAGAGGTCATTCTACTGCTATGAATGGTCAATAAAGGCTGAACATTCCTATCCTTTCTTTCAATAGTCAGTTTAGGTCCTAAGCTTAACCTGTAGAGCAATAGATCTCAAGCCTTTGGAGTATGTGAGAATCACCTGGAGTGCTTGGCAAACATGTAGATTCCAGGCCATGTTCCCAGAGATCCTGTTTAGGAGCTCAGAGACAAGGCCCTGGAATCTGCAGTTTTAATACTTCTAGAGATTCTGATGCAGCTGAGCTGAATATCACACTTTCGGAAGCACTGCTCTAAAGTTTCAGGATTTCCATTCAACTTTGGCAAATTGATTGGAAACACCATCTGTATTTTCAAGATCAGGCTACCATGTTGCAGACTCACTGCAACTTAATTGAGAACACAATTATGAGGAGAAAGTTAAAGTCAGGAAAAACTAAAAAGCACAAAGAATAAGACAGGCCTGTGAGAGAGATTAATTATCTCCAGTCCACAGAGCTAAGCAATGCTCATGGGGCTCACTGGATGCTGCTGTCAGGCCCAGATGGAGATGGAAAGGGAAGGAGAAAGGGTTAGCAGAAACCAAACACATTGGTGAAACATTTAATCTTCACAGCTCCCTGCAACCTTCGCACAGGAAGTCCTTTTGGCTTGGTATAGTTTATTCCCCATTTCCAAAGGAGAAAAATAAGATTAGTGACTTATCCAAAGTCACACGGCTCCTAAACAATAGAAGCAATATTTAAAGCCAGACCTTTCTGGTTTTGAAGGCTTTGTGCTGCCTCTCATATACCACACTGCATCTGTGTTAAAGAATGTCTGTGGGCCGGGCGCGGTGGCTCAAGCCTGTAATCCCAGCACTTTGGGAGGCCAAGACGGGCGGATCACGAGGTCAGGAGATCGAGACCATCCTGGCTAACACGGTGAAACCCCGTCTCTACTGAAAAATACAAAAAACTAGCCGGGCGAGGTGGCGGGCGCCTGTAGTCCCAGCTACTCGGGAGGCTGAGGCCGGAGAATGGCGTGAACCCGGGAGGCGGAGCTTGCAGTGAGCTGAGATCCGGCCACTGCACTCCAGCCTGGGTGACAGAGCGACACTCCGTCTCCAAAAAAAAAAAAAAAAAAAAAAAAGAATGTCTGTGAACATATATGTGGATACTCCCTCAGACTTGGGATTGATGGGATAAAAAGAGAAACAGAAGAAATTGAAAGAAAGAAGAGAAATAATGGAGGGAGAAAGGTAGAAAATGCAGAGAAAGAAAAAAAATAAAGAAGGATCCATGGTGAAGAATATCAGGATTGCTGATATTTAAAATGGATACCAGTTGAGGCAGGGCGAAAAGCACTTAGAAAAATCGGGAAGGAGGTGACATTGATTTTGGGACTTGAAATTCTCTTCAGAGTACTCTTAACTCCACAACTCAGATAAGAAATACTGAGGCTAGGAGAGAATTATATAAACTGATACACAGTGAAAATGACTGATATGGTCCAATGCACAGGCTGCCAGGTATGTTTGCATTCTAATAGGAAAGAAAAATACTAAGCCAAAGGAATGCATGCGTAATTGTGGAATTTCAGACCACAATAGACAATTAGGGGTGGGTAAAGTGGCCTCCCTATTGCAACTTAAGAAAAAAAAATAATATCCCACCAGACACGGTGGCTCACGCCTATAATCCCAGCACTCTGGGAGGCCAAGGCGGGTGGATTGCTTAAGGTCAGGAGTTCGAGACCAGCCTGACCAACATGGTGAAACCCCTTCTCTACTAAAAACACAAAAATTAGCCAGGCATGGTGGCGGGCCCCTGTAATCCCAGGTACTCGGGAGACTGAGGCAGGAGAATCACTTGAACTCGAGAGGCGGAGGTTGCAGTGAGCTGAGATCATGCCACTACACTCCAGCCTGGGTGACATAGCAAGACTCTGTCAAAAAAAAAAAAAAAATTCTAAGATCTAAGAAACTTCCAGTTTTGGTTGTACTTACTGCAGAGGAGAATGGGACATTATCTAGTCACAGGTTAGACACTTTTCCATGGGACAGATTGATTTGTGGGCATATTCTGAACCTTAGAGATGTTTTCCGAGGTTGAAAGAAGGCTGATCTCAGGCTATTGTCTTCTGATTAATGACCCATTTTTCCCCTTCACTTCTATTACTGTGCCCCTGTACAGAAACACTTCCTGTGCAGAGTCATTCTTCCTGATCCAAGTAGCCCCAGGGTTAGCCACTGAGTGAACTCCACACCTCTTACAGCCACCTGTGACTCCTTTATGTGGCTGGTTACCTGGCAGCCAGGGAGACCTGTGTTATCAGGGAAGGCTCCCTGACCTGTACAAGTTTCCTTCATTCAGTCCAGCAACCTCTGCAAGCCCTTTGAGGTCTGGGGTCAATGACTTCAGCAAATGGTCTTCATGCCTCTTGAAGAGGTGCCCTCAGGCAGGGAGTATTTCACCCTCTGTCATCTGATAGGAGAAAGTTTGCCTCTCTCGAGCTAGTCAACAGCCCAAAGATCAATCCTAGAGGCTTCCCACCTTTATGCTGCCTCTTCTAGATACCACCAAGGGATTGGAGAGTTGATCTTTTTTCTGTTTTCAATGAATGTATTAATTGTCAAATAGTTATTGAACACTAGTGTTTGCCAGTCAGTGTACTAAGTACTGTGGATCCAGAAGGAGCCCACAAGCTAGTGGTGGGGAGACAGATGAGTGAACATGCAATTATAATCCAGTGTGTTAAGTGCAGTGATAAGAGGAAGAGCAGGAGGCAGTGCAGACATATGGCTGTGGGGGCAGGGCACCTTGTACAGACTAGGGCGTCAGACACAAATTCCTGGAGGAAGTGTCAGCTGAGCTGCATCCTGCAGGACTATCAGCAAAGGGAGGAGTGTTGGGATACAAGTCTTCCAGACAGAAGGACCAGCATGTGAAAAGACTCAGAGGCCAGAGAAAGGTTGCATGGTGGAGAAATTCCACATGTCTTGGTAATTAGAATGGAAACGGTTGTATCGGAGAATGGGGTAGGGGTGTTGAGAGATGAGGCAAGACTAAAAGAAATAGGCAGGGCCAGACCACAAAGCACCTCATAAGCATTGCTAAAAATTTGCTTACGCGACTAAGAGAAATCCAAGGTCAGTTCAATTCCTTGTCCCCATGTCATAACCAATGAGCGTATGAAGGATAACCTCCATCACTGTGTCAGCACCAAATCCACCATGGGCATGGGGACTATCTGCTGACTTCTGAGAACCTTCCACTACCTCACACCATTCTCCCAAAAGCCCCAGGAACAGATATGGCATTCTCATTTTACCCCCACGTTACGGATTTTCAAACAGAAACTCAGCAAGCTTAACAGACTTGACTCAAATCATATAGATAGTAAGCGGTAAAGACAGGACATCAGTGCAGGATAATGGCAAATAACAATCTAATAGAGCAACCAAAAAAGATAAAGAAGCAGAGTTACAATGAAGCTTAAATCTCAGGACACTTATTTCCATTTTAACGACCTTTGGATAGATCCTCGCAATGTGTTCATGTGGGCATAGAATTTTGTACAGTTTTCATGAGTAAGATAGCTAAATAGCAACCAGTGAAGACATTTTCTTTCCACGATGACCCTCTCTGCATCCCATTTCCCCTGGTGCTACGTAGTGCTGGAAGAGCTGAGAACAATTCTGATATTTGGTAAAGGGACAGTTGAGCTGGGATAACACTTACTTTGGGATTTGTGTTTTTCACAGTAATTTCTTTGTATAGTTAAGCTACTGCTAGCCAAGCTGGTACAGAAATGGCTTCCAGGAATACATCTACCACTAGAATTCCAATTCACGGGTGGAACAAAGATGCAGCAGGGCCAGAGGTCATGTTATGTCTGGTACCAGAAGTATATAGGTCATGAGAACAAACATGATTTGAAATAAATGGAACCAGAAGCTAGTCTTTGGAAAATTCATTCAAACATCAAATTGTATGTGGAGGATTTTGTTTAATCTAAATGGAACTTTTTTTCCAGGCCAGGAAAATACTTAATACAGAAATATGCAATATAAACATGCACACCCACTAAACATTCTTATGTAGAATGTGTGTGTGTATGTGGATATGTGTAACAGGAATTACATGAGAGAGAATTCATTAGAATTCTTCATATCTGTGTTTGTAGAGAAAAACCTGCAGCTGTTATATAAAATGAAATAAATCTGTGTGTGTTTACATATTTTATGCATCCCAAGTTACCAAGTTTCAATGGTAACAAACAAATTTTAACTTACCAAGCTAAAACAAAGAATAAATTATATTTTTATTTTCTTTGGTAGAAAATGTTATAATACTATGTATGCACACAAAATAGTATGTAGCCAAAATGCTTTTTGTGTACATGATTTTGCAGAGAAAAATACAAAAAGTGTATTAGGCAGTTAATTCACAAAAACGCATTTTTTCTGAATTATCTGATGTTCATTGTACTTGCCAGCTTTTACATTTTCATAATATCTTTTCCTTTCGTTCTAAGTAAATATTCACTTTTCTGTCACATCTGTACTATAATTTTGTCTTTCTTTTAAAACCCCCTTTAAAAACTCTACCTCCTCTAAAGTGAATAAACTGAATCTCAGACAACCAGGGTCTGCTCTGGCCACATGGACTGTGCAGACACTGGATTATTACAGTCTGCTGGGGTTGAAGAAGGTTTGACTGAGGAGGTATGATTTGAGCTGGGCTTTAATGAAGGATGAAATTCTCTAAGTGTCCTAACCAGCTATGTCCCAGGAAATTTTAGCCATGAGAAAGTTTTATAGAAGCATACACGGATCCTTCACAGCAAGAAGGGGATCCAAACAGCCATAAGGGCTCAACCCAGCCATAAGAGACGGTGGGTGAGTCTCTGTTCAGGTGTGATGCGAAGGGAACACGGAGGCTCTTCTCACAGAGAAGTTGGAACTGCTGGCCTACAATCTTTGCCAGTAGGAGGATCACTTCTAACATGAGTGGGAAAGGTGGCCTAAAGGCTCATCTGAGTCCATCACTCAGTCCACTTTCCCTTATCACAGGCTCTCCCAGGACCCGGCTGCAAAGCTCCCTCCTTTGGGAAGTTGTCCCTGCCCCACTTACCATCAACACCCCAGGTGGAACGGTTAGTGCTGACCTTCTTGTCCAGCTCTCCTTGTTTCACCAGATATCTTCTAGTGGACTCATTGTGTTTTAATATAAGTACTTTAAAATTTTCTTGCTTTCTCCATTTTCCTCTAGACAATAATTTTTTTTTAATTGAGATGGAGTCTTGCTCTGTTGCCCAGGCTGGAGTGCAGTGGCATGCTTTCGGCTCACTGCAATCTCCACCTCCTGGGTTCAGGCAATTCTTCTGCATCAGCCTCCTGAGTAGCTGGGACTACAGACCTGTGCAACTACGCCTGGCTACTTTTTGTATTTTTTTTTTTAGTAGAGTCGGGGTTTCACCATGTTGGGCAGGCTGGTCTCAAACTCCTGACCTCAAGTGATCTGCCCGCCTCGGCCTCCCAGAGTGCTGGAATTACAGTTGTGAGCCATTGCACCTGGCCCAGACAATAAATTTCTTTAAGGTTAGGGCTGGGTCCTTTTCAGATTTTTACCCAGTGTCTAGCGTAGAACCTGCTCATAGTGGATGTTAAGTAGATGTTGTCGATGGTCAGTAGAAAGGGAGGAAGAAAGGAAGGAAGGAAGGAATTGAAATTGCCTAGGTAGCTATTTACATCAATATTATCCATAATGCTAAAAAATTAGGAACAGCCCACATGCCCAACAATAAAGAAAAAGGTTAACTACATTATGACCTTTCCACTGAGAGGGATATTTTACAAGTGCAAATATATAATTATAAAGCTTATGAAAAGACCTGGAAAAATTAAAATACAGGAAACTATTCATACCTTGTGATAATAATGGAATAAAGGAATATCTGCCCTAGGATTTTGACTAAATAACAATATTGTTATTTAATCAAATAACAAATATGCAAAGTTGCAGAAGAACATATAAAAACAGTCATGGATGATTCCTCCCAACCCCCATCTGCTTCTTGCTATGTTATTTCTTCAAGGAAAGTAACAGTTAAGACAAAAGGAGCAGTGAGCTGCTTAGGATGCCCAGCTGACCTCTCCCAGAGTTAGGCTAGTTCCCATGCTTACCAGGTGGCCTCCAGGCTTGACAAAGCAAGTCTGCCCCGGCCACAGGTGTGGAAACTATTTTCCTCAGAATGTGCCCGGCAACAGCAGAGCATGAGAAAGCCAGAGTGTACAAAAACTCCTCACGGTTTGTGAAGTGATTCTCCATACTTGTCAAGTGCAAAATGCCCTGTGAAACATTTACAAAACACACTAACTTGAGCCCAGACCCCTGAGGCTCTGATGTGGTAAGTGCTAGAGGAGTTCTGATAGATCTGATCATCTGAGATTCCAAAACACTCAAGCAGTAATTCTGAGGCACATCAAATATTGAGAACCACTGGTTTCATGGGTGGTGCACGGTGAGAGATTCGCAGCACCTGGTGTTTGCTGCCAGACGGTCTTTGGTTTTGGATCTTGGCTCTTCCTTTATCAACTAAAAAATCCAGGGCAGGTTATTAAATCTTTTGTGCTTTATGTTAGATTTTTATGGAAATATCTCACTTATTGGGCCATTAGGCTCTTTAAAAGAAATAATGATTATAAAATCATCAATAGAGCACACGATATATGTTCAATAATTGTTAGTATTGCTTAATATCTCCACAATTCAGTTTTCCCAACTTTCCATATGGGTTGAAGAGGTTTAATAGGGTTATTGTAAGACTTAAACACCATAGCATAAGTAAAGCCCCTAGCACTGGCCTGAATATACCAGGCAGTACACACATGTCACCTCCTTTCCATTGCCTTTTCTCCAGTGTAATGTGCCTTCACTACTTATTCAAACTTTGACCTGGCCTCATCTTCCTCTCCAAAATGCACGGAAGGTATCTGGGGGAGCCCTCTGCCTCCTGCCTACCCAGCGTGATCAGAGGGTGCCACAAAACGTCTCCTGCCTCCAATTATGTCCTTTATTGATCTGTTTCTTCTTCCCAGCCTTAACTTCTCAACAGCAAGTCACTAGTTCAGCAAATATTTCCTGAGCTCTATGTACCAGACCATTTACATTATTACATCTACTTATGAGAGAGGTGCTTTACTATTTGCTCTGAGGTCTAGAGGGGCAACATGACATGCCCCAACTCACACAGCTGGTGAGTGTGACAAGCAAGGATTGACAGGGGCTGTCTACTCTCCCCAGCTGAACTCTTCGCCAGTTTGCTGTCCTGCTTTATTTTGCTCCACACCAAACTGAGCTCCCTGATGGTTGCATCTTCAGGCCCCCCTACCAGACCTTGCCTAAGGAGGGGCACAATCAATGTGGGCCATCAATGGAGTTGCCGATGAGAGATTGGAAACCTCAAAGAGCAAGTTCTCCTGCTTTTGTGCAGCAGTATTCTTTCTAGATGTGGTGCTGCTCATAAAACATGGGTGTGGTTTAGTATCATTAAAAGGGCTATGGTATTACATGTCTGGCTTTGAATACCCTTGTTGGTTTATTTGCTGATTTTCTTCTGATTTGGGCCAAATTCTATACTGTACATTATTAAGACCTTAAGATGTATATTCACCTATGTGATAGGGCCACTGAGATGTATTCCAATAGTTTGACGGTGGGAGAGGGCACAGAAAATCCATTTAATATTAAAGCTACTATTTTTGAGCATCTACCATGTGCTCATTTGTCTGCATTTACTTTCTGTAATCATCACATCAACACTAGCAAGTAGGCACTATTGTCTGCATTTTACAGATGACAACACTGAAGCTCAGAGATGTCAAGAGACTTGCCCAAAAACACACAGCAGGTTTGTGGTAGGGTACAAATATATATCCAGGGTTATATGGTTCCCAAATCGGCTCTCTCTCCTGTAAAATATATGATTTCTATGATGACCAGATCTTTTCTAGTCTATATCAAGCTTCCAGTCAAGTTTTGTGGTTTGGCCACAAGGCTTGCTGCTCATCATGTATGATTGTGCACTCAGTGTTCTGATGGACCCCAAAAATTGAAGCTGAGAAAAGTCACACCATCCTTTCCACCCAATGTCAACTCCAGGGCTGAACCACATCCTACACAATCCTATGCAGGGTTTTGGAGCTGGAAGTCGGGAAAGAAAATGCTCTGATGACTGCAATGTTAATAAGGAATGGACCTAAATATGATTTGCCCCACACAAAGGCCACTCTGTCCTCACTCGGCAGCATGGGAGTCCTGTTTCAGCTTGGGCTCGGCCACCCTGGCTCAGCCGCTGTCTTGCCATGTGGAGCAGACCAGCCTGCCTGATAACATCACTCTGGCATAGTGGTGCTTTGTGCACACTCAGGGCTCCGGTTACCTGGGGCAGGCAGGATGCAGGCTCTGGTGCCGGAGGCCAGGAGGGAGGCAATGACTAGGTGAAAACAAGCATGAAAGGGGAGTGTTTTGGAAACCCCAAAGGAAGCTTTCTTTCCCTCTGTATCCTCAAGGTGCTTCCCAAGGAGGCTGCTTGATCATTGCCATCAAATTCGGCAAAAAAAAAAAAAAAAAAAAAAAGGAATTCAGGCAAGACATTTTAACCGTCAGCCGCCTGGGATTTGTGTGTGTTCCTACTCCTAGTTGGATGTGCGCCAGCCTGCTAGTTCAGACACTTCTTCCTGGTCCCTGGAGCATTCTCTGTGTGACAAATCACAGGCAAACTGTCTTCTCAACCAGGTTGGGATTGCCTGTGACTTCTTCATCTGAAGCCAACAGCCGTGAATTTGCCTTGGAGCACAAGTCAGATGGCTCTTCAAGCTTGCACTTTAGAGAAATGCAACCTAAGAAAGCTTTTAATCCACCTTTTTTTTTTTTAGCCCAGAGCCTTCTCTGCAGAGGTTATGTTGGACTGGCTGCTCCTTTGGGGAGACCTGGAGCCCTTTCCAGGAAGGAGTCTGGTTCTCTGAGCCCTGGGCTGGAACCTGCAGTGACATAAAACCACAAGAACATCAAGGCCAGGGTGCAGTTTCTGGGGTTGGCCATCATCACCCCTCAAATGCCCTGTCACTGGCCTTTCCTACTCCTCTTTGCCCTACTCACCCCAGTGCCCACATTCCCCTGTCCCCCATAGTGTTCTGATGTGGCCCCTCTGCCACATCAGTGTGCTCCCTGGGTTTGCTCTTCACTCTCCCTCTGTCAAACATTTCCTCCTGCTCCTGTTCCCTTCCCTGTAAAACATGAGGGGACCAGGCCCCAGAGCTTTGAGGTCCAGGAAAGCAGCAGAGGCTAATATATAAACAAATTCGAAGGTGTTGTATTAGTTTCTTGGGGCTGCTGTAACACATTGCCACACTCTCGGTGTCTTGTAACAGAAATGTAACTCTCACACGTGTGGAAGGCAGCATTCTGACATCGAGATGTGGGCAGGGGCTGAGACTCTGAAGGTTCGAGGGAAGGATCTTTTCTTGCCTCTTCCAGCTTCTGGTGGCTCCAGGCACTCCTTGGTTTGTGATTGCTTTACTCCAATCTCTGCCTCCATCTTCACATGACCTTCGCTCTGTGCATGTATTTTCCTCTTTTCTCACTTACAAGAGCACTTGTCACACATTTGCAGGTTTTGGGGATAGGATGTGGACGTCTTTTGGGAGGAGCTGTGATTCAGCCCACTACAGGCGTTAAAGGCAGGATAACATTCTAATGTGTTATCATCAAAGTACCATGTTTGCATTTTTAAAAATGGAATGGGACTTCAGTTGTACTTTAAAAGAGTGATACATCGTGGACATGACAGACATTCCTCTAAGCAGGCCTGTGAAGGCATTTTGGAGCACAATTTTTCTGCTTGTTATTTCCTTATTTCCTTCCAATCACACCAAGTGCTCTGCCTGCTAAGGCCACTTAGGGAGACAAGCTTCAGGTTTGCCCGACAGTAAATGAATGTGGTCCCAGGACCAAGATGGGAGTAACTAGTGGGACGTTTTCTGAGTTGCTGTGAAAGGGTTGTTGTCCTCCAAGGAGCTGAAAGGGAATAGTGAAGCAGTTTCCAGGGCTCTTTTCACGAGACACTTGCTAGAACAGAGAGGGCTCATTTGAAGCTGGGCTCTGGGAAAATCCCTCCTCACAGACTGGTGGCTATGTTCCAGCTGATTCTGGAAGAGGTGAGCAAAAAAACAAGTTATCCTTTCCCCTACTTCTCAGTTCTTGGTTTTTCCGCAACAGAGCGGGCCAGGCCCTCAAGCTGCTAGTGTTTCTAAAGGAAGCAGGATTTTGGGAGACCTCTTGTCTCTTTAAAAATGTGCAGAGTGGAGTTCATAAACTCAGAGTATGTACTTGTTCTTGTACTTGTACTTCTTGGAATGCTTTTCTCCAAAGTATCCACATAGTTCAAGTGAACTTGTATCAGGGAGGCCTTTTCTGACTACTTTATTAAGAATAGCACTCCCATAGGCTATGTTCATAGGCATGGGCAATGACTTCATGACTAAAACACCAAAAACAATGGCAACAAAAGCCAATATAGACAAATGGGATCTAATTAAACTAAAGAGCTTCTGCACGGCAAAAGAAACTACCATCAGAGTGAACAGGCAACCTACAGAATGGGAGAAAACTTTTGCAATCTACTCATCTGACAAAGGGCTAATATCCAGAATCTACAAAGAACTCAAACAAATTTACAAGACAAAAACAAACAACCCCATCAAAAAGTGGGCAAATGATATGAACAGACACTTCTCAAAAGAAGACATCTATGCAGCCAACAGACACATGAAAAAATGCTTGTGATCACTGGTCATTAGAGAAATGCAAATCAAAACCACAATGAGATACCATCTCACACCAATTAGAATGGCAATCATTAAAAAGTTAGGAAACAACAGATGCTGGAGAGGATGTGGAGAAATAGGAATGCTTTTACACTGTTGGTGGGAGTGTAAATTAATTCAACCATTGTGGAAGACAGTGTGGCGATTCCTCAAGGATCTAGAACTAGAATTACCATTTGATCCAGCCTTCCCATTACTGGGTGTATACCCAAAGGATTATAAATCATGCTACTATAAAGACATATGCACATGTATGTTTACTGTGGCACTATTCACAATAGCAAAGACTTGGAACCAACACAAATGTCCATCACTAAGACTGGATTAAGAAAATGTGGCACACACTTTGGGAGGCCGAGACGGGCAGATCACGAGGTCAGGAGATCGAGACCATCCTGGCTAACACAGTGAAACCCCGTCTCTACTAAAAATACAAAAAACTAGCCGGGTGAGGTGGCGGGTGCCTGTAGTCCCAGCTACTCAGGAGGCTGAGGCAGGAAAATGGCATAAACCCAGGAGGGGGAGCTCGCAGTGAGCTGAGATCTGGCCTCTGCACTCCAGCCCAAGCGACAGAGTGAGATTCTGTCTCAAAAAAAAAAAAAAAAAAAAAAAAAAAAAGAAAGAAAGAAAATGTGGCACACATACACCATGGAATACTATGCAGCCATAAAAAAGGATGGGTTCATGTCCTTTGCAGGGACATGGATGAAGCTGGAAACTGTCATTCTCAGCAAACTATCACAAGAACAGAAAACCGAACACTGCATGTTCTCACTCATAGGTGGGAATTGAACAAGGAGGACACATAGACACGGTGAGGGGAACGTCACACACTGGGGCCTTTGGGGGAGGTGGGGCTGGTGGAGGGATAGCATTAGGAGAAATACCTAATGTAAATGATGAGTTGATGGATGCAGCAAACCAACATGGCACATGTATACCTATGCATCAAACCTGCACGTTGTGCACGTGTACCCTAGAACTTAAAGTATATATATATATAGAAAGAATAGCACTCCCTCCCCTTTATTGCTCTTTATCCCCTTCCTGACTTCACTTTTCCTTCTAGTGCTCTGCCTCCTATCCTGCAGATGGGGCTTCATCAGGATTGCTCACTGATGCATTTCCTGACATCCCTGGCACCTATATGGAGTTTGGTAAATATTTTTGACTAAGTAAATGAACTGTGGACCAAGGAGAGATTCATGAAACCGTCTTATTTGACCTAGCCACCTGCCCTCAGGTAGGCAAAGTTTTATTATCATCCTTATTTTACATTAGAAGCAGGTGAGACTTGAGGAGGTGGAATGATTGCTTGAGGTCACAAAATTTTAGGAGGTGAGCAAAGGAAGCTTGCATCTCATGATCTTTAGTTCAGGGACCTTTCTACTAACTATTGGATGGTTGCATCCATTTCTCTTTAGTGTAGGTGTAGAGTTGAACCAAACTCCACATCTTCATTATCAAGTGGTTTTCTACCAGGGGTGAGATGAGGAAGGCTGGAGGGATAGTGGGCAAATGTGTGTGAATGTGTCTGTCAGTCAAGAATGGATGTCCAGCTAAATGCAGTGCATTGACAACAATTTTCGAATACCTTGAGTTGAAACATGTTATGAGAATAATAATAGCAGCTGATTGTGTATTTCTGTGTATTGTGCACATTCAAAGGTAGGGAACACTTATGAATATGTGTCAGGAGGAAACTGGGTAGAAAACAGAGTAGGCAAATGTTTTTATAGCAAGCTAGTAGTTTTATTGAATCGTCTCTATCCTTCTTATCTTTGCAAGGATCACATTTTTTTTCAGGCAGCTTTATTCCCCCAGGTTCTTTGGAAATTAAGATTTCATTTTTCCTCCTACACCCCCTGGCTGGCCCAGCCCTTATGCCCACTGACCCTTACCAGGCAAGATGACCTGGGGGAGGCAGTGATCATGCTGTCTTACCTCATCACAGCTGCCCACTAGCAGATGCATGTTTATTCCTTTCCTAATTCAAAAATCACTCTTTTATATGAAACTGCTTCATAGTTGGGCTTCAGAGACTAAAGATTTAAAAAAAATTTAAGAAGAGCCCGTGCAAATGATTAAAGGCTTGGATAAGTGCCCTAGAAGAAAATTGAAAAGATTGGTGCTCTTTGCCCTGAGGGAAGGGGGAGCTGAGAGGAGGTAATCTAGCATGGCTGCACAAGCACACCAAGGATGTGGAGAAGCATTGGCTTAGGTGGGTGAGGTGGAAATAGCTCTGAACCAGCTGTTAGGTCTAGTTCCAACCATGCAACTTAGCGAGTCTATTAACGTCTATAATGGAACGTGGTACTTGATTTCCTTGTTTTTAAGGTCTCTAAACACTCCTACAGGTCTATTTTCCTGCAATTCTAGATATCCTCTTCTACTCTTTTAGAAATAAAAGCAGGTGAGAAATGTTCTAATTTTTTCCGATTCTTCTGTGTCCATAGACAAATCATGACATTTGCAGTGTTTGCACAGATTGCAGTTAAAGTAGGTGTGGTGTCATGAGTATGGGCTCTCAATCAGGCTGATTCAGGTGGAAATCTTGGATTTCCTGGGCTTCTGTGAGCCTCCTACCTCAGCTCCCTGAGTAGCTGGGATTACAGGCATGCACCACTGTGTCTGGCTGAATTGCATTTCTAACCAAAGTAGTCCAGATACACCTTATAAAGAAGATGGCTTTTGAGCAAAATTTTAAAGAAGTGAGGGATTTAGACCTGTGGTTGTCTGAGCATTCCAGGCAGAGGAAATAACTGGTGGTAGCAATGAAGAACATGATACAATAGCTGGCTTCTGGATATATTTGAAGGCAAAACCAGCAGAATCTCCTGCAAGACTGGATGAGGAAAGAAGGAGAGGAGTCATGGAAGACTCCAGGGTTTTGGCTTCAGAAACTGGAAGGATGACATTCATCAAAGTGGGGGAAGGATGAGGGTGAAGTGGGTTTTTGGGGAAGATCCAGTGGTCATTTTTGAACATATTAGATTTGAAATGTCCATTGGGTGTCCAACTGCAGGTGTTATGTAGCCAGTTGGGTATGCAAATCTGCTGTACAGGAGCACAGCTTGGGTGATAGACACAGATTGGAGGGTTAGCAACGTATCAGTGGTATTTAAAGCAATGAGCCTATATGAGATCACCAGTGGAGAGAATGCAGGTAGAGGACCAAGGACTAAATCCTGGGGGGACTCCAGTGTTGAGTATGAGGAGAGGAGGAAGAAACAGAAAAAGGGATTGAGAAAAAGGAGCCAATGAGGTGGAAAGAAAGCCAGGAGAGTGTTTTGTTCTGGAAGGTCAGAATAAAAATACCTAAAAGAGGAGGGTGGGATCTACTCTGTTGAATGCTGCTGATAAATCAAATAATATGAGGACTGAGAACTTACTCCATGAATACATCTCTAGTGAGTGCTGAAGGTGAAAGAGCCTCCAATAGTTTCTCTGATTCTTATTGTATTCAATGAGTTATAACCCATTACTATCATTATTAATTGTGATGTTCAAATTATTCCAGATTTGGCTATGAGGAGCTTCTTCCAGCTGCCCCCTGTGTCCTTTTCACAAGCCCATGTTGTTCTGGGAGTATCAATTTCTTTTATGATGGACATGTCAGATTTTCTCTATGTACTCCAAAGAATATTCCTCAATAGACAGCTTTGTATCTTAGGTCACTCTGTAAACTTGCTCTTATTTCAGAACATTGACTAATTATTTCCATTCTCTGCCATGCATGTTTTTATTAGTATTGCCTACTTTATTCCCTTGCAATGAGGATTTATATATTCTTTTCTCAAAACAGAAGTTACTTTATTGTTTGTTTCTGATTATCATGCTTACTGACAGTATGTCAAACAACATAGGAAAAATAAAATTTTAAAAGTTACTTAAAAGCCCATCATATTGAAATAATCCAATAATAACATTTGGTGGAACACCTTTTCAGACACTTAATTCTTGCTATGTAACATATAACTATGCCTTGTGTGTATGTGTACACCCATAACTTTTTCTAAATGAGTTCATAATCATACCAACAGCTGTTCTGTAATCTATGGCTCCTCCACTCAATAACATAGAACATACATTTTAATATATGTTAAAACATAATATAACCAGCTTTGCAAGCAGAAAGATAGTGGCAGTTGTTTCCCAACATGAGGGCCACATTTTCTCATTTTATTTGTCTGATAAATATTTTTATCAGAGCATCTACTTTGTGCCAGGTTTGCTAACACCTTTCTCTGGTTTCATAATGGATGTGAGTATTTGGGTAGTCATTACTGCTATTCATTAGCATTCATGCTATCGTCTCCTTGGGTGTGGTCACAGGACTTGCTTTACATAATGAAATGAGAGCATATATCACTTCCAGGACAAAGCCTTGGGACCAGTGCAGGACTTGCCACATCCTTTCCTTCCTGCTGTGGGACACTGGAAGCAAACATTGAGTGGAACTTCTACCAGCCTGGCTCTCTGAGAGACTACACATAAACCAAGTCCTCTGCCAAGTTCATTGGGTAAGAAGTACACTTTTGTTACATTAAGCCACTGGGATTTTGTGGTTGATTGTTACTGCAGCATAGCCTTTCCTTTCCTGACTGATAGTGTCTAAACATTTATTAATTTACTTAATTGTGTCTACCCTGTAAGAGACTTTCTCTCATGCCTTGCTGAATGGCAGACCTATTGCATTGACAATGTGTGACCAATCTACCAGGCTAATAATCTCACGGGTATTAAATGGCAAGTTACCCTAAACCCAGAACATGGTGAGGAAGAAGGCTGCAGGTTAATCACTGTTTATCAAAATGTGTGATGAAGAACACCCACATCAGAATCATCTGGGGTACTTATTTACAAATGCAAGTGTCTAGGTCCCACCAATACAATAGAGTCAACAGATCTGTGGTGCATATTTCTAAAAAGCTCTCCAGATGATTTTTTTAATTTTTTTTTTTACAAATTCCAAACCCACTGACATGAGGTATAAGGTCAAAAACATTGACTCACCATTTTTTGGACTGTTAAAAGGAGTTTATCAGTGCTGACTGAGTGTATCCTACATGTCAGAGATTATACTGGATCCTGCAAATACAAAGCCAAAGCCAAAGTAAAGTTCCTGCCCTCAAGAAGGTCAAGACTGTTTTGTGGGAGACAGTTGTACAAGTAAGTAATTTCAATCAGTTGTTGGGATGGAAGCCTCTATAAGACACAGGGTGGGCCCAAAGCACAAGTGGTCACTTCGCATATAGAAAGGCATTGAGGTTAAGTTGACATGGACAGGGATGTTCTGAAAGACATTATAGCTAACAAGAACCTGATAGGATATCTGATGAGAAGGAAATGCTGCATTGGGCTTTGAAAAGAATGTTACACAGTTACTGGGCAGTATACTTTCAGCTGTGAAGACAGTGACTGAAATCAAATATATCATCATCAGAAATTTGTCTTTAGAGGTGGCAAGAAAGAAAGAAATGCACTTGGCTGGATGGGTGTGTTTTTGCAAGAGTGAAGAGAGGGGTTGGCTCCAGGTGATGAAGTTTGACTTGGACATCTGTGATTTGCTTTCAGTATCAGTTCGCCCTCTCATTCCACCTCCCCCTGGTATTCTTGGTGTTCTCCAGAGGGAAGAGACCTGGGGAACTAAAATACATGGATATATGCATATCCTGGCAGCAGCATTTGCAGAGAAATATCCTACTGGAAAATAACAAAAACTGTAATAGATAATAGGTCCAGGAAAGACTAGAAGTTAAGTATTGTTGATTGATCCACAAAGGAAAACCTGGGCCTAAGGATGAGCCACTACTGACAATAATCTTCTGAGGGTGGGATATGGCCCTTTGCTCTCAGGTTTCGTGTTTCATAAGCTGGAATGCTGAACAGAAGCTTCCCTTGAAATTGGCTTGAAGGGAGATCAGGAAACATTGGCCTGCTGAGGTGCTGCAGCTGGCACTTAGGGAAAGTGCTCACCTTTCCCCAAAGCCTTTGTATCTGCCCTGTCTGAGACTGAGGAGCTGTCATAGACTATTCCAGCAGACATTGCATTCCCAGGGCAGCAAGTGGAACTAAATACATGATTCCGTGTTTCCTTAGGATCTTCATGATAAACCCATCCAGACCAGGGTGAATGGAAAGCCAGAGTCCTAAAGCCATATCAGCGGAGAAATTGTTGGCCTGACCACGGAGGGTTGGCCTGCACAGGAGAGGTCTGTGGGAATCATGAGGACAGCAACTATTGGGAGAATAGTTAATGAAAGTGTAAGTGGACTTTCTATAAACTTCTCAAGCAGAGTGTCTATCTAGCACATAGTGGATATGTGATGTGTCCTTTTGTCCCTTTGTCTAATGGTGGAATAAAGACCACTGTGTGGAAAGAAGACATAGGCTCAATGTAAGGATGGATTTTCTAATAATTATAGTTGTTTAAATATGATGTAAGCTGTCTTAAGAGAATGCACTCATCTACATAGTCAACAATCATTATTGAAACACCATCTAAGTGTCAGGTATTGTAGTAAGAGTTGAGGATACAAAGAAAATAATATGTGACTCTCTTCCTTGAAATGCCCAGAGACCAATGGGAGAGACAGATATGGATGAAAAAGATAAATTCCAGTATAATGTGTTTTGATGGAGTGAGGGTAAAGTGCTGAGGGATCACAAATTACAGAGTAACTGATCTGCCTGGCTGAGTTGGGAGAAGCTTCACAGAGCAGATGACATTTGATCAGGGTCTTGAAGGAAGAGTAGGAGTCTGCTATTCAACAGTGTGGAGTTTCATATCACTGAAAGTGTTCAGACAGAGACTGAATGGCCACCTGTCAAAGGTATTGCAGAGGGATTGCTAGGGAGGTAGAAGACTGGTCAGTTAGGTGACCTCTAAGGCCCTTCCAAATCCAAGAACCTATAAAAGCACCACAGTAGTGGGACATTATTGTACCTGCCTATATGTTACCATCCATCAACACATTATTCCCAATTCTCTGCCTCATGGGGCACAAGGAGGCTGCTGTGAACCTAAAGAGGGTTTCAGTTGGAATGAGGAAGAGGAGAATTTCTCTTTTCTTAGCCCTAAGGGTGAGTATCTCTTTACACTTCTCAGCTGAGTGTACTAAAGTGGGAAGGTATGAAGGACTTAAGAAAACACTGAGAGTTGGCGATGAAGAGATAGCTCTATTCCTCTCCATACTTGGCAGAGTCTAGGTTGGGGTTTTCTTTATATCCAGGTGGGTTCATATTTCTCCCGTCTGTACAGAACAGCTGAAGCTGCCTCCTTTGCTATAGCCCTGCTTGCCTGAGCCAAGACAGCCATCTGAGGCTTTCCGTCTGCCATCCAGCACTGACTGTGCCCTTCTGCCAAGAAAGTAATGAAGACAAAGGAGAAATACCTAAAGAGAAAAGCGCATCCAGCTTCTCTCAGTCATCGCAGCTGAGTTTCTAGGCTGGAGAATGCTTGAATTGTTCACATTCTTGACTCTGCTCGGGTGAGCACAGGTGCACTCAGGTGAAGCCACCGTCCTTTTTCTTCACCTGCAGGGCTGAGAGGCCCCACTGACAGGCGGGCAGACAGACCTGCTATTGTCACCCTGCATGGGGTGGTATATCAAATGCATCTTAAGAAGGGCTTGAGGCTTGAAGCTCTTGGGTCTCCTAAGTACAGACTTATGGGGAAGAAATGAAGAAATCTTAAAAGGTTAAGCTTTTCCTCTGAGGAAAAAGAACATTTAGGCAACTGAGTCCAGCCACTTTCTTGGTGACTTCTCATGGTCAGTCAAATGCAGACATAAATCACTTTACTTCCAGCCTCCAAAATACAAACCTTGGCTTTCACACTCGTTAAACTCTGGAACTAGTTAGCACATCAAGTTTCTTCTGGGATGTCTGTCAAGAAGGATTAGCAGCCAGTTGATGGATGTGGGTTCAAGCTGCAGTGAACTTGTAATATCCACTCAGCTCTGGAGAGCCGGCTCTGTGTCCCCTGCTGACCCCTACAGGCTCCTCGGAGTCAGGAAGAAATGGAACCTGATCCTATTGACTTCTGTGGTGTGTACAGATTGTGCCTTTTCTGTAAGCCAGTAATAATTACAATATTAACTATTATAAGGAACTATACATGCATCTGCTTATTTTTGCCAAAAGAACCACAGGAAGGATAAGCCAAAAAGTAGTGAAACCAGTTATTTACAGGGCATGGTGGGAATGGGGTGCAAGGAATTGGGATGGGGGAGAGGGATACATCTTTAAAAATACCTTTTTGTACAATCTTAACTTTTGGAAGCATGTTAATGTTTTACTACTGAAAAAATTCAAATCAATAAAAATTCCTGAAAAAAACATAAAATTGAATACAAACAATTGGATCTACTTGCATTTCATATGAAAAACAGTCATATTGAAGAAGGAAATAAAACTAATCAAAGTAACTTTTGAACATAGTATTTTCACTCTATGCCTCCAATCCAAAGAGAAAAGAGCTATAAACAAATATTGAATGCTAAGTAGTGTTTGTTTTTCATAATGGTACAGGTGAGCAACTCTGAAACTACTCTGTGCCTGTGTTCAAGCACTGAGCAAATGAGTAAGTATGTTGTGGGTGGGAGCTAGGTTTTTCACTGTCAGAGAAGGGAGGTCCAAATATGGCAAGAGGAAGGGCTAGAATAAACTGGTAACACTGGTTTGAATGGAAGTACCAGTACGAATTCATGTTTTCTTTATTTGCATGTTAGGTTTAACATGTATGTTTAGCATGATATATATGTATTATGTTTAAAAATGTATGAGCTGTTATGGGACAATGAGTTTATCTATATATTCATCAGTCATTATTGGAAAATGTTTTAAAATGATATCATTTCACTGACAGGGCCTAAAATCAGTGATACCCCAGTAGCAATGAACATGCCTGGAGGCCCAGATCCTGACTTTTAAAAACCATTCTGTACAAAAAGAACCTAACTAGAGCCCTTCGGAGAAATGGAGAATTACAGGGTAGAGGAGGTACAAGATAAATCTGGACCAGCTTTTTGTGCCAGAAAGCAAGGAAGTGCTTAACAAAGAAATGATGGAAGTGTGTCAAAATGATGAAGATCCAGATCGAAGTGGTGCCCACTAGCCAAATCCAAGAGAATCCAAGCAAATGCAATAATAGTAATGGATTAAAACTTATTGAGCAAAAGAAGAATCCATGAGTCTGTGGTGGTATAACTACATAGATGAATAAATACATAAATAAATGGGGCTGCAGGAACAGTTCCACCTTATGACTCTAACTTTACAAAGTAGAAGAAAGGATGGAGTTAACAAATGACCACTTGTGACCATTAGACTTCAGTCAGCCAAGAATCACCAATGAATACTAAAATTAGTGGGTGTGAGCTTTATGAAGAACAGAATATTTACATCATGTTAAAGTTTCTCCCCACAAATATTTAACTACAAAGGGGAAAATAGTAATTATGTTGCAGTGGAGAAACATGGTGGACATCATCACCTTAACGAAGTGATCAGAGCTGCCTGTACCAGTATCGAAACAACCCGACAAGCCATGCCTCCGCTGTGACACACTGAGAAGGGCTAGCATTCTTCTGTGGCATTTCTGCCCAGGTTCCACAATCTGATTTTAGTCATGAGGAAACACTGGACAATCCCCAAATAAGAAACATTCTGCAAAACAACTGGCCTTTCCTCCTCAGAAATACCCAAATCATAAAAGACAAAGAAAGGTTGAGGAAAGGTTTCAGGTGAAAGGAGGCTTAGAAGATCATGGTAATAAGTGTATTATTGTTGATTGGATCCTGGAATGGAAAAAATAGCTGTAAAGGACAGTTTGAGAGAATGGGCAAAATTCGAATATGGACCATGGGTTAAATTATAGCATTATATCAATGTTAAATTTGCTGATTCTGATAATTGTACTGAGAGGATATAGGAGAATGTTCTTGTTCTTGAGAAATATATACCAAGGTATTCAGGGATAAAGGGACATGATACATGCAATCAAAGCAAGACAGTGAGAGAGGGCAAGGGAGAAAATGATTAAGCAAATGGGGCAAATCATTACTAATTGATGTGATGCATCCAGATAAAAGACTGATGGGCTTTTTGTTGCTGTTGTTGTTGTTGTTGTTGTTGTTATTGTTGTTGTTGTTTTGAGACAGAGTCTCCCTTTTTCGCCCAGGATGGAGTGCAGTGGTGTGATCTTGGCTCACTGCCACCTCCACCTCTTGAGTTCAAGCGATTCTCCTGCCTCAGTTCCCCGCCTCCAAGTATCTGGGATTACAGGCACCTGCCACCATGCCCAGCTAATTTTTGTATTTTTAGTAGAGATGGGGTTTCACCATGTTGGCCAGGCTGGTCTCGAACTCCTGACCTCAAGTGATCCACCCTCCTTGGCCTCCCAAACCTATAGGGTTTTTTCCCCCTTTCTTATAACTTTTCTGTTACAAATGGTATACAAAAAATAAAGACACTATAAAAGAGAAAAATATGACTGGTATGGGCATTTGTTGTACTTTCTTATAACTTTCCTATAGTTTGAAATGATGTATAAAAATTCAAGATATTGTAAAAGAGAAAAATGTAAATGTTATGGGCATTTTTTTTGTACTTTCTTATAACTGTTCTGTAGTTGGAAATGATGTTTCAATAACAAAAAACATCATGATAAAAGAGAAAAATTTAACTGTTATGATGGTGATTATTCTTACCCCATCTTGCACTGCTTTGGAGAGAATTAAATATCAATTATATTACAAGAACTTTCATTTGTAAACTATTTCAGAGTATGCAACATACTTTGATATTCATCAACTCATTTAATTTTCACAATAGCCTTTTGAGGTAAGCAAGTCAGGAATTTTATTGTCCTAATTTTACAGGAAACCCAAGGTTAGGCACCTCAAGTCCCTTTCTCAAAGTTACAGAACTAAAAAGGAGTAAGGTCGGGACTTGGACCCAGGCTACCTAACTTTTAATGCAAAGCTTCCCCCATTACACTAAGATATGTCTGACCTCTGCAGCATGTGTGCTCCCTACCCGTCAGGTGTTGAAGACATGATTAGAGTGTGATCATGTTTGGGTGCTCTGTAACTGCAGCTCTGTCACAGCACTCATCTTGGATTAATCCTTCTGTAGTATAGCCTTCTAGCAAAGTATTACAGATGTTGTGCTATTTAACATTTGTATTGTGGTAGGTGGTCATACCAGTGTCAGTGCCCAGACATTACTATACACATAGATTCAGGTCTCTTCTCCCTCACACATGCTGTTGTGATCTGAGTATTTATATTTGCCCAAAATTTATATGTTGAAATCCTACCTCCCAAGGTGATGGTATTAGAAGGTAGGGCCTTTGGGAGGTGATTCGGTCATCAGGGCTCCACTCTCATGAATGGAATTAGTGCCCTTGTAAAAGAAGACCCAGAGAGAAGCCTTGCCCCTTCCAGTGTGTAAGGACTCAATGAGAAGGTACCATCTATGAAGCAGGAAAATAGCCCTTAGCAGCTAATAAAAGTCCACCATTGAGGAGGGGTCATGGGCAAGTGAAAGATAATATGGGATGAACAGCAAATGAGGCAAAAGATCAGATGATAGGAAAGTCAACAGCAGATCATAGTGATTGGTCTAAGGTGCAGGTCTTGGAAGAGTTTCCAGGAGTTTTCACTTAGAAGAGTCAAGATTAGAAATTCAGAGCACCTTCTCTCCAGAGTAAATAGGCAGGGAATTCCCTGGGATGAGACTCTTAAAATCCGTAACCAAGCTCCTCAGATTTACCTCCAGGCCCATTGCAAGCCTTAATGTTTCTTGATACATTGTTATGGCCCTGCCATTTGTATAGCATCTTTCCTGTTCTGAATCCTTAACCCTCTGATTATTTGTGTCCTTCATTTGACTCTGATCACCCATCACCCTATTTGGAGTTGCTTGGGGGCTTGCATACATCCACCACACACTCTTTAACCTGGAAGTTAGGTTTCTACTTTGCTGGAGCTGTTCTCCAGCTGGTCACCAACTCCAAAGACCTGCTGTCAGTCTTTACTCTCCTCCATTTACCTAGGGCAGGCATTTTTAGCCTTTTAAGATATGACCAGAATGCAGGTATGCACATATATACCATCTTACCTACAATTTGATCATTCATTTTTCTTAATCCTTTCTCTTAAAAGCATAAGGAACAGTTTTTTTGTTTCTAACCTTCTTACTTTATGAAGCATGGAGTCCAGATACTTGGCTTCAGGCAGCATTAAGAGGTACTGTGTGCACTGTGCTTACCTTAGCAGCCAGCAGGCCTCTCTCTGTGGCTTCTCCCTGACCAAGCTTAGTTTTTAAGAGACCCTGGTTTAGCTATAATCCTGTCACATCAGACTTCTATGAAGTATGCTCGGTTGAGAAAGGCAGGCAGAGAAAAGGTGGGGACAGGAAGCATGTCTCCTGACTCCGCTTCCACCTTCAGATTGTTTTTCCCCAGTCAATCCAGCCTCAAAACACCTGGGTAGTTTTCCTGTGTGGCATCAAACATAAGCGTTGACTGCCGAGTTATATGAACTGATTAAAACGGACTTTAAAAATCACACTGTGAGCTTCTGAAATGCTTTCTGCTTCATAGGGATGTTTGGAGATGGATTACACCACATCTGGGATGAACTTTGAGCTTCTTGGGAGAAATTATTACACAACACTCTTTTGCAAATCTTTTCCAAAATTGCCAGGTGGCCAAAACTGTATTCTCCCACAAAATTGACTTTAGCCTTCCCCACATTTACCAGCATCACATCTTAATCACCAGGTTGCCTCTCCTCCAGCTTCCCCTCACTTCTTGAAGATGAATGAAAACTCAGGGGTTCCGAGTCCATGTCCAGGGCATGTTCCATTACAACTACGTGAGATGTGATTCAAGGTGCAAGTCAGGGTTGAGCAATGATAATGTGGATACAAAGAAAGGCACCCCCCACAGTTTTCCCTTGAGGAATGTGCAACATGGTTTGAGAGTGTGACTTACGTGTGCCCAATCTAATTCTGTATGCTGGCATTTCCAAAAGTGAATTCCTTGGCATTTTAGTTTCCCCAAAATCTGAAAGGTGTTACATGGGAGAGAAAACTCACCCATTCACGCTTGGTGGGATGAATCGGCTAATGATTAGCCATGCATGGTCCAGTACTTTCAGGACACACTGACACACAATAGGAACTCAGTAAAAGTTCGTTTAATGAATGCATGACTAAAACCCTGAGTTAAACAAAGTTGAATGGGGTTCCTTGTAGCATGGTGGGTCAGGTTCTCCAGAAGCAGACCTTGAGGTGAGGATGGATGGGCAAGGAACTTATGAAAAAAGTGCTCCCAAAAGCAGCCAGTGAAGTAGGAAATAGGATAGGGAAGGAAGAAGTGAAGACTGGGTGCCGTTTCAGGTGAACACTCAGGCCCAAGAAGCTCTGGGGGCTTGAAGTATTTCATAGAGTCTGTTCTACTTCAAGGCAAAGGGCTAGGCTTCCCAACATCTGCCCATCATTGTCGTCACTGACCATGAGCCTCCGGAGGGACTGTGAATTCTCAGGTACTTTAGGCTTTCTGTGCATCTGCCAATACTCTGAAGAAAGTTGGGAAGAATGCCAAAGCTTGGGATGAGCACAAAGAACTGTAAAAGATCTCCAAAGATCTGGGTAGAGCATTAATAACTTCTGCTACCTGCAGCTTCTCAAGACCTTTACCATATTAATGTAAATTGTGAATGGCCAAGAGAAAAAGTGAACACTTAGTGTTTTCCAAATTTATTTGACCACCGAGTACACTTTTCCCCTCAATCCTTCTCAGACTGTTTTTCTCTTGTGCGTGTATGTGAAACATTCTTTGGTAAATGCTGCATACGTTTTTCTCTCTTTCGAAAATTTTGTTTTAAAACATAGATTAAAATTGTGCCAATGGGCATGAGTTGCCTAGTGGTTCCCTGCTTCCCATCACATTTCAGCTTATTGGCCTGGATGCTGCTGATTTTATGCAATACTGTTGAGAGCTGAAGATATTTAGTGTCACCTAGGGAAAGTGAGGAGGTGATGGTCCTTTGAGATTTAAATGGCATTTTGGTTTTGGGTTTCAGGAACCTAAAAAGCATGTATATCAACAAAATAGGTGAATATAAAACGTTTATACCTACAAACAGTGATAAGACACTAGATTAAAGGACAATATTAAGATATCTTCCTTCTAAATACTCTGCTGTGTAACAGCTAGTAATTTTCCCTCTTTGTAACACCTCCGTCAGATATTAACCCAAGGCCAAAGTCTGGTTTTGTCCACTTTTTCCAGAGAGCTGAGAATTAGTAAAGAATGCTCCAGGCTGGGTGCAGCAGCTCACACCTGTAATCCCAGCAGTGTGGGAGGCCAAGACAGGTGGATCACTTGAGGTCAGGCACTCGAGACCAGCCTGGCCAACATGGCAAACCCCTCCTCTACTAAAAATACAAAAATTAGTGGGGCATGGTAGCACATGCCTGTAATCCCAAATACTCAAGAGGCTGAGGCAGGAGAATCGCTTGAACCCGGCAGGCAGAAGTTGCAGTGAGCCAAGAGTGTGCCATTGCACTCCAGCCTGGGCGACAGAGCAAGATTCTGTCTCAAAAAAAAAAATCTCCAAATTTAATAAATCCATCTCAGATACAGGGAAAAAGAGTAGGAAGGGAGAGAAGAGAAAAGAAAGGGAAGAAGAAACCCCCACCGTTTCTGCCCATGAGACCAACCATCCAATCACTGGAATGGCAGGCTACATTTATACCCTGTCGCGAAGAGTTTGCAGAAACAGCTCTTCCAGATCTAGAGAACTGTGAGTTTATTTTTTTAACCCAAAACATTTCCAAATTCCGAGAAGAAAAAATGTCTTAGTGTTGCAAGAGCCAAATGGTAGAGGCAATAGTTGAGTCCTATACAATGTTATTCTCCAAGTGTAAAACTGCCAGATTGGCTTTTCACATTTAGATTTGCAAAATGCCAGCAATGCCAGAACCAAACTATCATCCTGGTTAACTTTCCGATTACAAGAGCTTTGTGAGAAGATTCATGCAAAAACTCAAACAATGAAGTATAAAATATAATCGCACTGGCTCACCAGAATGCTCACCAGAAGAGATAATAATTTTCAAATGTTTTTTTATAAATCATGCTTTATGTATAGTTCCTACCCTGGAAGCAGACATTTTTCTTCTATTTCATTTTAAGCAAAGGCTTGCTGCCTTAGTTAGAGGGTTACCACACTGAATGCTTGTAGAGTTTTAATTTTCTATGGTTATATGATGGTAGCGCAGCCCACCAGCCATCAAGCTGTCAGCAAGAGCTTTGGAAAAGAGGAGCAAACAAAGTTGCAGGTCAAGGATGGACAACTTCATCCCTGGGCCGCAGGACTCTAGCCTTTAGCTCGTACATTTGCATTTAGTACACATGCAACCTTTCTACATACTCATCAAATTCACATTGGGCTGAGACCCAATACAGCCAAGAAGGAAAGCTTCCCCCCAAAAAATGAACAATTTCTCAAGTCAGAGTGGGAGAGTTTACATGGAACTTGTCATATAGTGTTTGCTTTCCATGAACTTCTGTTACCACTAGTTTAGCTCTGGATGCTAAAAATGTTGAGTCCTTGCACTCTGACGTCCTTTTCGTTTTCTGTTTTCTGGGGTGTGAGAGTGCCCTCTGGTGGGCATTTGGTTGGAAAGTAGCGCTGAGAAAGCTCCCTGCTCTGCGAGGGAGAACAGTACATACCATGGTGCACATGGAGTCTCCATGAAGCGCAGGGACCGATGTGAACTGCGATCTAATGCCTTCATTCCACCTCTATTCCTGCAACCTCCCCACGGTCGTGTCAGAGACCATGTAATGTCTAAATCAGTGCTGTCCAAGAGAACTTTCTACGATGATGTAAATATTCCACATCTGTGGGGCCCAATATGTTGGCCGTTAGCTACTGAGCATTTGAAATGAGGCTAGTGAGACTAAGGAAGTGAATCAACACTTTTACCTTTACATTAACATTTTTAGTGAGGTGAAATCCACATAACAAAATTAACCATTTTAAGTTGTACATTTTAGTGGCGTTTAATACTTTCATATTGCTGTGCAACCAGCATCTCTATCAAGTTCCAAAATATGTTCATTACCCCAAAGAAACCCTGTAGCTATTGAGCAGTCACTTCCCATTTACACCCTTTACTCAGTCCCTGGCAACCACCAATCTACTTTCTGTCTCCATGGGTTATCTATTCTGGAGAGTTCATATAAATAAAATCATACAATATGTCAGCTTGTGCATCTGGCTTCTTTAATTTACCATAATGTTTTTGAGGTCCATCGACATTGTAGCATTTATCAACACTTCATTCCTTTTTATGGCAGAGTAATATTTCATCTTATGGATATATCACATTTTGTTGATCCATTATTCATCTGTTGGTGAACATTTGGATTGTTCTAACTTTCGGCTACACTGAAGAGCACTGCTGTGAACATTCGTGTACCAAGGTCTGTTTGAGTACCTATTTTCAATTCTTTTGAATATATACCTAGGAATGGAATTGCTAGGTCACACAGGAATTCTTTATTTAATTTTTTGGAGAATAACCCACCTCTCTTTCAGGGTATTCAATTTTAGATTTTATAAAATGTTAATTAGTTTAATCTCAACTTTGCAACAAGACCTAATGATTCCAGAGCACCTTGATTCTTTCTGAGCACTAGAGCAAGGTTCTCCAGAACTGCCAAGGCAATATTTAAAACATACGTTCCTACAGGGTAGCCATAATCTTAACATTTTTTCCTGCCTACATCATAGGGAAGAGATCACGACCATGGAAAGTAAGAATTGAAAATGGCTTTAGAGGGCAGGTATCCCAGCCCTAACATTCATAGATGAAGAAACTGAGGCCCAGAGAAGTGACATTTTCTTCCTAAGTATTTGATGGGCACACCACTCAGGGCAAGGGCCGGGAGGAGTTGGAGGCAGCACATGGGCACTAGGTGGCAGCAGAGAGCACAGGGGTAATAGAAAAAGGAGGATTGAGTAGGTGGCTGCAGTGAGACTAAAACCTACTTACTGTCTGGTGTGTTGGCCAGAGGGTGGGTACGTGGGGCTGTTGCTAACTTGCCTGGGTTAAAGTCTAGACTTTGTTGTGTCCTGAAACAAATCCTACTGTCCTAGCTTCAGAGATAACATGAATCCAGCCAATTTTCACTACCTTTCTCATTACCACCCTGGCCCAAGCATAGACTAGTGCATGACTTTCTATTCAAAACACCAACTTGCCCTCCCACCCCTATCAACTGCTTCCACTATTGTCCGTTGACAGCCTTCACCAGCAACTGATACATTCTTCTCACACTTAAAATCCAAATCCTTACTGTGGCTTCCAAGACGCTATACATATGTACCCTGGCTACTTTTTCAACCTCATCGCCTATCATTCTCTCTGCTGTCCTTTTCTCCAGTAACAGTGGCCTTCTTGGTCTTCCTCACACTTGCCAAGCACATTTTTCATTTGTCTCTCCTGTCTTTCATTCAAGTCTCTCCTCAAATGTCATCTTGTTAGAGAGGCCTTCTCTGAGCATCTGTATTAAATAAAAACCCTTTTGCCACCATCCCCACTGTCTATCTTTGTCCCATTTATTATTATTTTACAAAGCTCTTCATTACCTGGCATTATGGTAGCATATTATGTAGAGAAAATTGTTTTACCCTCCACAGGAATGTGAGCTTCATAGGGGCCAGGACTTTCTGTCTTGTTTGTTCTCTGTTGTGCTTATAGAGACTTGCATATAGTGTATAAAGAAAAGGAGGAAGAAGGGAAGGAAGGAACAAAGAAATGAAGGAAGGGAGGGAGGAAGGAAGGAAAGAAGGAAGGAAGGAAGGAAGGAAGGAAGGAAGGAAGGAGAGGAAGGAGGAAGAAATGAAGGAAGATAAGAAATGAAGATTATCTTGGCAAGTTAGCCAATCTCTCTTAAATCTTGGTTGTCTTACCTGAAAGGTGGGATTAAGAATCATGTCTACCTCACAGAGCTGTTGGACCTTGAAATGGCTCTCCTCCAGGTGCTTTCTATTAATGCAATTAGATGAGAGGGATCTATTGCCAATAATTTATCTGATTAGTATGGTTTATATGAAATAGGGACTAATCATCCTTAAACCAATACCCATTCCCACCTCCTGAGAGGACCATCATATTAATCAGTCTGGAGCCGATGCAGATGATTGGGAAGAAGCTTTATTTTCCAAGAATCAATATTCAGGAAAAAACATGTTGCATTAAAACATATCTGTATTGTTTTTAAGTGAGGCCTGGATACACTTATCTCTTAAGTTCTAATGATGTATATTTTACATTTCTCAGTATCCTATCAATGTGTTTTGGCATTTGGAGCCAACTTGACCCAACTGATTACCCAGGGGTTCATAATTCCTCAATTGATAAAATGGTCATGCATGAAAAAAATATAGCTTTACTTGGGGGTACCTACAGTACCTCTGTAGGGGCTCTGTATCTTGTGCCTGGGGCTGGTAATTATACTTAATAATAAGGTTGGTTCAGGGATTGTATAGTCAAAAATGTGGTCTGGAGAGTTCAAAAATTCATCTTGCGGCTGCCTCCCTGTTCTTCATTCCTGGACCCAGCTTTCTCAGGTTACTTTCCTTTTGACCAAAGAAAGTCATAATCACAGGGAAGGGACTTCAACCAAACATCTTCTGGAGAAACAAGTAGAGCTATTCACCTGTATAATCAAAGAGGTTCCTAAATTACACAGGGCACAGCAGTGACCTGGAATCCAACCACAGGAGGAGCCATACTGGAGGTCCTTCTTGTAATAAGAAGAAACTGACTGACAGGGAAAATTGTTTATAGTGGGTGCTAAAGCCACATAACCCCCAAGCCCACTTAATTCAGAGTCCCAGGCCAGCACAGATCCTCTTAGGTGGAATTCCACCCAGGGCAGGGGGAGGAGTTGGTGGTAAGAGATGGAAGAATGATGCTTAATGGAATAGGAGGAAGGAGGGAGGAACGGGAGGGAGGAAGGAAGGAAAGAAAGAAGGAAGGAAAGAATAAAGATATGAAAAAGAAAGGAAGATGATCTTGGCAAGCTGATCGATCTCTCTCTCTCTCTCTCTCTCTCTCTTTTTTTAGATGGAGTCTCGCTCTGCCACCAGGCTGGAGTGCAGTGGTGTGATCTCGGCTCACTGTAACTTTCGCCTCCCGGTTTCAAGTGATTCTCCTGCCTCAGCCTCCCGAGTAGCTGGGACTGCAGGTGTCCGCCACCACGCCTGGCCAATTTTCGTATTTGAAGTAGAGACGGGGTTTCACCATGTTGGCCAGGATGGTCTCGATCTCTTGACCTCATGATGCACCCGCCTCTGCCTCCCAAAGTGCTGGGATTATAGGCATGAGCCACCACGCCTCACTTGGCCAATCTCTGTTAAATCTCAGGGCAAAAGACAGATATATGGCAAAAGAAAGTTGAAATATACTTCTGCACTGTAAACGCTCCTTGGATAGAATTAATTGATCTTCTAGAAGTTGAACACTTGTTTTTTTTCAAATGAATTATCCAAATAAATTGTTTACTGAACCTTGAGACTTTAGTTGCTTTGAACAATTAGCCTTCCTCTTTTTCATTTCTGGAGTGATCCCAGGCTAGCTTTCCTAGTAAGATACATTTTCTTGTAGGACTCATCTTTTAAAGCACCTCCTCTTTTGCCTCATAAAAGCTGACTCTCGTGCTCTGGAGAAAGGACAACAAAGCTTCTGAACTGACACACGCACCTCTTACCTGTGGTCCCCTGGAGCCAGTGAGCCCTGCTTGTTTCCTCACCCAGGAGTGAAGGCAGTTATGAGATGGTGAAGTCAGGCCAACCACAGCATCCCAGCCTAGGAGGGTGGGGCAGCACAGAGGCAGGGACTTTTAGAGCCCCTCAAGTCAGAGCAAGGACCAATCACCTCCTCTTTCTTTGCCTAGGGGACAAAACTTATTCCTGAGCAATGAACTAGGCAGACATTCAGCCATATACAGTCTACTCAAAAAAGATTAAAAATGTTGCCCTTTTCTGGAAGAATATCTTTCTGCTGTTCCCTGAGAGCTGCAGTGTAGGACACCCCATATATGCCAGTTCTAGGGTTGCCATCCATGTGCACATGACAGTGCTCTGCAGGGCTCTCTGTTACCTCTTCTGAATGTCCTTCCACCCTCCTCTCCTCCTATAGCCTATACTTTTTCTCCCTCTTCTTTCTTCTCTCCTTCTCCCCTTTTCTCCTTACCTCCCTTTTTCTTTCCCTGCTCCCATTCCCCCTCCTTTCCTGCCTTCCTTCTTTCCATATTCCTTCATTCATTCATGACACGTGATGGTTGAGAAAGGGAAGAAGTGGGAGGCAGTCCTGTACGACCACGGAGTGCGGCACAGAGCCTTCGTTCAGTCTATCCACCCCTTTTCAAGTCCCAGCTCAAGGAGTTCAGCTTTGTGGAGTTTTTCCTTAGTGCCTCTATGGAGAGCCAACTGCTGCTTCCTCTGGCCTCCACTTTTCTTGTTCCAAATTTCATCACATAATTTCCTAATTTGTGTTATTATCTGATTCTCTGGGGCTTTCCCTACTGGACAGTGAAAGCTTGAAGAGCAAGGACTAATCTCACGGATTTCTGAGCTCGCAGCTGATACTTGTTCTTGGTCCACAGTATGTGCTCCTTAAGTGTGAACTGGATAAATGAATGAGTAAAATGCATAGTTGATTTCCTGCAATCTGGAGAATAATGTCAAAGTACTTTAGGACAGCCTCAACGCGTTGCTCAGTCTGTTCTCAAGTTGCTCTATGTGGCTTGAACACTCTGGATTATCCAGGATAAACTATGTATTGCCTCGTTGGTATCTGCATACATTCCCATCTCCTTTTCTTTTTTCTTTTTCTTTTGTTTGCAATGCCCCCTTCTCCTCTCTAACGATATAATCCCTACTTATTTTTCACTGTGAGTTTTCGTCTCAGTCCTCTTTAGAGACTGTCCTGTCCTCTGCAGCCCTACTTTCCTACTCTGACATACTCACATGGCACTTAATCATTTACGTCTTGTAGCATCTTTTACAGTGGTTTTAAAATTGCTAGTCAATGATCTATAACTTCTTAAGAGTGTCTTTCCATCTCTTTTTTCTTTTTATTTTTTTTTTAAATAGGGTCTGGCTGCTCAGGCTAGGGTGCAGTGGTGCGATCTCGGCTCACTGCAACCTCTGCCTCCCAGGCTCAAGCAATTCTCCCATCTGAGTCTCCTGAGTAGCTGGTAATACAGGTGCATACCACCATGCCCGGCTATTTTTTTTTTTTTTTTTTTTTGTAGAGCCAGGAGTTTCACCATGTTGCCCCGGCTGGTCTCAAACTCCAGGGTTCAAGCGATCCTCCCAGCTCTGCCTCCCAAAGTGATGGGATTACAGGCATGAGCCACTGTGCCTGGCTCTTTCTTTTCTCTTGTAAGCTTTCTGAAGGCAGAGGTGATGTCACCTACTTGTGCAATTGGCAATGACTCCACTTCTTTCCCCTGTCCTTTCATCTTCACCATATTTCCTTGTTCTCAGTTTCATGGATTACCATGCAGCAGCATGTCTTCTAGAAGTGCAGAGCCATTGTGCTTTTGTCCTAAAACTGTTTTTATAAACAGAGTAAACCATTTCTCTGCCAAATTTTCTTTCTAAACTATGTATTCACCAACTCTTGATGATAGCTAAAAGGTAAGTTTACCTCTTTAAAAAAATACATATACACTCTGCTTATTCCCCAAACATTCTTTGAGAAAGACGACTCAATATAGGGGTTTATTTGATACCACTGGGCTTTATTTGGTCCCACTTTGTCTGAGATTAGATTATAATGAGTTGTTTCACTGCAGTCTGTTGCTACTCATCTTTGTACCTGGCTCTTAGCATAGCCCCTGACTCCAGTGTACTCCACTAAACTCAAGCAAATCTCCTTTGTAACAGCAGGGTTGAATGTAAGTCTGATATTTACCTTAAAGACCACTCAAAGTGCAGGCCATGGATCAGCAGCATCAGCATTACCTGGAGATTGTTTGAAATGCACATTCGCTAAATCTGTCATGGGGATAGGGGAGGCAGCCATCTGTGTTTTGGCAAGTCCTCCAGGTGGTATTTCTGATGCAGACTCAGGTTTAAGAACGACTGAGATAGACTATCCTTAGCAGTTAAATTTGTCCAGTAATGAGTTGTTGTATATTAAGGGATCCAGGTTTGTCCAAGGTTCTGGTACGTTGTATGGAAATATTGAGGGGGCAGAGTGGCAGCTGGAGCTTGTCTTCAGTCTCTGATAGTCTGCCAACAGGAGAGAGAGCTGCCTGTCACCATACATGCCCTGGGCTTTTTTGCTGCCCCTGATTTGCACTTAGCAGCCCTGTCCCCAGCATCCAAGGGATAAGAGAAGTAATAAAGACGGCACTTCATGCAAGCAAGCCCTCCTCTGGCCCCCTGTGCTATGCATGGCATTCCCACAACCTGGCCAAGCCACCCAAGCCCCTGTTCTGCTGAGATTCACCTGCACCAGGTAGACAGTGAGGGATTGTTCAGAGCAAAACACTGTGCAATCAATTGGAGATAACAGAGGCCCAGGGGTCAGGCGGGCTGCCCAGAGCATCTTTCATCTTTGACTTATATTGGTAGGGTGTAAAGTGTGGCATCAGCCTGGCCTGCCTCGCGGTCAATGACTGCCTTGTTCTGCCCTCCATTTATCTACCATCTCTCTGATGTCACAGGTTTCATTTGGGTAGCTGACTTCAAAGGTGCTTTTCAAATTTTTTTAATTTTTCTATTTCAGGGATAATAGCCCAGCTTTTCAAAAGCATTTTGCTCTGCAATCAAATCAAATATTCTTAAATGGACGGGGCCAAGTCAACCCAGCCCAGGCAAAGAGGTTCCCAAAAGATTGCCAAAAACCAGGTGCCAGTTCTGACAGATGGACAAAGGTAAGCTGTGTTTTCTGTCCCCCTCCACTGTATTCTTCTTCTCTCAAACCCATCCTTGTGCTGATATGTAAAAAACAAAAACCCCCCTCACCATTCCCTGGTTTCTGTGTAAACTGATTAAACGAAGGTATTTTCTACAGAGGTCTACAATAAACTACCCAGGGACAACTGGGCAATGCAGCCAAATACCTGGCTCACTGAGTTTTTCCAATATATTGACCGTAGCTCCATAGAAAAGCCAAGTTGGCTCCGGACTTCATGTTTTATAGACTCGGATTTCGTTTGAAGCCATCTCTATAAATAAACCATAGAACCTGCCACTTTGTGCTCTGTCCCTTTCTTTGTTTGCTTCTATTAATGACAGCCCTGGGACCAAGAAGACTTGGGCAGCTCGAATGCTCTTGTTGGCCCTACTTGGTCAGCACACACTTTCCTCCCACCATCTGCCCGCAGAGGGGATCCCCATTGTTTTGCTTCCCCAGTGCCCCTCCCTCATTCTGGGCACTCAGGTTGAATAGTTTTTCCTGCAAATGCACACAGGCCAGAATCTTTAAAGGCCAGGCACTTTAGTTATCCACTGGTGTCATGTTTGAATACCAGTGTTTTATATTTATACATAGAGAGGATTTTCAAATATAGTCAATTATATGTATACATATATATGTACACACACACACACACACACATACCTGCATAGACAACCCCAGCCATTCTCCCACTCCCAGACAGCTCTTTTATGTGGGAAATGGAATGACTCCCCATCTGTGCCTTGACCATCAAAGCTGGAGCTCTAGGGGTGGAGGAGGGCAGCCACGTGTCCTGACCACCCCAGAGTCTGGGCTTTCCAGGGAAAGACTTTGTGCAATTGCCTGGGTTATTTTTTTTCTTTTTCTTTTTTTACCATGTGCCTCCCCCACCCCCAAATTTCTGCACTAAAGCTTATTGTAGGCAATGTTGAAAGAGAACTGCATTTGAAAGAAAAAATAAATAAATCCAAAAAACTAATGAGAAGAAAAAAATCCATGATAGAGCATTCAATCTTGAATACTCACTGATGGAGTATTCAATTGAGTATTCAAGATTGAATGCTCCATTGTGGCTTGCCTGGACCATATGGTGGCCTGAGTTGACTTGTAGGCAGACTGAATGGCTAGATACAAGCCTGGGTCTTTACACTGAAGGGACATATTTCCAGTGAGTAATAATAACAGATATTAATTGGCATTTGTTAGTTCCTAGACACTGAGTTGAGTGGTTTACAAGCCTTATCTCACTTAATTCTTATTCAATTCTCACAATATTACTCTGTGGCAGGTTATATCATTATCACATTTTATAAATGAGAAAAATTAAAGCTCAGAAAGTCTGAGATTTAAACTCAGGTCTGTCTGCCTCCAGAGCCAAGGATCTTAGCCACAGTGTTTTTGCTGCACCTCAGTGTCCTGCTGCAGATGGCATCTGAATAGGGAAGTACAGAGAAAAGAGAAAGAGGGGGACATTGGTTTTTGACCAGAGAATAGATTTCTCTGGACTTCAGGGAAAATAATTCTGCAAGCGATAAAAGGAGCCATCACCTTTTGGATTTTCGGCCCACTCCTCTCCCCTCAAGGCCTGTCTTCCCTCTGGGGCTAAGGAGAGCCCTCTGCTTCCTCTACAGGAAGGGGTTAATTCCATTGCTGTTTTAAGTGATGTGGAGTGGGCAATGACGGTTCAATGTTATGTCTGAAGAGCTAGGACCAAACTCAACTCTTCAAGCTTTATATTTTCAGCACTTGACTGTTCACAGTCCCCAAGAGTGTAGGGCAGAGTTAGATATGTCCCTTATATTTTAGAGATATAATTTCAAAACACTCAGAAAAAAAGTTCAGAGAAAAGGTAGGAAAAACTCCACAGACTAAGACCAAGGGAGACTCATTTACCCAGAAGTTCTCAAAAAAAAAAATCCAATATAGTAGGAAAGAGGAAAAGAATATAAACAAAAGACCGAGGTTGTCTCCAGAAAATATGTCTGCAAGTTCAGATGCCAAAGACATGGAGAGAGGTGAATATAAACAAAGATGGACAGGCACCATGCCACTGACCACTTTCGGGGTGGAGGGGGCAATCTGCAAGTAAACCAAGAGGTGTCAGATGACAACAGACAGGTTTTGAGCAAGAAAACAACAACAACAACAACAACAACAGTGAAAGGAGAGTTCTGCTGTAGGTCAATATTGAAATGGTAATAAGTCAGAGAGAAAACAGAACTCTCCAATACTTGCTTTGCTTCTATGCTTATTTGCAGAGAAGGATTGTTCAGCTGTAAAGGTTAGCATCGACATTGATGGGAGATAAGTTAAACCCGGGAGAAAGACAGAGGTGACAAAAGAGAAACTAGGGGATCTATATGTGTGCAAGTCTCCTGGGTGGATCCATCTACTTTCAGGGTAGGAGAGAACTTCATATGAGCTGGCTGGAAAGATCTTGAGTAATTTCTAAGGAACCTTGAGATCCATGGTCATTGAGAAGCTGGCTTGTGAATACTTGGACTCAGATCCAGCATGAATGTATTAAGGGCAAGTGATGCCAAAATAGGCATCACAGGCATTTAATGAAGCATTTGACAAATTCATGGTTTGAAGCTGGCCCTGCTAACTAATACGCTGAATGAAAAAATTAGAATCCCAAAGGTATGGGAGGACTCAGCCAGTAAACTAAACCTAAAAAGACAAAACTATCATGAATTCACTCACTGTTCAGCACAGAATAGGGTAAGGTGGTTTGATGAGCATACCCTTAAACAAACAAACAAACAAACAAGCAAAAACCTAAGGCTTTTAGGCAATTGTAAACTTCATTTGAGCCTGAGATGCAATATTATCGCCTAAAGAGTTAGTTCAAATGTGATTTGCATGAATGAAAACATAATGTTGAGAACTACAGAAAAAAGAAATCAAAATATTTTAATGAATGCCTTCCTTCTGCAAAATATTTTCAAATATTTTGGGTTTTTTTCCCACAACCTATAAGGATTTTTTTTTTCAGATGAGTTAGAGTTCAAGTACAGAAAGCTAATTAATTTTCTTGAGATCGTATAGCCAGGAAGTGGAAATGTCAGAGTTCATAGTCAGGTCAGTTTGATTCCAAAGCCCTGCTCTTTCCACTGTCCCACAATAAGGCCTCTGCAGAGCCAGGTGGGGTTCTGTTAACACGTAGCACAGTGGTGGGCTTGGTGGCGAGAGCTGTGCTCTAGCAGAGATCTTGGTAATCTAGAGTATTTTTAGAGGCTAATTCCCTTGTATTACATTGTATTACACTCTAGAGTTAATTCAGGGTACTAATGTCTTCCAGATAAGGGTGAGAACTAAAATATAGCTATAATGATGAGAGGTCTGAAAACTGTCCATAAGAAAACACTAACAACATTTAGCTAGCAAGCTAAAGATTTACAGAGGATTTGAAATGTGTTTTCAAATAGTTGAATGTCTGCCATGGGGCAGAAGGAAGCAGATGTGTTTTGGTTACTTCAGAGGCAGATCTAGAGCCAACGGGGGAAAGTTACATGGACACTGGTTTCCACTCTGTATTAGTTTCCATTACTACTATTTAAAAATTTACTCCAAATTTAGTGGCTTAAACAGCACAAATTTATTATTTGACAGTGCTGTAGGTCAGAAGGCTGATACGGGTCTCCTTGGACTAAAAGGAAGGTGTAGAGAGGCTACAATCCTTCTAGTGGCCCTAGAAGGCCATTTTCCTGCTTTTTCCAGCATCTAGATGCTGCCCACATTTCTTGGCTCATGGTTCCCTTCCTCCATCTACAAAGCCAGCAATGTTGCATCTGTCTACTCTTCCGTAGCCACGTCTTCCTCTCCCAGGTGGAAATGGCTCTCTACCTTTAAGGACTTATATTCTACTAGGAAACAGAAAATAATGAACAGCAAACACAATAAATATGTAAATTATGCAATATGTTAGAAGGATATAAGAGCTAAGGGGGAAAAAAAACAGCGTAGCCGGGGGCATCAGAAATATCTGTGGGGCATTGCACGTTGAAATTTTAAATAGACTAATGAGGGTAGGCCTCATTGTGAAAGTGACATTTGAACAAAAACTTTGAGATGAGGGAGTTAGGCATGCAGATATCTGGAGAGGAGCATTTAAAACACAGGGAACAGGCAGTGCTAAGGCCTAGAGGCAGGAACATTTCTAGTATGTTTCAAGAATAGTAAGACAGTGTAGCTGGAACAGAGATATATGGTTATGGTGGTAAAGGAAGAAGAGGAGTAAATGAGGATACAGGAAAGGAGAAAGGAGATGACGTAAGAAATTTGTAATATCCAAAGACCTATAAAACTCTAACGCATTGATTTCATGGAGTAGGTTACAGTGGGCGGGGATCATGTAAAATTCATATCTGAATCTCCAGACTGCCTAGCAGAGATCTTCACAAGGTAATTGTCAAATAAACGTTGACTGAATGAATGCTTATATTTTACTAAATTTGGTGAGTCCGTACCATAAATACAGAACCAATTAGCCTAAAACTTGGTCTAGATGATTCCCTCTCTGCTAACCATTACTTAATGGCAACTGAAAAGAACAGATTACTTGGTTTGCTCACAAATTAAGTCACTTCTCACCATCCCTTAGTGTCTTCCTTTGCAACATTTGAATAAACCTGTTCCCTAAGTGGGTGCAGTGGAAAAACGTTAGGATGTGGAACAATTTAAGTGCCAGATAAATTATTCATTTGTTCCCTGTAACAAACTAAAAAAAAAAAAAAAAAAAAAAATCTGCTCCTTAACCTCTTTAAAATTTCCCTATGCCCTTTATTTCTCATTCATTTGTTCACTTATTTCACCTTAAATTCTAATCCTATCCTTTTTTCTTCCATCCCAGCATCTGCTCTGGGCTCTGAAGAGAGCTTTCTCATCCAAGAGCCTCAGCGAGAGACTGAACTCATGATCTCTTCAGAAGCTTAAACATGCTTTGTAATCTCAAGTATTTAAAACCAGAAGAAGTAGCCAACTGCTCAATATCTTCATTTCATCCTGAGTCCTCACCAGGCAGGCTCTTCTGATTTGAATCTAGACAAAGCAGGACTCATCTTCAAATCAGACCCAGCCTGAACTTGCCCTGAAGGTGACTAAGGTCCCCAGTCTAATAACTGCTAGAATCACCTATGGGACTTTTAAAAACTACCAATACCAGGACCACACCCCAAGATCTACTAAATCAGAAATCTCTAGGTCTTGGGCCCAGGAGTCTGTATTTTCTAAAATCTCATTGTTGATTCTGACACAGATGGTCCATGGATTTAATTCATGTTGCTTCCTTCTAATAAGATGGCACTTATATCATCTGAGGTATCTCCCTTATTTTTAAAGCTGTCCCCAAAATAAATTGCTCAAACTGCCTCTGCAATTCATCCAATTTTCTCATAAAAACAAATAACTGTGTTTTTAATGCTTTAGAAAATTCTCTTTTGGGGGAGGTGAGAGTGGCCATGTTTGTCATTCATTCATTTTACTAATAGTTCTTAACCTAAGCAGTTTGTTAGCTGTTGGAAATACAATGATTAATTAGACATTGTCCTGGCCCTTCTACTACTCTGCCTACAGTAGGAGAGACAGAAAAACAAGCAATGTGTGGTGGGAGGTACTATTTTGAACAGATACATGATTTTGGAGTATTAGTAGGCAGATACCCAAATAAAGGCATCACAGAAGATACGCGCACACGTATATTTTATGTGTGAGGATAAGTGTGTGCACAGATCCATGTAATTTGCTCACAGATTCTTTGTTCTTACATTATTTTCAATTTTCAGGTTGAAATGATCTAGCCTGCTTTACTTTTTGCTCTTTAAAAAGCATACTTCGGATATCTGGTAAACACCTCCCTGTGTAAGCATCACAGTTGCCCACAAGCACGTGAGAATGCATGAATGCAGAAGCCCATGAGAAAGAAGAGACTCCACAGCCTTCACCACCCAGGCCAGCAAAACTGGCATCACAAGCAAGAACATGACATTTTTCGTTGTAGTTTGGCAAGTGTGATTCCAGGTCTGTACTGAACTCCGGGATTCAGAGCATCTATTCTATGTATCAGGAAAAACCTTCTGTATAACTTTGTATTATATGTACCCTCTCCCTCAACTCACACATTGCAAAGTGGTTACCTTATACATCTTCTATTTCAGATGTATCAAAGTCCTGCAAATGGCTCTACATTTTCTGCAACTTGCATCATTTCATAGAATTGTGGTGATTATCCCCAGAGCAGAGGAACAGACAGAGGTTCTCATAAGCACTGCTGAAGAATTCTTATAATGAAATTAATAAAAATTCTTTACCTCTCTCTCTCTCCGTGTGTGTGTGTGTGTGTGTGTGTGTGTGTGTGTGTGTGTGCCCACGTGTGCCTCTATACAGGGATCACTGTAGCCTTTACTATTTGTGGTTAGGGTTATTTATTTTTTTTTATTTTTTATTTTTGGAGGCAGAGTCTCCCTCTGTTGCCCAGGCTGGAGAGCAATGGCATGATCTCGGCTCACTGCAACCTCCGCCTCTCAGGTTCAAGCAATTCTCCTGCCTCAGCCTCCTGAGTAGCTGGGACTACAGGCACACACCACCATACTTGGCTAATTTTTTGTATTCTAGTAGAGATGAGATTTCACCATGTTGCCCAGGCTGGTCTCGAACTCCTGAGCTCAGGCAATCTGCCTGCCTTGACCTCCCAAAGTGCTAGGATTACAGGCATGAGCCACCGTGCATGGCCTAGGATGATTTTATTTACAGTATTTCATTTCATCCTTCCAGTTCCATGAAGAAGGCAGAGACAGTTGGTATTACATACATTTTGCAAACAACAACAAAAACATGCCCAGCTTGTATCTTATTCAATTTTAACAGCTAGTGAGAGGAGGAGCCTGAATGTGAACCAAAGGTTCTGGCTTCATATAATTTTTATTTTATTATTATTTATTTATTTTAGAGACATGGTCTCATCATGTTACTCAGGCTAGTCTCAGACCCCTTGGCTCAAGTAATCCTCCCGCCTTGGTCTCCCAAAGCGTTGGGATTACAGGTGTGCACCACCATGCCCAGTCAAAGTTTCTGGCTTCAAATAGAAATGTCTTTAGTATGTATCATCCGGATATACAAGTACATTCTTTGGCAGTTCATACCCCACAACACTTCTAAGGAGTGGTAAGTCTATGAAATGGCTACTTTCAGAGCCTCTTCTTTGTATGGAGTCCAAACTAAGGCTGATGCCCCAAACTAAGGCAGAAGTTGTTTTCTCTGTGAATATTTAACACTGGTTTCTTGGGTAGGGCCATCCATGCTGGCAATTCATTAGGGTTTGAAAGTATCTCTAATGAGTACCATTAGTAATGCTGATTGCTCATGGTTATCACTCTTTCCTCACTACTGTTGGCAATGGCTCTCTCTGGTTTGTAGCGTGACTTTTGTAGGTTGTTTCCATTGTCTGTTTAGAACGAGACTACCATGGACAAGAGGGATTAAGTGTGTAATAGAAATGTATTTTGTTTGGGACAAACTGGACAGGGGCAAGATGAGAACTCCACATCCCCCTACAGCTCTGTCCATCATAGCTGTTGTCATTTACTGTAATGAGTTACATGGATTAATGCTGATAGCTTCGAAGGTACTGGGTTAGGATAATTTTGCCTTTATGAGATGTCACCCTGAGGTCAGGAAATAAATGTCACAGGCCCCTAGAAAAGCAAGTTGAAAAGGTGAGGGGCATGAAGTCCTGCCTCCAGGGTGACTGAGGGTGTTCCCAGCACACCCTGATAACAGCCTGCACCGTTTGTCCTCATCTGCAGGGGGACAAATTCCCTGGAGCCTGTGATTATTAATGGGGCACCAGCTGCTTTGTCTTTATTGCTGTCAGTCACAGTGTCTGCCTCTGCCAGTCTGCAGGGATGTGGCTTCTGAAGTCAGAGTGCAGAGCCGCCAATCAGTGTTTACCTTCTCCCTGCCCTTTCTTACCTTCCACACCAGCTCCAGCTTACTTGCACAAACAGTTCCCTTAATTCCATGAGCTGCCTCAGTCAACTGATGTCAGAGAGCGCCACCTGCCGAGCTAAAGGGTGACATTTAAAATCAGTATGCTGTGAGCCTGTACATGGAGCTAGCCAGTCATCCCACCTGCCCACTCCGTGTCTGCTTGCTGGGTGGTTTAGATGTAAAAAACAACCCCAAAATACAACTGGAGGTAGAGAAAGAGAGCAGGGGGTTGGTTGTCAGGGGATATGGGAGGGAAGAATGGAGAGTTACTGTTCAATGGGTATACAGTTTCAGTTTTGCAAGATAAAGAGTTCTGGAGGTGGCTAGTGATGATGGTTGCACAATGTGAATGTATTTAATACCACTGAACTGTATACCTAAAATGCTTATGATAGTAAATTATATGTTTTGCCACAATAAAATATAATCCATAGAAATATATGAAGGAATAAATTTTTTAGTCAATGAAGTATCTTGTTGGATCATCAAAATAAATAGATAATGAATAAATAAATAAATACAATTTGAGAGTTTCCTGGCACCCAATACCACTCCTCTGCAAAACCCTTTCTTCCCATCTTACTAATCTCAAAATTGATTATGAGAGGATACAGGCACTCCTTTAGAGAGGTGGCAGAGTAATAACTGGAAATGTCCCCATATCATGAGACCTGAGTTCTAATCTCCAACTCTGTAACCAGCTATGCCAAAAACTTTAACCTTCATGAGCTGGCCTATTAAATCATCTATTGCAATAAAAAAAAAATCTGATATTTATTTCAGCTTTAAGAATAAAAATTCAGGCCAGGCACAGTGGTTCATGCCTGTAATTTCAGCACTTTGGGAGGCCAAGGGGGGCGGATCATCTGAGGTCAGGAGTTCAAGACCAGCCTGACCAACATGGTGAAACACCATCTCTACTAAAAATACAAAATTAGCCAGGTGTGGTGGCACACGCCTGTAATCCCCCCTCCTCAGGAGGCTGAGGCAGGAGAATTGCTTGAACCCAGGAGGCGGAGGTTGCAATGAGCCGAGATCACACTAATACACTCTAGCCTGGGCAACAAGAACAAAACTCTGTCAAAAAAAAAAAAAAAAAAAAGAAAGAAAAGAAAAGAAAGAATAAAAATTCAGCTGTTCCTTGTGAAGGCAACAATTTTACTACAGTTCTCCATATGACAGAGTTAACTGAGACCATGTCCCTTCTTAAGTACAGATTTTATTTAAGGAGAGGACTGGTAGAAATGGAACTTTAACAGGAAAGGATAACATACGCTTAGATGAGACAATTTTCTAACTGAGAATTCTAATTTATTAGAGGGTTGTGAAAAGAGTTTATCAGCTTTCAATTAGTATTGTACAAAAGGAATTAGAAAATATTTGACTGCATTGCACGTAGTAACGGTAAGTGTTTTGTGAAGTTTTTATTTCAGTTATCAATCCATGCTGTTCTCATCTTATGCTCTGTCTCTCTTCAGATCATATAAATATTTTGCCTTTTAATGTCGATGCTGTTCTCATCTTCTAGCTTGTGAAGATGGGATTACAGGCGTGTGCCACCACACCTGGCTAGGTCAGATAAAGCAGGTCAGAAGCTCTATAGAGAGGCAGGCAGGTCATGACTCGGCACTCTGAAGACCCAAACCCCAAGCCTCATTCTTTGAGTGTTGGGTGTCCACGGCTTCAGGTTCTGCATGCACCTCACCTGACACTGTATCCTTTTCGTAAATCACACATATCTGAAGGCCTGGGGGGCATGGGTGGGAGGAAATAAATAGACAGTTAAACGATCAGTGGTAAATTTTCCAGACCTTGCAGAATAGTCCTACTGAAAGTGTCCATCCACCCGATGGTCTCATTTGCAATCTTCTCCAACATTCCATTCTGTAAACTAGGCAATTGGCTATAGAGATTTTAACTTGCAAATATATGTGTGAAATGTTTCCCAAAATGCAATTAGTTTGGGTTTGTTCTCATTCTTTCGTGAGATTTTGTTTTATAAAGAAGGCTTTTAAGATACTCAGAGGGAGGTTTTCATAAACTCCCAATATTTTCTAACAAAGTTGCATTACAATGGAATAAGATCATAATAATGGGATCAGATGCTTGCAATAAATGAGAAATTTATAATCCCTAATTCTATGTATCTAGTATTAATCAAGGTAGGTTAAATGCAGTAGCAAAACAACCTCAAAACTCAGTGGCTTAACAGAATAAATGCATTTTTTCTTGTTCATACAAAATCCAATATGGTATTCCTGGTTGGTTGATTCTTTGGGAAGGTTTTGCAGCAAGTGATGACTGAGGGACCCATGTTCCTTCCATCTTGTGATGTCAGCATCTTCAATAGAGTCTTCAAGGTCACTGTAGAAGGAAAGAGAATGTGGAGAAGACATAATGAGTATTAACAATCTTGGCTTAGAAGTAACACACATCACTTACAGTCACATAACATGAGCCAGAACTGGTCACTGAGATGCACAAGGGCTTGTGTGTGTAGTCCTGGTAGGGGAACAACTCTATTCCATGGAAAGGGAAAGTACATCTCTGTTGGTCAGCTAGCTGCTGCTGCGATACCCTGCCCTTAGGACAGTAAATCAGGGGCTTTCAATAAACATCTGCTAAATATATAAAGGGATAAACGAATGAATAGTAGAGCTCATCTTTTTATAAATATTTCATTATTTCCATGGCTACAGCTTCATATATTATTTTAAATCATTTTAAAGAATAATACAGAGCAAGCACTCATTTTAGCCATTTAATCATTTTGCTGACTTCCGTGGCAGGTCTTTCAAGATGATTCTATATCATGTCTCGGGATAGCTTAGGTGGAATTTTCCTTAGGAAGCAATGCAGGGGTCTGTAAATGAACTTCAAATCCCTTCTGATTTGACCTTTGTAAGCTACATAAACTCCTCCTTGGTATTATCCTTAACCAAGCATAGTTGGTGGCATATTTTCTTTCAGTAATTTTAGTTCAACTAATTTTGGGACCTGGCTAATGAAGCCAAGGAAATGATTATAGCTAGCACATAAAAGAACCATTTGTAGCTAAGAAGACCAATTAAACTGCAAGCCATTCAATTTTATAGTAACTTGTCTTACATTATACTTTGGGCTCATGGTGACTTTAAAAACAATCAGAAATTTAAAAAACTTGTCAGCAGTTTTCAGTACTAACAGAGAGAATATGAAATGATATAGTCAGTGGTTACAAAAATTCTCGTCACAAGAGAGACATACACTAAGATAGAGACATTCATTAAGACTTTCTGTAACTTGAATGAAATATCATGCAGAGCTATATAATTTGCTTTGATCTAAACCTGTGCTTGTTCCAGAATCTAATTTCTCTGTAAACACTGTTAATTGATTACTCCTTGAACAATGTGCTGAACTGACCAATACTCTCCATCCCTTCCATAAAATGTAGAAACTGATGCCCACAGTATCTATCATGGAACAGAAGTCTGGAAGCTAGCAGTCCAGGCTCACATGACAGTTCCATGAGGTTGCAGAGGGTTCATGTTCCCTCCTAGTTTCTGCTCCACTCTCCCTGGAAAGTGACTGTCATCCTTGTGGTCCAATATAGCTTCCAGAGCTCCAATCATTCAGCAGCAGGATAAAGAACCCAACTCCTCTCTCTCTTTTCAAGAGACTTTCAGAAAGTTTCCCACATATTTTCAAATAAACATGTTTAATATGTATGTGTTTGTATCATTTTAAAATGATTCTTCACTTTAACTAATTTGTCTAGGTTAACAACCAACCATCAATTCTAACAGTATCTGATAAAAGAGCTTCTAATGCAGTTTGTTCTTGGATACTGAATAGGAAAAGAATGCTCTGTGGAAGGAATTAAACATTTTTGTTTTGGGAAATGTATAATGGTGGGAATAACAAACAAATTGGCATTTGGTTTATATATCAGTCTTGTGCAAGCATGGCAGTCTGATTGTATTAGTTACAGTACAGTCTAACTTGCTGTAACAAACAGACCCCAAAACACAGTGACTTGAATTAGATAGAAATTTATTTTTCTCTCGTAAAGTAGTCCAGTGGTAATTATGTTGTTCAGGACTGGTAGGAGCACTCTGCTTTTCTTTTTTCTTCTTCTTCTTTCTTCTTCTTCTTTTTTTTTTTTTTTGTTTTTGTTTTTGTTTTTGAGACAGAGTCTCACTCTGTCTGCCCTGGCTGGAGTGCAATGCTCAATCTTAGCTCACCGCAACCTCCGCCTCCCAGGCTCAAGCGATTCTCGTGTCTCTCAGCCTCCCAAGTAGCTGGGACTACAGGAACACACCACCATGCCTGGCTAATTTTTGTATGTTTTTAGTAGAGACCGGGTTTCACTATATTGGCCAGGCTGGTCTCAAACTCCTGACATCAAGTGATCCACCTGCTTCGGCCTCCCAAAGTGCTGGGATTACAGGTATGAGCCACCATGCCTGGTGCAGTCCATCCCTTTAAAAGGCGTTATTCCTTTCTGGACACAGGTATTTTCTCCAGTGCTTAACCCTGTAGTGCAGTGGTAAGATTTTTTTAAGAAGGACCAGGGGGGCATATGCCCAATCCTTTTATGAGTACCCAGAATGCCACACATAGCTCCTACTCACATTCCATTGACCAGAACCTAATCAGATGGCCATATTGAGCGGCTAGGTAGCAAGCTAAAACTTGAATTCTGGGGAAAAAAAGGAGAACAGATGTTTTGGAACAACCAGCAGTCTCTTATAGTAATCTGTTGCTATTGAGTCTCGTCAACTCTAGACCATCAGATGGGATCCAGTGTCTGAACACGTAAGTTTTATGAACAAACCTTGGACTATGGGGAACTCACATCACATTTTTACAGATGGTGAGTCAGTAGTGAGAACACAGAGGGTAAATAAAGCCATGGGTCTTGATTAATAAGTGGTATCAGAGTCAGCCTCCCACCCTGAAGTACATGCACCAGGCAAGGCCAAATCTGTCACTGCGGAATCACCCAGTCCCCTTTCATACTGGACCATGTGGATGGAGACTTGTGGTGTCATGTGAACCTAACATTTCAGCAATTCCACTTAACTTTTCATTTTCTACAATCGTGTAGTTAACATCCAAATGTTTCCTAAAAGAAAGGTTTGAATTTAAAGGAAGAAAAAACCTTCACGGTCATCATCATTGTCAAATCAATTTGCATCAACATTTTTTGGAGGGCAAGGAATTGATTCAAGTTCTGAACAAATGGGCAGATAAAGAAAACCAGTTTTTTTCCCTTTCAGTAGGCTGACAAAATATTTGACTGAATCAACAGGTTATTTGGTAAGGAAAAAATGTCCATAGACCTCATTTCTCTTCATTCAACTTATTGACTACATCATCTGTTCGACTTGGTTAGGATAACAGAATTACGGTTGACTTGGAACCAGGTGATCTCCTCATTATTATATTATTATCATATTATTATATGAGTTTATAGATGAGAAACTCAAGGTACTCAGCTAAGATTTTATATTCCCTGGTGGAGCTGTGGACCAGGAACTATCCCCTGAATTCCATCCAAGTTTCTTTCTGCTTCAACACTTTACTCCTGCCCCTTCCTGGTTGCCTGTTGAATTTCCCAACTGGCCTTCCTGAAAAGCAAGACTGGAAAGTGAGAGTTTTGACATAGCATTTACGGTCTTCGTTGAAGACAACTGGGTTGGCTGTTGGAACACAGGTTGGAGTGTCTGGGCACGTAGACGTGATCCATTTTTTATCTTATTTAGTGGCAGAACAGTCCTGAGTTGCAAAGGGCTTCTTCTGTGCACAGAATATGTCAGCGAGGCATTTTGGCTGAGGGTCACTCTAGCACAGGAACAGATGACAGGACGGCAGGCAGTCTGTCCCCTTCTAGGGAATAAGGCAAGGATTCCTTTAACACAATGTGACAACTAATCTCTCTATAGCATCTGACTGAGAGGTTTTAATTACTACTGTGATATACACACGTGATTTCTTTATACACATGCACAGCCAGGCTTCTATGTGTTTCTCTATTATTTTGCAGAGCATATATCAGCACAGAGTAGGTTTATCCTGAATCATTGTCCTTCTTTTCTCCTTGTCTCTGCCTTTCTTTCTTTCCTTCTTTGTTTTCCTCCTCCTTTCATTTCCTGTTAATTTTTTAGAAAGGGCTTATTGATTTTATGATTTGAACATAAGGCTGGGTCCTTCAGCTCTCCTTCCCCTCTCAGAAACAGCAGTAAACCCTGTGGTCACAGGGATTGGAGGTGTTTTCACAGCCTTGCTGGCGTTCAGATGAAGACCTCTTTGGGAGAGAGCGTGTGTGTTGGTATGAAAGAGCATTGTGCAGGAATGGCAAGAATCACAAAAATGAATTTGCAGAGAATACTCAAATCAGAGTTTCTTCTTGCTAAAGAATTAAACTGTGACCCAGTTCTGAGCCTGTGTCATCATACTATTGACTATCTGTATCACTTGCTATGTAAAAATATATGAGTATCTTATATTATAGAGTATCTTGACTCTAAATGACAAGTGTCTAAATATTTGGAAGCATCAAAACATTTTACTTAGATTATTTGCTTACATTCAAATATGAGGTGACTTCTGTGATGAGTTTGAAAGAGTATTTGAAAAATCCACTTATAGATCTCTCCAATGCTAGGCAAAACAATATTGCAAAAGATGCCAAGAAAAAGCTCTAGCAAATGGAAATACTGATCAAGCATGGTTTGAGCACCAAGGTCTTCCTTGATGAAGAATTTCCCAGTAATTAAATATGTATACATGGGCATCTGCTCAATTTAAAAAGAAAGAATATGAATGAAAGAGAAGGAATCTGAAATCATTATTATGATGACACCCTGTCAGAGTGAGGTCAATACTCAGTTTTCTTTTAATTGCATAGTCTGATAATGCCAAGCTTCGGGAGGGTAATTCTCTTCCCAAGGTTTATATTACCCCAAGTGTTAAATCATGTTGAGGGTTCATAACCCTCCCTCCTCAATTTCAGTTCTTACCAGGCACAAAGCTAGAGCACTTTGGAGAGATGAATTAATGACACTGAACCTGCTACTAAAAGTTTTAGTGGAGAGGAAACTTCATCACCCCTGTTCCTGACTCCCGAAAAGTCCTCTGAATTGATGTCACTCACCATCTAGACATGCTTCCTTCTGAGCACTCCAACAATTTTTGTCTTCTGCGCCCCCTGAGTCACTAGCATCTCACCCTCTGTTCCCTGCTATGCTACCCTTATCCTTCTGCAGCATGTCTTGCTTTGGCCTGATAATGCAACAACTTCCACAGCTCCTGCACATGGCTCAAACCATGGTGGACTGACCTCATCTAGTCCTTGGTTTGACTGGGCTGCCCAGGGTTTTAGCTCTACCAATCTTTCAGGGTCAATTCCATTATAAGATGTTTCCCTTCTACCAAGTATCTGACCAAGAATTGGATGGTTTTTCTGTAATCCAAATCTGCCCTGCACTTCTTCATTTCTAAACTTTTTTTTTGCTATTCCATCCTCTTGGAATGCCCCTGCATCCTCAGTACTGCCTCCAACCTGTGAAAATTTTACATATTTCTAAAGATTCAGCCTAAATGTCTTATTTTCTCAAAGGCCTCTCCTCTATGCCTCCATAGCACTTTGGTTGCAATTCTTAGGGGCTCTATCACACTCTTCATGGAGTAGGAGGAGGAGCCTTGGTGGGAGTCAGGAGTACAACGCAAGCTTCAGCCCTGTGGCTGAGACAGCGTGTGGCCTTAAATGCATTCAGCAATCTCCTTAAGCCTCTGTTTTCTCATGTGTCAATATGATGGCTTAAATTGTATGGCCTCTAAGAAGCCTCTATTTAAAGTCCAGTGATTCTATGATTATAGTTTCAGAGTCTACATGTTAATTCTCCTACAAACCTGCTAACTTCTTGAGGGCATGATTGATATCTTATTCACCTAAACATTCTCTCTTTCTTCTTAGTGTAGTAGGCACCTTATAAATGCTTGTTAAAGTAAAGAATGGATGAAACAATTTCTCTTGCTGCAATTTGACCTCACTTTTTGTTTTGTTTTCAGAAGATATGGAAAAGAGATGATGGGCACTGTTTATTTCATAACTACTTATTACCTCCTTGTGTTCACATACAGTGCTTGCTTTGGCTAACCAGTTATATGCTGGACAGCAAATTTGGATTAAAATAAAGGTGGCTTTCCCATCCTTCTTTGTTTGGTTGTCATTGTGTGTGTGTGTGTGTGTGTGTGTGTGTGCATATGGATTTTTGTTTTCCTAAATTGTATGAGAAAATCATCAATTTACTTGAGTGGATAATTTCAACTTTCTGTCTTGTCACAAAATAAGGCAGGCTTTCTATTTTTGAAGAGAAGCCTGGTGCCTCTATTTAACTCCCCTCTGAAGCTCTCTGTGTTGGTTAACTGTATGGAGTAGGTGATCAACCACGTGATATGATTTCAAAAATATGAGTGGGGCTGCCATCTGCCTAGCCATTGGTTGTCAAGAAAGAATTACTCCTTTGGCTCCAGAAGGCTTTGCATTTCCAAGAGTAGCCTGGTAAATAAGTATATCTCAAACTATTATTGATGATCCTTCAGGTCAGCAACTTCTACCCAAAGTGTATTCTACAAAACCCAAGTTCTATGAGATGCTAATAGTTGTTCATAAAAATGGGGCCTCAGTGATGAAATCAATTTAAGCAGCTACAATAAATAAAACCAGATTTTCTGAGCTGCAAGACTTCTCAGAGACTTGAATAGGCTAATGTGCATGGTGGATTCCCAAGAGGTGGGTGCAGGAGGTCACAATTCCAAAACACATATGACGATAGAACCAGAAATCTCCCAACTATTTACTTTATTATTTATTTATTTATTTTTAAATTAAGTGACTCATGGGTCTAGATTTCCACTAAACACATTCTGGGAAAAGCTGACATTGAGGACTATAAGAGCCAGCCAAACACTAAACTCAGAGAGGCAAGCAAGACTGAAGCGAAGAAAAAGATGTCCCAAGACAGACTAGACAGACTGCTGTCTCCAGCAGCTCAGCAAAGCTCTGCATGGCAGGTGGAGATGCTGAACAGGTGGTAGAGATCTCAATTCTGTCTGAGCCTCAGCTATCACCTTTTCCCTCACAAAGTTGCACCTGACTCGGCTTTAGTTGGCCGTCCTCACACCTCCACTGGATGACCTTGAGGGATCAGAGAAAGCGGTGCCATTTTACCAGCACATTTGCTGAATGCTGGGCTCTGCACTTGGCAGCCAGAGGAAAGCTATGAGAATCCTAACTGAAGGAATTAAGAAGGTTTGCCTGTCTGATGCCAGAACTACTGCTTCGCTCATTACATCAAGAATTTAGTCTGCTCTGGGGAGTGGTATCAATGGTAGGAGTGAGTACGAGTGAGTTGATCGGAAATCAGTAAAGCCCATTTCTTGATAATGCATAGTTAAAACTAGACAGTGATTGGTTGTTTTACCTTAACTTTCCAAAAAACTTCCTGGATCTTTCCGTGTGAAAAATCCCAAAAACAAACAGGTGGACCACAAACATTAAGAGAAAGAGAATCTATTATGCAGAGAAATTTAAACTTTTTACAAGACTGATGTAGAAAATGAGGGAAATCCACTGTGCTCACCACATGGGAGGGAGAGAGGAGATGAGGAGTAGCAGTGAGCCCCTCAGGCCCTGAGCAGCCTGGGCCTGTGCTACAAAGCCCTAGGTTGGAGTCTGCTGTTCATAGTACATGGGAAAAGAACAGCACAATGAAAGGAGTGGCTGCAGATTATGCCAAACCGTCTTAGAGCAGGTGCTGTGCCCATACTGGTCTGCAGCACCCGGCAGGTCCTCTCTGTCACAGCCCCATCCCACCCTGTTCCACTCATAACCACCACTCCTGCTCCTTTCTGCCAGCTCTCTCTGCATGCTCGGTCTGTCCCTCACCCAATGTCCCTGCTCCCACTGTGCCCTTTGCCTTAAATGTCACAGGACTCAGTCTTCACCTCCCTGCTGTGACCTTCTTGAGGTCAGGGGGACACACCCAGACTCATCCCTGTAGCTCTCGTCAATAGCATATGGCGGGCCAGGTAAGTATTTGCCAAACCCTAGCTCCTCATTTCCTTTAAATTCATTCTACTTGTGCCTCGAGCTACTCACTCAGCATCAAGATGTTTCTTGCATTGCTGTGCTGTTATTTGCCTTCGTACACTGTGATATCACCCCGCCTCAGTTAGACTGCAAGTGTCTGAAGGAGCACCCTTGTTCTCTATCGAGGTGCCTTGGCCATCCTGCATGGTCCAAACATGAGCTGATTGAGTGATGTGAGCAACAGCCCACACTTAACCAAGAGTAAGGAAGTGTCCCGCTGCTCTAGCTGGACAGCACAGTGGAGACTGTTTCCTTTATGTTTAATGAGGACATCAGAATGTTTCGACATGAGAGAGCCAAGGATGAAGCTAATTTCTCCGTTTCCTCTCTAGCTACCTGATTCAAGGGCTGGAGGACCAAGAATGAGGGGACAAGACAACTGTTCGGTTGGGTAGGGGAGGGGCAGGAGCAGCAGGACGGTGGTCCAGGAGGTGGAGCTGGGCTGAGGACACAACAGCACTTCCTCATCTGCCAGGGTGGCAGCCCGGCGGGGGGCTAATGAGAAGTGAGGTGTGAGGCAGGAGGTTCTGCGATAAAGGCAATTATGGGCTGCTCAAACTGCTGACAGCATGCAGTCAGCTGCAGGGCCATTGGTGGTAACTGATGCTACCTGTGCCACAAAGCCCCCTCCCTCCTAATGAGGTTATTACTGTCCTACTGGTTGAGGGACCTCCAGACCCTCTCTAATCCCCTCTTCTCACTTGTGGGCCCAAGCAGCCCTCCAGCTCTCTAAAAGGAAGGTGGTCTTAAGGTTTTGTCCATACAGTTAAGGGGGAGAAATGCCCATATCTCCCCAGCTCTTGGCCTTCTCTGGGTTCCAGACTGAGCAGAGGGAAGCAGATGATTGCTATGGTGCCTCCCAGCACTAACAATTTGTGCCTGTCCCACATCTAAGCTTGCCTCTCCCTGTGCCCGAATTCTGCCACTGATTCCTGATGAATGCCTGCTCAGCCTCAGGATTCAGCTCAGGATGTTCTTCCCAGGAAGCCTCCCTGGACCCTAACCCTGACGCTCCCATCCACTTCCCACCCTGGGTTGTCATGTTGCCTTGTTTTGCTCCCTAGCCTTACCTGTGGACTCCTCCAGCTCCTCATCTTGGTGCCTATCACAGTGTCTGCCCCCTGGGTTCCATAAAAGTTGTGGACTGCATTAAACAAATGAACTAATCATTCAAACTGGCCACCTAGGTCAATCCTGAGTGGCAGGACCTGGAGAGACCAAGGAGCCTATCTCCGCCTCTCCAAAGATTAGAGCAGTGCTTAGGACCCTTCCTGGCATGCTGTGGGGGCTCAGTAACTGTTAGGACCCTTCCCTTTTGCTTTCTCCTCAATCCATGGAGATGCATGGCTCATTCTGTTAGAATATTACTCTCAGGGTGGTTTTCAGGACACTTCTGCTCTGAGTAGGGAGATATTCTGAAACAGCTTTGCAAGACTATTTTTTAAAAAGGGTATTCCCTCTCAAATCGTATTTCTCCCACACACTGGGAAAAAAACCCTTTGCGATTTTACCAATACCAGGCCTGTATCTGCTCCTAGCACTATTCTATCTCCCTCCTATGCTCAAGCCACTTCCTGGAGGTGCAGATCCCCTCTCAGCCCTGGCATCTTACTCTCGCAATGCCCAAGCTTCCAAAATTACCCCACTCACTCTCTCTTCTCTTTCCAACCCCAGCCCATATTTTCCTAAGCAGAAAGACATGAGATCGAATTTATTCCACAGTAAGAGTATTGACAGAGGCACAACGATTTCATTCGGGGAGAGGGAGAGATTTCTGATTGTTCAGGGGACAGGAGCGCTACCTGATGCCCCTTTATGTGTCCCTGAAAGTTCTCCCCTTTCCTCCATACCCAACCTCCTGGCTGTGACCAGGAGGAAAACCAGGAGAAAGAATCAGGATGCTAGTACCCAGATCCTCCAGCCTGCCCTAGCCTTGGAACAAAGACATGGTCGCCGGCAGGATGCAGCACACATTCTCCACAGGCCCGTCAACCTGCCCGCAGCCTCCGTCCTGGAAAACGCCCGCCGCGCTCCACCTCTCACAACAGCTGGCCCGCGTGTCACAGCCAATTAGGCTTTGGAGGGAGTGAGAGGGAAAGCAGTGACACCGCATATTGACCCCTGCTGGCACGGGGCAGATGTGGAGGCCAGCACGCGTCCCCCGCACGGCCACACCGCTAATTAATCACCTCGGCCACCGAGTCGTGACAGCGCTTTGCGCTCTGCGAGGCGCACGCGGAGGCAGGGGCAGGGCACCTGCGGAGAGAACGGCCGGCTGGGAAGCACTGGGCCACCAGCCGCCCCCTTTCTCAGCTGGCCTGGCAAGTTTGTTTCTGGCAAGTTTTCCCTGAAGCTGTTGGGGTTAAAAGGAAGGATGGAAAAGGAGGAAAGTTTTTTAAAAGTCCTAAGTCATTACGTGTAGGACAGGTTGGTGGAGCCAGCGAGCTGGACACAGAGCAGGGGATTGGAGGCGCGCCAACCAAAGGAGCTCTCTCTGGGGTGGGCGTTTGGGAAGAGCTAATGGGATGCTCAAAGCTTTGCGTGGAAATGAACCTGGAACTAGGTGGCTCTCAATCTTGGCTTACGTATTTCCTCCTGCCTTCTCTGCAAATCCCCTTCATCCTGTTGCTGCTTCACCAGCTGTGTAGGGAAGGGGTGAAGTCACTGACGAAATGCCGAGGAGAATGCCTGCTTACACATCTTTCAAAATTGACTGAGACTTGATCTAGACTTCATGGCCTCCAAGAAACCGTCTGGAGTACACTGTGGGTGGCCTCCCTGTGACCCCCACTGCACCCCACGTGTTCCCAATCATAGCACTCAAGACACTGAACTGGAATTGTCTATGGAGTGAGCACAAGGGTCCTATCAGTGTTACTCATCTCCATCACTCCAGGTCCTACCACAGTGTGTGGAGCCAGCTTTGCACTTACAAATATGTGTGGAATGATTCATGAACAAGGCATGATCCTTACCTTCAAGGAGCTCATGGCCCCCTGGAGAGAGGCTCATATCAGTTAATTGCACTGCAGACCTTACGGGGTAAGGGGTGAAGGTGAAGAAGAGGCATGCCAGCCCCAGCTTAGCCACAAAGCACATAAGTGCTCCTATTTGTGGGCAACTGCTTTTGCTGCTTTTGTGGAAATATTGGGTCAGGTCTACTCTGATTCTATTCAAGCTAGAAATAATAGCTGAAACAGGTCAACCACTGTGTAGTTTATTCTTAGGCAAAAACTCTTTCTTTCCTCCAGATAAAGCTTGCCCTGGTCACTCAAAAACTAAATATAAGTGAGGCTGCCTGAGGGCATGTGAAACACAGTTTGGGAACAGGTTATATGCTTCCACTTGGATTTAGGTTATTACAAATTTGTTTGTTCCAACATTAAGACTCATGGCTGATTTATGCCTATGAGATTAAGCCCGAACTCTTAGTGTGTGTGAGAGCAATGCTTTTTGGCATCTGGCTCTGACAGATAACCACCCTGACATTGTCAGAAGAAGAGAAGAAGGTGGAGGAGGAGTAGGAGGAGGAGGAGGAAGAAGAGGAGAAGAAGGAGGAGGAGGAAGAGGAGAAGAAGAGGAGGAAGAAGAAGGAGGAGGAGAAGGCGGGAGGGGGAGAGGGAGGGGAGGGGGAGGGAGAGAAGAGCAGGAGGAGGAAGAGGAAAACAGGGAGTCAGGCAGGCATTCATTTTGCTGATATTACAGATACCAAGTGGGATGGGTTAGACATTCTCCCTGCTAAGAAGGTTTTAGTTTAGTGACAAGTGCCATTTAATTTCTCCAGGTGTTGGTGTCTTCCCTTGTCAAATGGGAATGATTATGCTCCTCTCGAAGTATTGGTCACACCATGCCTTGCTTGGACATGTTTCTTAGAGAAGTAACCATCCCTGTGTGCATTATATTTTGACTTTTGATACTTCTTTTTTATATATGCTATGCCACAAATTCCAGTTTGTGACATTTGTAACTTAAAATTTTGGCGAGCAATAAAGGGACCAATGTTTGCTTTTGCAAAATAAATGTATCCAGAAAAGAGCTGGTCAGTTAAACGTTTTCTTCCTGCTATCTCAAGTGCTTTGTTTTTGTTTCTTTGCTTTTGCTTGATGTTCAGCACTGTGCTAGGTACTACTGGGGAAGCAGAAAAATGTTTTACAACTTTCTATTTTCTTACTTGGGATCTATATGTAAGTACATGTAAGTCTGTGGGTGAATTTGAGAGTGTGTCCGCGTGTGAAAGAGTATGTGTGAGTGAGTGTGTGTGTGCATGTGATGAGTGTGTGTTTGCATACTGTCCTGGAGGTCAGGACATGTGGGTGAATGTGTGAATGTGTGTGTGAAAGTATATGTAAAAGGGTATTTGTGTGATATCGACTGTGGGTGAGTAAGCACAGATGTGAGTATTGTATGCATGTGTGCTCACATGTGTGAGTAGGTGCGTGAGTGTGGGTATATGCGTGTGTAAGTGTGTGTAGCAATGAGCGTGTGTATGAGAGAATGTATGTTTCCATGTGTATTAGCATGAACATGAATGCATTGTATGCACATGTGTGTGAATGATCATGTGTGCCTGCAGGTGTGTGTGTCTGCAAGTGTGTGTGCGTGTGTGTGTGTGTGTATAACGCAGCATGTTTGTGTATGTCAGTGAAAGCACCATGAAGTCTCTTTTACTGGGTAGTTCTGAAGAGCATTTACGCTCATGAGAGCAGAAAGACAGGAAGTCTTGGTAAAAACTTAAAAGGGCAGTCAGTCAGCTTGTTTCTCAGTAAATCTCCAAATGACTTTTTTGACAGATCTTTTTTCCCCTAATTAGCCTTTCAAATTTAGAATCAAATTAAATAGGAAAAAAAAATAGAGGAGTTCATCTGAAAAAAAGGAATGGAAAAATATCCCAGGAAACAAAACCCAGCACAAATGAATAGCTGGTAGGCTAGTGGTTGGTGGTATTAAAACAACGCAAAACAACGAATTTCAGCTCCTTCATGGAGGGCAGCGTGGAGCTCTGGTTCTCCTCAGCGATCAGCAAAGATCATGGAATGCTTGATGACTTCTCTCCCTTAACCTTTTGGCTTTCCATGAAAGATGGACAAACGTTTCCCATTTAAGAGGCAAAGGCTCCATCGAGTGGTCAAAAACAAAACTGCAGCTTCTCTCGAGCAATTTCAAAATAAATTTATAAAACAGTCTAGAGCACAGGGTAGATAGGACCTGTAGGCAAATGCCTGAGGCTAGGCAAGTTGCCTACCTCGCAAAGTCCTCCTCTTTTTGCAGCCCCGGTCTTTTCCTCTTTGCAAACTCCTCCTCTTCCCTTCAAAGGTTCCTTGCACTCTGCCACTAAAGCTGGCGAAATATCTGTCATTTACATCTTTCCCCTCATACATTTTCTCCTTATAAGGCAATGTTGCCACTTTACAAAAGAGGAAAGGCCAAGTTCAGATATCTGATTTCTGCACTTTAATTACCAAAAGGATGGGAGTGGAGTTTTGCCTAAAAGGAGAGCAGAGAGCGTGAGCAGTCACCTTTAAGAGAGAAAATTCACAAAATCTGCCTGTTTGCCAGTAAGGATACCACTTGAGATTTGATCCTTGACTGAAGGTGGGCACAGGCATGATTAGGCCATTAGCCTAAAGAAGGAAACCTGGCACATCAGGCAGGTCATTTCTTGCAAAGGCCTTTAATCTGGTGAGCCACCGACATTTTTGCAGTTGCCTCTTTGAGTTTAAGGGAAATTACTGGCAGTTTTCCTGGCAGCCTTAAGGATCTAGGATCTAGTACACCCCAACAACTTAAGGAAGGTCCTTGGCTTTTATCATGGACATAAGTTATAGGACTGTAAACTAGAGCACAGGATACTCTCTATAGAATAGAAGACATTTGCCATTTAAAATGACTTTATGGATAAATCATAATGGCTAGCATGTTGAAGTGCTTTTGGTGACACCTGGAAGCTACTTAACAAACATTAACCATTATCATGATCCATAAGGTCACTTTTTAACATCAGTGCAATCTTCCTAATGACTTTATGATTAGAAATTAATATTATGGCTCTATTTTACAGATGAGAAAACTAAAGCTTTGAAAAGTTAGCCCTCTTGCTGAGATTCTAGTTAAGCTGGAACTCCAATCCCAATTTGTTTGACTCCAAAAATCAGGCTCTCAAGCACTAGGCCAAGCTATATTTAAGAAAATATAAAGATTAGGTACAGTGGCTCACACCTGCAATCCCAGCACTTTGGGAGGCCAAGGCCAGAGGATAGCTTGAGGCCAGGAGTTCGAGACCAGCCTAGACAACATACACCATCTCTAAAAATAAAAAGAAAAGAAAATACAAAGACTTGGAAAGATGTTCATAATATACTGTTATGTTTAAAGGAAATGCTTACAAAATAATACAGTATAACCCCATTGTGCATGTGTATGTGCATATGTAATAGACAGATAAATGTAGATACATAGGCCGGGCGTGGTGGCTCAAGCCTGTAATCCCAGCACTTTGGGAGGCCGAGACGGGTGGATCACGAGGTCAGGAGATCGAGACCATCCTGGCTAACGCAGTGAAACCCCGTCTCCACTAAAAATACAAAAACTAGCCGGGCGAGGTGGCGGGCGCCTGTAGTCCCAGCTACTCGGGAGGCTGAGGCGAGAGAATGGCGCAAACCCGGGAGGCGGAGCTTGCAGTGAGCTGAGATCGGGCCACTGCACTCCAGTCCGGGCGACAGAGCGAGACTCCACCTCAAAAAAAAAAAAAAAAAAAAAAAAAAAAAAAAAAAAAAAAAAATGTAGATACATAAAAATGGAGGGAAGGGATTAAGAGCAAGAACTTTGGAGTCCTTTCTCTGGCTTCAACTTCTGGCCTAGCCATTTTTTATCATTGTTGGGGAAGTACAAACTAGGGTTACTTTTTCTGTACTTCAATAACCGTCCTGACAGGATTATTGTAAGAATTAAATCAGGTGGTGCAGGTAAAACACTTGAGATCATACGCGGCAGTTAGTAGCCACCCAACACACAATAGCTCTTATTACAGATATAGTCTGAAACTTTACAACGATGATCTAAACATCGTGTGAATATGGGTGACGTTTATTTTTTTCTTTGGTTTTATCTATATTTTCAAAGTGAACTTTTGTTAATTATATAAAAAAGGAGAGAAAGCATTTTTCAAAGGGTGCAGGTAGAGCCAGACAGTTAGAGAAGGAGCTGTGGATCAATAGTCAGCCAAAGGCCAAGTGGAGCCCATGGTGGCAAGGGGAGGGGGCTCCATGTATTCATACTCCCAACTTCAGTACAGCCAGGTGGAACTGAGGGATTATGTGGATAATCAGACATGGTTCCTGCTTGTCTTAGTGCTGTAGAGACAACTAGCAGTTCCCAGGGTCTGGTTTTCCTTTCCTCCATGGTAACCTCTGGCCAGGTTCATGCCTACCTAGAATACAGAACACGTTTTTCAGCTTTCCTTGTAGTCGGGTGTGACCACATGACTAATTCAGGTGCACGGTATATCCATGCTAAGTCACTTCTGGGAAGTGTCTTTAAAGGTAGAGGACATTGGCTCTTCACTGTTTCTCCTTGCTGTGTCTGGAAGCTGTGCTTTATAGTTGTAGCTAGAGTGTTTGGGGCCATAATGAGGAAATCGTGTGTTACTGATAGAGAGGCAACAAGAAGGAATCCCAGTCACTGGTGGTCATGGAGCCACCATACTAGGCAGGCTGCTTATTTTGGGACTTCATTTACATGAGGGAAAAATAAATTTCTGCCTTCTTGCAGCCACAGTTGTTTTGGATTTTCTGTAATTCACAGGTTACTGGCTTATAATAGGGAGCTACCCTAGAAGGCACACGGCAATGCCTGGAGACACCTTTGGTTGTAACACCTGAAGAGGTGCTACTGGCATCTGGTAAACAGAAGCCAAGAAAACTGTTAAACAATGCACCGGACAACCTCCACCACAAAGAGTAACACGGCCCAAAATGTTAGTAGTGCTGAGGTCGAGAGCCCCTGCTTACAGCTGAATTCCATCTTACCTGATACAAGGAGCTTCCTAAGACCATATCCATGATGGCTTTTTAAGAATATTCGACCTGCCGAAGTATGGGCCTGGGGTTAGTCTGAGCAACAGAAAATCCCACCAGGTTGATTATAGTACGTGCCAGGGGTCAGTGGGAATAAAAACCGTAAACTCCTGTTCTAGGCTGAGCCTTCCTTCCAGAGTAAGCATGGGATGATCAAATTAGGTTAGTTGTAAGGATCGATTCATTAAACATTTCTAGATTGGGGCAGGTTGATTCCAGCTCAGGTTCTGGGTGAGAAGGCTGAACTTGGTAGCCCATGGATGGACATGTTATTCTCTTGATGTGTGTGGTAGATGGTGAGGTTGGCAGTTTTCTGTTCCATAGGGCTTATCATCTCTCTACAGGAGCTCGAGGGAACTCTTTAAAATCTCTGGGTAGGCTATTTGAGAGGTTCTTGTGATCAAAGAGGCAAAATGATATAGGTAACCAGTGTTAAAGAGTGGGAGTTCTAAGGTGACAGAGACTAGATGGAGAAGAGAAGCCAAAGATCAATAGAAATTAGAGAAGAGTGAGGACTTTGAAAGTAGTTGCTAGGGCAACTCAAGTGACTTAATTTAAAACTGGTCTCTGTAGCCAAAAAAAAATTTAAATTATACTATGTAGAAATAAAAAGAATAGTATTATAAGTCCCATGTGGCCATCAATTCATGACCAACCTTATTTCATTTTGTACCCCAGCTATTTCCTGCACTATCCATACCCTAAGATTATTTTGAAACAAATTATATTATTTTTATACAAATACTTTAGTAACTACCTCTAAATACCAGACCATTTTAAAAACAACTGTAATATCATTATCAAACCTAAAACATTAACAGTAATTCTTTAATATCGTCAGATATTTGGTGTTCACATTTCTCTAATTATCTTATAATTTTTTATAATTTGTTTTGAATCAGGATCCAAATAAAGTTCACGCATTGTGATTCACTGACATCTCTTAAATCTCTTTTAATAGGTTCCTTCTCTGTGTCTTATTTTTCCCCTTGCAATTGGTTTGTGAAGAAACCACACTGTTTGTCCTATACATATTCTCGTGGTCCAGATTTTTCTGTCTTCATTCTCATGGTGCTAGGTAATATATTACTCTATCTCCTATATTTCCTTAGAAATGTAGGGATGCTCATATCTAGGCAATTGGTCAAATTTAGATGTGATTTTGATATTGTTGTTGTTAAGGCTAATTCAGAGGTGGTCTTGTGTATTTCCACTAGAAAGTACATAAGGTCTTGTTATCTCTATTTCAATAATTATTGCCTGGATCCATTAGTTCCTGGGGGTTGCAAAATAGTGATCTTGAGCTACCTCTAATGGTCCAGGCTATACAGTTGGGTATCTATAAAGGCTATCACACAATTTGCAACTTTTTATTTATTTCCACCTAAGGAAAAGTATTTTCAAAATTTCTGGAATCAGTATAGCATCACGGATAAAGTCAAAGTGCTATTGGTTGAAATCCTAGCCCCAGCACTTAATCGCTATATGACATGCTAGGTAAGTTCCTTAATTTCTCTGTGCTTTAATACCCTAATGTGTAAAATAAAAATACCAGAACACACCACATGTAAAATGTGGTGAATGTTAAAAAGACTATATATCAGATACTTGATACAGAATAAACTCTCAGTAAAAAGTAATATTTATAGTCCCTTGTTTCATTGATTTTAAGATGCATTTTTTTCACATGTTAGTATCTCTAAAATTGGGATGTATTTTATAATCTAAGGTATCTTGGGTCAATGACATATGATTGCAGTAGACATACCTTTCTCTTGCTCATGTGCCTTAAGTCTAAGTCACTGGTGTTGCTGTGGAGACTCAGATAATCATTCAAAAATGGGCTTTCTAAAGTAAGCATATTCTGTTAATAATTTCAATTGGCCCTAGAATTTTCCAATCTTTCACAGAAGTTCTCCATTCTAGAATACTAAGTATGCATTCTGTATGACTTGTTTATGGCCCAACAAACTTGAATTCTCAGAAATACTTTCCAAATTCTAATATTACTATGTGTTATTCAATATTTAAGAAAAAATAAAATAGCAATCTAAAAGTCAATCGTTTCCTTGGCGTGGGTCACTTCAGGTTCTTCCCTCATAGCTCTCCCCTTCCTTTCCCCTTCTTCTCCCACCATAAAAAGTTAATCTTGGTTGGAGTTGCTTCCAAGATGGCCAAATAAGAACATCTCTGGTCTACAGCTCCCAGTGAGATTGATGCAGAAGATGGGTGATTTCTGCATTTCCAACTGAGGAATCTGGTTCATCTCATTGCGACTGGTTGGACAGTGATGCAGGCCATGGAGGGTGAGCTGAAGCAGGGCAGAACGTTGTCTCACCCACAAAGCATAAGGGGTCAGGGGATTTCCCTTTCCTAGCCAAGGGAAGCTGTGAGTGACCGTACCTGGAGGAGCGGTACACTTCTGCTCAAATACTGTGCTTTTCCAACAGTCTTCACAACCAGCAGACCAGGAGATCCCTTCCTGTGCCTGACTTAGTGGATCCCATGCCCATGGAGCCTTGCTTGCTGCTAGTGCAGCAGTCTGAGATCGACCTGGGACACTGGAGCTTGGCAGGGGAGGGGCCTCTGCCTTTGCTGAGGCTTCAGCAGGCAGTTCTATGCTCACAGTGTATACAAAGCTGCAGGGAAGCTCAAACTGGGCAGAGCCCACTGCAGCTCAGCAAGGCCTACTGCCTCTCTAGATTCCACCTCTGGGGCAGGGCGTATCCGAACAAAAGGCAGCAGACAGCTTCTGCAGACTTAAGGTCCCTCCCTGACAGCTCTGAAGAGAGCAGTGATTATCCCAGCATGGCATTTGAGCTCTGATAACAGACAGACTGCCTCCTCAAGTGGGTTCTTGACCCCCGTGTAGCCTGACTGGGAGACACCTCCCAGTAGGGGACGACAGACACCTCATAGACAGGTGGGTGCCCCTCTGGCATAAAGCTTCCAGAGGAAGGATCAGGCAGCAATATTTACTGTTCTGCAGCCTCCACTGGTGACACCCAGGCAAACAGGGTCTGGAGTGGACCTCCAGCAAACTCCAACAGACCAGCAGCTGAGGTGCCTGTCTGCTAGAAGGAAAACTAACAAACAGAAAGGAATAGCATCAACATCAACAACAACAACAAAAATCCACACCCAAACCCCATCCGTAGGTCACCAACATCAAAGACCAAAGGTAGACAAAACCATAAAGATGGGGAGAAACTAGAACAGAAAGGCTGAAAATTCCAAAATCCAGAACGCTTCTTCTCCTCCAAAAGAAAACAACTCCTTGCCAGCAAGGGAACAAAACTGGATGGAGAATGAGTTTGACAAGTTGACAGAAGTAGGCTTCAGAAGGTCGATAATAACAGACTTCTCCAAGTTAAAGTAGCATGTTCTAACCCATCACAAGGAAGCTAAAAGCCTTGAAAAAAGCTTACACAAATGGCTAACTAGAATAACCAGTGTAGAGAAGAGCTTAAATGACCTGATGGAGCTGAAAACCACAGTACGAGAACTTTGTGAAGCATACACAAGGTTCAATAGCTGATTCGATCAGGCAGAAGAAAGGATATCAGTGATTGAAGATCAAATTAATGAAATAAAGCAAGAAGACAAAATTAGAGAAAAAAGAGTGAAAAGAAACAAAACCTCCAAGAAATATGGGACTATGTGAAAAGACCAAATCTATGTTTGATTGGTGTACCTGAAAGTGATGGGGAGAATGGAGCCAAGTTAGAAAACACTCTTCAGGATATTATCCAGGAGAACTTCCCCTACTTAACAAGGCAACCCAACATTCAAATTCAAGAAATACAGAGAACACCACAAAGAGACTCCTCGAGAAAAGCAACCCCAAGACACATAATTGTCAGATTCGCCAAGGTTGAATTGAAGGAAAAAATATTAAGGGCAGCCAGAGGGAAAAGTCGGGTCACCTGCAAAGGGAAACCCATCAGACTAATGGTGGATCTCTCAGGAGAAACCCTACAAGCCACAAGAGATTGGGGGCCAATATTCAACATTCTTAAAGAAAAGAAATTTCAACCCAGAATTTCATATCCAGTCAAACTAAGCTTCATAAGTGAAGAAGAAATAAAATCCTTTACAGACAAGCAAATGCTAACAGATTTTATCACCAGCAGGCCTTCCTTACAAGAGCTCCTGAAGGAAGCACTAAACATGGAAAGGAACAACCGGTAAAAGCCACTGCAAAAACATGCCGAATTGTAAAGACCATCAACACTATGAAGAAATTGCATCAATTAATGGGTGAAAAAACCAGCTAGCATCATGACAGAATCAAATTCACACATAACAATATTAACTTTAAATGTAAATGGGCTAAATGCCCCAATTAAAAGACACAGACTGGCAAATTAGATAAAGAATCAAGACAGTGTGCTGTATTCAGGAGACCCGTCTCACGTGCAAAGACACACACAGGCTCAAAATAAAGGGATGCAGGAAGATCTACCAAGCAAATGGAAAGAAAAAAAAAAAAAAAAAAAAAAAGCAGAGGTTGCAATCCTAGTCTCTGATAAAACAGACTTTAAACCAACAAAGATCAAAAGAGACAAAGAAGGCCATTACATAATGGCAAAGGGATCAATTCATCAGGAAAAGCTAACTATCCTAAATATGTACGCACCCAATACAGGAGCACCCAGATTCATAAAGCAAGTCCTTAGAGACTTACATAGAGACTCAGACTCCCACACAATAATAATGGGAGACTTTAACACCCCACTGTCAATATTAGACAGATCAAGGAGACAGAAAATTAACAAAGTTATCCAGGACTTGAACTCAGCTCTGGACCAAGCAGACCTAATAGACATCTACAGAACTCTCCACCCCAAATCAACAGAATATACATTCTTCTCAGCACCACATCACACTTATTCTAAAATTGACCACATAATTAGAAGTAAAACACTCCTCAGCATAATGCAAAAGAATGGAAATCATAACAAACAGTCTCTCAAACCACAGTGCAATCCAATTAGAACTCAGGACTAAGAAATAACTCAAAACCACACAACTACATGGAAACTGAGCAACCTGCTCCTGAATGACTACTGGGTAAATAATGAAATGACGCCAGAAATAAAGGTGTTCTTTGAAACCAATGAGAACGAAGACACAACGTACCAGAATCTGTGGGACACATTTAAAGCAATGTATAGGGGGAAATTTATAGCACTAAATGCCCACAAGAGAAAGCAGGAAAGATCTAAAATTGATACCCTAACATCACAATTAAAAGAACTAGAGAAGCAAGAGCAAACAAATTCAAACGCTAACAGAAGGCAAGAAATAACTAAGATCAGAGCAGAACTGAAGGAGATAGAGACACAAAAAACCCTTCAAAAAAACAATGAATCCAGGAACTGGGTTTTTGAAAAGATCAACAGAATTGATAGACTGCTAGCCAGGCTAATAAAGAAGAAAAGAAAGAAGTATCAAATAGATGCAATAAAAAATAATAAAAGGGATATCACCACCCATCCCACAGAAATACAAACTACCATCAGAGAATATTATAAGCACCTCTATGCAAATAAACTAGAAAATCTAGAGGAAATGGATACATTCCTAGACACATACACCCTCCCAAGACTAAACCAGGAAGAAGTTGAATCTGAACAGACCAATAATAGATTCTGAAATTGAGGCAAAAATTAATAGCCTACCAACCAAAACCAGGACCAGATGGATTCATAGCCGAATTCTACCAGAGGTACAAAGAGGAGCTGGTACCCTTCCTTCTGAAACTATTCCAATCAATAAAAAAAGAGGGAATCCTTCCTAACTCATGTTATGAGGCCAGCATCATCCTGATACCAAAGCCTGGCAGGGACACAAGAAAAAAAGAGAATTTTAGGCCAATATCTTCTGATGAACATCAATGCGAAAATCCTCAATAAAATACTGGCAAACTGAATCCAGCAGCACATGAAACAGCTTATCCACCACAATCAAGTTGACTTCATCCCTGGGATGCAAGGCTGGTTCAACATATGCAAATCAATAAATGTAATCCATCACATAAACAGAACCCAAGACAAAAACCACATGGTTATCTCAATAGATGCAGAAAAGGCCTGTGACACAATTCAACAGCCTTTCATGCTAAAAACTCTCAATAAACTAGATATTGATGGAACGTATCTCAAAATAATAAGAGCTATTTATGACAAACCCACAGCCAATATCATACTGAATGGGCAAAAACTGGAAGCATTACCTTTGAAAACCGGCAGAAGACAAGGATGCCCTCTCTCACCACTCCTATTTAACATAATATTGGAAGTTCTTCCCAGGGCAATCAGGCAAGAGAAAGAAATAAAGTGTATTCAACTAGGAAAAGAGGAAGTTAAATTGTCTCTGTTTGCAGATGACATGATTGTATATTTAGAAAACCCCATCGTCTCAGCCCAAAATCTCCTTAAGCTGATAAGCAACTTCAGCAAAGTCTCAGGATACAAAATTGATGTGCAAAAATCACAAGCATTCCTATACACCAAGAATAGACAGACGGCCAAATTATGAGTGAAATCCCATTCACAATTACTACAAAGAGAATAAAATACCTAGGAATCCAACTTACAAGGGATGTGAAGGACCTCTTCAAGGAGAACCACAAATCACTGCTCAATGAAATAAAGGAGGACACAAATAAACAGAAGAACATTCCATGCTCATGGATAGAAAGAATCAATACCATGAAAATGGCCATACTGCCCAAGGTAATTTATAGATTCAATGCTATCCCCATCAAGCTACCACTGACTTTCTTCACAGAATTGGAAAAAAGTACTTTGAAGTTCATATGGAACCAAAAAAGAGCCCACATAGCCAAGACAATCCTAAGCAGAAAGGGCAAAGCTGGAGACATCACGCTAACTGACTTCAAACTTTACTACAAGGCTACAGTAACCAAAACAGCATGGTACTGGTACCAAAACAGATATATAGACCAATGGAACAGAACAGAGGTCTCAGAAATAACACCACACATATACAACCATCTGATTTTTGTCAAAACTGACAAAAATAAGCAATGGGGAAAGGATTCCCTATTTAATAAATAGTGCTGGGAAAACTGGCTAGCAATATGTAGAAAGCTGAAACTGGATCCCTTCCTTACACTTTACACAAAAATGTATTAAAGATGGATTAAAGACTTAAATGTAAAACCTAAAACCATAAAAACCCTAGAAGAAAACCTAGGCAATACCATTCAGTACATAGGCATGGGCAAAGACTTCATGATTAAAACACCAAAAACAATGGCAACAAAAGCCAAAGTAGACAAATGGGATCTAATTAAACTAAAGGGCTTCTGCACAACAAAAGAAGCTATCATCAGAGTGAACAGGCAACCTACAGAACGAGAGAAAATCTTTGCAATCTATCCACATGACAAACGGCTAATACCAAGAATCTACAAAGAACTTAAACAAATTTGCAAGAAAAAAACAAACTACCCCATCAAAAAGTGGGCAAAGGATTTGAACAGACAATTCTCAAAAGAAGACATTTGTGCAGCCAACAGACATATGAAAAAATGTTCATCGTCACCGGTCATCAGAGAAATGCAAATCAAAACCACAATGAGATATCATCTCACAACAGTTAGAATGGCAATCATTAAAAAGTCAAGAAACAGATCCTGGAGAGGATGGGAAGAAATAGAATTACTTTTACACTGCTGGTGGGAGTGTAAATTAGTTCAACCATTGTGGAAGAGAGTGTGGCAATTCCTCAAGGATCTAGAACTAGAAATACCATTTGACCCAGAAATCCCATTACTGAGTATATACCCAAAGGATTATAAATCATGCTACCATAAAGACACATGCACACGTATGTTTATCGTGGCACTATTCACACTAGCAAAGACTTGGAACCAACCCAAATGTCCATCAATAGACTGGATTAAGAAAATGCGGCACATATACCCCATGGAATACTATGCAGCCATAAAAAAGGATGAGTTCATGTCCCTTGCAGGGACATGGATGAAGCTGGAAACCATCATTCTCAGCAATATATCACAAGGACAGAAAACCAAACACTGCATGTTGTCACTCATAAATGGGAGTTGAACAATAAGAACACATGGACACAGTGAGGGGACCATCACACACGGGGGCCTCTTGGGCGGTGTGGGAGATAGGGGAGGGATAGCATTAGGAGAAATACCTAATGTAAATGATGAGTTGATGGGTGCAGCAAACCAATATGGCATATGTATACCTATGTAACAAACCTGCGCATTGTGCTCATGTACCCTAGAGCTTAAAGTATAATTGTTTTTTTAAAAAAGTATATACCTTAATTTTAAAAATATTGCTTAAAAATGCTAACAATCATCTGAGCCTTCAGGTGTAATCTTTTGGCTGGTGGGGGCGCTCGCCTTGATGTTGATGCCTGTTGACAGATCAGGGTGATGTTGCTGAAGGTCGAGGGGGCTATGGGAATTTCCTAAAATAAGACAACAAAGAAACTTGCTGCATTAATTGTCTTTTCTTTCACACAAAAGTTTTATCTGTAGCATATCATTGTTTGATAGCATTTTACCCATGGTAGAATTTTTTTTTCAAAGTTGAAGTGAATCTTCTGAAGCTTTGCTGCTGCTTTATCCAATAAGTTTATGGAACATTCTAAATACTTTATTGTCATTTCAACAATGTTAAAACATCTTTATCAATAATAAATTCCATTTCAAGAAACCACTTTCTTTGTTCATCCACAAGAAGCAACTCCTCATCTGTTAAAGTCTTATCAAGAGATGGCAGTAATTCGCTCACATCTTCAGACTCCATTTCTACTTCTAGTTCTTTTGCTATTTCTACACATCTGCAGTTACTTCCTCTACTGAAGTCTTGAACCCCTCAAAGTCATCTATAAGGACTAAAATCAAGTTTTTCCAAACTTCTGTTAATGTTGGTATTTTAACCTTCCTCCATGAATCATGTGTGTTCTTGATGGAATCTACAATAGTGAACCCCTTTTGGTTTTCAATGTACTTTGTCCAAATCCATCAGAGGAATCACTATGCATGTTAGTTATCATCTTATAAAATGTATTTCTTAACTAATGAGATTTGAAAGTCAAAATTACGCTAACTGTGAACTGCAAAATGGATGTTGTGTTGGCAGGCATGGAAATGACATTCATCTCTTTGTACATCTCAATCAGAGCTCTTGGGTGACCACATGCGTTGTCAATGAGCAATAATATTTTGAAAGGAATCTCCTTTTTTCCTGAGCAGTAGGTCTCAATTATGGAATTAAAATATTCAGTAAACCATGCTGTAAACAGATGTTCTGTCATCCAGGCTTTGTTCCATTGATAGAGGTTAGACAAAGTAGATGTAGCATAATTTTTAGGGGCCATAGGATTTTCTGAATGGTAAACAAACATTGGCTTCAACTTCAGGTTACCAGGTACATTAATTAGCCCCCCACAAGAGAGTCAGCCTGTCCTTGGAAGCTTTGAAGCCAGACATTGAATTCTTTCTAGCTATGAAAGTCCTAGATGGCATCTTCTTCCAATACAAGGTGATTTTGTCTACACTGAAGATTTGTTGTTGAGTGTAGCCACCTTGATCAATTATCTTAGCTAGATTTTCTGGATAACTTGTTGCAGCTTCTACATCAGCACCTGTCCCTTCACTTTGGACTTCTGTGTTATGGAGATAGCTTCTTTCCTTAAACCTCATGAATCAATTTCTCTGAGTTTCAAACCTTTCTTCTGCAGCTTCCTTACTTCTCTCAGCCTTCATAGAATTAAAAAGAGTTAGGGTCTTAATATGGAATAGGCTTTGGCTTAAGGGAAAGTTGTGGCTGGTTTAATTATCTATCCAGACCATTAAAACTTTCTTCATATCAGCAATAAGCCTGTTTCACTTTATTATTGTTCATGTGTTTACTGGAGTAGCACTTTCAATTTCCTTCAATAACTTTTTCTTTGCATTCGCAACTTGGCTGTTTGTCATAAGAGACTTGGCTGTTGCCCTGTCTCAGCTTTTGACATGCTTTCTTACTAAGCTTAAGCTTAAGGAAGAGACAGGGGAGGGGCAGGTGAGTAACGCAGTCAGAACACATACAACATATATCAATTAAGTTAACTGTCTTCTATGGGAGTGGTTCTTAGAATACCAAAACAATTACAGTAGTAAAATCAAAGATCACCAGTCACATATCACAATGACAGATTATAATAATAATGAAAATGTTTGACATACTGTAAGAATCACCAAAATGTGAAACAAAGTGACCATATGCTGTTGGAAAAATGGTACTGAAAGACTTGGTCAAGGCAGGATTTCCACAGACTTTCAATTTATAAAAAAGTGCAAAAGTGCAGAAGTGCAAAGTGCTATATAGCAAAGTGCAATATAATGAGGCAGACCTATATTTATTTTTTATTTTATTTTTAATTGACACATAATAATTGTACATATTTATGGGACTCAGAGTGGTGTTTTGATACATGTATACATTGTGCAATAATTATATCAGGATAACTAGCATATCCATCACATCAAACATTTATTGTTTCTTTGTGGTTAGAACATTCAAGGCCGGGCGCGGTGGCTCAAGCCTGTAATCCCAGCACTTTGGGAGGCCGAGACCGGCGGATCACGAGGTCAGGAGATCGAGACCATCCTGGCCTACACGGTGAAACCCCTGTCTCTACTAAAAATACAAAAAACCTAGCCGGGCGAGGTGGCGGCGCCTGTAGTCCCAGCTACTAGGGAGGCTGAGGCAGGAAAATGGCGTGAACCCGGGAGGCGGAGCTTGCAGTGAGCTGAGATCTGGCCACTGCACTCCAGCCTGGGTGACAGAGCGAGACTCCGTCTCAAAAAAAAAAAAAAGAACATTCAAAATTCTCTCTTCTAGCTGTTTTGAAATATACAATGCATTATTGTTAACTATATGCACACTACTATGCAATAGAACACCATAACTTTTTCTATTTATCCAAATGTAGCTTTGTACCCATTGACAAACCTCTCTTCTTCACCCTCCCCTGCCCAACTTCTAGTAACCACTATTCTACTCTCTACTTCTCTGAAATCAACATTTTTTAGATTCCATATACGAGTGTGGTATTTGTCTTGTGCCTGGCCTATTTTACTTAATATAACATGTCTTCCAGGTTTATCCATGTCATCAGTGACAAGATTTTATTCATTTTTATAGCTGAATAGTATTCCATTGTTCATATATAATACATTTTAAAACCCATTCATCCACTGATGGACACTTTGACTGATTTTATATGTTGGCTATTATGAATAGTGATATAACAAATGTGGGAGTGCAGATCTCTCTTCAACATACTGATTTCGTTTTGGGGGATATATGCCCAGTAGTAGGATTTCTGGATCATATGGTAGCTCAATTTTAATTTTTAAGAAACTTTCATACTATTGTTCATAATGGCAGTACTAACTTACATTCTCACCAACAGTGTATACTTGCTACATTATTGCCAGCATCTGTTATTTTTTGCCTTTTTGATGATAGCCATTCTTACTAATGCAAGGTGCTCTCTCACTGTGGTTTTGATTTGCATTTACCTGATGATTAGTGATGCTGAGAATTTTTTCATATACCTGTTGGCCATTTGTATGTTTTCTTTTGAGAAATATCTGTTCAAGTCTTTCACTCATTTTTAAAATTTAATTATTTGTATTATTATTATTTTTTGTTATTGAATTGTTTAAAGTACTTAAGTATTTTAGATATTAACCTTTTGTTAGATGCATACTCGGCAAGTGTTTTATCCCATTCTGTAGGTTGTCTTTTTGTTCTACTGATTGTTTATTTTGATATGCAGAAGCTTTGCAGTTTGATGACTATTTTGTCTACTTTTGCTTTTGTTACCTAGGCTTTTAAGGTCTTATTAAAAAAATTCTTACCAAGACCAATATCATTAAGCATTTTTCCCTATGTTTTCTTCTAGTAATTTCATAGTTTTGGGTCTTAAATTTAAGTATTTAATCCATATTGAGCTGATTTTTGCTTATGGTTAGAGATAGGGGTCTAGTTTCACTCTTCTGCATGTGGATATCCAGTCTTACCAGCATCATTTATTGAAAAGACTGCCCTTTCCCCAATGCGTGCATTTAGTGCCTTTGTCAAAAATCAGTTGGATGTAAATATTTGGATTTATTTTTTATTCTGTTTTGTTCCAATAGTCTATGTTTCTTTTTTAATGTCAGCATCATGCAGTTTAAGTTACTATAGCTTTGTGATATATTTTAAGTCAGATAATGTGATGCCTCCAGCTTCATTTTTTCTTTTTGCTCAAGATCAATTTGGCTATTTAGGGTCTTTTGTGGTTCTGGGAATTTTAGGATTTTTTTTCTATTTCTGCAAAAGAATATTTTTTATATTTTGATAGAGATTGCATTGAATCTGTAGATTGCTTTGGGTAATACGGATATTTTAACAGTATTAATTCTTCTAATGCATGAACATGGGATAGTTTTCCATATTTTTGTGTCCTCTTCAATTTCTTTCATCAATGTTTTATACTTTTTCTTGTATAGATCTTTCACCTTTTTGGTTAAAATTTTTCCTAGGCATTTTTGGTAGTTACTGTAAATGAGATTATTTTCTTTTTTGGATAGTTTGCTATTAACATATACCAATACTATTGATTTTTTAAATATCGATTTTGTATCCTGCATCTTTACTGAATTTATTCATTAGTTTTGATAGTTGTTTTTGGTGGAGTCTTTAGGGTTTTCTGTATATGACATAATATCATCTTCAAACAGGGACAATTTGACTTTTTCTTTACAAGTTGAAAGCCTGTTCTTTCTTTCTTGTGCCTAATTTCTCTGACTAGGATACGCTTGTCCAACCCACAGTCCGTGGGCTGGATGTGGCCCAGGACAGCTTTGAATATGGCCCAACACAAATTCATAAACTTTCTTAAAACATTATGAGTCTTTTTTTTGTGATATTTTTTAAAAGCTCATCAGCTATTGTCAGTGTTTTTTGTGTGTGTGTAGCCCAAGACAATTTTTCTTCTTCCAATGTGGCTCAGGGCAGCCAAAAGATTGGACATCCATGGGTTAGGACCTCCAGTACTATGTTGAATAGAAGTAGTGAAAGTGAGCATCTTTGTCTTGTTCCAGATCTTAGAAGAAGAGCTTTAAATGTTTTCTCATTCAGTGTGGTCTTAAGTGTGGGTTTGTCATATATGGTCTTTATTGTGTTGAGATACATTCATTCATGATTTGTTGGGAGTTTTTACCATAAGGTGATATTGAATTTTATTGAATGTTTCTCTACATCTATTAAAATGATCATATGGCTTTTGTTTTTGATTCTGTTAATGTGACGAATTCCATCTATTTGTTTGTATATGTTGAATTACCCTTACATCCCTGGATTAAATTTCACTTGATCCTGGCCAATGATGTTTTTAATGTACTGTTGAATTCTGTTTGCTAATGTATTTTTGTGAATTTTTGCATGGATGTTTATCAGGGATGTTAACCTGTAGTTTTGTTTTACTTTGCTTTGTTTTGGATGTGTCCTTCTCTGGTGTTGGAATTAGGGTAGTGCTGGTCTTGAAGAACAATTTCAGGAAATTTGTCTCCCCTTCAATTTTTTGGAATAGTTTGAGGAGAATTCATATTTGTTCTTCTTTAAATGTTTAGTGGAATTCAGCAGTGATGGCATCAGATCCTGGGCTTTACCTTGATGGGAGACTTTTTATTTCTGATTCAATTTCTTCACTTATTATTGATCTTTTCAGATTTTCTATTTCTTTATAATTTGGTATTGTTAAATTGTATGTTCAAGAATTTATCCATTTCTTCTAAGTTTTCCAACTTGTTGGTGTACAGTTGTTCATAATAGTCTCTTATGATCCCTTATATTTCTGTAGCATAAGTAGTAATGTCTCCTTTTTATCTGTTATTATTTATTTGGGTTATCTCTATTTTTTTTCCTAAGTCTAACTGAAAGTTTGTTTTGTTTGTCTTTTTTAAAAATCAACTCTTTATTTTGTTGATCTTTTATATTTTGTCTCTATTTTGTTTGTGTTCTGATTTATTATTTCTTTCTAATATTGGATTTAGCTTGTACTTGTTTTTCTAGTTCCTTAAGATGCAACATTAGATTGTTTACCTGAGAACTTTCTCCATTTTTTGAGGTAGGCACTTATTGCTGTAAACTTCTCTCTTATAACTGCTTTTCCTGTATCCCATAGGTTTGGTATGTTGTAGTTCCATATTCATTTGTCTCAAGAAATGTTTTATTAAAAAAAATTATTTATTGACCCGTTGGTTGTTCAGAAGCATGCTGTTTAATTTCCATGTATTTGTACACTTTCCAAAGTTTCTCCTGCTATAGACTTCTAATTCTATTTGATTGTGGTTGGAAAATATACTTGACATAATTTCAATTTTTAAAATTTTGTTGAGACTTGTTTTGTGGCCTAATACATGATCTGTAGTGGAGAATGTTCCATGTGTTGTTAAGAAGAATGTGTGTCCTCCAGCTGTTGTATGGAATGTTCTGTAAATGTCTGTTAGGTCTACTTGGTGTAGAGTACAGTTGAACTCATGTTTCATTGTTGATTTTCTGCCTAGAGGATCTGTCCATTGCTGAAAGTAGGGGGTTGAAGTCCCCTACTCTTATTGTCTTATAGCCTATCTCTCCCTTTAAGTATATTAATATTTACTTTACATATTTAGGTTCTTTGATGTTGGATATATATACACACACACATATATAATATATATACATATATAATATAATATATATGTATAAAATTGCTGTGTTGACCAAGTTATCATCATATAATGGCCTTCTTTGTCTCTTTTTATAGTTTTTGGCTTAAAGTTTATTTTATATATTACAAGTAGATCTACTTCTACTCTTTTTGGTTTCCATCTTCATGGAATATCTTTTGCCATCCCTCATTTTTGGTCTATGCATATCTTTACAGGTGAAGTGAGTCTCTCATAGGTAGCATATAATTGGTGTGTGCGTGTGTGTGTGCACGCGCCCATGTGTGTATGTGTATGTCCGTGTGTCTGTGCATGTTTAATCCAGTTTGCGACTCTGTGTCCCTTAATTGGAGAATACAGTCCATTTACATTCAGTGTTATTATTGATTAGTTGTCTCTCTACTGGCATTTTGTTACCCGTTTTTACGCTGTTTCATAACTCCTCTCTTTCTTAGCGTCTTTCTTTGTTGTTAAGTGATTTCTTTTTGGTGGTATGTTTCAACTTGTTGCTTTTTGTTTTTAGTGTACGAATTATAGGCTTTTGCATTGTGGTTACCTTGAGGCTTACAAAAAAAATTGTATAGATATAACAAGCTATTTTAAAGAGATAACCACTTCTCTTAGATCACAAAAAAAAATTTGTTTTCCTTTTGCATGTTAGTGTTCTTTTTTGTTTTTGTCTTTGTTTTTTGAGACACAGTCTTGCTCTATCACTCAGGCTGGAGTGCAATGGCCTGATCTCAGCTCAATGCAACTTCTGCCTCCTGTGTTCAAGTGATTCTCATGCCTCAGTCTCCCCTGTAGCTGGGATTACAGGCATGCACCACCACACCTGGTGAATTTTCGTATTTTAGTAGAGACAGTGTTTCATCATGTTGGGCAGGCTGGTATTGAACTCCTGACCTCAGGTGATCTGCCCACATCAGCCTCACAACGTGCTGGGATTACAAGCATGAGCCACTGTGCCCAGCCTGCATATTAGTGTTTTTTCTTTTGGATTGAAGAACTCCTTTCAGCATTTCCTGTAAGATGGGTCTAGTGGTGGCAAATTTTCTCATTTTGCTTGTCTTGGAAAGATTATCTTGCTTTCATATTTGAAGGATAGCTTTGCTAGGTTCAGTATTGTTGGACAGCAATTATTTTCAGCAGTTTGAAAACATCATTCCATTCTCTCCTGGCATATTTGATATTTGTTGAACACACTATTGTCAGATGAACTGGAGTTCCTTGACATGCTGCTTCTTTTTTCTTCCTGCTTAGAGCTTTTTTTTGTCCTTGATTTGAGAGTCTGATTATGATATGTCTCAAAGTAGTGTTTTTTGGGTCAAATCTGCTTGGTATTCTCTGACCTTTTTGTGCCTGTATATTTATGTCTATCTCCAGTTTTGGAAGGTTTTGTGTTATTATTTATTTGAATAAGATTTCTATCTCCTTGCTCTTGCTCAATTCCCTTTTAAACACCAACAATTCGTAGACTTAGTCTTTTGTGGTAATGTTCTATATCTTGTAGGTGATCTTCATGCTTTTTCATTCCTTTTTTCTCTTCTGACTGTGTAATTTCAAATAGTCTGTCTTCAAGTTCACGGATTTTTTTTTTTACTGTTCTTTCCATTCTGCTGTTGAAAGCCTCTAATAAATTTTTCAGTTAAGCAAATATATTTCTCAGTTTCAAGATTTCTATTTGATTTTTTTGAATTATTTCATTCTCTTTGTTAAATTTCTCTGATAAATTTCTGAATTGATTTTCTTTGTTATCTTGGAGATCACTGAGTTTCCTTAAAACTGCTATTTTTGGCCGGACCCAGTGGCTCATGTCTGTAATCCTAGCACTTTGAGAGGCCAAGACAGATGGATCACAAGGTCAGGAGATGGAGACCATCCTGGCTAACATGGTGAAACGCCATCTCGACTAAAAATACAAAAAAAAATTAGCCAGGCATGGTAGGGGGTGCCTGTAGTCCCAGCTACTCGGGAGGCTGAGGCAGGAGAATGGAGTGAACCCAGGAGGTGGAGCTTACAGGGAGCCGAGATCGCACCACCACACTCCAGCCTGGCCAATAGAGTGAGACTGCATCTGGAAAAAAAAAAAGCTGCTATTTTGAATTTTTGGTCAGAGAGCTCACATATTGCTACCAGTCAGACCCTGACTCCTTGCTTTGTTCATTTGGGAAAGTCATGGTTTCCTGTTTCCTGTTATTTCCTGTCAATGTATGTCTGTCTTTGCATTAAATGATTCATTATTTATTACAGTCTTTTCCGTCTCCCTTGTTTTGGGTTTTTGTTGGGTATATTTGCATAGAGATTTTCCATAGCTTACCTGTTCAATTTCTTATTTTTTTTCTTGATCTTGCCTCCTATTAGACACTAGATAATGCCTCAAGCCTAGGTTTGCCTCAGCTCTAGCAACTAATCAGAGAACTCACAATCCTGAATGGGGGAGTCCCCGAGGTGATATCCTAGTAGTGTGGAGAGGCTGACTAGGGGTTTGTGCCCAGAGGACCTGTGAAATGTAACACTTCCTACATTGTGGTGCTGCTGAACAGCCACTCTGATTTCGTATCTCTGTTGGCCAAGTTACAGAGCAGTTTCCAGGGCTACGTATGAAAGTCCCACCTACTATTTTTTTCTGTGGCTGTCTTTAGAGATATTTCTCCCTTCAGGCATTTATGTTGCTTCCCATGAATTCAGGCAGGGATGGATCTCCTGCTAAGGAACTCAAGATAGTAGGGAAGCTGATTGTTCACCTTGACCTCATTTTTACCAGTGTAGAAACTGAGTTGAGGGAAATTTTCTACATGCTTGGTGCCACAGATTTGGAGGAAGGGTGTCATGAATATGGAAATCTAATTCTGCCACCATTTTCAGAGTTTTCTTTTTTATTTTTCCTTCTCTGTGGCTATAAGAACAGACTCATCTTCATATTTGGGTTCTGGGATATTGCTGGTGATAATCTCAATGCTCTATATTTGTTTTTGGTTTTCTGTGGGGAACAGTGGAGCCAGCTTGCATCTACAGCACCATTTTGGAAATGGAAGTTTCATTTCTGTTCTTTTTATTGCCTCTGACTCCATATTTTTAAATAACATGTCTTTGAGCTCACTAATTCTTTCTTCTGCTTGATTAATTCTACTGTTGATGCTCTCTATTGCATATTTCATTTTGTTCTTTGTATTTCTCAGCTTTTGAATTTTTTGTTTGATTTTTAAATTTTAATCTCTTAGTTAAATTTTCTCTGGTAAACTTCTATATTGTTTCTTTGCATTTTATTGGAGTTCGCTGAGCTTCCTTATCACAGCTAATTTGAATTCCTTGTCTTATAGATCACACATCTTCTCTTTAGGATCTGTCACTGATGCTTATTCTGTACATTTGGTAAGGTTATGAATCCCTGATTGTTCTTGATGGATGTGGATGCATGTTGATGTCTGCACATTAAATAATTATGTATTTAATCTGGTATTCATAGTCTGGGTTGGTCTCTGCCCATTCATCTTTAATGAGTCTGTCCAGATATCTAAGCAGACTGACTATTGTGAAATCCCATGGCCATTGCAGACATTCTAGCACTACAGGGTCCCCTGAAACCATATTTATTGTAAGTCTCATGAGAGTTCTTATGTGGGTATGGTGTCTTGGCCTGGATGGACCTAGGGAAGACCTATGGATGGTACCCAGTCTGTGTAAGAAAGCTGGCTAGGGACTTGAGTCCAGAAGCATGACCTGTTGGCCTAGACAGGCATGCTTTCCAGCAGTTCCCTGCACAGGCAAGACAATTCCCTGACTGCAGTGAGAGGGGCTAGAGCTGAGACTAGGCCCCTTCAAAATCCATGAAGGGATGGATGCCAGTAAGTCTACCCTGGTGACTCAGGCAGGTATGCGTCTCCTAGCTGTTTCTTGCAGATGCAGGAGAGGCCAAAGCTGAAACTGAGCCTCTCAGCACCTGCTGTGGGACAGAGGCTGGCAAGCCTGTTATGGAGGCTCAAACATACAGGTAATTCCCAAGCTGTGGAACAAGGATAATCTCCCTCTGGACCCTTGCGCAAGAAGTATTCAGCTGGAACCACAGATGAGAGGGTTTCAGACAAGTTACAGGATAATTTTGAAGTCCACTTATAAGACCAATTGTAGCAAGCAGATGAGACTAGTGTGCATGATTTCTCCTGTACCTCTTGGAAGATGACTTTGGTTGCAGGCTCAAGGCCAAGTAAGGCAGTAACCAAAATCCTTTGGGGAATGGGGTTGTCTTCTGGTTTGAGCCCAAATGCATGACTGGTGGGTCTGCCACCTAGGTGCTAGTCTGCACTCTCAAAATGGCCTTTTTAGGTCTTGGGCTTTACCAAGGATTCACAACTTTCTACCTGAATCCTAAGGCTCCTGAAGACTTTTGTCTGCAGATGGGTGCAGAATTCCCATTGTTGTCAAGAGATATAAGTGGGTAACCTCCTATTCCTCCTATTCCTCTTACTGACATCACTTCACAGTAAACAACTTTAAATGAAGTATTTTTAAAAATTGTGATTTTAGACGATTTATTTAGAATAGATGCCCCCAAATGAACTCAAATGCAACTGTGGTTAAGCAAAGTGATTATTATAAAAAGTATTTCCAAAATTTTGTTTTTAATGGGGCCTTCCAAAGGCTGAGAAAAGTTTCCAGTAAAATAGGAAGGGCCAAGAGGGACAGGAGCCTGATTGGGACTGGGTGGGTCAGAGCCCTAATCAACTAGTGTGGACCCAGTAGGAGCTGATGAGCTGATTAGCTGATGATACACATTTCCATAAGCATTGCTTCTGTATTAATCTGTTCTCATGCTGTTAATAAAGACATACCCAAGGCTGGGTAATTTGTAAAGGAAAGAACTTTAATTGACTCACAGTTCTACATGACTGGGGAGGCCTCAAAATCATGACAGAAGGCAAAGGAAGAGCAAAGTGACATCTTACATGGTGGCAGACAACAGCATGTGCAGGGGAACTGTCCTTTATAAAACCATTGAATCTTGTGAGACTTATTCACTAACATGGGAATAGCACGGGAAAGACCCGCACCCATGATTCAACTACCTCCCACCAGGTACTTCCCACAACATGTGGGAATTATGGGAGCTACAGTTTAAGATGAGATTTGAATGAGGACACAGCCAAACCATATCATTCTGCCCTGGCCCCTCCCAAATCTCATGTCCTCACATTTCAAAACCAATCATGCCTCTCCAACAGTCCCCCAAAGTTTTAACTCATTTCAGCATTAACTCAAAAGTCCACAGTCCAAAGTCTCATCTGAGACAAGGCAAGTCCCTTCCACCTATGAGCCTGTAAAATCAAAAGCAATTTAGTTATTTTCTAGATAAATGGGGGTATAGGCATTGGGTAAATACACCCTTTCAAAATGGGAGAAATTGGCTAAAATGAAGGAGCTACAGGCCCTGCAGACAAGTCTGAAATCCAGCGAGGCAGTCAAATCTTAAAGCTCCAAAATTATCTCCTTTGACTCCATGTCTCACATCTAGTTCACACTGATGCAAGAAGTGGGTTCCCATGGTCTTGGGCAGCTCTGCCCCTTTGGCTTTGCAGGGTACAGCCACCCTCTTGGCTGATTTCATGAGTTGGCATTGAGTGTCTGTAGCTTTTCTAGGCACATGGTGCAAGCTGTCAGTGGGTCTACCGTTTTGGGGCATGGAAGATAGTGCCCCTCTTCTCACAACTCCATTAAGCAGTGCCCCAGTGGGGACTCTATGTAGGAACTCTGACCCCACATTTCCCTTCCACACTGCCCTAGCAGAGGTTCTCCATGAGGGCTCCGCCCCTGTAGCACAACTGCCTGGACATCCAGGCATTTCCATACATGCTCTGAAATCTAGGCAGAGGTTCCCAAACCCCAATTCTTGACTTCTGTGCACTAGCAGGTTCAACACCACGTGGAAGCTGTCAAGGCTTGAGGATTGCACACTCTGAAGCCATGGCCCGAGCTCTACATTGGCCTCTTTCAGCCATGGCTGGAGCAACTGGGACACAGAGCACCAAGTCCCTAGGCTGCACACAGCAGGGGGACACTGGACCTGGCTCACAAAACCACTTTTTCCTCCTAGGTCTCTGGGCCTTTGATAGGAGGGGCTACCGTGGAGACCTCTGACATACTCTACAGACATTTTTCCCATTGTTTTGGTGATTAACAGTTGGCTCCTCATTACTTATGCAAATTTATGCAGCTGGCTTGAATTTCTCCTCAGAAAATGGGTTTTTACTTTCTATCACATTGTCAGACTGCAAATTTTCTGAACTTTTATGCTCTGTCATCTCTTGAACACTTTGCCATTTAGAAATTTCTTTTGCCAGATACCCTAAATCATATCTCTCAAGTTCAAAGTTCCACAGACCTCTAGGGCAGGGGCGAAATGTCACCAGTCTCTTTGCATAGCAATAGTGACCTTTACTCCAGTTCCCAACAAGTTCCTCATCTCCATCTGAGACCACCTCAGCCTGGACTTTATTGTCCATATCACTATCAACATCTTGGTCAAAGCCATTCAACAAGTTTCTAGGAATTTCCAAACTTTTCCACATTCTCCTGTCTTCTTCTGGGTCCTCCAAACTGCTCCAACCTCTGACTGTTTACACAGTTCCAAAATTGTGTCCACGTTTTTGGGTATCTTTACAATAACAGCCCAATCCTGTTACCAATTTACTGTATAGTCTATTATCATGCTGCTAATAAAGATATACCCAATGCTGGGTAATTTATAAAGGAAACAGGTTTAATTGACTCACAGTTCCACATGGCTAGGGAGGCCTCACAATCATGGCCAAAGGCAAAGGAGGAGAAAATGGCATCTTACATGGTGGCAGGCAAGAGAGCATGTGCAGGGGAACTCCCCTTTAAAAAACCATCAGATCTTGTAAAACGTATTCAAACGCATTCACTATCACAAGAACAGCATGGGAAAGACCTGCCCCCATGATTAAATTACCACCCACCGCATCCCATTATGGGAGCTACAGTTCAAGAAGCAATTTGGATGGTGACACAGCCAAACCATATCAGCTTTTTACCAAGAATGCTTCACTTTTGGTACTGATGTTATCCTGAGCACAGAATGCCATTAGTCCTGAGGGTTTCCTTGATTGTTTATCACAAAGGAACAATGCTTTGGAACTATGTAATAATAAAAAACTCCTTACTGCCATGTCTGAGCAATAAGATCTATGTTTTATTTTTAAACAAACCTTCACAATCCTCTCTTTTGGAATTTTTATTTTTAATTTAATTAATTAATTAATTAATTTGAGATGGAGTTTCACTCTTACTGTCTAGGCAGGAGTGCAATGTCATGATCTCGGCTCACTGCAACCTCTGCCTCCCAGGTTCAAGCGATTCTCCTGCTTCAGCCTCCTGAGTAGTTGGGATTACAGGCATGCATCATCATGCCTGGCTAATTTTGTATTTTTAGTAGAGACGGGGTTTCTCCATGTTGGTCAGGGTGGTCTCCAACTCTCGACCTCAGGTGATCCACCCACCTTGGACTCCCAAAGTGCTGGGATTACAGGTGTGATCCACCATGCCGAATATTTTTTTAAATGAGTTTATTTCATGGTGATACAGAACAGGTTACTTCTTCCTGCATGTGACATGCCTTTTCATGTCCTTACCTTGGTGCATACTTTTCCCTCTGCCTGTAGGACCCTTCCTCCCTTTGTTAGCAGATTGGCTTCTTGTGGCAGACTAGGTTGCTTGCCTATCAAACTGCCATTTTCCCCTTCTTCCTTCCTAAAAGAACCCCAACTTCCTTCTGGTTTGGAGCAGCAATGCACTCAGTGTTAGTGGGCTCTTCCTGCAGCTCCAGGGAAAGAACCATGATTGGTCTAAGCCAATCATGGCAATCCCATGTTCCTTTGCCAAGAGTTGATTTAGGGCACTGTGTGGTGAATCCAATTGTGGCCTGAAAGAAAGTCTTCTGGAGACGTCCAGAAAATATTTTTCACCTGATAGCAAGAGTTATCTCCTTCTTTTCCAATTTGGAACATTGGTGTTCTGAGAATATTGACAAAAATATTTCTTTGCCATCCTTATCAGAGTGAAAAATATTTTCCAGAGCTTGGCTTTCCTTTTGATTTTTGCTTCAAGCCTGCTGACATGGTTTGGATCTGTGTCTCTCCCCAAATATTGCCTTCAATTGTAATCCTCTGTGTTAGAGGTGGGGCCTGGTAGGAGGCGATTGGATTGGGGTCAGGGTGGGGCGGGGGCAGGTTTGTGTGTTGTATAAAGCTTTAGTAGCTATTTTGCATCATAAGGGGGCAATATGTGAGTGACTAAAATGTGGGCTAGAATAACAGAAAGAGCCTGAATTCCTTAGAGAATGAAACTGCTCACTGTGAGTGGACACCAGCAGCTCGTTAACTAGACAGAATGGAAACCCAACATTCACTAGTGGCATCATGTTGTAGTATGGAACAGTGACTGTTAGGAACATGCTGTGTTTCAGGCTCTCTCTATTGGGAGACGCTAAAAGAAAAATTTGATTACAGTGGTTTAATCAAACTTAGGCTTGTTTTTCACTTTTGACGTAAAGTCACGAGATAAATAATCTAGCAATGTGGTGGCTCTAAAATGGTATCAGTGCCCCAGGTTCTGTCAGTCATTCTGCTTTGTCATCATTAGCTTGGGTGAAAAATATTTTCCAGAGCTTGGCTTTCCTTTTAATTTTTGCTTCAAGCCTGCTGATATGGTTTGAATCTGTGTCCCTACCCAAATCTCACCTTCAATTGTAATCACCAATGTTGGAGGTGGGGCCTGGTAGGAGGTGACTGGATGGGGGGCAGGTTTCTCATGAATGGTTTAGCACCATCCTCTTGGTACTGTCCTCACCATAGTAAGTGAGTTCTCGCAACACCTGGTTGTTTAAAAGTGTGTGGTACCTCCCTCCTTGCTCTTTTGCTCCTGCTTTCACTATGTGACATGCCTGCTCCCCATTCACCCTCCACCATGGTTGGAAGTTTCCTGAGGCCTCCCCAGATTCTGAGCTCATGCCAGCATCATGCTTCCCATGTGGCCTGCAGAAATGTGAACCGTTAAACCTCTTTTATTTATGAATTTATCCAGTCTCAAATATTTCTTTATGGCAATGTGAGAATGTATGAATACAGCTGCTTTACCTCCACTCTTGTATCTGTATTCTAGAGAATATGAAGGAGGAAGAGACAAGCACAAAGCGTCAGGTCTTATAAAACATGAAAATTTCCTAACAACATTCATATATTCCTTACTGGCCAGAGTGGTTCCAGGACCACCTTTAGGGCAGTCTGGAAAACAGGGTGGCTCTTTTTTGCTACCCCATGTAGACCTGGGGATTTGTGAAAAGAGAGCCAGGGGAATGGGTTAGGTAGTGTACTACTCCATTTTCATGCTGCTGATAAAGACATACCCAAAACTGAACAATTTGTGAAAGAAAGAGGTAATGGACTTAACAGTTCCACATGGCAAGGGAGGCCTCACAATCATGGTGGAAGGCAAGGAGGAGCAAGTCACATCTGGCATGGATGGCAGTAGGCAGAGAGAGAGCTTTGCAGGGCAACTCCCCCTTATAGAACTATCAGATCTCATGAGACTTATTCACTATCACAAGAACAATGATTCAATATGATTCAATTACCTCCCACTGGCTCCCTCCCATAACATCTGGGAATTCAAGATGAGATGTTGGTGGGGACACAATCAAACCATATCATTCCACCCAGCCCCTCCCAAATCTCATGTCCTCACATTCCAAAACAAATCATGCCTTCCCAACAGTCCCTGAAAGTCTTAACTCATTTCAGCATTAACTCGAAAGTATACAGTCCAAAGTCTCCTCTGAGACAAGGCAAGTCCTTTCTGCCTATGAGCTTGTAAAATCAAAAGCAAGTTAGCTACTTCCTAGATACAATGAGGGGATAGGCACTGGGTAAATACAGCCATTACAAATAGGAGAAATTGGTCAAAACAAAGGGGCTATAGGCCCCATGCAAGTCCAAAATTCAGCAAGGCAGTCAAATCTTGAAGCTCCAAAATGATCTCCTTTGACTCCATGTCTCATATCCAGGTCACTCTGATGCAAGAGTTGGGTGCTCATGGTCTTGGAAAGTTCTGCTGTTGTGCCTTTGCAGGGTATGGCCTCCCTCCTGGCTGCTTTCATGGGTTGGCATTGAGTGTCTCCAGCCTTTCCAAGTGCATGGTGCAAGCTGTTGGTGGATCTACCATTCTGGGGTCTGGAGGATAATGGCTTCTTCTCACAGCTCCACTAGGGAGTGCCCCAGTAGGGACTCTGTGTGGAGGCTCCAACCCCACATTTCCCTTCCACACTGCCCTAGCAGAAGTTCTCCATGAGATCCCTGTCCCTGCAGCAAACTTCTGCCTGGCCATCCAGGCATTTCCATACATACTCCAAAATCTAGGCGGAGGTTCCCAAACCCCAATTCTTGACTTCTGTGCACTGGAAGGCTCAACATCACATGGAAGCTGCCAAGGCTTGAGGCTTGCACCCTCTGAAGCCATGGCTTGAGCTTTACATTGGCCCCTTTCAGCCATGGCTGGAGCAGCTGGGACATAGGGCACAAAGTCCCTAGGCTGCACACAGCACAGGAATCCTGGGCCCAGTCCATGAAACCACTTTTTCCTCCTAGGCCTCTAGGCCTGTGATGAGAGGGGTTACTGTGGAGACCTCTGACATGCCCTGGAGACATTTTCCCCATTGTCTTGGGGATTAACATTTGGCTCCTCATTACTTAAGCAAATTTCTGCAGCCAGCTTGAATTTCTCCTCAGAAAATGGGATTTTCTTTTCTATTACATTCTCAGGCTGCTAAGTTTTAAAGTTTCCCTTTAAAACTTAATACCTTTAACAGCACACAAGTCACCTCTTGAATGCTTTGCTGCTTAGAAATTTCTTCCGCCAGATACCCTAAATCATCTCTCTCAAGTTCAAAGTTTCACAAATCTTTAGGGCAGGGGCAAAATGCCACTGGACTCTTTGCTGAAACATTACAAGAGTCACCTTTGTTCCATTTCCCAGCAAACTTCTCATCTCCATCTAAGGCCACCTCAGCTTATGAGCATTTTGGTCAATGCCATTTAACAAGTCTCCAGGGAATTTCAAACTTTCCCATATTTTCCTGCCTTTTTCTGAACCCTCCAAACTGTTCCAACCTCTGCCTGTTACCCAGTTCCAAAGTCGCTTTCACGTTTTTGGGTATCTTTACAGCAGCAGCCCACTTCTGGTACCAATTTACTGGATTAGTCTGTTTTCACCTCTGATAAAAGCATTACCAAGATTGGGTAATTTACAAAAAAAAAAAAAAAAAAAAAAAAAAAGGGGGTTAATTGACTTGCAGTTCCACATAGCTGGGGAGACCTCAGAATCATGGTGGAAGGCATGGAAGAGCAAGTCACATCTTATGTGAATGGCAGCTGGCAAAGAGAGAGGGCTTGTGCAGAGAAACTCCTCCTTATAGAACCATCAGATCTCATGAGACTTATTCACTATCACAAGAACAGCATGGGAAAGACCTGTCCCCGTGATTTAATTACCTCCCACTGGGTCCCTCCCACAACACGTGGGAATTCAAGATGAGATTTGGGTGAGGACACAACCAAACCATATTAGGTAGGCAGAAATGGTGTCTGGAAAATGCTCCAATCACCCTATTAAAATGGACATGTCCCTGGTGTTCTTCACCCTCTAGGTGAGTGGAAAGGAATCACAACAGATGGACATCAAACTTGCCACCAACCTGGGCTTGAGCCAGAATTATATAAAGCAACATCACATTTCTTGTTCCCTAGTGCCATGAAGCAAATTATATCTATGAGGGCCAGAAGGAAGAAATGGATTTCATTTAAAAGTAGCATAGTCCTTCCTCCTGAAGACCCATTGGTCTCAATCTTGACTGCATGTTATTGCTACCTGGAGTGCTTTAACAATTTTTAATGCCCAGATCACTCCCTAGACCAATTAAATCAGAATCACTGGAGATGGGGTTCAGGTCTCAGGATTTTTAAGTCTCCCAGGAGATCCCAATATGTAGCCAAGGTTGAGAACCCCTGTCTTAGAGCAGTGGTTTGAAATCCTGGGCACACATTAGAATCTTCCAGCAGGCTTTTAAAAAATGCTGATGCCAAGCCCCAGTTGTAGAGATTCTGGCTTAATTGGATTGGGGTGGGGCCGGGACAGCGATAGTTTTTAAAGCTCCCCAGGTGACTCTAATGTACAGCCGGGTTTGAGAAGCACTGCACTAGAGCCACAAAACCAGAGAAGGAAGGAAAAAAATCTTTTTATTTTCTTCTGGGCAAATAAAACTGCTAAAGCACTGTCACCTGGCATGTTTGTATACACAGCCAGAACTGTGGTTCTCAGCCTAAGGTGGCACATTAGACTCTCCTGGGAAAGTTTTAAAAGTTTCTAATTCCTAGGCTCTGCTCCCTGGGATTTCAATTCAATTGTTCTAGGCCCTGACATCATTCGGGTCATTTTTAAGCTCCTCTCTGATTATTATACATAGGCAGGGTGAGGACCATTGCATAATAATAATAATAATAATGATAATAATGGTTCATAAAAAGTTATAACTATTTCAGTAGAAGACCATGTCAGTGCAGAAGGGGGCAGGTTTTATTTATGCCGGGGGGGGGGGTTAAATATCAGTGTTGATGTCTTTTCCCATCGTTGTTAATTCAGTGTACTTTCTGCATCCATAAAGAATGATCTCGTTTAAGAATAGGGCCCGCTCATTCCTTGCCTGCTTTTTACCGCCACCCAGCATAATAGAAAGTGCCTGGAACTATTATAGGTCAATTCACAGTGTAGCTTAAGATATCAAAGTCTGAAGTCACCTGTTTACGGCTGTATCCAATTCGCTATTTAAATGATGTCAGCCTTTTCTGACCCCTCCCTGCCCTACCCCATCAGTCTTTTGTGAAGATCTTAGTCCAACTGGTTGCTTTGGGTTGTATAAATAAAACAACCAGACTAAATTTATGGCTGTGACAGATGTTCCTGGTGATATAAGTGTACCCTGCACGTTAGGAGCCATGGCTGTCACACAGCTCAGTTCTCCCCCTCCCTCCACAGAGGCAGCAGGTGCTGGCAGGAGGGTACACAAGGACAGGAGCCTCTCTCTTCCTCTGTACACCACAGCCGATACCAGCATGGCAGATGCACAGGGCTGCTGAGAGGAGGGCAAAAAGCAAACTTAGCTACAGGTGGAGATCTTGTCCCGGACCGGGCAGCGGCTAGACGTTGGATAGGGCAGAATTTCTACTGGAAGCAATGGCCTCCTCCCTTGTTCCTAGACCACCTCCCAGCTCCACCATCTGCACCGTTATCACCTTAGGGCTCCCTGGAGTTCCTTACAACTCACCTCCAGTGGTTGAGAGGGAAGTGACACACATGTCCATCTGCTCTGTGCTATGTGCTCAAGGAAAAGAAGCCTGAGCATTCAGCAGTGTGTCCCGTTGAGACACTGACCCTATATCCCCTTCTCATAGGCTGTGTCTCCATCTTCCTTTATACTTTCAGAACTATTTCTTTAGACTGAATTTGATCTAAAAGACAAACATGTTAAAAAGGTTGGAAATTATAACTCTGGTTGAAGAGTGATGCCCCCAAACCCTTCTGTGAACCCCCAGGTTCTGCATATCACAGGTTGAACACCTCTGTGGACACACTGGGCATGTTGAGGGGAATACGTAGCTTATTGATGCCCCTGTAGGGTACCATGAAGGATGTGGCTCTGAATTCAGAGGGGCCCAGGATGAGCCTATGAGCCTTGGAACACAGCTGCTCTCCAGTTCCTTCTCAGGAACAAACCTGGTTGCTTTGAAGGCAGCCAGTGATTCCCCATAGGTGGGGATGCTGCAAATTTCAGAGAGTTTTGCAAAGACAAGAAAGGCTACTCCTTCCTGCCTCTACTATCCTCCTCTACAGAAGGGATGTGCAGAGACAGCAGAGGGGAGGGCATTTATCAGTACCCAGGTGCACATTATCTAGAAGATTAGAAAAACCCAATCTCTTCACCCAAACTGGTTATGTCTGCAGTTTTCCAAGGTCCAGTGGAAATTAATATGGTTGTTAAATAACAGTAGCCAGCGAGGAGTATGGTCATTGATTAGAACATAAAATTAGGCTAGAAATTTAAGAAAGTGAATTGATTCCTTTTCTCTCTGATATAAAAACAAAATAATAAGAACAAGTCAGAGTTTCTCAGCCTCAGCACTATCGATACTCTGGGCAGGAGAACTCTTTGTTGTTACTGGGGACTGGTCTGTGCATTGTAGGATGTTTAGTAGCACCCCTGGCCTCCACCCACTAGGGGCCAGTAGCACCCTCTAACAAGCTGTGACAATAAGAAATGTCTCCAAATTTTGTCACATGTTCCCTGGAAGGCAAAATCGTCTGAACCATTGTTCTAACTAGTTGGCTTGGAAGGCCAAAGACGATTTGCCAAGCCAATTTTAGGCCACAGGCTGAGGAAATAAAAATCCCTTCAGGGATAGAGGAGGGTGATGTTTTTTCTGAGCCTGTGGGAAGAATATTAGATTCAGCTACTAATGGTGTTTTTATGACAAGGGACCCTCTGGCCCATCAACGCACAGGCCAACACCCCTGGCGGAGAGTGGACCACATGATGCAATGATAGAAATCCAGATGGCTTTGGGGGTTCTAATGCAGAGGACCCAAGACCTCGATTCCCTAGTGTAGCTTGGGAAGGCTTCCAGCCTAGAAATGTTCTGGAACTTCTCACACCTGCTTGTGGTGTAGGGAAAGAAGCTAAAGTGTCTGTGCATCGGAGAAGGCCTTGGAAGAGTATTTGAATGAGAGCTGGTAGACCCAAAGGGTCCCAAGAGATGGGACGATGATAGCTAAGGCATCAGGGTGGAAGGTTGAGGCCAAAAACAGACAAGACCTATCCCCTTGGCAGTGTATGTGCAGAGCGCAGAGTCTGAAGACCTGGCACCCTCTCCCTGCGAAAGCCCGGAGAAGTAGGCCCCACTCGAACTTCATGTCACCCACAGGAAGTGGAAGAATGAAAGGGAGAGCCCTGGACTGACAGAGGTGATTTGCTGTAATGGAGTCTCCCTTGCCTTGTCAGTATTAGTGATTTTTCTAAGACACCAGATAGGACTAAATTGAAAAGTTAGTTTTTGTTCCATTTTAGAAAGTAGTTACATTTTTGCACACCAGAGTTAGTGAAATTTATGCCTGCTGTAATTCATTTAAGCCAACACTTCTGATCTTGTTTGATAAAGAACACTTCTTTTTTAGAGAAATATCTTTGGCCAATAAAGTGAGTGTCTCTTCAAATACAATTTGGAGAATGTTGGCTTAGAGTGTAGAACATTCTATTCCCATAAAATAGACAAACAAATAAACAACAGAATCTATTCTCGGATCATCATGCTATTATTAATAATCTCTGTTGAGTATATTTTTGTTTTTATTAGGCACGAAGAGTTCACAACTAAGAATTAGAGAGTTGTGCTCTCAAAAACCTAGAAGGAAAAGTTCTCAGAATCCTAACAGTGTGAGGCCAACTATGTCCCTCTTTGACCTTAAGATAAACAATACACCCAGGAGAGCCATTGTAAAGAGCTACCACCCTGGACTCTGGTGATAGTGAGATCTGGCTTCAGAACCCAGCATTCCACCTCCTGTGCTGCTGTGGTCAGATTGAAGAGTTGTACTCACTTCACCTACTCCACCTACAGGTTTGAAGCCTCTTCTTTGTTTTCCCCTTTCAGCTCCCTCAGGAACGCCCTGCCTGCAGAGTCAAGAATTCCCCAAAGTAGGAGGAAAAGGTCAAGACCCCACAGTTCCAAGTCCTGGAGGCAGTCCCAGGGGAATACTCCCACAGGGTAGGAGGGCCCTGTGTGTCGTCAGAGGAAGGCCTGGGAAGCGATGCTTCACAGGGTGGTTCTTTCCCCAGAGGCTCTTTGGTCATTTGCATGGGGTTTTTTGATCACTCCATCGATGAGGAGTCCTATCAGTATCTGTGGGGGCAGGACAAGGGTTGGTAAATATTCTGCAATACAGACGGCAGTCCGCAAGTCCAGCGCAACAGAGAATTGCTGCAGCATCCCCAGCAGCTTAGGAAAGCTTCGCTAGAACAAGAGAAAAGCCTCTTTACAATTGCCGGGGGTGCATTTTGCAAAATTTTAATGTACCTTAAATTTCCTATGGAAGACTGTCTTTGTCTAGTTTGGAATTTTACCAGATTTTTAAAACTTATTTTAAAAAATTACCTAACCTATAGCAATGCTGCTGGTGGCCCTTGATGCCAATATAGTACATTTCCACCTATTGGGTTTGTGGGTTTCTGACAAGTCTAGCACTAGACGCAAGCATTTTGTCTTCTAGAACACCCAGATGTGAACATTTATATCTTCAAATATAGATTTTTATTATATATATATTTATTCATTATTTTTATTTGATTTAAAAATTACTTTGAATTTTTGTATTACAATTAGAATTTTTATTGATTATTTAAAAATTATATGCATAGAGAAGCTATTTTCAGTTCAGATAGTAAAGAGAGCACAAAATAAGTGTAAGGAGGGACAGGTTTGTTAAGTGCAGAAATTAACGTCTTAGTATCCAGGGGCAATGAGGGTAATTCTAGAGAATTTCCACTGGAGGTCGCTAGAATCTCACCCAAATATGTCAGGGACAGCTACAGGAGAATTCAGTATCTCCCACGTTTAAGTCAATAGCGATGCAAATTGCTATTAATGACATTCATCTCCCCTTCCTCCCCACAAGGGATTGTTTTCTCCCAAGTGTCTGCTTCTCTTTTATATCTTCTCTATGTCAGCACCAGCCTCCTTTATTCATACCCAGTGCGCAGGCCTATGTTGCCCTCTTCCCTGAGGTTTAATTTCAAGCATGCAGAGATGTTGAGCTGCATGGGAGCATGACTGCCTTATCTTCCTGCTCTGGTAAAAGTCAAATAACTAGACATTTTGAAGAACTTAAATTAGACCATGCATTACACGCTGTGTTGAAGTTTACCATACCAGCATTGCCGTCCCAGGGACAAATAGACTGAATTCTCTTCAACAGAGCTGTGTAACTGATACAACTCTTTTAATGTTAAAGTAGACAAATGACCGAGGAAGGGGAAAGGCCCCAATATTTATAATAAATCTATTTGACTATCAGAGGAAAAACGTTTTTTGATATAGCACGTCTTCATGGCCTTAGCACCTTGTAGACGCCTTGGGTACAAGATACCTCACAATGAGCTATCTTCAACATGAACTGAAATCTCTCTGTTTTTGTGTGTGTCTCTCACAACATGGACTTGCCTAGGTTTTTTTCTCCTCTTTAGAGATGTAAAATATTTGCGTGGCACAGTTTCTGAGGATTGCCAGAGAAAATGAAGCCAGCATTAAAGCCATAAAGGTGGACCTTTAAAAGATGAGATGACAGTCCGTTTGCCCTTTCCCACCTTGAAGATGAGAAAGCCAACATCCTGCAAAGCAAAGTGGGAAGATGAAGATAAGAGTCAGGATGGGGTTGCCTCAGGCGAGGGGAAACAGAGGGGGCAGGATAAAGCTAGAACATCTAGGGATGGGTCAGTTACTGACTATGTCCTATTTTGTGTGTTGGGGGAGTGGCAGGGAAGGCACAGGTATTTATGACATAAACATATAAACAAGCCAAAAATGGGCCATGCCCAGACCAGTGATGAGAGGGTATCATGGTCTGAAGACCATGATAAATCCAAGTCTGTGTACCTGAGTTCCAAAAAGAAAAAAAAAAAATTAAGGTGGGAAGGAAGAGAATGGTTCCTAAGATCATACTTCCAGCTCTCTTAGACTTAGATCAAGAGCTGGATCTCCAGTGCTAACCTGCATTAGCCCTGCCATTAGTCACTCTACCTTCAGCTCTCAGTTGCCTTGCAATGCACACTTTGCCAGAAGCTAGTTAAAACAAAAACAAAAACAAAAACTGATCAAAGTAATCAAAGTAAGCAAAGGGATTACAGGGGTCCAAATTGGGGGAGTAACTCATGTATAAACAGAACCAGCATCGTTTACTTGACCAAGCAAATTCTATACAGTTTAAACCAGTTGCCCCTGCTTATCTCTGAGGGCTGCAATAATTATACTCCAAGAGTTTACCCACCTCTGAGAAAGAAAGTCTTCAAAGGGTCTATACCCCATGAAGAAAATCCAAGAAGCTAGAAAATAAAGTAAATTAATAGCCCTTCCAGAAATAGCACCCATTAGGGAATTTCCTAGTTTTATTTTTCTTTCTTCCAGATCAGGATTTAGCAAACTATAGCCCATAGACCAAATCCAGTTAGCCACATTTTCATAAAATTTTATTGCAGTGGTTTTAACTGGGTTGACTTTGCTCCCACATGGCAATGTCTAGGGACATTTTTGGCTGTCACTAGTGGGGGTGGCAGCACAATTGGCATCTAGTGGGTCGAGGTCAGGGATGCTGCTAATCATACAGCAATGCACATAACAGCTCAGCAGCAAAGAATTGCTGGGGAAAAAGGTCAACAGTATGGAAATCGAGAATCCCTTGTTTTATAAGATCCCTACCACATTGATTTGTCTCTGTACTGCCTCTGGTTTCCACAACATGCTACAATGGCAGTGTTGAGTAGCTGAAACAGAAATCATACAGCCCCCAAACCCCAAATATTTACCATCTGCACCTTTATAGAAAAAGTTTGACAAACTAAATCTAGAAAATGAGTTAAGAACAATGAACAAACAAGAAAATCCGCGTTATTTTGAAAAATGGCAATGTTTTGTCTGCAGTACAAGCAATATCCCTCGGAAATTCAGTTTTGACCTTTCATGGCTACATTTTAATTCTATATCCTTCTGACGATCGCTCCATTATCTCTATTTATTATTGCTCTGTTTGCATTCCAGGCACTGAGCTGAGCCCTCTGCCATTCAAATAGAGGCACATTTCCTGCTCTTTGGGGAGTGGATAGCCCAGTGGGAAAAACAGACATTAATTAAATCATCACCCTAATGAATGTATAATGAAAAACTACAATAAGAGCATGTAGGCTAGAGACAGGTTCTATCACAGTTGACTGGGGCTTGGGAGAGGCTCCCTGAGGAAGTAAGTTTTGAACAGAGGCCTAAACAATGTATAGAAGTTAACGAGACTAACACAGTGTGTGTGTGGTGGTGATTTTGGGGTGGAGGGATAGTGGTGGTGAGTTAGAATAGGTGAGGGAGAGACTGGAAAATTGGTGGAAATGACAAAAGACCAGCATGGTTGAGGTTTAAAGAGTCCGGAGGAGGGTGGTTGAAGATGCAGCTGGAATGGGAAATCGTGGGGACGAAGGAAAAGCATGTGGGACAGATAGTGTGTTTGGTCTTTATTCCAAGAGCATCAAGAGCAAAGAGAAGCCGTTGAAGGGCATGGGAAGGGGAATGTGATCTGATTTGCATATCAATGTCACAAATGGTCAGATTCGAAAACTGAAGAAAAGTTAAACTCATTTAAAAACCTGGTTATTTTGAAAACAACTAGCTGATTGATTAACTTTAAAATATCTAACTAAACCATTGTGTTCTCTTTTTTATCCACCCATCATAGTCAGCAATGAGACTGAATTTGAACATGATCATTTTCCTTTTTACGAAGCAGGTTTGTGTGTGGAGACTCAGCTGGAATTTATCCTACAGTGATTTCTAAGGTCATGCTTCTTTTGAAGATCAGTTGAATATTTATGTGTGTGTGTGTTTGATGTTAAAATTTCCAATTCTCACTGTGCCTTCTAAGTTTTCTAGGACTCTAAAAATATACTCACCAGAGAGTCAGGAGAATCAATAGCTCATTGTATAATTCTCTATGATGTAGACTATCTAGTTTTCCTGTGCAAAAACATGTTTTTTAACCAAGTTTTAATTTCCTTTCTGTTTCATCTGTATAGCCAGTTATATCTAGCCTGTTAAATGTTATTACTGTCTGTAACCTGTACATTATTTACTAGTAGTACCTTTGGAAATTTAGGCTACAAATCCTCTATGTGACTAAAATCAACTAAACATTCTGTTGTATGGGTTGAGGGGTGGACAAAGAGATACAGAAAAATAATAGGATGTGATTCTGGTTACTGTTCCTTTGAATTATTGACCATTGTTCCTCATCAGACAACAGCTTCTATTCCAGAATAGAGGTTGGCAAGCTATCAAGTCTAGCTGGCTGCCTGGGTTGTACATAAAGTTTTATGGGGACACAGTCACACTCCTTTGTTTACATATTGTCTATGGCTGCCTTCATGCTACTATAACAACTTTGCAAGAGAAATTATATAGCTACAATCCTAAAATATTTACCATCTGACCTTTTATAGAAAAAGTTTGCCAATCTCTGTTCTAGAGAAAGCAGATGAAGCTATTTATATGTTCTTTTCATGTCAGAATATTTACTGGTAATTACATACATAGCCTTTGCCCTTTTATTGCCATCATGAAAACCCGACTTTTCCCCCAGAGCTTAGGTAAGACCCTGCTAAAGGCTGATAATGGTTTTCAGCAATTACAACGTAAGCAACACTTCACTAAGCATTTCATATACATTATCTCACATAATCCTCACTGTAGCCCTGTGAATTAGATATTATTATCCTCATTTTGCAAATGAGTAAATTTGCATTAGAGAAATTAAATAACTTGTCTAAGTTCACAGAACTTGTAAGTGGCAGAAATGGGAATTTGATTCAATTTCCATTTCTTTCCTGGGCTACTAACCACTCTACTCTATGGTAGTGGGTACCCTGCACATTTTCTATCAGAACCAACTGAAAAAGGAAAAATGGCTGTTGGCTCCAAAAGTAGGATCTAGCTTCCTGTAATGGGTCTAAAGCTGTCAGCACTCTGGACAAAAGCACCGCCAAGTGCACAGATCTGGTTTGTTTCCAGAAAACCAAGCAGACTCTATACTTACAGTGGGTGTTCTGAGGTCTACGCAGGAGTCATTGATGGGTTTTCTGTCATCAGACATGATTCCTGGGATTTATTTTCAGAGAGATTTAATTTCATCTTGAAGTGTACATGAAAAAGAACCCTACAAAGAAACATCTCTTGACCACCATGGGGTTCCAATATATGCCCCATTTAAGTCTCTCCTTTGCCTAAGACCAGAACCTTTGATGGAACTGTATACTTATTTTTTTTAAAAAAAAAACCACTTCTCCCCAGCCCCATCTGTCATCATTTGAGTATTTGCATTTCACAAGCAAAATGAACTGCCCGATGAGAACACTGCTGCTGACATCACAGAGCCGCTACCACAGCTGCCCCAGCCCTGAGATGCTGGGGAGTTCTTCTGTGACATTTTATGGCATCGCCTGCAGCAACACGAAACTCTTGATCTGTTAGTCAAGTGACTTGACTGCAATCGAACTCACGGGATGGGCCTTTCAGAACCTGAGTCCACTAACTCCCAGGTGCACCAACTGATTTGTGCAAATTCACATCAACCCTCAGTTATTTGAATTCAACAGGTTATTTTCAAAAACCCAGGTATTTGACGTAATTCAAATTTCTTCTTTCCCTTGAAGCAATTTGCTTGAAAAAATAATATATTTTTAAAGACTCTTCAAAATGGAATAAAGTAATACTACACTCATGGAAATTTTCGTTACTCTTTCATGGATAAATCAAGTATTATTTTAAACCTCTTCTGAACACAATGGTACTCCATTATTCTCCTTGATCTAGAGACAGGTCACTAGGGCTGAATAGGTTAAAAACTAGAATTTTTTAAAGTCTCCAACTATAAAATGAATCACCCAACAGATGCAGCAGACTCTAAAGAAATCATTAAGAGCTATTTAGCTAAATAATATCTGTGCTAACAAGTCCCATAAAACAGATTTCAGTGAAAATGTGCATTCTACAATGGCCCTAAACATACATCACACCATAAGGGTTCTATCAGCTAATTAATATAGGGTGAGAGCTTTAAAGAAATGAAATTAACTGAATAAGATTCTCATAACTCATTTCCCTACTGAAATAGGACAAAGAAGAGTTATTTGCATAGCTCCAAGAACACTGTGTCTCCATTTGACTTTGTTTTGGCCTCTGAGGACAAGAACCATTCCATAGTTTTGTGTCTCTCTTGCTCTTTCTGCAACTCTCCCAGAAAATATGCTTATAAAGCAGTTATTTGATACTACTGCCACAGCATGGGCAATGAACATTCTCAACTTATAAAAGTCAGTCCTGATCTTCTGCAGAGATATTCATTCATTCTTTCTTTCAACAACATATATTGAGCTCCCACTGCATACCAGACATTCGCACGTGTTGTTGATGGGCATTGCTGCCCTCGCTCCTTCATGAATTTGTCTTGGTCAAGCAGGGTAACACTTGCTGGTCAGCACAGCTCCCCTTAGGGAAGCTCTTGAAGTTCAAGTAAGTAAGTCGCAAAAGATTTCTAACTCTGCCATTCTGTGAGCAGTTTATTTCAACCCCCATAGGGATCTTTTGCAACTGTGGTTAGGCAGTGCCAAAACTTCCTAGCTCTCAGAACATCTAAATCAGAAAGTTGCCCTAAATTGATAGATGAACACACATGTGATCAAGTACCATTCCATCCCTTTACACCAGCGATGCCCTGGCAAGGGATATGGCCTGATTATGAAAATGTTGTCATATAAGTTCATGTTAAAATTAATTTTCTCAGGCCAGGCATGGTGACTCATGCCTGTAATGCCAGCACTTTGGGAGGCCGAGGTGGGCAGATCACCTGAGGTTGGGAGTTCCAGACTATCCTGACCAATATGAAGAAAATCTGTCTCTACTAAAAAGATACAAAATTAACTGGGTGTGGTGGCACATACCTGTAACCCCAGCTACTCAGGAGGCTGAGACAGGAGAATCCCTTGAACCCAGGAGCTGGAGGTTGTGGTGAGCTGAAATCATGCCATTGCACTCCAGCCCGAGCAACAAGAGCTAAACTCTGTTTCAATAATAATAATAATAATAATAATAATTTTCTCTCCTTCCTGTATCAGATGTATCCCCCAAAAGTAATTATGGTTACATACGTTTCTTTCTCTGACTTATCAGTTAGGGAATGAATGGTAGAAGTACATGGAGTTGCTGGGTGTATGGTCTTTAAGTATGAAATCAATATCCAACTACTCTAAATATACATGTGGTTCTTAAATTATTTATAACTCAATAAGGGAAATAGCCAGTAAACAATTGCAATCCAGTGTGATAGATCAACAACAGAACTATATTGTAAAGCCTGCTAGTTGCGTGAAGAATGGAGTGACCATTGCTGCTTTGGCTGGAGGGTTGGGAGTGACTTCTCAGAGGAAGGCATGAAACACCGAGTCAGGGAAATATGTTCAATTTAGAGGACAAAGGTGGGAGAAATGAGCATTTCAGGCAGATAAACTAACAAGGCAAAGCTCCCAGTAGAATAGGATGGTAAGGTCAGGATTGCATTGGTAGTTTGGTACCACTGAGGCATCTGGTACAAGGCGGAGAACTGCCAGAAAGGGATTCAATAGATATGTGGGGATGGCATAGCAAAGAGCAAAACTTAGGTTATATTATATATGCTAAGCTCTTTGAAAGCAGCGCTGCCTTGTATTCACACTGCATTACCCATAACATAGCATCAAACATGGTGCTTGCTCTTATTTGATGCTTATTATTTATTATTTACTTATTATTTACTTACTTATCTGTTGAATGAAATACAAAAACAGTATTTTCAACCATTTATTGACTGTTTTTTAGCTGGATCATCAGTATGATAAACAGAATCTGATCATGCACTATTTGTAACACATGAAAAGCAAGACACCTTTAAATAAGAATATGCTAGGAATCAGTTGCCAATCACTGACTGCGAAAACATATACTAGAGGGAATGCAGTTGGATCTGTGGGAGGAGAACTGTATAGAGGGGTTTTGGAGAATGACTGCTTTTTAAGAAGCATGCACCTGAAATATGATGGAAGGGTACAGTATGTGCCCAACACTGACACACTTGCTGACTTACAGAATATAATGTAAGCCACATACATAATGCAGTAAAATGGCTACATTGAAACGTTAAAAGTAACTAATGAAATCGACTTCAATAATATTTTATTTAACCCTTTATAGATAAATTATTTCAATATGTAATCAATATAAAAGTTATTAGTGAGAAATTTTACATTCTTTAAGTCTCCAAACTCTGGGGTATCTCACATTGAATACATTTCAATTTGGACTAGCCACATTTCTTTGGGTTTTTTTTGTTTGTTTGATTTTTGTTTTTTTGAGACAGAGTCTGGCTCTGTTGCCCAGGCTGGAGTGTGGTGGCGCAATCTCGGGTCACTGCAAGCTCTTCCTCCCAGGTTCACGCCATTCTCCTGCCTCAGTCTCCCAAGTAACTGGGACTACAGCCGCCTGCCACCACGCCTGGCTAGTTTTTTGTATTTTCAGTAGAGACGGGGTTTCACTGTGTTAGCCAGGATGGTCTCAATCTCCTGACCTCGTGATCTGCGCACCTTGGCCTCCCAAAGTGCTGGGATTACAGGCGTGAGCCACTGCACCAAGCCTGGACTAGCCACATTTCAAGTGCTCAATAGCTATGCATGACTAATGGTGACTGTTTGAGAGTGTAGTCTTAGTCCAGCTCCAACTAACCTGAAGATAGAAGTCACCAAAATGCTGCCGTAAATGCGGTTGATCAGCAGGTTACCTGATAAAGGTATCAGGCACAGTCCTGGCCTTGGGATTCCCTTCTTTCCTGGCAGCCAGACTTTTTTCATAGTAAAAAGTCATGTCCAAAGCATCAGATATTGATCTTGTGTGTTTGCACTGAATGAGGATTATTGTTATTTTATTAGACTTTTACTTTAATATATGTGTTGGTGTACAATACAAGATGTATTTCATACAGTGGGCATGATCATAAAAGTTTGAGAACCACAGCTTGCTGTGTGTGTGATGGTTGAGAAAGAGGTGCCTTGCCTTGCCTGACACTGGTCTGGCTGTGTCTCCTCCCCTCTTTATCAGCCCTATTACAGGCCGCCCTTCACTTTGGTACTGTCAGCTTTGCAGAACTCTTGGACACAGCTCTCTCAATAATAGCATGTATGTTCTCTGACAGGATGCCTGTTAGTGAGGGGTGGATTTGGGGTGGCCACACATCCCTAACTTCCTCACCTTTGTTTTCCATAATACCTCTCCCCAAGCCCTGAGGTACACCATCCTCGACTGAAGAGTTGAGTCTCTTATAGAAGCAGAAAAATCTTGACTTTTCCCTTAGTCTGTGATAAGAGCACCCCAGATGTCAAAAGAGTCACAGGGAGAGCATTCACTGACATCTGCATTTCTTAATCTTATTCCTTGGCTTAGTCTGCTCTCCTCTGTAAGGATACCTCTTTCTCTAATGTCCACTATGCCAATAGCCATGACAACATTCAGGCAATCTTACAGCAGCCTGGGATTCATATCTTTTCTGGACCTTCTTGCAAGTCTGAGTTTCCATTATGGAATCATGCTCAAGATATCAGCCGGGACATTCCATCCAGGCACACTGTGTGTGTGTGTGTGTGTGTGTGTGTGTGTGTGTGTGTGTGTGTGTGCGTGCACACACACGTAAGACAGAAAAAAAGAGACAGAAAGAAAGAGAGAGAAGCACACATCTGTTTGTGTTTGCACATACATGCCCTCCTCTGGCAGGGAAAGATTTTGACATTCCCTGTCCTGTGGAATTGCTCAGGGCGGATATAGGAAGGCTAAATCCCACTCATTCTGAATTGTGAGTTACCCATCTGCTTCTCAGTCTTTCAAACGCAGACGATAAGTATTGGATCAAACAAGACACACACAATCAAACAATACAAACAAATTACACACACATACACACTTCCCAAAGACCAACATTAATCACTCAAATACTACAATTTACACCAGTTGTTTTTAAATGAAACATGTATTAGGAGCATTCCTGGAGCTTGTTAAAATTTAAGTCCTTGGGCCCTCATCCAAGGAATTTCGGTTTTGGAAGCCTGGGCAGGGCCTTGAAATGTGAATTATAATAAACACTCCAAGCGATTCTGATGTAATCCTAACGACCACCCTTTGAAAAGTGTTTCTGTACTTATTTGAGCCATTTTCCTATTGCCAGCCACTACAACTGGCAAGGCCAGCTCTCCACAATGGAGTCAAGACTTCTTATAATTACGCAGTGTTTTGTTCCTTTTTTAACCTCTAGTCTAAGGCCCCTCTTGCCCTTAACCTTACCACAGGCCTATCTAGAAGAAGAATCTAAATGTACTCTTTACAGAGCTATCAACTTAAGTGGTAGAGCTACTCCCTTCAGTGGCAGCTCCCTTAAACAACACATCATATTGAAATCTTGAAATTACCACCTGTGAGTGCTTGATTAGATGTGTCCACTGAGGCCTTTCTCCTCCTGAACCTCTTTCTGGGGGTGGGGGTGAGATATGCATTGAGGGTAGGGTGTTTGGTCTTCCAACCACGGTTACATGCCTCCTACAAGTTACTGAATCAATTCACACTTCATACAGTCATAGATGACTTGAGAAGACCTGGAGGATTGGGTTGCTTAAAGAGCCTTTGAGGTGGATCTTAACCAGCAGCGGGCACACAACTGCCGGAGGTGGTCTTCTTTTGGGGAGGGGGTGGAAGTGCAAACAATTTGTGACATTCAGTAAACCTGTACCCAGGAATACAAATCTGAGGAGAAGGCAAGCCAAGGCTGTGGGGAGACATAAGTCCTGTGGTTCTTCCCCAGGGGCCTGGCCAGTCCTCTGTTCTCTGATAGGCAGCAGCTGCTCAGCTTGGGTTAATTTACACTTGAAAACAATCAAGCTTACTCTTCTACCAAGGGCCCCAATCCGCAAGCCAGTGGACCAGCAGTTCTCTAACACTGCTTCTCTTCTTTTTTCTTTACACTTTATGGGTTTACACCTTTGCCAACCCCCCTCTCCCCCATGTTCTCCCTTTTCCTCAGTATTTGGTTGTATTTCTTGGTCTTGTGCTGAGGAGCCTCTACCCCTTTCCCAGATGGCTTTCTCTCTGGGCAGTGTTCCAGACCCTCCCTGTGGCCCCAGCTCCCTGGTTTTGTGCACCTAATCCCCCCCCCCCCCCTTTTTTTTAAGAGACGGAATCCTTGTCTGTTGCCCAGGCTGGAGTGCAATGGCACAATCTAGGCTCACTGCAACATCTGTCTCCCAGGTTCAAGCAATTCTCTTGCCTCAGCCTCCCGAGTAGCTAGGATTATGGGTGCCCACCACCATGCCTGGCTAAGTTTTGTATTTTTAGTAGAGCCAGGGTTTCACCATGTTGGCCAGGCTGGTCTCGAACTCCTGACCTCAGGTAACCTGCCTGCCTTGGCCTCCCAAAGTGCTAGGATTACAGGCGTGAGCCACTGCACCCAGCCCATGCACCTAATTCTTGTGGCTCTCCTGTATTTATAGACTGCTATCCTGTGATTACACACCGCTTCCAATAGACTGCCATTTTGTCAACTCTTAAACAATGCTTTCTAGCCTTTTACAGTCACATGGCTGCCCTTTCCTCTGGTTGAACCTAACAATAGTCTGAATGTTCTTATATGATGTGGTTACTAATAGAGACTACACTGTACCCTAAGTTTCAGTCACACAGGTCTCCCTCCTGTTGCTTGAACATTCCTAGGGTGCTCTTACTTTAGGGCCTTCCCGCTAGCGATTTCCTCTGCTAGAAATACTCTTCCCACAATTATCAGCGTGGCTGACCCCTGACCTCCCTCAAGTCTTTGCTCAACTCTCACCTTCTCAGGGAGGCCTAATCCTAACCACCCTTTTAAAAAGGCAGCCCTACTCCAGTCCGGATCCCCTTGACCTCCCTGTTCATTTTTCATAATTACTATTTTTTGCTTGTTGTTTGTTGTCTCTCTTCTCTGCTACTGTTCCACAAGGATGGGGATTTTGTTCCATTTTGAACACTGAAGTGTCCCTAAGCACTTAGGCCAGATCATAGCACATAGTAGATGCTTTAAGATATTTGTTGAATAAACAAAAATGTCCTGGGGTTAGGATCTCTGTTCCGTCCTTATATCTACTCTAGCATTTAAGAGAATGTGCATGGGAAGGGCTCCATATGCTTTCATTAAGTTTAATTTTATATCTTTATTACTACTTTCATAATAACCTATGGATGTCAAGCAACATAAATTTGAAGGCTTTTTTCAACCACAAGACAGTATTGGAGGAAGCAGTGCCATTGCCACATGGCACACGTGTTGTCTCCCTCCTCTTTCTGCCCATGTGCAGCCCGTGCACTTATGGTGCTTTCATACCCTTGTCACCCATAAATGCTTCACTAATGAAAGAGCTTGGTAGGATTCTCACCTCACTCTTAAAGTTGAAAGACTATGATGCTAGTACTTGGGTACTATGTAAGAGCAACTATTATTAAGTTGTCTTATACAAAATTGCCGTTTTTTTAAGTCGAAAATGATCAGATGTCCGCAGTTTCATGTGGTACAACCTATCACATGAAATCTGATGCAGTTGTGAGTAGAACTAAGATAACTAGACAAAACAGACTAATTAGTGCAGATAGGTGGCCTCCTTCTCTTCCCTCTACTTGAGTCAGTTCTTGGCCAACTGATACGGTGCCATGCTTGGAAACAGTAAGAGTCAGCTAGACCCGATGTCTTTCCAATCTCAGAAACGACCCTTCTCAGTCAGCTGCTGGGTTTGTCCTGCCCACAACCTAGGGGTGGGTCTTGAGTATGTGCCCTGCAGCCTCTCTCTTCAGAACAACAGTAAACACAAACCACACCACCTTTTCCAATTTTTAAATGTCATCACCTAGATCAAGGGCTTGTAAGATTTTCAGACTGTGAACCACTTTGGCAGTGTCCAGAGAGACCTTGGAAGCCCGTGAATCTACCCTTACTCATCAACACAAGGAAACAACCCAGACGTTCTCTTAAATAAATGATGCATGAGAAGATGCCCACTCCTTTGGATGAGGCACCAGGAGCAATATCTGGATTTCACAAAATATTAATGCAAACCAGCAAAAAAAATGCTAATATGTCCTTGTCAAAAAACACATGGCACCTGGGGTAGCTTAATGAACTGCAAATAGCTTGCAGATCCCATTTTGAGAACCACCGGTTGGCAGTCTGTAATCATATCTCCATTTTGATGAATAATATCACCCTTTCAGTCTGATTCTGTAAGCCATATTCATTCATTCAACAAAGATTTAGTAGAAACTGAGGCAACAGAGGGTCATGATTAAAAGCAAAGACTAAACCAGACTATAAGTTTGAATCCCACCTCAGCCATTTACTGGCTACAGGACCTTAGAGAAGTTACCGAACCTCTCCATGCCTCAGTTGCCTCTTCTGTTACATGGAAATAATGGTGCTTACCTCGTAGGTTTGATAGGAGGACTGAATAGATGAACATGAAAAATTTTAAAGTGATTCATATAGTGCTTTACACATGGTAAGCACTACATAAGTGTTAGCTATAATTATTACAACATGCCTGCATCTTCAGGACACTCAGAATGCTCAGAACAATACAATCTAGGAAGATGGCAGGGGCTTCATGAGTGATGGCCTGAATGAGAAAATGGATATAGCTGGATTATCATAATTGCACTGACAGGCTGAACTTATCTGTGCCTGTGTCCACAATTCACCACGAAAATAGATCAATGCAGTGGGGTAAACATTCGACCAGTTGTTTGATGCTGTGTAGATATATCTCCCAAAGTGTTACTTATGTTTCATTGTGAATATGGTTTAATTAATAGTGGCTGCAGGGATATATTTTAATTCACCTTCATGCAAACCATTATCTCAATTTTCTGGAAGGGAACAGGAATCCCTAGCAGAGCAACTGCTTGGGTGCAAAACAAGGACCTACCCATGCTCCTATTACCCAACTAGACCCACTTATAGTGCAATGGGGAGTATTTCCAAATTAATGCTGCCATGGGAATATCCATTTGATATTTCTGCATAAAAATTTTCTTCTGCTATTATTCAAGTATCAGTTGAAAAACAACATCTTGATCTGTGTATGCTTTGATGATGCAGGAATTTACAGCTATGAGCAGAGAAAGATCCATTTTCTTCAACAAATTTGGTGGAAGCAGAAAAACATGCAGTAAATTAAAGCTGATTTGCATGACATTGTGCACGCATGCAGTCTTTTCTATGAGGCAGGGAATGTTCTTTGATTGAATTTTTCTATTTCTCTATGTTTGTATGGTATTCTGGGAACAATCGAGGAACCCTCTGTTGGCTAATTAACACCTGTAAATTCACATTGCCTAGTGTCTTCCTTATACTGCAGAGGTAATGAGTCCAAGTCCTAGTAGGGTTGTATTTTTATTAAAATTTCTTCGTATCTTTTTCTTTTCATGTAAAACAGATTGCTACATGTTTAACCCGTTAATGTCTTTCATGTTCTTCTTTTATCCTGGGAAATAAAACAGAAGTTAGAAAATTACCACTGTGTTGCTAAAAGAGAGAAATCAAGCATGCAGGGAAGTGGTGACTTTTGAAATGTAAGTTCTAACTATATGGTGACATAGTAGTTGGGGACTGAAATTCCAGCCAATTAATCTGTTATTCAATCTATGTGATACCAAATAAATGCTCATTAATTCATCAACAGATATTTCTTGAGTGACACATGATGATAAAGAGAAGGTGGTTCACAAGAGGAAAGACACAGCCACTGCCCCCATTTCACAGTCTGTTGAGAGGGAGAACAGTGAATAAATACAAAACTGGCTAATATATAGAATTATGCTCATGGTACTACGGAAAAACAGAGAAAGAAACAGCTAACCCATTCCGAGGGATCATAGGCTTCTCAGAGTAGATGAGATTTCATCTGAATGCTAAAGAATTCTAGAAGTCAATTAACTGTGGGAGCAGAGGTGGGGGGCACGCCAGAGGGAATAAATAACATATACAAATGCTCTGTTAATGGAGAATGCAGCTTCCTGTGTGTACAAAATTCCACAGAGAGTTCCAGTGATCCCTTCTATGACGGGGTGGTGGTAAAGGCCAGATACTCTGGTGATCCTGCTCTACAAGGCTGAAAGCCCATTTGGCTCTAATTCCTAATCAAACCTATTCTTCAGCATGGGATACTTCTTTGATGGAAATATACTGTGCTGACTTATTGAACAACTGTGTCATCAGTGTGAGTAATCACACCTGTATTGTGAGAAAACTGGTCACTCTGTATATAGCTATCCTGCTCTGAAACCTCTGGAATCACCTGTCACCATCAGGAAAATCTCCAGATACAAGTAATAGAGAAACTGTACCCCTTCTCCACATTTTTTCAGTCTAAGAATCAGGGCACCAGACCTATTTTCAGTCACTGTTGGTGGTGCCTGATTCCAAGGGAATCAGAATTCACTGAAAATGATGCAAGCTGGAGTCTCTTGTGTGTGGATGAACCAGGCCCCACTGTTGACCAGCCTCAAGCTTGCATCATTCTGAGTGGACGTTGTCAAGGGGTACCTTCTACTTGAGACATTAACAATGACTGAGACACTATTCATGGAAGTTAGAGTAATGGGCCATATGGATAGATGGATCTCACTGATTGCTGTATTAGTTAAGGTAAGCTAGCCACCATAACAAACAAGTTCCCAAAAGTATAACAGCTCTAACATACTACAAGTTTGCTTTCTGATGTGTAACAGTGCTGAAAGGGAGAACAACTTGATGAAGTGGGTCTCATCCATGCAATTATTCATCTCCAGGCCTATGGAGAATGTGTCATCTTTAAATTGTGACTGCTAAGATGAAGGTTGTCTCCATTCCTGCCAGTCATAAGGGGAAAATAGCATGGAGGAAAGGGTAAGGGAGACTTTTCTGGGGTAGAAATAGAGGAGGAGAACATCCTATATTTATTCACAACCCATCGGCTAGAACTCAGTCACATGGGCATACCTAATTGCAAGGAAGTCTGGGAAATGTAATCTAGCTATGTACGAAGACAGAAGAGGAGCATGGATTTTAGATAACAGCTATCAGTCTTCCATAATCCCTCCTCCTCATGTCACTTTTTACGACTCAACCTTACCTGGATTTTGTGTATGGCTCAACAATCATCCAAAGCACCAGGACCATAGTTTACTGCAAGACATGTGGCCTGCAAGACATGTGGCCATATGCTCCACTCTTAGGACTACTAGCCAGGATGATGTGACAGCTTGGCTGATGGCCAAGACCATAAAAATAAATGTTGGAGAAGCTTTCCCTGTGATCTCATGCCTGGAGGCCCACATTGTTTTAAAATGATAGAATCTGAAGCTTTTGTCTGTTTTGACTGTTCATAGTTCTGTATAACATTACAGTTGAACAAGGAGTTCCAAAACAAAAACAACATTTTGAAAATAACTGGGCTAGATTTCCAAATTGATTTTGATGAGTCTTAGAAATAGGTTGTGTCAGAGAAGTGACCTTAAAAGTTGTGGGTGAATGGTAAGCCAGTCATAAGAGATATTAGAATTCCATTTTAAGAGAGAAAACATACGAAAAGAATGCAAGATTCTGACATGTCCAAAAGTCTGTAGAGTTAACTGGAAAATGCGTTCATGTTTTTTAAGAAACAAAGAAAAGCAAAATCCAAAATTGAGCCTGGATTCAGAATGCAGTCTTTTAGGGTAAATGAAATAATCGTGTAATACATTACTTGATCACAAAGACATGGGCTAAACAGTTTATGAGGCCACCTCATTGAAAGGTTTTGGTATAACCACCATTTGACCCAGCCATCCCATTACTGGGTATATACCCAAAGGATTATAAATCATGCTACTATAAAGGCACATGCACATGTATGTTTATTGTGACATTATTCACACTAGCAAAGACTTGGAACCAACCCAAATGTCCATCAATGATAGACTGGATTAAGAAAATGTGGCACATACACACCATGGAATACTATGCAGCCATAAAAAAGGATGAGTTCATGTCCTTTGTAGGGACATGGATGAAGCTGGAAACCATCATTCTCAGCAAACTATTTGCAAGGACAGAAAACCAAACACCACATGTTCTCACTCATAGAACATTGAGAGCAATGAGAATTGAACAATGGGAATTGAACAATGAGAACACTTGGACACAGGAAGGGGAACATCACACACCAAGGCATGTCAGTGGGTGGGGGGAGGGGGGAGGGATTGCATTAGGAGATATACCTAATGTAAATGACGAGTTAATGGGTGCAGCACACCAGTGTGGCACATGGATGCATATGTAACAAACCTGCACGTTGTGCACATGTACCCTAGAACTTAAAGTAGAGTAGTAATAATAATAATAATAATAAAAGAAAGGTTTTGGTATAACCATTGTAAATGGAACTAGACACACCCTATCAGTGTTGCAGACAAGTATTCAGTCACCATCCCAGCTGAAACCTTGGATTGTCATGTAACCTCAACTGGGTCAGAAGTATCCACCCAAATTGTGTGGATAATAATGGTTTTTTCACTGTGTATACATCTTTCAAACCTCATAGAATTTATAACTAATTATTGAAATGTTTAAAAGACCAGAACCATAGTAGTAATGTCTTTGTGTCAGGAATCTAGAAAAATTTGGAATTTTAGTTACCAGTAATGTTTAAATACTAGTAATGACCTATTAGAATAATGGCTTAGCCTTGTAATAGCACCATAAATACACAATTGAGTAATTGAATTAGTCCTATAATTTTTGGTTGAAATCTTACTAATTGTACAGACAGTGTTTAAATATTTAAGAGAACTTAAGTTTCACTGTATTTAAAAGTCTTATTTATTTATTTATTTATTTGTTTATTTATTGAGACAGAGTTTCACTCTTCTTGCCCAGGCTGGAGTGCAATGGCATAATCTCGGCTCACCGCAACCTCTACCTCCCGGGTTCAAGTGATTCTCCTGCCTCAGCCTCCCGAGTAGCTGGGATTACAGGCATGCACCATCATGCCAGACTAATTTTGTATTTTTAGTAGAGATAGGTTTCCTCCATGTTGGTCAGGCTGGTCTGGAACTCCGGACCTCAGGTGATCCTTCCGCCTCGGCCTCCCAAAGTGCTGGGATTACAGGCGTGAGCCACCGCGCTCAACCTTAAAAGTCTAATTTATTAGACTTACAAAAATCAGTTAAGTATGGGAAATGTTTTCTGGTAAGATAAGTGAAGTGTTTAAAGAGGAAGTTGAAGATATTAAATTATAAATGTAGTTTAAAATTTGTAAAAGAGCTTAACCAACTTTGTAAATGAGACCAAACATTAACAAAAGCCCTCAAACTACTATTGTTGAGATTAGCTACATTTAAAGGTAAAATAACGAGATTTGCAAATTGAACTAAAAAGCTTGAGGATTAAGTTTTTGAATTAATAACTCTAATAAAATCAGTATAAATTACACAACCAAAGGTATATGATTGAAATTTTCTGGTACATAAAAACCGCTCTCAAGGACATACACACACACACAGACACACACACACACCCTTTTATAATGAGCAGATTTTATGTTTAGAGTTTCGGATGTTTTCAGTAAATTTAGAAAAAAGAAAAAGAAGTCAGTCAACCAGAATCGAGTAGACTTTTCATAGAATTGACCAGTCTTCAGATTCTTAACTTGAAAGTTTCCCAAGAGCAAACCCAGTAGATAGAGAACCCATTCATTTGGTGCTGTATTCTTCAAATTCAAGCAATGTATGTAGACTCCCTTTTTTCCCATTAGAGAGAAAAAAAAATACACAGGGATTCCTGTATTAAATTATTTTTATGTTACTTAAATATGTTTACCATAAAACTAGATACAAACTGTTGATAGTAAGAACTCTACTACATCCAACACAACTTAATCAACTAAATCCAAACTCAAATACGAACACAATTAAATTCAAATGAACAACATTCATGTACTGTGATGAGTAATGTTTGACTGAAACTCAATCACAGTTTGCAACATGAGCATGGTAGTGGCTGCTGCAGCCCCAGTTCCTTAGAGTTCCACGTGCCCATGTTATTACCTGTGTGCTGACTGTTTGCACGCTGCTCTCCTCTATCTGCACTACTTTCTACAGCCTGCTGTGATGTCATTTGGCCTTCATTTGGCACAAACGCATCATTTACTATTCAGTTCACCTCTGTTCTTTTCTCATTAGTAAGAGTCATTAAAGTAATGTCACTTGGCAACAATGTAATTGCTAACAAAAGCAAATAAGAGCACTGAAATCTTGGGGCTGTTGCGGTGATTCAGAATAGACATACATTCAAGTTTTTGGATTATTACAAGATTAAAGCTGGATTTAAAACTTATATAAAGCCCATAGACATTCAGAGATCTCCAGTTTGAGAGCAGTGTGGTAAAGTAGAAAGAGCTTAAGCTTTGAAGAAAAACAAACTCAGATTCAAATCCTAGCTTTTCCACTAACTCAACAGTCGTGGTTACCTCTTTGCGTCTCCTTTCTCTATTTTAAAAATAAGGATAGTAATACCAATCACATAGAGCTGAAAGGAGAACTGGAGATAATATGTAAAAAGTTTTGAGCAAAATAGGTGAGCCCTTAGGTAAAGAGTTGTTGCCATTATTAGGGATTATCTATACTCAGTACATTTGCCCAATAACCTGCCCCGAAGTAAGGAGTGTGTGTGGGGAAAGTGATGAGGGGGAATGTGTAGTTAAAAAGTTTACCTACATCAGACACAAATGAAAGATAATTTTGAAAACAACGATTTTCCAAATATGCCCTAGAGACCCCAGTGGGGGTAGGGAGGGAGTTGGGGTTCAGGGTTTCTACTCTGTCTTCAACCAAAGCAATTTTATTTTACATACATGTTTTACTCAGAGGGCTTCTGCTTCAAGTAATATTTGAATAATGGATTTTTATGGCTAAGAATTTTTAAAAGGTTGAAAATCATTAGTATATTGATATTTTATTATAATGATGATGATGATGACTCTTGACTTGATATTATTTTGTGATGGACAGAACCACCTTATGAGTTAGATATTATCATTATCTTCAGTATACTTTTTTTTTGTCTCCTGTAGTTGTTTAGAATAAAATATACTCTTGTCAGTGCTATGGCAACAAACTGAAATATTCCTCAAGTTTGAACGCTCTTGTAAACAGACCTTCCAGGTCTAAATTTCTAATATAATTCCTTAAACATTAAGTAAAATTATTTTCTCACCTTTTGAAAGACTGACCCATAGCCATGCATAGCCAACAGCTAGACATTCACACCTCTCAGTGCAGCCTCTTAATGAGTCAGCATTCTTCATTTGATTCCTATTAGAATGAAGAAGCGTGAAACCAGTCTCCAGCAAGTTGAGAAAAATACACTGCCTCTAAATTTTTCACTGTAATTTCATCCCATGGGCCCTAGAAATGCAGACACATGCACATCCACTAGCTAACACACCACATCTCCACCCCCCCCCACACACACACACAGGCGCACAGAGGGTTTATTATTGTTATACAAATGCATCTGTTAACTAAAGACTGGATTGCCAGATACGTACAGAGTTTATTAATTCTAACTAAAGAAAATACATGATGAGAATGAGAGAGAACAACACTGCTTAAATTTCTTATAAAACTACGTAAGCTACTGTCTTTGTGGTTACAAATCTTTTGTTGTCATCTAACGTCTATTTCATTTTTGTCTCATTTTGCCCTAGAAAGTGTTAAGCGAATCATCTCATTCCCTGGTCAAAGGGCCCCCTTTCGTCTTGAAACAGCCTTGTGTGGATGGAAATTTGGAATGTTGTTACTCAGATTCTCAAAGGCACATATGAGCTTTTAATGCTACTTTTCTCCCTTTCAGCTCTTAGCACAAGGGGTGTACCATTGTAGCACATTACACTTGAAGACGTCTGTCTAACACCCACAGATGACCTCTGAGATGACTTTTATTTTCCTTCAAGGGAATCATTATTTTCAAGAATCTTAAACAGTTTAGTTGATTGAATCAACCATATCATTATTTTAATAGGTCATTAAAATAAATGAAAAAAATCAAATGATTATAAAACCTGTGTTTTCTGCAATATAATCACAGTCAGAAGCTCCATGTGTATATAATAAAATAAGGCCGTGACACAACTATCACATAATGTCACTCAAATATTCTTTGAAACCAGGAGAGTATAAATAAATAAATTCGTTAGTTGAAAAAAAAAGTCTAGCTAACACAGCCAAGGGATGAGAGCATGCTGTGATGGAAAGACATTAAACTAAGATTTAGGAAAACAGGGCACTTGTTTCTGCTCTCCCAGTCTCTGTCTGTGACTGAGTTTTCCTATGCTAAATAGAAAGATTTCTGGCTGTATCTCTGGGAAGTTCTTAATGTAAAAATACCGGTATGAATGTTATAGCTCATAGTGCAGTTTAACACATATTTCTGGCTTTGCTTCTTTTGGTGCATGGTAGGGTTGCACCTCCTACTTGCCCTGAGGATAAAAAAGTATTGCCATACAAAGTACTTTGGCCAATGAAATGTGAGCAGAGTGATGTCTATCACTCTCAGGTAGAACGTGACAAACTGGGGCTTGACTTGCCTCACATCCTTCTCACTTAGTAGTGATTGCAGAAGATTATATAGAGATGAATCTTGGTCTTAGTGCGCTGAGTCTGTAACTGACTACAGTGAGCAGAAGTCCCCTGATGACCCATGTTAGACATGTAACATACGGAAGAATTTTTATTTTGTTGGGCTTTTGAGATTTTGGAGTTGTTTATTACTGTAGCATAACCTAGCACATCCTAACTGAGCCAGTGTATGCAAGCACTTTGAAAAGTATTAAGAACTATTCGAATGGAAGAAAACACTAGTTTTGAAAGTTTGAAAACATTTTGTTCTGTTTTGATTTTTAAAGACCTCAAAAGGAAGAGTTAAAAATGTTGCCTCTTTAAGAATATCTTTTTGTTAGTAGAAAATCAAATTGTAAATGCATAATAAAGTAATAAAGCAGTGACCCCATGTAGGAGAAATACAGGTGAAGTACTCACAGGAGGGACAGTAGCAATATGCAATGTCCTTGCTAAGCAAGCCAAAGAAGGCTTTTTTGTGTGCTTGTTTGGGCATATTTTAGCATCTGTTTTTAGCTGATGAGGAAAAGAGTAGGCTTGGGGTCTAAGAGAAAATACTGTTTCATGCAATCAGGAGAGACAATGTGGAGATGGGTCTTATAAACATTGTGTTTTCTTATAAACATTGTGTTTTGTTTTGTCAGCACACTGTTTAGTTATTTTCCTTTTCTTAATTGAAATGACTTTCTGTGGGCATGAACTTTGCCGTTCTCCAGAGCACCCATTAGTCCCTCCACACCTAGCCCTTCTACACAGCTGTTATCTGCCTGCCCAGGACCATTTGGATTTTAGATTTCACAATCCTTTCACTGAAACATATATATTTCAGAGAGAAATGGGAGTTTCAAGTAGCAGCTAAAAACTAATATGTATGTACGAAAGTTATATATATATATATAAATGTGTATGTGTATATATATATATGTACAGCTCTATTCAAGTAGGGTATTAAGACTATGAAACCATAACAGTGCAGGCAACAACAGAAGTTAATAAGAAACTGGGGACAGACAACATCTTGAGGGTAAATTAACATTTTTTTTTCTGTAACCCTGAAAGAAAACTTAACAGCTAAGCAGTGATTAAAAATTAAGCTTGGATTGGGTTAGTGGAGAGAACCACTGACTTAAATATAATATTCAGTTTAATATTCTTTCTTATTATGTCCCAATCAAACTTATTCTTATCTTTTATCCTTCGAGATTCAAATGTAAAGCAATTGGAAAAAGATTGTGTATATAATTGGCTCTTTGTCTATAATAGTGGCCCTGGGACCAAACCTTGAAAAAGCTGCTTTATAGGTGTTATCTTGAAAATCCACCCATTTGAGAGATGGCAAGAGATGGCCCCTAAAAAAAGATTGTGTGGTTAGGTAAGTTTGAGACTGCAACTTCAAGCCATTCCATGATGAAAAGCTCTGCTTGCCATGGTAATATGGCCTCCTGTGGGAAGTCCTAGCTGGAGCTACTTGGAAGTTCAAATTCTTTCTTCTACAAATTCTGTTTCTCACATACCGAACGCATTCTATCAATGTATCTGGCTGCCCATGTTTTCATAACATATCTCAAATGTGACCACCTCCTCTGACAGTCTCTTACTGCTCTTGCTGGGATCTTCTCATGGAGGCCCCACTCTTGTTTCTCAACAGTCTATTTCCCACACAAAGGCCACCAGATCTTTTAACACTTGCTCCAAACCCCCAGGAATTTCTCATCCACTAGAGTAACATCCACACTCTTCACCATGCCTAAGAGACCAACCCAAAGGCTCTGCCCTCTGGCTACCATTCCCTCCTCCTGGCCAGCCTGCTTACCTCTTCCTTCTGCACCAGCTGGTCTCATCACCTGCAGCATGTCAGGCGCACACCCTCGCCGCATACTCCTCCTGGAATGCTCTTTCCCCAGACACCCAGACAGCCCTACAACTGTCCACCTCTCTGCTCTAATGTCAACTCTTCAAATGATCCCTGCTGTCACCTTGCTCCCCTTGTATGAAGTTATTTTTTATTACACTCATCACTGCCTGAGATTATGCTACACGTTTGTAACAGGATGATAAAACGAGACCCTTCTTGTCTTTGGGGTCCCGACGCTGAGAGCAATGGGTGCTCATCACTTCTGCAGGATCTCCCGACTGCTGCATCAATAGAGGAATCTGAGATTAAATCGGAAAGGGGGATTTAAAGGGTTTTAGAGTAAGGATTGCTTTAGAGAGAGCCAAGTGGTGGGGTAAGGGGATCAAATCTCAAGAGAACTCGTGGGAAGGATTTAATATATGTTTCTTGGAGTTTGAGGGTAACTAGGGGTTACCCTAGTTGGTAACCTGGTGCCTGGCTTAAAGAGTTAAAAAAAAAAAAAAATTCCAAAAGAGAGATGACTGATGCAGCCTGAGATGGAGGCCTGTGCTGGGAGCCTGCTTTTCCACAGTTCAGAGGGGGCAAGTATGTGGCTCTATTTCCCAGGCTAGATGTGGACTGGTGGCCTGAAAGGTCAAGGTGACACCAACAGAAGGGTAGAACAGAGGCTAAGGAAGAGACTGAGGGTGGTCAGATCAAGAAGGAAACCTCAGGTGGAAGGCCTCCAAAATGCAGAGTGGAACGAGGCTCTTTAAATGCATATGAGGCTTTGGACATACAGAAGGCCTGACACTGCAGGGCTGTCTACTGAAGATGGTGCCCATTTTGGCCTTCCCCACCTCCTCCCAGGGTAGGGGCCTTGGAGAGGCGAGCAAGTGAGGTGTGAGTGGAATGAACCTCTCTCCCATAGCAGGCTCCACGCCTGGATTAGTCCTGAGCTGAAGTGGGAGGGAAGGGGAAGGGAGAAGCTTTGAAGCAGGTGAGACCGCAAAACTTTAATCTGTTATTGGATTTTATGTTTACATAACTTGCAAAAGAGACTGCATAAAGTCTCCTTTGCAAAACAGACACCTCTTCTGAGAAAAGTAACTAATCTGTTTCTAACACTTTTTGAGACAACGTCATGTGGAGTTGGGGTGGCAGTGGTGGTAGGTGGGGAGGTGAAGGCAGTTGGAGAGATGGTTAGAGGTGGAAGAGCCAACCCCCATGAAGGGAGAGTTTCCCTTTCGCTGGGAGGGGACCTTATTTTGGGTGCCCTCCTGGCTCTCAGGGCTGGGAAAGTACCCCAGAGGGGATTGCCTCTGTGTGCTCTGGCGGCAAGGACCCGAGTTTTTCCACTTTCGGGAGACGATGATGATTTAGATAAGGTGTGTAGAGTTATGAAATTGGTGGACAAAGACCTGGGTCCATTCCTGGAGGCTGAGTGCTGGGTAAGATCCCTGGCACCTCTGCATTGCCCTTCAGAGGAGAAGCCTAGTAATGATTTTGATTTAACTCCTCCATACCCTAACAAGGGAGGGCTCAGAGTCATATTTAATTTAATTTAGAAAAGTTAAATAATGCGACATGTCTTGCACCTGAGAGTATTGGTTGTAAATTTATATCCACTCTACAAGAGAATGGGGCCGCAGGGCGTAATCCTGGAGAGTTAGAGGAGGGGCACTAGGGCCACCTCTAATTAACTGCTCTGCACAGCATGCCTGTCAAGTGTGCCTTGGGCAGGTACCTTGAGTACCATTTTGCAGGCAGTAAAATTAAGTCACAAAGCAGCTTGTGGACACCTGTGAGACATTGACAAGGCCAGAGAGCGGGCCAGAGCTGGAGGTCAGACTGCCCATGCTGTCTCCCGACCCACCCTTGAACTCCTCTCTCCAGAAGCACTGGGGCTCCCAGGAAGATTTAAAGGGAAACATGCAAAAGACCTCACTGGAGATTGAATTAATGTCTGCCAGGGGTTAGAAGGGAATAAAAGGGGAATTTACAAATCCGTCAGGGAAAAGGGAGCATTACAGAGAAAGGAGAGCAAGTTATAAATGAAAAGGGGTGGGAAATTAATGGGGACTAAAATAGATTAGAATTTTATGTGCTCCACGGGGTTTACAGCACTTCACATGCAATTAGGAATAAAATCACAGACTCCCCAATTCCCTGTTCCCTAGAGGCAAAAAAGATTCATGGGAGGGAACAAAACCCAAGAGGTCCTTTGTTACAAAGACGTAGGCCAGGTGGTGGGTGGACAGTAGTGACGACTTCTTGGTTTTAAACGTGCCCTCTGTGGACCTTTGTTTGTAACGAGAATAAGGGGCAGGAGGGAGGAGGCAGAAGCAAGTACAGCCAAGCTGCAGAGGCAGTGCTTTCTCCCCCTCTTCCTCTCTCCTTCTCGTAAAGCGCAGTAGGAAAGACTGAGCCATTTCACAGTGGGTGCGATTTCTCAAGTGAGCACATCTGCTAATCGTGGTGACAGCTGACCTACCTACAGATTTTTCAGTTTGCTAAGCACTTTTCAGATATTGCCCTGTGGGAGATACAAATCCTTTGGGGTAGGAGGAGCAAATATGTCCCCCATTCTACAGATGAAGAAAATGAAGCCCAAAAAACTTAGCTTGATGGCCCAAGGTCACATAAATACTAGGTAGTATTCAATCCCAGATTCAATCCCAGATCTTGTCTCAAAATTCTACTCTAGACTCACTGTTGTCCTGAAGTGGGAAGAGGGTAAGGCAGACAAGTTCTATCTTAGGCAGGGACAGAGTAAGTGGAATGGCAAAATTACCAGCCAAAGGTCTCCCTGACCTCAGAAAATTTCTAGCCAACTTTGTAGTGTTTAAAAGCCCATGCTTTGCTATTCTGCGTTTGTGCTCCTCTGGGCAGTTTGTGCAGGACAAGTCTATGTTGTCCAGAAGTGGAAGATGTTGAGCATTGTTGCCTCCTGGCCTTAGTCAGCATGACAATTAAAATGTCTCCAGTCATTTCCAAATGCTTCCTAGAGGCTGATATTGTCCCTAGTTGAGTATTGTGTCTCCTAAAAGGGGCAACACATTCACCTGTTGTTAGAAGCTGAACTTTGGAGATTTGGAGCAGTGGGTGTGTCCTCACACCTTACACAGAGGGAAAGTGAGCCACAGAACTAAAGCACAGTAATGCGCAGCCTACTGGCTGGATCCACAGGCAGCTAGCAGAAGGGAGGGTGGATCAGCTCACCTGCGCTCGTGGACTCACTGTCTGAAAAAAAGAGTCCACGCCTCCATTGCTGTTTCCTGTTGAGCGATTCAGGGAACATTGTACAGTCTAGTTATTCCAGTAAACGTGGCTATATGTGCAAATCTTGGGTTCTGGATTTATGGATAGGAGACCATACTTCCCAGCTTACCTGGGGGATGATTCCAATTTATTTTGGTTTTCTTGGCATCATTATCAATAACTCCCTCTTTTACCCTTAGAATTTTCTGTGCTCCACAGGGCTTACAACACTTTACGTGCAATTAGGAATAAAATCACAGACTCAATTCCCTGTTCCCTAAAGGCAAACCATGAATGTATCCTGGTTTGGATAACAATATATGTGATTCCCTTGTGTGGGAGAACTCAGGCAAATGTAACTCCCTACAGCTGGGTGTCTGAGAAGCTGAGAGATTGGCAGCCTCTAGACAACCTAGAAGTTCTTTGAATGACAAAGTGCCTTTGGCTACTCTTCTGGGCTGAATTTTATCCCCTTAAAATTTATATCTTGAAGCAAATCCTTAACAGCTCAGAATGTGACTGTATTTGGAGATGGAGTCTTGAAAGAGGTGATGAAGTTGAAATGAGGTCATATGGTTGGACCTTAACCCATGTGACTGCTGTCCTATGAGAAGAGGAGATCAGGACACAGATATGCATAGAGGGAAGGCCGTGTGAGCACACAGTGACAAGGCTGCCATCTATAAGCCAAGGAGAGAGGCCTCAAGAAGAAATCCACCTTACTGACAAGGTGGAAGCTGGACTTCTAGCTTCCAAAACTGTGAGAAAATAAATGTCTATAGTTTAGGCCACCCTGTTTATAGTACTTGGTTATGGTGGCCCTAGTAAAGTAATACAGCCTCTCTGTGAGATATATAAAACAGTGTTCACCAGGAAATAAAAAACAGTGTTCCAGGAGTGATGGGCCTTGGACAGCAGTACTCAGTCTCTAAGAACAAAAGCCTGAAGAGAAAAGGTCAATCTCTGTGGGCCAGGTCTAGAGAGAAGGACCTAATCAGTGTGAAGTAGCCACAGGAGTTAGCAGTCCAGCCTCTGGGAACTTGTGGACCTTTACAAAGTCCTGGTGACAAGGCTTGAGGTGTGACCACACCTCCTCCCCTTGGCAGCTGACTTTCTTGCAACCACAGCTACTTCTGGTGGTTGTGCCTGCCATGTACTTAGAAATGTGACTTCAGAGGCAGGCTCTGTCTTTGGGGCAGGCACCCCATGGCACCTAGGTGGTAACCATGGCACCCCTGTCTTTGGGGTGCCATGGTTACCACCATGACACTTTCTCCCAAGGTCCTCTCCCCCCATAACCCACCACACAGCCCAGCAGGAGGAGAGAGTGGCCATGCCTCAGGCCCTCACTACTCTGGACTCTGGGTAGCAGTCCCCTCTGTGACTGATGGCACTGTTAATCTGCTATCCCATGTCCATCCATTTACTAGGGGCTGGGATTTGGAAACTGATGGACCGGAATTCACATTTTGGCTGTGCCATGAGCCACATTTACCGTCTTAGGCAAAATATAAAATCCCTCTAAGTGTGTCAATTGGGATATAATAATACCTGCCAGTTAGGATTACTATAAGGATTAGGCAAGCTGATGAATGTGAATTTCTCAGCATGCTGTCTGCCTAAGGAAGCATAGCTAATGCCAGTGGTAATATTTCTGGACCAGTCCTGCTTTAGTGGAGGCAGCTGTCTTTCTAGCCCAGGGAGATACACTTTATTAAAAGATGCTCTTTACTGGAGGTCTTGTGACTCATAAGACCACCCTCAACATCCTGTACTTTGGGCCTGTGTCAAGCAACCAGTGACCTCCATTACCCACCACTCACTTTCTCTTGGGTCTCAGCTCTTTCTGAATGGAGACCTGTGGTCTCATTGTTTGGACCACCTATATCCTATACTTCACCTTTGAGTTCTTTCTTTAGCATGGCCCATAAATTCCCTAGGCCTCTGCTTTGCCTTTCATTCCCATACAGGGGAGTGTTTGGGAGATTCCAAACAATGGAGTGTTTCAGAACAAAATATGGAGAAGCTGATTCTGCATCTGGAGTAAGACTCAAGGCCCCCACACTGCTAGGTGTACTGACTTTGCAGGACCAATGCTGAAACCACCCTCACAGAGGGTATAATACTATAAAATATATATGGCTTTTCTTCAGAGTTTTCAGGCATAAAACTCCTAAAATCCTTAGAACCGCCAAGGTGATATATGCTAGTGAGTTGACTAATTGCTTCTAGGTAGCTTCAGGATAGAAGCTGGTCTCTAGAAAAACCAAGGCATGATTAGAAGATTGAGACTTTCTTCCCCACTCCCCAACCTCTGGGGAAGGGAAAGAGGCTGAAGGTCAAGTTGATCACCAATGGTATTTAATCAATCATACCTAGGTAATGAAACTTCCACAAAAATGCAAAGGGCTGGGTTTGGAGAACTTCAGATGACTGAACATGGCGAGGTGCCTAGAGCGGGCACCCCTTCCCACACATCTTTTCCTATGCATCTCTCCCATCTGATGTGCATCTATAGCCTTTGTAATACCCTTTATAATAAACCAGTAAATATAAGTGTTTCCCTGAGTTCTGTGAGCTGCTCTAGCAAATTAATCAAACCAGGAGGGGGTCATGAGAACCCCAATTTGTAGTTGATTAGTGAGAAGTACAAGTAAAACAACCTGGGGCTTGCAATTGGCATCTCAATGGGTGGGGACACTCTTGTGGGACTGAACCCTCAACCTTTGGGATCTGACACTGTCTCCAGGTAGATAGTGTCAGAATTGAATTGAATTAGAAGACATCCAGCTGGTGTCTGCTGCTGAATCTGGAGAATTGCTTTCTTGCTTGATGTGTGGGGGGAAAAAAAATCCCACCTATTTGGTCATAGAAGCATTCTGTGGTAGGAGAGTACAGTAGGAGAAATGGAGTGTGTTTTTTCCACTCAGAGACAGACATCAGCTACTTCTAACTTAAGGACAAGGAAGGACTCTGTCGGAGCTTAGGAAACTGAGGTCTCCAATCAGTCACCCTCAGAGGTCTCCATCCATTCCCTCTACTCTCTTAGTCACCATCAGAGGTCTCCATCCATTCCCTCTAGTCTCTTACCTGGATAAACTTTACAGAACTCAGGTCTACAGGAAGCTGAACCTGTTCCTGAGACTGAATTAGGAAGGTAACAACATTGAGATGATTTCCCAGGAATTTCCTAAGTACCTAACACATAATGTCTAACAAGTCTATAGAACACCCCCATCATCATCCAACTCCTACTTATTGCACATAAAAAATACTTTATAACATCCCATATATAATTATCAAGCTTTCTAATTATTATTCCCTCAGGAATACAAGGTCTTGATTACCCCTCAAGAATGTGTGTTCCTCTTTAGAAAAGTTTAAATATTATCTATATTTTCCCAGAAGATGTAGATTAAAAGGAACATGCACCTGTCACACTTTCCCTACTGAGGTATTTGAAAGCTAATTATAGACAATACAGCCACATTTTTATGCATTTTTCCCCATATAGAGTATTTTTTCATAAGGGATGCACACAGAGACATATGAATAAACAGAAAAATTGCCAAATCAAGAGATATGGAGATTTTTGAGAATCGTGATGCATACATGCTGTTAAGTACTTTACAGAAAAGTCCTATCATGATACAGCACCTCAAGTTCAGAGAGAGTAGATATTTCACTGGATAGTAATATGTATTGTCATTTAAAAATATTTGCCAGTCTATAGATAAAAATCATATGTTATTTTGATTTCTATATCTTAAACTGAATGGCAAGGTTGAATGTCTTTTATGTGTTCATTTATCAGCAGCATTTTGTCTTCTTGTGAATTTTTTTTTCTATATTATCTTTTAGGATTCTATTGTTTTTCTTATCAATTAGCATGCATTTTTAAATAAAGTTGCTAGATCTTTGTCTGATGCCATTTTCTGCAAATGAAGAAATGTGCTTCAGGTCAGAGAGCTAGTGACTCAGATCAAATTCAAACTGAGGTTTGTTTGACTCCAGCGCTTATTCTCTTCCAATTATATTGCATTTCTTTCCAGTATGCCAGGGAATGGTGACTTAGACAATGTCTGTGTTGGGTCTGAGGCGACTCAGAGCCAAGACCTACATAAATATGGAGCCCGATTACTGCAATGCAAGTCCTGGAAATGTCTCATAAGTAATTTCTCATTTAACCTCAAAATACTCCTATTAAATGTGAATCAAGTATAATTATGATATTGACATTTTACAGATGAAGCTGCTAGGGTAAAATAATATTCATGTGCATTAGGTCAAGTAGAGGTCAAATCAAGTCTTAGACTCAAAACTATTATTTTATGATAATACTGTAACACTCCATTTATCTGTCACCATCAGAAAGAAGAGGCAGGTCACTTAAGTTAATTTTCAGTTAAATAAAAATTACCCCTTTAAATGCCAATTAAAAAAACTTTTATAAAACTTTCACAAAAAATATGATTGATCACATACATTTATATTTTCTTTCCCTTAAGAAACCACTAAAATGATAGTAAACAAAAATTTCAAAGGCGAAAACACAACAATGAAGAAACATCGCAGATAAAATTTTAAATAAATATCTGAGAGACAGAGAGAGAGAAAGAGAGGATAGAGAGGAAATTTGTAATTGTTGAAGTAAGACACAGACATATAGGAGGCCTGTACAAAGCAATGCTTAGACTGTGGTCTGTGGGTCAGCAGGTCACACCCAGAACGTGTTAGGTTCCCTTGCCAGAACTACTGAATCAGGTTCTGTGGATTGGACCAGAAATCTATTTAATAAGCTCAGTTGATTCTTACATATTGTCAAGTTTGGGAAGCATGAACTTAGAGAACACCTGGGTGGTACAAATGAAGAAGCTGTTCTTTACATTCCTAATCCCAGTGAGGTATGGAATTTACAAGCACCAGGAATGAGAGAGAGGCAAACAAGCTTCATGCTCTTTGTGGGGCCCAGGAGAATGGTAGAAACAGAGTCCCCGAGCCCCAGCTAGCACCCCTTCCCTTGCTTCCTACCTCTGTTCTGCACCACAAAAGGCCTCCTGTGCACCTGTGTAGTCAACCCAGTTGGCACGTGTTGGAGCTTCATCCACACCTACAAGTGACCTCCCCTTGGCTACCTTTCAAGGCCTAGGAAAGAGAGCTGAACAGTCTCTGGAAGGAAGAGAGCTTGGAGCTGATTGGGCAGAGGATTCTTAGATCTTGGTTAGCCAGAGCATGGTCAAAAAGGGGAACTGTGAGCATGGATGGTTTCCTTGGTCCTTTGAACTCCTTGCCCAGTGGGGAGGGCTGAGACCAGAGGAAGGACAGAATGGGAACCTCCGTAGCACAAGAACCAGGGCAGAGGCTGCAGCCTTGTGGCTAGAAGGGTGGATAGGAAGTTAACATGGAGTTATAAATCGGATTAACTGGAAGCACATTTACATACTTCCTGTTTTCCTGAACACCTGTTTTTCCTTACTCACTTCACCACCCTTGATGTTTTTTTTCAAAATTGGGAAATTGAATATCCTTTAGAAAAAAAAAAATCTGCACTTTTTATCCTAAAGATGTCCCTAAGAAATAGCCACACACTTCTGGCCTAATGATCCTGGGTCATAGCCTGCCGGATGAAAGTCCCATCCACAGGCATTAAGCCCCTAGTCTGCTCTTGGTTGTCACATTTAAGATATAGACATGACTAAGGATCAATCGACTGTTGAGGAATGCCAGCCTGATGGAGATAATATAGAAAAAATGATGTCATAAAAAATGTGTAAGAAAAATATCAGAGAGTCTATAAAACTAGTTAGAATCCTCTGAGATAAAAGAATAATTGCATTCATAAAACAAGAAATGATATCATGAAAATAGAACAATCAAAACAGAAAGGAGCTGTTTGACATTAAGACTCTGATTGCCAAATATAGCACTCTGAGTTGTTTATGCAAAAACTGTTCACCTCACCTCCCCTCTTCTGGCAGAATCCTGATTGTGTGCACCCTTCTCCAAATGTCTTGTGTTTCAGGGAAGACTTAGTTCCTCCCCATCACCAGAAGTGGGTCTTGATTAGTTTAATGTGAAAGTTCTATTCCCTCTGTCATATGACTGGCTTAAGAATGAGTATGTGACACAATATTGGCCAATAAGTTTGAAGAAAAGTCTGTTATGGGGTTTCTGGGACAGCTTTTCTTGCTCTTATAAAAGGACACAAGACAGATGTTTTCTTTTCTTCCTTCAGATCTAGTTGTGTGGAGATACAATACTTGGTGTTGCTGCAGCCATCCTGTTACTAAGAGTCTATAAGCCAAGTGACAAGGGTGACATAATGCAGCTGCCACAGCCCTATGTCATTAAGCAGTTCAATTAATCAACCACTTTGCTACTCACCTCTGAACTTTTTGCTTTGGGAGATAATCCCCTTTTTGTTTAACCTATTTTGAGTTGAATCCTTACTTACTCGAAGACCACAAGCATCTTAATTGACATATTTAAAGAAAAATGTTCCATTGAAAGTTTGGAAAACAATACCAAGAAAAAGCTCTCAAAACATACAACAAATAGGCCCAAGTGGAATATATAAATTAAAAAGTCAGACTTAAAAATCAGTCTAGGACAGAGTTCCAGAAAGAGAGCTCAGAAAATGAAAAGGGGGAATTATCAAAGAAGTAGTACAATGGCGTTTTCAAGAATGAGAGTTATAAATTTCCAGATTTCCCAATCATCAGTTAGAGTGAATGAAACACTATCAAACCAGACATATTACAGTGGAATGTTAGATAAAAAGATGTTTTCAGAGAGTAAAAAGCAGGTCATTTGCAACAGAAAAAAACAGATTGTTCATCAGGAATTCTGGATGCTAGAAGTCAGTGGGTGGGACAATTCCCTTGAAATACTAGGAAAATTTATTCTCAATGGGAGAATTCTGCACTCAGCCAAACTCTAAGTCTACTCTAAGGAGGTGGAATAAACATTTTTTCAAATATGCAACAAGAAAGAGGAAGATACGTAAAATGATACTATTGTTCAGCAAATGCTCACTTCTCCCCCCTCCACTCTAAAGGAGTGTACTTCCCCATCCCTTGGAGGTTGGGATTGGCCATGTGACTTCTTCATCCAACGGACTGTGAGTATATGTGATGGATACCGTGTTGAGCAGAGGCTTTAAATGTGCTTGTGAGTTAATCTTTCACCTCTTATATTCCTAGTTTTGCTACTTAATAAAAGAGCAATCTTCAGGCAGTGTTACTCTTTCAATTTGTGCCCCAAAATGAAAGACACATGGAGTCTACCTGAACCTGTCTCACAACTGAGACCCAAGGCAAACTACTCAGTTGTTTCAATGAAAAAGAAAGTCTAAGCTGAAACTGGATCCTTTCCTTACTCCTTATACGAAGATTAATTCAAGATGGATTAGAGACTTAAATGTTAGACCTAATACCATAAAAACACTAGAAGAAAATCTAGGTAGTACCATTCAGGACATAGGCATGGGCAAGGACTTCATGTCTAAAACACCAAAAGCAATGGCAGCAAAAGCCAAAATTGACAAATGGGATCTAATTAAACTAAAGAGCTTTTGCACAGCAAAAGAAACTACCATCAGAGTGAACAGGCAACCTACAGAATGGGAGAAAATTTTTGCAACCTACTCATCTGACAAAGGGCTAATATCCAGAATCTACAAAGAACTCAAACAAATATACAAGAAAAAAACAAACAACCCCATCAAAAAGTGGGCAAAGGATATGAACAGACATTTCTCAAAAGAAGACATTCATACAGCCAACAGACACATGAAAAAATGCTCATCATCACTCGCCATCAGAGAAATGCAAATCAAAACCACAATGAGATACCATCTCACACCAGTTAGAATGGCAATCATTAAGAAGTCAGGAAACAACAGGTGTTGGAGAGGATGTGGAGAAATAGGAACACTTTTACACTGTTGGTGGGATTGTAAACTAGTTCAACCATTATGGAAAACAGTATGGCAATTCCTCAAGGATCTAGAACTAGATGTACCATATGACCCAGCCATCCCACTACTGGGTATATACCCAAAGGATTATGAATTATTCTACTACAAAGACACATGTACACGTATGTTTATTGCGGCACTATTCACAATAGCAAAGACTTGGAATCAACCCAAATGTCCATCTGTGACAGACTGAATTAAGAAAATGTGGCACATATACACCATGGAATACTATGCAGCCATAAAAAAGGATGAGTTTGCATCCTTTGTAGGGACATGGATGCAGCTGGAAACCATCATTCTTAGCAAACTATCACAAGAACAGAAAACCAAACACCGCATGTTCTCACTCATAGGTGGGAACTGAACAATGAGATCACTTGGACTCGGGAAGGGGAACATCACACACTGGGGCCTATCATGGGGAGGGGGGAGGGGGGAGGGATTGCATTGGGGAGTTATACATGATATAAATGATGAATTGATGGGTGCTGATGAGTTGATGGGTGCAGCACACCAACATGGCATAAGTATACATATGTAACAAACCTGCACGTTATGCACATGTACCCTAGAACTTAAAGTATAATAAAAAAAAAAAAAAAATCAAGAAACTGATGTCTAAATAATGTATTCAACCCTTGTCCTGGAGATCAACACTGTGAATGCATAAATTTCTAAGGGAAACTTTCAAACTTGTAATTTGTTCATAAATATTTAACATTGAGAAAAATTTTTTGAATAAATTACCAGCATCCCCCCCCCCAAAAAAAAAGAAAAAAAAAAGAAAAAGTCTAATTAAAATAGCAATATAGGGTAGAGAGAGAGAGGTTTTTTGTTTGTTTGTTTCTTTGTTTTTCTGTATTAACTGGTTGTTTCAGCATAATTTGTTGGAATATTTTTTTCTCTCCTTATTATATTGCTTTGGTAACTTTGCTGAAAACCAGTATGCTGTATATGTGCGGGTTGATTTCTATGCTCCATTCTGATCTCTCTGTCATTATGCCATACCACACTCATGTGATTACTATAGCTTTTTAGCAGGTCTTGAAATCAGGCTTGAGAATTCAACTTTGGCCTCTCTCTCTTTCTCTCTCTCTCTCTGAGATTGTTTTGATTAATCTGGGCCATTGCATTTTTATGAATATTTTAGAATCAACTACCACTTTCTGTTTAAAAAGTCTGTAGGTATTATGATTGAGATTGTGTTTATAGATCAGTTTCAAGAGAACTGACGTCTTAACAATGTTGAAACTTTCAACTGATGGTAATGGTATATATCTGTTCATTCAGGCCTTTTCTGCTTTATCTCGGTAGTTTCAAATTTTTAAGGTAGATGGCTTGCATGATTTTTGGTAAATTTATTCTTACTTTTTATGTTGATGCTATTGCAAATAATTTTTTTTAAGTTTCATTTTCCAATTTTTTGCTTTTTGAAAAGATACTAACCTTGTATCTAGTAACCTTTCTAATTCTACTTATCAGGTCTAGTAGATTTTTTTCCAAAAAGGTTACATAAAGTTTTCTATATAAACGGTTATTTTATCTATGAATATTTCACTGTTTCCTTTCCAAACTTTATACTTTTTAAAAAATAACTGTTCTGAATAACACTAGGAGGGATGAGAATAGACATCCCTGCCTTTCTCCCAATCTTCAGGAGAAATAATTTAATATACCACTATTATCACCATTAAAGATAATGACCACAGGCCAGGTGCTGTGGCTCACACCTGTAATCCCAGCACTTTGGGAGGCTGAGGTGGGCGGATCATGAGGTCAGGAGTTTGAGACTAGCCTGGCCAATATGGTGAAACTTCATCTCTACTGAAAATACAAAAAACTTAGCTGCGTGTGGTGGTGTGCACCTGGTGTCCCAGCTACTCAGGAGGAGGCTGAGGCAGAACAGTCGCTTGAACCCGGGAGGCAGAGGTTGCAGTGAGCCAAGATCATGCCACTGGACTCCAGCTTGGATGACAGAGTGAGACTCTATCTCAAAAAAAAAGTAAATAAATAAATAAATAAAGACCACGTAGGTTTTTTAATATGTATCTTTTATCAAGTTGTAGAAGCTTCCTTCTATTCCTAATTTTCCTAAGAATTTAAAAATCATAAATGTATGTTAAATTTTGGCAAAAAATTTCACCTCTATCCAGTCAATCATATTTTTCTATTTTATTCTGTTATTGCAATGAATTACTTTGTTTCAGTTGTTAAAGTAGTATTGCATTTCTAGAATAAACTCTGCTAGTCTTCATGAGATTTGCTACATTTTGTTAAGGATATTTTTCGTTCACGTAAAAACGACTTTTTAAAATTTTCTTGTGATATCCTGTCAGATTTAGATATAAGTGTCGTGTGAGTCTTATAAAGAAATTGACTTTTTCCTCCTTCATGTTAAGAAAGTGTAAGATTGCTATTATTTCATCCTTTGAATATTTGAAGAGTTCAGCATTGAAACCATATGAGCATGAAGTTTTCTTTGTGGAAAAGTTTTTAAAAAAATTACCAATGAAATTTTCTAAGTAGATACAACTATTTACATTTTGTGTATCATCTTGTGTCAGTTTTGATATGTTGTAATTTTGTAAGGAATTTGTCTATTTTATCAAAGATAAATTTATTGGTATAACATTTTGCTTTATTATTATACTAACTGTAATTTAACATTACGATTTTAATGTAAAAGTAAATTACATTTTGGTAATCTTAACAGTCCATTATCAGTAATAGAACAACTGGATGAAAAATCTGTAAGGCTATGAAGATATTAAGAATGAATAACACCATCAATCACCTTTATCTAATAGATTTTTTATAGAACACTATACCCACAAAAAGAATGGAATACACAATCTTTGAAAAAATATAAATTGTTTACTGAGTCATAAATATCTCAACACATTTTAAAAGTCTGATTTTAACAACTGTTATAAAGCTAAGGTAAGATATTTTAATCTAATTTATTTATATTTGAAGCGTCTTTCTTATAGATGACATACAATTGGAAATCAACTTTTAGGCAAACTATTAGTACTAATTCATTGAATCCAGAACTTTTGCTTATTATACCCCGTCAGTAAATTTGCCCTGATCTAATATTATACCCCTTTCATCCTTATCCAAGTCATAGGGTTCTTTTCCACATATGTTCCCCTAAATATCTGATTATATAATTGTCAGAATATTGCAATTCATTCTCTGTGTGTGATACCTCATGGGTTATAGTTCTTCACTGACTCCTTGGGGCCTGCTGAGACTTGAGTCTGGCTATAGCTTTAAGAGTAATGAGATGTAGGTATAGGTCTTGAGGAGAATCAGAATTTCCATGCGAAGTAGGAGACATCAGGGAAGAGGAGGCTAATCTCCTCAGACAAGGGAGAAAGGTATGTATCTAGTTCACGCAATCTTGGCAGAATATAAGAATTCAAAGAAATTAGCTTCATTTGAATCTATGCACATATCCCCTTTCCAAATGTTGGCATTCTACTCCTTACCAACGAATGTTCTAAGAGATTCTGCAAACTTGTAAATTCAATTTGCATTATAACTCAGCCATTCATAAGATTAAACTTGGAGTTATTCTTCACAAATCTCAACCTGAAGTGAGAAAGATAGGGCAGCTGGAATTGTTTTGTGGCCATGTATCTCGACTTTGATTTGGAAATTCAATGTGCTGAGCTTCTTATTTTCCTCTTCCATGTTCTACAATATAATTAGATGCAACCAACCAATCCCCTAGTATACTCTTTATTTCCACTAAAATCTAAAATCTTTTATGGCAGAAGCTGCTTGATCGTTCAAAACTTTGTCTTCTCCAGGCACTTGACTCCATGTGACCACACATCATGAATTAAAGAACTGTTATATTATGGCACGCCATGGACTTCTATTTACCCGTGTCTCCCACTGACCACTAGAAATAGGGTCATTAACACCTTTAAAAATAGTCAGATCAGAGATTCTCATCCTTTAGATTCTATTCACCTGGAACCACTTCTGGAACAAAAACTGCCATTCAGAGTTCAGTCAGAGAAGCAGAGTGGCTCAATGTAATGGAATAACACATTTATCATACATTACGCAACTGTGACACCATACATAATTGTGGGAGGAGTTTAAGAAATGGGGGTGTGGAATGGGAAGCTAGACGATCAGACAAAAAGGCACTGGTGCAGGTGGACAAGTTGGAACTTGCAAGGGAATCTAAACAACCAAGTGTGGGAGGTGGTCAAAGTGAGACCACATAGAGGGAAACTTAAGGAGGGGTGACTGGAAAGCCTCTGTGGATCTGCGACAAGAGGCTGGAGGTAGTCTGGGCTGTTGCTGGACAACAGGACTGAGAGTTAAAAGAGCTAGACATAGGTAAAAGGAGAGTAAGGACAAGCTAGAGCATGCTAGGCACCTCTGCTTTTTTGTTAATCTATCAAACTGCAAAGGTCTTCAGAGAGTAATGCTGCTTCCCTTCCAGCTCCCACATCTCAAATCTCATGCAAATTCCCCTCTTAGCAACTCTGACTCAGAGTGGTGCATAAGGGAACTCTGGGAAATTTAGTGCTCACAATAGAAAAAACCAGGATACATATCCTGAATACCACTTACTTTTCTCTTCCCAAAATTATTTCTAAAATCAATAATGGTGATAGCGAACCTACTGGTATAGATCTTGATCATAAATTTTTATGTGTTAAGTAAACACTTCTGAAACACTCCAGATGAATATTCAAATTAAATTATACACACATTTATCACATTGTCTATACCGAAGAATTTTAAAGTTTATTACCTCAAGACAGTATAATGTGCATACATATGCCTATCAGAACATGGTTGAAGATATAAATGTAAAATATACAGAGAGATGTCAATAAATATAGCTCATATACACAAATACTCATCAATATACATACATAGGAAAAGTATTGAATGAGAGACAAAATTTCTGGAGTGGTCATCCTAGGGTGGTAGATTACATGTAATTTTACCTTTTGATTTTTTTTTCAGTTGTTTTTAGTTCAATATATATTATTTTATAATCAGAAATTTTATAAGTAAAAACCAAATTAATAAATTCTTTTTTTCTTTATTTGGGACTAAATGTTAAATGATATATTGCATACAGTAAACGATAAATTTAATTCATCAAAACTTATGATCTAGAACTTCTAGCATACTAGGCATTATGGCTGAGTTCTTAGTTTTGAATTCTGCAAATAAAATAATGACCATTTTTCTTTGTACTTCTTTTTTTCTTGACCTCTGCTTTTCACGTTTTACAAAGAAAAAGGCTTATTTATTTTCATTTCATTGCAACCCCTCCCCCACCCTATTCTCCTTTACATATATGAAAACATTAACCTTCTCATTTAATGAAAAGCACTACCCCCCAGGCTTTGGCACTAAGTAGAGGCACAGACTGCCTTAGGAAGAGACAGGTTGGGATTGGCAGCCCCTGGCTGCACCTGTAGACTCTAAATCTCCACAAATCAGAGTTGAGTGCCTGGCCTCATGAAATGTTATTTGAATTTGGCTACTGGGAAAGAAGGGTAAAAATCTAACAACTGTGTCTTGGTTTCATCTTTGGGTTGGAGGCTAGGGATATGGGTTTCTGTGCCTCTTAGGGAACAAAAGAGCTGGGCTGGCATTTCGTTTCATCATGGGAATCATCCACTATGACCATCCAGAGGTCCGTGCCCGCCAGTCCCATTCCTCTTACTATATTTAGTCCATTATGAATATGGAATAACACTGAAAATGATTCACATCGACATCTCTCTGTCTAGCCTAATAACGTCAACATCATTAACAACAAACGCTAAGTTCACCCTGACAGTGTGATTCGGAAATCTCAGCCCTCCCTGGTGCCTCCTCTGCCTGTCTTGATAGATAGCCTGGGCACAGCACATGCATGCTTTTCTACTCCCCAGTCGCCTCCCCCTCCAAAGGGAAAAAAGAGATGTGAAGACCAGTGAGAGCAAAAGTTGCTGTTGGCTGCATGGACTGTTGATGGCATGCTGAGCTAGTGAGAGTCAGGTCCTATTCAAGGAGAGTGAGAGAGGAGGGGAAAGTGAGAGCTGGAGAAACCTCTTCTCTCCTTCCTTGCTCTCTGTCTCTGTCTCTCTCTCCATATCTCCCCCTCTCTCTGCCTCCTCTCTCTGTGCCTCTGCCTCTCTCTGTCTCTGACTTGCATTCTCTCCACACCTCCCAGTTGAACTGCTGATGCTCTACAATCTCAACGGCCCTTCTCTCTTCTGGCAAGTTTAATATCTTCATCATTAATATTCCTACTCAAGCTTTTCCCACAGAGGGCCTCTCCACATATTACTGCACGTTACTCCACTAAGAGGTGAGTCATCTGTTCTTCGCCTTTATAGCATTTATCAGAGTTTACTTATTTAAATAAACATCTGTTTTCCTCACTAGCCTATAAGCCTTGTGAGGGCAAGGCCTATTTTATAGGGCCTTGAGCAGTGACTTGCAATCATGGTGTTAAAGAAATAGCAGTTAAATAAATAAATACAAGGAAGGAAGACAGAAAGGAAAGAGAGAAAGAACAGAATTCAGTATTGTCTCCAATTTATACAAGGCAGAACAGAGGTACTGAGCTGGTGAGTTATTTGATTCAGGCCCTTTGGTAAAACAGTGGAAAAGTCTATATGAGGTACTTCACTTTTACATTCTGGTTTTGATGTCCCCACTTCCACCCCACTGCAAAACTGTCTGTTCCCCTGAGCATACTGTGCATGCTCAGCCCTGCTTTACCCTTCTCTGGTCTGTAACAGATCATGGTAGGCAATTCAATCCAGGATAACTGTGTGGTCAAGGTAGAGTTCTACACAAGACAGAGTGACCTGAAACCCTCTCCCTTACTTTGTTTTCAGTGTAGACCAGTCTTGGTGAACAGTTTATCTAACTGCTCTACAACTATCTTCACAACCAAACTATCTAGTCCAGTGCTGGTAACCCAAGTCTTCAGCTGCATTGCTTGGCCCATGACAGAGGGAAACCCACAGCGCAGCATCATCTACTTGGGTTTGTGTTCCTCTCCTTTCAAACTTCTCTTCCTGCATCACATCCAATATTTGTACACTAGAGGAAGTCTACTCCCCAGGCTCCTTTGGCAGGGGCTGAGTGGAACTCTCCATCTTTTTCAGCATCTCCACCTTTTCCATCTTTTTCAACAGAGAAATTGCTCAAGGAGAGGTGAGATTCATTAGTCCAGGAGTTGCCTGCCTTACTTTGAAAATGTAGGCACAGAATTTTCTTCTGCAGCCAAAGACTGAGGGGGACGGACTCCTGTAATTTCCATCTTCTTTGCTCCGAATGAGGATGTGAGAAATTCTTCCCAACTGCTTTGTTTTGAAGGGAAAGAAACTTGTTTATACTTTCTTTCTACTTCATAAAGGGAAAGTGAAGAATGAACTAATGTTGTCAACTTAACTTGCTAATAGTCTGTTCAAAGTTAAGTTGACAAATTGGATTATGAGATGTGCTATGCATGCTTGGATAAAAGTGTGCTATTCCCTAGGAACTGGTGTGGGATCAGCATGAACAAGTCATGCTAAACACTTCTTTTGGGAAACTATATTAGAAACTATATTAGGGAAATGCTGTAGACAGGATGTACATTCTTCTCATATATGCATTGTGTTATGAAGCCCAGATAGAACAGCCAATATGATGAATTAAGGAAATAAGATTGAAAATTATCTTAACAAATTCCAAGTTTATCATCAATAATGTTAACTAGTTTTTTGTTTCCAGGCCTGGTTCTCCGTCCACATTTTCAATGTTGTCTTAAAAATCAACTTTGTTGCAATGGCTCAGGCCTGTAATCCCAGCACTTTGGTAGGTCAACATGGCAGTATTGCTTGAGGCCAGGAGTTCGAGACCAGCTTAAGTAACATACTGAGACCTCCATTTCTACTAAAAATTAAAGAAATTAACTGGGCTTGTGGAATATGCCTGTAGTCTCATCTACTCAGGAGACCAAAGTAGGAGAATTGCTTGAGCCTGGGAGGTCAAGGCTGCAGTGAGCTGCGATTGCACCACTCACCACTGCACTCCAGCTTGGGTGACAGAGTGAGACCATGTCTAAAAAAAAAAAAAAAAAAAAACACTTGTTGTTGCTGAGGTATGATTTATATACAATAAATGTTCTCATTTTAAGTTTGCAGTTTGATGAGTTTTCACAAGTATTGTGTGTTCATCACCCTAATCAATATGTAGAACTTAAAGCTTTTTGATACTGTGATTTAGAATACTAACTCCATCTTCCTCTCTCTGCTAATAACTTCCACCATGGCTCAAAGACAGAAAGTAAATTAGGTATTTGAGATGTTAAATATTTTATTTTGTATTTATTTATTTGTTTATTTAGGTATGTTGAGACAAGTCCTCGCTCTGTCATCCAGGCTGGAGTGCAGTGGCACAATCACTGCTTACTGCAGCCTCAACCTCCCAGGGTCAAATGATTCTCCCACCTCAGTCTCCCAATAATGGAGACTACAGGTGTGCACCACCACACCCAGCTATTTTTAAATATTTTTAGTAGAGATAGGGTCTCTCTATGTTGCCTAGGCTAGTCGCAAACTCCTGGCCTCTAGTCTTCCTCCCACCTCAGCCTCCCAGAGTGCTGGAATTTTAGGTATGAGCCACTGTGCCTGCTCAAATATTTTATTCATTTTAGTTATTTATTTTTATTTTTAATTGTGGCAAAATATGTATAACATAAAATTTACCAGCTTAGCCATTTTGAAGTGTAGAGTTTAGTAATGTTAAGCATATTCACATTGTTGTACAACCAAATGCCAGAAGTTTTTAAGAGATGAAAAGTTTGAATAACCTTCATTGAAGTTATCATACAAAATTGATTAGGCATTTCCTAAGCACTCCCAATAAACCCTGTCATCTAGGGGACACTTTTTGTAGTGATTAAGAGCATAAACTCTGGAATCATGTCACCTGGATTCAAATCACAGCCCCACCACTTAACGTATTTTATCTCTAAAACATCATCAATTATAAGATACACTATTATTCTATTAAACACCAAGAAGAAAAACAATGCCCCCAATTAAACTAGGAAGCAATGCCTTATGGTGGTTCTCTATGATGTATGCATTAGTTGCAACAATCTCTCATGGCTTTAAAGTTTCTTTCTTCTTCTTCAAGGAATTTGGTCATTTATTACAATGTCTTGCTTGGCATATGATAGGCAATCCTTTTGCGTGTCTCTCAGGAATAAAGAGAAACAGCTTCAGCTGTGTGTGAACATTATCCTTTCTTAGATCTCATAAAGGATTGCACTATTGTTCTGCAAGAAAATATGGACTTGCTATTATTCCTCCAGTGATAAATATTTGTTTCTCAAATAAAAAATTTATGATCTGCTGCTCTATTTTTGTCTCTTTGTGTATACAATAACTTTTAATTTTAATGCCAAGTCATAGTGTACTCCTTTGAAGATATTTTAAACAGCAATTAAGCTCAATGTTTATACGTGATTGAAGCAAGAACAATATGAACAGCTATGACCAAGGCCACACATGTGCGTGAAATGGCAATGATATCAAACTGCTGCCTGGTTGCCAGCAATTGTGAGACATCATTGATTATAAGAGGCATCCTTATTTCAGAGATGTTAAGAATGAAAAAATGTGCATCTTATAACAGTGTAGGTTATGTGTCCTTGGTTAGGATATTTAACTTCCTTGTGCCTCAGGCTCCTAATCTATAAAATGAAGCTAATAATAGTACATGCTTCATACGATATGAGTGAAGATTAAATGAAACACTTAGCACAGTAACTCATGTACAATAAGCATCCAATAAATATTAACCATGGTTATTATTAATGATCATCTTAGTTGTAGCCAAGTACATCAGATGCCTATTGTTGCATAACAAATCACTTCAAACTTGCTGGCTCAAAACAATAAACATTTATTATCTCAGTTTCTGTGAGTCAGGAATTTAGAACTGGCTTGCCTGGGTGGTTCTGGTGCAGGGTCCCTCATGTAGTTGCAGTCAGGATATAGGCAGGGGCTACAGTCATTGGTAGGCTTGACTGAGGTTGGAGGATCATCTTCCTAAATGACTAACTCATATGATTATTGGCTGGGGCCTCAGCTCCTTACCACATGTACCTCTTCAGAGCTTCTTCCATGTCTTCATGACATGGTAACTGGCTTTCCCCAAAGCAGATGATCGAAGAGAGGAAGAAATAATTCACCATACTTTTTATGACATAGTCTCTGAAATTGTATACTTTCACTTCCACTTTTATTCTATCCATTAGAGGCAAGTCACTAAGTCTTACCAACACTCAAGAATGGGGATTAAGCTCCACTTCTTGAAGGAAAGAATACCACAGAGAGTTTGTAGACACATTGTAAAACCACCACACCACAGTAACTTTAGGGCAAAATAATGATTAGCAGCGTCTCTTTCATCTTCTCAATTATCTATTAACCAATATCTATGCTGTAATTTTTCTTACCAATAATATTAGTTAAGTTCCCAATAAGAAATAGGTAGCACATTCAAATTAGGATACTTTGAGAAAATCTTATTGCAAATGTGTGGGCAGGTGGTAGGTAGTACAGGAACCTGGGGCAAGCAGCAACAGGGCAATTACTCCCACAGAACTAAAGGAATAAAGCCAGAGAGTGAATCAGAACCAACAAGAAGAGAAAGTCCTGCAGAGCAGGCTATATTGAGAGGAAGATCTTGGTGGGGGGACTCTGCCAGCCTTTGGCAACTTTATAGGGAGGAAGCCAGGGAAATAAGCATCCTGACCTTATTCTCCTCTACCTAAAAGAGAAAAAAACACTGTTTTTCCCTATACTCTCTATACTCCCACACTTACTCTCAATCTTCCACTTCTGACATCAAGCAATTCCTCACTTTTGGGCAGACACAACTGAGTGTTCTGTAACTTAACTCACTTCTGACTCAATTTACCTGGAGATAGCATCAGTTTCCACGTGGTAAGGGCCCAATCCCACAAGGCTGTCCCCAGTTCAGATCAATGGCAAGTCCAAGTTGTCACTTGTGCTCTGACCAACAGCTGTACATCAGAGGTTCCCACAATTCCCTCCTTGGGTTTGATCACTTGCTAGAACAAATCACAGAACTCAGGAAAATAGATTTTGTTAATAGACTATGAGTTTGTTATAAAAGAATACAATTTAGGAATAATCAGACGGAAGAGATGCACAGGGCCTGATGTGGGGAAGGGATACAGGGCTTCCATGACTTCTCTAGGCATGCTGCCTTCACAGTACCTACATGTGTTCACCAATCCAGAAGCTCTCCGAACTTTGTCCTTTTGAGTTTTTGTAAGGCATGTTTGATTAATCACTGGCCATTGGTGACAAGTCAATTTCTAGCCCCTCTCCCCTTCCTGGAAGTAGGGGGATGGAGTGAGGCTGAAAGTTTTAACCCTCTCATCCCAAAGTTGGTTCCCCTGGCAACCAGTCCCCATCCTGTGGGCTTTCCGAAAACCACCTCATTAACATAATTCGAGTGGTGAAAAGGTTGCTCCACTCACCTTTGTTGTACTTACAACCTACACAATTCCAAGAGTTTTAGGAGCCCTGTGCCAGGAACAGAGACAAAGACCAAACATATATTTTTATTGTAAATCATAATATCACACATCCTCCCGTTTTTTTGGTGAAGGTCCCAAATTAGCTGAAGCCAAAGTCATGAAAGCCTTGTTGGAGGTGGGACCTAGAGATCAGCCTGCTGTGGGAGAGCAGGGCAGAGAAAGGGGAGTGCTCAATCTGGGTAAGTACAGAGATGATAACCAACACAATCTGTCCCCTTTCCCCCTTAGCATTCCAAACAGAGGACTCAGAAAGTCCCATCAGCAATTTTATCACCATGGGGAAATGTCAGAGTAGTCACATTTCTCTTGAAACTTGAAACACTAGTCACCTTCTTCATTTGAGTTTGTAACAAAAAAATGAGGAGAAAGAAACTGTCTAAAGAAACATAAAGCACTGTAATAATCTCTGCCTCTGTAGCATCCTGAGGTTTAAGTGGGCATTGATAGCAGCCTTCTTCCATTACAGATTCCTTATTCCCTTTGACTTTTGCCAAAATCTCAGCTGAACAGGGTCCTTTACTTTGCAAGGATAATGAAACTTTAATTTCTGCAGAGTCTGAGTTCTTGGTGTTTAAGTCTTTATTTGGTCATAACAGATTTTCATTAACCAGGATTATGGGGCAAAGGAGTATTAAGAAGCAATTCAGTGAATACCCTGTGTTCTGAATATAATTACTGTTGCTGGTTTTGGGTAGCAGTAATGAAATTTCTCTCTGATAATTGGGATCAATCACCCCACCCAGTGCAGTCATCTCCCCTCTTCTCTGTCTGTTGTTTAGAGGTATGAGAAACTCAAAATGGATAGAGGCAGACTTAGCATCCAATTCATCTGGAAGAAGACTTATTGTCTTGATGGAAGCTTTTCTTCACTGAGCAGTAGAACCTCCAAAGACATGTAACTCAAGTTCATAGGAAAAAGCAGAAAAAATATGTCCAGTAGGTTATTAGATAGATAAGACAGAGAGGGACCTCTCCCACTTCCAGCTTTTGACTCCTGAACCTCTTGACCATGGGGAGGTGATGTTGGTTGAAGGCAGGGTGTTGACTCTCAAGTGGGACTATATCTGAACCTTCGGTGGGACAGTTCACTACTTTATCAAGCTAGCTGTGTCTGGAAGTTGGGGCATGTGATAAAGTCACCGAATTCTGTGGTCGTAAAAGATATTGCTCTTTCATAAAATATGTCTACTGTTAAGACTTATTTTTATGTCTTAACAATATTTTTATGTCTTAACCGTTGTGTGACATACCACAATGATGGATGAGGCATTTTTAAGTCTACAAATAATGATGCTGACTGAAACACCTCGGGTAAGAAAATAAATATGTGTTTCCCCCTTTGAGGACAAGATGCTGCCCACTTTAGAAGAAGCATGGCCCAGTGCAACCACCCTGCAAGCTGAAAGCTCTCTGGGAAATGATGCCATATGGGCCTTTTCTATTGGCAATTCACTTGGCCATCATGGTAGCTGAACTTGCTTTGATGGGGAATGACCATGCTGTGAGACTTCGTCCATGCCTCCATGGCCACTTTGTACCTGGGTACATTGAGTAAGCACTGGGATGGCTGGGGAAAGAGGCTGATTGGCATCTACAAGATGAATCATCTTATCCCTTTGTTTATTTAGAGTTTCCTCAACCTTTAGTGGGCATTTATCAGAATAATCTCTTTAGTTTCACAGCTCCATTGATGATTCGTTATCAATTTTCCAGTTTTGTCCTTTCCAATTTCCTGATCAGCTGGTCAATCATGAATCATTGCTCATAAATCAGAATACATACATAATTCAGGCCATCTTCCATACAAAGTGTGCAACAGAATAGACTGCCCAAAATTCTGCCTTATTGCAGGATTTTTTCTTGCCATCTACAGTGCAGCATCTGCAGACTTTTTGCTGCATACGGTATAGATCTATAAATGAGTCAGGCCAGTGCTTTTCTTTTCTAATTGGTCATAGAGAATACCACATGAGGCCATATGTGTAGACTCAGGAAGAGGCAATAAAATACAGTATGGGCAGGTGTTGTAATAATATGGTCTCTTTGTACAATTAACCTGTGTCCCCTTGACTGTTTTGGGTTTAGTCTTTTTATTTTACTTTATTTGTTTTATTTTTGAGATAGGGTCTTACTCTGTCACCCAGGCTGGAGTGCAGTGGTGTGACCATGGCTCACTGCAGCCTCGACCTTCCAGGCTCAAGCAATCCTCCCATCTAAGCCTCCCAAGTAGCTGGGACTATAGGTGCACACCACCATGCCTGGCTAATTTTTGAATTTTTTTGTGCAGATGAGATCTCACTGTGTTGCCACAGGTGGTCTCAAACTCCTGGGCTCAAGCAATCCCCCTGCCTCAGCCTCTCAAAGTGTTGGGATTACAGGCATGAGCCACCACACCTGCTGGGTTCAGTCTTTTATATACCACTTCGCTTTCATAAGGTAATGTTTCTCTGTATGTCTACTTTTATGGTTCTATAGATAATACTCAGTTCATTATGGGAAATTCAAGTCACATAGTCACTTGGTGACCCATTGTCTGTCAAGCATTCAATTTCAACCAGTGGCAAGCCATAAGCTATGTTCAAATGCAGAATAGATGTTGGCAGAGGATGAATTCATAGCCTAATCAACCACAGCAAACTTATGGTGTGGTTTTCCTTAACTTCTGGAGGCTCTATTCTGCACCGGTGGCTAACATAAATGCTTCCAATATGAATAGATCTTTGGATCATAAAAGCCCAGGCAGAAGGGTATCTTGCACTATAGCTTTCATCTGCCACAGATCTACTTGTTCTAGGCTTTATTCAAAACTGACATACATGGGTTACTTGGTAAATGATCAGAATAACATGCCAAAAATTATTTTGGTCTTAATACACCAAAAACAAAACCTATGAAGCTGTGTGCTTTGGCTTCATGGTGGGTGGTATAAATACAGCAAATGAGTGGGTTACTTTATAAGGAACATCCAACATACTCTGGACTATTACTGGAGCCTGAGAAATACATCCAGTATGCAAACTTGAACTTTTGCAGGGTTTAACTCCTGCACTCAGAATGCCCATGTTATACTAAGGCATCTAACAGGATTATCATTCCATGATGGCCAGTTCTAAATAGCATAATGTCATTAATTTACCACTGTGATGTTCCACTGGTACATTAGGTAATTCCTTAACGGGATAGGAGGACAACTGGGATATTAGGACAGTTATGACAGATCAAGAAAGTTGTTATAGCTCTGAGAAAGGCTGTAAAAGTATATTGTTGAGATTGTCATGTAAACGCAAATCTGCTACTGCTTTTTCTTACTGATTGAAATAGAAAAGAAAGGAAACAAAGCATTTAGCAAGTCAATAACTGTGTCTGATGTCAGGGATAATGGTTATTTGCTGTGATAATTACACCTCATCTAAAGTTGTAATGGTGATTATAATAATGAGATAGTTAAGTTTTTAATAATTTACTGACATTCTCTACAACTCATATGGCTTTTGCACCAGACAAACAGGCAATTTAATTGAGAGTTTAGAAGGAATTTCTACTTCTGCATCTCTCAAGTCTTTGATGAAGGTCCTATTCTCTGCTATTTTCTTAAGATTATGGTATCGATTTTGTTTTGCTGTCTTGGTGAAGGTGTAGAGAAGTCAGTTTTAAAGACTTCCACTTGTCTCTTCTTAACCTAATAGCCTTACTTCATGGAAAGGAAATAAAGAATCTGCCTTTTAACAGATGCAGGCATACCTTGTTTTATTGCACTTTGCTTTATTGCATTTCACAGAGAGTACATCTATTACAAATCGAAGTCTTGTGCCAAGCAAGACTATTGGCACCATCTTTTCCAACAGCATATGCTCATACTGTGTCTCTGGGTCACATTTTGGTAATTTTCACAGTATTTCAAACTTTTTCATTATTAATATATTTTTATGGTAATATGTGATCAATGATCATTGATGTTACCATTTTAATTATTTTAGAGTACAATTAATCCTGTCCATATAAGATGATAGCAAACTTAATTTATAAATTAAGTTCTGTCTGTTGCAATTGCTCTACTGACCATCTATTCTGTCATCTCTTTCCCTCTCCTCAGGCCTCCTTATTCCCTAAGACATAACATTAGTAACGTTACATCAATTAATAGCCCTACAATGACCTCTAAGTGTTCAAGCAAAAGAAAGAGTTGCATATCTCTCAAATTAAATAAAAAGCTGAAAACAATATTAGTGAGGAAGGCATGTTGAAAATCAAGATAGGCTGAAAGCTAGGCCTCTTGTGCCAAACAAATAGCCAAGTTGTGAATACAACGAAAAAGTTCATGAAGACAAATAAAAGTGCTGTCAGTGAATACAGAAGTGCCAAGAAAGTGAAACAGTCTTACTATCAAAATGGAAAAAGTTTTAGTGGTCTGGATAGAAGATAAAACAAGCCATAAGTTTCCCTTAAACCAAGGCCTAATCCAGAACAAGACCCTAACTCTCTTCAATTCTATGAAGACTGAAAAAGGTGAAGAAGCTGCAGAAGAAAATTTGAAGCTAGCAGAGGCTAGTTCGTAAGGTTTAAGGTAAAAAGCTGTCTTCGTAACATAAAAGTGCAAGGTAAAGCAACAAGTGCTAACGTAGAATCTGTAGCAAGTTATGTAGAAGATCTAGCTAAGATAATTAATCAAGGTAGCTACATTAAACAACAGATCTTCAGTGTAAAGTAAGTAGCTTTATACTGGAGGAAGATGCCATCTAGAACTTTTATAGCTAGAAAGGAGTCAATGCTTGGCTTCAGAGCTTTAAAGGACAGACTGACTCTCTTGTTAGGGGCTCAGATAGCTGATGACTTTAAGTTGAAGCCAATGTTCATGATTCATTCAGAAAATCTCAGAGCCCTTAAGAATGATGCTAAATCTATTCTCCTTTATTCTCCAACAAAGCCTTAATAACAGCACGTCTGTTTACAGCAAGGTTTATTGAATATTTTAACTCCGTCATTGAAACCTACTGCTCAGAAAAAAAGATTATTTTCAAAATATTACTGCTGATTGACAGTGTACCTGGTCATCCAAAGTTATGCTAGAGTTGTACAAGGAGATGAATGCTGAAGTGGTCTGGAACTAAATTTACAATATATCTGAGGTATGTCTGCACTTCCATTTCTGTGATATAGTCAGGGACCAATGAGTCTGCATGGGCCCATTTTGAAATAAGCTTGGGTCAAGGCTTGATCTATTATCTCATCTCCACTATAATATGGAGATTTTGGGTCAAGACTCCATCTATCATCTCATCTCCATAGTCTGCTACTTGACAAGTAGACCATGGTCACATTTTGAGTCTCTAAGGGATCAGTATTAGTTCAAAGCTGGTATCTAATAACCTCAGGGAAATATGATTATTTCCTCTTTTCCACAATCACCCTGGTAAATGGCCTTAGATTCTTATGATGAAGTCTTGATTAAAGTTTCATGGTATAGAAACTTAATGGTATATACTTATGGCTATACTGCACAGTCTAAACTCAAAAGAATTTGGCCTCCTCCTCAGTCAAAGGGCTCTTGGTCTGGCAACAAGCTTAATTCTGGGAACTGTTTCAGTGGTTGAGGATGGCCATTCTAGCAAAGTAAGTTAGGTTTCTATACATCTAACCTAACATATTTTTCTTACATACATCGAGCAACTTTAGTAGACAGGCTATGTATATTATACCTAGGGACACTGTGACTCATTAGTCATTAACACACATTAAAATACGCTATCATTTTGTCATTGTGGCCTATGATAATAATTGTCCTCCTATTATCTGATGGTTCAGTGATACCACCTGGCCCCTATGAGGATAGGATCTCATTAGTGCAATTGAGGTTAGGGAACCCCAATCTATTGCATCATCCCCACTATCCTCTCTAGCCTACAGAAGAGAACAATTACAAGAGCCTTTAGCTGTGCTTGTGCTCAACTCATCAGTGCATTTCCTAATTTCTTGGTAAAGGGAGTACCCCTTGGGTCTTCCTTTGGAAGGTATATTTACGGAGTATCTAATTAGAGTGCACATAATGAATCCATTTCAACATTCACATTTACTGATACTTCAGACCTATTCTTATACTTCAGACCTATTCTTATAATGTTGGTGCAATTCTAGCATTTTGATCTCGTTAATTCAAGACCACGATTGATTATAGGCTTTCATTCACTAAAGCATTAAGCCCCAAATTTTGAGGTAGGGCATCCATGTCACTGAAATCAGCTTGTTTGAGTGTAATACTTATCCTCCCTTGTCTAATACTCTTAAAATTCATCTTCATGCTTCCCTCCCTCCTGTTTGGGGTGATCGTACAGTTCTCTTTGTGTATAGCCCATCACCTCATGAGCAGCGCTCATGTCTCTCTAACTGGGCTAATCCTTGTTATTGGCCTGGAGGCGATGAGAGGTGGTGAGTGCAGGGCCTGAGGAGAATTGGTGTCAGCTTGTGAGGCAAATGCCCCTATTATACTTTTGTCTTTTTGACAGCCTTTTTATTCAGAGAAAGATGAGTTGAGGCAGAAGATAAGGGGAGAGGGTAAGGAAAGAAGTTGGCTTCTCTGACAAAGAAGTTCAGGGATTTTGGAGGTTCAAAGTTCTCAGCCTCATTTATGTCTGTCCATATATCTACATTCCACATTTCATGGTTTCCCTTCTTCCTCACAGGACTCATAACTTAAGAAGCACAGAGAACAATTAATTGGCACTGCGATGTTTATCTGTAATACAGATTTGGGTCTTGGTACTCAGCCATACTTACCTCACAACTATTGGAGATGAAAGATTCTTCAAAGTTGTCATGATTCGATACATTGTTTTCACTACATATTCATAATTGTAATTGTTTTTCCTTGGGTTTGTACTCTAGAGCATCACACAAAAGAATATTAACTTGGCCCAAATAGAATTTTTTATTCCCTTCTTTAAATCATACTTTTTTCTCCAGCTTTCCCTACATCATTAGTTATTACTTGTTTCCACTTAATTGGTTAAGCCAAAAGCTAGGATTTCTCTCCTTTCCTCACTCCGCATATCTAATGTTTTAGCAAATACTGCGACTCCACCTATCTTTAAAATGTGCTCCTATCAGTTGGAGACCATTATTCTAAGTGAAGTAACTCAGGAATGGAAAACCAAACATCGTATGTTCTCACTCATAAGTGGGAGCAAAACTATGAGGGTGCAAAGGATGATACAATGGATGATAGATAAGAATGATACTATGTGCTGTAGTTAACTCAGGGGAAAGAGTTCTGGGGGTGGTGAGAGATAAAAGACTGCACTTTGGGTACAGTGTACACTGCTCGGGTGATGGGTGTACCAAAATCCCAGAAATCACCACTAAAGAACTTATTCATCTAACCAAACACCACCTGTTCCCCAAAAACCTATTGAAATTTAAAAAAAATTTAATGTACTCCTATTCATTTCTTTGCATCAGTTGCTATAACTGCAGACTAAGCCAACCCATCCCTTGACAGTCTACTAACTGGTCCTCTTGACACCCTACAATTTATTCTCCATCAGAATTCTGAGTGATCCTTAAAAACCTAAAAAAAAATTGTATCCCTTTGCTGTTTAAAAACACTTCATGCCTTTCTATCATATTTAGAATTAAGAAAATGACCTTTCCATCTTGTTGAAAAGCCACACGTGCTTCCATCCCTGCTTATTTCTGTTTTTCTCTCCTGCTGTGCTCCCTAGCTCACTCTGGTACAGACACACAGGCCTTTTAAGTCCTTGAGAATGAAAGCTTATCCCCATCTTTGGATTTCTGCCTTCCCTGGTCCCTCTACCTGGAATGTTCTTCCTTCTGATCTTTGAAGAGCTGGCTCCTTGTCTTGCAGATTTCAGCAGAAATGTCACTCCTTAGAGACCTCAGCATAGCACTTTCCATCACTTAACTCGTCTTTTTTGGTTAGTTATCCCTTTATCTATTTGCCTGTGTATTTATTATCTTTCTCTCCCTTTAGAATATAAGCACAAATCTTGTTCTGCTTGTTCACCAATACATCTCTACACCTAAAAAATAGCATGTAATAGTTTCCCTGCAAGCACTTGTTGAATGAATAAATGAAGCCTCCATCTGTGAGGGAACTACTTTGGCTCACATGATGTCACTAAAGCAAAGCCATGGAATAAATGAGCATTAACTAAATTGGAGGCAATAAATAAATGAACAAACAAGAAGTCAGCAATAAAAGGACATATTAAGCCCAATGAAACTGATTTTATAAAAATACAGAGGTTATTCATGAAAAAGGAAAACCAAGGCTGGGTGCGGTGGCTCAAGCCTGTAATCCCAGCACTTTGGGAGGCTGAGGCGGATGGATCACGAGGTCAAGAGATCGAGACCATCCTGGCCAACCTGGTGAAACTCCATCACTACTAAAAATACAAAAATTAGCTGGGCGTGGTGGTGCACGCCTGTAGTTCCAGCTACTCAGGAGGCTGAGGCAGGAGAATTGCTTGAACCTGAGAGGCAGAGGTTGCAGTGAGTTGAGATCATACCACTGTACTCCAGCCTGGTGACAGAGCGAGACTCTATCTTAAAAGGAAAACCAAAAATTAATAGGAAATTATAGGAAATTAATTTACGAGAGACTGGATATACAAATGAAAAATGACAAGACTGTCTGTAAAAATGGAACCCTGATTTACAATCTGCAGTAACTAGTCGAGGAAGTAAACCTAGTATGTACAGTAAACCATTACAGGAAACCACACAATAAACCTTGTAGCAATCGGCCCCACATGGCCAGACAGCTTTCCTGATTTTTGCCTCCATTTCCAACTCAGGATCAGCTGGAAAGCCAAATATGCACCCCACTCCAATCAAATAAAATGTCCTAATTCTAGTTAACCTGATTATAATTTTCCCAGGTCAACAGCCTCCAGTCAGGGCATACTTGAAGTCCTCCCTTTCTTCCACTGTAAAGCTTTACCACTCCTTTGCCTAAGTTTGAATCTCTTTCTAATGTGTGTGATGGTGACTGACTCCCTTGCTATAGCAAGCTCAGAGTAAATAACCTTTGCTTTTACTCATTTGGGTGGCCTTTGTTTATTTCCACCAATTATACCAACATATCTAATACCTGGATAATGCAGGATAATGAAGGCATTCTGCATGAATTTTCCAGATAATTGTGTATGTGAACCAGACCTCTGGGATTTAAAATGGACTTTTGCATTGAATTGCTGTGTATAGAGCCCCCTGTAATGCTAGAATAGTTTAATGAGGTTGCATTGAATTGTGTGATATATATCCCCAGGAGTACTGACTTGATAGATCATTATGCAGTCACATTTCCTTCTCTCTTTAAAGAAAGAACAGGAGAAATGGGGGAAAAGAGGTTGTGTTTGAATGTAGTATAAAGTTTCTTTCTTTGACAAATGTCTACCAAATTAAATCTATATAATTATATATGGTTATTTACCTTTAAAGGATGTTTCAGAGACAGAATTATAAGGGAAACTACCTTTCTGTTGTGGTTGCCTGTTGGGGTACTGTGAGCAAGAAAGAAATTGCTTTATTCAAACCATTAATGAAATGTCACTGTCAATCCACCTCTAACTGCATCATGTGCTTTTTATTCTTTGTGTTAAAAATAAAGAAATAAAGACAGAATATTTCCAGATAACATCTTGTGCCTGTAGAAGCAAGCTGTGTTTTAACCCCAAGCTTTATGCTGATTTCTTGCTTATTTATAAAGTTTACTATAAAAAATCAAACATCTACATTTAAGTGCATAAGAAAATATTACCATGAGGAAATTTTTTGCTTGTCAATCATTATTTCCAGTAACATCTTCTGATTTTCCCGATGATGTGAATGTTTTCCCTCCTTCCCTCCTTCCTTGTTCCTTCTCTTTTTTATTTTTGTTATTGCAAAGAGATGGCTGAGTTTCTTCCTAACTAACCTTTTCTACCTGTGGCATTGTGCTTTCTTATTCAGTTCCATGATATGTATATGCTGATCCCAAACTTTGAAAAGAGATATTCTTAAGAAACCCTAATGGGTTAATATTGAACCCTAACTCATGGCATGGTCCTAAAACAGAAGACCTGGAGTAATTTGTGGTGCACTTAATAAACATTTCCTGGGTTTCATGTATCAACACATGCTTGGCTAAGCTAGGACATGCTGAAGGTATAGTCAACTGAATCCTTGATACTAAAGATACAGTATTTCCCCTGGATAGCTCCATGTCAGAGCAGACACACCTGACTCCGACCTGGCTCCCTCAAATTCCTCAGCTCCCTCAGAAACACTTTGGCAAAATGAAAACCAGGTAGCTAGTGCTTTTTGAAAGCAGTTGTATTGTTGGGGCGACGAGATTGCCTGCTGCTTATGAGGACATTGACTCAAAGTTTTGAGGTTGGCTTTTGGACACTATTGGTTGAGGGTGGATTGACCTGCCTATTCTAGGAAAAAGGATGATGCTGGAGGAAACATTGAGTTGAGAACAAGACAGGGTCACCTGTGGCATCTTTCTTGTAAACTTTTGTTTATTCTATGACATTAGATGAAAAGATATTGTCAGGGATATGCCTTGACCTCTAGATTCAGAAGTAGAGAGGAAATTGTTGTCAGTAGACCTGACAGTATTCCCCGTAGAAGGCACAGTGAACTTACTGGGAGATGTGCATGAATGGAATACAGTCACTTGTGGGACTGCTGGGCTTAGAGTCTCTTTGTTACAAAATTTAGCTTTGTCTGGCAAGACTTCGAGTTGCCTTCAGCATGTTTAGAAACTCCAATAGCAGCACCTAAGTCTAAGGAAATTAGCAAATTTTGGAAATTCATCACCAATGGCACTGAGGTATTTTGAGTCTTTTTAAAACTGACTCACTCCACAAACAGGAACAGAACTAGATAACGTGTGTCAAATACTTACCATGTGCAGGCACAGTGTAAAGAGTGTTTGTACATTATTTCTCTTAGTCTTCCATACAACTTAATGAAGTAGATACATGTAACCTTCCTCTTTTCTAAAAAATGAAACTGAGATCCAGAAAGCTTATGTCCAACCCAGAAAGTTTGAGGTACAGAAGAAATGTAGAATTTCTCTTCTACAAACCTATGACAGGAGTTTCTATGCTATTCAGAAGAAATAAAACTCACCAACCCATCCGTCTCTCCTCCTTTTGTCCTTGCTTATCCAAAGCAACTTCCTCTAGTCAAGGAATAAATGAGATAATTTCTTGACTTTCTGGATGGGACTAAATCAAAACAGAGTCCACATCAAATTTGTCATTGGGGTCTAGGTTTAGTCTTTGCTATGGTTTGAATGTGTCCCCCAAAGGTTATGTGTTTGAAACTTAATCCCCATTGCAACAGTGTTGAGATGGGAGGATCTTTAAAAGATGATTAAGTAATCTTTTAAAGGCACTGGGTTCATGCTATTATTGTGGGACTGAGTTCCTGATAAAAGGGTGAGCTTAGCCCCCTTCCTCTCTCTCTCTCTTCCTACTTCGTGTGTGTGCACTTGAGCTTCCTTATCCTTTCACCTTCTGTCATGGGATGACGGAGCAAGAAGGCCCTCACAAGATGCCGCCCCTTAGCCTTCCCTCTCTGTTCTTTATGAATTATTCAGTCTCAGGTCTTCTGTTTTAGCAGCAAAAACAGACTAAGACAGTAGATATGCCCTCACACATGTCTCAGTTCTTAGATTTTGGACTGACATATTTTTCTTTCAAGATCAAATGATAAAAATGCCGGGCCCGCCACCCACTTTATGTTCCTTACTTTTTCCCAGTCCCCAAGTCATTTTGCCTAATGGTTTTTAACTGTACAGTCATGTGGTGATGCATTTGCTTCCCCTTTTATTTATTTTCCTAATATATTATGTGCTGCCTGCTTCATGTTCACTCTTCACCAGTCCTTGTCTTCATAGCTCTTTATCCCCAATCCCAATTTTGGAATAATCATCTATAGCCATTAACTGACTTAACAAATCTTTCTGTCAGTGAGATATTTTATGGAAATTGAAAATTAATTAACGTTTATCTCAGCAGCTAATCACATAAGATCTACTGCCTTCCTATCTCAGGTTCTAAAATAATGATTGCCCATGAATTGAGCAAGGAAGATCTTGATAAGTCCTGACAGGACACAAGCTGAGATGAGAGGGAATGGTTAAGCTTCAGCCTCTTCTGCTAATGAGATCCACGGGGGTATAATAGCTGAAAGTTTCTAAGAAAAGATGGCCTCACCACTTGAGCAGTTAGTTACCAAGACACATGGGCTGTATCTACACACACAAACATACACAGTCACAGAGCCAATTATTAAACGCCAAGAAGTTGTTGGCTTCAATGTTTAAAAATAGTCTTTTTGTTAAAAGAAATTAACCATTTATTCTATCATCTATTTATTCATTCATTTGGAAAGCATTTATTTATTAATCATCATATGCAATTTTCATTTGTCAGATACCGGGGAAACAAAAGTGCTTAAGACATGGTCCCTGTGTCATTTAATTTAAAGGCAGTACACAATGTACACAGCTGAGTGAGGCAAATACATTGAAATTTAACTTTTATTACTATTAAATTAATATTAATTATTATTAACTTTTATTAATACTAAATCCATCAAGTCATAGTAATAATCTTAACAAAGTAGATACAGTTAGCACTCTATAAATGTAAACTTCTTGGGGATAAGAAGGGTTTCTCATTTATTTTTTCATCTTCCAGAACCTGGTTTTAGTTGAAAAAATACATTCTGATTGTCTATTACTTGACACATAATAGGTGATTCATAAGTATTTGTGAAATTAATAAGTGTTGTATTGTTTAAATATTAAAACAAATGTTCAGTATTGAATTGGTTGGTGTAAAAGCCCAGATGTGCATAGGCATTGTAAGTTCTATTTCAAACAAGGTTTCTTTTAGTTATAGTGAATTTATGTAAGCCTAGCTGAAATAAGAAACCCAGGGTGGCTTGAGCGGGAACATGTCGGGATCTCAGGAGATCTGGACACAGAAATTCCCCAGGTGCTCCGGTTTTCTTGCTTCTCTGCTTCTTGTTTCTCCCCTTCTTTCTCCCTCTCTCTCTCCCCTCTGTCTCCATCCCTTTCCCTGGCCATCTTTATGTGCCTTGCTCTATGATCTGTTTTGTGTGTCCTCAGTTTAGTTAAATACATTGGAGCAAATGACCAACCTCTCTATCCCAACTCCAGATTCTCAGGGGAAAGAATCCAACTGGTTCATTTTTGATCAATCCACTCATGGTCAAATCATCTTCCACTCATGGTCAAATCATCTTCCACTCATGGTCAAATCATCCATAGCTGCAGATGGGGAAAGAGAGGGTGTGTAGTCCAAACCTGACCAACTGGACTCACACCTGTTATATGTATGATGTTCTCAAAGAAGAGGCATATGATCCTGGAGGAGCCCTGTAAATCTGTCTAATAAAAGATCCCTCTCCAATGTCCCTTGGAACTTCTACCTGCTGCCACCCTACTCCATCTTTACAGAATCTTTATGGCTTGCCCTAGTAGGGGATTTTGTCAGACACAAGAGTTGTGTGCATTAAATTTTAGTAACTGGCACATGAGATTTGGATTCTGCAGGGAAGAATTTATTTAAAGGGTTCTGTGGTGAATACTTTGAATTTAAAAACAGCATTCTTTTTTATGTTCTCTAAGTGAAGATTTTTACTGTTTAGAAATTCTTAGAGCAAGACCAGTAATATTATTTCTATAATACTCCCTTTCTGCACCTTTTCCCTGATATAAGCAAATACAGAATTTGAATGGATTACTTAGGAGAAATAACACTAGGTGGCTAGTGTTTCCACTCAATAGAAAATATTTTTACAAACTCATAGAGCCAGGTGACACCTTATGGACCATGGAATTCCAAACCTTTCACTTCACATACAAAAAACATGATGCTTAGAACACAAAAATAATTTGCCCAAGATCACAAAGATACATAGTGGGCCTTATTTAAAAGACACATATTTTTGTATTTATTTTGATTATTATAAGTAATTTCTTTGTAACCTAAGGGATGTTTTTGTAATAAAAGCATTAATGCAGAGAATTTTGTATAGCTTTTTTTTTAAACTTACTTTAATTACAGGACTTGGAGACTGTTTTGCCTTAAGTTTCTCTCAGAAACAATACATGTTGACAATAATTTTTCCAGCAAAGAGGCAGGGAAAGCCAGCATCTGGTTTTAAATATTGTTAGCACAGTGGAATGAAGGCCCTGGTGAATTTACAGAGACCTTCACTGTTACACAATCCAAAGGGGCCTTTGGAATATATATATTTTTCCATCTCTTTTGGTGACTAATCAAGAGACAGACATTTTCCAAGAAACCATCTTGGTTTTAGACAACGGTTTTTAAATTTGCAAGGAACTCAAGGACTATTTGGCAAGGGAAGTTCAGCTTTGGGTTGTCTGTAAAATTACTGCTTGTTGTTTTTCATATTTTTGTGTGAACGTTATTTCTGAGTCCAAAGTCTTTTTCCTTTTTTGGTCAGCAAATTTCACTTTCTTCCTCATGCTCTAGCAGAGCATTTGTTTCCAGATAATGTCAAGGAAAATGGCCAGGAAGCAAATATCACAAGTATAACAGCTTAGTGGTGGAAGTTTTATTACATTTTCCTTAACATGGCCCAGATGAAAAGCAACATCAAGATGCTTCAAATTTTCTTTGGCTCAAAATTCTTGTCTTTCTAGAATATAGCAGCAAAAAGAAAAATCATGGGCTCAGGTTACAGGCAGAAAAATGTTTGACTCCCAGCCTACACTTAGTTTTGTTTATCTGCACCTGCAGATGCTTTTGTTCTCTGACTCCTCCACCAACAAGAGCCAATCTCCCATTTCTGCTGCCAGTGCTTGAGGCTGTCTGATGCTGCTGTCACCACCAGGGCACTACTTTTCTGCTGCTGGTGCTCCCGTAGCTGCCTTTATTACTCTAAGAGCCATTTCTGCTACAAACAAAAAGAAAATTTTCCTCTAAGGGCAACATCTCTCTCAGCCCCAACATCAACATTTTGTTTACTTTTCCATGAGTAGGATGCTTCTTTCCTTCATCAATTAAAGCATAGTACTAAGTTTTCTTTTGGGGGGACATACACCCTTGTATCATTGTCTCACTCAACATATCCTTTAGTGACCTCGAATCAGCTGCCTGAAATGGTTCATTTATCTTCCAGCATTCTCATACTTCAGGGCTATTGCTTTGATATCCAAGGCACCCTCCTCTCCCCACCCCCGGCAATAAGGTAAGCATCACCTGCATTCTTTTTGTTGAGAAGTCCTTAAGCCCCAGATGTATTTTTTGTCTTTTTAGGTGGACCAGAAAATCACACAAGAAACTAGACTTTGCTATTCTGGTGTGATGCCTAAAAGTTTCCATACTAGGTAAGCAGATTAGACTCTGATCACAAAATTCTGGAGGTTCTGTGACTTCGGCAGATTTGGAAAGGCCATTGTAGAAGAGAGAGCTGTAGGATATGGGTCATAATAAGTGGTTTACCATTCCTAACTCATTTTCCTCTTTAAATTGAATGTAAACTAATTTTTTATGTAAGCAATGTTTGCTTTGGGTACCTCCTGCTTCCTTTTTTGGATTTTGCCCATCGCCTGCTGTCCAATGTTTTGTTTAAACGATGCCAAACATTTGGATGGTTAGCTGGATTGTTCAGTTTTTCACCCAGATGTTTGCAATCCTGTGGACATTGTCAAAGATTTGTTTATTATCATCCAGCATGTAAACACACTGTGTCTGAATAATCTTCATCTTCCAGATGAAAACTGAAAAAGTCAGTCAGTCATCCAGATGTCTCCAAATGTCTGGGTGTTTGTCATTGCCAATGAACATCTGGATGGCTGCTTTTTTAATAGTTTTAATTCATGTCTCTGGCATAGATACAGTCTTGGGTTGAGTTGCTCCGGATACAGCACAATAAATAGCCTTAGTGGTGATGGGTAGATATTTAACAGAGATACATTCGCAGGGTTCCAGCGGTTAGAATTCCAGTCATTGACTTGTGCAATTGGAAAATCATCACCACCTGAGAAAGTCTCCAGGAGAAACGGCATGGTGACCCTTCAGAGTTCTGTCTAGAGGGCTGTCAGCATTGGGGTGGGGTGGGGGGCGGTTAGGAAGTTGTGTGTCATCAACATTTATGTAGAGTGCCTCTAGGGCTGAAAATACAACTCAGAGAAAAAATGAAGAATCTCGGCACCATTTATAGCCCCAAACATAAAGCATGAAAATAACCACCCATCATAAATATAAACAGATATCTAAATAAATCTCAGGAAAATTATTTTTTTTTTTGGACAACTATAAAATGAAAGAGCTGGATTGGATGATCACTAAGTTCTTCTCCAGTTTCAGCAGTTTATCATTCTATAAAACCTATAAGCCCTTTCAATAAAGGAAGCAGGCATACAGGAACCAGAGTGGCCCGGTGGTTAAGAGCAGACAAACTTCAGAGTCAGAAACACCTGCTTCACATCCTGGTGCTATTCCTCATTAGCTCCATGAATCCAGGCAAACTCCCAGTTTTGAACCGTGCTTTCCTTGCCTGAGAAGTGTAACGATTTGGATCATTGTGGTGAGGACTAAATGAGACAATGTTTTCAAAGAACTTATACAAAGTCTGGTGTACCATAAAACAATAGGAAAATAAGTTCAATGTAAAGTTAAGATTAATTTTTTAATTAATGTCTAGAGTGAATCTGTAATTCAGAAGAGAGGCCAGGCTAGATTTATGAACTTGAGTCATACGAAAAAGATAGGAAAAGAAAGAGCAGACATGGAGATCAAAGCCTGAGGCATTCCAGTATGAAAGGTCTGGTGGAAAAGGATCAGTCTGTGAAGCAGGGGCAAACCAGGAAGGTGTGGCGTTCTGAAAGCCAGCAGAGGAGATAGCTTTCAACTAACAACTTGGTGATGTGAGATGGAGAAATGTATTAGAGTTAGCATCATAGATGTTGTCTTAGTTTGGATTTCTTAGCAGCAAACTCAGGAATAAGAATTCAAGTAGAGGGAGTGGGAAACAGACAAGAAAGACAAGGCAGGTGGTAAAAGGTGTGTCATCAGGCAGCTACCAGTGTGGGCAACTGATGTTGGATATCACTGGGAAAACTCTGGAAGCTGGTGCAAAATCCATTTCTCAGAGCGTCACCTCAAACGACGGGCATCATTTATTCATTAAACCCAGGCAACCATCTGTTGAGGTCTTCTCCTGGGGTGAGGAGAAGACATTGTTTTGTTGGCATTTCTGGTCTACTGTGCAGAGGTAAAGTGAGCTACAGTGGCAAGAGAGGCCACTGGGTAAAGAAGTATAGGTGCTGGCATTTGGAAGTTGAACTTACGAGCAGTGGAGTAGGAAGAACGTGGAGTTAAGGCAGTGTTCTTGAGTGAGATGGACAGAAACCAGACTAAAGTGGAATGAGGAGTGAATAAAAAGTGAGAAAGTGGAAATGGCACGTGCTGACAACTTGTTTGAGAAGGCTAAGTGTGCAGAGGAGAACATAAACGAGCTATTAGCCAATGTGAGATATGGTTTCAAGGGGCGGTGCTTTTAAAAATGAGATATTCTTCCTTAGAGTATGTTTTATGGGGACATAAATGATCTGACAGAGAAGGAGACACTGGTTAGGAGAGAAAGTGAAGAGCTGGAGTCAAATCCTTGAGAAAAAGAGAAGAGAAAGGGGTTTTGTGCACACACAAGAGATTGGCTTTCATGGGTGAGGGATGTCTTTTCTATCTCCATGAGAGCAGACGTGGAGAAGATGGGTGTAGGCAGGTGTTCCTATGTATGGTTTCTGTTTTTCTGAATAAATTGTGAGGCAATGTCATTTGTGAAAGGTGGAAGGCCACGGTGTGGGAGGCTCAATGAGATGATGTAAAGTGATTATCTTAGAGAGGGAAGAACAAGCTCCCCAATATTTTCAGTCTATTATATGAATTTTCACTTTGCTTGCTGCCTTAACTGAAATCTGCCTGTCCCCTGAGGGCATACTTTTTCCTGAAGTCCTATAAAGAGGAGGCTGTTTTTACCCTCCTTCCCTGAACCCTCAGAACCAGGATGGGAACGGAGATCCTACTTGCACCCCATTGCCATTTCCAGACTACTTATCTGTTCTTCACCTTCAAAACTCTGTTTCTGTACTCTGAAAGACCATTTCAAAATTTTGCATCACTCATTCATTTTTCCGCAGCCTCAGTTCTGCTTTACTTCTTTCAGTGAAAATTCGAATCCTGTGTTTGTTGTTTGTATCTTAGTTCTGTTGGAATCATTTCTTATCTCATTTACATCTCTTTGTCTTGCATTGTTGCTGTTTTTCCCATCCTGTTGTCCTATCATCTCACCCTGTTCAGTTTTTATTATTTTCTGCTTCTGTCTGACAGAGGAAATCCCATCCAGACCGCTGCCAATATAATGATGCCAATCAGTTTCTGGACAGTTTCTTCTGTGCGCTACAAAAGGTTGGTTTCAGGTGGATCTTATTCTGGGTCTTCTGGGTACTTTCTCTTGGTCAGAATTACTTATTTTTAGTTTTTCTTTTGTGGCTTCATTTTCATTGATTTCTCCTCAGTAATCTTTGAAGAAGGCATGTCTTTGTCCACTTTTGTTGTCTGCCGTGAAGGCATTGTTTTGGTTCACAACTCATGTGGTAACACACCCACCACGGAAGGGACAGTTGATGAGTTTAGCTCTTAATTTATTTCCCAATTTCTAGGTGAGTTTCAAACAGTGCCCTCTGCTCTAATGAGTTTTCAACTTATGTCTACTTGAATATTTTATTTAAAGTCAATGTGATTCTTTAAAAACTATTATTTATAATATGTATGGCTACCAGAGCTTTTTTCATCTCTGCCATCAATGAGCCTCCCCTTATTTCTGACTTAACTCTTTTCTGGCATTGCAGCCCCCGTCTGAATAAAAACAATGTGTGTGTGTGGGTAGGGGTATAAGTAGGAGAAGAGATAATGTCCAAAGAAATGATATCTTCCCATTTTACAGAGCAAGACCAAGGAAGGAGAAGAACAGCTGTCCAGTTTTGGGCTTGAGTCAGGAGAAGCATGATGAGAGGGCACAAAACATTTTCTTATCTTTGTTTAGGTGACCTGTGGCCCAAGGGATGTCAGATTACGCCACAAACTCAAGTCTGGTCCAGGTTTTCCTCACCCGGATCTGTTGGTGTTCATATCAATTCCTCCCCATACCCAGCATGAAGTGGCTTGTCCTTTTTTTTTTTTCCAGAATGGCATGAGCTGTCATCTTTCTTCTGAATCCTCCCTGATATTTAGTAACAATATGGGTTAGGCTAACTAGATTCATTTTGGACTAGCAATTTCTATCCTCTAGAAATGGAAATGTCCTGGGGGCAGCTCAGTATTTCCAAAGAGGCTGATGATATTGTTGTGTGTGAGTGTTACAGTTGGATGTATCTGGGCCCTGGGCTTGATTACCTTTTTATAATCATATGGTCTTCCATCTGTTAAATGGAGCTTCATAAAGTTATACTAACTTCATAAGGTTTATAAAAGTGTTTAATAAAATAGTGATAAAATTTGATAATATGTGAAACACCTAATCCTGTACATGGTGCATAGTAGGGACTCAATAACAGCTTGTTATTATGATTCACGGGACACACTGTCAAAGTCCTTGTAACAAACCCATGTTAAAGAGCTTAGTAAACAGGACCAACTAAGTTATACTACTAATAACTAACTTCGTATTGCATCATTATAAAGTTCTTTTTTAAAGTACGTATTTTTTTGCTGACATCATAAGAACTTGTGAAGCAAGGAATGCTGGCAGCAACTCAGCCTACAGAATGAGTCTCAAGGAAATAAGGTGAATTATTCTGTACAGCTAGCTAACTTAGAGCTGAACCTGGAACCCAAGCTCTCTAATTCTAAAATTTGTGGTTTTCAACACTGCCTCTCCAGTCTTTGACAATGCACTGGCAGGGACCAGTACAAACAGCCCAAAGTCCTGCAAGGACCCTCTGCCCCACTGCCTGCTGGGAAATCAGGTAAGTATTCCTAATTTTTGTCTTAAGAACCCAGAGAGAAACATCTCATGCTACTCTTCATCACATCACTGAACTGAAGCACAGCTATGAAAGATGTTTTATCGGGTGTCATTTGTGTTCTTTGTAAGAAAAGCTTTCTAGTGAAAACACTTAAGATACTTCTATTTGTTCTATTTTTAACAAAAACTGAGCAGCAACCTTCCCCTGTGGCAACATTGTCACTCAGATCACTTATGACTTGTTTTTAGACTGAATGTGAATTCAAAAGCATCTGCTTTTGAGAAATGAACACAAATGAACAACTGCTTTAGCAAAATATTTCTCATTTTGGGAAGAGAGCTAAAATTTAAAGTGTATATACACAACTGGGAAAGAATTCTTGGCCTTTTGGACTTCATCTCTGCCTTTTTAGACAGAAGATGAATGCAAACTATAGCTTTCACTTTACTTGGGGTAGGGGTGGGACAAGAAAAGTCAAAAGCAAACTTTCTCTCACTAATTTTGATATTTGTTGGAATAGTACATGGGAACTAAGAATGATGGATAAATTCTCATGTAGTCATCTCCCCTTCCCCATGAATGTTTTCAGGGACTAGGGCTTTCAGACATGTTTGAGTTATGGGCCTGTAAAAACAGAGTTGTACTGACATTTTCTCAAAGAAGGGTCTCTACATTCATTGTCAAGTAATTCAAAGCCATTTCAACTTCTCTTCAGCTTGGATATGGCCTTCATTTCATTTACCTTTCCAAGACTTGTGAAAGCTGAGAGCTTCTGTGTGCTGTTACTGTAGCACCACGTAGAGGCATAGATGCAGTTATCAACTGTGTCTGGTGAAGAGAACGTATGCGCAACAGCATGAGAGAGGTAGAAAGCTTTTCCAAAGAAAATGCATTGTAAATAATTAGATAAGAAAATAAAAACAGAGTAAGAAGAATCAAAACCTAAAAGCTTAACAATATTTCACAGGCTTGTGTATATCCCAATCCTTTGCATAGATAGCTATACACACCATGTAATTCATTCAATCAAAAATATTTACTGAACATGTACTATATGTCAGGCACTGTTCTAGGCACTGTTCTAAACACTGGAGGTACAGCAATGAACAAAGTGGCTTTACTATTTTACATTTCCACCAGCAATGTATGACAGCTCCTGTTTCTCCACATTTTTAACACTACCTGTTATTATATATGTTTTTATTATAACCATCTTCATGTGTGTGAAATGGTATCCCACTGTGGTTTTGATTTGCATTTCCCTAATGGCTAATACAGTTGAGCATGTTTTCATGTGCTTATTGGTCATTTGTATATCGTTCATAGAGAGGTGTGTATTCTAATTCTTTGCCCATTTTTTCAGTTAGGTCATTTGTATATTTATATTTGGATTGTAAGAGTTCTTTAGAAATCTTGGGTATGCTAGACTCTTTCAGATATAATTTGCAAATATTTCCTTCCCTCTGATGGGTTATATTTTCACTTTCTTGGTGGTGCCCTTTGAAGCACAAAAGTTTTTAATTTTGATGAAATTCTAATTTATATATTTTTTCATTGTTGCTTTCCATGTCATATCTAAGATACCATTGCCAAATTCAAGGTTATAAAGATTTATTCCTATGTTTTCTTCTAAGAGTTTTATAGTTTTCTCTTACTCTAAAAGTGTTTGATCCATTTTGAGCTCATTTTTATATGGTGTGACATAGGTTTCTGTGATGGTTAATTTTATGTGTCAACTTCACTGGGCCAGGGGATGCCTAGATAGCTGCTTAAACACAATTTCTGGATTTGTCTTTGAGGTGTTTCTGGAAGAGAATGGCATTTGAATTGGTGGACTGAGTAAAGCAGATGGCCCTCCCCAATGTGGGTGGGCATCATACAATCCACTGAGGGCCTGAATAGGACAAAAAGACAGAGGAAGGCTGAATTTGCCCTTTGCCTGACTGCTCGAGCTGGGATATCAATCTTCTCCTGCTCTTGGTGTTCCTAGTTCTCAAGCATCTTTCAGGTTCTCAGGCCTCTGAATTGTACCACTGCCTTTCCTAGGTCTCCAGCTTGCAGATGGCTGACCATGGCACTTCTCAGTCTTCATAATCACATGAGCCAATTCCTTATAATAAATCTCATTTTACATGTATCTATATCTGTCTGTCTAGTGTGTGTGTGTGTATGTGTGTTCTATTGGTTCTTTTTCTTTGGAGAATTTTGACTATTATAGGGTTCAATTTCATTATTTTGCATGTAAGTATCCAGATGTCCAAGCACCTTTTGTAGAAGAGACTATTTTTTCACTATTGAATGGTATTGACACCCTTGTAAAAAATTAGTTGACCATAGATAAATGGGGTTTTAAAAAATGGACTTTCAATTCTATTTCATCCATATGTCCAGCCTTATGCCAGCAACATAATGCTTTGATTATTGTAGCTTTGTAGTAAGTTTGAACTCAAAGAAAGTGTAAGTCATCTGTTTTTCTTTTCCAAGATTGTTTCAGCTACTAGAGGTCCCTTGCAATTCTGTATGAATTTTAAGATCACCCTCTTCCATTTGTGCAAAAAGGGTCTTTGGAATTGTGATGGGGATTGCAGTGAATCTGCATGTCAGTTTGGAAATTACCATCATTTTAATAATATTAAGTTTTGCAATTCATGAACACAGAATGTTTTTTAATTTATTTAGATTTTCTTTGCCTTATTTCAATGATATTTTATAGTTTTCATTAAACTTCTTTTGTTAAATGGATTTCTTTCATTTTATTCTTTTTGTTACTATTACAATTGTTTTTAAATTGTTTGCTGTCATTGTATGGAGAAACAATAGATTTTTGTGTTTTAATCTTGTATCTTGCAACCTTGCTGAATTTGTTTACTAGCAATAGTAGTTTTTTAATTGATTCCTTAGTATTTTCTATTTACAAAGTTATGTCATTACAAATAGAGAGTGTTACTCCTTCCCTGTCAATCAGTATGCCTTTTTTTTCTTTTCTTGTTTAATTGCTCTGGTTATAACATCCAGTGCAATGCTGAATGAAACTGGCAAGAGTAAACATCCTTGTCTTGTTCCTGATCTTAGGGTGAAAACACTCCATGTTTTGCCATGGAAGTGTGATGCGAGTTACGTGTTTTTCATAGATGCCTATTATCAGATTAATGAAGTTCTCTTCTATTCCTAGCTTGTGATTTTTTTTTTTATCGTAAAGTGAGTTGGATTTTGTCAAATACTTTTTCTGCATCAATTGATGTAATTATGTGATTTATGTTCCTTATTTAGTAGTATGGTGAATTGTTGGTTTCTGTATTTGAAACCTAACATTGCTAAAATAAATTCTACCTGGTTATCATGTATAATTCTTTTAATATTCTTTTGGATTTAGTTTGCTAATATTTTGTAAAAGATTTTTATGTTTCTATTCATAAGGAATATTGTTTTATAGGTTTTTTTCAATCGCCTGTTCTGATTTTGGTATCAGGATAATACTGCCCTGTAGAATAAGATGGGAACTTTTTCCTTTTCTATTTTTTGGAAGAGTTTTTGAAGGATAGATGTTACCCTTTTTAAATGTTCGATAGAATTCACAGTGAAGCCATCTTTTCTAGAACCTTCTTTTCTTTTCTTTTCTTTTCCTGGTCTTTTCTTTTCCTTTCTTTTCTCTTTTCTTTTCTTTTTTTCTTTTCTTTTCAAGATGAGGTCTCACTATGTTGCACAGGCTGGCCTCAAACTCCTCAGACTAAGCAGTTCTCCCATCTCAGCCTCCTGAGTAGCAGAGACAACAGATGAACACCACTATGCTCAGCTTTTGTCTGGGCTTTTGTTTGTGGTAAGTTATTGTTAAATTATTAATTCCAACTTCTTTACTTTTTATAAATCTATTCCAATTTTCTATTTCTTCTTGAGTTTTTTTGGTAGTTTGTATGTTTCTAGGAATGTATCCACTTCATCTGAGTTATCTAATTTGTTAGGGTGTGATTATCCATACACTAGTATGGATACAGTTATTTTTGTTTCTGTTTGGTCAGTAGTAATGTCTCACTGTTCTTGATTTTAGTAATTTGAGTCTTCTCTGTTTTTTCCTGGTCAGGCTAGCTAAAAGATTATTAACTCTCTTGATATTTTTAACGAATATTTTGAAAAGTTTTGTTGATTTTCTCTTTTGGTTTTGTTGATTTTCTCTACTGTTTTTTGACTCTCTTTTTCATTTATTTCTCCTCGATCTTTACTATTTTTTTCATTCTGTTTGCTTTGGATTTAATTTGTTCTCCTTTTGCTAGTGTTTTAAGGTGAAAAGTTAGGTTACTAATTTGAGATTTTTCTTCTTTTTAAATATAGGTGTTTCCAGCTATAAGTTGCCCTTTAAGCTGTATTTTAGCTGTGATCTACAAGTTTTAGTATGTTAAGTTTCCATTTTCATTCATCTCAAAGTATTTTTTAATTTTCCTTATGAGTTCTTCTTTGACTATTTATATTACTATTGGTTACTTACAAATATTTTAATTTCCACGTATCTGTGTATTTCTCAAATTTCCTTCTGTTAGATTTCTAATTTTATTCCATTGTGTTCAGTGTACATACTTTGTATATTTCAGTGTTTTAAAATTTATTGAGACTTATTTTATGGGCCAATGTGTCATCTGTTTTGGAGAGTGTTCCATGGGCACTTGAGAAGAATGTGTCTTCTGCTGTTGTTGAGTGGAATATTTCATAGATGTTTGTTAGCTCTAATTGCTTCACGGTATTGTTCAAAAATTATATTTCCTTGTTAATCTATTTGTTATATCTATTATTGAAAGTGGGGTATTGATGTCTCAAACTATTATTTTTGAATTGACTATTTCTCCCTTCATTTCTGTCAGTGTGCTTCATGTATTTTTGATCTCTGTTGTTAGGTGCTACAAAATTTTAGTTAATTTCATGGTTCTAAAAAAGTTGGTTCTGACAAATCAATTGGCAGTGTTCTCATTGTTTTTATGGAGGAGAGAAATTTTGCAGGTCCTTAGTTTCTATTTTCACTGACATCATCCTTAGATAACAGGTTTTGCTGGTGAGTTACATGTGGCCTGGGCAGGAAAGAGAGGAGGCAAAGATGCTGTCAAGATTATTTATCTGGACAATTATTAATGTGAAACTGACATTTTCTGATATGGAAAGTTCTCCAGGAAGATCATATTTTAAAGGGAGGAAATCAGTTTTGGGCATATTACCTTTTCCTATTAGCTATCCAAGGGGAGATGTCAAGTCTCATTCAAGGCACAAGTCTGGAACTGAGTGAAGCTTAGGCTGCAGGTGTAAAATCACAGGCAAAGACTGTAAAACTCTGCATCTCCAGGCTTATACCCATGATCCCACTTAAGAGCCCTCTGGACTAGTAAAAATGTTCTAAGTACTGTCCCTCAAACATGCCAAACACTGTCCTACTCCTCACTTTTGCTCACTTTGCTCTCTCTGCCTAACAGACTTTCTTATGCCTTGCTTAAAATTGACCCTTCTTTTAAAACTCAATTAGCTTTATCACAAGTCTTCTCACCAATGGAGCCTTGTGCTGCCTGCTTCTCTTCTAATTCTGTTACTTACTGCTTGAGAACTTTCATTTAATGTACTTTTTACCATGAATACATTTGTTTTCTATAACATTCCTCACCTTGGCCATATTGTACTTATTTGTTTCTGTATCTGATGTCTCATGAAACTCTGAGATCCTTGAGACAGGAACTGCTGAAATGTATTCATTTTTGTATTTCTAGGTTTCAGCACAGTGTTTAGCACATAGTAAGTGTTCAACAAGTATTTCTGAATGAATGTGGACGTAGTGTGTGCTGGCCCCTATGTTAGGTAATCTTCTGCTTCAACAAAACACAGTGTATCCAAAACTGAATTTGATTTTTTACTTCCAACAAATTGCAGCCAATGGCACTATCATTTGCCCATTACCAAAACCCAAAACCTAGTACTCTCTTTTCACTAGTGTTTCTCCCACTCCTACCTACCCATGTCTAAGTAATAATAGGTCTTTTCAGTTCTTCATCGTAAACCTTTCTTCAATCCACCTACTACTCTCATCCTTAACGTCACTTTCTTCTTCTAGACTATCGTCTAACCTGAATTATTTTCAGAGACTTCGTGTGCTTCCCTGCAATCTCTCCACTCTGCATTCTTAATGATATTTCTGATGTTGGAAACGTATTGTGATCTCTGCTGCGTGATACCCTTTGCTGATCCCAGGGTCATAAGTTAAAATCTAAACTCTGGGGAGAGGGATAGCATTAGGAGATATACCTAATGTAAATGACAAATTAATGGGTGCAGCACACCAACATGGCACATGTATACATATGTAACAAACCTGCACATTGTGCACATGTACCCTAGAACTTAAAGTATAATTTTTAAAAAAAATCCAAACTCTAACTGTGGCTGCAAAAATAATTTTTATCTCCAGTATCAGCTCCTCTATCAGTCCATGTATTTTACTATTTATCATCTCCTCTATTAATGTACATATTCCATCAGTCTATCTTCTCTACCCTACTGAACTAGGATACTTTGCATTTGTCAAAGGCATTGTGCCCTCTCTTTATACCAGGCTTTTGCACATGCTGCAAAAACAAAACTAAATAAACAAACAATTGCTCTGTATATTCTATTCCTCTTTACCTAGATAAGGTCTTCTCTTTTCTGTGTCTCACCTTAAATATAAATTTCCTCTAAGAAGCCCTTCTCTGATCACAAAGAAGAGGTTAGGAGCCTCTTCTCTGTGTTCTCATAGCTCCTGGTGCTTAAACCTTGGTAATACTCATTATACTGATTGTAATTGCATGAATTGGGCTTTTCTAATGGTTCTTGTGGTTGTGGTTGTGATTGTGGAAGTTTTACCCACTGGGTCATAAACTCCTTGAGAACAGAACTTCATCATCTGCATTTCCTGAACTTTGCATCAGATTTAGTGCAAGTAAGTTTTCAAGATGTGTGCAAGAGTGTACTAGGTGGTTTACTTTATTGAATGAAATACACTTAATAGTCATATGGGGTGGGTATTATTGCCTTCCTATTATCTATGAAGAACTTGGTGCTCAGTAAGCATAAGTTGATTTCCCAAGTTCACAGAACTGGTAGGTGGTACAACTCAGCTTTTTACCAAGTCTTTCTGACCTTAAATTTAGTGTTCTTTTTAATCAATCAGAGCTATCACCATTATGGCACTTAGCCTATGGATTATTGCATTGTTCTTCATCTCTTCCTATAATCGGTTAAAACGTCCTTAAGGGCATCATCTAAGCCTGAAATTTCTCTCTGCCTCCCTATTTTCTGACACCAAGCAGTTGCACAATATACATTGATTATTTCATGTGAAAACATTAATGATATTTAATGAATCCGTAAATACTAGGGACTATTCATTGTTTTTATTAGCAGCCTTAATCCTCAGACCTTCTACCTAGAACTTTCCTTCTGCTAAAAACCGAGACCAAGTAAGAGAGAAAATATGTGGAATGTCAATATACATACAAATTTGGATACGGAAAAGACTTCTAGAGATTCTGTCAAGTCCTACATTCTCATTTTATGAACATGAAAGCTGAAGCCTAAAAAGTTTCAGCAACATATCCTGTGCTACTGGGGTGATATTTAGCAGAACAGAGAGGGACACATTGATCTCTTTTCAGTATCACTATCTGACCACATTGCTGTGTAGCCTCTTTATGCCAGTCATAGGAACACTAGTAATCAAGGCAGACTAATGAAGTCGACCCACTGACTCACTGTTGAGGAACAAGACCTTGGGTGATTTGGGATAACTGGAAAACTGAATGCGTCTTTCCTTGTAGGTAACAATTTCTCCTCTGGGGAAGGCAATACCACCGTCCCCACTGCAGCATCCCGGTAAGCTGTCTGGGCTGCTGCGATGGGTGTTCAGTCAGTACATGAGCCTGGAGTGCTCCAGGACATGCCCTGGATACTGTGGATAGGGCTGCATTTGCATTATCTTCAGAGTTTTTCCAAAGCTGAGCTCTCTCTTCCATGAGTTACAATACAGGAGGTGTATCAGGCTGTATACGAAAAGCAGATTATTGAAAGGAAATTATTGGAAATAAAAGCTAATTTTCAGGCATTTTGTGTATCTTACGAGGTTGTTTTTCAAAGAAATTCTGCAGTGCTTAATTTAGTGAATAAAAGCAGTGGTTAGACTAGAAGTCTTTTAGTTTTTTTTTCACCTCTGAGACTGTATGAGTATGTTGATAGCATAAATGATCACACTTCAATTTCTCTGCATTTAGTAAGCCTCAATTCTTGTTGGCAAACCTGGAAGGAAATGGGACCAGGATAAATTGGGCATTTGCTCTCTGCCAAGTACTTCATGTGCATTAGCTAGTATAATCCCCCTGATATTTTTGTGAGGTTAGAGCCTCACTTTATAGATGAAGCTGCTGAGGTGCAGGGAAATTTTAAGTGGCTTCCAAGACAGCAGTCAGGCTTGAAAAACCTTGGGTTTAAACCTTGGTCTGTGTGATGTCCATGCACAGGAAGCTAACTTCAAGGTTGTTTTGGTCATTTTTACCTCCTTCATAATTTGCTTAGAACAAAATACAGTTCCACTTTGGTGAGGTCTGTTGTCCCGGCACAAAAGTAGAGATGCTGTTGTCTTGAAGATAAATTTAAATAGAATTTAGAAACCAGGCTCCACAGACTCCTTTGTGCCTTTTAGAACAACTGCCTCTTGACCGCCAGTGTCGTTTTTACGCAGAACATTATGTAGAGCTGCAGTAACTCACTTGCTCAGGTCTCTAATGTGAAGTTCTCAAGATAAATAGGCTTAACTCAGCAATATTTACACATACATAGAGGGATAAATATAAACAGTTTCTTGAAGATGCCACCCTAGATTGAGAAGTGGGCAAAGCCAGCCAATCAGCTGACCACAAACTGATCCCCTTTAAAAGCTTCTGTTTTCTAATTGACTTGGCTAATTACTTTTTATAACCTGGCCTGATTGTGAGCCTACCGTATCAGCAGAGCCTTAGGAACAGACATGTGGAGTTACTTCTCCAGAGTTGTAGTCAGCCAGTTAGTCAACAAGAGTTGATTGGCACCTACTATACATCAGGCATTGCTTTAGGGACTGGAGACACAGCATTGACAAAATACCTGACAATGAATTGACAATCCAGAGGCCAAAGACAGGCAACATGAACACATAATATTATACTTTTGCTTGGGTTCTTTCCCCCTCTTTCTGATGTCCTGCCTATTCAGAAATGAGACGACAACATCTCCTGGGAAGGAATACTTTTTCCCCTTCTCCTAGAAATGAATCATGATTGGTCTGGACATTTCTCTTTAACATTGATTAATTTAGGGCTAGTTAATAACTGTGACTCAGTTCTGCGATCTTAGGAAGAGTCTGCTTAGCACATTTGATAAAGATTCTCCTCCCTCCTAATAAAATGAAAGGCTTTCTTTTCTTCTTCCCTTTGGACATGTGTGGATGTAGTACTTGGAGCTGCAGCAGCCATCTTATACTCATGAGGTGCATCATCAGTGCTGCACTGAAGATGATGCATCAAACAGATGGAAGAGATTAGGTTTGCAATGATACTGTCAAGCTCTTGAACCAACCTTAGAGCCATTGACCTTTAGCATTATTGAGGAGTAAAATATAATCACTTTCTGCTGGGTATTTCTAACCTGCAGCCAGAAGTATTCTAACTAATATAGCAAGAACAGTGGACTTTATTGTTATTGCAATGGGAAGACAGTGGAGGGTTTTAGGCAGGAGCACGATACTTTGATTTGTGGTTCAAGCGATTTCTCCGGATGCCATTTGAAGAGTGGATCAGAGTGGAAGCAGGAGTGCAGTGAGGAACCTCTTACAGTAGTCCATGATTGAATAGGGCTATAAAATGGGGACAAAATGAAATGTTCAGATTTTGGATTTACTGTGGAGATAATTTTCATAAGACTTGCTGATAGATTGATTTGGATGTGGAGTATAAGGAAAAGAGAAGACTAGAGGATGCCTCATGGATTTGAGGCCTGAGAAAATGATAGATAATGGTGCTGTTTATGTCGAAGATTTGGAGAGGTGGAGCGTGGGGTCAATGGTCCTATTTTAGTAAAGTTAATTTTGAGGTGCTTATTAGATATCCGAGTAGATATATCCAGTAGGCAAATGTATAGACCAGTCTCGAGCTCAGGGCAGAGGTTTAGATCGAGATACAGTATAAACTTTGGAGGCGTCAGTGTTAGAAGGGACTAGATAAAATCACCTGGGAAGAGTATAGATGAAGAAGAGAAGAGAACCAAAGACAAAGCCTGGGGACACTTCAGTGTTAGGAAATGTGGTAGAGGAGGCAGACAGAGTAAAGGAGAAGGCAAGCAAAGGAATCTGAGAAGGAGAGGCCAGTGAGGGAGGAAGTAAACCAGGTAAGGGTGGTGGCACCAAAGCCCATAACAAAGTGTTCCTCGAATGAGAGTGGTCAACCATGCCAAGTGTGGCTAAGAGCAATGAGGGAGGAAAATTGATCATTTGCTTTAGGAAGACCTAGTCAATGTATCTCAATCTTTAATAAGCATAGAGATCACCTGGGAATTACTAAAATCATATTTGGGAGCTGGGGAAAGGACTCTGCAATTCTCTGCTCTATTTTATTTTATTTTATTTTTTGAGATAAGGTCTCACTCTGTCACCCAGGCTGGAGTGCATTGGCACAATCTCAGCTTACTGTCGCCTTCACCTTCCAGGTTCAAGCCATCCTCCGACCTCAGCCTCCCAAGTAACTGGGACAACAGGCATGTGCCATCAAGCCTGGCTAATTTTTTTTTTTTTTTTTTTGGTAGAGATAGGGTCTCACCATGTGGCCCAGGCTGATCTTGAACACCTGAATTCAAGCAATCTGACTGTCTGGTCCTCCCAGTGTTGGGATTACAGGCATAAGCCACCATGCCCAGCCTTCTCTGCTTTTCTAACAAGCTGCCAGATAATGCTGAATCTACTTGCCCTTTGACCACACTTTGCATATCTCAAAGATCTAGGTTGTTGGTGCCCTTGACAAGAAGTCAAGTTCCAGTGGAGTAGTGAAAGACAAAAGTCATACTGGAATGAGTTGGAGAGAGAATGAGAGTTTAGGGAGTGCAGACTGAAAATGAAAATGTGGACAGTTGTTGAGGGATCAAAAGACTTCTCTCCCTCTCTCTCTCTCTCTCTCTTTCTCTCCCCTGGCACTTTAATGTGTTTGTTCGATTTGTATCTACGTGTGCCTGCACAAATTCATCCTCCTGGTCATGATACCATGAGGTGATTGCTGTGATTCTTGAGGGAGGATCGGATTTTCCCTGTGCACCCCCAGTGCACCAGCCCTGGGGCTAAATCCTGGAGTGACCCTGGCATTAGAGAGGCAGAGCATAGCGCATATAACCTTCAAGCTGACTTTGTGTGTTTGCCACACGACTGAAGGCATCACAGAGCCACTCAGTAGACTGCTAATGATGACATTCCTTTCCAGAGGCCCTCTAAGCACAGTTATTTTTGTTACAGGGTATTTTATGAAAAATGCTACATATAAATATGACATGCACAAACTATATATTGTTTATAAGACTATCCTATAGACTTTTTTTTTAATAAAGCACATTATACCACTCACATTTCCCCAGTTACCAAGACTCTGGTGTCAGACTGCTTAAGTTGAAAATCCAGTTCTAAATATTTATTAGCTGTGTAACCTTGAGCAAATTACTTAATTCTCCTAAATTTCAGTTTCTTCACCTTCCAGGGTTAAAAGTACTTAATACCTTTGTTGGGAGGATTAAGCAAGCTAATAAATATAAATACTTAGCGCAGTAGCTGGCATATAGTGAAAGCTTTAATTATTTGTCTGTTATTACATAATCTAATGCATAAAGTATGAAATAGTCCAGGAATTGGACCTCTAATAAGTTATCAAATTTGGTTGACTTTATAATAATTTTATGGAATGATCAGAAAAGAAATATTAATGATGGATACATTATCATTTTTAACCTCAAATTGGCAAATGTAAAAACCAAGTATAATGGCCAAAATACTGCTAAATAGCAAGATAATTTCCAGTGCTGCTTTATTATTTTTTTTTTAAGGTGTTCATTCCTGTTTTTTGGCATCCAGAGTCAAAATCAGAATCAGAATCCCAGAACTTTAAAGACAAATGATCTTAGAGGTCACCTTGTCTGACTCCTGCTGTATAAACATGGGACCAAGGCTGGTGAATTTGGGCAGCTCTCACAACGTCGCGTTACCCATAAAGAAATGAAAGAATTGGAATTTAAATATAGGTCTCTGGATTCTTTAACCAACGTTCCTGGATCATATGAATGATGAGATTAGCAGGGGAAATGTTTTAGGTTAAATCATACAGAACGTCTTTGTGGCATCAGCCTGAGGTGTAAAGAGGCAGCTGGCCCCACAGCAGGTACACACAGAGCAGTGTGGGGGTGGGACTGCAAACTCTTGACATCTGACCTCATCCTTGCACACATTTTGCCCTTTCCTGTAGGCTCTGTTCAGATGCCCGTCTTGTCTCTCCAAGTTTTGTGGTTCCTCCTTCTGGTTTACAAAACATCTCCTTTCAATCACAGTGACTGTATGGGCCAGTTGTCTGTCTCTTTGGCATGGTTTCATGACTCTTTTTTTCAAACTCTCTCTTTTTTTTTAATTTAAAAGTTTTATTACATCATTTAGACTTGAAAGAAGTCACAATAGTTACACACTTACATGTGTTCTGTATACCACCAACCAAAATGGATTGATTTCAGAATTGTTATTAATAAAAAATAAACATACTTACAGTGAAAATAAAAGCATGTTAGCAAGTTTGATAATTAAACTTTTATCTATAATTAGTTTGGGGGAAGTGCCAATCTACAGGATTGCATATAAGACACGGTGTCATTAAGTATAAAAAGTTCATAATTGAAGAACTTTGTTGTAATATATATGATCCATTTCTTACTACGGTTTTTTTCCTCCCCAAACTAAAAGTTTTAACCAATTTATGTACAAAGTTCCATTTTCCCTTTATTGGAGGTAAAAGTAGAAAAAGCTCTAAACTCTCCCTAGAACCATCTAAGTAATAGAGCTATTTAATGCTACAAATATGACTATAAAACTACAGAAATAAACCGTTATAAAATTTGTGCTCCTTGTCCTCCAAAATGGCACAGGTTCCTAATGACACTTGCTCCATGGTGAGTTGGGTGGAATGTCCTGGGTCCCACAAATGTTTTCTGACCTCAGAAGGTTGAGCCTGGACACACGTGACTCACTCAAACCTGTTAAAGACCAGATTACCCAGATAAAAATTGTTGAATAAGTCCAACCTAGAACTGCTAGGTTGGGTTTCATTTGAGTGTCTATATTGGTAAACCACAGCAGGCATGGAAAATAGCTTTCATTTTCATGTGCTAGCTCCAAATGATTGCTAGTGGCTGCCCAGCCTACTCTGACTAGGATAGTGGTCTGCGCAGGACCTTATCAGAAAGGAAAGAGTATGGAGGACGAAATGAACGAATGCTGTTTAGAAATGCCTGCCACAGGTCACCAGCTGGAGAGTGGTGGCTCCTGGTGGCTTATTTTCAATCTCTAAATGGCTAATTGGAGCATTTTCTGGGACTTGCTTTGTAGATGTGTCCTTGGAGTGTTGAAGTTCTTCTCTAATACTCAACTGATACACTTTTACTTATCTACCTTTAAGGAGATAAAACCATATTTAGAGAATGTGAGAAGATCCAAGGAAGAGAAGAGGAAGGATTTTAAAATTTGCCGAGGGCTTATTGAGTCCCATATACTTTCATGCATGCGATGGTTTTTTTTAGGTATGAAAAAAATGTCCAAACAGGAGGGAATGATTTGCCCTGACTCTGAAGCAGAGACTTTGGCAGGGGTCAAACGTCCCAGCTGTTGGAAGAAGAGGAGCTAGGGGTCAGGGAGCCTGCAGGCCCTTATATTTTTGGGTCACATTGTCACAGTTAAGTGTCAGAGAACCAGAAAGGCAACACTGAATAATGAGAGGAAATAATGGGAAGCTTATTAACATATTTTATAAAAATTAATAACTTTGACATTTCCCCACTGTTGTACAGTGCCTCAAGATCCCAGGTTCTGCCTTGTGCAAATAAGTGTTTCCCAAATCACTCAGCTCCTTGCTCTGGTGGGTAACTCTGGAATCCCTATGAGCGGAGACCTCATCCCATGCGAGAACATTCGACAGTGCTAAAACGCGGGGTCTTGGGAGGCCAAGGCGGGCGGATCACAAGGTTAGGAGATGGAGACCATCCTGGCTAACACGGTGAAACCCCGTCTTTACTAAAAATACAAAAAATTAGCCGAGCATGGAGGCGGGCGCCTGTAGTCCCAGCTACTGGAGAGGCTGAGGCAGGAGAAGGGCGTGAACCTGGGAGGCGGAGCTTGCAGTGAACTGAGATCGCCCCACTGCACTCCAGTCTGGGCGACACAGCGAAACTCCATCTCAAAAACGAACAAACAAACAAAAAATGTGGGGTGTAGGACTAGTGACTTTGGTTTAGTTTTTGTTCTATAACTTTCTGATTTTAAAACACCAGGTAAATTCTAAAACCTCTAACTTCACTTTATTTTCTCAAAAATGAAAAACTCCATTGCATACTTTAAACCTCCATTGTATACTTTAAAGGTTGCAGTTACTCTGTACTAAAAGTGCTAACAGCCTCTTCAAAATATGTTTATGGCTGGAGGATGAAACTTAGCTTTACTGACTAGTTAACTCACGGCTTATTCTCTTTCGGATACAAATGAGGTCATTTCAACTTCATAATATAAATTTCACTGGCACCTGTTTGTGGAGGACTTATGCTAAGTAACCACACAAGCACATACGCACATGCAAGTGCACTCATATACATGCATACATATATTTCTGGCAGCCCACTAGAGAGAGCTCACATGCATCCAGGAGTAAATCCCCAGCTGCCGTGTGGAGTTCCTGGGTTTCGCTGCTCTCTCTGCCTCCAGCAAGTGTCACCGGCTTCCCCAGGCAGAGGTGATGTTCTCTCCACACCCAGAAAGTGCTGCCACCTCTGTTGGCACTGTCGCCATCACCAATGAGGCCATTCAGTCCTTGCTGGATGCTACCATATCTTGCCATTGGTTTTGCTGCATCCGAGAAGGGCTCCTGCCAGCCACTGCTGTCTTCCATGTGTCACCACTGTGGTTTCTCCCATCTCCCAAAAGACCCTGAAATCTGCTGGGAATGACAACTGAGCTCTTAAGGTAACCTATCTGCACTTTATTTCTTGGTTAAATGGGGGATGCTGTCTCCCTGTTTTTTGGCCTTCCAATGTGTGAGAGGAACCCTAAAGTAGTTAGCTTATCCCCCCAAGACTTACCCACCATTTAGTTAAACATGTTTGATCTTTTGGTTTTTATTTACAGCACTGTCTCAGACTGGGTCCTAGACATGAGTAGATGACTGGGTTAAGGATAAATTTGATTTCAGGGACCAGAATCACTCTTCTCCAACAACCTTTGACTTGATACTGGGTTTCACAGAAGTTGCTAACAGTTCCCCAGAACTTTTTACCTCTTTTTTTTCCTATAGTAACAGATCCCCTCTCCCCCTGCCCCAGTTAGGTAGCTGGGCAGATGTCATTCAGCTAGAAACTGCATTTCCTGAGGATTCTTGTAATGAAATTTGACTATATGACCAAGTTTAGGTCAAAGGTTTCAAGCAGGACTGAAATACATTTTAATGGTTCTGTTGAGGACCTAGGAGAAAGATTATCTATCCTAAGGGAAGGAGGCTGCTATGACCCAGTATTTTAGTTTAAATGCAGACTGTGCTGATGTAACAAAGAGACTCAAAAAATACACGATAGCTTAAGATACATGCTTATGTTGGCTTGAAATGGTGACTGGATCCTAAAGAATTAGACGGGGGCTTCTCCATGTTTTTTTGCCCTTTGTGCAGGTTGGAAAAAAAAATGGTAGTTATCCTTTGACTATGCACTACAGGGTGGCAGAGCTATTCAGTGGAAGAGACCTGGATGTTTCAGTGGCCTCATGGAGCATGGCTACTTTGTTACCCTGGACTGTCCATTTCTGGGCTGTTTCTCTAATTCACACTATTGTATTTTTTGTTTGTTTTCTTTGTTACAGCAGCATAGCCTGTACTTTTGTTGGTCTTATACTTGGTTCTTTATTTCCTTAGGATGAGCTTTCTTCTAGGAGGCTTCGTAGGAAACATGAAAATGATCTTCTAATGGACCATTTTACTAACTCACTCAACATACCCAGGCATGTCTCTAAACAGAGCAGAGATTCAAGATGTGCTCCCTGCTCCATTTTTGGGGTAAGCTTCTTCCAATTACTATCACAAAATTTGTTGTGGCTGTTGTTCACTAAGCTTGAGAAAATTTCCTATCTATATTTGCAAATCTATTTTCAAAAGGCTGTAAAATGTGTACCTTTAGGAATTATTTTGTGTACTCTCTGACCTGTTGCTTAGGGCAGCAGTCAAGAAAAGACTTGAATTTTATGGAAATTACCAAAAGAGGACTTTGTGCAGAGGATAACTGTGGTGGCTTTAACACAGGATCTTTTGGTGCCGCTTTTTTTGAAGCCACCAAGGCTATGAAATGTGCAAAAGAGCCTAGATGAACTAGTTCTCTGAGCTGCAGCCCTCCCAGGTGTTGTGTACATGACTGCAGGGAAGGGGAGCCTTTTCATTGTTGATGTGGAGAAAGATATAACACAGTCCGCCATGTTCAGGGGATGTGTGCATGTTAATTGAGTAATTTCCAGCCCACATGTTCCGGAAAGCAGAACTTTCCATGAAACTCTCTGGGGGTGAGGCATAAAAGAGTACACATTGGGTGCAGTGTACACTGCTCAGGTGATGGGTACACCAAAAGATCAGAAGTCACCACTAAAACACTTATTCTTGTAACCAAACACCACCTGTTCTCCCAAAAACCTGTTGAAATAAAATAAGAAAAAAATGAAAAAAAGACAAAACAAAATGACCATTAATATTTGAGTAGAGCTTATTCATTGATATTTTCATTGTCAGAACCCTTTGGGGTATATACTATGATTGCCACCAACTTAAGGATGCGGAATCAGAAACACACAGGAAAGAAGTCAAATACCTTTCCCAAGTCAGAGAGAGTATATGGCCTGAAAAAGAACCACATCCAACCTTCATTTCAATTCCCTGCTCCTACTGGTACTCAACATGATCTCATTCTTGTTGCACCCAGCTCATCTTCCTCCTTATTTCTAAAAATGATTTGAAATCAGGATGATTATTGCTGATCCTGAAAAAGAAAGCAATTGCAAATAGATGCTTTTAAGTCCTGTTACATAGCAGAATGGAAGAGTAAAATGTAGTAAGTTCACCTAAGGGAAACATGCAGCAGTTAAACAATTAATATAGCAACATAGTAAGATTTGAATCATGCCATTGAGTGAAAAAAATGAGAGACAAGGTGAGTTCTATAGCATGATACCAGATATAGAAGTTAAACAAACAAATACAAAAAACAATGCTGGTACCAAATTCCTATTGGAGCATATCTAGATAAAACATAATAGAGGAGGTGCCTGGGGAGGGCAGCAGGAGGAGAATGGAGATGTTGACAAGACCCTGTCATGAACTAATGAGTATGGCTAAACCTCTTTGCACTTTAAATTCTGAAGGGAAAAGATGCATAACAACATTGTTTCAAGACCAGGGATGGATCAACAGAACAAGTGAGTCAGGAAGCCACTGACTTGGCCAGATAAACCTCAGAGTCCCTTTTAATGTTACCATTTTGTGTCCAGTGATTTTAATTCATTAGTTCATGCAATATTTATGTAATGCTTACCACATACATGGCAATATTCTCAGTGCCTGGGTACCTCAAAAAGCAAATCAGAATGACCCTTTGCCATTGTGGAGATTATAATCTAGTGAGAGGAGACAGATAACAAGCAGTAAACATAAAATTATGGTATATGAAAAAGGTGATAAATTCTAAAGGCAAAAAAATACAGGCAGAGGAAGATATTAGGAGTGCAGAGGAAGAGTGCCAGGGTGCAATTTATGATGGGGTGCTCGTGAGAGGACTTATTTTTAAAGATAGTATTTGAGCAAATACTTGAAAAAGTAGGACACTCTATATGAATAATTGGGAGAAGAATATTTCAGGGAGAGGTTTCAGCCATGCAAAGTCCCAAGGCAAGGAAGGATATGCCTGGCATGTTCAAGGTATATACTATGATTGCCACCAACTTAAGGATGCAGCATCAGAAACACACAGGAGTGAGTTCAAATACCTTTCCCAATTCACAGAGAGAGTCCATGGCCTGAAGAAGCACCACATCTAAATTTCATTTCAAAGGAGGTCTGCGAAGGAGGTCTGGGAATTTGGGGTTTTATCTGAGTCCGATAGGAGCCATCAGAGGGTTTTGAACAGAGAGGTAACATCACATGATTTACATTTTAAAAGGATCATTCTGACTGCTGTGTGAAACATAGCCTGGCAGATATGAAAGGAGGAAGACTAGTAGGAGGCAACTGAAGTGTCCAGGGAGAGATGGTTTAGACAAGAGTAGTAGCAGTGGAGATGTTAAGAGGTGGTTGCATTCTGAATATTGTTTTGAAGGTGCAGTAGACCACCCCTTGTCCATGAGGCTATGTTTCAAGATGCCCCAGTTGATGAGAGAAACCACAGATAGTACTGAACCCTAGGTACACTATGATTTTTCCCACTCATACATACCTATGGTAAAGTTTAATTTGTAAGTTAGGTACAGTAAGATATTAGTAATAGCAACTAATAATAAAATAGAGCAACTAAGGAAAATCAGGGTTATTTGAACACGGCACTGTGATACTGTGACAACCAATCTACTGGCAGCTACTAAGTGACTAAGGGTACCATAGACAAGGTGGGTGTGCTGGACAAAAGGATGATTCACATCCCTGGTGGGTTAGAGTGGACTGGTGCAAGGTTTTATCACTACTACTCAGGATGCACTACTCAGGATGGTGCACAAATGGAAACTTATGAATTCTTTATTTATATAATTTTTTATTTAATATTTTTGGATCAAGGTTGACCACGGGTAACTGAAACCACAGAGAACAAAACCATAGCTAAGCGGGAACTATGGTAAACACAACATGAGGTCCCAATGGATTGGATGTGGGTGTGGGAGAAGAGAGAAGCCAGGGATGATGTTTTCAGTTGAACAACCGTAAGGAGGGAGTTGCCATGCCTGAAATGGGGGAGAAGACTGCAGGTTGCATAGATTTGGCTGGGGAGGGGATGGGGCTGGGGTGGAGCTCACAGGTTAAGCTTTGGATGTGTTAAGTTGAGATGTCTGTTACACATTCAAGTAGAGATGTCAAATAGGCAATAGATTTATGATTCTGGAATTCAAGTAAGAGGTATAAAGATAAAAAGAGTTTGAAGAAATAAAACATTTCCAAGTCTTGCACTAAGAATGCCATACATGATATATATTAAGGATTTTGTGTCTGTTAATCCTGAGGATTTTGTATCTGGAGTGTGTACAGTCATCACGAATGTCATTGTCACCACCATGACTAAACCCCTGATGTGTTAAATGTACTTTGGAAAGTTTTCTGAACATTTGAGTGTATGCCTGTGTTTTGGGCCTGCTCTGATGTACAACAGAGACCTATTTAGATTGCTCTCAGCAGACTGAGTAAGTTTGGGCAGAATGGACGATGGTATGTAGCCCAGTGGCTGTCACATACTGGCATCCCAAGATAAAAAAAATCATAGTAGGAAATAATTTAAAGTCAGTTCCTCAGGTGTGCAGAAATACAATTCACATTTTGCAACATTCAGTTGTATTTTTAGCTCCCAATTCACCTGAGGCCTGAAAAACAGTCTTAGTCCACTTACAGTAGATTCAGACACTTTTGGTTTAAAGTCAGTAAACTCTAGGTTTTCTCTTGTGCTTCCTTTCTGGGGCAGCCTATATGTTCTGGAGTGCATAGTCACATTGGGGTGGAGACAAGTATCTGGTGGGAATCTGTAACTGTCCATGTGCAGAGATGTGCATTGCTATATTTCTGTCTTTTTTTTTTTTTTTTTTTTTTTTTTGGAGGCAGAGTCTCGCTCTGTCACCCAGGCTGGAGTGCAGTGGCGCAATCTCAGCTCACTGCAAGCTCTGCCTCCCGGGTTTGCGCCATTCTCCTGCCTCAGCCTCCTGAGTAGCTGGGACTACAGGCGCCAGCCACTACGCCTGGCTAATTTTTTGTATTTTTAGTAGAGACAGCGTTTCACCACATTATCCAGGATGGTCTCGATCTCCTGACCTCGTGATCCACCCGCCACAGCCTCCCAAAGTGCTGGGATTACAGGTGTGAACCACTGCGCCCGGCCGCTGCATCTCCTTCTTGATTGTCATCATAGTTTCTCACAGGCCTCCGCTGGGATCTCTGCATCCACATCTGGTCTTCTGTCCACAAGCTTTTCTACTGTGGGATTTTCTTGTCAAGACTGTGACACTCCTTCAGGTGCACTGGTTCTTTCTCTTTCCCCGACTCCCTCCATCCCTCTCTTCCTCCCTCTATTGGTTCCTCAACTCTTACCTCTTGGCTTAATCGGAAGTGATGAGGGGGAGTAGATAGAGGAAAGCTTGACTGCTCTTTCAGCAACTCTGGGGGCCCAGGAAACATACAGTGGGCTGTCCCTTTCTTCTCCAACATTTTTTGTGGCCTGCTTGCTCTATGTCTGCTGTTTGACACCTTGAAAGTAGAAGAAGCCACTGTGGGTGATGCCCAACTCCTCCCTCCCTGCTTTATAGAAAGCAGACCATGGTTTCTATCATCTCCTCCTGGTCTTCAGTTTAACAGGGATATCATGCATTTCCCAGCAATGTCAATCCCCAGGACATAGTCCAAAATTAGTAGGCAATAGGGCCCATTCTCAGAAACTCAAACTAGGATCTTTCTTGTTTCCTTTCCTATTGTTTTTTGACTTGTCAGCTCAGAGATTTTGTTTTTCATTTCCCTCTGTATGGTAGGAAATGGGCTAGACAATTATTTTTCTAAGCCTATAATTTATGCCAGAACTGAAGCGTCTTTTGTTTCTTCTCTCTTTCTTGCTGTGGCTACATTTCCTGGGTAGGGTAGAAACCATGGTGTAAATCAAATGGATAAGGTGGAGAAGGGCAATACAAAGAAGAGGAAAGCAAAGACATTTTGGAGACAAATTTATGGATCTTCCCAACATCATTCAGCCACAGAATCTCTGGAGATTTGTGCTCAAATTTCAGCTTCACTGTTTCACCTCCAGGCTCCAGCTCAACCCTGCTCCAGACCTGGGCTTCTGACGTAAGAGAAGCAAAGTACAGTGTACCCATCTGCAGGTTATCACCAGCCCCCAGGAAACCCAGGCAGGGCACCTCCTTCAAAATTTTAGTTTTCCTATTTATCAGACAGGCATGTGTATCTCAAGCATACACACATATGTTGGGGAGCATATGAGATGATGAGACTGTGGGGAAGGAGATGGTGATCAGAGATAATTAAAAGAGCTCTGAACTCTTAATCAAAGGCTCTGAGGCCAAAAACCTGCTATGTGACTTTTTTCCACTCATTGACCCGCTTGTTCCTCAGTACCCTTTTCTGAACTATGAAGGGGGATAGTAGGCTCACTTATCCACTTACTGGTTCAGTCATAAATTCAACATTTACTGGGCATCCCCTGTATTCTATGCATTGTGCTAAGTGCTCTGTCACTATTGCAGTTACTGCAGTTTCTTATAGCATCACCTCTGACAACTGCAATGACAACCACCGTGAACTGGGCTCCTACGGGATGCCAGGCACTGTGCTGAGTGCTTCATCTATGTTATTGCATCCAATCCTTGGGAAGAGATTACTTCCATCTCTATTATGCGGTTGAGACAGAGAAAGTTTATGAGATTAAGGGACATAGTCAAGGTTTTCCAACTAGGAATAAGCATCAGTCAGGGTTTGGACTCCAGCCTTTCTGTTCCTGAAACAAATGAATAAAAAAGATTCACAATCACAACATCATGTCCTTTGCAGCAGCATGGATGGAGCTGGAGGCACTTATTCTAAACAAATTAACACAGGAACAGAAAACCAAGTACTGCATGTTCTCACTTATAAGTGGGTGCTGAACATTGAGTTCTCATGGACCCAAAGAAGGAAACCAAAGACACCAGGGCCTACTTGAGGGTGGAAAGTGGGAGGAGGGTGAGGATCAAAAAACTACCTATTGAGTACTATGCTTACTACTTGGGTGGTGAAATAATCTGTACACGAAGCCCTTGCATCATGCAATTTATCTATATAACAAACCTGCACATGTACTCCTGAGCCTAAAATAAAAGTTAAAAAAGTCACTATCTTCCAATGTCTCATATTCTTGTTTCTTCTGATTTAAACATGCTATGATTCTACATAGATTTGAATGCATTATATGCACATCCAAACACACACACAGAATATTTCATGAAGTCATTTGTCGTTGCAATTTCAGAAATGAGTAGAATACTTAGGACAGTGGACACACAGATGTGTCCTGTAAGTAAGGATGACTCTGTGAGGTCTTTGATCCAATATCTTACTTTCTGTAGTGCTCACAACCCCATTTCAAGGCTGGAATCCCATAGATGGGCAAATATTTGGTCCAGCCTTTGTTGCAACTGCACAACTACCTATAGAGAAGGAAGAGTTGCCCTCTCTTTTCTCTTCCCACAATTGAGTGTCTCTTTCCTGAGCTCATCTGGGGCACAGTAGGAATGCTGCCAGAAATGCTACCCAACTGCACCTTTGGGTGCTAAGAGTGGTTTCCCATATATGATGGAAACTGGAGATAGGTCATTGACTGCTCTGGACTGGGTGGTAAGAAACAGGGCTCCTCCAGTCTTCCTATTTGGTGAATTAATCCTTTTTGTTCAAAAGATGCCTCAGACAAACAGGAGCTGTCATTTTGGAACACAGGGATTCAGGAAACACTTGGGAAAGTACTTGCCAGAAATTGCTCTTGAGTGACTTTATCTCAAAGAATTGCTGAGGCTGAGCTGTTATCAAATTAAATGGCAGACCTCAACATATCCACGCTCCCAATAAACCACATTTATTACCTTACAAAAGTGACATTTTCTTTGACAGTGAAGTAGCATAGTTGTAAAAAAATAATTTTCCATAACATTGTTAGTCACTGGCATGCAAAGTCATTCTCTGGCATCAAACTCAAATGATGTCTTCAATGATGAGTATCATCATAAAAAGATGGACTGGGCTCTGATATTATGGAGGAGGTTGAAGCAAGAGGAGGGAGGAGAAAAGGCATTTTCTGCAATCCTTCTATTATAGGAACTGAGATGAGAATCTGAATGGAAGGCCACACTGTACGGAGACTTGCTCCAAGCATCCATCCCCATTCTATCCAGTTGAAATGAATAGCAGGGAAGGAATGAAACCTAGATTACCTTTACTAAGGGGAATTGGAATGGGAAAAATATTGACAACAAGTATTAGGTTGATTGCAAAAGTAATTGCGCTTTTTACCATTGAAAGTAATGGCAAAAACCGCAGTTACTTTTGCACCTACCTAATACAAATTTAGCTGCACAGACAATGCACTTTTCTATTATCCTGTCCTCTCCCAGAAGAAGCACAACAGTAAGAAAGTCTGTACTACTTAACATTTGTGTAGCAGTTGAAATGTACAGTGTCTTTTCGTGAATTGACCTATTTATGTCTCCCAATAGCCCTGTGAGTTAGAAATTATCATTCACGTCTTATAGAGAAGGAAACTGAAGCTCAGAGAAGGGAGTTAAATCCAATATTTTATAAAATCGGGGCTTGTGGAATCTAAAGTTTGGAAGGCACCTTAGAAGTGATCTAGTTGAAACTCTAGTCCAAATCAGTCTAATTTAGCTCAGTTCCACTGGATTCAATAAACATTCATTTAGTACCTGGTTGTACCTAACACTGTGTCAGAACCTGATATAAAAATAGGAATTGGTTCTGGTTTCTGTCCTGGAAGAGCATATTGGCAAGGGGGACAGCCTGGTAAACCACTTACTCTCACACTGTGAAGTAGATGATACCTGAAAGAGGTATGTGTGGTACAATCTGGGCAGGAGCCACTATTCACCTGGAAGGGCAGGTGCTGGGGAGAAGTAGTCTAGAGAGGTCCCAGGAGCTGAGCTCCTAAGGAGGAGGACCCTTTCTGTGGGACTGGGAAGGAAGGGCCGCTGGTCAGCAGGGCAGGACTGTGCAGGCAGAAGGAGCGGCATGGGCCCAGGACAAGGGATGCTCAGAGGAGCCTGGCAGTCTGTAGGGCTAGCGTGTGGCTTTGTGGGAGAAGGAGTGGTGAGGAAGCTGGAAAGGGAAATCAAGATGGGAATCTGAAGGATGTTGAGGACCACGTTATGTAATTCAAGTTCTCTCCTCTAGGAAATAGGGACCCATCAAAGACTTTTAAGCACAAGAGTACAGAAATAGTGATAATAATGATCCCAGGTAACATTTGTTGAGCACTTACCACAGGCCAGACACTTTGCTAGACGCGTTACATGCAGTGGCACATTTAATCTTCTCAAAAACACTTTGAGGAAAGAACTGCTATGATCTCTGTCTTACAAATGTGGAAACCAGGGGTTAGGAAGCTGAACTAGCCTGTTGTGGCAGAGTCAGGCTCTCCAGCTGTGACAGGCTTAGATGGTTGTGTTTATCAGAACGATCACTAAAAGCACTGTGAAAGGTCAACTTCAATGGAGAAGGGGTTTATCCTGGCCCCAAATGTATGACTCAGGACTCATCGGGAGGCCCTCCATTTCTGAGCTAGGGAAGCAAACGCTCCTGTCCTTCTACGCTTGCTCCCTTCCCCAGGAAGCTTAGGAGAGGAATGTGGCCCTAGTTACCCAAGCCATTTAGCTACTGCCTTCACCTGTCCCGACTGCCTTCCACCTGTCCCTCCCACATTTGCACTCTTCATGAGTGACAGCTCTGAAACCCACCACCGTTGGTTCAATGGACTTTAGGGAAATCAAGGCTATTCAACCTAGAAAGTGGACAACAAGCATGGTAGGGGTTACCTGTGGTCCAAGATAGGTTTGGAAAGGCAGGATGAGCAGAGAACAAGATACCATTAGCACCTTGCAGAGTGGGCCCCAGAAATATTCTGATTCCATGTCAATTAAATGTGGATAATCGTGAATATATGGGTTAAAGATATGAAAATGGCTGAACTGTAAATCAGTTTATTTAAATGCATTTTTGAGAGCAGAATATAGGCATATCATTAGCTTGTAAATGTGTCTAATAAGCTTGTCTTCACTAATATGCTAAAAAGGGTCTAATTAACTCTTTTTTCCTCCAGTTAGACAGTCGTGTGAGAATCCCTGATCACAATTCCGCACTATCTTTTTAGCATCAGCAAAGCAGCACTAAAACAGCCCCTGTGACATCTATAAAAATGCTAGTTTATAATTAGGACGATCTTGGCTTGAACAATAATGTTGCAATTTGCAGTGATGGCTTCTGTTTCCCTTTCATTTTAATATATTAGTCTACAATGCTCTGGAGATTTCTGGACAGACTAGCTTGTTTCCATTTCCAAAATTGCTAGCATTATATGGTTTAGGTTAAGGAAGAAGCAGCTGCAATTTGGTGGGAGTTTTTTGGGGGGAGTGGGAGGAATGTAAAGGCAGAAGAAATACTAATGAGAAAAGCCAAGTATAATATCACCCATTTATTTCGTAACCCATCATCTGATGTGAGAGCCATGTTGTGGAGCCATAGGAATCCCAAAACAACAGAACCCTTGTGTTTCCCAGTGTTCTCCAGTACAGGAGTGGTTAGCCTGTTTCCATCAGGCTCCCAGAGGCCTGCACAAATCTGCCATGGATTCCACCAAGGAAGTTCAAGGAGGTGGACCTTTTTGCTCTGTCAAGCCTATGATTCTTTGTAGAGTCAATTTAGATATTGAGACAAAATGCCCACATCACTATCAGAACCACATCACTAAGCCTGCCATGTCTCTTTTGTCATGCCTGGAACACATTTGTCCTTGTTGCTAGAGTTCTTAACATGGGGAAAGAACAGGATCCATGGATAGGCTTCAGGAAATGTGTGGATACCCTGAAACAGAATGTAATGCTAAATGAACATCAGAATTCTCTGCAGAAGATTTTACCCACATCAAAATGCGTGTTACACCATTGAAGAAACTGACGGAGGAGACCTTAGGTGGGATTTGGGAATCTGTATTTTTTAAAAAGAACCTCCCTGGTAATTGTGATAATATATCTTTAACTGGGGAGAATGTTCATGACTTTTATCAGAACTTCAAAAAAATCTGTGACCCCAAGAAATTTAAGAACCCCTTGTATGAAGTTTGGCATGCTAGGTGCTTTTAAATCTGACCTATCTTTCTTTTTCAACACTGTTCTCCTACTGGGGGATTGAGGGACCTAATAAATAGCACCATTCTTTCCTAGCTGACAATTAAGAAACAAATGAGTAAGGTAGAAGGGAGATGAACATATTACCTTCTTTTCAAAGTGGCTAATTGCAATGGACTGAATATTTTCAACAAATACACATGTTGAAATCCTAACTCCCAATGTGATAGTATTAGTAGGTAAGGTCTTTGGGAAGTAATCAGGTCATAAGGGTGGAGATTTTACAAATGAAATTGATGCCTTTATGAAAGGGACCATAGAGAGCTCATTCGCCCTCTTTCTGCCATGTGAGGATTCAAGAAGTCAGCAGCATGCAACCTGGTAGAGAGCCCTCAGTAGAACTAACCATCCTGAAATCCTGATCTCAGATTTCCAGCCTGCAGAACTGTGAGAAATAAAGATCTGTTGTTTATAAGCCATTCAGTCTATGTTATTTTGTTATAGCAGCCTGAACTAAGACATTAATATTGAAGAAAGTGGCATATAACTTCAGGCTAGTGGGGTAATTAATACTGAAACCACAAGTTTCTACCCACCTAGCCTCAGGTAGTGCTGGATGTAGGAGCAGAACCTGCTCCTGAAAGCTATGACATGGGTGAGCAGGGCAGCTCCTGTGTTGTCCCCAAGCAGCTGACTCCAAAGAGGAGGAAGGGCAGGTGCTGGAAAGCACAGGCTAAACTTCTTCCCTAAACTGCACTGGGGTAGAATGAATGAAGGGATAAAGAGAGGCCAGGACTGTTACTCTAATGGAACTCTGTCTACATGGAGGCAAGCATCAGGAACAGTGATTACTCCTTGACTAAAATTTTCCATTATTTCTTAATAGGTCATGTGTCTCCCTGCCTCTGTATCCTGTTTAATATCTATCCTGTCTGAAATGCCCTTTCAGTGCTCACTTCAGGAGCATGTATACTAAAATTGGAATGATACAGAGAAGATTAGCATGGCCCCTGTTCAAGGATGAAATGTCCTCTCAATCATCATCATTTATCTGAATTTCATGTATCCTTGAAAACCAGGTGGAGTTTGACTTCCTCAGTTGAGTCTTCTCTGACTACTGCTGTGGGTGAACGTTCCCTGTATCAGGAGCAGTCTGCTCGGAGTCCCCACAGCAGTTCTCCAAAGCCTGATTGACAGCGACACTACCTGCAGGAGAGTTTACCCACACCAAAACCATGGCCTCACTCTTGGAGAATCTGATCAGATCTTGAGCGGGGTTTAAGAATCTGTATTTTTAAAACACCTCCCAGGATAGTTCTAATAATCTGCCTCGTCCAGAAACCACCGTCCAGTCATTATTTGCATGACCCTTTTGACATTCACAGCCCTAGCTGCAAGAGGGGAGAAATGCATCTCACAAAGTAAAAGGGTTACAAAAAGGTGCATAGGATATAGAGCACAGGGGAGCTTAATTAGGATGGGCATCATGGAAAAGAGGCTTAAACATGGGTGAGGAGACAGTGGTGCCAATTGTGGGGAAGTAGTGGGGATAACCTCCAGCAATTTCTCTGCAGCCAAAAGTGACCTCAGGTGTCAAGAGGGCATAAGAGTTATATGACCATTATCTGTAAAGGAGTATGATCATAATACTTTTGTAGAGTTGTTGGGTGAATTAAGTAAGCAAAGTATACAAAGTCTATAATGCACCTAGCATAGTTCCCAAAATATGGAAGATACAGCAGTCCCTCTTTATTCATGGTTTCACTTTTTGTGGTTTCAGTTACCTGTGGTCAACTGCAGTCTAAAAATATTAAATAAAAAATTCCAGAAACAAACTATTTGTAAGTTTAAAATTGCATGCTGTCCTCAGTACCATGATGAAATATTGCTCCATGCCACCTGGGACATGAGCAATCCTTTTTTCCAGTGTATATATGCTCAGTGTGATACCTGCCCATCATGATATAGGAATAAACAGTGTATATAGGGTTAGTACAATCTGCAGCTTTAAGTATCCACTAGGGGTCTTTGAACTTATTCTTTGCCGACATTGGGGGACTACTGTACAGTGAATACAACTTGGAATGTCATTGTAACCCAGATTTAATTTTGTGCCTATAATACTTGCCTGTGGAAAGAAAATGGGACAAGTAATAACAAAATCACACATGGACAGAAGAAACAGTGATATTCTCATTTTGTTCATATGTTGATTTTTGCTGACTTCCATTAGTTCATTGTGCTTTCTTTTAGCTTTTTGAGCATATTTAAAACAGTTGTTTTAAAGTCTTTTTCTATAAGTCAAGTGTCTGTGATTCTTCAGAGATTATTTCTGCCAATTTATTTTCTTCCTTTGAACATGCTATGTTTTCCTGTTTCTCTGTATGCCTTGTAATTTTTGTTGAAAATTGGTTATTTGGAAAAACAGCTCTGTGGATCTATGGTCTATAGTCTCTTGCAGCTTTCATAAGCAGCCCTGCCACTTCTCACTTAAGTTCCAAGCAGGGTGAGACAGAGAACCATCCTTCATGGAGCTCCCAGATATGTTGGAACATTGCAATTCAGGTCTTCTCTGCTCTTCTGATTCAAAGAAGGGAATGGGGAACTGGATTTTCCCTCCTCCAGGCCCAGTGTACCATGCTAGGGAGGGTGTAGGAGAAGGGCAAGTGAATCACCATGAATTTGCCTCGTATTTTGAATGTAGCTTTTCCTTGATTAAATGTTTGCTTGGTTGCTGTAGACTTTTGACTGTTTTCAGAGCTCCTGTAAGGTTATTTTAGCCAGTTTCTGTTTGGTTTTTGATGTTTCCCTAAGGAAATGAGGGATGGACTATCCTAGTCCACCATTTTTATATCAGTCCTTCTTGGTCGTCCCTTTTAGTTATCTATCTTTCAGGATGTCACTACTATTTTTCAAAAAAATTTAGGATTACAGACATAATATTTTAAAGAATAATACAATTATTGAATTGATGGAATAAGAATGGACTTCAGAAACCATTTTGCCCAAATCTTTTTTTCTTTTTCTTTGGTGAGGAAGTGAAGGCTTCCTTCTGGAAAGGGAAAGAGACTTTTCTGAAGTCACACAATCGTGAGTGGCAGATGGGAGCTTCAAACCAAGATTTTCTAACTGAATGTCCAGTGGGATCAGCGTAAGAAATACATGTGACCCCGGAGAGTGTCTAGTAGGCAGGATTTAGCGATGCAGCCAGGATTTAAAGATGCTAGCACTGCTCTCATCCTGCGTGCCTTGTGCCCTTCCCCATCCTGCATACCCTTTTCCTCTTCTGGGACAGTAGCGATCATTTCCAGTTCTTCATGTTAATTAAAGCAGTGCTGACATGGCTGCTCAGACAGGAAGTGCTGCAGCTGTGTTTCTCTTCTCTTCTTACAGGTATTGCCTTTGGAAGTTCCCCAGCAACTGTCTGAGAGTGCTGCTGATATTAAGGAAGACAGAGTGGAGAATGATCCTGCACCATTATCTCAGGACATGCAGACTTTCATTAGGTGACTATTGTAGCTAATGGGCCCAAAGACTTTAAAGCTTCATAGAACCTGAGATAGAGATTGGACAGGTCCTTTTAGAAAGCTGTTCTGGTGATCTAAAAAGTTGATTTAAGAACATTTTTCACTGACGTTATTTCCCCCCAAAATTATATGTTCTATATCTTGCTTTTGCACTTACTTTATTATCCATAGTAGTATTAGTGAAAGTGGTGGCAGTAGTAGCAATAGCAGTAACGCTTCTTGGCTATGCAGTAGATGTTGTGAGGATCAGTAGTCGTGGGGAATCTTACAAAACTAAGGACCTGTTCTTCCAAAAAGTATAGATACAAATAAACATACAATTATGAGACTGCAAGAATTTTACAAGCCTCCTAAAATCTAGACCTCAGATTGAGACACCCCTGTGGACAGATGATACCGTTAGCTTATTTGCCATGCTGTTGTGGATAAGCCAGTTTGTCTGGTTTCTATTTTTGCACATGTTAAAATGGGAATAGACAGTGTATTCATAGTTGGAAAGAACAAGGTTAACAGCAGAGGACTAGGCCTGGTGTAGCATCAGCCTGGAGTGAGCAGGTGTAGGACACAGGAAAAAAGGAGAAACAGAACCTGAATATGAGGAGATCCTGCAAGAAGGCAGGTGACAGGCAACAGGTTGGCATGAGAGAGGCCCACCCTCAGGAATCAGCGGAGGATGGGGAGATTAGCAGATTCCAGTAGGCAGGGTATTTGAGAAGTAGATGATTTTTTAGTTTCTAGCTGAAAGACCAGTAGTCAGCACCACGTAGATTTGAATACCTGGCAGTTAGTCAATGAGTAGCAGGAAGTGAATCCCCAGGCTGGGAATCAGGGACAGAACTGCCATCCCTGGGGAGGTAACCCAGGGTAACAGTGCAAGAGGAAATGAAATGTAGCCAAGGCCTGGGAGAAATAGGCACCAAGAACCATCTAGCCACAAGAAATGGAACTCATATTGGGGCTGAGACATGGGACAAAGCAGGCCACCCATAGAAACCAGACAGACGAAAGACAGGCACCAGTGGTTTACAAAAGGATACAATTAGTCAGTATAGATATTAAAATGTCAGACCTCAATATTAATCAAGTAACCGCAAATTAAAACAAGATACCATATTTTGCTTATTAAACTAGTAGCAATTTTTTAAGCTAAAAGACCATTCATGTTAGTTACGGTAAGTTAGTTAGTAAGAAATGGGTACACACTCAATGCTGAGCACTTTGATGAGTGCAATTTTTCCTAATTTGGAAAAAAAGCCAAAAACTTGCACAGATTTTGGCTCAATGTTTTCACTCTGAGAAATTTATACAGACAAACGTTTAAGAATGTGTACATACATTTAGCTATAAGAATGCTAATTGCAGAGAAATCAGATGTCCAACAACAAGCAACTGGTTAATGAATTATACAATATCCATATATTGGCAGATAATAAGTATAGCTGATGATGTATAATTATATTTATTGGCATGGAAAGAAAAGAATCTGGTTACAAATGGGTACATTTTGTATGTTCCTGACACATAGTATACTCTTAATAAAAATGTGATTTATTGATATAGGAAGAAGAACATAGGCCAAAATGTCAATAATTATTACTTCTGGTTAGTGGATAATGGAAATTTTTTTCTTGTCTTTTCTTTTACCTATTTTCTTACTTTTCCACCAATGAGCAAGCATTATTCATATAACACAGAAAAAGTAAAAGTTACTTTTTAAAAGTACAGATTATTAACTGAATGCCACCTTTACCAGCAGTCTAGGGAATATTAACTAGCATGCCCTGATCTGCAAGTCAGGCTTAGATGACCTCCCCAAAGCCTAGGCTGCAAGACCACCAGGCCGGGAGGCAGGCATCGTGGGTCTGTGCTCCTCCCATCCTGCTCCCCTCTCCAGGCTCCACTACTCTATATAAAGCTAAGTCACTGTCAGACCAGTGGTCAGATCCCAAACGCCAGGCTTCATTTAGAGGAACCTTTCTCAAGCATCTTATATTTGCTAATTACATAAATACCAAATACTGAAAGCTCCACAAGGATAGAGTAGGTCTGTCTTGTCTGCTGTATTATCTTCAGTGCCTATAGCACAGTGTTTGGCACATAACAGAAGCTTGATAAAAAGTAGAGTAACTGATATAGTATAAATGTTTTTAAATAAGATGAAGAAAGAGGAAAGGAAATAAAACTAGATTCCATGAGTGAGTACCCTATATATGCCAGGCACTATTTTAGGAATTTTTCATGACATGAGAGTTAGTATAGACCAGTGGTCAAAGATGCAAGCTCTGATACTCAGGATGCCTCGGGTTGAATCTTGGTTCTACTGACTACCTCGGTGACTCTGAGAAAGCTGCTTAACTCTCTAAGCCTACATTTTCTCATAAGTAAAATGGAAACGTCATGCCCAGACTCCAAGACATGGCCTCCAATAAGCCATCCCTCCTGGTATTACTGCCCTGGTACAGTTCCCGCCCACCTTCCCACTCTGCCTGTGACCCAGTTGAATAAACAGAAGGAAACCAAATGTGATCTTCTGGGAATTCAGAACCTAGGCATTAAAAGGCTTGATAGACACTGCTTTTGTGCTTTTGGGGACCCTTAGCTGCCTTGTAAGAAGTCTATCCTGGAGACAACATGTGAAAAGGCCACGAGGAGAAGTAAAGCCCTGAGACCATGTGTAGAGAGGGACCCAGTCTTTCTAACATTTCCACTGAGCCCACGTGACTTCAGTCCTAACTGCATCTGATTGCACCACATAAGAGACCCCAAGAAAGGCCAGCAGAAGAACCCCAGCTGAGCCCCATCAACTCACAGAACTAGATGAGATCAAAAAATTGTTATTTTAAGTCATCAAATTTTGGAGTGGATTATAACACAAGAACAATAGCTTTTACTTTGTAGATAAAATACAATCATGCACATAAAGCACCTGCATCCATTAATTATTTGGTCTCTGCAAACAATTCTGCAAAGTGGGAATCGACTTTTCCATTTTCATGATGAGGAGTCTGAAATGGAAGGGAGAAGTAGAGGATGGGCATGGTGGCTCCTACTTGGAACCCAAGCACTTTTTGTTTCAGCTATGCAGGATGCTAAGGCAGGAGGATGACATAAGCCTGGGAGGTCCAGGCTTCAGTGAGCAATGCTTGCACCACTGCACTCCAGCCTGAGCGAGACTCTATCTCAAAAAAAAAAAGTGCTGGGGGAGGGTTAGAGACAGTATTATTCAAGGGACCAAGTCAATCTCACTCTGAAAACATATTTTCCTTACTTCATAGCCATCTCTCTAGAAAAAGAGAAGTAGCAACTTGCCTCAAAGTCTTAGGAACCCAAGTCTATTTTTCCACATCAAATCATTTTAGTAATAAATAACAAGAGGAATGAAGGCTATGTGAACTGAAGAGTGTGCTCTCAAGATGGAGCTGGTTGCTGTGGAGATGGCTGTGATATCTCAAGCTGATGATGACTTCAGCTGGGGAAATGAGCCGCAGGAGTGGATGCACCAGGAAGCACCGACGCTCTTTCTCCTAATGCAATATAATGAGGGAAGTTAAACTACAAATGAATGAAAATAGGGATGGAGTATTTTCTAAAGATAATCCTTCCCGGCATCTCCATAGCGCTCTAAAGAACACCATCAGCTGGCAGAATGAGAACAGCAGTAAGTGCCATTCAGTGTTAATTACATTTAAATGTAAATCTAAAGGCATCGGGCACAGACAAGTCATTTTTAATAACATTTCATCCTGGGCTACTAAAATTTTTATTTGTCATCATCTAATTGATTTGTGTCCATTTCAATTATTTGTTTTCTTTATGCTCATCACTTCCCTGGGCCAGTGGGAACAGGCAGCCAGAAACTTTCATGTCCTCCCTCCACTGTGTTCATTCTCATCAACACCTGCCATCCCGAATATCTGATGATGTACCTTTTCAAAGTAGTTCACCTCCTGCCCGCTCCCTGACCAGAGAAACTAGCTTTGTGTGATACTAAGCAATCCCTCAGCCCTTCTCAACCCAACTCAAAAATCATCCTAGGAAGGCTACCTGAAGGAACTTTTTTAGTATATTTCACCTAACTGGTGAACATGTCTATTTTGTCTTATTAGGTATCTACAAGCTCTTTAGGCAAAGGTGTGCTTACTGCCTTTTATCTCAGCTGTTTCTCATAATGTACCCATCTCCACAACACACACATTCTACAGCACTGCTGTCAACTCAGTGCTAGCTCCTCTCGTCAAAAGTTGCCCATCATGTATCCCATTCTTTCAAGTCTCCTACAAGGGGACAAGGGTGATAATGGATTAATTAATTAATTAATTAATTAATAAAATAAAACACTGCTAATGTGTTAGTTTTCTCATTCATGACCCTGGCCAGATAACAATATACTGTAAATTAAATAAAAATGCACATATTGGCCAAGGGGGGGGTGGATCACCTGAAGTCAGGAGTTCGAGACCAGCCTGGCCAATGTGGCAAAACCCTGTCTGTACTAAAAATACAAAAATTAGCCAGACGTGGTTGCAGGCGCCTGTAATCCCAGCTACTCAGGAGGCTGAGTATCACTTCAACCTGGAGGCTGAGGCAGGAGAATCGCTTAAACCTGGTGGGGGGCGAAGGTTGCAGTAAGCCGAGATCACACCACTTCACTCCAGCCTGGAAGAAGAAGTGAAACTCAGTCAAAAAAAAAATAAAAGTGTATATCTCCTTAAGACAAAAACTGAGTTAATGGAGAAAGTAAGGAACAATATATCCAACTAGAAGGGTAGATAATTTGAAAGAGGGACAGTTTTCCGGACCCTTAAATCATATTAGGAAATCAGTTGCCTATTTTGCCCAGGCCTTTGAATACCAGGTTTGAAATAACTTTGTTTTGTAGATCTGATGGTGGTGAATGTTGTAATTGGGTTCTCTAGGACTCCCAATCCACCGTCCATAAAATGAAAGGCAGATGGGAGATGTTATTCAGTTGACATGGGGCTTCGGGACAAGTACAGGGTAGAGGCAGCAGCAGAGGCAGAAGGGAGGAAAGGTTTCCCTCCCATATTCGAGTGTGCTTACATTTTCCCCCTAACACTCCCCCAGACCATCCTTCATTCGCAGACAACGTGCTCATGCCTTTGAATGCCTCCATCTCTATGCATGCTGCTTTTTCCACAGCAATATGAATCAGAACAGACATGGCTTCCAAAGAGCCAAAGGGAATGGCATTCACCCATCACTGCAGGGACAGGCACTGGAGGCTCCAGCAGTTGACAATATGTTTGTAATAGATCACTGGGCAATTTTCCAGTCTGATACTTCCACTCTGCCTGTGTCCTCCAAAGCACAAGGTATCAGGAAAGTTGGCAGTCTAGTGTGACAAAGGCTTTGAAACACAACCCCCATTACACACCACACGCTGGAAAGCATCCAAGCTGCAGTACCCCGTTGAATTCATTTGCAAGTCTCCGAGTCCCAGGTTAATTGTACCAAACAATGGCCCTGACCCATCAGCACAAAAAGACAACTGGCAGGCTTGGAAGCGTCTGTTCATTTAACTCACCCCTCTAAGTGTCAAGGTACTTACACAGGCATGTGCGCAGGTGGTGAGCACAGGAATACATACGGCTGATGCATATTAACACATATGTGTACCTTTATAGATAGCTACCTGCACATGTACACATATATTCACACACACACACACACACGCACACACGCACACACGAACCAAACTAAATAAATCATCCATCAGACTGGCTCTTAAGTCAAGCCGACTGGACTTGGCCTTAGTGTGCTCCCAGAGCCAGAGCGCAGCTCTGCAATGCTCTGAGAAGGAAACACATTCTAGCCACTGATAGTTACCTGAGCCTAAATTCCATTCCCAAGTACAGCCTCACCACTTAGCTTTGAAAGTCAGCAAGTTCATGTCCCAGCCATGAAACAAAGGTTTTTCACAGCTGCCTAACGGGGCACACGCCTGACCTGTCCGTGAGGCTGTGGCCCCTCCTACCCCACTTCAGGGAGAGGCCAGAGGTCCCACCCTAGCTCCCTCTGCTCTGCAGCTCTGCTTCCTGTCCCTTAGCTCTCCCATCCCCTGACTCTCATTGGTTACTTGGCTAATGAGCATCTGTCCACTCTTGCATCCCCTCCTGTTATTCCAGGTATAGGTCCAGCTGGCAAAGCTGCCATACACGAACTTGGTGAGGCTGCCAAATGCCTATTCACACACACCTGAAGGCTTCTGGCTGTGCCACCACCACACATAAACTGTGCCACACATAAACTAGTGTAGCAGGAGAGCGAGGAGCTTAAGAACAAGGACGTTAGGGAGAAACTGATGTGGATTTGAATTGCCACTATTTAGCTATGTGTCCTTAGACATGCTTTCTCTGACCTTCAGTTTCCTCAGCTATAAAATGTGGATGAATAGGCCGGGCGCGGTGGCTCAGGCCTGTAATCCCAGCACTTTGGGAGGCCGAGACGGGCGGATCACGAGGTCAGGAGATCGAGACCATCCTGGCTAACACGGTGAAACCCCGTCTCTACTAAAAATACAAAAAAAAAAAACTAGCCGGGCGAGGTGGCGGGCGCCTGTAGTCCCAGCTACTCGGGAGGCTGAGGCAGGAGAATGGCGTAAACCCGGGAGGCGGAGCTTGCAGTGAGCTGAGATCCGGCCACTGCACTCCAGTCCGGGCGACAGAGCGAGACTCCGCCTCAAAAAAAAAAAAAAAAAAAAAAAAAATGTGGATGAATAAAACCTACCTTCAGCTTCCTCAACTTCCTCAATAACCCTTATAAGGTTATTGTGAAGCTTAAGTATGTCATGAGCTTAGCCCTGTTCCAGGTATTAAGGGGTTAATAAGTGTTAAACATCACCACTAACATCTTCATCATTGTTGTTCTCATCATCACTTCATGCTCTTCAGCAGGAGAAAGTACTGTGTCCTCATCATGACCCTTGTTGGCGCCTACCACTTGTTCATTTTTGTCCTGCAACCTCAGCTCTCCCAAGTAGGGACACAAAAGTTAAGAACTTTTTTTGCAAAGTTTTCTTTCTTTCTTGCTTTTCTTTTCTTCTTTTCTTTCCTTTCTTTCCTTTCTTCTTTCGTCTTTCTTTCTTTCTTTCTTTTTTTTTTTCTTGCGTGATTTCTTCTTTTTTTTTTTTTTCTTGGGATTCTATCGTCTCGATGCTTCTTCTTTCTTTACTTTTCTTTCTTCTTTCTTCTTTCTTTCTTTCTTCTTTCTTCCTTCATACCTTCCTTACTCCTGCCTTCCTTCCTTCCTCTTCCTTCCTTTTCTTTTTTTCTTCTTTCTTTTTTCTTTTCTCTCTCTTTCTTTCTCTTCCGTCCTCCTTCCTTCCTTCCTTCCTTCCTTCCTTCCTTCCTTCCTTCTTTCCTTCCTTTTTCTTTCTTTCTTTTTTTCTTTTTGCTTTGCTTTGTTGGTTTAGGGGAAAGAGAATGAAAGTTTAGTAAGAAGAGCTACACTCCGGGTACTTTATTATAGAGTTAAAAGCTTGGAAATGTCCCCACAAAGCCTAGATTGCCTCTGCATGTGTAACTTCGCGAGAAAGGGTTGTCTGGGTGAGAAGATGGTGCATTCATCTCTGAGGGGAGAAGGAGTTCAACTCTCGTGTATGTTGGAAGTGGGGGGAGCAGCAAAGTTCATTGCAAAGAAGGAGGACCCAGCCCCAAGCCTGGTCAGGAAGGTGGAAGGTAGAGTTGTAAGGACCCCAGCATCGCCGTCAGAATGTTAATTCTGTGTTAACATGCAGCCTGTCTAGGGGCCCCAGGACACATGTTAACCCACAGAGGGGGATCTGGCTCCAGGTGAGAAGAAGGATGAGATGGGAGAAAACAATTTCCCTTCTTAGAAGATGAATTTATCTCTTCAGACACAGCGTCTGGCACAGAGAATGCTGCCCAAGAGAATAATAATATTGGATTTATTGTGCAATTATGATGTGCCAAGCGTTTTTCTAAATACATGCATTAACTTAATCCTCACAATGGTTCTGTGAGACAAAGACTTACTATTACCATTCTATAGATGAGGAAACTAAATACAGTGAAGTTATTTCTAGCACAAAGTCCCACAACTAGCAAACGGCAGTGCTAGGATTTGGGCCCTGGAGTCTGGCTCAGGGGCCTTCACTAAAAACCGTCATGGAACCAGGTGCAGTGGCTCACGCCTGCATTCCCAGCACTTTGGGAGGCCGAGGCGGAGGATCACAAAGTCAGGAGTTCGAGACCAGCCTGGCCAACACAGTGAAACCCTGTCTCTACCAAAAATACAAAAATTAGCTGGGCGTGGTGGCGCATACCTGTAATCCCAGCTACTCAGGAGGCTGAGGCAGGAGTATTGCTTGAACCCAGGAGGCACAGGTTGCAGTGAGCTGAGATCATGCCACTGCACTTCAGCCTGGGCAACAGAGTGAGACTCCATCTCACGGGGGGAAAACAAAACAAAACAACAAAAAAACACGCCCCATCATGGAAGCAAGCTGCTGCAGAAAAATAGCTAGGAATACTCAACAGTAGGCCCAGGCAACACCAGTTGGTGTGGGGCTGACTTTCTGGGCAGAAGCAATAGCACCTTCTCAACCATAGTGACCAAGTGACCACATGCAGCATGGGTAACTGAAACAGTTTGTGGAATCTAAGAGAACATTTTCCCTCACCCTCACCTAGAAGGGCAGACCTGAATTTCCATTAGCCTGACATTAGCAACCAGCTGAGGGTGAGAGGAGGAAGGCATCCTGAATAGGAAGTAACAGGGCAATCTGATTATGCCCTGGATGTGCCCCCAGGCAGGTTTGAGCTGGCACAGGGGCCCTAAACTATTGCCTGTCTGCAGTTAATTCTGGTCCAACACCTATTTTTGTAAATAAAAGTGGGACACAGCTATGCCCATTTAGTCACACATTCTCTGTGCCTGCTTTTGCACTCACTACTATGTTGAAGCTGAATAATTGGGACAGAGTCTGTGTGGTCTGCAAAGCCTAAAATACCTACAAACTGGCCCTTTACAGAAAAAAAAAAAAAAGAAAGAAAGAAAGAAAAAGAAAACGCTGACTTCTAGTTCAAAGAAATACTTGCTCTTTAACATTTTATCATTCAACCTTCCCAGGCCAGGGCATTATTTTTTTATTTTCCTTGTTTTGCAGATGGAAAAATCTGGGGCCATGAGAAGTTAGGCAATTTATTCAAAGTTTTATATGTCAAAGTTCTGTGCATCAGATTCAGGGCCCAGATTTCTTGACTCCAAAGGCCATTTTCCTTCAACGTCATCATTTCACAAGAGGTTTTTTCCCTGTATGTAGACAGCATAGAAGCCTCTATTTCTCCTCCAAACTTACAAAGTCCCAAGGAACAGGAAAGGTAGTAAGTTATATATGCATGCATCCAGATACATAGTTCTGTCTTTCACGTTCTATTTCCAAAAACTCCAAAAACACTGGGCCAGGCCATGGTGGCTCACACCTATAATCCCAGCACTTTGGGAGGCCAAGGTGGGTGGATCACTTGAGGTCAGGAGTTTGAGACCAGCCTGGTTAACATGGTGAAACCTCATCTCTACTAAAAATACAAAAATTAGCCAGGTGCAGTGGTGGGGACCTATACTCCCAGCTACTTGGGAGGCCGAGGCAGGAGAATTGCTTGAACCCAGGAGACAGAAGTTGCAGCGAGCTACGGTCATGCCACTGTACCCCAGCCTGGGTGACAGTGAGCTTCTGTCTGAAAAGAAAAGAAAGACTCTAAATGTCATTTATGCCAAATTACCTGTACTTCACATGTATACATGTATATATGAAGACCTCAGGCTTCTAACTTCAAATTCGTGACTGTTTTTGAACCTAGAGAAGAGTTGAGATCACAAAGCAATCAACTGGCCCACAATCTACAGAATGACAGTATCTGCGGGGAAGGAGGAAATTCAGGCACATGTTCACCTTAGGGTAGACACATGGTAAGAAGAATTCTGCTGCAATAGCTGGCAAATTGGTGAGGGCTGAATGCTGGCTGGTGACACAGTGTGATCCCTGGGGCCTACAGAAATTAGAGGAGTCTGCACTCTCTTGCAATCTTGTTCCGCATGAACCCTATCAGGCACTCACAGAATTGATCAGATGAGTCCTAAGAAGCGTCTATTGTGTGCAGACCTCGGTGAGAGGAGGAGTAGCCACAGAGAGCGGCAAGATAGTTCCCTAGATCTTTTTCCTTTATCTCTCCTACAGAACAAAAGTCTTAATCTGTGGGGAGAAGCACAAGTACTTCTGGCCTTGGGGCATGAATGAATACTCATTTCAGCCTGGAAAAGGAAACAAGGAAGAAAATTCTACTCCTAGGGGAGAATTTTTACAGACATTACCTTAGTAAAATGATCAACTTAGTAAAATGATACACTAGCTGTATATGTATTGCCATCAAGTACCCCTAATATACTGAGAAGAGCACTTCACATTTGTGGCAACCTTCCAATAATGCATAATCTCAGTTTAATCACAAGGAAATGCCAGACAAACCCAATTGAGGGACATTCTAAACAGTCACTGACCAGTAACCTTTAAGAGTGTCAAAGTCATGGAAAAAAAGGTAAGCCTGAGCTACTGTCATAGATTGGAGCAGACTATAAGACATGATAATTAAATGCAGTGTAGAGTCCTAAATAGGACCCTAGAACGGAGAAAAGGACATTAAATACATTCTGTGCTTTATTTAATAGTACTACACTAAGGTTAGTTTTATAGATGTTACAAATATTTAAGATATTAACATTAGGGGAAACTGGGTAAAGGGTATATGAGAACTTTCCATACTATATTTTGCAATTCTATTGTAAATCTAAAATATTATTTTCAATTAAAACATAACTATCAAAAAAGTATACATGAGTTGAATTTTACTTTATCACTGATTGCCATTAGAATACCAGAAACCTGTTATTTAATTCTGATTGCTCTTTAAGGTACTGACTATAACGTGTTAGTTTTCCACATCTCTACTCTATCATTCTGGCAATTATGTCATTATCTGTAAACAAACACATAATTTTACTAATACAACATGTTTGAAAGAGTCTTGCATTGGTATTTTTCAAATAAATGATATCTTTTGCAAACTTGAGTCTCTTCTAATGTATACATTTTATGAATTTAATTATTTCTTATCAGATCACATGAGTTAATGAGTAGCTACCAAACTGAACATACTATGCATGCTCACCCTTCAGTATGAAGGTGTGAATCACCTTTGTCTTTGCTATTTCTTCTGTTGAAATGTTCTTGCCCCATTCTCTATCGGTTCTCATTATTCAAGATGCAGCTCAAATGGTTTACTTTTTTCATTTTGTACATTCAGAGTGTGATGTCTTTAACAGCTGTAATTTTCAGACTATTGAAAAGCTGGTGCATCATAGGCATTTTCTCTGAGGACTGACATTTGACAAAAACATCCAGTTTAACCATATTGGTACACACTTTAACATCAACCCTTCTTTATCAATTTCACATTCCATTCGCTCTTGCAATGTATATAGTGCTTTAAAGCATGTCTATCTTTATTGGCTGTGAGATCTTTAGTAGTCTCCTCATCTTTGTGTATCCTCAATGCATTTAGCAGTGTCTTTGACCTAACCCTTGCTTGAAGGGTCCACAGAGGCTGAGTGACAGAGCTGGAAATTGAATACCCATTTTTACGAGAGTGCATAGTACGTTCCTATGACTGTAAATCCCATACTGTTTATACTGTGTCTCTCCTCTATCTTGTACCAGTTAGGATGTGTTTTACTCCAAGGTCAACAGTGGCTTTGACAATGAAGAACTGTGTGTCTAACATCACAATAATTCTGGATATGGACAATACCAGGTTTATTGTTGAACATCAACATATCATCAAGAACCCAGGCTCATGTCTCTCTCATCTCTTTCTCATCTCTGCCATCCTCAATGTGTTGGCTTTCTTTTTTTTTTTTTTTTTTTTTTTTTTTTTTTTTGAGACAGAGTCCTGCTCTGTCACCCAGGCTGGAGTGCAGTGGCACTATCTCAGCTCACTACACCCTCTACCTCTTGGGTTTGAGCTATTCTCATAACTCAGCCTTCTGAGTAGCTGGGATTACAGGTGTGCACCACCACTCTGGCTAAATTTCTTTTTTTTTTAAGTAGAGACAGGGTTTCTCCATGTTGGCCAGGCTGGTCTCGAACTCCTGGCCCACTTCAGCCTCCCAAAGTGCTAGGATTACAGGTGTGAGCCAGCACACCCAGCCTGGCTTTTTGTCCTTAGGTTTATTGCCGAATAGTTGCAAAATGGATCCAAAGTACCACAGTTATCCATAATAGCATCTTGCACAGAAACAAAAGGTACACAAAACAGAATCTTTGCAACTCATGAGACTTTCCTTTATGTTTCATTGTCCAGAAGGGGTCACATACACAACCCTAGACCAATCACTGGAAATAAGAAATGAAATGTCTGTAATTAACTTAGTTCAGTCACAGTTCCTTCCCTGGAGCTGGGGTAGAGACCTACATTCCCAGAGCATGTTTTCTCTGTGTTATACCTGAGCAAACTTGGGATTCTATTAGCAAAAAGGAGGAGAGAATGACTTTTGGAAAGGCAACTAACATCTGCCACATGTGCGATCCTAAATTATTCTTTATTTTTTACATATTTATATTGTCCATTTATATTAATTACTATCGTGATAGCAGGAGTCAAGTCTTAGACTTTCTTTGAATTCTCCACAGAGCTTGGTTCAGAGATGAGCACAAGAAACATTTGTTGATTGGTTGGAGAAAAAAAAAATCACAGTCTAAAGTCAAAGAGTTGAAGACCCTGTCATTCACATTGCCTCCCTATTTCCATGCCAGCCTTAGATGGGTCCCTTTGGTGCACTTGCAGAGGATGCCAAGTTGGAAGAAGGGCACCAGGAATTGTGTGTGGCAATATTCAGTTCATTGGCTGGGCATGCACATGTGCCAAATTATACACCAGGCAGGCATTGGGACACCTGTTTTGACAAAGCATGTCTATTATGGGATTTGTATAGCTACTAATGCCAGCAGCAGAGTTCTCCACATTCATCATGCTGTGTCTCATCTCCATATTTTTGCTCATGTGACCCCCTTTTCCTGGAATACTTTTCCCTCTCCCACCACTCTTTCACCTGGTTAAACCTGCTTATAATTTAAAACCCTCCTAAAGAGTCTTTCTTCTCAGATTCTTCCCAGCTGGCTGGGTTTAGGGCTTCCTCTTCTGCGGTTCTGGGTGCGTATCCTAATGATTATACTTAATAATATTATATTTCATATATGAGGAGACTTTAATAAGTTCATGGAAAATGTAATTACAAGATAAAAATAATGAATATACATTTTATTTCTCAGCATAAACTCCACCAAGGTTAAGACATTTTGTAAGCAATGAGACCAGCCATTTAGTTCATCCCTAAAGAAGTGAGGGTCCTAGACATTTAACCACATCAATGAAGGCTTTTTTACATTATTAACTGAAGAAAAATAAATGCTCTTTAAATATTATTTAAGATTAGGAAATAATAGAAAGTCAGAAAAATCCAAATCAGAACTGTAAGGTGAATGCCTAATGATTTTCTATCAAAAATCCCATAAAATTGCTCATGTTTGATGAGAAGAATGCGCGGGAGCATTATCATGGTGGAGAAAGACTCTGGTGAGGCTTTGCTGGGCATTTTTCTTTTTTAAATTTATTTTATTTTATTTTATTTTGAGACAGGATCTCATTCTATCGCTAAGGCTAGAGTGCAGTGGCATGATCTCAGCTCACTACAGCCTCAATCTCCCAGGTTCAAGCGATCCTTCTGCTTCAGTCTCCCAAGTAGCTGGGACTACAGGCATGCACCACCACTCAGACTAACATTTTTCTGCTAAAGCTTTGGATAACTTTGTCAAAACACTCTCATAATAATTAGATGTTATGGTTCTTTGGCCCTCCAGAAACTCAAAAAGCAAAATGTATTGAGTAACCCAAAAATCTATTGCCATGACCTTCTCTGTTGACCTGAGAGCTTTTGTTTTGACTGGACAACTTCTGCATGTTGGTTAGCCATTGCTGTGAGTGTGCTTTGCCTTCAGGATCATAGGAGTAAAGCCACGTTTCATCTACTATTACAATTCTTGGGAGAAATGCTCCAGGGTCTTGATCCCACTTATTAAAAATTTCCATTGAAACCTCTGCTCTTGTCTGCCACTGATCTGGGCACAGTGATTTTGGTACACATCAGATGGCCAGTTTGCTCACCTTTAATTTTTCAGTTAGAATTGTGTGAGCAGAACCAGTTGAGATGTCTATGGTGTTGGCTGTTGCTTGTGCTGTTAATCATTGGTTGCCTTCCATTAAGGCACAAACAAGGTGACTTTTTTCCTCAAAAATTGATTTGAATGATCTGCCACCACAGGCTTCATCTTCAACAGCATCTTATTCCCTCTTAAAATGAGTTATCCATTTGTAAACTGATGATTTCTTTAGGGCATCAGCCTCATAAACTTTTCATGAAGCCTTAATGATTTCACCATTCTTCCACCTAAGCTTCAACATAAATTTAATGTTTATTCTTGCTTCAATTTTAGCAGAATTCATATTGCTCTGGTAAGGGCTGTTTTCAAACTGAGTCTTATGCCTCTTAGTCTCTCCCCTCAAACTAGATTCCCTTCAGACATGTTATAAAAAGTTAGCATGAGTTTATTTTGGTGCAAAAAAATTTTTGAAATCCATGTACAGTTTTTTCATAATATGCATTTTCCATGAACTTTTTGAAGGCCCTTCCTATATATATGATAGTATTTGCTATTTGAGTGCTTATTTTCTTTTAGGCCTATGATAAGTGTTTTAAATATGTTATCTCAATCAGAAAAGCCCTATGATACATTACTGGGCTTAATTCCCACTGGGGAGCAAAATTAAATAAAGATAGAATTAAAGGTATAGTTACAAGCTCTGAAAAGTGCTTTGAAGGGAAACATACAGGGCCATGAAAACATCTAAGAGGGAAAGCAGACCTAGTCCACTATGAGGAAGCAACATTTAAATTGAGAGTGATAGACTGAATGAACATCCTCTGGGTAAGGGGAGAGGGAGTGAAGGCTCCAAGCACAAGGCAGAGCATCTGTGAGGCCCTGTGATGGGAGGGGGTGTAACAGAAAGAAGGAGAAACAGAAGGTCAGTGAGAGAACAGCAGAGAGAGTGATGGGAGCATGGTCAAGATGAAGCTGGGGTGGTGGGCAGAGATGTTCGCATGAGCCCTCACAGGCCACATAAAGGGTATTGTATTTTTTTGTCTAAGAGCCACTGTAAGACGCTGAAGGGTTTTAAGGTATCTTAGGGTGCATGTGAGTGAGGCTTGGGGCAGGAATCACATAATCAGGTTTCTGTTTTGAAAAAAATCATTTGGACTACAGGGTAAAGACTTCATAGAAGATGAGTGAGAAGGGCCTTGGAGAGAAGAATTAACAGCCAATTTCAGTGGTCCAGGAAGGAGAGGGTGGTGGTTTAGAGTAGGGAAGTGGTCATGAAGATGGAGCAGGATAGATGGACTCAGACTATATTCATTTTCTATTGCTGCCATAACAAATTAACACAAACTTAGTAACCCAAATCAACATGCATTTATTATCTCACAGTCCTGGCACAGAATGGCTCAGTTGGGTTCTCTGTTCAGGGTCTCACAAAGCTGAAGACAAGGTGTTGGCCAGCCTGGGCTCTTTTCCAGAGACTCTGAGGAAGACTCTGCTTCCTGACTCATTCAGGTTGTTGGCGGGATTCAGTTTCTTGAGGTTGTGTGACTGTAGTATTCATTTCCTCGACACATAACCTCTTTACCTTAAAGCCAATGATGGTGCATTAAATCCTTCTCTTTTCTTAGAATCTTAACTTTCTCTTCTGCTGCAGCTCTCTGGTTTCCTTTTTTTGTCTTCGTCTTCCGCTATTAAGGGCTCATTGATTACATTGGGAATACTTGGATAACACTGGATAATCTCTCTACCTTAAAGTCAGCGGATCACTAACTAATATCTTCAATATCCCTTTTGACATGTAATATAACAATGGGCATGACTTCAGAAGGCAAAGGCCATGGGGACAAAAATTGTGCCTATCATACAAGCTTCATTAAGGAGATCAAATCAACAGTTCTTAGAAATGGGATGAAGGGACGGTAATTATACTCTAATTCCTTGAATTCCAGATGCAAGTGAAGAGAAGTTAAAGCCCAATATCAGGTAATAGCCTACTGCTATTTATCAGCTATTCTCATCAGATATTTTGCAAGCCTAGTACATCACGGTGACTAATAAGCACTGAGTTAGAGGAGGACTGGCCTGAGCTCTAGTCCCGGCTTCACTGGCACTTAAGCAAATAAGACCATCTCTTAGAACCTTGGTTTTCCAGTTCCTAAAAGGACGAAATTGAACCAGATAGTTTCTTTCACCTGCAAGTTTCTAACACTGAGTTAATCATATTCATTTGTCTTTTCTTACTGCTACTTGATCAGGAACAGGCCAGGTGTGAGGAGGAGGGACTAGAGAACTGCTGGCAAATGCTGAATTCATCATGTCTTTTCCTAGAGTTAATGCCAACAGATGTTTCTGACTCATAATAAAAGGTTAAATATTTTAATAAAACAGACACATGTTGAAGGTGATTTGGGTTTCTATTAAACTCCCCGATACCCACAATTTTTCCTCACATGCAAATGAACTGGAAGCTTATTAACGAGATGAGAGGCTGGAGCCTAATTAGCAACAGGACTGGGGAAGCTTATATTGGCTGATTCAGCAAACTAACTGGATAATTGCTGTAGCTGGACTTTGGCAGCTTCTAGAAAACCTTATTAATGGAACTCTCAGAAATTGCCTTGATTATGGCCTCTCAACCTAGGGGCTTAATCCAGGCCATAGACGTTTTATAGTTTTTCTGCACAGGGAATCACTCTATTCCATCATCGTTAGTGGGCAGGCAGAATACAAACCATCTCTTGCTAGGTCAAAGCTTTATCAACTTGGAGACCCAAGGGAGCTTGTGTGCCAACTGCTGACCCAGTCTTTTCCTAAGCCCAATCTTTATTTATTCCTTGGCTTGGAGAGATACACCTGATGGTACTTTTCACATTCATTGCCTATTTAATTACAGGAGGTCTAGTATTTTAGATGTTAATTTTTAATTTAACAAACACAAGGCATTTATCATGCCAGATACAGTTGCAAGTAATGTATACTTATGAAAACTCATTTAATCCTCCCAACAATCCTATGAGGTAGATGTCAGTATCCTCAATTTATGGATGAAGACATTGAGGCACTAAGTAACTTACCTGACATCACAAGTCAGTAAGGAGCAGAGCCAATATTTAAACTCAAGAAGTTGGTGGAGTGCAATGGCTCATGCCTGTAATCCCAGCACTTTGGTAGGCCAAGGTAGGAGGATCACTTGAGACTAGGAGTTTGAGACCAGCCTGGGCAACATAGCAAGACCTCCTCCTCATTTTTTAAAATAAAATATCTTTAAAAATAAACTCAAGAAGTTTGGCTCCTGAATTCACACTCTCAGTCACATCATTATGATGCGTCTGTAGCTTGACATGATAAGAGTCGAGGAAAAACTGGATAAGGCAAAACAGTAGGCTCCCAAACTAAGGCTGGTTATCTAAAATAGTAGTTGTAAAAACGGAACATTAACTTTGTTTTGTTAGAAATATTTTATGCTGTTTGGTTTTTCCCAGCTGTTGTTGTTTTGTTGTTGAATAATCATTCCTTCTCTATGTTAACAACTTAAAACCTATGTGGCCAAATTGCCTTCAAACTGAAATTACTTTGCCTGGCTTTTGAAGTTCCTTGTTAACTGGCTCCAGCTTATTGGTCCTGTCTTAGTTGTGTTACCTGAACAGTTCCTTTAAGTCACTGCTCCAGAGAATCAAAAAGGAAGGCCAAGGTTCTCATCCTATTCAGGATCTTTGTCCTACACTACTTACTTCAACTTTTACTTCACCCTGAAATCTTCGACTCAATCATCCTGCTTTCCACTGAGCTTCTTTTATTGATTTTCAACTCAATTCTGTATATGACTGAGCTGAAGTCTGGAAGTATGGAATAAAAGGAAAATCACAACATAGTTCTTGCTCTTAAGAAACTTACAGTCTAATGGAGGAAATAGATCCCTGACTTTTAAAAAGTCAATATAATATAATGTATGGAGATGGATGTAAACTTGCAGTTCTCTGAAAGATTAGAGAAGAAAATAATTTTTGGAGAAAATGATCCCTGAGCTAAGTCTTGAAAGATAAGTGTTAGCCAGGTAAAGAGATGTGCGTAAATAAACATGGGGGTCGGTGCCATCAGAGAATGGAACAGCCTGGTGTGTGGGGGGAACCACAAGGGTGAGAGTGAAATGTGTAAGGCAGGGAATTGTGAACTGAGTCTGGAGAGATGGCAGGCCTGTGTCATGCAGGACCTCCCATGTCCTGATAAGGGACTTGGGCTTATTCCTCTTGAAAGGAACTGAGCATGGTTATGAGTAGGTCAAATTTAGATTCTAAAGAGAGTAGTCCCACTGCAATGGGAAGAACGGATTTAATAAGTCAAGACTGGAGATAGGAAGACCACCTGAGCTGTTTCTGCAGAGGAACTGCTTGCAAATAGCACCTGGTTTGCAGCCCCATCCCTTTGGATGACACCATTCCACTAAAATAGCTACAAGCTCACCAAAATCAAAGCCCGATGAACCACACAATGATGGGGTTTTTGAGGAATCTTTATCGATGAAAAGTAAAAGGAGTTGGATGGAGAAATACCTACACAAACTTCGCTTCATGTAAAAGGCAGCCCCTGAGAAAAGAGACGGAGATGCTTTATCTCTCTGAGTCAGGGGCTTCACTTGAGTGTTGAAGTACTCTTCATGGTTTTCCTGTTTTTTCTTCTTTTTGGAGCCAGACTCCTTGGAAGAGTTGTATTCATATGCTGTTTTCTTTCTTCAACTCCCCATTCTTCAAACCATCATAACATGGCCTCTGCCTTCCCTGCTCTGCCCAAACTATTCTTGTCAAGGTCACTAGTGACATCATCCCTGTTACCAAATCTCCTCTGTTCTCATCTTACTTAAACTCTTAGCAACATTTGACCCAGTCAAAAACACCCTCATGATAAAGCCTGAGTGAAATAACATTTTTTATGAACTTGGTTTCCAAATGTATCGCTTTAGCCCAGATATCTCTGAGCTTCAGCCTCACATTTCCAACTCTCTTTTCAACATCTCTACTTGAAGATCTCTTACATGTTTTAAATATTACATGCCCAAAATGGAACTCTTGATGTACTGCCTTCTACCCCCAACATGCACATGCCTGCTGAGTTCTGGAACACGCTGCTGAATACTCCCCTGGGGATGTCTGTGCACTACTCAGCATCTGCATGTTGGGGGCCACCTCAGGCCAGAGAAAGAATTCCCCAAAAGGATGAGGGGAGATGATTCCTGGTGCTCACACGGGGCTGGAAATTGTGTCTGTTCCCACCAGACAGAGTGGAAAACCTCATAACTCACAGGGCAATGAGCAGAGTACTGAAAGGGCTTTGTCTCGATAGTGGGGAAAGTTAATGTTACACAAAAATTCTAGGCTTTTGTACTGAGGAACCAAATAATAGATGAAGTGAAACAGCTTAAAATCAAAACCTGAAAAAACCACTCTTTCCAAGTAACTTACACAGCATCCCAAGACAATGCTCAAGAAAAATTATAGAAATTAAAAAATATCCAGCCCCTAACAAAGTAAAAATCACATCTGACATCCAAAAAAAAAAAAAAAAAATCACAGGCATGCAAAGAAGCAGAAAAACACTACCTGCAATGAGGAGGAAAATCAACCTACGAATACTGACCCCAAAGGTGACAGAATTAGTAGATAAAAACATTAAAAAATATAATTATAACTGTACTTCATATGTTCAAAAACCTAGAGAAAAAATTAAACATGTTAAGTAGAGATGGAAATATATCTATACATATATATCTCTATACTATATATATATATATCTGTATCTATAGATCTCGATAGATATCTATATATAGCTATCTTTCACTCTCTTTATACATATATAGACAGGTTGTATATATATATCTATATATTACTTATCGACGTGAAAACGTGGTTGAGATGTAAAATACACTAGATGGGATTAACGGCAGATTAGACACTGCAGAATAAAAGAATAACCAGCTCGAAAACATAGAGATAAAAACTATCTAAAATGAAACACCAAGAGAAAAAAACGTGTTAAAAGAATAAGAAGAGAGCTGTGGGACAATTTCAAGCATCTTAATATGCAGGAAATTGGAGTCTGAAAGACAGTAGAGCAGGGAACAGTAAAAAGAAAAAAAAAATAAAACAGTGGCTAAAATTTCTCCAAATTTGGTGAAAATCATGAACCTGGAGATCTATAGAATGGAATATTACAGATATAAAAAGTAATGAACTATAGATCCATGTAGTAATATAAAAGAATCTCAACATAATCGTGCTGAGTGAAAGAAGTCCAACCACCCCCATCAAGAAAAGAGAGACAGCCTGGTGCAGTGACTCACATGTGTAATCTCAACACTTTAGGAGACCAAGATGGGAAGATTTCTTGAGCCCAGGAATTCAAGACCAGCCTGGGAAACATAGTAAGACACTGTCTCTACTTAAAAAAAGAAAAAAAGAAAAAGTAGCAGAGTGCGGTGTCGCGCACCCGTAGTTCTAGCTGTTGGTGGGGGTTGGTAGGGGAACTGAGGTGGGAGGACTGCTTGAGCCCAGGAGGTCAAGGTTGCAGTGAGCCATGACTGTGCCACTGCACTGCAGCATGGGAGACAGAGCGATATCCTGTATCAAAAGAGAGAGAGAGAGAGAGAGAGAGAGAGAGAGAAAATATACTGTATGATTACACTTCTATAAAATTCTAGAAAATTACAACCTAATCTAAAATGACAGAAAGCAGAGTGGTAGTTGCCTAGGGAATCCAGGATGGGTGTGGAGGATAGGAGCAAGGGATTATTCAGGGAGATGGGGAAACTTTTGAGGATGATGATATGTTCATCATCTTGACCATTGATAGTGATGGTTTCACAGGTGTATATAAATTATGAAACTTAGAATATCACATGTTTGAAATAGTGTAATTTATTGTGTGTCAATTATAACACAAAGCTATTTTAAGAAATTAATTGACCACCACTGGAGAAATCTTATAAACCACTAATTATTTTTAAAATTAATAAACGAAGATAAATAAATGGAAGTAAAATCAATACTTTGTCCTCCTTTCCTTTATGAGCTGTTCTATTGAGGATCCAAAAAAAAGGTGAAAAAAAAGTCTCTTATACATGTGTTCCAACTTTTTTAAATAATAGAGGAATGATAAAACGTAAATTTATCATTTTCTTTTTCTTTTCTTTCTTTCGTTCTTTTTTTATTTTATTTTTTTTTTTACTTTTTTTGAGGGAGTATTGCTCTGTCACCCAGGCTGGAGTGCAGTGGCATGATCCTGGCTCACCGCAACCTCCACCTCCTGGGTTCAAACAGTTCTCCTGCCTCAGCCTCTTGAGTAGCTGGGACTACTAATTTTTATTTATTATGTATTTATTTATTTATTTTTGAGATAGAGTCTCATTCTGTCACCCAGGCTGGAGTGCAGTGGCACAATCTCAGCTCTCTGCAACCTCTGCCTCCCGGATTCAAGTGATTCTCCCGTCTTAGACTCCTGAGTAACTGGGAATACAGGTGCATGCCACCATGCCAGCTAATTTTTGTACTGTTTTAGTAGAGACAAGGTTTCACCATGTTGGCCAGGCTGGTCTCAAACTTCTGACTTCAAGTGATCTGCCTTTCTTGGCCTCCCAAAGTACTGGAATTACAGGTGTGAGCCGCTGCACCCCGCTGAATTTATCGTTTTCTAAGCCCTAATGGTTAATGGATCTAGGCATTGATAATCAGTGGCTGCTAAGATTACAAAACAGTGGGAACCAGCCCTTATGTGTTGCCTGATGTTAGAACACAATATCACCTCTGAAGTAGTCTTGCCCCAAAAACCTGAATATATATATCCAACAATTAAATCATGAGAAATATATAGAAGAGGAGGACATGTTAAAGGATACCATGGAGGTGCAAGAAGCAAAACCTAATCTGTGGGAAACCCTACAGGTCAAACCACCCAGACTCTTCAGTAGATGATTACAAGAGGGGAAAAAATAAAGGGAATTTATAAATTAAAATAAATTTGGGCATTTCAACTAATTACAATGTATGCAGCTTATTTGGATCTTGATGTAAACAAAATGTAAAAAGTTGATTTAATTGATATAAAATTGATAAAACTGGTAGTTGGGACACTGGGTATTAGACAGTATTGAGTAATTATCATTAATATTTTATTACATGTTATTTTTAAGGGTTCATATATCTTATTTTAAGAGTTAAATATCTAACTATTTGTGGATGAAATAATATGATGCCTGAAATTTGCTTCCAAAGAATATCGTGGAGGATAGTAGGTAAGTATATTGGTGAAACAAGATTTGCCATGAGTTGATCATTGTTAAAGCTGGGTAACACACACACAATAGAGTTTATTCTACTATTTGGTGCACAGAATTGAGATTTTCCATAGTAAGCTTTTAAAGAATTTTATCTTGTTTGAAACCTGAATTTTATTTTGTTCCACAAAGCTAAGGGGAACTAGCTTAAATAACGTGGAATGACATAGAACAAATCGAAGGTTAAATAACATTTTTTAAAATTAGATATGCAGCTAGTTTCATGGGTAGAAATGGCATCTGGATACAAGACTAAAACCTGCTTGTTTATACCCTAGGACAGAAATTATGGTATTTGTTTAAATCCAAACTGAACAAATCTGACACTGCAAGAAACCACAGACTTCCTTACCCTTGTCATTGGCAGAAGCTCCTGCCTCAGTGGGGTGCTCACATCCAGATTCTTGGATGTTCATCAAGACCAGATTGAGTCTTTAGGGCTTCACCCATCACCAAGCAAAACGATGTCTCGTTGCTTTTCCCCATCGCATATGTCACTGGAGATCAGGATTTCCCGGTTAAAATCTTACCCTTAGGTGGTTGTTGGGAGCACACCTCATTTACTTAAGGCAGACAAGTGGATCAGCCTCAGATCTGTAACAAGTTTCCCTTCCAAAAAAGAAAATACTAGCCTTCCATGTGGTGTTGGTCCTCGGCTTTAGAAACCAGTACATCTTTATGTTAGTAACTTCTTCCTGCAGAGTCGCTAACCAGTTTTCTTGACTAGCACTGAGTTCAGAGTCTTTCCTGGGATGTCAACGTGCAACACAGCTGAGTGGGCAACTGCTCTGTAAAAGTTGTTGATCTCAGAATCTCATGGAAGAGTAAAGGGGAAGAGAGGGCTCATTTTTTTTCTTTTCTTTCTTTCTTTCTTTTTTTTTTTTTTTTTTTTTTTGTCTCTCTCAATGTCACTCTGCTACAGTCAAGAAAAGACAGTGATACTCAACCTTAGATTTACACTAGAATCATCTGAGGAACTCGGAAATATACTCTGGTTATTGGTATAAAATAGCCCCAGGCATTAGTATTTTTTTTTCCCAGGTGATTCCAGTGTTCAGTCAAGTCCGAGTAGCCCTGATTGGAAGACCTGACAAACATCAATGACAATGTAAAGCTCTGTCTGTGAACATGGCTCCTGAATAGTTACCACACACCTACTCATGAAGGCTCATAGGAGACAAAGGGAGAGAAGGCACAGTGCTATGAAAACATCAAATGTTTAAGCTGAACTAAGCATGATCAATATCTTCCACTTTTGTGCCCTCTGATAACTTCAACAAGCTAAGTGCTCTGGGGTCCAGCTGGTTCACTCACTTTTGTCTGTTGCTGTCTAACTCTAGAGTTAATAGGTGGTGAAAACAAGTGTGACTAGAGCACAGAAATGCGAGTCAAGGAAGACAGGCTATAGCCCCAGTTTAACCATTGATTTGTTAGCCTGATGAACCAAAACCACACTCCTAGCCACCCTCTGTGGCCATGTAAGCATGGCCACAGTCCCCTCTATAGCCAGCAGGGGCAATTCATCTCAAGGAATTGGTTACCTGTGCTTGGGACTTGTTTTCTTTGCTTTGGTGTGTCCCTGCCCCCGGTTTCATCCTATTGCCTTAAAACTAATCTCAGTTTTTTGCCTAGCCCATGTGGACTTGTGTTTTAGTTTTAATCTCAGTTTTGCTCCAGACTGCCTTTCAGATTTCCCCAGGCTCCACAACTCACAGCAATACAATCCCATGCCCACCACAGCCCAGCCTTTTAGAACCCCTCCCATCCCCATTTCATACTCCTCATACTCAGGCCCTCCCTAAGTTTGTCCCACTAGGCCACCGCTTTTCCAAGACATCTAGGCGTCACTGGAGAAAACATAGTACAGAAAGACAATGGATGGGCTTGGTGTTGGCCAAAACTGAATTTGAGTCTTCGCTCTGCTGCTTACTAGCTCAGTGACTCTTTTTTAACCCTGGGACCTCTCTAACTTGTGCATGATGATATTTACTTTTTAGATATATTATAGGGAATAAATTTGGTGATGTATGCAAAATGTGTGTCCATATAATATAGGCACTATGCCAATATCAATGTATTGCTTTTCAGTTTTAAATCCAAACTTTATTGTCTGCTCTGTAAAAAATGGAGATGGGTCCTTTATATATTTCTCTTTTGCCAGCAGGCACAATGTCAAACTTTGTCAGTAGAGGATGCTAGAAGGACACTGATAGAGGATGGAGTTTTCCTTTCCGGTTCCTTTGTGGTTTCTTGCCAATGTCCTGCAACATTTGCAACTTCCACAGTGCTCTACTCCTGCAGTGTGAGTGTCTTCCCCAGGGCAAGGTTCCTGCTGCATGTACAGCTTCCCCAGCACCTATCTTCCACAGGGCGCGCAGTTTCCTTAGTCACCAGAGCCTGCAGCCCAGGCAGCTTCTCTGGCGCCGGGCTCCTGCAGTGACAGTTTCCCCAATGCCTGGATTCTGCAGCAGGTCTAGTGGCCAGCAGCTTACCCCCTTCATCCCCTTATGTGTCTTTGCAATGGAGTGCATTGGCAAGGAACCTCCTCATCACAACGCTCCCTGGCTGATCCTTTATGGGATTGTTCAGCAAGTTCTTAGGTGCAGTACCTAACTAGTGACAGCTTCCCTTAGCACTCCACAGGATGAATTCCTAGCAAAGTACACCTGTTTGACACCTTAGTTAATTCTTTATTATCTAGTGAGCCACAGCTATGCCCTATCTGGATCTCAGCTGGAGAGAAGAGAGAAGGGAGTCTTTCTGGAACACTTTATGTCAGTCCTGAAGGTAGTGACTGCTCCTTTTATCTGCTACCCTATATTCTTTAGACTCTCTTTACCTCTTACTCGCCAATCCCCTGTTACTTCAATCTACCATTATAGCTAATTCTTTATATTACATTTTCCATGTTCACGTTATTGTATGGTTTCTATCTTCTGGTTGGACCCTGGCTGATACATACATCTAGTTCATATTAAGCAAGCCCAACACTAAATAGATTGGCCTAGATAATCTGTTATATATTATTTCTCTTCTAGTTCTAAGACTTTAAAAAAAAATTTGATTTCACAACTCATGTTACTTCTCATGATAATAAAAGGTGTAATGCGTAAGTTATAAATTAATACCTGAAGACAAAACAACATTGAAGGCCCGGCCATATGATATGTATTCATAGTAACACATGGCCAGACCCAGGCCTAGCAAGAATCCTTCAGTAGTCCACGTCTCCTGTATAAGGGCTTTCAGTCTGCAGTAACATTCTCCCCTATCTTGCCTCCTAAAATATTCTTTTAGATTCTTTCAAGACGTTTGTTCTTTTCTGGAATGTACCTCCATATGGTTTCATGGGAAGGAGTGGATTAGTTTAGAGATGAGATTGCTTATCACTGAAAAACAAAACGTTCTTAGGACTTCAGAAAAATTCAGTGGAAAATGGTCTACATTAGTGGGTTCTAAAGAAACAGAAAAACAAGAATGACTAAAGTTTGGGTAACAAGGGTTGTAGTGCTAATTGTTCTACTAAGCTGGTAGTCATTTTAATTTCCTGCCAATGGGATATTGTTGGGAAATTTGTTTTAAAATTAAAGTCAGTCCCTTTCCCAATGAGTCACTAGTAATTGGTGCCTTTGAAAAGACTGAACAGGACTTATGACTTTAAGTTTCTTTCTTAATTTGCATTTTTAATTAGATAGGCTCTCAAAGGGTTTCTGAGACTTTTTTCTTTTTGCCTTTGCATTGCCTCTTTTTGGGTTGTTGCTCTGCAATTAGAATTTGTAACAAATGAGTTGCTGGCATATAAATGTCAACTCTGAGGTAAAATATGGTTGCTGAAGAACTGAGCAGGATTCTGACCATTACTTTTTAAATGAAAGCTCTTTTTAGCACATTCCTCTGATGAGGCAGAATTCGTTGCACTGGAAGAAGGAATGCTCAGATTTAACTCTGGTTAAAGTTCTTTCTATAAATGTTTTTTTCCCTGTGTATTTGAATAAATTTTTGAAGGATATAATGCCCACTTCAGAGAACATTTAATTTTTACTCAAGAGCTAGCGTGGAATCATCAAGTGGACAAAGTCAACAACCTAGAAGAAGGGAGCTGGATTCAATGAACTCTTCAAAGAGAGTTCCAGCCAAACAGTGTCATCTGGTTAAATTTTGTTTTATTAAATGATTGTAGGACAATAACCATAGGGCCAATATTTAACTAGCCACAAACTAGTAGGCTATAATTGATCATTGCTAAATCATTGTATCCAAACTCTCAGCTTCACTCATTCCTTCACATTTCCAGAGCCTTTCACCTGGGTTACACATTTCCAGAGTCCGGTACTGGTGGGACAAGAGTCCTGCTCAGTAGCCTTTGCTTTCAGAGTCTAGTAAAGACATGCCTATACATACAAGAGTGTATTAAATGTGCCGTGGACACAGGCAAAGCAGGACATACATCTGCCATTCCACAAACAGATTATCCAAGCTATTTTTAAAGGCCTCTAAAGAAGAGGATTCTGTAAACTCCCATGACAACCTATCCAGTACGCCGCCAGGAACCACTTCCTCATATCTAGCTTAAGCCCCTCATTCTATGGTTAAGCCATTATTCTCTTGTTCTGTTCTCAGCTGAGAGAGAAAACAGCTGCTCCCCATCTTGCTTAGGTGAGCCTTTTATAGACTTCAAGACGGTGTCTGCGTTCTGTCTACTTGTGACAGGAAAGAAACTGGGGCTGCCAACGAAGATAACAATAATAATTTTCACTTGGAGATGGAATTATTATTGCTATGGTTACTAGTAAGATTTCTTTCCAAAGAGAAAAAGGCATTTATTCAGCACTCTGCCTCAAAGAAGAACAAAGTGCTAATAAACGCTTCTGGTTTGTCTGATTTGTTGATTACTCAGAAACGTCAAATGGGAACTGGTCAAAACATGTCCCTCTGCCATTTGGACTAGGGTGGAGAACTTGATGAAAACCAGTTCTCTCAGTTTCTGAGCTGCAAATGTTTCACGCTTAAACCAAATAGAATCTCCAGTTTATTAAATCAGGGTAATTTCAACCAGGGACTTTGAAGAAATAAACAAGCATATGATTTAGAAGTTGTAATCATCATTAAGACAAAAGGGATCTAACAACCTTTTTTAAACTGTGAAGAGAGCCCTAGAGAATTCACAAAATGGTCGAGCCAGGCTTATGTATGATTAGTTGCCTGGGTCTTATGATTTGAAGAATGCCAGCCATAGTTACCTTTCCAAAAATATATCCCCTAGTGGCCAGCCAACAACACCCCATGTTCCCATTTTTCTTTTCTAATGTTTAAGACAGAAAAGTTCAAAATTAAAGTAACATTGTCTTCTGGGGGGAAAAAAGACGCATTTCACAATTAGTTATTATCAGTTCTTAACTCTTCAACTCACAGTAGTTTGTTAGATTAGTCATAGCCAAAAGCAGGATTTGAAAGAATGGACACAGGACAAATGTCTGCCGTCTAGGCTGAGCAGAAGCAGGATAAGAGTAAGACCTGTAGTAATGCCATTGGTACACTGGCCTCAGGATGGAATGTTTATGGCAGGGAGGGGTAGACAGGGAGAGCCACTGAATGAAAAGTGTACATAAAAGAGAGCTAGATAAGTTTTTATAAACTGAATACATCATGTAAACCAGCACCTAGATCAACAAACAGAACATTACTAGCACCTCAGAAAAATCTCCTCTCTTGCCTTCTATTTACTACTTTGCCCCAAGTGCAACCACTCTCCTGATGTCTAACACTAGAGAGTAATGTTTCTATTATACTTATATATATTCTATATATATATAGAATATATATATTCTATATAACCGGCATCAAACTATTTGTATTCTTTTTGTTTCTGGTCTTTTTGTTCTTAATCTTGTATTTGTAATATTCATCAATATTTTTATAAATAATTATAAATTATTTGGCGTTAGCATGTTGTATGAATAAATAACAATGTAATTACCCATTCTGTTGTTAATAGGCACTTAGTAGTGTCCAGACTAGAGTATTAAAAATAGTGATGGGAGTGATGACATCAAGATGGTAGAATAGGAGATTCCAGACCTTGTGGAATAGGAGATTCCAGACCTCATCTCCCCACAGAAACACTGATTTAACAATTATCCATGGACCAAAAATATGATAATGAGAGCTCTGTAACCCAGGTGAAAGGTTATAATGCTGAAGTAGAGCCCAGAAACCACAAAAGATACACTGGAGAAAGTGAGAAGAACAGTGTTACTTTATCCATTTTGCCCCTCCCCAAAGCCTGCACTGCACAGCACAGCACCAAAAGAGATCCCCTCAGCCCACCAGTCCTCCTGTGGGGAAGGAAGTAATAAAGGGAATGTCTGACTTTGCTGTAGACTTCAGCACCAGGCCCACCCCAGTGGATCTCAGCACCAGGTCTACCCTCACAGATCTTGGCACCATGCCTGCCTACCAATGGACACTGGCAGAAGACCTACCTGCCCATAGACCCCAATACCAGGCCCACGTACCCACAGATCCCACCAGTTGGCCCATCTAGAACTCCTGGATATGCTAACTAGTGAAGAGCTTTCTGTGGCAAGATTAGTGTGCAAGGACTGAAAAAGGGTGACTACTTCTTCAAATGCACAGACACCAACTCAGGGCTATAAGGATAAGGGAAACATGGTACCACTAAAGAACAAAAGGAGCCAAAATCACTAAAAGAACAAACGAAAACTCTAGTAACTAACCCTAAAGAAATAAACAGCTACAAGCCATTAAAAGAACCAAACAGAAATTCTGGAGCTGAAGAACACAATGACTGAACTACAAACTTCAGCAGAGACTTCAACAGCAGACTTGATCAAGCAGAAGTAAGGATCAGTTAGCTCAAAGACAGATCATTTGAAATTACTAAGTCAGGAACAACATCAACAACAAAGAATGAAAAAGAGTGAAAAAAGCCTATGAGACCTATTGAACACCAGCAAACCAAAATATATGTTATGAGATTTACAAAAGCACAGGAGAAAGAGAAAGGCACAGAAAGCTTATTTAAAGAAATAATGGCTGAACACTCCCCAAATCTGGGAGGGGAAATGTACATTGAGACTCATGAAGCCCAAAGAATCTCAAATAAGTAGAACCTAAAGAGATTTACACTGAGATAAAATATTGTTAAGTAGTCAAAAGTCAAAGACAAAAAAAATTTTGAAAACAGCAAGAGAAAAGTGACTCATTACATACAAGAACCTCCCCATAGGACTATCAGCAGATTTCTCAACCAAAATCCTGTAAGTCAGAGAGGAATGGGATGATGTTCAAAACACTGAAAGAAGAAAAGTAAAAACAACTGCCAACCAAGAACGCTATACCTGGCAAATCTATCCATTAAAAATGAAGAAGGGATAAAGATTTTCCCACAGTAACAGAAAACTGAGCAAGTTGATCAAAACTAGACCTTTCTTACAAAAAATAATACAGTTCTCCAAGTTGAAACAAGAGTCCTGAACAGCCTATGGTAAAGGTAAATATATAAACAAATACAAAATAATGTAACACTGTAAAGATGGTGTATAAATCACTTTTAACCCTAGTATAAAAGTTTAAAGACAAAAGAATTAAGAATAACCATAACCACAAAAAGTGGTTTATAAATACACAACATAAGAATAAGTAAATTCTGATATCAAACATAAAATGTGTGTGTGGTGACAAAAGTATAGAGTTTGTTTATGTGATTAAAATTGTCAGCTCATACTAGACAGCTGTAACAATAAAATGTTTTATGCAAGCCTCATGGTAACCACTCACACAAAAAATAAAAGTGTATCACTACCAAAATTATTTATTGCCAAAGAAAATAGAAAAAGAGGAAGAGAGGAATAAAAAAACTACAACACCAAAAACAATTAACAAAATGACAATGGTAAGTCTTACCTATCAATAATTATTTTTAATGTAAATGTATTAAATTCACCATTCAAAAGACATTGAATGGCTGAATGGATTAAAACAAACAAACAAAAACAAGACTCAACTCTATGCTGTCTATAAAAAAAAAAAAAAAAAAAAAAAAAAAAAAAAAAAAAAAAACCACCCTAGGTTTAAGGACACACATAGACTGAGTGAAGGAATGAAAAAAAATATATTCCATGCAAAAGATAACCAAAAGAGAACAGCAGTGGCTATACTTGCATCAGACAAAATAGACTTTAAGTCAAAACTATCATAAAAGATGAAGAGGATCATTATATAATAACAAAGGTTCAATGCAAAAGAAAGATAAAACATTTCCAGCATATAAACAGAACCAAAGTCAAGAACCACATGATTATCTCAATAGATGCAGAAAAGGCTTTTGACAAAATTCAACAGCCCTTCATGCTAAAAACGCTCAATAAATTCGGTATTGATGGAACGTACCTCAAAATAATAAGAGCTATTTATGACAAACCCACAGCTAATATCATACTGAATGGGCAAAAACTGGAAAAATTCCCTTTGAAAACTGGTACAAGACAGGGATGCCCTCTCTCACCACTCCTATTCAACATAGTGTTGGAAGTTCTGGCTAGGGCAATCAGGCAAGAGAAAGAAATCAAGGGTATCCAGTTAGGAAAAGAAGAAGTCAAATTGTCCCTGTTTGCAGATGACATGATTGTATATTTAGAAAACCCCATCATCTCAGCCCAAAATCTCCTTAAGCTGATAAGCAACTTCAGCAAAGTCTCAGGATACAAAATTAATGTGCAAAAATCACAAGCATTCTTATACACCAGTAACAGACAAGCAGAGAGCCAAGTCAGGAATGAACTTCCATTCACAATTGCTTCAAAGAGAATAAAATACCTAGGAATCCAACTTACAAGGGATGTCAAGGACCTCTTCAAGGAGAACTACAAACCATTGCTCAGTGAAATCAAAGAGGACACAAACAAATGGAAGAACATACCATGCTCATGGATAGGAAGAATCAATATCGTGAAAATGGCCCTACTGCCCAAGGTTATTTATAGATTCAATGCCATCCCCATCAAGCTACCAATGAGTTTCTTCACAGAATTGGAAAAAACTGCTTTAAAGTTCATATGGAACCAAAAAAGAGCCCGCATTGCCAAGACAATCCTAAGTCAAAGGACAAAGCTGGAGGCGTCACGCTACCTGACTTCAAACTATACTACAAGGCTACAGTAACCAAAACAGCATGGTACTGGTACCAAAACAGAGCTATAGACCAATGGAACAGAACAGAGTCCTCAGAAATAATACCACACATCTACAGCCATCTGATCTTTGACAAACCTGAGAGAAACAAGAAATGGGGAAAGGATTCCCTATTTAATAAATGGTGCTGGGAAAATTGGCTAGCCATAAGTAGAAAGCTGAAACTGGATCCTTTCCTTACTCCTTATACGAAGATTAATTCAAGATGGATTAGAGACTTAAATGTTAGACCTAATACCATAAAAACCCTAGAAGAAAATCTAGGTAGTACCATTCAGGACATAGGCATGGGCAAGGACTTCATGTCTAAAACACCAAAAGCAACAGCAGCAAAAGCCAAAATTGACAAATGGGATCTCATTAAACTAAAGAGCTTCTGCACAGCAAAAGAAACTACCGTCAGAGTGAACAGGCAACCTGCAGAATGGGAGAAAATTTTTGCAATCTACTCATCTGACAAAGGGCTAATATCCAGAATCTACAAAGAACTCAAACAAATATACAAGAAAAAAACAAACAACCCCATCAAAAAGTGGGCAAAGGATATGAACAGACATTTCTCAAAAGAAGACATTCATACAGCCAACAGACACATGAAAAAATGCTCATCATCACTCGCCATCAGAGAAATGCAAATCAAAACCACAATGAGATACCATCTCACACCAGTTAGAATGGCAATCATTAAAAAATCAGGAAACAACAGTTGTTGGAGAGGATGTGGAGAAATAGGAACACTTTTACACTGTTGGTGGGATTGTAAACTAGTTCAACCATTATGGAAAACAGTATGGCAATTCCTCAAGGATCTAGAACTAGATGTACCATATGACCCAGCCATCCCACTACTGGGTATATACCCAAAGGATTATAAATTATTCTACTACAAAGACACATGCACACGTATGTTTATTGCAGCACTATTCACAATAGCAAAGACTTGGAATCAACCCAAATGTCCATCTGTGACAGACTGGATTAAGAAAATGTGGCACATATACACCATGGAATACTATGCAGCCATAAAAAAGGATGAGTTTGTGTCCTTTGTAGGGACATGGATGCAGCTGGAAACCATCATTCTTAGCAAACTATCACAAGAACAGAAAACCAAACACTGCATGTTCTCACTCATAGGTGGGAACTGAACAATGAGATCACTTGGACCCGGGAAGGGGAACATCACACACTGGGGCCTATCATGGGGAGGGGGGAGGGGGGAGGGATTGCATTGGGGAGTTATACATGATATAAATGATGAATTGATGGGTGCTGATGAGTTGATGGGTGCAGCACACCAACATGGCACAAGTATACATATGTAACAAACCTGCACGTTATGCACATGTACCCTAGAACTTAAAGTATAATAAAAAAATGAAAAAAAAAGATAAAAAAAAAAAACATTTATATATGTGTGTGTGTGTGTGTGTGTGTGTGTGTGTGTGTGTGTATGAACTTAACATCAGAGTATCTAAATATATAAAGCAAACATTAACAGATCTGAAGGGAGAAATAGATAGCAAAGTATTAGTAGCAGGAGACTTCAATACCCTACTTACAATAATAGACAGATCATCCAGATGGAAAATCAATAGGAAGCAGCTGACTTGAACAACACTACAGACATACTCAGAATATATCACCCAACTGCAGCAGAGTAGACATTCTTCTCAAGTGTACCTGGAACATTCTCCATCATAAATCACATGCTAGGTCACAAAACAAATCTTAAACTTAAGAAGATTAATATCATCCCAAGTATCTTTTCCAATCATAAGGGAATGAAACTAGAACTCAGTAACAACAGGAAAATGGGAAAATTTACAAATACATAAAAATTAAACAACACACTCATGAATAACCACTGGGTCAAAGAATAAATCATAAGGGAAATTTTAAAATATCTCAAAACAAACAAAAATCAAAACACATGTACCAAAATTTATGGGATGCAGCAAAAGAAATATGAAGGGGAAAATTTTATAGTGATAAATTTCCACATTACAAAAGAAGAAAGATTAAAATGAAAAAACTAATGTTACACCTTCAGTAACTAGAAAAAGAACAAACTATGCCCAAAATTAGCAGAAGAAAAAAATTATAAAGATTAGACACAAATAAAATAAAGAATAGGAAAATTTGACAAAAATATGAATTGGTTTTTTGAAGAGATAAATGAAATAGTCAACCCCTTATCTAGACTAAGAGAAAAGAGAGAAGACTCTAATAAATAAAATCAGACATGGAAGAGGACACTGGGCCTAGTGGCCCACACCTGTAATCCCAGCACTTTGGGAGGCCAAGGCAGGCAGATTGCTTGAGCCTAGGAGTTCAAGACCAGCCTGGGCAACATGGTCAAACCCCATCTCTACAAAAAATACAAAACTTAGCCAGGTGTGGTGGCACATGCCTTTAGTCCCAGCTACTTGGGAAGCTGAGGTGGGAGAATCACTTGATCCCTGACCATGGCTGCAATGAGCCATGATCGGGTCACTGTACTCCAGGCTGGGTGACAGAGTGAAACTCTGCTTCAAAAGAAAGAAGAGAAATGGGATAAATTCCTAGGAACATAGATACCAAAACTGAATCAAGAAGAAATAGAAAGCCAGAAGAGACCCATAGCAAACAAAACGATTGAATCAGTAATCAGAAACATTTCAATAAAGGAAAACACATAACCAAATAACATTGCAGGTGAATTCTACCAAACATTTAAAGGAAAACTAATACCATTCCTTCTGAAGTTCTTCCAAAAAGTAGAAAAATGAACATTTCCATTTTTATGGGGCCACCATCACCATGAAATGAAAGCCAGACAAATACATCACAAGAAAATGACAAGCCAATATCCCCAATGAACATGAATGCAGACATCCTCACCAAAATATTAGTAAACTGAATTAAACAGCCCACTGAAAGGTTCTTATACCATAACCAAGTGGAATTACCTCTGGGATTCAAGGATGGTTTAACATATACAAATCAATCATTGTGATACATCACACTAACAGAATGAAAGATAAAAATCACATAATCATCTCAATAGATGCAGGAAAAAGCATTTGAAAAAGTTCAGCATCCTTTCATGATGAAAACTGTCAACAAATGAGGTACAGAAGAAATTAACTTAGACATAAATAAAGCCTGTATATGAAAAGCCCACAGCTGACATCATACTCTGTGGTGAAAAACTGAAAGCTTTTATTCTAAGATCTGGAACTGAGCAAAGATGCCCACTCTCATCACTCCTATCCAACAAAACACTATAGGTCCTAACCAGAGAAATCAGGCAAGAAAAAGAAATAAAAGTCAGCTAGATTGGAAAGGAAGAAGTAAAATTATCTCTGTTTGCAGATGACCTGATCTGATATGTAGAAAATATCAGAGACTACACAAGTTTCAGGATACACAATTCAGCAAAATTATGATACAAAAGTAATGTACAGATATAAATTATGTTTCTACACACTAACAATGAATTATCTGAAAAGGGAATTAAGAAAACAATCTCACTTACAATAGCATCAGAAAGAACAAAGCTAATTAAGGGGTGAAAGGCCTATACACTGATAACTATAAAACACTGACAAAAGAAATTAAAACAGACACAAATAATTGCAAAGATATGCCATGTTCAGGGATTGGAAGAATTAATATTGTTAAAATGGTCATACTACCCAAAGTGATATACAGATTCAATGCAATCCCTATCAAAAGTCCAATAATACTTTTTGCAGAAATAGAAAAAACAATCATAAAATTCATGTGGAACCGCAAAGACTCTGAATAGCCAAAGCCATTTTCAGCAAGAAGAACAAATCTGGAGACATCATACTTTATGATTTCAAAATAGATTAGAAAGCTACAGTAATCAAAACATTATGGTACTAAAAGCAGACATATAAAGCAATGAAACAGAATAAAGAGCCCAGAAATAAACCCATGTGTATACGGTCAGCTGGTCTTTGACATGGGTGCCAAGAATTTACAATGAGGAAATGATAGTTTTTTCAACAAATTGTGTTGGGAAAACTTGATATCCACATGCAAAACAATGAAATTGGATCCTTATTTTACACTATATACAAAAATCAACCAAAATAGACTAAAGACTTAAATGTCAGATCTGAAACTGTAAAATTTGTAGAAGAAAACATAGAGAAAATGCCTTCTGACCTTGGCCTTGGGCAATGATTTCCTAGCATATTATACCAAACTGAAAGCAACAAAAGCAAAAATAGACAAGCTAAGAAAAAAACTAAAAGAAAAAGAAACATCTGCACCTGGAAACTACAGAAAAGGAGAAAATATTTGCAAACCATATATCTGATAAAGAGTTAATGTTCAAAACAAATGAAACTCCTATAACTCAATAGTAAACATTAAAAACAAAAACAAATAACCTGATTGAAAAATGGACAAAGGAACTGAATAGGCATTTTCCAAAAAAATACAAATGACCAGCCAGATCTGAAAAGGTGCTCAATGTCACTAATCGGTAGGGAAATGCACATCAAAACCACAAAGAAATATCACTTCGTACCTGTTAGGATGGCTATTATAAAATGAAAAAAGATAAATATATGCAAGGATGTGGAGAAAAGGGAACATTTGTACATCATTGGTGGGAATACAAATTGGTGCAGCCACTACAGAAAAACAGTATGGAGGTTCCTGAAAATCTTAAAAATAGAACTACCATATGATCCAGCAATCTCATTTCTGGGTATATAGCCAAAGGAATTGAAATCAGAATCTTAAAGAGATATCTGCACTCCCATACTCATTGCATCATTATTAACAATAGCCAATACTCAGAAGCAATGTAAATGTTCATGGATGGATGAATGGATAAATAACATGTAGATAAGACAAACCCACAGCCAACATCATATAGATGGGGAAATGTTGAAAGTGTTCCCTCTAAGAATGAGAACAAGACAAGGATACCCACTTTCACCACTTCTGTTCAACACAGTACTGGAAGTCCTAACCAGAACAACCAAGTAAGAGCAAGAAATAAAGGGCATCCAAATTGAAAAAAGAGGAAACAAACTATTTGTGTTTGCTGATGATATGACTGTATACCTAGAAAGCCCTAAAAACTCCTCCAAAATACTCCTAGATTTGATAAATGAATTCAGTAAAGTCTCAGGTTACAAAATCAATGTACACAAATAAGTACCACCGTTATACACCAACAACAATCAAGCCAAGGATAAAATCAAGAGCTCAATCGCTTTCACAATAGCTGCAAAACAAAACAATACAACCCAACTAGGAATATATTTAGCCAAGGAGGTGAAAGCTCTCTCCAAGGAAAACTATAAAATACTGCTGAAAGAAATAATAGATGACACAAACAAATGTCAAATATATTCCATATTCATGGATTGGAAGAATCAACATCATGAAACTGAACATACTGCCCAAAGCAAACTAGAGATTCAATGCAATTCCTATCAAAATACAAATCCTAAAATTCATATGGAATTTATAAAAGCCCAAATAGCCAAAACAATTCTAAGCATAATGAACAAATCTGGAAGCATCACATTACCCAACTTCAAATTATACCATCAGGCTATAGGGAAAAAACAAAAAAAAAAACCCAGCATGACGCTGGTATAAAAGTGACACACAGACCAACGGAATAGAATAGAAAACCAAGAAATATAGCCAAGTACTTACAATCAACTTATCTTTGACAAAACATACAAAAATATGAACTAGGGAAAAGATACCCTAGTCAATAAATGGTGCTGGGAAAATTGGGTAGCCACATGTAGAAGAATGAACCTTGATCCTAATCTCTCACCATATACTAAAATGTATATGGATCATAAGATGGATCAAAGACTTAAATCTGTGACCTGAAGACATAAAATTTCTAGAAGAAAATCTAGAAAAAACTCTTCTGGATATTAGGGTAGGCAAAGAATTTATAACTAAGACCCCAAAAGCAAATGCAACAAAAACAAAAGTAAATAAATGAGACCCAATTAAACTAAAACGCTTGTGCACAGCAAAATAAATAATCATCAGAGTAAAAAGACAATCCATAGAATGGGAGAAAATAGTTGTGAATTATGCATCAGACAAAGGACTAATCTACAAGGAACTCAAACAATCAGCAAGAAAAAAAAATCTCCTCAAAAAGTGGGCAAATGACATGAATACTTCTCAAAAGAAGATACACAAATGGCCAACAAATACATGACAAAAGTGCTCAAGATCACTAATCATCAGGGAAATAAATGTCAAAACCACAGTGAGATACCCTCTTACCACAACTAGAATTGCCATTATTAAAAAGTCAAAAAACAATAGATATTGACATTAATGTGGTGAAAAGGGAACACTGATATACTGTTGATGAGAGTGTAAATTAGTACAACCTCAATGGAAAACAGTATTAAGATTTCTCAAAGAACTAAAAGTACGTCTACATTTGATCCAGCAATCTCAAGTACTAAGTATCTACCCAAAGGAAAATAAGTCTTTATATCAAAAAGATACCTGCACACATATGTTTATCACAGCACAATTCACAATGGCAAAGACATGGAACCAACCTAAATCCATCAACTAATAAGTGGATAAGAAAAATGTAGTACATATACACCATGGAATAATACACAGCCATGAAAAGGGATAAAATAATGTCTTTTGCAGCTGCTTGGATAGAGCTGGAGGCCATTATGCTAAGTAAAGTAACTCAGGGATGGAAAATCAAATACCATATGTTCTCTTATAAGTGGGAGCTAAGCTGTGGGTAGGCAGAGGTATGCAGAGTGGTATAATGGACATTGGAGACTCTGAAGGGAGGAGGGTGGGAGGAAGAGGTTGGGAGAAGGGTGGGAGGAGCATGAGGGATAAAAAATTGTGTATTAGGTTAAATGTTCACTACTTGGGTGGTGGATGCGCTAAAACCTCAGACTTCACCATTGTACAATTCATTCATGTAACCAAAAAACCACTTGTACCTCAAAAGCTTTTATATATGTATACACACATATATATGTATATATATGCTTTTATATATATAATATGTGTATATATATACACACATGCACACACATATATATAGAATACACATATTCTGTGTGTGTATATATATACACACACACACATAGTCTGTACATATGTATTGGAATTTTAATCAGTGGAATTGGAATATTAATCAGTCTTTAAAAAAAGAAAATCTTGCTATTTGCAACATCATCATAGATGAACCTGGAGGACATACTATATGAAAAACAAGGCATACACATAAGGACAAATACTCATGATACCATTTATATGATTAATATAAAATAGACTCCTAGAAGCAGGATGAAATGGTGGTGCTGAAATAGAGAAAAAAATGGGCGCATGCATAATTCATAATACGTTCCCCTTTTCTAGTTTTCTAACTCTAGTTGGCTTTTATTACTTGCCACCTAAAGAGCATTAACAAATATAGTGATCATTAACAAATATACCTGATCAATCTGTTAGGAGAAGGCATTACTGATGTTTTCTCATCACACAGGTAATATATTAGTTAGGGTTAGGTATTGCTGCATAGCATAGAAAAATAAGACAACCTTAGTTAAAATGAGATGAAACTGTATTCCCTCTTGTGTGAAACAAGGCTGAAGGTAGGCAACTCAGGGCTGATACAACAGTTCTTCAGTTATCATAAAACTAGGATCCTTATGTCTTTTGTGTTTTGGTTTTTTTTTTTTTTTTTTTTTTTTTTTTTTTTTTTTTTTTTGCCACTCCTAGCTAAAAATTTGTCCCTCAATACTGCTTCATGGTTCAAGTTGTCAACTAAAGGCCCAGCCTTCATGTTTAAGTTGCAGATCCAAAGAAGGAGGAAAGGCAGAGGGGCAGAAAGAAGCTCCCAAGCAATCTGTTTTATGCTGCTTTCACAGAAGTTCCTCTCAACAGCTCCTATTTCTGTTTCATTGGCTAATATTGAGTCAACTGGCTACCCCCAGGTCCTAGAGGGCATGGAAAAATGTCTTTTATCTGGACACATGGCAGCCCAAAGATACAAGGGTTCCCTGAGAAAGAAGAATGAGAAAATGGAGAGTGGGTAGAGAACTAACAGTCCCTGCAAGTCACACAGGACACTGAGCTATATCCACCAGGAGTGAAAGGGTTTTCTATTTAAAAGTACACAAATCTCTCAAGTTAACTGAAATGGTGGTTTATCGAAATTCTCCCCAGCAAGTGCCATTAAAGAGTGAGAGGTGGAGAGACCACTGAATCCATGACCACTCTCCCTCAGGAAGGGGATGAGGGAAGGCACAGGCATGAGGTAATAAAAATGTGCTGCCTGCACTATTCACAATAGCAAAGACTTGGAATCAACCCAAATGTCCATCTGTGACAGACTGGATTAAGAAAATGTGGCACATATACACCATGGAATACTATGCAGCCATAAAAAAGGATGAGTTTGCGTCCTTTGTGGGGACATGGATGCAGCTGGAAACCATCATTCTTAGCAAACTATCACAAGAAGAGAAAACCAAACACTGCATGTTCTCACTCATAGGTGGGAACTGAACAATGAGATCACTTGGACTCGGGAAGGGGAACATCACACACTGGGGTCTATCATGGGGAGGGGGGAGGAGGGAGGGATTGCATTGGGGAGTTATACATGATATAAATGATGAATTGATGGGTGCTGATGAGTTGATGGGTGCAGCACACCAACATGGCACAAATATACATATGTAACAAACCTGCACGTTATGCACATGTACCCTAGAACTTAAAGTATAAAAAAAAAATAAAATAAAATAAAAAATAAAAAAAATGCAGAGTCTCAGGCCCAACTCCAGACCTACGGTATCACAATCTGCATTTTAAAAAGATCCCCGGGTGATTGATATGTAGGTTTAAGTTTAAGATGTACTAGAATAGATAATACAATAAAATAAAATCTCAACGTAAAAAAAAAAAAAAAAAAAAAAAATGTGCTGCCTGGGTTCACAAAGCAGCAATTGTTTTAAGGGTCTTAAATTTCCCATCAGCATCATAAATTTCCTTTGAGATATTTACATGGGACCAATATCTCTCCTGCTTCCTCCTATAGAGATGGTGTGCATTGTTTCTTCTCAGGAAGCATGCAAAATGGGTTAGTTGGCAAACAGCTAAAGTAAGTTCTCTGGAGACTCTTTTTGTCTTAAGCAGATGCTGCGTCTCTATGAGGCAATCTGTAGAGAAAAATGCATCCTTTCCCAATTGAGCAAGAAGTCAAAGGATCAGGGGAGTCTCCAAAGCCCCCATGTGTGTTAACCCGAAGCACAGAGGTGAAAAGAGCAAAGGGAATTAGAAGAAGATTAGGAAGGAGTTGGGAAAGAGGGTCACACTCTCAAAAGTGAGTGCTGTATTTTTTTAATGTCAGATCCATTGCCTGCAAACTGCCGGTAATAAAAAGAAGATACCAGCTCACCTTGGGACGTGCAGATACTTCTGAATTTATGAGAAAGGACATCTGTGGAGCATGAAAAAAAATACATTAAGAGCAGGCAAGATTTTCTTTTGGAAGCTTTCTGGACAAGGAATGAAGATTGTTTTCCCCCTGGTTCATAGTGGGAATATGACAGTTAAAAGCATGCTTTGGAGTCAGTGGGGGCTCTCTGAACTTGGTTCAGTCTCTTAAAATCTCCATCCGCATCCCAACTCACTGTTGCTGTTTGTTCACCATGCAAAAAGCATCCAGGCCTAGAGGAATAGTGTGGCTGATGGCTGCACCCTCCTAGAGAAAAGAACTGTTTCCTAATTCACCTGAGATGCCCTCTGGTCACCAAGATGTTTTCTGAGGTGTTGCTATCTCACCCAACGGGCACATATGGTCAGTTAGTTACCTTGCTGCTATTAACATATTTAAGTTGGTGGGGGGGTTGTTTCTCTTTTATCACAATTCTAGCAGTTGCATTATTTTCCAGAGGTTATGGTGCTTGAGTATTATTTGGGAAATATGTACATTCTTAATTACATTTTAAGAAAACCTCAGGACTTATCAGAAGCAGACATGAATTTTGGAAAAGAGAAATAATTGCAATGTTATTTTCTAGCAAAAAGTCAAGGACCAATATAAGGCTAAGAGTATGTTTTGGAGTCACAGAGTTGAATCTTGGTTAAACCACTTAATTGCTGTGTGCTTGTGGGCAAGACACTTGGCTTCTCTGTGCCTCAGTTGCTATGTAGTATATTAATGCAAGAGTTTGTTAATTGCATTAGTGAATTAAAACAGTGCCTAGCACATTGTAAGACCTCTATAAATGTTAGCTATTATTATGAATGACCAGAATACCACTTGCTACTTAATAAGATATCTTTCTCAATGTCCTCTCTGATTTCAAGAAAGTTGAACACATAAAGGAAACCTCTTTTCCCAACTTGTTTGGACAATGATACAGGTTTAACCCACATTCTCTTCACTTACTGTTCAGAATTCTTGGGTAAAACTTCCTGTTTTTAGTGAATATTCACACTACTAGACATCTCATTCTCTTATTTGAGGAGATGTAAAACTAAGTATTTACTTAAAAGATTGTAACAGTTACCATCTTGTCCCCTGAGATCCTCTTTGCCTCACCCATCTCTGAGAGCCTTGGGTGTGGTGGTCACCAGTTCTGTGCAGACAACGCGGACTTCACGCCTGACATGTTGCACCTCTCTTCGTGCTTCTTCACACACATACTGCTCTATACTGCTCTCTTTGCCTGCTGCCCGGGGAAGTCTCTATCATTGCTAAAGCATAAACAACCAGGAAGAACAGGGGAGTTGACTTCCCCGTGAGTTGAACCTTTACCTAATGTGAGAAGGAGACATCTGATGAATTCTTCTGTCTTCCTCATCCTGGGTGGACTGTCCTGACAAGCAACTATTCATAAGGTGCCTCAGAAGATGGCCCTGCGAGATCCAGCAATCATTTGCACTCGATGCCAGAGGCTGGACAACTTGGAAACATCTCACATCATCTCTCCCTCTTTCCCTGCCTGCAGCCCATTTTCCCTCACTTCTGCTCCCGTGGGATCACAATCCTGAATAAAGTCGTGGCACTTAGTCTTTTGCCTCAGGCTCTGCTTCCTGGGGAGCCCAGTCTACAGCAAAATCTATAACTTTAACTTTTAAGAGAGATGAGCTTCTTTTCAAACTGTCGTCATTTATTTTGCATATTTGCATATTAGAAGCTCCTGTCTTGTTTGATGCATTGATTCTTTACAGGGATTTGAATCTTCATACCAACAGAATTCTTTATGAAAATTTGATTTAATTATTCAGAAACTTCTCCAGTGATATTTTTTTCTCTGTGGGGTCTGAAGAAATCCTAGATATAGAGCAAACTTGTTGAGATATACATCAAATTGCGAATCTGAGAATGGTCACGTCCACTCTTGGCTGACAAGCCGTCAGTCCTAACCCCACCTAAAATGCCTAATATACTTTCAAGATGATTTGTCATTGAGACCTCATCACTCTACTCCGCTGAACCTTTAGGAGTTTCAGATATGCTTTTGCAAATACTTTAGGTATTCCTGTCTTCTTTAATCCCCTTTATGTCAATAGGATGGCCTACCTTTCTTTAATCTCTTTACAATGGCATTCTTCTACCCCCTGCCCCACTTCTTGCAAATAATTCCAGGACTCCCCGCATTTACTGTCACATAATGGCTTGAGTATTTACTGTTATTTATACATACCGAGTGTTACATGTAACAAGATATGATATGAATTTGACTCAGGTGTATTGGGACTTTCTAAATAAGCCTTAGCTCAATATTATTCACCAGGAAGCCATTTATTATTGAGTTATGTTTATGACTGTATGGCTATATAGAAAAATAATACCTGCTAAAAGACCCAGCATGTTTTAATGGCTCTTTACTTTCTCTTCTTTCTCCTCTGCTGACTTGAGCTCTTTTCCTATTTTTTCCTCTTACTGAGTGGCTAATTCTTCAGAAAGGGGGCACTCTTATTTCCACTCTCTCTGAGTTTGTTCTGTCTCTTCTTTAATGATAGGAACAGAAGTGTAATGTAAGAGAATAGTTTGAAGTATTATCCTCAGCCACTTTCCTTGGTAAATCTTCCCACCACCTCCTTCCCTCTCCAACTCAGAGAGTAGTGAGGTATTCTTTGCTCACTACCCAGAATGTAGAGATGCAAGGAGAAAACAACAGAAACCAAAGTTTAGTTTCTGTGTTCTTAATATAGAATTTCCAAACTCAACATGTTGGGAGAAAAAAAAAAGGAGGGAGGTGGGATATTTTGAACTCCCCGTACGTCACTATTGAATAATGGCAAATAAGATTCTTAAGGACATAGGGAATAAAAATTTTGTCATATAAATTGGCTTGGAAGAAGATATGCTGAGCCCTTTTCTTCCATACAGGAGAAAATCTGGGCCAGGTGTGGTGGCTCACCCCTGTAATCCCAGCACTTTGGGAGGCCAAGGCGGGCAGATCACTTAAGGTCAGGAGTTTGAGACCAGACTGGCCAACACAGTGAAACCCCATCTCTACTAAAAAATACAGAAATTAGCCAGGCCTGGTGGTGCAAGTCTGCAGTCCCAGCTACTCAGGAGGCTGAGGCAGGAGAATTGCTTGAACTCAGGAGGCAGGGGCTGCAGCGAGCCGAGATGACTCCACTGCACTCCAGCCTGAGTGACAGAGCAAGACTCCGTCCCAGAAAAAAAAAGAAAAGAAAAGAAAATCTGAATTCCTTGAGAGACGGAGGAGAGGCAGAGAGGAGAGGGATAGAATTAGACATTCTTGTGGGTCTCTTAGAAGGATCTATGCATCCTCTGCATCCAGCTCCACTCCCAGTCCCCAGATTTAGTCATACAATGCTGAAAAGTTTCCCCAAAGCATCTTAGTGCTCTATCAGGGCAGTAGAAATAGTAGCTTGTCTTTTCTAAGTAGAGAGGGTCTGCAGTACCCAAACTACTTTCTCATGATCCTGCAATGGTGCTACAGAATCGGGTCTCCCTTGGGAGGGGGCTCTGCAGTAGCTGTGAGGGGGTGAGCAGAGCTGAAACGGCCTTGCATTTGGGCAATGAGGCGAGCTATGATATGACTTTCAGGAACTAATGACCAAGATCAAACATTGTCGTGGATGCCAGAGGAGACTATGGGTGCTGTGGATGAGGAGTGTGGCCTGAGAAGTCATAACCACTATAAGCATTAATTGGGACTATTAGATAGGAGAGTTCTTCAAAAGTTTGTGACAGATTGAAGACCTGCTATATGCTCAAGCCTCCGCGGGGTCTAGATAGTCACTGTCACTTGATACTGGGACTTCTGTAGTTCTACCTTGGAAGCTGGAGGTGAAGTCCTCTTTTCTTACTTTGCTGGAGTCCTCTAAACCGCTTAATTTGTCACCCTACATCCACCATGTCCAATGAACACCATTATAAAAGTAAATGGAGAAGTCACTGTGCTTAGAGAATTTAGCATCTAATGTTCAGGGGCTCATCTTTCCCTTGCTAGAAGTCTGTGCTGTCCCTTCACGGTGCCTTTCTTCCATAAAAGGAAACAATAATATTTATATCCTATTCATAGGAAGATGGAAGTGCATTACATGAACATACGAGCTCTAATGGACTTTAAGTTCTAAGGAAAAAGTTGCTGAACAAGGACAATGTGCTTTTAAAAAACTGACCATTGCACACAGAGCCAGATACTTTAACACTACTGCATTCTTTCTCTCTCTTTTTTTTTTTCTACAAGATGTCATATTGTATCTTTGCAAGGCTTCCAGCAAACAGGAGGGCTCATCAATTCAACCTAAAGCTATTAAAATGTTACTTTGTTAGCAATAATTAAGGTGTGCAGCCAGGGCTACCTATAGATCACACTCAGAGTCAGGGTCATATTTTTCTCCTATAGCACCTCAGATATCTTAAATTACCAAGTAGTCAGGGGAGGAGGGGCAAGCTGGGGGCTGGGCAGGAAAGGAGAAAGGGAGGAAGATGCTTGCCTTACACATAAAAGTAGAAATAATAAATGACGCTTTTCCTACGAGAAAAGAAGGGATTGGCATAGGACTGTTTTCTTATGCCAAGCCCTCATAAAAGTTTTTAAAAATATTTTCTCTCAATCTGTTGAAATGTTTAAAAACAAATGTTAGTCTGATTTTTTTAAAAAGCATTTTTTAAATTAGACTTTTTAAGTCATCAGAGGCACTAAAATTCTCCTTCAGCTTTGGCTGATAAAATATGTACATTCTCTATACCACAGCACCAGGAAACGTTATGTCCTCCATGTCATGTTTTCTTCTTCCTTTTGTTTTCCTTCTTAATCTTATTTCCATCTCTGGGTTGTGTCTTTAGCTGCACAAGGAAACTGCACTTCATTGCTCTTTCTTTTTCTGTGCTCTTATTCACCCCACCCACCTCGTAACACTCTCATGAAATCAGAAAGTCATGAAATTTAGTCAAAGAAAGCTTTCTATAGAAAAATCCCTTGTATGAAAATTTGAGGTTGCAGGGTATTCAAAGGAAGGTTCATGGAACCTTGGAACTCAAGTTTATGAGGAAACACTAGAAGCAAAAAAAGGCTGGGACTGTGAAACCTGGAAATAGAGTCAATTGTCTAATGTGAGGCTGATAATGGGTAAAAATATCTTCCTGTTTCTGATTCTTATTCTCCGTGTGTGCATAAGGACTCTAGGGTACAGGAAATACATTGCACTGTACATTGGAGATGTTTTTGACCATGAAAGAAATCCAGGATCCTTACGAACCTATGGGGTAGAAGTCTGATGCAATGGAAATAGTTTCAAATGTGGAGATGGGAGTCCCAGGTCTTATTAGCTCTGCGACATTGACCTCAACATCTAAGTGTCTCCTTTTTTCATCCATTAAATGGAGATACCTCTTACCTCACAGTGTTGTTATGATAATTAGATCAGATAATGTATGTAAAAGAGCACCATAGATCATAAAGTGGTATCCCAACATTATTTTTGTTAAGTTCTGTGATAAATTGGGTTCTCTATCCCAATTCTTTGTCCCTGGTCACGTGACTGCTTGGACAATGAAATTTGGCCAGACGGTATATCAGCTGCCAATTCCTTGCGTCAGCCTGAGGTGCCACACATTGCTGCTCTCCCTCCTGCACCTTGCCATTGTCATGAGAAAAGTATGCCCTGACTAGCTGACTGGTCCTTGAAAGATGAAAGATCTAACCTGTACCTTAGGGGAGTGGTTCTCAAATGTTAGTAGCAGAATGACCTAGAAAGCTCATTAAATCACAGATTGCTGGGACCCAGCCCAAGAGTTCCTGATGCAGTCGGTCTGGGGTGAGGTCTGATGGTTTGCATTTTAGATAAGTTTCCATGTGTTGGTGAGGCTGCTAGTCCAGTTATTTTTGGAACTTGCTCCCTTCTTTCCTCCCCTCCTTCCTTCTTTCTTTCTTTCCATCCTTCCTCCCTCCCTTCCAGTGTATATACCAACCCTCTATCACAGGTCATTTGTGCTCTAAAAGAGACTAATAGGTACAATTTTATCCTATCAATGACTGGTGTGACTGAATTTAAAATTCAGTTTCAAAGTTGCTTCTGAAGAACATTTAAAATAGCTTCTAATTACCAGAGTGAGAACAGAGAGACAGAGTAGGGAAAAGAATGAAGCCTCAGAACCACAGACTTAGAGATGCCCAATGACGCCCAGACCATAGCAGTCAACTCCCAGGGTAGCTTGAGGACATGTGAGCTAAATCAATGCCCACTGTTGCACAACACTAAGAATCTGTGGTCATTACATAGCAATAACTGACCAACATAAGGTAATTGCTCAAACAAGTTATAGATTAAAGAATATATGATTGTCTTTGCAGTAACCAGGCTTCTGAAAGTGAGGCAAGAGATAACCCCTAGATTACAACTGTTGGGCAGTTCTGACAGTCTTTAAAAGGCCATGGGACATTGATTTTTCCTGAGGAACAATCTCCCGCTTCTTCTATTTATCAAGTTTCCTCTGCTCCATCCTGTTCCTTTGTCTATTTCTCTGCTCTCATTGTAAATGTTCCTAGAGATTTGTCAAATATTTTTCAGAAGCAGATTTGAAGGCATATTCTAAATTCAGCTATACTAGTGACTGATGGAATTAACTTGTTTCCACCTGTAATATGAAAATGATGTACCCAGTGGAGGGAAGAAAGCAGGGAAGAAAGAGAAGGAGGGAGGGAAGGAGGAAGGATGGACTTGCAGAGCTCCATAGAGTCTGAGGAGCTCTCTGTTCAATGACCCACCGCATCAATTTTTATCAATCTCCCTGAGTGTCCACTTGAGGGACAGGAGAACCAGTGGGAAGGTAGGACTTCTGCTACTCTAGGTACCATTCTGTGTTTGAGGAACTGGGTATCTGGTGTGGATGTGCAGCAGACAACTTCCTTCTCTAGATTGTAAGCTCCTCAAGGGCAGAGATTTTTGTTCCATTCACTGATGAATCTCAAAAATCTACAGTAGTGCCTGGCACACTAGGCATTCAACAAATATTTGTTGAATTGAAAATGAACTGAATTGCCCTGAGACCAGGCCATGGACAGTTTCTGGAAGTAGCAGGTTACCAGGCAGATGAACTATCCCCCCGGCCTCACAAAGCCAGCGCCCTCTAGGATGGTCACCAACTCACAGCTCCCAGCAATGCCCATCCCTGTAACAGCAGTGACACCTGATTTCAAGAGCCAGATATTCCACTTATTATATTCAACTGCTTCTTTTTCTCTTGAATCCTTTTTATTAGTGCTCTCGTTTTCCACTAGGCTTCATTTCCTCTAAGCCTTTATCCCTCCATTATTCCTTACTGTGACAACATTATCACACGGCAATTAGGACAGTTTTTGCTGTTATGAAGTATTTAATCCGCTTTTCATGTCAACATTGAGATGGAGATGGCATAGTATTTTACACCTTTGGAAACTGAGGCATAGGGGAGATGAGCAATTTGCCCAACATCACCTGGCAAGCAGGTGGTGGAGCTGAAACTTGAGATTGCTAACAGGAGTGTTCGCGCTACTCATCCACACTGCATAAAAAGTGTTTGGTTATTTTCTGGGCCAGTGTTAAGCCTGTGACGCTGGTAAACCCTATTTAGGTCTCTGGGACTATAAAGCAGAATGTTAAGTGCCATGCTTCATCAGAGTGACAAAAAGTCTCCCACTTCTATAAGACTCTACAGCTTGCGAATCACGTTCAAACACAGTCCCATTTGATAATGAAGGACCCTCCCTAGTTAAAGTGATGGCTTTCTTGACTGACTCCCTCAAGTTCTGCAAGCAAAAAAAGTACCCAGAATGTCACAGTGATAAATAATGCTACATTGATTCTGCCGCTTTCCAAGTCCCACAGGTCCCTGGATTGAGCTGGGCTGCAGCCCTAAAAAAGTAGATGATTCTGTGTGCCTCACACTGGAGTCTGAAAGTGAGATCATTGAAAATGGTGCAAGAGTAGGGAGCAAGAGACAGCAGGAACGGGAAGTCTCCACACCACTGAGGTAAATGCTGACAGGAGTATGCACAGTAAAATATTTTACTACGAAGCAGAATTACTCCAAAGACTGATGGACTTGCTCGCGAGACCCACTCACATTTATGAAGGTCATAAGTTACAGGCGTCCAGCTCACTCACAGGAGCGCAGCCATCACCTTTTATGGGTGAAACTTCCTGCAATATATTAAACTCTCCAGAAAACAGACAAGGGGTTTATGGCAAACGATAACTTTAATGCCCAGAAACCATTCGGTGATTTTGGGAGGATTATTAGTAACAAGGGCAAGATGCTGAGTCGTTTCCAGGCACTAGGCTCTCTCTCTCCTGCCTGCTCATGCCAATCCTCTTTTCTCCCCTGAATGCTGGCCAGAAATGTGGACCCCGAGCCCCACCTACAGTAAGAGGGGATGTGAGGAAGCAGTGGGTGAAAGAGGGCTGACCTTTATTGGCTGAAGAGTAGACATGGCCCTGAAGGGAAGAGGGGCCTCATCAGAATCCTTAGGCTGGAACCGAGACTATTGCTGAGAACCCTTAAAGGACAGGTGGTCACAGAGACACCCAATATCACTGCAACTTGTTGCCAGGAATCAGGAGCTGTTCCTGTATGAGTCCCCAACCACCCCTCATTTGGAGGAAGTTATTAAAAGGACAAGGCTGGGGTCACTTTAAGAAATGCTTTGCTCTGCCTGACTTAGAAGAATCCCTGAAGGCCTTTTCTGTTAAAATCTGAGCACTTTTGAGTTGGTTTGTTCCAAGTCCTCCTCAGAAATGCCTTCTAACCTCAGCTGTCACAGCTGTATGCAGATGGCTGTCGGCTGGTGGAGGGGTTGTCAGAAGGCAGGCCAAAAGATCTGGGCGTGGAGGAGTCTGCAAAATGTCCCATCCAGGAGGCTCAGACTCGGTGACTCCACAGCACATGGCATCTCATTTCCTAGGGTCGGGAAAGGGCAAGAGCACTGGACTGGGAGTCAGGACTTGTGCATTAAAGTCATAATCTTGGATCATATGCACATCAATCACTGCAACTCTCAGGGGCTTTGTTTCCTGGCTCATAAAAGAGATGGCCAAAATCCTCCCATGGAGTCCTTTATTGCTGTACTCTCTGATCATGACTTCTTGCCTGGGTTCTCACCAAACAAACACTGGCAGCACTCAGAACCAGTTCTCCAAATGGGATTTAGCCTTTTTTTTGTTTTCCCTATGGAACTTTTTATAAAAAGCATGTTTAGATCATTCTTAGTGATTGAGCATCAAACTTTGGAATCCCCTTGAAGAGAAAAGGGAAGAGGCTGGGTGCGGTGGCTCACGCCTGTAATCCCAACACTTTGGGAGGGCGAGGTGAGATCATGCCACTGCACTCCAGCCCGGGTAACAGAGTGAGACTCAGTTTCAACAACAACAACAACAACAACAAAAAAAAAAAAAAAGAGAGAGAGAGAGAGAGAAAGAAAGAAACAAAAGCAGAAAGTACCCTGTCAAGAAAGTACAAAGATCTGACTTTTAGTTCTCATGGAGTCTTCAACTGGCTGTGCATTGCTTCTTGAGTTGCACTTCTACTTCCTCTTCCATACACTGAGCAGGATAATAACTGCTTACACTTACAACGGTTTACTATGTGTTAGACAGTGTTCCAAGAGCTTTCCATGTGTGTTTTGTATACTCATTTAATCCTCACAACTCTTTGAGGTAGAGATTATTATTATCCCCATTTTACAGATGGGGAAATCAAGGTGTAGAAAGGTTTGGTAACCTGCTCAAGGTCTTACAGTGAGCAAGAAGCAGAAATTTAAAACTCAGGCTGTCTGGCTCAGAATCCAGCATTATACAGCCGAGATTTTTAAGTCCTCTAGGATGCTAGTTCACAAACTCTTGTGTTTATCTGCATGATCTGTGAAGCGTTACAAACTCTTGTGTTTATCTGTATCATCTGTGAAGCATCTAAAATATTCAGGTTCTGAACTGTCTTCTAGGGATTCTGATTTAGCAGTAATGTGACAGGTTCTAGGACTTCGTATTTGTATCAAATGTCAAAGGCACCTAAATTAGGTGATTGAAAAGTCACAGCACTCTGAGACGCACTGTTCTAGAGTAGCTCCATATGTTTTAGGAGCCTTTGTGGGGAGTTAGGGACAGATTGAGTGGGTGGACGACATCTTCCTGTCTTTGAAGACTTTCCCATCTACTTTGGGAGAAACCCCATAGACAGCATATTAAATCACAAGGTGGCTTAGAACACCCGCCCCTTCCCATCAGGTGGCTGATCCTTTTCATCCCATCCAGGTACAACTCAAACAGTAGCAGCCTCACCTCTAGTACACTGGGGCAAGGACTCATCTCCCTGGAGTCCCTCGCCTGTCTGCTGCTTCTCCACTCCTGTGACCTGTGGCTCTCAACATAGTCCAGGGCCATGGGGCAGCTCCAGGATTGGGGTCAATGGAGGGGTGGACTCAAGGCAGATTTTACCTCCCTTTCCTTCATGTGAGTGCAAAAGGAAGAGGCAAAGCCATCTGCACCCTAAGGGACAAGCTTTATCCAGGGAGGGTACTCTCTGGTAACTGCTTGAGGAAGTAACCAGGCAGTATGACAAACTATTTGTTTCTCTTCTTTATGAAGGAGAGACTGTCCTTCCAGTTGCTGACAAAAAGTTTCACATTCCTTCTGCTTTCCCCCAGTGCACATATGGGAGAAAATGCATACATGAACTTGCACACAGATCAAGCCCTCTCTCCTCCTACCCCCATCTGTGCATCTGAACCAGCCACCTGCACGCACTGTAACCCATCACTCTTTTTCATGGATCTGGCTGTGGCTGTGTGTTTGGTTGTCTATTAGGGTGTCTCTATCTCCCATCATACCTTCCTGTCTTTCTTTGTTATTAACTCTAGGTCATCTGTTCCTCGAGGACAGGAGTTGATTTCTGCAAACTTCCTTGTGTTATGTTCACATTCAAGTTACCAGGTATGTAGGCCTTTAATACAGACATGGCTCATGGGCAAGATTCATTTGATGCTTCTAGAGTCCAAAGAACTTTTCTTTTATATGCGTACAGCTATCTGTCTTTCAAAAATGTTCTAAAGGGAAAGTTTCTGATGCTATCAGCAAAGTTTGAAAATCACTTGAATTTGTTTCCAATATCTCTGTTTTAAATAATCCTACATAGTGTTGTTCCCCAGTTTTCTGACACCCCAAACGGTTTGCATGATATTCACCAAATAATTGCCAAAAATATTTAACAAGACTGCACTAAGTTTACCAATGAGACTTAATGACTATGAGTTTTTTAAAACAATGAAAGTACATATAAAACACTGTTAGTAGATAAATATTAGTTATCATCAATACTATAATTATTAAAATAATTAATAAGTTAATTACTATTTAAAAATGTTTCCCATTGTTAATATCAGTCTAAAATGTCTAATCAGTCTAAAATTTTTATGACTTTTCCAATAAATTCATATAACTGAATTTCTAGCTAGTTCACACTTCTTTATCTTGTTCATAAGGATATCATTTAAAATACTGTCAAATATCTTGCTGAAATAGACATGTGGCATTTTCCTGATATGTCAGTCTAATAATCATAGCAAAATAAAGACATGCATTGGGGATGTATGAATTGTTCAAAGTCAATCTATGCTAATCCTTGAGACTACTCCTTTCTTTTATAAATACTCTTTATGTGTTAATTTTCTATTTGAGAATTTTCCTAAACAATACACATTTATTTTATAGTATGCAGTTTCTAGCTTCAATCATTTTCTCTTTCTTGATAACTTTCATAGGCTTTTACTTTTCTTATCTCATATTTGATATGGTTTCTCAAAGATCACAGCTCTTTAGTCCTGTCTGAACGCTGTCTATTTACTAACAGGATGAGAACAAAGTCCTTTCATCTGCACCTAGGCACTAGGACTCCTGCAAAGAGCTGAGGTCTTTTCCTACCACTTCCACAGCTAACTTGGGCTGTAATTCCTTTCTGCTGTGAGGATCTTATTTTCGAATAAAAATAGAAGTAAATGAAGCGTTAGAAATTGTCCTCCATCTTGGATAAAGTGTAAGTGAGGTTCGGCAAGTGCTGAATGCCCTGAAAAGTGCCCATGCCACACGGAATTAGAACAGCAAAGTGCCGTGCCACACAGAATTAGATCAACGAGGCATGTTTCTCTCTGAGCACCAGTAGGAATACTTCATCATCCTTAGAACAGCTTGCATGGGAGAAAGTGCTCCTTAAGTTCTGATCTGCTATCCTTTCCGGAATATCTTGGTTCACAAAAGTATGATTCTTTCATTTCATCTGAAATTTCACTCGTTCCTTAAAGAAGCAGAGGCAGAAACAATTTCTGGATGTTTTTCATTTAAATATGCTGAACAATCTTGTTCACGAAACATATTCTAGTATCTAAGCCTCAATTCTGATACTAGAGATTTTAGTTTATGGCTTCTTGTTCTTTCTTCAGTGAGCTGGAGGACGTCTCACAAAAACTACATTCTGTGTTAGGTGATGAATATGCTTCCTATAAATAAAGAATAACGACGGGTTATCTACTGAATGGTAAGTATGATACCAAACGCTGCGTGCCATGGACTGAATTGTGCTGCTTCCAAATCCACACGCGGAAGCCCTAAGCCCCAGTGTGACTGTGTTTGGAGATTGAGATTTTAAGGAGATAATTAAGGTTAAATGAGGTCATAAGAGTAGGGCCCTGATCTGATATTGATATCCTTATAAGAAGAGACACCAGGCCGGGTGCGGTGGCTCACACCTGTAATCTCAGCACTCTGGGAGGCCGAGGTGGGTGGATCACTTAGGTCAGGAGTTTGAGATCAGCCTGGCCAAAATGGTGAAATCCCTTCTCTACTAAGAATACAAAAACTAGCCAGGCATGGTGGCAGGCACCTGTAATCCCAGCTACTTGGGAGGCTGAGGCAGGAGAATTGCTTGAACCTGGGAAGCGGAGGTTGCAGTGAGCTGAGATGGTGCCATTGCACCCCTGACCCTAACTTATGAAGACACACCAGGAAGGTGGCCATCTGCAATCCAGGAAGAGAGCCCCCACCAGAAACCCATCCTGCCAGGCCTTGATCTAGGACTTCCAGCCTCCAGAACCACAAGAAAATTAATTTCTGTTGTTTAAACCACCCAGTCTGTGGCATTTTATTATGACAATTTGAGCCGTTGTATATGCTGTGAAAAGAGTATAGCTACTGGATAAGTGCTGTACTTAAATTTTAAATCTAACCAAAGTTAGGCTCTTAATTGTTAGCTGATCTTGGACAAGTGGTTATCCTCCTATCATCCTTCTTCGTACGTAAAACAGGGCTAACTTTATGAGGCCTGTCTCACAGGATTATTTTTTAGATTAAAAGAACAATGTGTGAAGCCAGTTGTTTTCATGCTTTGCTGCAGATTGGAATCATTCGAGGATCTTCTAGAAAATGCCGATGCCTGTCTCTCACCCCCAGTTATTGTGGATTAACTGGTATAGGGCATTGAGAGTTTTAAAACCTTCCCAGGTGATTGAAATATGCAACAAAGTTTGGGAACCAAGGTATTAAAATATTAGATACAGAACAGGTATCTGTTAAATAGTGGCTTTTCCCCCTTTGCTTTTTCTTCCCTGATAATACAGAAGCAATGTGCTTTAATTTTATATCTGAGTGGAACAAGATGTGTCATTTTGGTGAGAATTGACGGCCTGAACAAGATAAAGCTCTTGCTGTCATGGGGCTGACATTCTCATGGAGCATCTTTTCATATAAATATTGCTTCTATAGTCATCTCCCATGTTTAGACTGTCCAGGTTCCTGAAGATCTGCAGTCTTTGTTAATTTCTCAAATCAGGATGCACACTTGTCTTCAATCTCCCTCTTTTCTTCTCCCCTGTCACCCCTGGCCTCCAGTAAACACACCTCTGGCTAGCACCTATTTCCAGCTTCCAAGTCTCTCAGATCCAGGATAGCTGCTGTGAGAAGTAAGTGGATGCACCTCCCAGCTGGTCTGTCACTTGGTGTAAAGGACGCACCTGCCTTCTGCCCCTTGGGGTTATCTCGCAGCTGGGTACTCTCAAGGGACACCCTACTTCCTTTACTCCTACATTTCAACATGAAATTACTCACTTACCTAACTGCTCATTCTTTGGAGGCAAGTTATCTCCAGGACTTGAAAACTAATCAACAACTAGGTATTTGTTTTAGTGCTGGGAATTGCAAAATGACCAGTGCCTTTTATCCCTTAGTTCTGATTGTCATTGACTTGCAACATCTCATGAATCAGTTTCTGGGGCAAATCTGCCCTGAATGGCTTCTTCTCCCAACACCATATTGCTTTCTGGGAGGTCCTTTTGGCATTGTCTTAAATTGAATTCAAGTTATGAATGTGGAATTCTAAAATCACAAGGCACATGGTTGGTACCAGAGAAGATGAATGCTGACATCCCACTGGGCTTTGAGCTCCAAGACTGTCCCATAGAAGCGTTTCCAATAGAAATGGAGAAGAGGAGATATAGCAAAACTACCTACAAACTTAAAAAATATATATGCACATCCTCCCCTCTGGTTCTACTCTACCCTGGTTGGCTGAAGGGGAATACCCAATGTGTTTATTTGGGAAAAAAATCTTCATCAACCACTGCATCAGTAACTTTGTTATTACCATGCCTTTAAGAATTACTGATTTAGTGACCCAATACACTTGGCTGTAAATCAGTTCTTTCCAACCTCTGCTTGATCATTAGAATCATTCCCACAGCTTTTACAAAACACAGATTCCCAGGTCCCACCCCAGATTGCTAAGTCAGAATTTTTTTAAGTATAGTCTATCCTCCATATTCGTGGGTTCTACATGCACAGATTCAACCGACTTTAAATGAAAAAATGTTGAAAGCAAAGAAAATCAATAAATCAAATAAAAATATCAAATAAAACAAAAAATAACAGAAAAATGTTAAAGTATAATATAACATTTATAGCTTTTACATAGTATTAGGTATTATTAGTAATCTGGAGATGATTTAAAGTATATAGGAGAATGTGTATAGATTATATGCAAATACTAAGCCATTTTATATGAGAATCTTGAACATCTGAAGATTTTGGTATCCGAGGGAGTCCTGGAACCAATTCCCCCAGGATACCGAGGGACAACTGTAGTATCAGAAGACTGTAATTAGAAAAAAGGCTCCAGGTGATTATGGCATTAGCCAGGGCTGAGAAGCATTGACATGGTAAGTAAGAGCCTGGATGTTGCTTTTCTCTTCCCGCCATCTTGGCTCCTGTGGAGGCCTGCTGGGAACAGGACTTCTAAAAGAAAATATGTTTGGGAGGCTGTGGTCCAAGGCCGTTTTTACTGGCTATGAGCAGGGTCTCCGGAACCAAAGGGGAGCACACAGCTCTTCTTACAGCTGAAGGTGGTTATGCCCGAGATGAAACAGAATTCTCTTTGAACTAGAGATGCGCTTACGTATACAAAGCAAAGAACAACATAGTGACCCCTGGCGGCAAACCAAACAAAACCAGAGTAATCTGGGGAAAGGTAACTCGGGCCCATGGAAACAGCAGCATGGTTCGTGCCAAATTCCAAAGCAATCTTCCTGCTAAGGCTATTGGACACAGAATCCGAGCGATGTTGTACCCCTCAAGGATTTAACCTAAGAAAAAGTCAATAAATAAACGTGGATTTGCGCTCTTTAAAAAAAAAAAAAAAGAGCCTGGATGTTGCACCCAAATGTGGAATAAATCTCTGTAGGTGTTGCAGCACCTAACACCTTACATCTCAGAGGTGCTCATAAATCATAATCAAAAGTTGCCATTATTGAGAACCTGTTGTATGTATGTAATGTACCGGGCGCTTTATATGCATTATTTCACTCAGTTCTCACAATAATCAACTTCATGCGTAAAGTTCAGAGAGATTAAGGCTCCCTGTGTCAGAATCCAGATTGCCACCCAGGGCTGATTCCACAGTTCATGCCTACTTCACACCACATTCTCCCCACCCCATGAGTGTTGAATGCAGCATGATTCATCAATCTTTTAGCCCCTCCTAAAAACTAGACCCCCTAGTCTCAAATGAACAGTCATTCACTGCCTCACACACACCTAAAATTAAGACACTTACGCATGTAAAGGCAGATAAAACTGCACAATTCCTGGTAAATGACTGCATGGGAGCTTTTAGGTGGCCAAAAATAGGTGACTTCCAAATTTAAAGTTTTAAGCATTCATCATCCCGTGGGCATATACAGCACCTCAGAACAGGACTGACTAGGAAGGGCTGGCATCCAGAGTTTGAGGAGCCAGGAGGAAGTACACTGGTGGTTTAAGGGGCAAAATTTGAACTGCGAAGGGAAAGACACTTGGAAGGATTCTAGTATGAAGCAAACTGCTTGCTGAGTTATCACTTTTTTCTCCTAAACAGCGTTTCATAAAGTACACATCTTTAACGCCCTAGAGTGGCATTTTACATTTAACCACAGGTCCCACATGTTGGTTTACACGTGAAAGTAGACATGTGATATTGGGATCCCTAGAATGGACATATGCAATAAGGTAGGCAGATGCTGAATTCAGAGAGGTCAACTAAGGGAGACTGGGTAGATGCAGGCAAGGTCCAGAGACCAGTAAGTTAAGGAAGCTGCTCCAGCCAGAAAATGATACTGGGCTTGGCTGAGTGTGATGGGTTCTGGGCTGACAGACCATGGATGGAGACAGAAAGCTGACAAAGGTCATTGAAGGCCTGAAGGCAAATAAGGAGACCTCTCAGTCCCCATAAATCATTAGTATCTCTAAGTGCTGTAATCAATCCACCCCCCAGAGAATTCTGTGAATTAGAGTCAGAGAATCTTCCAGTTTTCAAGATGGAGGCAGCTGGAGAAGATGTGAAACCACAGCTTAACCTGTCTTTCCTCTGTGCACATGCATAGACATATACACACATGTGTGCATACATACACACACTCGCCAGACCCCTGCCACTTCATATGCACATCACTCCATCACCTGGTCCTTCTTTCACGACATCCCCTTATTTTCTCGTTTTAAGCACCCTAAAGGACCCCAGTGTGAGTGAAGATTCAGAACAACCTCAGCTGAGTCTGAGGCTGAAGTCAGGTGATGTTTGCCATGCCCGTTGGCTTCATCATGGTGTCCAGGAGCAATTGAATGAGAGTCCAAGGGTAAAGAACACGTCATAAGGAAGGCAGTTGTCTATTCAGAGATGCAGGGAGGCAGTGAATCCTTCTAACAAAGGGCATTCTTGCCTTTTAGTTCATTCTGGTGCTGTCATTGATCCAGAAACTGAGTCTTAACGCCTCATTTGTCCAGAAGTACATCTCCCCTTGGTTGGGTAAATGGTGCCCAGTGATACAGTGAGATCTTCACAGGGAAGTTTTTAGCCCCTCATTGCTTTGCATGTTAAAAGGCTCTTAGTTCGTCTTAATTAAAAGATCATGGGCACCGCACCTACTCGCTGGGAACACGTCATACAGCTTCCTTGTGTTTAAGAGAGAGGGCTTCCACATTTGACAACAGGTTGGCAGGAATAGTGGGATGAAGAAAAAGAAGAGGTTAAGGGTGATGCCCAGATTTCTGAGTTAGGCAACGTAGCTGAGGGTGTGTGGTGACCAAGGTAGTATTTTCATAAGTAGAAACTGATTTTTCAGGAGGACACGTAACCATCTACTGACCTGCTTCCTCTGCACGTGATTCCTCCGGATCTTTCCTGCTCCTGTCTTCCACTGCTTTCCTCCCATTCCTACTAGCCTCTTAGCAATCAGACCCTTTCTCCCCCTCCTACTCTCCCTGCCTTGTGATAGCTCCCACTGTTAATCCCCTAATAAATGCCTTACACTTAGGTGTATGACCCAGTGAGTTCTTCAAAACACTTTCACATACATCCTCTTGTTCTTCCCTGCAAAACAACCTTCCTCTTTAACCGAAAAGGCACCTTCATAGGTTTGCTTTTCTCCAAATAGTAAAACATGTGAAGACTGCTGTTTTTTGGCTGTTTTACTTGTGTGTTTATTTCTGTTCGTTTTGTCAGTCTATCTGACTTACTGTTGCTTTATTTTAGGTTCTGCATTACTCACTGGCAGAGGCTAGCGCATACCATGCTCAAAGCAGCAAGCCCTGAGAATGCTGGAAATTCGGGATCATGTTAGTCAGGAGTAAAGTTTGCTGTACTAGACCCGTGCACTTAGAGGTGTCTGACAATGGCCCAAGCTGCTTTAGGAGGTGGTAAGACCCCCAACCAGTGGAGGTGTTCAAATAGCAACAGGATGGCTTTTCCACATGTTGTAGAGGAAATGACGGATAGAGTAGGTTAGATTGAAACCCCCTATGCTTCCTATTAACTTCTCTGATTTTCTCATTACATGAAAATATTGGCCAAAATTTTGTGGCAAAGAATATCTGAGGGTTTTGTTTTCAGAGAAACCTTTTGTGCATGGAAATTTTGATGGGCCCTCCCCCTTAAAAGTAGCCTTGGGTGAAATTTTTTGGTCTTCATTCAGTTTTTCCTTCCTTTAGCACTACATAGTGCCAGCTAGGTCTTAAAGCAAATGCCTGTTGGTAACTTCTGAAGGCAAAGCCCTTCCCATGGAGCCAGACCCCTCAGCCAGAAGCTAATGAGTCAGTAAAGGCCAGGCAGGAGAATCGACGGCCCCCTCATGCTCCTGGACTGATTAGTTCTCCCTGTCTTTTACTTTCTTTTTAAACCTCCTGGCACTTTAAAAATCCAGTCCTCAGCATGCTCCTGGGCTCTTTCCCCAAGCATCATTTAGTCTCGAGAATGAAAACCATTTTCATGTTAGCCTAAGGAAGCATTTCCCAAAGTGTGATTGGGGAACACTTGCCTTAATAGGTGCTTCTGGTAAACAGGTCCTTCTGCTCAAATGTTACTGCCCGTGTTCTTTCCCTCTGGAAGGTTTCAGTGTGCATTTGCGTGTAAAAAGCTTTGAGAAATCCTGCACAAAGAAACCTATTGCAGTTTGTTAACCCAGAATTTGCCAAATGTATTTGATCATAGAAATATTTTTCTAGAACATTTATTTTGGAAGTGGAGGAGCGGGAGGGGAACGGGACTATGGCAAATCAGTTGGTACCTGGAATCAGTGTGGCCTGAACAAGGCAAAAAATGATTATATCATTCACAATTAAGGGAAATGATTTTGGTTTCTGGATTATGTATTGTTTGGAGCAACTATTCTATGGTGCCCACCTCCACCTCCAGGCACATTGGCATAAATGACGGAGAGTTGGCAATATTATCAGTCTTTCAGCAACAGCAAGTCCCAGGTGCCTCCCTCTGGAATTAGTCTTTGATGAGTGTTATCGACTTAGATCCAAGTTGCTGGCTATTCAGGGCAGGATAACCTTCATCTTCACAACTGTGCCCAGGTCGTGCCTGCAGCTTCCTCTAGGAGCAAGGGTATTTCATCTTCCAACTCCAGGGCATTTGTCTGCAGCACCTGGAGTAGAACGATAACTCCTGCCATGGGATGCTCCTGGCAATTCACTTGGCAGGAGTGAGGGGCTCAGAGGCTCTCTTCACAAATCTCTAAATCAACCGGCCATGCAGATGCGGGAGCAGTAGCAGCTGTTTCAGAGGCAAAGGCCATTCATCTTCTGCCTTTTATTCTCTTGTTTCTGGGGAACCTGGAAGAGTGAAGTTGTCTGCCACCAAGCATTGCCTACGTGAGTGCTCACTAAGGTTCACACAGGACGATGGAATATGCTGGGTACCTTCAGAAAGCTTCCACGTGGAGGGCAGGGTTTTTTATGAAAAGGCCTTAGAAGCACAAAGATTCTGTTTTAAAAGAGCTCATGAAGTCCAAAGTTCCTGCTCTACAGCTTCTGTGGTCACTAGTCAATACAAATCAGAAATTTACTGTGCCCAGTCCTGTTCTAAGAACTGAGGGAGGTTCAGAAAAAAAGTGTAAGATGGTGAATCTGAGCTTCTGGTTGAGTAGTGGTGGTAATATCTAGGGGAGGTCTCAGGGAAGGGCTTTAGTTATCCCCCACTAATTTCTACCCTCCTCTTGAACTACTAAATAAGCCTGAGATTTATTTTTTTGAAGGAAGATTTGCCTGGTTAACATGGTTCAACAACTCCACATGGGTGTTTAAAAGAAATCACACACGTAACATCTCCAAAGCTAAACTCTTTTCTGGCCTGCCCATCCCCAGTCTTCATCTCAGTTGACAAATGACGCTATCCTTCTTTAGAGAAGCCTTTGAGTCATTCCTGAGTGGAGTCAGGCTACTATCTGTTAGTAAGTCCTGTTGGATCTACCTCCAAAAAGAGCCAAGATTTACCCCCAAAAGAGCCAAAATCTAACCAGTCTCATAACCTTCACTTCTTGCACCCTTGTCTAAGTCGTCTTCCTCTCTCACCCAGTTTTACAAGAACAGTCTCCTGACAGATCTTCCTGTCTCTGCCTTTGCCCACATTTACAGTCTATCCTCAACCCAGTGCAAGAATGACTCTTAAAATGAGAAGTCAGAAAATGGGATTTCTCTGTCCCAAACACTTTCAGGATCATGCTTTCTTGTGCAGGGAATAAGCCACAGTACTTTGGTTACCTCCACAGTCCTCATGGTCTGCCCCTCCTACTACCTCTGGTTTTGTTCCCTAGCACATTTCTTTATCCTTCTGCTCCAGTCATATTATCCCAAAATTTCCAGCACAGTCTTCCTCAGTACCTTGTGCTTGTTGTTCCTTCTACCTGGAAGCCTCTTTGCTCAAGATATCTACACGGCTCAACCCCTCACCTTTGTCAGGTCTTTGCTTAAGGCTCTCTCTCCCCACCTTATATAAAGCCCTCACTATCTCCCCTTGCTGCTTTATTTTTCTAGCATTTATCACCATCTGTCACAGTGTACAGTTTACATTTATGTCTCCCCCACTCCCCATTAGTATCTAAGCTCCTTGAGGGCATTTTTTTTTTAAATCTGTTTGATTCAGTTTCATGGAACAGGGCCCAGCGTATAGAAGGCACTCAACAAATATTCACTGAATAAAGGAACCAAAGAATAGTAACATTGTGTATATCAACATACCACATGAGGCAGGTGCTATGTATATGATTTCATTTCATCTTCACAACCTCCCAAAAAGCTAGGTATTATAATTATGCATCCCACCACAATTAACCACAAGAAAACCCAGGCACAGAGAGGCTAAATGACTTGCATTCAATCAGAAATGGTCACAATCACATTTCAGACTCACACATATCTACCTCCTAAATTCATGTTCCCAACCACTCTACTCAATTTCTCCTACTTACAGTCCTCCAGACAACCAGAGCTACTGGTATCTCCAAGGAAAGAGAAATGGATTGTCGCAGTGGGAGATCTGCAAAAGCTTCCCCCGGGAGATAGCATTTGATGCGGACCTTAGCAGATGAATAAATCCTAACAGGTAGAGAAAATACCAGGTGGCATTCTAAGCTGGGGAGAAGCATGAGACATATGGAAGTAGAGAAATTGAAATGTGTTCATCCAGGGGTGGCTTAGATAGGCAACCTCCTCATCCCAGTTTGCCTTGGACTTCCTGGTTCTAGCACCAACAATCCTGTGTTCTGGGAAAACTGGGACAGAGCGTCCCCTAAGTGACAAATGGATCAGGTTTAATAGGGTAGAGCGTTCATCATGCACATTGCTGAGGAAATATTGAAAGTAAAAGTGGAAAAGAGTTTTGAGGCTGAGGAAATGAGTTTGGAGCTCATTGTGCTGGTAAGGGGAAACCTTTGGAGGTTTTGAGAAGGGGGTGATGTGTGGAAACACAGGGTTACATGAAACAGGCAAAGCCAATACTAACCTGATTGTGGTGAAGTACTGCCTTGGATGGGGTCGACCATGGATGTCAGAGGAGCTGACAGTAGAGAGAGACCAATCAAGTCTGGACTCAGCTATCCCAGGTGCTTTCAAGGAACTGCTGCCTCTTGAAATTGGCATTTCCCCCTCTGCTTACAGTTCTCCAATCCTTTTTACATCTGTTGCCAACACCATCTCCTGGGCGTGGATAGAGGTATGTCATCTTCCATGCCTTTGCATCCAGAAGTATTTATAAACCTTGGAGACCCAGGGAAAGCCCTGTTTTTGGGCTTCATTTCACATTTTCTCATCACCTCAAGCTTCTCTTTGCTCAGGCATGGACCTATGAACTGCTTCCTTCTAGAGTGGCAGGTCTTGTGGCCAAGGTCCTCTCAGATCCTATGCACTGGGTTGCTTTCATATGAGAACTTTTCATCCTCTCTTTTGGGAGTTCTACACCTACCAATTCAATGGAAAGCCCTTATTTAAAGAACAGTGTGAGTGCAGTGTCCATGCATGTTTAAATAGATGAGAAAGAAGTACTGGACAGTCTGTGAGTGGCCTTCACCCTTGGAGAGATCTATGCTCATCTCTATAAACTGCACACAAGGCAGCGGTGCCGGATAAAAAACAACCAAAATAAATGCATCTGATAGTGTGTTTCTCAGTGTGGCATACGTAACATCAAATACAACAGTCCTACCATCAGAGGTCCTCAGCACTTCATGAACTACATAGCAAGGGAAGTAAAGCCTCAAACAAACTGTTGTTCAACTGTGAGAAGCAAACTCGGGTTCTGGTAGAGCAGAAAACTATCCTCTGTTCTCACAGATATCTTACACACACACACAGACACACACACACCCCTACCTGTTTCTTTTTTAAATCTTCAGAACATACAAAGAAATTTTGTCTTAAAAATTGGCTGGGCATGGTGGCTCATGCCTGTAATGCCAACACTTTGGGAGGCTGAGGTGGGCAGATCACTTGAGGTCAGCAGTTCAAGACCAGCCTGGCCAACATGGTAAAACCTCGTATCTACGAAAAATATTAAAAAAAAAAAAAAAATTAGCTGGGTGTGGTGGCTCACACTTGTAATCCCAGCTACTCCTCCAAAGGCTGAGGCAGGAGGGTTGCTCGAACTTGGGAGGTGGAGGCTGCAGTGAGTGGAGATCACACCACTGCACTCCAGGCTGAGTGACAGAGTGAGACTCTGTCTCAAAAAAATAAATAAACAAAAAATAAATAAATACAAATCAATACAAGGTCCACAGAAATAACTGATCTCAGTGCCTAGGAAATCATTTGCCTCCAGTTTCCTTCAGAAGTAAAGTCAGGCTTCACTCAGAGGTCAAGAAGCCAGAGCTCGGTTCTTCCTAGCTGTACCTCAAGCTTAATTTGCTAGGTGAATAGGAGATGGTGTCCAGCAATTGTAATGAAAGCAAGCTCTTCAAATGGAGCAACTGTAGTCTGCACAATGAGACGTCTTGGAATCAGCCAGACTCGCCCTCCATCCCACCATGCTTTCTGAGGTGATGAGGATGGAAACACAAAAAGAGGCTCTGGCATTATAGAACCCGATGGGTGGTGGCAAAGGATGGAACCCAGAACTGGCCGAGCTTCTAGTTCTTTCCTCCATTTCCCCGACTCACTTCAATGTTGCTGATTTGCATTCAGAAGGAGCCAAATTCAGTCTGGATGCATCAGTTACTAGCTACGTGAATTGAGTAACTTACTTAACTTCTAAACTTAAGTTCATTCATGTATAAAACAGGGAAAGTCTCTTGGTAATCTGAAAATTGCATGGTGTTGTTGTAAGAACTTAGTATAGTACCTAGTATATAGTAAGAGGTCAGAAGTGGTAACTGGAACTACTATGCCTTCGGCTAGTCTATTTTCTTGCTTCCTCTATTCTTACTTCTCCTGCTCACCCATCTCACACCCTAACTTCAACTCCCAACCCAGAGTCGGTAAACTGAAACTTGCTTTCACCTGCCATTGATTGATTTGTGAGATGGGCTGCCTCACAAAACCACTCTCAGATATTTAACTGAATTTGAAATTTAAAACCATCTCTTATTCATGTGTGGCTCAGACATTGCTTTGAACCTGGTTAGTTCAAGAATTTTTTTTTAAAGATGGATATATGTTTAAAAAGCTCACAAGTCCTCTTGGGCACCAAATGGCTCTTTGGAAAGAATCTTGTGACAAGTTAAGTGTAAATGAACCAGAAACATAGAGATTAAATTCCTCCTGAAATACTCCTGGGTGTGGAAATTAAGAAAAAAGCAATTGCAAGATGTCTCCAGTTTTGCAGACCTGCTTGCATCTGGCTTCCCTTAAGGCTGCCTGCTGAGCTGTGGGAAGAGCTCGGCTGGCTCGGCCAGGCCTCCAGGGTACCCCTGCAGCCGTGGGGTTACTTATTCCTGAGATGGGGCAGCGGAGGCAATTTGATGGAGGCAACTTTCATTCTAACTGCTCTTCCGGCAAAGCTCCTCTCTGGGGACCTCAGACTGGCACCTTTCACCATTGTTAAATTCACTTAAGATAAAAGCGACACCAGGCAAATGACAAGGGAAGAGCCATTAAGGGATGAGCGTAAGCAGTGACTGACAGGCAGGCTCTGCGAAGCGCTCAGCTGCCAGCCCCAGCCTTGGCAGGAATCATCACCCCGAGTGCCTCCCCTAGCCAGCGCTTGACAAATGGGCAAGATTCAGTCCAAGCCTATGGGCTCAGCCCTTTGTTTCCCAGAGCCTCAGCCTCCATGCCTATTCACCCACACACTACCAGCCCCTCCACCCAGGAACAGCATCAGCAACTACGCAGAGAGGAGCCCATTGCTGCTGAAGGTGAGAGGCTGTCCTCTGCCTGCTTTCAGGTGAGTGCCTGCGGGTGGTGAGCCACAGAACGTGGACTACGAATTCATTCACTGCATAGTTAGGAGAGACAATATGAAGATTGAACTCAGCAAACCATAGAAAATACACACCCTGCCAAGTCTGTCCTTTATACTGTTGTTTTTCGGTCCAAGTATAAAATTATGTTGGCCATCTTGGTCTTTTCTTGGGATTGTGCACAAGGACACCCAATGGGGCTCTTTGCTGAGATATACTCACCACGCAAGCAGGCTCATACAGGTGTCCTGCAACACTGGCTCTTAGTAAATTACTTCCTAATGTTTTTCTTATTATTAAGGTGACTTCTTTTACTAAAAAAAAATTAGAAAGTACAAAAATAAAAACCTACAAAGAACAATGGCAATCACATAGAAGTCTGCAATTGTTAACATATTATTGCATTTCTTAAGGTCTCCATAGCCAGATTGCATGGGGTCCTATTCTCGCTCTGCCACCTCTCAGCTGTGTAAGCTTGGGAGAATTACTTAACTTCTCTGTGCTGTGCTTTCATTTCTGCATCTTTAAAATGAAGAAAAGTATAGAACCCACCTCATGAAGTTATTGTAAGCATTAAATGAGTTAAAAACATAAAGCTCAGAACACTACAAAGACTCATTAAATGTTAGCTGTTATCATGCACCAATTTTCACTAACCTGTCATTGCAATTGTGATTCCATTATATCAGTGGTTCTCTGCCTAGGGAGATTTTAACCCCAGGGGACATTTGACAATATCTGGAGACGTTTTCGGTTGTCACAACTAAATGAGTTGGGACTACTGTCATCTAGCGGGTAGAAGCCAGAAATGCTCCTTATCTTCCTACAATGCACAGGATAGCCCTCAATGACAAAGAATTGGCCACTCAAAAATGTCAACAAGTGCCAAGATCGAAAAATCTACATTAGATTACTACACACATTGTGACAGATCCCAGCCCTGACTTGCTCCCTGTAGATTTCAGCTGTCCCTCGGGGCATGTCTTGCAGGATCCTGGAGTCTCACACATGCCTGGGAACACAACTCTTTCCTGCTCCAGCCTGCTTGCCATCCATGCTGCTGCTGTTCTCCATAAGATGGCTCCTTCGGTGGGCACAGCTACCCTGTGCTGGTGCCAGCCTGAAACGAGTGGGAGGGTGGAGAGAGGCTGACCAGCGACCCTCTCTTAAATCTAAGGCCCATCTTGTTCCTTAGATCCTGAAGTGAAATAGTTGGTGCCCAGAGGCTAGCAAACTTTTACCAACACAGTTCTTCAGCTTTTCTCCCTAACTTCTCTCTCAGTTGAGACTCAAAACCTGACTGGCTGGGTTTTGAAACAGAGTCCATGCCGTTGAAATCACTCCCACCTCCTTTTCCCTCCATCACTTTGGCTATCTTCATCCCCAATATGTCTTTCTCTTTCTTGAGCCAAAAAACATAAAGATCTCATGAATATCAGTCTTAACAACTCATACAAATAGATTCTTAGGGGCAGCAAGCCAAAGATATCCATATCTCAGCAATAGTCTTTCTTGTACACACAAACTTAAAGATACATAACTTTTTAAAACAAAATTGTGATTTTACTACGCACCCTGACATCTTACTCTTTCACTAAAGAAAATGTCATTAACACATTCAGATGTCAATAAATTGTCTTCTATATCACCATTTTATTGACTGTATAAAATTTCATTTTGTCACTGTATAATATCTTTGGGCCCATTCCTCTTTTATTAGACATGGAGGTTATTCCTTAATGTTGAAAATTATAAGAAATGCGACATTGAATATCATTGTAAAGCAGCTTTTCACACTTGTTCAGTATTTTTCTAGGATAAATTTCTAGAATATAATTTAAGGTTTTTTGATACATACTGTAGAAAAAAATTGTGACAGTTAGTTTTATGTAACAACTTGATTGGACCACAGGATGCCCAGATAGCCATTTAAACATGACTTCTGGGTGTGTGTGTGAGGATGCTTCCAGAAGAGATTAGAATTTGAATTGGTGGACTGAGTAAAACAGTTGTCTCTTCCCAGTATGGAAAAGCATCATTCAATCTGTTGAGGGTCTGAACAGAACAAAAGGATGAAGGAAGGATGAACTTGCTCTCTGCCTGATTGCTTGAGCTGGGACATCCATCTTCTCCTGCCTTTAGGACTCCTGGCTCTCAGGCTTTTAGACCTGAACTGGAATCTACAGCCATTGGCTCTCTGGCTTTCAGGTCTTCAAACTATATCACCAGTTTTCCTGGGCCTGAACCTTGCCAATGACAGATTGTGGGACTTCTCAGTCTCCATAATCATGTGAGCCCATATTTTATCACCAATGTTTTTATCTATATCTATATATTTATATCTGTATCTATCTGTATCTACACCTCCTATTTGGTTTCTTTTTCTGGAGAACTCTGACTAATACAAAAGGATTTAAGGACTTTGTTTTAGCCAACAGCATCTGCCCATTGGAAGCACACTGGAATGGCAAAACAATATCCAACATGGCTGGGAAAACGAAGTACTTCAGTTGTTGGAATGTACTAGTTAGCTGAGAATTTCCATCTGCCAATACCACAAGTAGGAGGACTATTTCTAAACACTTACCACTAAATTACGCAGAACAAATTTCCATCTTCTTTGGACTATTCAAAAGTCATTTTGAAATGGCTGCTGCATGGCCAGCAGACTGAGTTGAGAGAAATTTGCAGCTGTAGAGAATCTTCATTAGTGCAGCCAGGCCTTCCCTTTCTAGGCAATTCCTGGATCTAGGAGAGATTAACTGAGACTGACACCTTTAAAGGTCTGAAAACATATTTACTGTCTACTCTCTCGGAGCACTGCTCTCTACGAGGCTTCATCCATATAACAAGGCTACCTTTGCTAGATTGGCCTCTTCCTTTCTCCCTCTCATAACTTGTCTTGCCACTAAACCTGATTTACCAACAGAACCAGTTTTGGGCTATACTCTGAGCTCACATTTTTTTCCTATAATCTCAAGATGGAATATAAGATTCTGCACCTTATTGTTGGCTTGGGTCTTTATTCTGAAGGTTTCTGTGTGCACGTTAAATAAATTTATATGCCTTTTCTCCTATTAAAGCAAAAACAAAAACAAAAGTCATTTGTAGTGATTCAGGGTAATCATTATAACCTAATTTCTCAATGCAGAGTTTCAAATGATGTTTTGAAAAGTTCTGCCTGGGCAACGTGGCGAGATCCCACATCTACAAAAAAATTTAAAACTTAGCTGGGCATGGTGCCTTGTAGTCCTAGCTACTTGAGAGGCTGAGATGGAAGGATTGCTTGAACCCAGGAGTTCAAGACTGTAGTGAGCTGTGACAGTGCCACTGCACTCCAGCCTAGGTGACAGAGTGAGATCTTATCTCAAAAAAAAAAAAAAAAAAAAAAAAAAAAAAAAAAAAAAAAAGAGAAAGGAAAAGAAGAGCTCTAAGTGGCAAAGACTTATGGAAATGTAAAGGTTTGTTATTTCAGTTTTCAAATAAGGAGAAACTGTATTGACCAGATTCATCAAGAAATGACATATCTTAAAAGCTTCTTTTTTGGGTAAGTTTCTAATAGCAACTTGTTTACATGTCATTTGCCTCTTCCTCATAAAAGCAAAATAAAGAATATGTAAAAGGCCGGGTGCGGTGGCTCAAGCCTGTAATCCCAGCACTTTGGGAGGCCGAGACGGGCGGATCACGAGGTCAGGAGATCGAGACCATCCTGGCTAACATGGTGAAACCCCGTCTCTACTAAAAAAAAAAAAAAATACAAAAAACTAGCCGGGCGAGGTGGCGGGCGCCTGTAGTCCCAGCTACTCGGGAGGCTGAGGCAGGAGAATGGCGTAAACCCAGGAGGCGGAGCTTGCAGTGAGCTGAGATCTGGCCACTGCACTCCAGCCTGGGCGGCAGAGCCAGACAAGACTCCGTCTCAAAAAAAAAAAAAAAAAAAAGAATATGTAAAAATTCCTGTTTTAGCTTTTGATGGTGTTCTAGATGAATGTGTTTAACTATAATTTTAATATCTCAAAACACTGTTCAGTCATGAATTTTTTTCAGTGTGTCAATAATAAAAATAAGGATGATAATAATAGGGAAGCATCACAATGAAGGAAAAAAATACTTTCTACTACCCTGTGGATGCATGAAGAGAGGAATCTGTAGGCAGACTGAGCACTGCTCATAACTAGCCCTATAGCCATGGCCTTGGGCAAGTCAATTATCCTTTTTGGAACATGATTTTTTCATAGATAATGAAAGATGGGAAGGTGGGAAGAGGGAAAGGAGCCGAAAAGATAACTATTGGGTACTGAGCTTAATACCTGGATGATGAAATAATATGTACAACAAACCCCCATGACACGTGTTTACCTATGTAACGAACTTTCACATGTACCCCTAAACCTAAAAGAAAAGTTTAAGAAAAGAAAAGAGAAGGTGGTGATTTCTGAGACACTTCAAGCTGTAAAATGTCTACGATTTTATGACTTCACTCACTTCTTAAGGGGGTTTTGAAATTCTGTTCTTTCGTCTTCTTGAAGAATTTTCAAGCTAACAAAAGCCATTTTTCTTAGGAAACAAAATATTGAGTGAGATTTTTTCCCAGTGTCCTGGAATGTTGGTTAAAGCCCCAAGCTGAGAACAATGAGTAAGAAGTATATCTGTCAGAGGCATTTAAACCAAAGTGACTCCATCTTGAATAGGGGCTGGGTAAAATGAGACTGAGATCTACTGGGCTGCATTCCCGGGAAGTTAGGCAATCTAAGACACAGGATGAGATGAGAGATCAGCACAAGGTACAGGTAATAAAGACCTGGCTGATAAAACAGGTTTCCATGAAGAAGCTGGCCAAAACCCAGCAAAACCAAGATGGGGACAAAAGTGACCTCTGATCATCCTCACTGCTCATGGTATGCTAATTATAACGTATTAGCATGCTAAAAGACACTCCCAACAGTGCCATGACAGTTTACCAATGCCATGGCAATGTCTGTAAGTTACCTTATATGGTCAAAAAGCAGAGGAACCCTCAATTCTGGGAATTGCCCACCCCTTTGCCAGAAAACTCATGAATAATCCACCCCTTGTTTAGCATATAATCAAGAAATAACCATAAAAATAGCCAACCATCAGTCCTCAGGGCTGGCTCTGCCTGTGGAGTAGCCATTATTTTATGTCTTTCCTTTCTTAATTAAATTTGCTCTCACTTTATGAATTTGCCTCTAATTCTTTCTTGCACGAAATCCAAGAACCCTTTCTTGGGGTCTGGATCTGGACTCCTTTCTGGTAACATCTCCTCATTTTAAAGAGAGGAATTAAAACATTCTGCTGAACATACTTAAAGAAAGCAGGACCTGTTCAGCAAACATCAAACCACATCAATGCCCGGTAGTGTATATAAAACAAGTCCAGAGATTGAATGAGTGACTAAAGAGTTACACTGAAAGGTTTTAGGCTAGTAGTGGTATCTCTTCTGCATTTACCTTTTGAGGGTTGTCCTTCCCCAAATCAAGTGATAAGGATTCATGAGAAATACACACAGAAGTTGAGGGTACCTGTGAAAAGTGAGAGAAAGGCCTCTTACTTCCCCACTGGATGTTTACAGGGTGTGGAGTTGAAGGAGGGAGAAGGGGTGAAAGGGTCCTTGGAAGGATTCTTTGAGATTGTATGTGAAACTCATGACTGTTGCCTCTTCTCTCCTAGAATTGGGCCTGAAGACCAGCTGTGGCCATGCACAATGGTGAGTGAGGAGAGACAGTGGTAGTAGACAGCCATCTCCACTACCACGTTTTGGTCTGGCAGAGATGAATGAGTTTCCTATGGCCACGTAGGTCCTGTGGGAAGTTTCTGGACTTGAGTCACCATACAAGAAGGAAGCCTGTTGGGGCAAAAGTGCTTTGGGAGTAACAGCTGTGGGGTGAACAACACAGAGAGCCAGGGTTAGCCGAGAGGGGATTACTTGGCACCAGTAACATGAAAGTCTTCCCTTCTTCATCTATAAACCCCTTCCCCCTACTTGGACCCCAGGATATCCAGGGGACAAAGTGGAAAGGTGGCCAAGAATGAGAAGCCACAGTTGCCCCCTCCCTCACTGTAGGTGCTTGAGCCACAAGAGAGGCATGTGATAAAGAGGGAAAAGAATTGCAGATGGCACCTGAGATCTAAATTTCTGTTGTGGTGGTGGTGGTGGTTGTTCTTGGAGACAGTCTTTTGCTTTGTTACCCAGGCTGGAGCGCAGAGGCTCGATCATAGCTTGCTGCAACCTTGAAGTCCTGAGCTCAAGTGATCCTCTTGCCTCAGCCACCCAAGTGACTGGAACTACAGGAATGGACCACCATACCTAGCCAATTCTTTTTTTTTTCTTTTTTGTAGAGATAAGGTCTCGCTTTGTTGCCCAGGCTGGTCTCAAACTCCTGGCCTCAAGCCACCTGGTCTCAGTCTCCCAAAGTGCTGAAATTACAGGCGTGAGTCACCTCTCCCAGCCTTGAGAACTAAGTCATGTTAGACTAGATTTGACCTTTTAATACCTGAAATGGAGTAATAATTAAATAAATGACTGTATTTATGACCAAACATGAACAAACACTTGAGGAACTGCCTGAGAGTCCACGAAGATACGGGAAAACGGAATATAGTTGGGCAAGTTTCTTGAGTGGCAGACCCCACCCACGTCGACATGAAAATAACTTCAACATGTCTAGAATTCATCATGTGTTTAAAATAGTTGGGGTTTTTTTTCAATGTGATTTTATAGCTGAAAAAATGGAGGCATGAACTATGATCTTTCAACCAAATATCTGCTTTGCCTATCACATATCCTAAGAGTGCTGGATTATTTTTCTTTCCAAACACATTTTTTTGTGTATGTGTTTTCTTTTCTATGGCCTTCTTCACTTTCACAACTATAATATTATTCTAACATACTAACTCCATAGCAACAACAAAAATCAGTAAATGTCCTTTCTTCAATAGATATATAGAGGAAGGTTTATGGCAAAGTAGTAAGAAAAATTTGTCCATAAAGAAAGTAATGTTATTTTAACCATAGAATTGTTACTTTCAGTGAATTCCTTCTTCAGATACACAAGGAATTTACTGAACAAGAAATGAATATTCTTTACTTATATTTGTATAAGATGTATAGAAAAAAATCTACTTTTCAGAGAAATTATTTCATAAAATTGGGTTTGTGGAAAGCTATGGCTTTTGAAGACAGACTTGGGTTAAATTCCTGGCTCTTCTGCTTATTACCTATCTCTGTGACCTTGGGCAAATTACTTAGTCTCCCTGAACTTCAGTTTCCTCTTCTGTAAAATGGTACTATTGGTATTTATTTCACCAAATTGTGAGTCTGTGAGGATTAAATGAAATCACATATGTCACAGATTGGCTCAAAGTACAGTCAATAAATTTAAGCTTCCTGTCTTCCTCCCTCTGCTATTTGGTCCTAGACACAAGTTTGCCTAATCTTTATTTATTATCATTATATATATATATATAGATAGATATGTGTGTGTGTGTGTGTAGTTTATTATAACTATTTTACTTAACTTGGTGTTTTTTGATTTTGCTTTTGTTTGTGTTTTACAGACAGGGTCTTGCTGCTGTCCAGGCTGGAGTGCAGTGGCACCATCAAAGCTCACTACTACCTCAAAATGATCCTCCCACCTCAGCCTCCCAGGTAGCTGGGACTATAGGTGCAGGCTATCGTGCCTGGCTAATTTTTAAATTCTTTATAGAGACAGAGTCTCATTATGTTGCCGAGGCTGGCCTTGAACTCCTGGTCTGGAGTGGTCCTCCTGCTTTGGCCTCTCAAAGTGCTGGGATTATAGGCGTGAGCCATCATGCCCCGCCTTAACTGATTTTTAATAATTATAAACATAATCTATATTTGTTACAAAGTCAGGAAGTACAATAAAATGTTTAATTTCCTCACCTTCTCTGACTCTAACCTCCTAAAATACCCAATATTAACAGTTTTGGTAGGGGGACTCTCTTTCATACTTTTCTTTATGCTCCTACAAATATGTTTTACACATTATCTGAAGACTGCTTTTTCTTCCACTGAGGCAACTTTCCATGTCAGAATGGGTGTGGTCAATGACTCAATGGGAGTTTAACAAAGTATTGTCAATTTAGATTCCAAGGCAGAGAGAACTCTGGTCCTCTAAATAATTACTTCCCTCTGGGTTTTTCCTTCGTGAGAGGGATATGAGCTACTTGTTGGACTGGAAACTGTTCCTGATGTCAGCTTAAAAGCTCTTTCTGTTTAGAACAAATCCAGTCTCTGGGTCATTAGAATGTCACATGTCACAAACTGTCAGCCTTTCTCTCCCATCACTCCTTATTACTTAAGGGTGTTGGCTGAGATCCCAACATCTTTATCCCTCAGGGGTTGGAAGCCTGGGCAGCTTCTGTTTCTCTCTCTCTCTCCTTTCTTTCTCACATCCCTCCACCATTGTCATTGTCTTTAAGGAAGGTGTTGCTCGTGAATCTCAGAATTATCCGCCTTAGCAAAACCCTTTAGAGACCTTGATTCCAGTACTGATGACATCAATACCACCAGAATCAATGGAAAAATCAAAACAAAAACATCTCTATCTGTATCTGACTCTGAGCAGAGTGTGGCCTTAGCCATGGAAGTTGAGGTGTCGAGTACAAAGGATCATCAAAGGTCCTTTGTCGTAAGCCAGGGGCAGTGGTTCATGCCTGTAATCCTAGCACTTTGGAAGGCCTAGGTGGGCAGATCACTTGAGGCCTGGAGTTCCAGAGCAGCCTGACTAGCATGGTGAAACCCTATCTCTACTAAAAATAGTCATTCTATTGCTGGATAATCAGTTTCAAAGGTGTATTAGTCCTTTCTCACACTGCTAATAAGGACATCTCCGAGACTGGGTAATTTATAAAGAAACAGAAGTTTATGGACTCACAGTTCCACATGGCTGAGGAGGCCTCACAATCACAGTAGAAGGTGAAGGAGTAGCAAAGTCACATCTTACGTGGTGGTAGGTAAGAGAGCTTGTGCAGGTGAACTCCCGTTTATAAAACCGTCAGATCTCATGAGACTTATTCACTATCCCAAGAACAGCATGGAAAAACCTGCCCCCATGATGCAATTACCTCCCACTGAGTCCTTCCCACAACATGGGATTATGGGAGCTGCAATTCAAGATGAGATTTGGGTGGGGACATAGCCAAACCATATCAAAAGGCAATAAAAAATAAAAGTATTTTCTATGATAAAACTGTGATGACATTATTTGTCTGATTATTTTCAAGGAATGGCAGCATCTTTGAGGATCTTGGAGTCAGAGAAATTCAGACACCAAAAAGTTGAAGAGACTTAAGAGGTCCTTTCTACCTTTCTGTCTGACTCTTAATTCTCCTATTTCATCTCCTTGAAATGTGTCATTGATCATCTGTTTGGAACCCACTAACAATGGAGAGCTCAATTCAACATGACAGAGGGGAGGAACCAGACACGTAAATAGGGCATTATAATAAAATGTGATTAATGCTATAAAATTGCTGTGGAGTGGTCACTATGGGAGTGGTCGTGAGGAATGGCCTGGTCTGGAAGGCTAGGGAATGAAATAAGGCTTCCAAGGGAAAATGACACTGTGCTGGCTCTTGAAAGAAAGAAGTGAGTTCAGCAGATAAGGGGAATAGTGAGCGAGTGAGTGGAGATCATTTAGAAGTAGGCAAAAATAGCAAACATTAAGCAAGCATGTGAATCATGTGACAGGTGTCTCATTGTGGCTAGAGCATGGACTATGGATGGAGGGATGTTGACAGATCAAGCAGAGCCCAAACTGGAAACTACCCCATGCTGAGGAGTTTGGATTTTATCCTGAAGTTGAAAGGGAGTCATTTAAGGGTTTTAAGGGATTGACAGGATCAAATTTGCTTTTAAAATGAACTGGATAAGAATGGAATCTGGGAGACCCTGAGGAAGCTAGTGCAGGGCCTGACAAAGAGGGATCAAGGAAGGAGGAGAGACAGCAGTAAAAGTTAAAAAAAGATTATGAGAATGTGGGTGTGGTATGGATAGAGAGTGGGATAAGTAGAGGATGATGCCCAGGTTTCTAGTTTGGGTACTTTTGTACCTGAAAAAGTATGCAGGTGGAAGCAGAGCAAGTTCTATGCCATCACTGGCAAACTTCAGGTATAAAGTCAGTCTACTTGTATTGATCTGAAAATGACTACCACCCTTTAACCTTCTCAGGGATGGTCTTAGTCTCTCCTCCATTATTACAAATAGCACTGAACATTATTTTGTGAATGTGCTAAGTTGCAAATAAATATTCTACTGGCAGACTGTCTAATAAGCCAGATTTTATCATGTTTCTCTTTCTCTCTCTATATATATAATTATATATATAAAATAATATATATAATTGTATATTATGTATATACAATTATAGATATATTATGTATATACAATTATATATATAATTGTATATTACATATATAATAATATAAAAATATATAATTCTTGTTTTTCTAGGAGCTCAAAGGTTATATATATATATATATATATATATATATATATAAAGAGAGAGAGCACTTTAGGAGGCCGAGGCAGGCGGACAACTTGAGCCCTGGAGTTCAAGACCAGCCTGGGCAACATGGCAAGATGCCGTCTCTACAAAAAATACAAAAATTAACCAGGAGTGGTGGTGTGTGCCTGTTGTCCCAGCTACTTGGGAGGCTGAGGCGGGAGAATCAATTGAGCCATGCAGGTTGAGGTTGCAGTGAGCTGTGACTGTGCCACTGCACTTCAGCTTGGGTGACAGAGCAAGACAGAGATTTTTTTAAAAAATAAGTAAATAAATATTCAGCAAATGCAAACACTGGGAAACAATGGATAAATTGTGAAAAAAGTAATGGTACCCCATCCTTCCTCTCTTCCCACGGACCTCTTCATTGCTTGTGTTGCATGTCTTACTGTTTATTCCACCGTAATAACTAGGAGGCTAACCACAGCTCTGTTCCTGATACAATACTCCTTGTTTCGCAAAAGCCCTTGGGAAGAAGGAATCAAATATAGAATTTGCTGACGGGCACAAATATCAGCAGTATTCAACTATCCAAATCCAACCTAATGACATTCAGCTAAATCTGGGATGTCAAAGATGCTATTCACCCTCTGTGACAACTGTTACTGCTTTTTCCTTTTCACATCCAAACTTTTTTCAAAGAAAGGATATCTTTTGACTAGGCCAGTTACTAAACTTCACTGAAGAAGAGACATGAAGAATGAAGTGATTTCACGTAGAGGCACAGTTTGTGGAGGTTATGCCAATTCCTGCTCGGGCCAACATGTTTCTTGCTTAAGAAGTCAGCAAAACTCAAACTGCACAGCCTTTTCTTCCTTCCCAGCATATCTTTACTCATATGGCAAAGTTGCAAGCATGTCTTATTTGAACAGGAGTAAATGTAGATATATCTCATTCTTATATTGAACCAGTATTGCTTTTTAAATATATGGGGAGACATTGTTTTTAATACAGTCCCATTAAGTTAAAAACTGCAGTGAAACATCATCTGAAGATGTAGATGTAAAGCTGGTTAGGTAACAGTATTTTCATTTCATTCCCCACCCTCGAAATTCACTAAACCATTGAAATTAATTTTTAGGAAATAAAAGCATAACAACAAGAGAAATCCCTCTCTAAAGAAAAAGAAAACTTCACAAACCCATCCTACAACCTATCAAACAACCACTTAATAACATTAAGTTTGGGCTAAGATGATAGGCCGCAGGAAAGCCGAAGGCAGAAAGAAGGCAGAAAATGGACAGATTGCAACATGGAATGTCTGTGAATTAAAGCAGAGAATTATCTCTCATTTCCTTTTAGATGGCCAAGTTTTTTGTGGATTTATAAACACTGCTATGCAAAAGATCTTAACCCTTTGTCTTTCACACAGGTTGAATATTTTCTTCTGAATTTTATATTTTAATTAAAGTTTTGCCTATAACTTATTTTGTTTTGCTATTGTTTTTGTTTTGTTTGGGGGGTAGGGTGCTTTTTAGGTAGCCAAGTATATTATTTTCCTATCTTTGGTGCTGTGATTAGAAAAAATGCTGTAAAATGCTTTGTATTAAAAACAGTGTTTCCCCATATATTTAAAGAGTGACACCGGCTCAATATAATCATGAGAAATGCCTACATTTACTCTTACTAAAGTAAGACACGGTTGCAATTTTGCCAAAAGATGAATTAGAGAGTATTTATCCTGATATTTTACCGAAATGTTAGTTCATTTGAAATTGATCTTGAAATTTACCTTTTCCAACAAATTAATTAACCCAGCATTGAATAAACCAAACTTTCTGCTGTCATCTTTATCACATATGAACTTCTTATATATACATTAGAGTCCTGTTTTTAACCTTTTTAAAAACTTTTTTAAGTGATGTTGCAAGATTTTTTTTTTTTTTAACTTTTATTTTGGGTTTGGGGATACATGCGCAGGTTTGTAATATGGGTAAACTCGTATCATGGCGGTTGTTGTACAGATTGTTTTGTCACTCAGGTACTAAACCTAGTACCCAATAGTTATTTTTTTCTGCTCCTCTCCCTTCTCCCACCCGCGAGGAGGTCCCAGTGCCTGTTGTTCCCTTCTTTGTGTTCATGTGTTCTCATCATTTAGCTCACACTGATAAGTGAGAACATGCAGTATTTGGTTTCCGGTTTCTGTATTTGTTTGCTTAGGATAATGGCCTCCAACTCCATTCATGTTCTTGCAAAAGACATGATCTCATTCTTTTTATGACTGCATAGTATTCCATGGTGTATATGTACCACACTTTCTTTCTTCAATTGGTCATTGATGAGCATTTAGATTTATTCCATGTCTTCACTATTGTGAATAGTGCTACAATGAGCATATGCACGCATATGTCTTTATAATAGAATGATTTATATTCCTCTGGGTATCTACCCAGTAATGGGATTGCTGGATCAAATGGTAGTTCTGTTTTTAACTCTTTGAAGAATCACCATACTTCTTTCCACAATGGTTGAACTAATTTACACTCCCATTACTCCCACTAACACAGTGTATAAGTGCTCCCTTTTCTCTGCAACCTCACTAGCATTGGTCACTTTTTGACTTTTTAAAAATAGCCATTCTCACTGACGTGAGATGGTACTAATTGTGGTTTTCGTTTGCATTTCTCTAATGATCAGTGATGTTGAGCTTTTTTTTTTTTTTTTTTTTTGATACAGAGTTTCACTCTTGTTGCCCAGGTTGGAGTGCAATGGTGTGGTCTCGGCTCACCACAACCTCCACCTCCTGGGTTCAAGCGATTCTCCCGCCTCAGCCTCCGGAGTAGCTGGGATTGCAGGAATGTGCCACCACGCCTGGCCAATTTTGTATTTTTAGTAGAGATGAGGTTTCTCTATGTTGGTCAGGCTGGTCACGAACTCCCAGTCTCAGGTGATATGCCCGCCTCGGCTTCCCAACGTGCTGGGATTACAGGCGTGAGCCACTGTGCCCGGCTGACCTTTTTCATATATATATTTGTTGGCTGCATATATGTCTTATTTAGAAAAGTGTCTGTTCGTGTCCTTTGCCCACTTTTTAATGTGGTTGTTTGTTTTTTTCTTGTAAATTTGTTTAAGTTCCTTATAGATGCTGGGTGTTAGACCTTTGTCAGATGCATAGTTTGCAAATATTTTCTCCCATTCTGTAGGTTGTCTGTTTACTCTGTTGATAGTTTCTTTTGCTGTGTAGAAGCTTTTAAAGTTTAATTAGATCTCATTTGTCAACTTTTGCTTTTGTTGCAATTGCTTTTGGAGTCTTTGTCATGAAATCTTTGCCTGTTCCTATGTCCAAGATGGTATTGTTTATATTATCTTCCAAGCTTTTTATAGTTTTGACTTTTACAGTTAAGTCCTTAATTCATCTTGCGTTGATTTTTGTATACAGTGTAAGAAAGGGGTCCGGTTTCACTTTTCTGCATATGGCTAGGCAGTTCTGTCAGCACCATTTATTAAATAGGGAGTACTTTCCCCATTGCTTGTTTTTGTTAGCTTTGTCAAAGAACACATGGTTGTAGTTGTGTGGCCTTATTTCTGGGCTCTCTATTCTGTTCCATTTGTCTATGTATCAGTTTTTGTACCACTATCATGCTGTTTTGGTTACTGTAGCTTTGTAGTATAGTTTTAAGTTGGGTAACATGATGCCTCCAGCTTTGTTTGTTCTTTTTGCTTAGGATTGCCTTGGGTATTCAGGCTCTTTTTTGTTTCCATATACATTTTAAAATAGTTTGTTCTAATTCTGTAAAGAATATCATTGGTAGTTTGATAGGAATAGCGTTGAATCTATAAATTGCTTTGGATAGTATGGCCATTTTAATGATATTGATTCTTCCTATCCATGAGCATGGGATGTTTTCCGTTTGTTTGTGTCATCTCTGATACCTCTGAGCGGTGTTTTGTAATTCTCATTGTAGAAATCTTTCACCTCCCTGGTTAGCTGTATGCCTAGGTATTTAAATGGGATTGTATTTCCTATTCAACTCTCGGCTTGATTGTTATTGGTGTATAGGAATGCTAGTGATTTTTGTACATTGATTTTGTATCCTGAAACTTTGTTGAAGTTGTTGATTAGCTGAAGGAGCTTTTGGGGTTTTCTAGATCTAGAAAGACTATGAGGTTTTCTAGATGTAGAACTACATCATCTGCAAACAGGGATAATCTGACTTCCTCTCTTCCTATTTGGATGCCCTTTATTTCTTTTTCTTGCTGATTTCCCTGACCAGAACTTCCAATACTATCTTGAACAGCAGTGGTAAGAGAGGGCAACCTTGCAAGACCGTATTGTTGATAAATAATTGTTAAATTTAGTAGAAATAAAGTGCATACTGAAGTGTTTAGGGGTATCTGCAATGTACTTTAGCAAAATTAAAAGAGGGTAAAAAAAAGAAGCAGGTATGGAGAAAAGTTGATAGTTGCTGAAGCTCAGTGATAGGCAATGTTGTACTCTGTACTCGTGAGCATGCTTGGGAAAGTTCATAATGAAAACTTTAAAAGAGGTTTAAGTTGACATCACATTGCAAACATCTTGGATTCACTGCTCTCTAATACTTGGAACTCTGTTGTCTTATCTCAGTCTACATTATAACTTCTCATCTGAATTTGCGCTTTTTTCCAGCTTTGGTACCCAAGGATCCTCTAGGTTTATTTTTCTGGCTTTGGCCGCTTGGCACACTGCTAGTGCTGCCCCCTTTCATTGACTTGGAGCAGCTTGCATGAGGTCAGCTGCTACCCCAAAAATCTGTTCTTGTGAGTGAAAAAAAGAGGAAATTTCTGGAGGTTGCTGATTGGCTTCTTTCCCCAATTGCCTTCCGCCCACTTTTGTTCCATGGTCAAAGACAAAGCTATACTTTCAGTCAAACATTTCTTATTATCTTTCTACACTTATTTGGAGAATGAAAGCAGCTGACTGTCTTTCCTTTTTTTTTTAGACAGAGTCTCGCTTTGGTGCCCAGGCTGGTGTGCAGTGGCACCATCACAGCTCACTGAAGCCTCAACCTCCCAGGCAATTCTACCTCAGCCTCCCAAGTAGCTGGGACTACAGGCACGCACCACCACACTCGACTAATTTTTGTATTTATGTTGCCTAGACTGGTCCCAGACTCTTGGCCTTAAGTGACCTTCTCGCCTCTGGTTCCCAAAGTGTATGGGTATGAAGAAAAACACCTGGCCTGATTTTCTATTAATAATAATTATATACTCTAGTATTAATATACGTAGTTATGCTCCTGCCCTGTCTTTCAAGTTTCCAAAAAACAAAATTATACCTCTATAAGCCTTGTACAATTTTCTAAAGAAGTTTCTAGGATAAAACATGCCACTGGAAATATCCCCAAGAAAATGAATTGCTTCTCCTAAGTATTTCTTCCAGCCTACCAACCACGGGGTCTCCTCTTCCTTTCTTCCTTTTGGTACCCTCTTGTTATCCTAATTACAGAGAGCAAAACAAAGAATGTTCATAAAGTGGTAAAACTCAAGTGGCAGAAGATCAAAATCCTCCTATAATAATACGAGAAATTGTCCAAGCTTTCTAAAGAGAGCTGCTTTGCATGCATTTTCACTTAATCCTCAAAATACTCCCAAATAATGTTTGTTATTATGTCACCATTTTACAGATGTAGAGTCTGAGGATCAGTGCTGTTAAATAAAGTTACCCAATCCCATCAAGCTAATAAGTATCAATGCAGAGATTCAGACTCAGGGCTGTCTGAATTCAAAGCCTGGGCTGTGGAACGCCATCTAACACTGCCTCACAAATCCTCATTTATTCAGGACTCACATCAATATTAAACACTCTTCCTCCCCAGTCAGGCCTCTTCCTTGTTGCTGGGTGAGTGACCGTGCTGTTAGTCACCACCGTGAAAAGAGACCTTTGTGACAGTTAATGGTCTACATTCATGTAGGAGACTCAAAATAAAGAAAAATAGCCTATTTGCATAAATAGAATCTGCTCAAACGTCAGCAAGCACGAGCTGGCAACAAATGTGAAGACAAGGCAAAGAGGAGGAAGGACCACCGCTTGCCTCACACCCTCCCTTGTCCCCGCAGCCTCTGTCCTGGACCCTGGGACCCGCCAGGAAGCACGTCCTGTCAGATAAGCCCCAGCCAGACAGACGTTGTCATTCGACTTCAGCACATCACTCCAATCCAGATCAATTCCAAGCTAGACACCCAATCATGAGTGGAATTTGGTTTGACACGTACCTGGCTGTGAAAGCCATGTTCTCGCCCCCACCCTTGCCCACTTGACCCCCATAGCCTCATATGTCAGAATGTGACATCCCAGGTGTCAGCTGTAACACCAAGTGCACAGAGCAAGAGAAAGATGGGCAATGACAGCAGAGGCTCTGGTGCCCAGCCCAAGCCTGGCACCAGGACTGGCCTCATGCCTGGGAGGAAAGAGCGGGGCCCACAGCTGTGTGTCAGGGAGGCTGGGACTACAAAACCCCTTCAGCTGGGTGCCATGGGGTCTGGAATACCACTGCCAGAACTGCCAGAATTTTTCTTTGGCTTCAGCATTGTCCTCTCCTCATAAACTCTGAGTCATTCAATGTGAATTTGGATGTGAAACAGCATTTCCCTGGCTGGAAAGACCCAGAGGTGCAAGAGTGTAGACATGAAGTTACCAAAGACAAGATAACTCACAGTTTTCCCTAGCACCGACTCTTGAGGCAAAGTAGAAAAAGAACATATGCTAAAATGAGGCAAAATGGATATTTACTGAACATTTAGTAAGTACCAGCCTTGTATAGGTGCTTTGTATACAATATATTTTATTACTGGAGAAACACAGCAAAGCTCCTAAAGGAAGCTGCTCAAGGTCATACACTTACTAAGTAATGGCCCTGGAATCATGGCTGGTGCACTCCACAGCATCCTTTCTTCCTATTAAGCTTATTTCCCTAGGGCCAGGAGAGCAGTGTTGGGCACACCAGGTTAAGTTCTCAGTTCTTTGCATTATCCCTCCTGTCTGACACCCCAGACAGAGATGGGAAGGAATGGTCAAATATGGAATCTCATCAATTCCCAAGCCCCCAGGCTCCCATGACAGCTGAAAGGCTCCCCTTCCTCCCAGACATCCTGTGGTACTCTTGGGGCTGTGCAGGTTCCTGATTGACAAGGTAGGAGTTTTAAGGCCTATGAGAGCAGAGTCTTGGCCCCATCATGCTGAGCCATTGGTGATGACTTCTTGACACGATGACGAGTCAAATGCTTGTAGTAATCTCCGGCTCATCTTGGCAGATGCTGCAGGCAACAACATAGATGGCCATAGAGTACTGTGTTCCCAGACATCAGGATTCCTAATTTTTAAAAGCATTAAGGACTGTCATATAGTTCACAATGTTCCATTTTGCCAAGCAAATATATAAACCTCCACTATTTATTATTATTATAAGTTCATAAAGAAGAGAACTCTAAATACCAAAAGTGTAGGAAGGGCATCATCTCATAAAAGACAGGCTTTCCCAAGAAAGAAAGTTTGTAAGGTGATGTTGATATGTACATATTTCATATTTGTCATAGTTGTATGAAAATATCATCAATAACCTGCATAAGTTTTTAGACTAACATTAAGGGATCCTTGATTAAGATGGAAAGGCCTTAGACTGAGAGTCAGGCTACCCGGGGTCAATCTCAGACCCCACTGCTAACCATCTATATGGCCTTGGGCAAGTCGCATCATCTCTGTGGTGCTTAGCTTCCTCCCTCATAGGATAGAGTAATAACACCCACCTTATCGGGGCATCATGAGGACTAAATGAAATAATGAGTGAAAAATGCAGATGAGAAAACATATCAATTTCCTCATCTGTTAAATAAGGGAATTAGATGAAATGAGTGTTGAAATCCCTCTCAACTCTCTCTGATTACAGGAAAGCAGGCTAAGCTTCCTGGCCACACAGCATAGGCCTCAGAGAGGAAGTACTTTCTCAGAGAGAGAGAGATTGACTCTCAAAGAGAAAGTGTCCCATATCACCTGGGACGGATCAGGTTTTGGGTCAACCCTAGCAAATTCTCAACCCCTCTTTCACCTATGCCTATGTCCTTTTCCTGGTCATCTTCATACACAAATAAAAGCAGCAAATGCTTTTGTGCTGCGTTTTGATAAAGTTGGGATTCCAGAGATAGCCATGGTGAGTGGCCCACTCTAAGAAGCTGAGATCGGGGTCAAGAAGTAAAACACAAAGACATGAAGAGTTAAATAACACAAAGTGTCAAGCCAGATCACGTAACTGGCTTTGAGTTCACTGAGCCCCTGAATCCCATTCCATCTCTGCCACTCTCTGTTCTAGAATGCAACACTCTCAAGAGAATCAAATCTCAGGAAAGGCGGGGAAAGAAAGTGGGCACAGGGCACATGGTAAACGCAGTGCTCACGCACGCATGTGGAAGATGAGGCAGTGGGATGTCTTGATTTCTCCCTCCGTTGTTCTTCCATTTCTGCCTCCCAGGCCCTCATCCACCTGGGATGCACAAGGAATGAAAGGTCTCACACTGCTTAAGTTTGCCATTGGGGCAGGAATCATTGACTTATGCTCGCTTGCTCTTCCTTACATGCAGAGAGATTTACATGTTAGGTGTGTGAGGCCAGGGACAGCTTAGGCAGGAGAAACATTTTGCAAAGCTCCAAGAATGATTTAAAAGCACCACAGGCTTAATGCATGGAGCACTGGGCTGGATACAGGTGCATTGGTGGCACCTGTCTTTGCCTAACTGTTGGATTTCATCCTTTCTCTAGACCCCATTGTCACAAAACCTGGACTAAGCCCAGCCCCTTCCATGAAGTGCATAGATAGTCCTGCCAGTGCCAAGATGTTCTGGAAAACTGACAACCATGTGAAGAAGGCTATGAGTGTGTATATGTATGTGCATGCATGCGTGTATGTGTGTGTGTGTTCACATTACCTATCAGGAAAGATGAGGACAATCCAGATGCAGTTTGCTAGGGATACTATCCTACACTTTTGGCATGTTATCAGATTAAGCTGTGAAGATCATACTTGCAATGTCAAAGTGCAGCTGAAGGTCAGCATGCCCAAGGTAAGTGGCTTTAGAAGTTCTTACTAGGAAAGGAAGATTGAGCTGAACACACCTCATATCCTCTCCAACTTACCCAAAGCCCATTAACTAGGTTGAGTGAGCTGCATCCAGCCCTACAGGTTCTAATACTTGGAAGTATGTATGAAGAAGTTCAGAGATGCATGAGTCAATAGGAGCTTAGAGTGGGCAGTGGTGGAGGTTTGAAACAGGTAACAGACCTAGAGAATGTTTCATAGCTGCCAATACTAGGTTTCACATCTGTTCTTTTAAGGTAAAGCTTATGGTACATCCATGGTAGACAGGAGGCAGGTTTCTGAGCTCTTGCCTTACACAGGGTCTCTTTTTAAAGATTATTTGCACATGTGAGCCAGAAGCTTTCAAACAAAATCCTGCAAACTTTATTGCCTTTTTCTGAACAGGAGAGAGAGTTTCTGTAAGAGCCATCACAATTAAAATGGCATCAAAAGAGGCATCTGTATGGAAAGAGAATAAAATAATTAAAAAGATGAAATAGTTCAAAGGTTGCACACAAACCATTCATCCCCTCTCTCACCTCATGCTCTTACCTTTTTCCCCCAGGAGGAACTGACGTTTAAAATATTGCAGGTATCAACAGGAAATCTGCTGAAGATGCAAGAGTGAAGTTTAAAAGGGTCTGCTCTGTGCTTGATCACCTTGCCGCCAGTGGGGACACCTACTGTTGGGAAAAATGACAGGTCGTGTAAAAAGAGAAAGGAACAGCGAACAGGGTGAGCATCCTGGGACAGGCAGCACTTCAGCGAGTAATCTTCTGCCAGAGCAGGGAGAGAGATGCCGGAACCTGCCAGAGCTGGACTGCAGCAGAGAACTTTACCTCTTCTAGGATGGATGTAGGGGACAGGCCTGGAATGCAGGTTTTCCATAAGCCCTAAGCTCCAAAAAAAACCTGTATATTACACAGACATTGAACTTAGACTGATCTATTAGGTATTGGCCAGGACACTGTATTAGTATGCATTTCCCAGAAAAACAGAACCAATAAGATATAAGATTTATTAAATAAAGTTTATTTATTATGAGAAATTGGCTCACACAATCAAGGAGACTGAGTAGTCCCACAATCTGCATCTGCAAGCTAGAGACCTAGAAAAGTCAAGGTGTAGTTCCAGCCTAATTCCGACAGCCTGAGAACCAGGAGAACCAATGGTTTCGGTTCTGATCCAAGAACAAAGGCCAAAACCAGAACCAGGTTTCAGTTCTGATCCAAGAACCAGTGCACCGAATGTGTAAGTTCTAATTCATATCTAAACCCTAAGACGCAAGCATACTAATGGTGTAAGTCCCGTTCAGGGGCAGGGGAGGACCAATGCTTCAGTTCAAGCAGTTAGGCATGGAGAGTAAATTCTCCCTTATTCAGCCTTTTGTTCTGTTTAGACCTCCAGTGGTTTGGATGAGGCTCACCCACACTGGGTAGGGCCATCTACTCTACTCAGCCAACCAATTCAATCAAAAGATTGGTTCACCTCAATCTTCTTTTCCTAGTAAGATCTTCTAAAGTCACTTACCTTGGGCATGCTAGTCTCTTCCAGAAACACCCTCACCGACACACCCAGAAATAATATTTAACCAACTATTTGTACGCTCTGTGACCTAGTCAAGTTGACACATTAAATTGATCATTACAAGCACTGTTCTGTGAGCGGGTCCAAAAGGACCCTGCAAAATGGTGTGAGTTAACTTACAGTTTGTGTGTAAAATCCTACACATTGCCAAGTGTGCTCTGGGACTGCTTCCCAATATGCAGTGGTTATTGCCATTCCTCCTCACCACAAAATAAATGTAATTCACTGCAGCATTACTTGGTAATCTCCTGCTGACTTCTGAGAGTAAATGGACAAGTGTAGCAACTGTATTTGAGAAGGACATGGTGACCATAATCATCTGGCTGCCAAATGTATTTGGTCCTGCCCCAATTGGTAACAGCAGCATCACCTCCTAAGGTGGGTCAGTTGGCCTTCTTCCCTTACCTTGCTTGGTGGTTTCTGTCAGACACAGTTCACAGTGCTAAGACAGCAGCCATAGATGCTAGTGGCAGGCTATGTCTCCTGGAGGAAGGATTTCTTCTTTGTGAAGTAGACTTCCAGACCCACAAACACTAGGGTTATGGGAACAGGATGTACAAATCCCCTAAGTAGGTCATTGGGAGTGATGGAAGTGGGTCACTCTGACTTCTAACCCTTGGCTCCAGATTCACATACTTTATATATCAGGGACGCAGTACCATAAAATGGTCATTGATCTAGATGTACACTATGTTCTGGAAGATGGTGCCCTATCATTGCAAGCTATCATTTCTAAGCTTGTGCTGTCTTAAAAAAATTCATTCTATAATTCTGTTGAGATAGTAGTATTTGGATGGTGTTGCATATGATAGGAAAGTGAACCCCATGGTCATTTGCTCACTGCTATCCTTCCTTTGCTATAAAGTGGATTCCTTTGTCCAATGTGATATGATGTAGAATCCTGTGTCAGTGGATCATATGCTTTAGAAATCCTCAAAAACTGGTACCAGACAAGGCCTTGAGGTAGGAAAGGCAAACCCAAATGTCAAATACCTGTTGATTTCCATCAAGATGAATTTTTGCTCTTTATGGGGTAGAAGAGATCCTGTGTTCTCAAGTTACTATCAAATGGTTAGTTTGTCTCCTTGAGGAATGGGGTGCCATATTTGGAAAGGGGCTTACTCTCGTCTGTTGCTAGTGTACACATTTCTTTAATGGCAATAACTAGATTAGCCTTGGTGAGCGGGAGTCCTTGCTATTGGACCTGCTCCCTGCCACCATAGCCATTTTGTTTATGTGCCCATTGAGCCAGCACTGGGCTGGCCAATGAGAAAAGCAGGCACTTTCTGCCTCATTCTATCTATGTGATTGTTTAGTGCCTCTTCTTCAGTGGATACTCTTGGGTGAATGTTACTTAAGTGATGCAAAAATCCTCATTCTTTTTGCCCACTTTCATAAGTCCATCCACATATGTCCTTCCTAGAACTCCTTGTCTCTGACCTCTAAATATCTCTTCTTCCAGGTTCAACCACTAGCCAAGCCATTTGCCATTGCCATGAGTCTCTGTATGTTTTTATCTCAGTCCACTTTTTTTCCAAACACAAAATATAAGGCCAGTGAATCACTCAGATCTCTGCCAATTCTAATAATTTCTGTTTCCCACTGTATTTTATAGCATTACCCAAGAGTGGGTGTGCTCCTGCTGCCATCCATTTGGGGCTTGCCCCACATACTAAGCTCAGACTTTTCCTCCTCAGCCACAGCATCATAAAGGACTCTTCAAGTTGTCAAATTTGTGAGCTGAGGGAGAAGCACCAGTGTAACAGCGGGAATAACATGAGACTCTGGGCCTTCGGCTCTTGTAGCTCACTGTGCCCTCTGGATCTATTTGTATCTGAGCCCGTATAAAACACTTCTGTCTTATAATGGGTAGTTGCTAGGTCCACTGTGTCTTAAACTTTGCTGGGTCTGATTGAAACCAATTTATGAGAGGATGTCTGGCTGCACAGTCATTTGATATTCCAGATCAGGTACTCATCTCTCCTAGATCCCAGTAGTACACTGGAGCTCTTTTTTTCAACTGGTGTCTAATTTTCTGGTGCAAAAGGCATGATCTTGCTCCAGAATTTTAGGGGTTCATATTGTGGTACTTTCACTGTGGCTTGACATAGCTACACAGCATGTTTTTTCCCACCGTAGATACCTATAATGTCATGGGGACTACTAGGTCGTATGGTTCAAGTTGCAGGGCTGTTTACACTGCAGCTGCAACTTTTTTTTTTTTTTAGACAGAGCCTTGCTCTGTTGCCCAGGCTGGAGTGCAGTGGTGCGATCTCGGCTCACTGCAACCTCCGCCTCCCAGGTTCAGTGATTCTCCTGCCTCAGCCTCCCGAGTAGCTGGGATGACAGGCATGTGCCACCATGCCCGGCTAATTTTTGCATTTTTAGTAGAGATGGGGTTTCACCATGGTGGCCAGGCTGGTCTTGAACTCTTGACCTCAGGTGATCTGCCCATCTCAGCTTCCCAAAGTGCTGGAATTACAGGCATGAGCCACCATGCCCGGCCTAACTGAAACTTCTGTAGAGCCCTTTCCTACTCTAGGCTCCACCCAGAGTTAGAAATTTTCCATGTTACCTGGTAAGTGGTCAGAGCAGTATGTCCAAATGTGGAAGTCCTGCTTCTTCCAGAACCCAAAGAGAACTATCAGGTATTGTGATTCTTTCTCAGAAGATATAAATTGAAATAATCTGCCCTTATGTTTGGAAGGACAATCTCAACATGCCTCATAGCACTGAACTTCTAAAAAGTTCATTAATACGGCAGGTCTCTGAATATGCATAGATTTTATTTTATTCATTTATTTTTATTTTTTAGAGATGAGTCTCTGTCACCCAGGCTGAGTGCACTGGCATGGTCATGGCTCACTGCAGCCTTAACCTCCCAGGCTTAAGCAAGCCTCGCACCTCAGTCTCCCAATTAGCTGGAACTATAGGCACACGACATCATGCCCAGCTAATTTTTTATTTTTTGTAGAGATGAGGTTTCACTATGTTGCCCAGGCTGATCTCAAATTCCTGGATGCAAGCGATCCTCCCACCTTGGCCTCCCAAAGTGCTGGGATTACAGGCATGAACCACTGCATAAGTTATGGAAAATAACTTATTTGCCATATCAAAGGCTGCATACCATATGCTTGACGCTGTGTTAAATCACACCTGGCACAGCAGTTGCAATTGGGGCTAATATTTGTATGAGTTTACAGTAATGTGACTGTCATGTTCTAGTATCCTTCTAGTTTTAGTAGGGACTAAACCAGTAAATTAATGGGGATATGATGAGGACCACCATCCCTACATCCTTTAGGTCTTTAAGCATTTCATTAATCTCTTCCATTCACTCTAGCATGCAATATTGCTTTCAGTTTACTATTTTCATAGGGAAGTAGGGTTGGAGGAAGAGAAGTTTCAGAAGATTACACTTGGTCTTCTTCATTACAGTAGCTCTTACCCCACAGTCCAAGGAACCCTGTGAGCTTTCTGTCAACTACCAAGTACATGCATTTCAATTATTCTTTCAGTTACTGAGGAAATTCCCAAGTGTGGGTCCACGGACTGAGTGGATGCACTGTGGGCAATCACAGTTGTGGATACACTAAGACCCTATACTCTGACAACAAGAACATGATGACTCTCTGGGTCTCAGATATCAGTGTCAACTTGGGACCTATGTCTCATGGTCCTCAAACTATTTGGATCATCCTCTTCCCCTAGTATATGACCACTTGAGAAAATGGCCAAGGGCCTTTTGGGAAAATAATGAGAAAATCATTACCATATATATTTTCTATAACATTTGAAAGGTCTCATTACCTAGGGACTCAGGTTTTTTTTTTGTTTGTTTGTTTTTGTTTTTTTTTGTTTGTTTGTTTGTTTGTTTTTCTGTCAGTGGGTTCTAAATCTGAAAACTGACTTGAGTCTGGATATCACATCTTGACTTTTATTGAGATGGTCGTCCTCAGTCCTCAGTCTCTTAATCATCTATCCTTGATTTCTTTGAGTTTATAGATTGAAACACTCTTATTGACTTATAGATTGAAATACTCCTATTGACTGTCCATTTATCTTGTCCCTAGGAATGCCATATTTTGCTAACTATCTCCACAAGTGCGTGATCTCCCTAGTCGCACTCCAACCTCGTTACTCATTACAATAATTATCCTCAGAGTCAGTGAGATTTAGTTACCTAGCTTTAGGAGACCTCTAGAAATGAGCAACTCGATATCTCCTGAGACAGATTATTCTGCTATTACACATCCAATTATGTTGAAATCCTTTTTTGTGCAGCAGAAATATTCTTCCTGGAATTGCTATCCATGTGACACACCTTTAGGTATTTGAAGGTAGCAACCACAAAAATCCCCTCCTTTACTTCCCTCACAATGATTAACTCCACTTGCTTCTAGACTAATCTCCACAGAATCAAGCCTTCATATTCATTAGCTGGATTAAAGTACTAATCTTGGGTTGTCTGGAGAAGAAAGAGAACACATTGCCCCGCTGAGATGAGGGAAAGTTACAATAAAATAGTAACACAAAGAGATAACATGTTTGGAATGTTTACTATGTACTGGGTCCTGTGCAAAGGACTTTACTCACATTATACTCACAAAAAAATTCATTTATGCAAGAAATATTTATTAATCACCTAAATCATTCTAGAAACTGGGGATACAGCAGTAAAGAATACAAAAAAACCCTGCCCTTATAGAGCTTACATTCTAGAGGTGGGAAAGAGGCAATAAATAAGATAATTGAGTGCTATATATAGTATGTTAGGTGTTGAGTGCTAAAGAAAATAATAAAATGAGGAAAGAGATAGGAAATGCCAGATGGTTTACAAGGTTAGGTATTGTGTTCAAGAAAGTTCTCACGAAAAGGTAAGTGGAGTGAAGACCTGAAGGAGGTAAACGAGTGACCTTTGTGGATATCTGGGAAAGACTGTCCCCAGGAGAATGAACAATAAGGGCAAAGACCCTGAGGTAGGTATTATCATCTCCATTTTTACAGATAGGAAAATGACTTGCCCAAGAGCCCATTGCTTGAAGATGGAGCCAGGATTGAAACTCAGGTCTGCCTGATGTTAGAGCTAGTGTACCATACACCTGCCTGGTGATGTAGTGTGAGTGGCATTAGGCAATCTAGAAACACTCTATGCTATGGATGATGACACAAAGCCTAGAAGCAGGAAGCAACTTGCTCGGATGAACACGTGTGGATATCGGCTGAGCTGAGACTAGAGTGCTGTCATTTCCATTCCACCATCCCTGCTTCCAGAATCCAGGCATTTTTCCTCTGGCTAGAAATATTTCCCAGAAAAGTTAATGGACTTGGGATAACTTTATCAATGTATTTTGCCAATTGGCATTTTAAAGTCTTGTCATGCCCCAACCATACTAAACGATGTCTTTGAGCTCTGATTTCTCTCATTAGTAGGTGTGGGTTAGTTATGGAGCATAGATTACAGAGTTAGACACACCTAAACCTGAAAACAGGCCCCACACTTCTGTAGCTATGTGATCTTGGGTAAGTTATTAAGTATCTCTAACTCCCACATCATCCACAGAACAAGGATAGAAATACCTGCCAGGGATTTGGTGGGGATTAGATAAATTAGTACTTGTACAGCACCTCACACAGTGACTGGTACAGGGGAGATGCACTAAATGTATTCACTGCCTTCTCCCTATGTAGTTAGTTGTCTTTTTACATGCACAACTCTTGCTTTCTTAATTTATTATAATATTTTGAGAATTTAGAGGTTGTCATATATATATCTAGCTACTCATCACATTTTATGTTATACGATGATGCACAGTAAATGCTTAAAAGTGATTATTTGATTGCTGGATTAGCGGGGAACAGAAAGAGAGATTATTGCTTTAGGGCTCTGTCGATGCCACAGTCTTCCAGTTGCAACATCTGTCAATTCACTGCTCACCAGAGTTGTTTTGGCTGATGTGACTGGCCGGCGGGTATCCTTTGCTTCTTCAAAAGTCAGTATGTGTCATTCTGGAAGAGAGGCCACTTTTCAGATAGGAGAAGACATTTCTTCAGTCAAGAGAAGAGGACTCGCTGTCACCACCAGAGCATCCACGCCATCAATAGGTTCTTGCAATTTCCTGGTAAGAAGGCAAAATTCCAGTTTAACTCACAACTTTAACACCCCCTATCCACAGATCTTTCATCAGGACTGCTATCAAAGAGTCAAATTGACCGATTTCAGTTTTTATTTCTTTCGCCCACCCTCTGGCAAGATCTCAATGAACAGCTAACCAGCTGAAAATAGGAGAAGAAGAAAAAGGCCTGGACCTAGACGGTTCAGGAAATGGCTCATCAGCCACCAAAAATTGAAGCCACTTTTCATTCATATAATATGGAAAAAAATCTTCGTGATAAATATTAGGAATAGTTCAATGGAGTCACCTGTTTATAATTTATTTTCAAGAAAAAAAAGTGATTTATTTTTGCAGCACTTTCTCCTACATTAGCTTGTTTAATCTTCATAACAACTCTATGAAATAGTTATTATTACCCGTGTTTTACAGATGAAGCAACTGATCCTAGTAATATTAAATGACTTGCTCAAGGTTACACAGCTGGTAAGTTGCAAACCCAGGACTTAAATCTGCATGCTCTTAATTTGACCAATGGTTTTCCCCTTCCCCTTGTTTATCTGCCTCCACCTAAAAAAAAAGCTAATGAAGAACATTCTGTACTGGCCCTATCATAGGTCAATGACAGTTTAGAGGGAGTGTTAGATACCTGTCTCCTTTTTTGTAGCAAATCGTACGTAGAACCCAGCCTTAATATAAAAACATTGTCAGAGAAAAAACGTTTTTCAAAAGTTAATAGTGCATCTAAGATTAATTCGTACTTGTTTCTGAATAGCTGAGAAGAGCTCAAAGACATGAAGCATTACTCCTATTAATTACAGAAGGCAAAGGTGCCAGTACTCTCACTTTATGGCCAGGGATAAAGAAGAGAGAAAGGGAATGTATAACAAAGTTGAAAAAACAGCCAGTACTTCTAATTTCTGAGCTCAAATTTGGCAAAATTCAGCTTGACAAACTTAAAAAAATCTATCAATAAATTTCCAAAATATTCATTGTATACATATATGTGAGCAAATATTAGAAGGAAATTATGGAAAATGAGGACTATTGTGTTAGAGTGATATAATTATAAAGATTTTTTTCTGTTTTCACATATTTTGCAACGACTTTCTATTATTTTGTGTAAGGAAGATATAAAGCAATAATTATGATTATTTTAGTGGATGCTTTGAAAATATCCATTTGCCCAGGACTAGGCAATCTCTTTCCACCAAATTCCCAAAATTACAATTGATTGAGCTGACAATAGCTGAAGATAGATTTTTTTATGGGTGAGAGGTGCTAATAACATCTTCTCATATTGGTACATAGAATTGGGTCTCATGGAATTAGTACTCTGCACCTGAACACTGATGGGCTCAACATTTTCTAGTCCTTCTCAGAATGAACATTGAAGTGGGGTTTGATGTTTTTAACTAAAGTCTTTTAGCACAGATTCTCTAGCAACATTTTCCCTTTTATTTTTACCTAAAGGGCTTGAAAGATTTTTAAACCAATTATTTCAGTAATATGCCGAATTCACTAACTTTGGAATTTCTCATTTAGTTCAATAGCTTTTATAATTCCTCATTTAGTTTAGAATGCTAGAGCTTGAGTAAGAGAAAACAGTTAATTTTCTTGTCTGCAGATGAAGAAACTGAGGCTGAGAGAATATAGTTCCAAATTTAAAGTAAGTACATAGCATAGCATAGCACAGCATGTATAGTATTTTCCCAATTATAATTACAGGTACTCCTATAAAATAAGTACACCTGTTCCTCTCCTTGATGTTACCAATGTCCTTGATTATAATTACATCAGAGGCTGGGCATGGTGGCTCATGCCTGTAATCACAGTACTTTGAGAGGTCAAAATGGGAAGATCGCTTGAGGCCAGGAGTTGGAGGCCAGCCTGATCAACATAGCGAGACCCCATCTCTATTTTATTTTTTGAAAAGATTATTAAAATATTAAAGTAAAAAAAAACATGCATTAGTTCAGTAGAAAGTACTGTTGCCCTTGGTATCGAGGGCCTAAGAGTAAATTTGGACTACAGACTTTTCACATTTGACAGTGAAAGAGGGACACACACTGTATACATATGAACTGACATATGGACAATTTTAATTTCACTTGTTTTCTCACAGGAGAATATTATCCCATGGCTTAAAAATCTTAAATAGAATCTAGGAAATCAAGAAAAAATGAAACCATGAAAATGAGGAGCACAGATGAGAATTTCCCAGGCTCTGGCATGGACTCTCAGGCACGTTTCCCTGAGTTGCCTTCACTTTCTCAGAAGATGCCTATTTAGTGAGCACCATATTTAGGCAGCACAATCGCATAGAGTTAGAGGCCTAGGCTCCAGCCCTGGAGCTGCCAATGATCATCTGTGTGATTTTGAGAAAATCACTTAATACCTCTGGGTTCCCTACCTCATCTACCAAAATAAAGGGTTGGACTAAAGATTGTTTTAAATCATTTGGATTGCATGAAACTGACTCAGGTTATTTTAAGCAGAAAAAGAGTAAATCAGAAGGATATCAGGGAGCACTCAGAATTTTACCTGGATAATTAGTTTTGGGGAAAAGCTGGAACCAGGACAGCTTGGTGAGGGGTATGGGGGTGGGACCTGATGGTAGAAATGTAGTGTAGATGCAAGTCGCATTGGAGTGAGCTGCTGCTAAAGTGAATGAGCTTCTAAGATTCTTTGTCCTTGAACCTCAAGTTCCAGATCTTAGGACTTTGGTTAGTTGGCCTAGGGTAAGTTCATGTGAGCAAATCTCAACTAGAAGAGAGCAGTCAACGTAACTTACAGCCTCATCAAGACAGCACACAGTAGCCAATGAGCAGATATTGGACAGCCAGAAAATGTAGTGTCTTTGGAACTTCCTAGCTCTCTCCTTCCTTCCTCTTTTTCCCCATTTTTCCTCCCCTCTCTTCTTCTTTCTTTCTCTCCCTTCCTTCCTTCCTTCCTTCCTTCCTTCCTTCCTTCCTTCCTTCCTTCCTTCCTTCCTTCCTTCCTTCCTTCCTCCCTCCCTCCCTCCCTCCCTCCCTTCCTTCCTCTCTCTCTCTCTCTCACCACCCCTAGTGTCTCTGGTTCTTCTTTAGTGCTCTTACAAATATCAACTGGCATTTATATGATGGGGAGATTACATAAGGGCAAGGTGTTCTCTCCTCTTTTCTATTTTTCCTGCCCTTCCCTTTCCTTCCTTCCTTCCTTCCTTCCTTCCTTCCTTCCTTCTTTCATTCCTTCCTTCCCTCCTTTCTTCCTCTGTCTCTGTAGTTCTTCTTCAAGACTCTTCCAAATATCAACTGGTTTTATACTATGGGGGGTTTACATTTTAGCACTCAAGGGTGAGCTGTTCTCCCCCAGAAAAATCCCCACTTCTCTCCAGATTCCCAGGAGGATTAGGCTCATGGTGGGAGAAAAAGGGGAGGGCTGCCTTGGCTGCAGCCGGGTACCAGAAAGCCAGAGTGTAGCAATGTTCATAAAGACCAGAGCCAGAGAGCTATGGGAGCATGAGCTTGGAGCAGATGGCTAGGAGAACAGTTCACCAAGGACCACGAGGTCCTGCTCCTAGTCAGAGAGGTTTTCTTTCAGAGTGTTCCCATTAACACATTTCCTTAGCCTTCACCTAATGGCTGCTGGAATGAGTGGCCTTTTTCCTTTTCCAAACTGTCCTTATCAGTAATGCAACAATAGCTAATTTAATTAGCTGACCTGAATAGCAGCCAGCTTGAGCTAATTTGGTTTTGCTAGTGCTCTCTGGTATATACAGAACTGATAATCCTATTTCCCTCTAGACACACAGTGGAACTTGGGAGGGGGCAGTGAGAGTCACAGTAGCTCTTCCAAAGTCAATCCTACACCGGTGGGATTTAGCACTTGACCAAAGGCAAATAGTCTTGAGTCAGTATCCCCCAAGGGCCTGTCAACTTTGTCAACTGAAAGAGATAAAATATACAACCAGGAAATTGCAAAGGCAAGGTGCCCAGGATGGGAGTGCTGGGAAAAAACCTTCCCCTTAGCAGAAAGAACACTTGGCCAAAAGATTTGGAGCTCAGCCACCGACTGACCTTCCCAAGTCCCTACACCTCGGTGTCTCAGTTACCAGATGCATCATAATAATCACTGTGGAGAAATGCTTCCTTTGCAGACATACTGTAGCACAATGTCATGTAGATGAGAGTGCTTTGACACACAGAAAACTGTGGCAATGAAGAACGCTTTGATAATTAGCCTATCGCCATGAGTATATTTTCTATTTCTCAAGGGCAGGAACTAAACACCAACCTCTCTGTGTCCCTAGCATCAAATATGAGGTCTCCACACAGAAGTTGCCCTACATGTGCTTGTTGACTGAATAATACAGGAATAGGGGTATGAGGAGATGTGTAGGGATAGTTTAAGGTGCAGGGAAGTCAACACATAATTAAAGAAACATTGAAAAACATAAGCCTTCTTTTCAGGTAAGTATCTTAACCCTCTCCATCCTTCACAGAAGAGAAAACTGTCACAGAGGCACAATGGTTTATTCAGATATCAATACATCAAAATAGCTCGTCTATCCAACTGGCACCTCTGCCCACATTCCCCACCCCAAGTTCTTACAGAGCCACTGCCCAACTAAGGTAAAGGAGCACCCCCAGCATAGACTTTTGTGTTTGTTTTAGGGTTCTTTTCCTTCGTAAGTACTGCATTTCAATGGAATACAGATTAGAATGTGCATGTACGCACATGGAATAAAGGTGTGTTGTTAAAATAAGTAGATTTGGAAAAGTTTGGAATAGGAAAGATCTATCTGGTCATATGATCCACTCCCATTACTTTAATATGCCTTGGTATATTGGTATTTGGTCAAACACATTTAATCATCATGACTACTGTGTTGACTTACTCCATCCACGCTTCCTCAGTGATCCCATCCGCTGCATAACTTCAACAGTATCCTATATGCTGATCTTCAACTCTGACCTCATTCCTGGGCTCAGTTATCTAGAAATACAACTGCGTGTTGGAGGTTTCCACCTAGATCTTCTGTTACACGTCAAACCCAAGATGACAGAAATTGCCCTCACCTACATTTACAGAATCCTCTGTTTTTAGCAGTTGCTCACGTTTACCAAGGCTAGAACCCCAAACTTCCCTTCATGCCTACTTGCAGGTAGCCACTGAGTCCATTGATTTTGCCTTCTAAATATCTTTCGAATCCAGGCCTTTCTCACCACTGAAATTATTTTATTTATCTCTTTCATTCCCTAGCCCCCAGCTCCAAGCAGATGTTTCTCAAAGGCGAATTCTGTGCCAATCAGGCAAATAAACGTTTGTTCACCTGAACTGAATTAAAAATTTTCTCCCTCTGTTCCACCAAATTTCAAATCTTTAGTGAATACAATTACTATACTGAAGACAACCAAAGGTATAGCTGAATTTTTTCCATTCTGTTGTAACAGCTATTCCAATGGGCTCTAAATTGACAGCTAATCGCCAAATTTGGGATGAGTACAGTTTGCTTAGCTGAGACTGTGCAGCCTCAGTGGTGGGTTTACCTTTTGGGTCTGCTCTAAAACCTCAGGCTCATACAAAGAACACTGAAGTTTCTCCCACGCTTCCAGAAAGGTAGATTATGCTCTGGTTGCCATAATTTCTTCTTCAAAGATTCTTTGTCTTTGACTCTCTCATAGTTAACAGTAAAATCAGGTGTGCATTACATTTTATAAATTCAAATTTCCTACATATTCCTATAACACATTTAAAATATTTGGTATTCCTTAATAATAATTGGTGTTCCAATGATAATTTTGTTTTTTTACCCATTTCTCTAACTTTTACTTAACTACTATCATGGTCTTCATATCTAGATTTTTTTTTTTTCCTATAGCAATTCCCCTAAAACCGTAGGGCTAGTGGGTGATGTCATTGCATACTGAAATGTAGCCAGGTCATAATGGAAATGACAGTCTTGAGCCAGGCTGCCCCAGTTCAATTCCTGATTCCACTACCTATCTCAGTTTCATCATCTGTAATAAGGGATTGTAATGTGACTGCATACTTCACAGTCTTCTTGCAAATATTAAAAGAGCTAATTCATATGCCACATTAAGTATTCTACTTGGCACAATATAGGCAGGCTATTGTTTTATTAACCTGATATTGAGGATCTAGGAGACATCAAAGGAATTTTGGTGAACAATTTATTTTTATTTAAAAAATTATTTTAATAGCAAAATCAAATGCTTACCATGAATAGAGGCTGTGCTATGCAGTTTAGCTATATTATTTCATCTAATCCTCACAGTAACCCTATAATGTAGTTTTAATTATACACAATTCATGGATGAAAAAATCTAAGCCTCACACAGATTAAGAAACTTGCCATTTGGCACACAGATAACAAATGACAGGACTGAAATTTGAACTCTAAACTGAGTCCAAAGCTAAAATTAAATAAAATACATATTAAGTACTCAAAGTGTTCATGTCTCTAAATAAAACAAAGAAAAAATACAACATTAGATGAATCTCAAAATAATTATGTTGAGTGAAAGCAGCCAGACAAGAAAGAGTATATACTGCAGGACTCCACTTATATAAAACTCAAGAAAATGCAAGCTAACTATAGTGAGAGAAAACCCATCAGTGGTTGACTGGGGAGGAGATGAGGCAAGAAGAGGTAGGAAGAATGGATTACAAAGAAGCAAACTTTTGGATGTGATAAATATGTTCATTATCTTGGTTGTGGCGATGGTGTCACTGGTGTATATGTATGTCAAAACTTACCAAATTGTATACTTCAAATGTACAGTTTATTATATGTCATTATGCTCAGTAAAGTTGAGCATAATATGTTTAATAATGAATAAACACTTGAGCTACATTTTTTTCTTGTTGAGACAGGGTCTCATTCTGATGCCCAAGTTGGAGTGCAGCGGTGTGATCTCAGCTCACTGCAACCTCTGTCTACTGGGTTCAAGTGATTCTCTTGCCTCAGCCTCCTGAGTAGCTGGGATTACAGGCATGCACCACCATGCCTGGTCAATTCTCATATTTTTAGTAGAGAGGGTGTTTCACCATGTTGGCCAGGCTGGTCTTGAATTCCTGACCTCAAGTGATCTGCTCGCCTCTGCCTCCCAAAGTGCTGGGATTACAGGCGTGAGCCACTGTGCCCAGCCTTGAGCTACTTTTATACCCTCAAAATCTGGCACATTAAACAAAGTGTTTAATCATTATTAAGAATAACGTATCAAGTATCAGGAGGATTTGGATTTTGCTAGTTTGGTTTAGGTTTTTTTTTTTTTTTTTTTTTTTTGCCATCACTGGGCTATAATCCTCAAGTATAAGGAGAATTTTGACCTGAGTGGACCAACCTGGCTCTCTCACCTCCCCCTTGAACCAGTTGTGTGACTTTGGCAAGTTACTTGACAAAATTCAGTGTTTCCATCTAAAATGAGAACCTTAGAGGCAAAAAAAAAAAAAAAAAAAACAAAAACTGACTTCACAGGGTTGTCACAGAATTAAATGAGATAATGTACATAAAGCCATTATGGAGTATTCGGTACATGGTACTTCCTCTATCATTGTTCGCTAGATGTTGTTAAGGTGAAAGAAAGGGCTGAACGAGGCTCTGCGGGGCTGCGATGTCCAGGGTGAGTTAGGTGCATGGCAGGGGGCCAGGAGGAGCAGTTATTGGGTGTAGCCCCAGAGGAAGATGTGACTCTTTTCATCATACAGCTGTGCATCCTAAAAGGTCCCAGCATTTGGGGACTGTGATAAATCACTGGGTCAGTCTTTCTCTCATTCTCTCTTCCAGATCTCACTCCAGAATGCAAAGAGGACAACAGCAGCTATAGCTCTAGTGTAAGGCCTTCTGTTTTTCTACAGAAATTAGTAATGCATTCAGCTTTATTCCACTCTTCTATTACCTTAATGTGCTGACCTGGAGGATAAATGAGATAATAAACACAGAGCACCGAGCACAGTGTCTGGGTCACAGGAGGCGCTCAATAAATGTTAATTCTCTGCCTCCCGCCCACTTATAGATTAGCCCTGACTTCTGAGAAATGCAGATCCCTATGCACTCACCTAAGTCTCCTTTCAATATCCCTGCGTGGGAGCCTTTTTACTACCCTCTTCAAGCTGGCCAGAATCCCTCTCCTCTGCTAATTGTCCCACCGAGAAATGAAGGGAAGAGAATGCAGCAGCAACGAGCCAGGAGGCCCGGCCTCCTAGCAGAGGAGACTGTGCTGTTACCGAGCTTTGTGAATGCGAACCTCATTCATCTTCACAGACACTGCTGTGCCATCCATTTTAAATGACATAGAAGCCGACCCGTTTATCAAGATCAGCATACTACTATATTATTATGATTATTTAGCATTTACATAACACTCTATTTGCAAAGTGCTTAATAATAATTTATTTATTACCTCATCTAACTACTCACTAATGGAAAATTCAAGGGGTTGTTCTGGGTTCACTGACCGCCACTCTGGAGATACCTTAGGCCATTTCCAAATGCCTGCCATAAAATATTTTAATAAAAAACCATTTGGTGTATATGTATATGTGTATATATATACACACATATATATGCCAAATATATATACGTATACATTTATTTTTTGGGTTTTGCAACATATCTATTGAGACAATACTTTTTTGCTTTACAATGAATAAAAATAAGCATGACTTTTATTATAAAGTCACAAAAACAATATCTCTCTAGAACTGATAAAGAACCAATACAAGATTACATTCCAGTTCTGGGACAGACATGGAAATCATGCAAATGTGCCCTTCACATGTCCGTTTAAGAAAGGGCTGGTTGCCCAGCTCAGAGGAGTGTGGTTGGCTGACAGCCCCTGCCTGCTACCTCTCCTAAGGTCCACCTCAAGCAGCGACTGAGCCTGGTGGTGGTTCAAGGATTTGGCCATTTTTGCCCAAGGTGGGACTCATCTAAAGGGTGATTTTTGGCCCAGGCATTGTGGCTTGCCCCAGTAATTCCAGTACTTTGGGAAGCTAAGGCAAAGGGATCACTTGAGCCCAGGAGTTTGAGACTAGCCTGGGCAACTGAGACCCTATCTCTACAAAAAATACAATAATTAGCGGGGCATGGTGGCACACACCTGTAAGTCCCAGCTACAAGGGAGGCTGAAGTGGGAGGATCCCTTGAGCCCAAGAGGTCAAGATTGCAGTGAACTATGATCATGTCACTGCACTCTAACCTGGGCAACAGAGTGAGACCCTGTCTCTCAAAAATAATATAAAATAAAGAAAATAATGTAATTTTTGTTCTGGGGCTCACTCACGTCTGTATCCCTGTTCAACAGCTTCCCAGCCCAGTCGTGCTTCCTTTGCTTTTTTCCTTCACAGGTGTAACTCCCTGATAAACTTTGATTTTCAGTCCTAACTTCACGTCAGAGGTCTAGCAGCATGAACTCCACATTAAGCCCTGTAACTAAGGCAAGTGTCTCTGGACTGCAGATTTTTCACCGGCACACTGAGGGGAGGCAGCTTTGATTCTTTCAAAATTCGTTGTGTTTCTTCCATTTTATGAATCTATACAGAATGAGACTCCATATGAATTTTATGTCTTTAGTCTACCTGCAAGGGGGTTTTGCAGTGGAGGAAGGTTTCGAGGAAAAAGCTTCTTGCTTTTTCCCCAAATAGGTCCCCCATTTTCCTGCCTACAATGATCTGTAACAATTTCACCTCCATTAAAACGTGCAGTAGGAAGATGATAGTGAGTATGCATTGATATGTAAAAATTACACAGTAAAGCCGGGCACAGTGGCTCACGCCTGTAATCCCAGCAATTTGGGAGGCCAAGGCAGGCATGTCACTTGAGGTCAGGAGTTCGAGACCAGCCAGACCAACATGGCGAAAACCTGTCTTTACTAAAAATACAAAAATTAGCCAGGCATGGTGACGCATGCCTGAATTCCAGCTACTCGGGAAGCTGAGGCATGCGAATTGCTTGAACACAGGAGGTGGAGATTGCAGTGAGCCAAGATCTCATCACTACACTCCAGCCTGGGTGATGAAGTAAGACTCTGTCTCAAAAACAAACAAAGAGACACAAACAAACAAAATTATACAGTAAGAATGTATGTGCATGTAAGAAATTTCTACTTAATATTACAGAATATACAACAATGCATATAGTTAAATAATATCATAACATACATGATCTACTACATATGCTTACATAAAATACCTACTAAGACAGAGGATCTCACAGCAGAGAGAAATGGGGAAGCGAAGTCCCGATGGCAGATGGGGAAAACAGAACTGCACACTGAGAGGGCCTAATCCCTGGCTATGATGGTCCCCAAGTTCTTATATCAAGTTATATTCTATAGGGTGAAGATCAGCTCAAGTGAAATACCCCAAGAGAGAATAACTCCTTGAACCTTACACACCTCACAATTCTAGAAGATGCAGCCTCCTTATCAGCTGCTCACCTGTGAGGGTCTTTGTTTTCAAGTCAACAATCAGAACAAAAGGTGTGTGCCCTCTCCTCTCCCTTCATCCCTCTTTTTCTTTTCTTTTCTTTTTTTTTTCTGAATTTCTCAGTACTCTTGGGTCAAATATATCTCCACAAAATAAACTACTACAAAACTTAATTAGGATTTTTGAAATTAAAAGCTAGTAAAAATGTATTTACTCCTGTAATTTTTTTCAAAGCTGTTATTGTAAGGCTTATGTATAAGGTTGTCATTGGACACTGGCTCCGAGAGTCACATATGTAAATGAAAGTCTATAGTTTGAGGTCACACTTGCTAGAATTTTAAAGTGTGTTCAATAATGCTTTGTGTAAATTTACAGCAGATTGATCTATAATTAACTAGAAAAGACATGTGTGGTGGTTGAGAGAATATCAAGAAAGATATCTCTGGCTTTCCTTTGATGCTGTGTTTAGAGGCCTGGTGAAATAAGGTGTCACCACCAACCCCTACCCCTGCCCCCCATCTCCCAGCTACCAAATAAGAAAACTAAGAAGGCTCAGCAATATTCTTGGGCAAGGGTCTAGACCCAGTTCTTTAAACAAGGGCTTCAGAGCATGTAGTAAGACAAGCTGGGATTTCCAGAGGCCAGCATGAATTGACAAAAACAAGTCATGCCACATTCACATTATTTACTACTTGGTAAGGGGGCTCAGGGAACAGCAGGGAATTACTATAACTGTGTTTCTTCAAAACAGTGAACAAATGCCCTCTTCCAGTTCTTAGGATAATGGTGAGTAACGTGAAAGTAATATGCCAAACAAAGAGAAGGAATCATATTGAATGAATCAACCCTCTCCGCCTGAAGCCCTCAAGTGTTTTTGCCACAAGGCTCTGATCCTGTCCTGTCCTGATCAAAATATGAATGACTTGGATAAAGGCAGCATAGTAGGGTGGCTATGAACAAGACCTTCAGAGTTAGACAGAGTTGGGTTCAAATCCTGTCTCGACTCCGTACTTGTTGTGTATCCTTGCCTAAGTTACCTAAACTTTCTATGTCACAGTTTCTATAAATATAAAATGAGGATTATAACACATTCTTCGTAGAGCTGGAGTCAAAGTACAATGAAATATTCTATGTAAAGCCAATGTCTGTTGGAGAAATACTCCAAAAGTGGTAGCTCTTTGCTGCATATTAAACACATTGTCTGCGAGTAATGAGCTAATATGTTAAATGACAAAATCAGGATCCAAAAAGGTCTCACCAGGCTGGACTCAAGGACCAAATCTAATAGGATAGCACTTAAGAAGGATAAATGTAAAAGTACTGCAATTAGCTCTGAACAGCAAGCTGCACAAATGCCCAGTGGGGAGACAGGGCTTATCAACAGCACACCTGTAAAAAAGCCTTGGGAGCATTATATGACTCCTTGCCCATTATAGGCCAATGGTGTGAGGTGGCTGCCAAAAAGCAAATGCAGTCAAATCCAGTCTTAGGCGGCATAAAGGCAAGTGCCTTGTCTGAAACAAAGAGGAAAATAATGCTCAGCTCCTCTGCTTCTCTCTGGGTACCACACTTTGGTAGGGGTGTTGATAACCCATGCTTCTGTTCTGAATACACAGGATCAGGATAGGGAGAAGACATAAACCCCATCAGAGCAAAAAACAGCAGAGGCAAGAGAAGCCCAAGGAGGCTCAGGACATGTGTCTATAAACATTTGTGCATGATGGATTAGATCTCTTGTGATGGAAAATTTCCAGCTCCTTTCTGTTTAAGAAGAGAACAGGGACTATAGATGTGGGTTACAGAAAGGGAGGTTGCTATCCAATATATAAAGAAGATACCTCTAACCATGAATGCTGTCCACACATGGAGAGGGAGTGAACTCCCCATCACTGGAATGGTCCAGGCCAAGGCTGCAGGATTGCCTATGAAGAATTTTGTACAGTGATTACTATGCTCTTAAAGCAGGGCTCAGTCTGTAGCCTAAGTGCCCCACAAATCATCTGTTAAAATCTTGTAAGTATACGAATAAGTGCATTTTTCACTGGGGAGAAGGCCATAGCCTTCTTCAGATCCTTTATGGGACCTGAAATTCCACCCCAAAAAGGTTAAGAGGAACTGAGCTCGAGTATTATTTCTTTCAATATTTATTGAACACATGTTATCTTCTAGTAGGGGACACAGAAATGAGGAAGATGCTGTGTCCTTGTAAAGGGAACCTTTGAGTTCGGTGTGTTCTTTTAAACAAACAAGTGCACAAAAAAATCCTATGTTGCTATGACAGATAATGGTGTGCAGTAGAGCAGCAAGAAGGAGAGTGGTCCCTTCTTCCTGAGAGCAGATTCCTTCCAACTCCGAGGTTTGGGACCTCGACGACAAACAAGAGTGGAAGGTTCTTTGGCCACCTTCACCACTCTTTGGGTACAAGTTATCCTCACAGGCTCCCTACAGGTTCCCAGGGGATGCAGATTTGGCAAAACAGCAGATATCTTGAGAGCTCCAAGCAAGGCTCTGGGAAATGCTAATCTCCAGACCCGATCTTTCTTCCAAGACCCCATCCCACCTGTCCATGATGGGGGCAGGGTCACTAGGATGCCCTAAAATGAGGTGCCATGAAATCTGTAGAAAAATGATTTTGATCGGTTCATGAAAACCCAAATCAGCAGCTGCTTGTGCCTGTGTGCATATGCACATTAAACTGTCAACCTGCTTTACATTTATTTTCCCACCATGTAATGCCTGCTTTATTGGGCAATAAATTGGAGGCAGTAATATATACCCATTCAAATCCTACCTAGCTTCCAAGGCCTGGCTCTTTCCCTACATCCCTCAGAGGTCTCTCCAGTCCCTCTGCCCTCTGAAAGAGCACTCTATTCTCTGAGCCCCTGCAGCACACACTGTGCGTACCTCTCATTAAGCACCTGCTGTTTACAATTTTTGTACCCTTACTTAGGTGAATCCTATTGAGTACCTTTTTCTAGTTTTAGACTAAACAAGATGTTATGTGACAAGATCATCAACTCTGCAAGGATGGGGAACCTGTCTGATCCTTCTCTGTCTTTGGTTGACTTTTTAATAAGGCAGGGTATGTCATAGGGGCTCAATTAAATAGGATGAAATAATGATTATACAACTAGAGTGTTTTAGGTAATCAGCTTGATCTCGTTGACAGGTGCAAAAAGGGAGTAGGGGTGGGATTTAAGACTCCCGTAGAGGAGTAGATGAGTTTCACACCTCTGATCTGTCCCCACAACTTTGAGGGAGGTGGCGAGTGATGCCCCATGACCTCCCACTGGAGCCCTGTCCAGAGGAACCCTGAACAAGGAAGGATGTGGAAATGTGTCCTTTTGACACTAACAAATGATATATTTGATTTACTTTTAGATTTGTTTGGCTTGAATGATAGAATGTTAGAGCTACAGAAATGTCAGAATTCAAAAGCACAAACTCCTCATGTTAAAGGTGATGAAACTAAAGTCAACAGAGGCCTGGTGCGGTGGCTCACACCTGTAATCCCAGCACTTTGGGAGGCCGAGGCGGGCAGATCACCTGAGGTCAGGAGTTCAAGACCAGCCTGGCCAACACGTCGAAACCCTGTCTCTACTAAAAGTTCAAAAATTAGCTGGGCATAGTGGCACATGCCTGTAATCCTAGCTACTCGGGAGGCTGAGACAAGAGAATTGCTTGAACCCAGAAGGCAGAGGTTGCAGTGAGCTAAGATCGTGCCACTGCACTCCAGCCTGGGAGACAGAGAAAGACTTCATCTCTAAATAAATAAATAAAGTCAATAGAGAAAAAGTGATTTTAGAATGAGAATAATTAAAGTTACTTGATCATAGAGCTTGTAAGTAGCAAAAAAGATCAGGGTCTAGGTCTCCTGAGTCCTAAATAAGTGCTCCTCTACTTAAACCCTCCTGAGCTTTCCTCTGGTCTTTCTGAGTAGAATTCGTGGCTCCGGCAGTGATCTAAGGGACCTCTTAGTTACTGCACCAGCTGTCCTCCCTCCTGTTTTCTCTGCTCCAGCCTTGCTGGCCTCCATGCTGTTCCTTGAAATGCCAGGCATGGTCCCACCCCAGGACCTTTGAATGTGCTGTATACTCTGCCTGGATTGCTTCTGCCCCAAATTCCAAGGGGGGCTCACCTCCTTTAGGTCTTATTCAAATGTCACCTTCTTAGTGAGGCCGAACTGACTAAACTTACATGCCCCACTGCCTGCTCTAGCCAAACATTCACCTCTTTCTTCTCTGCTGATTTTTTTCTTTAGCACTTATCCCTAATATTCTACACATTTTATCTATTTATCTTGTTTATGTCCTTTCCTCTAATGTAAAGTGTGCTCTCTGAGGGCAGGGATTACTTGGTCTACTTGAGTTCTCTACCCCTGATGCTTAGAATCCAGCCTGGCTCACAGAAGGCGCTCAGGAAACTTTCATTAAATGAGTGACAGCAGTGCTGGCTAGGATGAAACCCACAGCCCAGAAGCTTCAGTGTGAGAGTCAGGGATACGTGAACCAATGGCTGGATACGTAGCCATATTTTGTCCTCAGGTCTCTTCTAGAAACCTGCCAGAGCCACGTGGAGCCAAATGTGGGAAGTTAACTTGCCTCACCCTGGCCTGGGAGCTTATCCAGGCTTATTGACTAGCAGAGCAGAAACAGGCAGATGGATCTCCTGGGGTTTTAACTTTGGACTTAGAATTGTGGCCTTCAGGTTTTTCCATGGAGTAAAGTCATCGTGACCACCATTGTCACCGTTGCACAGTGTTCTGACGAGATTGGGCATGTTCAGGGTGGTATGGCCATAGACCGTTGCACAGTGTTCTAAATAAACCTTAGTAACTGAATGGACAGTCCTGGGCTGATTGCAGCGTGGCATCACTGAGGTGATGTTTAGGTTTTGTTAAAATAAAAGCTCATTATTAATTCATGGCAGAGACAGAAAAAACACAATTGAAACCGTCAGAGGTCCATCCGCCAAAGGCTGGGAGAACCCTCCTCTCCCGCCAGCAATGGGCCCTTAACCTGCTTGGAGAACCACTGACTCAGATGAGGAAACAAAGTTCAGGCTCAGGACAATTAGAATCAGTAGCTGCTCTAGATGTGAAATGTCTCGCCATCCCAGAGCCATCTGAATCACAATAGTTGTAACTGGCTTTTAGAGGGACTTAAAGAATCTGAACCATATCCCACCAGAGCATTACCTGGTGGAAGATGCCAGGCTCACAGACCACTGGAAGCCTCTGTGGACAAGCCCAGATCTTCCATAAAAGCCTCTCATTGAGTCCTCGTCACTGTGTACGTTTAAAGAAAGCGAGAGCTCTTTAGGGACCAGAGAGACAGAGGACAAAGATTTTCTTCATGCTCGTTATCCAAATCCAGGCATTTCCCAAGCCAAAATGGCAGAGGATTCTTTCTTTTGTCTCACCCATCCCTTGAACTACGCTATTTGCAAATAAACCAGGTTGCAGAGGTCATGGGAGGCCTTTCTCTCTCTACTTTTCCTGTTCTCCATGTAGGGTCCCTGTAGATGAGGTAACCATCTGGACTCAGGTCCAAACGCCAACGCAGAGCAGGGAGAAGTCCCAACAGCTGACCATTAACTGTCAGCTGCCCCTGCTCCTCCAGGCCCACTAGCTGTCTAGATGCACAGCACGATCAGAGGTCCTCCAATTCCTTCCTACTGCGTGGAGCTGCACTGAGGGAAGACAGGCTATCTCGGGGCGGACACTGGCTAGAAAAAATGGCCCCCCTCAGAAGTTACCTCTGGCTGTGGCTCAGTTGGAAACCATTAGCCATTTTCTTAGCCTGGTATTGTGCACGGATGGAAATTTAAAGCTAGCAGTTAGCCGCTCCATTCTTTCTCTTTCTCCATATTCTCTTCTTCTTCCCACATGAAATGCTGGGGCCCACCTGAGACCTAACATTTGTCTGTTTTGAGAATAGATGAGTATTTATTAGAATTAAACAGCTGGGAGCTCTGTGATATTTAGACGGGTATTAGGAGGAGTGTATGAAAAGAAGATAATGCTGGGTCTTTTTTTCTGTAAACCAGTCTGGGCTGTTACTGAAGGGATTTCTTGGGTCTCCTGTGAGAGCCAGATACAGTTAATTTCCTGCAAAAGCTGCGGGCTGGGCTGCGCTGATATTGCAGTGTTATTTAGAATAGAAAGGTCAGGCCTGAGATTGAATAATCATTGACAAGAAATCCATGGGGGATATGAAGCAGTTGGTAAGCAGTGACTGAAACCTCGTCTGACTCCTCCCCCGCTTCCCTTTCTTCCTGGGTATCTGGCTGATTCTGGGGTTTATTTATTATTCTTTCTGCAAATGTTTCACGTACCCTCCAAGCTAATGGGAAAGGTGTATTGAGACAGAGAGGGCAAGTTTTTAGGCCACCATTTGAGATGGGATACTCAACTTTACAGACTGGATAGGTACACTCTGGCTCTGGGGCCGTTTGCCTTGGGCACCTGCAAGTGAATTTTCAAATCACAAATGCCAGCTTTCTCCTCAATACCTTGAGGTTGGGGGCAAAGTGCCCCCAACAGGGCTTTCTTTTTTCCGCATGGTCTCTGAGCTGCAGTCTGTGTAGCCCAATTTTATAGCCTGACCTGAGTGTAAAGCCAAAGGTAGGATGCCGGGAAAGCACAAAGGGAAATGAGATGGATGCAACAGCTGCTGTGTGTTGGGCATGTGCTGTGTCTTTTGAATATACTATCTCATGAATCCTGGCAACCCAGAGATTCCTGCTCTACTGATGAAGAAGAAGCCTCAGAAGGCTCAGAGAGGTTTGAATAACTTGATCAAGACCTCCCAGTTCCTAAGCAGCAGAACAAAGATTTAAAACCTAGAGCTTCTCTGGGTACCAGGCTTATGCCCTTTCTCTGTGTCACATTGTCTAATAAATTTTCTAATCTCCACTGTGGACTTTTTTTCTGACATTGTCCTCCTTCTTTTTAATCCAGTCTCTCTAGAGGGTTTCTTGGAAATCCATGTTTTCAATGAAAGAGTTTCTCTTGCTGAAAACCATCAGTAGCCAGTGTATCAGAAGTCAGGTCCCATAGATTGGGTGGCATAGGGTTCTGTCCAGCTTAGAAAGAGGAGAAATGAGTCAGGGGACTTTCAAGGTCCCTTCTGAATATCAGATGCCATATATTTATTTTAAAATTAGATTCATTTCTTAAAGGTTTAGCCAGCGGATGATTCTTCAAAGCATAGTTATCTGGCTTAATTTGGGAACATTAAAGTAGACGAATAATAAAATAATCAACAACTCATCCATCAGCCACCAATTGTAAATTAGCATCTAGGTCATGGTTACAGTTATTCTGACTGGAGCCAGGTAAGGGTTAGAGCCTACACTTCTGGTTAGGATAATTGTAAAGTCAGGATCAGTATGATATCTCTGTGAACAGCTCATAAACCAGGTAAGACTATCAAGAGGGAATGTCATTCAAGGATGGCTTCTTGGCACAGTGGCTCTGGGTCACAGGTTGTCTGTTGCTGTCCTATGTTGTCACCAAGTTCTGGTATCTGGTGACGTTTCCTGTGCTTCTTGTGACTCCATGGCTGGGTAACATGGAGAAATCCTAGGCAATAGACTGAGCTGGGACCACAGCCTCTTCTGCAGGTTGCCCACTGGCAGATGAAGAGCTACAAGTGTGAAGACATCCAGTGTGTGAGTAGATTACTGCATCATCTGCTTCACCCAAGTTTGTGTAAGTCCTACTCCTTCACTGAGATGCAATTTGATCATTGCTGCCAAATCAGTTACAGAATAATGAATAAGAATATATTTTTGGCTTTACTGGTTTTAAAACATAGATTTAAAACAACAGTACAAGTTTTTAAGCGCCATGATCTGGTGGCTGGTGTATGAACTGGAAGCTTAGAGTGTTGACTTTTATCTCCAGATTACATGCCCCCTTCTCCTGAAAGAATTGAGGTAACTGTGTGCCTTGGGTCCATGTCCTGAGGCTACAGAAAGTGCAGGGACTTATGGCATTGACAGTTTATTTCTTTGAAATGTCTGAGTAGTTTAATGCAGCAAAGATATCTGCTCTTACCCCTTTCCCCATCCTTTCCTGAGCCCCCATTTCCACACTGAGGCAAGAACTCTTTCTGTCATTTCACCTGTACCTGGATTCTGGCAGTGCGATGTTTAGGACAATAGATATGTAGAGCAGGAATGTGCACATTCTGGAAAACAATGCAGTATGAGGTGGTATGGCAAAGCAGTCAGCAGTTCCGACTCTGAAGCCAAATTCTCAGCTCCTGCGCTTTGTATCTTTGCACCTTTTGGAAAGTGGATGAGCCTCTCTGTGCTTCAGTTTCTTCGTTTGTAATGAATATTATAATAATAGCACCTACTTAGAGCTGTTGAGAGAACTAATGAGTATGTGCAAAACTCGTAGAACTGTGCCTGGTCCATGGTAAGCACGACAACCTGCAGACATAACTTTTCCTGCTTACTATGCATCCATACCTTTAAAACACCTTTTCCAGTGTCAAACACTCTGGCATGCACACAAATTAATTAAGAGGAAATTGGTGGTGATTTCTTATCCAGCTGGTTCAGGTGGAAGCTGCAGGCTCTCAGGATCTCAATCCTAACTTTTCTCTGAATGTGATTCTAGAAGCAAACCTTGAGATGTTCCTTTGAAAATGCCTTAGGGCAGCATAAATGGATCCATTCATTAAACTCACATTTAATGAGAACCAGCTATGAGCCAGATACTTCCTTGGGCAATTTACTCTTTAGTCCCCTTGTCTCAGTTTCATCACCTGTAGAATGGGAATCAGTACACCTGCCCTTCTGCAACCACAGGATTGTTCTGAAGCTCCAGAGGAATGTGTCAGTACACCTTATAAAACGCTAGACAAATTGGTGGTGCCAATATTATAACCATGATGACTGTCACTGTCTGTGGGGTCATGACCCTGCCATCAGATGGCAATCCTTCCAGTGCAGAGCAGCACTAGATCAGACGGATGACCTCGGGAACACGAGCTCCATGGCACCATCTGGCATCCTCTTTGCCTTTGATTTATCAATGCAGATCTCTCCCCATGCAACACCATAAAGGCAGGTTGTGTGACACCTTTACTGCCTGGCACAATGTGGAGCAGGGATGATCTTATGCATGCAGGGACAAGGTGCAGAGGCTCACTTCTGCCTTCTGAGCATACGTTTCTTAGGCGGGAAAAGGCCACTGGTACTGCCAAGGGGAACTCGGCCATTCTAGCTGCCCTGGGATAGGTCAGGCTGATGCAGGGCAATAGCAGGACAGCCAAGGTCCAGCCAGGTGGAAGATGTTTTTGCAACCCCTCACCCTTCCCTCCCCCAGTTTGCTCTGGTGGCTGCCATCCCTGAAGTTTATAGGTATCATTACCTATGAAAAATCTTTTCCATCTGAAGACAGTTGGGGTTGGGGATGGGTGGCAGATTGCAATTTAATGATCAGATTAAAATATGCTAAAGCAAACAAATAAATAAATAAAAAGCCCAGCAGCCTGGAGCACCACAATTCATTCTGTGGGCAACAGAGGCTGGGCTCCAGGGACCAGCTCATAATTCACCCCACAGGCAGGTTTAGTAGCCTGTTACTCTATGACCACAAGGAGAAACAACTCTCCAAGAAAGATTTACACTGAATGGCACTGGAAGCTGAAGGGCTAGGGCCTGGGAGAGGAGGGAGGTGCGGGAAACTAACAGATCCTGGGGTTAATAATGGAGAAAGGATGGATTCTAAACTTACTCCTGCCAGCGACAGTGACCCATGTCTTCCTTCTCCTTCCAAGTTTTCCCTGGCCCCTCCACAACTCACCACACTTGAGTCACCCTGCCTGTGGCAATTAAACAAAACTTGGTAATACCACTTAGGGTCACTTTTCTATTTCACAGCTTACCAGACTGAGAGCTCATGAGAGAAGAACATGGGAACTATTCCTCTTACTATCCCTGCTTTTAAAGACAAAGATGCTACTCAGTAAGTAAGTGCTGGGAAGACGAATGAGTGAAACCACTATTCTTTCAGAGCTTGTGCTCCTTACTGAGGACTACTTTGTGCAGGTGCTCTGGGGCATGAAAGATGGGTGAAAACATGCCACCCTATGTGGTCCTTCCTTCTCGACCTCCCTGTCTTCCTCATCTTCCTTAGGGAGCATTCCTTGCTCTCTCTGATCTGCATTCAGGTACTGGTATCTGCTAGATTCCCTCCTCCAGCACAACCTTTATACCTATTCTGCCTTCTGCCTAGGACTCTCTTTCTGTCCATACTTAACTAACTTGTCAGTTTACAGCTTGAGAGGCAACTTCTCAAGAAGACATTGTTGACCCCGTTGACAAATCCAATTCTCTTTGCTATAGACTCTCATAGGATCACATATCTTTTTTCATAGTACATATCAGAGTTGCAGATTTACACTTACCTGAGTGAATATTGGACTGATATTAGATACTCCCACTAGACAATAAACATCCTGAGAGTAGGAACTGGATATTTTTATTTTTGCTTGTCGTCCCTCGCACTCAGAACAATGCCTGGTTCACAATAGGCTCTCGGGAAACATTTGTTGATTAGCGGAACAATACCTTTCCCTAGCTAGGGACTTTAAGAAATGAACATCACTGAATCCCCACCTCAGCAAGTCCTATGAATGCACGACCTGTCACCCCTTGCCCTCTGATAAGTCGTCTGCAATTATTACAACAGATCTCCATGAACCTACAATGTAGAACCGATTAGGGCAGCTCCCTGCCAGGGCCCAGCATGGCTGTGGATTGCTGTTGTGTCTGAAGAAAGAGAAGAAGGGTGAGGAGATCTGAGATAATCATTCATTTCCCCCCTTTGGGGAAACTTTTTTTTGATCACACTCAGCAAATGATGCTCTTGTACCAATGACAAATGTCAAATGTTCTGTCTGGGACTTGGGGAAGACAGAACATTAGCAAAAGAGGAGCAATTCAATGAAAAGGACAGAATTTCTGTTTAAGGACTGGAAAGTCAAGTAACAAATGTCACTAGAGACTCCAGGGAGACAGCTTTGCATCAACAACCAACACTACAGAAAAAAAAATAAATACATCCACAACTACCTTTAATCATCTTGCACTCCCTGCTTCCTGGAATCTTCCACAGGGTCTCCCTCTCTCACTTTCACGAGATCCTTAGCTCTCAACACTGTAGCATCTATTGGCAATGGTGTTGGCTGGAAGTAGCCAAGGGGAGCCGTGGCAGCAGCAGATGAAGCTCTATACTATGACACATTGAACAGCATTGCAAATAAGAACACCGTATCTCCAGCCCATGGTGGTTTGGCTTCTGGTAAATCTCTGTTCATGTATTGATCTGACAACTATGAACCAAATGTGGGGGCAGTTGTTCAGTCTTCTCCTATATGAGATGGTAATTGGGATAACATCTTATTCACCTTTTTACTCCCACTTAGTATCAATGTTTGAACTAAGCTGAAATCAAAGTGTTCTTGGTTCAGAAGAGAGCCAGAAAGGTAAATAAGTAATTGCAACACAACAGGATGAGTGCTACAAGAGAGGGATAAATAGGGTGCTGTGGAAGCAATAATCCTTGATGGGAACTTGGGAATGGGTGGCATTGGCACTGAGCCTTGAAACCCGGGAAGGTATTCTAGCAGGAAGACAGTCATTTCAGGCAGGAAGTGCAAAGGAAGGTCTAATGAAGGCAAATGAACTTTGCTTATTCCAGGATTTTCTCTGGGTCCTCATACCATCAACTTCTGTCCCAAATACTGCAATTGCCTCCTCACTGGTTTTCCTGTTTCCAAACCTTTTTCCCTGTGGTCTATTCACAGCACTGCTGCCAGAGTCACACTGTTAAAACTTAAGTCATATCATGATACTCCTCTATCCCAAACATTCCAAGACCTTCAGGTTCACTCAAAAGAATAGCCAAAGTTGTTACTAGACCCTACAAGAGGCCCTGTGTAATCTGCCTCTCCCTTTCACCATTAATTTTCTGACCACATCATCTGATAGTCTTCCCCTCACTTTCTCTGATCCAGCCACCTTGGGCTCCTTCCAATTCCTCAAACTTACCACATGTGTTCCTGCCCCAGGGCCTTTGCATGAGCTGTTCTCTGCCTGGAATACTCTTCTCAGATAACCTAATGGCTTACTCCCTTACGCCTTCTGCAGCTTGCTCAAAATCACCTTTTTAGTCAATCCCCTGGACCACCCTATCTTGATTTACTCCAAAACTTCTACCCTCCTTTCTTACCTCTTTCCCTTAGCACTTGTCACTTCTAACACACCATTTAGTTTACTCATTTATTTTGTTTACTGTTGGTTTCCTCTTCTGCTGGCACCTAAGATCCCTGACAACAGACAATTTGGTCAAAGTTGTTTCCTTATTACCTAGTTTAGTGCCTGGCACACAGTGGAGTGGTGGGGAGGTACTTTTTCAATAGTGAAGGAATAAATAAATGGATAGTTTAAAATAACGATATGTTCTAACCAAACACTGGCAGGAATATTCAGGTTTGTTAGACAACCCAGGTCATCATCTCAAGAAGATTTCGGATCTTTAAATAAATCACAAACTTGATATTTAGAAGTGAGGTAAGCAGAGCTGCTCTTAAAACCACAAGGGCACACCACGGAAGTTTGTCCTCATACCCGCTGTGTCATCACCTTGAGGCCTCGTTCTCTATTAGTGCCCCTTTTTTGACTTCTTACTCCCGAGATGCTAATATCTCGCTTTAGGGAGAAAGGAGGCAACATGTCTCTCATGCCTTACATGAATGGCTTCAATCTCTCCCTCTCTTCCCTCCTCTCTTTTAACATTTCTCCTTTAAAATCTTATCCTCTTCTCTGTATTCCCTTTCCTCTTTTTTGTTCCTTCAATGTTTCTCTCCTCTTTTGCCCTTTCCACCTCCTCCTACATCATGCTACTCCTCTATCCCAAACCTCCCACCCCTTCTCTCTGTATTTTCCTGTCTTTTCCCCATCTGTGCTCTCCTTCACTGTTTTATTCCCTTTCTCCCTCTTCTTTTTTGCCTTCATTCCTTCCTTCCTCTCTTGTCTGAGCAAGTACTAAGTGTGTTATGAGGTGCTTTGTTCTGTGTGTGAGGGAGATCTGATCCTTGAGTTCTAACAATTTATATGGGAAGCCAAGATATTGAAAGACAACTCAAGGCAGGACCAAAGACACACTACAGGAGCTCAGTGGAGAGGCGGATAACTTCAGGAAGGAGAAAGGCTTCACAGAAGACATGGACACCTGCTTGAAGAAGGAGTATGTGAGTGGGTCTGAGTGTGTTAGGGACCATGATTCTAGGTGGCTTACATCATGGCATCATAAGCAAAGGTAAAAAGGCAAAAAGAAAGAAATAAGTTTGGAATTTCTAAGGATGCTATAAGAAGACCAGTCTGGCTGCTGCCAACAATTTTTACTTGAGCCTAGTAACAAGGAGAAAAGATTAATAAAGCCCCCTCAGATTCAGAATATTCATTTTCTATAATTTTAACAGTATTTCTTTTACTCTACAGAGAAACCTAAATCTACATACATTTTTTTAAAGAAAGCAATTGCTAACTCATCTTAGTGACCATACACTAGCGTATTCCCAGCATTCAGCTGCCAATAAGTATTGATTGCATTGTTTGGAATTATATACCTGCATGACTTGGGGGAAGGTGAAGTAACTATAATCCAGACTTGAGAAGGTTTTAAATCAACATCACCATTGCTTCTAGGTGTGAGGGATTCCTGCCTAGCATCCTTCCACCTCTCCTTGAAGCTAGATGATTTGAAATAATTGGGTCATAACATTTCTTGAGCAGCTTTCTTGGGCTTCCTATAGTTCCATCCCTTGATGGGATTAGCTCCAAGTCATCCAATTTTAAGAACTTAAAATTTTAATCCACATCTGTTCCCATAAGCCCAGCCTAATTCTATTTCTTCCTGTCTTTGTTAATGGACATCATAATTTTAAATTCTTGTCCAAGCTTGTAAACTGGTGAATACAGTTGTATTCCTGACCAAGGACCCAGAGATTTGGGTTGTGTTTTGTTTAATCTTACATCATACTGAGCCAGCATTTCCAGTGGCAGTCCTAGCAGAAGATTTGCCTGGGGTACAGAGCAGTGCCTGGCACATACGAGGTGGCCAGCACATGCTTGCTTGTTGAAGAAATGCAAAGCTGGTTTACAGATAGCTTGTCAATGTTCATGATGTCCCAAGTAACAACCCCCAGCAAGAGGGGCCAAGAGGACTCACAAACTTTTTGGCAGAGATTTTGCTATTTGCATAGAGAGGGTATTGGCAATGCATAGAAAGCTCCAAAGAGGGAGTCTAGACAATCTGAATAAAGCAGTGATGTGCAGAGAGCTAGGACTGCAGACCTATGAGTGAAAGAGCTGGTTTTATGTCACTGAAGGTCAAGATGCAGTGATTTGACTAGAATAAACTTGGGTGCAGAGGATAAATGGTTAATGTGATTGATGCAGTCACAGTCTCTTGTTCTCTGGAACCAAATGCAGAGGGCCCTGCTTGAGTTCCTGGTCCATATGGCTATGCAGGAATTCAGGGCTCTCCAGGGGCCACTGGTCTATCCCCATAGATGTATCTGAAGAATGATCCAGGCCAGTCTGTACAGAAGGCCCTTTTACTTAGATTTGAGGTAAGAGATGGGAGCTTGCTCCATTTTCTAAGAAAGTTTACCAGAGCCCTGCATTTGGGGAACAACCAGGTATCCCTTCTGTCATTAATAAAATGATTTCTTGATTTCATTCAGCTATTGCTCCTTGTATTGATTGGTAAGAAGCTGGAAACCCCTAGCCTTAAACAGAGGTTAGGTCAGTCTGGCAGACTTGCAAATAACCCAAAGACTAGCATTAGAAGATTTTACACATTCAAGTATTTCATAGTTCCTTTCTCCCTAAAGTAGAATCTCCAGCACCTTGGTCATCAGAAGCCTAGAAAAAAAGCACTTGGAGAGAACAAGAATTCAAAGAAAGTAAATGGCATGTATGAAGACAAACTTCAATAACAGCATACTGTTGTCCAAGACCAACTTTGCCTACTTCCCTTCTAAGCACCAAGTTTGTGATTTGTTTGAAGAATTCTAAATTTTCTTAAGATGAGATTCTGGGATGTCTAGCAGGCCTGAATATCCCTTCCACAGTTTGCTTTGCAGTTCTTCATTTATTTATTCATTTGGGCCTTTAGATTGTCTGTACTAAGCATAAGTGAGTCACACTGCACAGTCACCCCAAATTCTCCCTTCCTCTTTCTTTAATTGAAATACAAGATCCATAAAGAAAACATTAGTGGGGCTTGAGACCCCTACTACAGGATTGCAAGATGGCTCTCATGAGAGTTGTGATTTCAGAAATTCAGATTTGAAGCCAGCCACAGAGTGTGTGTATGTGTATGTGCGCGCGCGCGCGTGCACGCACTGGCTCTGGGGGTGGTGACAGAGCATTTCATCAGTGAACTGACACTAAGCAATGAGGCCCTTGTTTATTAGAGGTGTTCGTCTACTCTTGGGTTGAGGTACAGAAATATTTTAGTGACATTTTTACAAACCTGAGGCTAAAAAAGACATTTACAAGGCACGTACTTGGACTCTTTGTCCCTAGGAATCAGGTTCGCTCAGATTTTCTAGGAGAAATGGAATCAGTATCTTTTTTTTTAAGTTTGCAATTTTTGTGAACAAAATAGGAACAGTGGAAAAGTGAATGAGAAATGATGGAAAGCACACCCACCGAGCTGGAAGATGACAAGAACTTTTTCAGGAAGAGTAAGATCTTAGCAGCCAGGCTAGCTTGATATAAAAGAAAGAAAATGTACCCATAGCCAACAGTTCTTTATAATGGAACTAGAAAACAGGACAATATTTTAATTATTCTTCGTTCAGGTTTGAAGATGCACCCAGAGAGATATAGTAGAGAAATCACACTAATAACAAACACATGTTTAGCATTTACTGCATGTCAGGCATTGTTCTAAGTGCTTTACATATGTTCACTCATTTAATCCTCCCAGTAATTCTGTGAAGTAGATACTAGAATTGTCTTCATTTTATTGATGAGGAAACTGAGGCACAGAGACATTAAACAACATATCCAAGGTCACGTGGCTGGTAATTAGTTAAGGTAAAATGGGAAATTTGGTCTTTGTCCCCAGTTCCTGCTACGGAGCAACTGAAACCTTTGGAATTTCCTCAGCGATAAGGGTGATAGGACAGTCTTTTGTTCTAATGAGGTGACTCTTGGTAGGCCACTAGATAGCTTAAGTATGGGGGCTGGTCACCAGAAAGACCAAGACTTGATTAAAAGGTTAGAACTTTCAGCCCCACCCCACAATTCCTGGGTAAGAGGCTATAGCATGGGTCACCAATGCCTATGGGCAATGATTTAGTCAATCATGTGTATTTAATGAAATCTACATGAGATCCCTAAACAATGGGTTTCAGGGAGCTTCTGAGTTAGTGAATGCATCCACATGCCAGGAGGGTGGCACATCCCAACTCCATGGGGTCAGAGGCTCCTGTGCTTAGGACCCTTCCAGACCTCCCGCTATGTGCCTCTCTGTTTGGCTGTTTATTTGCATCCTTTATAATAAACTGCTAAATGGAAACAAAGTGGCTTCTTGAGTCCTGTGAGCCATTCCAGCAAATTATTGCATTTGAGGAGGGAGTCATGAGACCTCCCAATTTTTAGCCAGTCATCAGAAGTATGAGTGACACAATACTTGTGGCTGGTGTCTGAAGTGAGGGCAGACTTGTGGGACTGAGCTCTTAAACCTTAGGAGTCCGACGCTAACTCTGGGTAGTTGGTATCAGAACTGAGTTAGATTGTAGGACACCTAGTTGGTTTTCGGGAACTGGAAGAAAACTTCTCATCTGTTGTTAGAGTGGCATCAGGAAGAACCTGGCAGTAGCAGAGCTGGGATTCAAGTATGTGTGGTCTTGCTTTTAGGATCTCAGTGAGTAAACCAACGTGTTCCTTAATACCAAAGGATCCAGAAAGCACCCACAGCAGCAGATAGGGGACCAGTTATGGCAGCAATTGGAAATGTTCTCACTGGTGACTCAGAAGGCTTAACTAGGTGGGAACAGAAAAGGTGGACACATTTGAAAGTGGAAAATCAAGAAGATCAGAGGAAAATACTTCAAGGATTATTAGTGAATTCCAACACAGCAGTTACATGTATAGAGAAACAGACCTGCCACGTGTTCTGAAGGTGTAGCGCAGGAAATGGGCTCTAACGGAGGGCTCTTGGGAGGGCGGAAACACACTACAGCCATGTGATGGCTGAGCCTGGGTGTGTGCTCCTGGGAAGACTCCGCCTGTGAAGCATTACTCAACTCAAGGAATTAAAGCTGAACAGTGGAAGCTTTGGACAGACCTGAGATATCGAAAAAAATTAAAAATATAATTCAGAAAAGTATGTTAGGAAAACAAATGTCTGTGCCCAAAAGCAGAGAGTGAGCCCTATGCAAGACAGAGAAGGGATGGAACCAGGAAAAGGAGCAGGAGAGAACATTTTAAACTTTGCAGGCTCTGCTGAAAAGGAGTTGAGGAACAATAGGAGAGACACATCAGGAGTGAATCTCAAGGGGAGGGCAGAAAGGAATGTTTCTGCTAATACTGAAGCAGCACCAGTTATTCAAGGCCTGGAACTCCAAGGCAGAGGGAAGGGGAGGCTTTGTGGGGAGTGGTGCCCAGGGAGGAAGCCCTGCCCTCTGCACCAACAACAGCCTGCTTCAGGATTTGAGCTTGACTCCAATTGAGACAAAGGAAAAGTCCAGAGAAGGTCATGGACTGGAGGAATTCCAGAGAAGGAAGCAGCAGAGGTCACAGTGGTACAGGGATAAACATATCTGGGATTAGGGATGCAGAAGCAGCAGAGGTCACAGTGGTATAGGGATAAACATATCTGGGATTAGGGATGCAGGGTTTAAAGGGAAATGGAAATTGAGATAAATCTTAAATATGTATATGAATACCAAGGGGGAGGCAGGAGCCTCAAGTGAGCCTGTGGACTGGAGAGGACCCATTTTACATTTTTGAATTTTTCACAAAGACATGAATATTTCAAAGGTCATTCTCAGAGAAAGGAGGCAGAATGCATAGATTGGATTGTTTCCCTCAGGATGTAGGAAGCAGAGTGCAAAATTAACCTCTTGTTGTTGGCTGTTTTTCAACATTACATTTGATAGTACTCAACTGGCATTGTAAAAACTGAAATAAAAATTGTATTTTTGATTTTTCTCGTGCTCTCTGTCTTTCCTGCTTCCTCACCAAGTTTTCAAATCTCTTCTATGGTCATTCATTACCACCAGTCATGTTCTATGCTCTGGGCTCTGGAAACCTAACTGTGCTGTAGGAGTCTGAGCTTTGCTGTGTTTTCTAAATTCTGTGGGTCAGGCCAACACTGGGATATGGTTCAAATGCCTACTAAGTGACTTTCTAGAAAAAAAAAAAAAAAAGGGATACTAGAAAGATTCAAGGTTGGATTAATTGAACTTTGGAGGGGGCAGAATGGTTATCCTCATTTCAGTAGAAGAGGCCCGCTGCTGTTATAGAAGGAAGGCCTTCAACTTTACTTCTGGCAACGGAGTGAGGGTGTACTGGCTGGGAATGAGCACACTAGGAGGAAATTGGAGACTGTGGAGCTGTAGACTAATATTTCTTTGAATTTTAATTTAAAAGAGAGGAAGCCAGGCATGGTGGCTCATGCCTGTAATCCTAGCACTTTGGGAGGCCAATGTAGGCAGATTGCTTGAGCCCAGGAGTTCGAGACCAGCTTGAGCAAAATGGAAAGACCTCATCTCTACAGAAAATACAAACATCCTGGTGTGATGGTGCATGCCTGAAGTCTCAGCTACCTGGGTAGCTGAGGTGGGAGAATCATTTGAACTCAGGGAGGTCGAGACTGAAATGAGTCATGTTCGTGCCACCTCACTCCAGCCTGATGAAACAGCAAGACCATGTTTAAAAAAAAAAAATGAGAGAGCGAGAGAGAGGAGTATTTTGTTTTGAACTTCAACTTCTGTCTGAATATTAGAATGAGAGATTTGTATTCAAATGTATGCAATCACTTGGGGCCTTTTATGCTATCACAAAGTGCATGTTAACTCTGGTGAGCTATGTCGCGTGGCTGGGCATTGTGGGAGAGAGTGAATTTTGGCTGAGGGAACAGAAAAACCTGGATATGAATGAATGTACCACTCTGATCTATCCAGAAGCATCCAGAAATAAGAGCTGCATTGTCTTTTGCATGGGTCCTGGGAGGATACACAAGGACAATGATTCTCCAACGAATGTGGCCCTGGGCAATGCCACTGCTATAATCCTTTACAACCTTCCTTACCTCACCTCTACAATGCCCAAGGTGACCTCAGAAGTCTGCCTAAGGCTGGAAGCCATAGGTTGAATCACACTGGCCTCGGTGGTCAGCAAAACCACTTACTTCTTCGTACACTATAGTAGCTTTTATGCAGGAACGAGAGGGAACTCCCCAAAGCAAAGCATCATTCCTGATTCAGGGATCCAGATTAAAACAACCTCCTTGAACTCACCCACTGCATGTTTTATAAGACTAGGTTCTTGTGCCTCTCTCCACACTGGGTGTTTCTAGAAGGAAGGCTATATTCTGCATACGAAATGGTGGTCAGTAAAATTGACATTTGGTTGCATGTTTTAAAAAAATTTTTTTTTTAATTTAAAAGTCTTATCAAAGTAAGTAGTGGGAGTGGAGAAGGAATAAAAGAATCTGTAACTGGTTGTAATCAATTACTTGCAAACACTACTGCACTTGGACCAGTCATGTCTCTTTTTAAAATGGGGATTTGGCTAGGCGTGGTGGCTCATGCGTATAATCCCAGTACTTTGGGAGACCAAGGCAGAAGGATCACTTGAGGCCAGGAGTTCGAGACCAGCCTGGCCAACATGGTGAGACCTCCTCTCTACTATAATTACAAAAATTAGTTGGGCATGGTGGTGCATGCCTGTAATCCCAGCTACTTGGGAGGCTGAGGCAGGAGAATTGCTTGAACCCGGGAGGCGGAGGTTGCAGTGAGCAGAGATCACATGAGACTCTGTCTCAAAAAAAAAATAAAATAAATAAAAATAAATAAATAAAATGGGGATTTGGTGGAAGTCTAGTCTATAAGGACAGCCATGTACAAATCTATGGTTTGGGAGAAGGGGTGAGCATATGAGATTTTGTGATTTTAAGGGGTTAGGCCCACACTTTACCATACTCTCTAAGATGACTGCTGGCTGCCAGAGTTGATTCTTCCAGCTAGCAGTAAACATATCAGTGTGACCCGAAGATGGGAACAAGGTGGCCCTAACATACTGCAGCTATCCCTTCCTAATGACCATAGGCTTGGTGCTAAGGCAAGCTAGAAAACAACATTTGGAGAATGTTGGAAAAAAGGGATTGTTTATCTCGCATTCTTACATTTCCATAGAGATGGAGACTTTTGCTTCCTCTACTTTGAGCGGGCAATATTGGATTGCACATCTCTGGCCCCTGTTAAATCCCTCTCTTGATCTTCTTTGTGAAAAGTAATCAAGCCAAGTGTGGAATGCTGACATGGAAATGTCTCTACTGAAAGTGTGTCTAATCAATGAAACAGCTATATATGGGCTTGTCTTTTGCTCTTCCTTATCCCATCACTAGGTGTGATGGAGATGGTCAGCTGTCTACAAAGTTACTATGTGCAATTATTCCCAAGAAGTGGCTGCCTAGCCAGGGACTACTTTTCTAATCCCCACGCCTACCCCTAACCCTTGCATTTAGGAATATGAATGGAAGGGAAGTCTTGGTCAAGGCTTTCAAGAAGTGGGTGGGCCTTCTTCACACCCTTTCCCTTCTGTGGGCTACATGTGAAAAGCTATAGATTCTTGGAGGACGGATGAGCCACAAAGTAGAAGCAGCTAGATCCCCGAATTACTTCAAGGAGAGGAAATCACCAGGGACATTTGCCTTGGGCTATACCATAAGTGAGAAATAGCTTGTATTGCATTTGAGGCAGTATACATTTTTGGTCTACTTGTTGTATCTATTTAGTACCACTCTAAGTAATACACTAGGTGGGTGAGTTAGACCCTAATTTTCCATGCAATTGGAAAAGGAAGTAATCGGAGCCTGCTTGCTCCCGTAAGTATATTCCAATGTTTAGATTTGAAGAGAGAACACGAGTCCTCCATTTTGGCTTCTGGTGACACTCACCAACTCAACATTAGCAGATAGCTGTAAACTTTGGAGGCCAGTAGGCACTTAGCTTGTCCATTAATAAAAATGATAATTTGATTCCCACAGGCTGGGGATGCTTTGATCTTGTTTCTATCGTTTAGAATTGTGATGGTGGGGGGGGGGGGATAAGTGATTGTTACCTCAACTTTCAACACATACTCATCTCATACAGGATCTGGACAGAGCCTCATAGGAGAGCTACAGCATGAAAATGAGAATGTAATGCATGTGATGGCCCTAGAGTAACATGTCAAAAGCCAGACAAGGAGTTCCATCCCACTCTATGGATGGGAAGATGGTGTTAAAGACTTGGGCACAGACTTAGGTGCAGAGGCCTGGTGTTCCAGCTAGAACACTGGGGACGCCACATTCTGTAACACATCAAAACCTCAAAGGTCAGGGGTTCAATATGAGTGCAGACTATTGGAAGAGATGCTTCTTTGGGATGGTAGGCATAACAGATGGTAGAGATGCACATCTGTTGGGAGTAACATCTATCACACTCTTGAGAGCCTACAACTGGGTATTAGTTGTAACCTAGATTCCTTCCCCTGAAAGATCTCTTGGGAACCACAATTTTCCTTATGACCAGATTACAGCAGACAAAGAGAAGAAAAGGAGAATCACTGGGCAAACAGCCATGACTTAGGAACTTAGAATTTATTATGGAAAATACTCCTGGAATTTCTTTGAACTGGTGCTTGGTGGATGGCTGCCAGTTGCAAGCAGACAAGATGGGGTGCTCTGTCCCTCTGTAATACAGCTATTGTTTACCCACAAATGATCCTTTCTTCCTTCCTTCTGATCTCCTGAGTGAAGAAGGTGGCCCATGAGGTCTCTGCCCCACCACCATGGCATGTAGACATTTCAGTGATTAGGGCAACAGTTTAGACCATCATCTACACTAATGCAGGCCTAGTTTGGGGAAAGAGAAGTTGCCAGCATGTAAGAAAAGAAATGTGCACAAAATACAAGTTTTTTGTTTTTGTTTTTTTTTTTTTTTTTTTTTGCAACAAAAGAAACTATTTATTTGGAATATGCATTACCAGTACAAATTAGGAGACTGTAAAACCTACACCGTGTTAGTATCATTAGAGAACACAAAAGTTCAGTTGGAATCAAAAGGGACAGAAGCCTGTGCTCTCACAGAAGCAGAAAAGCTTAAACTTTCAAAACCAAAACAGAGCAGAGCTTTGCAGGTTTATACTCTGAATAATAAGAAAAGGGGAGGGGCAGGGGGAGAATAAAACCAACAACCAAAGGAAAGCATTTCAAAATGAAAATGCCAAAGAAAAGAATAAGAGAGAAAAGGAGAAAAACATTGAATGTTTTATTTATTTTAACAAAAGAAAAAAAAAGTTTACAAAAAATAAAAGATTCCAGAAAGCTTTGAGCTAGGGATTGAAACCATAAAGGTGATGTGAAAAGCTCATCATTATTTTGTTATGACTTCAAAAGTACAAGCGCTTGGGTAGAAATATTTCCTGAAGTGTTGCTCCACAATTCTGCATTATTACTTCACTTTTCTTGCTGAAGTTCTGACCACTTTCTGAACGTAATTTGTTGAATAATGGATATTTAAAATGAAGTTTTTTCCAGATAATATGGCTCTCTTTTTTCCTCTAATAAAAACATACCAAATCAAGCCAGTTTTGCAATTTGCTTTAAGCAGCTGCCTAAGTCAGAGGTTACTAAGAGGTGTACTCTGTGAAGTAAACGTAATCTCTTAGCATTAAAACTACAGCATTGAGCCTGGCCCAGTATCTCATCAACTCTTCATCCAAAAGCAGGACTCAGCTGGCAGACTGGCCCCAAAGACTGCTTCCTGCATCTAGTTTACTTAGCCAATGGTGCCCATCATACCAGCATCTCCTGCAGGACTCTTCTGGAAGAAAAGGCCTCTGTAGTTGGAAGAGGCCTCATGGAATGTAGTTAATTAGGGAGAAAGAAAACAAAGTACTTGGCTGTGACAATCAGAATCAAAAATGGCAAAAACCTTTCCTGATAGCACAAAAAGTTCCCTTGGATTACATTTTTTGAATTTTTAAAAGGCTAAAAGGAGAAGCATGTCCCTGATTTTATTTTTCTCAGGGACCGCAGGAGTGCCACACTCTCTGGAAATGCAGGTGAGCAACGAGACATCAACACGGGCTTGATCTTTGCTTTTGGCATTAACTGAATCGTGAAGCAAAGCAGAAGAACAAGCCTACTTGTTCTTACTACTCTGCCATGTCACCTTTTCACATCACCTTGTATACATATTGAAGAAAAACAGCAAGATCATAATCCTGACAATTAAAAAAGCCCCCCCCCCACCAATAAACAAACCAAAAATAACACAAAACAAAACATTTTTTTTTTTTTTGTATTTTTAAGAGCAAGAATAAAGAAAAGAAAAGAATTTACTTCTGGGTCTCAAAGTTAATAAACATAATAATGTGTTAGGTTGTACCTATTATGCTCACTATTCCAACCTTTTTTTTTTTTTAGTTTACAAAATGAATTACTGCCACTTTTAAACATTGTGAAACAAGAAATGGATGTGCACAACTCGACACTTTTCTAGCATTCTTGAACTAATTCACAAATGCAAGAAAATAAAAGAAAAATGAGGGAAATGATGAATGTAGGTAGTTTGGTGTTAAAAACTAATGCAGGAATGATGCGCATTGTCACAGAAAGAAGAAGGGAAATTCCCCATCCTGTTTTGCGTGCTATGAGGGTCATTTTTAAAATTTTTATTATAAACACTATTAAATTCAGACCGCTTTTTTGGTTTTTTTTTTCTTTATCTGAATATACAAGAACATTCATTATCAAATGTTCATCATCAATACTACAAAGAACGAGACACAAGTCGCAAGAAACAATGGAAAATGTTAATAAAGCTGAAAGAATCGTTGAGTATTTTTTTGTTTTTTTTTAAAGTTTTTTTTAAATTTGAGTTTCTGTAGTTTCATCTTTTTTGGTATCGAAGTCAGGTTTTTCTGGGCAGAAAAACAAAAAGCAGAAGGAAGGAGAGAGAGAGAGAAAGATGTGTGAGAAAAGGCAACCAGCAAATAAAGAACCACCACCATAGCAAAATAAAACATAAATTGAAAGAAGGTGCCACTCGGCAAATGTACTGCATGGGCGTCAATTCCACGCCAGGGAGAGGAGGAATTAGGGATGAAAAGGAGGAGATAATGAAGAGTTACAAGGTGGGCAAACCCAGGGTCTAGTATCATTTCTCAGGGGAAATTCGCTGTCGGGGAAAATGGAGCACTCCCACATCTATTAGAAAATGAAGAAATCCTGGGGTGCATCTTGGTATCTGTAGTACTGGCCTAATGTAAATTCCCAGGAAGCTGTGTTTCCAGAGGCATGCTCTTTCCAAACCCATCCTGCTGCTCTCAGTGCTCTCCTGCTTCGCCTAATGTGGACAGATCTCACGGATGCCACGATGGATGTCGGAAGTGATAGTGGGCTTGCAGGGGGTGCCAGGGGGAGGTGCTGGGTGTAGAGAAGACTAAGTGAAGTGCTGGTTGGGGAAAATGCTCTGAAAGGTGATCATCAGTGCAAACTACTGCCCGGAGAGAAACTGCCTGTGCAAATGTAGCACTGCTCTGATATTTTGCATTAACACGGTAATCACTTCAAGCCACATCTGGAGTCACTCTTCGTGTTTCCAAGAGAACCCTTTCGTCTCTCTTTCATACTTTGCCCTAAGTCAAGCAAATGTGATTCAACCATGTTCTTGTGTGGGTACTTTCATTATATTCCTGCCACTAAGATGGAGTTGTCCACTGATTCTAATCACTATGAGGTTGTCACAAAAATGCTCCTTCTAGGCATCTGTTCTGATTAGGGCAGAAGTGAGTAGACACATCCTTTCTAGCACCTTTTAGTCATCAAGGCATAATCTCATTTTGCTAAATATTTAGTTTTTGCATTTCCTTCAAATACACATTCCCTCAAGTTTCTTCAGAGGCAGCCCCTGCTCCCCTGAGCACACAGAGAGTGTTTTCTATTCATGACTGTAGTGCCATGCAGAATTTCCATGTCCTTGTTAGCTGCCCATTCTCACCCCTCAGGGTCTCATACTTCTCCCCGGAAGCCTCCCAAGCAGCCAATGTGACAGGGACCAAGTATGTACGAGGCAACCTATTGGGTTCAAGTGCACACTAAGTGAACCAGGGCCTATTTTTCTAGTTTGAAAGTTTTTCTTTATCCTAAGAAACCAGACAGACCAAAACCAAGAAGATCAACAAAAACTCTTCTCTTTGTCATCGTGGTGATGACGTCAAGTTACTGATATTAACCAGAAGTTACAACAAGAAAACCATTTATTGTCCCTAGATGGCATGAACCCACTTATTACAGGGACATTACTTCCCCTGACTTCACATTTACAGATTGAATATGAATAAAATCAACTTCTTCAGTCTCTCACAAGCCTTTTAGTAAGCCAGGCATAACAGTTCCCATCTCACAGATGAAGAAAATGAGGCACCAAAAGATTTGACCACCTCCCACTTAATCAAGTGATACAGCTGCCATCTTTATATCTTTATAGCTGGTAGGGTTGGCTATGAAGATGGTGAGCTCAGGGTACTTTTGAGAATAGCTTTCATGTACTTGCTATTATCTCATGTATTTTTAGTACATGCTGTGTTCCCAGGGAATAAAACTCACTGTGATGATTTCATTGAAAACATTATCTTCCCTTTCCCCATGATTCTCAGGTCCTCAAATGAAGCTAGCAAAAGTTCACATGAGCCACGTTCTTATACAACTCTTTCCTCCAGAGCAATAGGTCAGGACCAAGAACATAGTGTGGTATAACATTTTGGAAAATTAATACAGTGCGCCTAATATAAAACAAAAAACGAAACAGAACCAAGTCCATTAAAGACATTGTAAGTACTGTATGTGGCTCCCTGAGTGCTCCAGAGGGTGGGAACAAGAGTAGTTTACACTGGAAACCTGGTCTTCCTCAAGATCAGGTCCTGTGTATGCCATTCTGGTAAGTGCACGCTAGTGGGCCTGCAGGTCCTGGAAGCCACAGACACATACTGCTTCTCTCTGTCAGTGACCTTCACTTAGAGTCACTAATTCCCTCTCTTGGGCTCATAAAGTATAGTGCTACGGTTATTAATGTAGGTAACTGTATATGGCATCTTGGGAAAGTGAAGATGTGAGATGGTGCATGTGCCTACATGTGCATGAACGTATGTGTCTATGAAGGCATAGTTGAGGTTGAAGGGTTTCAAGATAAGAACTTTCTACTCCTTACTGATGCATTCATCACCATGCCTAACTCAGGCCCAGTTTTGCAGTAGGTTCTAAATATTGCTTTCTGAGTGTTAAATGGTCTCCAAAGACTATGCCTCTGAAACTGAGAGCTATTGATAGCAGGATAAGAAAGACTGTAGGAATTCTCCACCTGCTATTCCCGTGTCCTTCCCTGCTGCCTGACTTCCTGCCTGGGAACCAACCTAGCGGAGATGAAAATGAAAAACGTGGCACCTTTAGAATCCCAGCTATGACAGTCCCCAGTGAATAGCTGGGACTGGGAAGGAAGAGGAGGAAAGTGTTCCAATCAGTACTGTCCCCAGGGAGGAAAAGCAAGAGGAAGCAGGGAGGCCTGGAATGAGTAGGGCAATGTGGCGTATTCCTGCTAAGAGGTAGTGAGAGTAATAAGAGAAACAGAGAAGGACTGCCTGTTAACATAGGGAGTCAGGGATCCGAGTGAGGTAAATTTGGCTCCTCAAACCACCAGCATGAAAACGTACAAACACTTTTATTATTTTCTTTGTAATTTTTTTCCTCTTTAAATTCATCTAATTGTTGAAAATATCCTTCAGTGATATGAGAGAGGACGGGGACCCCGGGAGTCTAGGACAGAGGCACAGGGGTAGGGAAGATGACGAAAACCAGGCTGACAGCTGGAGGCAGGGAAGGGTGGCTTCTACCCAGAAAAAAAAAAAAAAGGGAAGAGAGTATAAAGAAGTGTCCAGATTGGCTGAAATAGCATCCCAAAGAAGAGAAGAGAAGGAGACTCTTATTGTGTTTGCTGATTGCTTCGACCTCCAGTCTGACCGCTTCAGCGTTGGGAGAGAAACCCTCCCTCCTGCCCCTGCCCCAACTGGGGCACAGGGTCAGCCGGGATGCGATTGCTGGGAGATCAGTTGGAGGTATCAGAGTGAACACTGCCAGGGCCTTCTGTAGGGGAGGTCACTGATGAAGGGGTAGTAGCATCCTGCCAACCTCCATTAGCCTAGAAGGGAAAAAGGGAGAGAAGTCAGTCCTCTGAGATTGGGTGGCTGTTTTCAGCAGACAATGACAATGAGGCAACTTGTGTAAAGGACCTACCACAGTGCCTGACACATAGAGACACTCATCAAATGGGCAACTATTACTGTGAGTGATAATATTCCCCCCCACCCTCAAATAAGTTTGGGTTCTCCCAGTGAGCCTCTGGATACGATGTTAATACCTCCCACTAGTATGATGTGTTTATACTTCTCAAAGACTCTGTAATTAAGTCCCAGCCAGCAGTGAAATGACAGCTGTCCTGCAGATCAAGAGACTCAAGGTTTTGGTTCTGACTCTGGCAACAACTAGCTAATGTCGATGGTAAAGCACCTTCACCTATTTGACCTTAGTCTTCCTTTTTGAAAAATAAGAAGGTTGGCTCAAATGCTTTCTAGGATTCTTTCTGGCTCTGGATGTCCCATATACTTATGGGATTCCAGCTACCTATTCTACACAAGGTTCTACACTAGATGCTCATGGGTATATAATGGTGAGTGAGATGTAGTTCATGTCCTCAAGGAGGGAGATAAGCCCACGAATGAACTATAAATCAAGGCAGAACCTAATAAATGGTAGAGTCCCATTGTTATGAAGTTTCAAATGAAAACAATATCACATTTTTGTTGCAACATCAGGAAATACTTCATAGAGGGAGCACTCTTTGAGGTGAGTTTTGAAAAGTACAGAGGGTAATTCAGGTGACTATAACAGATACAACAATGGTGCCAAGGCCATAAGGACTGATCAGTGTGAATATATCCAGAGAGGTGGTGAGATGAGAAGGTATAGGCTTGATCTATATTTGGAGATCATTTTTATAAGACTCTAGATCCAGGAGCATCCCAACAATAAAGCTGTTAAAACCGTTCTAAAAAAAATCTGTTTAGTAACCACCCCTTTCAAAAAAATTCCAGCACTAAAATAGTTGAAGAATGCTATGCTATAGTGGTTAATTCGTAATGCATAATTCATGATTGCTTATATGTTTTAAAGCACTGAAATATAAGTGTGCTAAAATGCCTTTCCCCCCTTCAATTACTGGGTTCCTTTGGAGTTCATGTTGAACATATCAGGTCTGTGACATCTCTGGTAAAATGATTTCTATTGTACTATCCTCTCATTCTCTGAAAAATCTGGGGGAGATGGGGCAGGTATTACTGTTGCTGTTTGGGAGGGACCACCACTTCAACTCTTGCATACTCCACGGCACCTGGAGAGTGCCTGGCACTTGATAGGTGCTAGAAATGTCCGTTCCCATTTTATTCATAAGAGAGCAGAGGTGCAAGAGAAAAGCAGGTGTCCTGGTTCATGACTGAGAACACAGGCCTCGAGACCTTTGAATCAGGCTCCATTTTCTCTGCGCTTTTCATCCACTTGGCTTTCTTTATCATTGGTTCACCCATATGATGCTCCAATTTTCCCAGAAAGCCAGGCTTTAAATTCAAAGCAGCTCCCACCAGTTACTTCAGCATCATGGTAGGTTTTGTTCACACCTCACTGAGAAGCAGTTCTGGATACTAAGAGGGCATCCTGAGCAATGCCAAGAACAGTGCTCCCCAATCGGGGGTCAGCGAATAACTGCTCTCAAGTTCCAATCTCCCATCTCCTAATCCAGTCAAGTCTCTCCTCTCGCTCCTTTCCTCTGTTGGAGGACATTTCCCCTGCTGCTCGTGATAAAGAGATTAGACAGAGAACAATAAGGAGGAAAAGAATTCTTTCTTTCATAACAGAAAGCTTTTCCAACTTTTGGAGGCAAAGACTCTGTAGTATAACCAGAATCAAGAGCAGAATTAATTCAGATTCCTAATGCAAGTCTGTCACGGGGGTGATAATACTGTAGCTCCCGTCCCAACCAAGAATATAGATTCTGGTGCCATTTTAGGCTAAGAGTGGCGGTTATGTTTATTTTTCCCAAAGAAGATCCTTTAATGTCATTTTTAAAAATAAAAATAAGATATACTTACTCTATAATATTTGGGAAATAAGAAAGCATAAAAAACAAAATATACAGCATGCACCCATAATCCTACTACTTGGGGAAAATTATTCAGCTTTGATTACACATATAATTACTTTGGTATCTGTTTCTCCTACTCATTTTTATATGTGAATGTTTACCAGATAGATATTTAGATAGATAGATAAGTAGATAGACAGGTAGATAGGTAGGTAGGTAGGTAGGTAGGTAGACAGACAGACAGATAGACAGACAGGCAGGTAGGAGTGTATCTGTGGGGGCAGAAGGTAGGGGTTCTACTTTTTAGAAGAAGCATGTCACACTGGGGAATGCAGCAGGTTCCCGAGATAAGAAAATCTGGATTTCCAAAGCACAAAGATATCTGGAAACAAAGTGTTTCAGGAATAAAAATGATGCAGCAGTACAGAAATTTAAGAAAACATGACAGAAGTTTTTAAGTACAATGTCATGAAGTAGAGTAAAGTTCTGGTAAAAAAAGAAAAAAGGCATGTATCTTACAATCAACCTGGTATAAAAGAAGCAGATAAGGAAGCTTTATGAAAGCAGTGAGCATACATGTCATAGAACATGGAACAATGGAGTTCTATTACATTGCTCAGAAATCACCACTCTTAACTGTCATTTAGCCATGCCATAATTCCATTAAGATAACAATAAGTGGCGCAAAAAATGAAGCCATTAGTAAAGAAAATGAGTTCTGTGGTGTTTCATTAACAAGGACTTGACAAGACGTTCTATATTGCCCAGAAGGTTCTGGGAGACTTCTTGAGTCATCCCAGACCTGAAATAAATCAAACAGTAAAAATTTGATCTCTTTTCTTTAAAAAGTTCTGTTTTCTCAGACCAGTGTGTAAGATGTCAGGGAGTACAGAGAACCCACAGATGGTAGAAAGAGGAATTATTTTAAGCTAATATCAAAACCAGCATTATATTATTCTATTTGACCTAGTGAAGAATATATAAAACCTTCTAGCTAAAAGAAATACATTTAAAAAACCCTCTTTCATTCCCCTTTTTTCCACTCTCCCTCCAACCATAAACATTCACACAGACACACAGACACACACACAGACACACACACACATACACACACACACACACACACACACAGATTTGGTGACTATCCATCCCAGTTTGCCCAGGACTTTCCCATGTTAGTATCTAAAGTCTCAGATCCCAGTAGACCTCTATGGCCTGGGCAAAATGAGACTGCTGACCACCCTGTTCCAGGATATGCCAGCTATGACCTCCCACTTCTCACCAAATTTAGGACATTATAGCCTATAGGGTTTAAATTAGAGAAACACAAATACTTTTTAGAAGAAGCATGTCACGCTGGGGAACGTGGAAGAATTCTTTTCTCTAGAGGTGCTTTATAGGATGCTATATTATTTGCTGCTGTTACTGCTAAAACCATCATAAGATAGAAACTGCGAGCAAACTCAACTTAACCGGGTTTCCTGTAAATCACTTCGGCTGTTTCAGCTGTATCATTCTAGCCTTAATGTAAGACGTTCAGAGGCTGCACCGTCTTGGGAAACAGCTGACCTCGCTTACTGCCACGTTAACCCTGGGGAGCAATTCCTTCCCTCTTCCTCGACTGTGGGTGAATATTAAGTAGGAAACTCCGCCTTTGTGTGTTTATTTATCTCTGGGCACAGTAAGAGGAGAGGATGCTTTCATTAACAACTGTGCGGGGGTTGCGGGGTGGAAAAAAAGACTTTTATTTTTATTTTTTTCTGCACCTCAGCTTCCCTCTCTACATTCTGATGCAAACAATTCTTTGTAATGAACACACTCTTGGAAATGCTAATGTCATAAACCATACTGAGGGGTCACAGGTTGGGAGGTAAAATCTGCAAAACCAAAGGTACCCTTTTAATTGCTAAAAACGTTTCAATGGAAGAGTGTCTACATTTGCACTCAGTTTTATATAGGTAATTCTGTGGCCTGTGATGCAACACCTGGGAAGTGTGACCCAATGTATAACTTTTCATTCTACCAGATGAAGCCTAAGCCAGCAGAGCAGGCTCAACCTGGAGCTCACTGGGAGAGAAGCTCATGGAATATAAAACTAGGACAAAGTACAGTAGGTTCTCAAGATAAGAAAATCTGGATTTCCAAAACACAAAGATATTTGGAAACAAAGTACTTCAGGAATAAAAATGACTATTTACTCTATGGTCTACCCTAAAGAATTTGGCACATAATTTGCTATACATCAAATTTTGCTAGAACTTCATCTAAAACATGCCTGTCTGAGGAGGCAGAGGGAGCTAGCTATTGAGCCAAGGATGGAGCAATGGCACATGAGAAAACCCACGTGGTTTCTCCTGACAGGACACGTGACACAGAATTGCAACCCAAACCCTGCCTTTTCTCTACCACTCTCCTTGAACCAGAATGGGGGCCACAGGTAGTTGCCTCTCCCTCCCTGTTGTGGATCCAGTACTGCTTTTAGCCCAGAGCAGTGGCTGCTGGGCTGAGAACCACCCGCCCCATCTCCTCTTTTTCCCACTCTTCCTCTGCGCTTACCTTAGCAGCACACCGTTGATGCAGAGAATTCATCACCTGATGTGACAGCCCAAGCAAGCCTGGCACTAAGAAACTCTCATTTGCAACCCAGAAATACGCCGAGGTGCCACAAACCGGCTGATGTCAGCACAGAGTGGAGCTAGATCTGCATATGGGCCAGATGCCATTACTAGAGATGCCTTCAGCGTGGGTGAGGAGCTGTACGTGCTCCAGCCCCTCAATCACCCAGTCACTGTTGGGGCCGGCCAGGAAGAAAAACAAAGAGACACGGATGCATCCTTTTTCCCTCCCTATGCAAACACACACAGCGCCACTATATATCAGGGAGACATCAGCTCACATAGTAGAGGTCACATCCTAGATTCATCATTCTTCTATCAAGCTAGAAGAAATATGTCTTCCTGATATGCTTAACACTTTCCCAAGATTACACAGAGAGCACTTTGAAAAGATGCTATTGGAAAGCCCCCACAGGGATGTTAAAAGATTCAAAATTTCCTGGGGAATTTTACAGTGGAAAACAGATCCAGGTCCGGTCTGGGCATTCCTCCAGTCCTATCTCTAGCTACCACCAGAGCTATCTTTCAAAAGTGTCATTCTGTGCATGTCATCTCCCTGTTGAAACCTTCAAAGGCTACTCATTGGCCTCAAGATGAGGTTCAATGTCCTCAGCAGGTCCGCAACAGCCTTGATCTTGCTTACTTCCCATATCAACACAAGTATTTACATTCCCATGAATTTCCCACGACAGAGCAGCCATCTCATATCTGCTTCTTTCCCCTTGAATGCCGCGCCCTCACTCCTCCAATCACATCGCACTCACACCTTGGCTGCTTTGTAAGACTGAATTTGAATATCTTTGCACATCCATCTGTCCCCTGGCCATATTTTTTGTTTCTTCCTCCTGCAGGCCCCCAGTTCTATGTATGTGCCTCTATCACAGCACATGTGCTGCTGTATTGCGTGTTTTCCTTCACATGTCGGTTTCACCTACCCGACCATAAAAGCAAGGCTGTGGGATTTATCTTTTACTCCAAAGTGCCCACCACAGTGCCTGACACAGCACCGATTTGATAAATGTTTCCTGGAGAGGCATAGGATGAAGTAAAGAAACACTTAGTGGCACTGTGACATCCATCCCCCAACATGAGCATGGAGAGACATGTGGCATCAGATCCCTGACCTCCATAATTCAGTCCAACTATATGTAAATAGCTGTGTACAAATATTCAAAAGACAGAGCAGAAGCACCGTCAAGTTTCTGGGTAACTTTAATATTCAGGCGGTGAACGTTTCTCTTACTAAATTGGCATCAGGGAGATTTGGTGCTTCAGAGCTTATCCCAAACAAGCGATGATAATTAATATTTATACTATTTTGTTTTGCGTTTAGAGAAAGCAATTGAGAAAGACACTGGAACCTGACTGTTGCAGTACCACAGCTTAGCACACCGTCCTAACAAGGAGTGTTCTCCAGAAAGGCACAAGGAGAAGGGAGACAACCCACACTGCGTCTGTATCCCAGTTACCACCCTGAGCACAGTGGGAATTGAAAAATGCAAAACAGACATTGTCTCCTAATGGCCTGTTGCATCCTTGAGCCCCTGTCTTTTCTCTCTCTGGTGTGACCCATATTCAGATTCAGCTTCCCTCTTAGGATCTAGGAATGACACTGCCGGATAAAATATGGGATGCCCTGTTACATTGTAATTTTGTAAGTATATCCCGTGCAGTGTTTCCATTTGATAAATCTGGTAACCCTACCTGGGAATAACATGTGCTCTCAGACAGAAGAAATTTTATTCTGGCCTAGTTTGGTATCATAGGTAACTCAGAATCAATTTTGCCACTTGACTTACTTGGACATTTTGCATCAGTATGTTCATACAGGAACTTCTTTCTTGTGGTTGAGACCATCTCTACCAAGCTTATGCCTAGCTTTGCTTAATTTTCTGCTATTTATTACAGTTCCTTAAAGACGGAGAAAGTGACTTGTTCTTGTTATTGGAATGCTGCTCTGGAACCTCAGCTCACCAACTACTACCTGCCATCGTACTTCCCAGAAGTCAATCCTCTGCTTGGATTTCCTCATGCTGCTGGCTCTAGGATTCCTGTTTCCATGGTCCTTTGACTGCTAGAGTATCCTCTCTAATTGCCATCTGCCACTAGGTCAGCCCCTGGTGGCTTTACATCAATGCCACACCACCACACACCTCTCGTCTGGCTCCCATCAAGCCTCTTGAACCCTGAGATCTTGTTTATAGGTTTCTATGTTCAGAAAGATTAGCAGTGCAATCAGCCATTCCTGGTGGAGAATAGAAATCCTTGCTGCAAAGACTTCTGTAGTTTACGCTGCCACAAAGAAATAATTTTTCATTGTCAAAGTGAGAATTCTTCCTTTACTGTACAGAGAAGTCAAGAGAGGGGATTTTTTGCCTTTGCCTGTCTATCTCCTCTGGTCTCTACAAATCCATGTTATCTTTCAAGGCCCAGCTTGAGAGTCAGCTCCTTTTTGCAGGTTTCTTCAAGGCATACATCACCCACGCCTCTAGCCTCTAATATCACTGACTTACTGATCCTTCATTTTGACATTTAAAACTACGTGCAACTTTTATTAATCATTTAAAATCTCTAAGTGCACACCATATGTTTTTGGCTGTAATCACTTAGTTTTTAATTACGAAAATACGTACTCAGTGGCCACTTGTGCTACATACTGGGTATACAGTGGTTGATAAAATAAGCTAAAAAACACTCGTTTCTGCTCTCAAGGAGTTTACTGTTTTGCAGGAAATAGACATTTGCTATATTATCAAAATAATGTATATAGATTCTAGATGGTAATAAGCGCTAGGAGACAGTACGAAAGAGGGACCTCACTTGGGCTTATGGAAAATCAGCCTGAAGGTAAACAGAAAACAGACAAGTCAAGAGTGGGGCAAAGAGAAGCCTTTCCAGAGTCTCCAAGGGATTCAAAGAAGGCCAGAGAAAATGGAACAGAGGAGCACAGTGGTGAGTGAAGCAAGATAGGACCGGAGAGGAGAGGACTTAGCCGTGCCTAGACTTGCAGGCTACATGAAGGGCTTTGATATGTATCCTCAATGAGATGGTAAATCGTTCAACAACAATCCATTATAGGACTAGGCTCATGTTTGACACAGCAGCTGCTCAATTAAGCACTTGGTTGAATGGATGGAGAAATGACACCTTTGAAGCCTTCCCTTGGTGTCTCATTCCTGTGAGTACTGGATGGCTTGGCTGCAGGTGCCCAGCATAACTGCACAGCTATAAGGAATTGTTATAGGTACATCTCTTGCTCTGGATCACAAATATATAATGGCACATAAATCTAGTGTGAACTCTTAGTCCTACTTCTCAGGAGAGAAAACTAGATCTCAGAACCCAGGATTTGCCAGACTTAGTATCCACCGCCTGCTACTGCTTTTTGGACATTTCAATTTTCAAAAGCTGGGGCTGTGGGACAATGTGTGGGTTCCACATGCAGAGCACAGCTACTTGGGATGCTCACAGCTAAAGGCAGCTGACTCGTGCTCTTCAGTTTACCTTTGGGAATCCCTGTGTTGTTTATTAAGATGCTAGAACATATGAACCACAAGACTGGCCTCAGAAGAGTCCAGGGATTCTAGTCTCTCCTGCTACTCAGCAACAATCTACCTCACCAAATTTGGTTTTGAACAAGACAAGCTCTGCTCCTCCAGGGCTATGCTTCTGAGGCTCTACCATGTGTGGCACCATTTTGCCAGTGAATATGGCTTAACTTACACTGGCAAGGCAGAGTTCTGGTCTAAGACCTAAGAGTAAGATGGTATATCTGATCTATGTTCACACGGTAAGAAAACAAACTCCCTCGTTACAAGTTACTACCTTGAATTTCATCTTGCATGCACCCTAACTGCTAAGGGGTGCTCAGTCACCAACTGGAAGATTCCATCAACTGTAGCGTCATCATAGTGTGCCCTCTTGCCAACATCCTAATGCCACATTATTAAAGTGCACTTGTGTAATACATCAACTCTGAGATCAAGATCTACTCTGGCTCCTTCTTAGCTTTATTCTTTTCTAATGAATCTGTTGTGAAGATTTAGGATTAATACTGCCATATAAGGCATCTGAGACACAGTAGGTGGTTTTAGTTAAGCCTCTCCATAACTCACACAGTATAGGAGATAGTGTGCATTTCCAGGTTTTGGATTGAGTTGCTTTCCCGTTTCTGTTAAAAGTACAAATAGGACAGTTAAACATAATACGTTCATGTCTTACAGACTTAAGGAGTCCTTGGGCTAAATGAACATACAAGAGGCTAAAGCTTGAAGTTTGATTTTATTTAATTTTCCAAAGGCTGTCCTGATCTCCTGGCAATGAAAAGTAAGCTCAGCTTGATTTTAGCTAAACAAAGGTGTCTTAGTGCAGAGAATTCTATTTATATCTGAATAAATAACCTCTACCCTCACAACTGCAAAAACCAAAACACAAACACACTTCCACACATCAACAAACAGCATTCGACAACATGCATAATTTCTATATTTATTATATTCACGTAGAGCTGATACACATTTTGAATGTACTCATAGTACCTAAAGAATATAGACAGACACACAGATGCTACTTATGCTAGAAAAGAGTAGCTACGTAAGACAAGGCAGTTATGCTTCCTCATAAAGCTAACCCTAGATAACTCAAGTAAGGGTATTCTTTTTCTTTTTTAAACTCTCAATATAAATTATCTGATTGGCTGACCATATACAGCCCTGAATTCTTCATTTCATTTTTATAACCTTTGATTTTGCTTTGGCTTTGTTGACAAGGCTATTATTTACTAAGGGTGCACACAGAGATTGTATACACATCTTAATGGTGAATGGTGGCTACACATGAAATACACACACAGCCAGTATGTGTGAACCTGCCTTCGTGGGGTAAATCTTGAGGCTATTTACCATCACACAGGAAGCTAAATCCCTTACACTTTTCTGACCATCCAAGAGACAGCAATTACCCCAGATTATCAGACCAATAATGACATGCCGTGTAAAGAGAGACACTGAGCCAACTCCACATCCCAAAGACTGGCATATTCAAGTACACTTGGGACATTAATAGCAATTTACGTGCCATCACTGAGACAAAGCCACAAAGGCTCCGTTGGCAGCCTCTTATTTTGAAGCCTATTATTTGTGGGAGTTACAGGCTATAATCACAACAGAAACTTTCAAAACCCTTATCTTCCGTGACGCACCAAATCTATTTCAGAGCCATAATTGCTATGTCACCAGAGAGTTTGCTGCTTAATGCACTCAAATGCCATTTAGTGTTTGCAGGGTCATTAGAGCTAACAGAAGGGTTGGGGGGATATAGTGGGAAGCAGGCCCCCGCTTGGGGGTGGGGGATGCAGACAGAAAATGTTGACAAGAATGTACAAGAATGGGGTGCTAGTGTCCATTGTGCCAAATCTACTGATGGGAGGATATTGTTGTTTTTAAAATTCTATTTACTGATGAAATGAAAACAAGGGCTCGAAAACAATCTATGTGCTCAAGAATTTTGAACTCACTTGACACCACCCTAGAGATATTCAGGGGATGCTGGGGGACATCCTCTTTTATTCTGAAATTCTCATTCAAGTGAAAGGGGGTTTGATTTTTTGAAATTTTTATTTTTTCCTTTTAAAGAGTCCCAGAATTTCTGCAGCATAAATCTTCCACCTGTACTGTGGACTCAGGAGTCTGCTTTGGCTTTTCTGTATATGTGCTGCTATGGAATAAGATGGGCAGAGCAGATGATGGTGAGATGTCAAAGTTCAACAACCTAGAAGAATGTGTTATCTTACAGATAGTAAAAGAAACAAGGAGACTGATCGAGCATCCAAAATAAAACATCTAGTCACTCAAAATACCATTATCTTGACCTAAGTGTAGCTAAGGTCATAAGAAAGCTTTTTAAATAGATGTAGCTGTTATTTCTTCAACCTGGTTATAAGCAAGTCAAGGACTTATTTATTTGGCTTAGGGTCATACTAAGCCTAGGGCAGATCTCCCCCCAAACTTTTCACTAACAAATCTCTAGGTTCTTTTAGAAAATTCTTGGGCACTATTTCACAACTTGAGATTTTTCATAGATCAGAAAGACAGAAAATGTCAAGCTAGTTCAGATTGTAGGGTTAATTAATTTATTTATTTTAAGATCAATATCGGTATCACTTACAGATGTGCCTTTAGTTTTCCTAGGGTAACAATCCAGCTTTCACACTGAAGAACTTTACACAGAAATAGGATGAGACCTGGGGCCTTATTCCACAGGAGTCCTCCGCCACTCAGAAAGAGAATTTCCCCTATTTACTAAATGCTGGCCTAGTGGAGGAGGATTAATATCCTTATTGTGTAAGCGTTCTTAGAAATCAATAAGAAAAGAGATGAACATTTCAAGAACACATACAAAAGGCCAGTAAATATAAAAAATGTTCAATCGCACTAGTAACCCAAGGGATGCAAATTAAAATAAAAACAAGATGCCATTTAATGACTTGATAATTGACAAAGACTGAAAAACAGTTGAGGTTGTGAGGAAATGGAAACTACCAGAAACTGTTAGTGAGAACCATAAGTCAACAGAAGTTCCTGGAAGAAAAGTTTACAATACATCACAAAGACTGTAAACTTATGTATACCCTTTGATCTAGCAATTCCATTTTTAGAGATTTAGCCAAGGAAATAACAGAAAACATGCATTAAATTTTCTGTACTATAAAGCTTACCACCATGTTGTTAATAATAGTAAAAAAAAAAAAAAAAAAAAAACCCAAAATCAAAACATAGCTTAAATGTTCTATAGTATAAATTGATTAAACATATTGTGGACTTTCCCTATAACAGTTTCCTATGCAGTTATTTAAAGTTATGTTTGAGAAGAATGTTTAATGATATGGAAAATATTCATAACACATTTTTAGTAATATAAGTAGGTAAAATGAATTGTCACTTTCTTACACCCACATAAAAAAACATGCTTATACATAAAGTGCTAGAAGGCTATGAGCACAAAGTTAACAGTAAATTTTCTTCTTTGTAGTTTTCCTGCATTCTCCAAATTTTCTACATTAAATATTAATTTGCAATCAGAAAAAAATTTAAAATTTAAACAAAGTGTCTGAAGAAAAGTCCATATCTAACTTATGTCTTGGTTCTGTGTGGCCAATCTCCAGAGCTCGTTAGAGAAGAGCAACCAACGCAATTTGCTGCCAACTACAGGTCTTAGGAAGAAAGGCTGAGGGAACTCAGACTCTTTTCCCCAGAGAAGAGAAAGTCAGCAAGTGATTTCATAACTCTTTTCAAAATACAACAATTACCTGTGAAGAGTGTTAACAGTTGTTTTTTCCTTTCCATGAAAAACAGGGCTGGCCGGGTGTGGTGGTTTCCATCACTTTGGGAGGCTGAGGTGGGTGGATCACCTGAGGTCCGGAGTTTGAGACCAGCCTGTCCAACATGGTGAAACCCCAACTCTACTAAAAAATACAAAAATTAGGCTGGGCGTGGTGGCTCACGCCTGTAATCCCAGCACTTTGGGAGGCCGAGGCGGGCGGATCACGAGGTCAGGAGATTGAGACCATCCTGGCTAACACAGTGAAACCTCGTCTCTATTAAAAATATGAAAAATTAGCCGGGTATGGTGGCGGGCGCCTGTAGTCCCAGCTACTGGGCAAGCTGAGGCAGGAGAATGGCGAGAACTCGGGAGGCGGGACTGGTGGTGGGCCAAGATTGCGCCACTGTACTCCAGCCTGGGTGACAGAGCGAGACTGTCTCACAACAACAAAAAAAAAAAAAAAAAAAAAAAAAAAGAAAGAAAGAAAATTAGCTGGGCGTGGTGGCGCATGCCTGTAATCCCAGCTACTTGGGAGGCTGAGGCATGAGAATCACTTGAACCCGGGAAGTGGAGGTTGCAGTGAGCCGAGATTGTGCCACTGCACTCCAACCTGGGTGACAGAGTGAGACTCTGTCTCAAAATAAATAAATGAAAGAAAGAAAGAAAGAAAGAGAGAGAGAGAGAGAGAGAGAGAGAGAGAGAGAGAGAAAGAAAGAAAGAAAGAAAGAAAGAAAGAAAGAAAGAAAGAAAGAAAGAAAGAAAGAAAGAAAGAAAGAAAGAAAGAAAGAAAGAAAGAGCCAATGGAAACAGGCTAAACAGCAAGATCAAGACAGAGAGTTGCTCAAGATCAGGTATTAGATCTCCTTTTCATTTTCTTTGCCTTAATGCCCAACACAATTCTGGGTAATAGTAAGTCCCAAGAAAATGTCTGCTAAACAAATGAGTGAATGAATGAATGAATTATGGATCAAGCTCAAGGCCACTGAGATAGCACCTGCCCCCAAAAAAAGTATGGAAAAGAGAAAATACAGTAGCAGATATCTGAGCTCTGAATACACACACACACACACACACACACACACACACACACACACACACACACATATATATATATACCCATCCCAGAGTATACATACACCCATAAAATATTTCTGGCATAAAAATTATAGGGTATGCAATATAAATAAGTTGGAGGTAAAAGATGGGTACCAGGCTGTGGTAAACAGAAACACACACACACACACACACACACACACACACACACACACACACAAACACACATACAAAGCCATTTTCTCGTGGGAGAAATTCTCTGGATAATAGAAATACAAAATACATGTTTGCAGGGTTTCAAGGCAGGCAGAAAATCCGGTCAGAATGCTGGTTAAAAAAACATACACACAAAACCCACTGACAACAGGTTCAACTAGGCTCACTTTGAAAAGCATTCATTGAGCACCTACTGTATGCCAGGCCTGAGTTGAGGAACAGGATATAAAACTAAGATCCTTCTCTTCAGAATTCTATGGTCTAGTGAGGAACGAAAGGTTAAGTGTCAGAAAAGAAATCCCATTCCAACTCCTGTGTACCAAGCAGTACACAGGCACAGTCTGAAAGAACTAGGAAGTACTTCCAGAAGGTAGGCCTGAGCTTGGTCACGTAAGATGAGTGGGATTACGAGATGTGTGCCCACTGCCATAGGTTCTGGGCTATGGATTCTAATGATTGAGAACTTTGTTGCCCCTAACAAAGGTCAATCTTACCTATGACAAGAGGGAAAGAGAATGTACATTTTATAATGCTAGACACTTTAGGAACCTGTGATCTAGAAAGGAAGTAAAAGAAAAGTACCAGGGCAGGGACTGGGTGTTTTTCAACTGCAAAAATCACCACATTAGACAAGGAATGAAAATTGATATCTGCAGATCTATTTTGCTTACCTTCAGTTTTTTTTTGTTTTGTTTTGTTTTTATTTATTTATTTATTATTTTTTAGCAAGGGGACGGTTATTGCCCTGACGTCTGGCTTTCCCTTCTCTGAACTCTTTTGTGCTTACCCCCAAAATAAATTCCTAATTATTTTAATACACTTGAATTAAATAAGTTAACGTACACAAAGTGTCTACCACATAGAAAGAAGTCAATAAATGTTGGCTATTAATACAATTATTAAGTGTCATTTTGGCCTGTTAATTTTCTCTCCTTATTGTTTTTTAATTGTTCTTTAATTTACTGCCTTAAACCATTTCCTTATTTTATTACTAGTTGATCTGTCTTTTAATCTTTGTAAGTATCTTCTTAGCTGGTGTTATTTATTTTAACTACTCATCCTAGCTTATTTCATGTTTTTATTATTCTCTTCAGTGCTTGTGTATCTTAATTGCTTTTAACCTTCATTTTGCAATTTACATGCAATGTTATCACTCTCCTGCCAGTTTTATTCTTCCCGTGCTTTGTAGTTGATGAGTAAATTCTTTCTTCCTACTTTTCTTTTTCTTAGTTCCTTGCTATTCTAATTTTTAAATTTATATTTTCTATTTAATTTTCTAGTTTTATTTATATTATACCACCCCTGCAGGCTACCGTATTTATTCTTTTAAGTTACTTTAAAAATCCACCTCTACTGATACTGCACACCTAGATTCTAGAATAGTCTTGCCTTCTGTTATAATGAGCACAACACGTTTCTCAACGAAGTGACACTTGATCTAAAATCCTGCTCTCATGTATGATCACTGGGTCACTATCTAGGCTGGTTAACCAAATATGACACAATAAAGGTGTAGGGTAGCCTAGATCCAGGAAAGAGCTGTCTAAATAATTTTCCAAATTTTATTTTAATAAAGAAATGAACTAGTCTTACGCCTTCCATATGCTACCCTGAGAGGATACACAACAGAACAGTCACAACTGAGTTCTTAAGAGTTCTTTTCCATATCATTCGGCCTTCAAAATGTTTATCACCAGGCCACATAAATTCTTTCACTATAAGGTTCTTGCCAATTCCCTTCACTTGGCATAAGGACTAGAGGTCAAGGGTCTATCTGGATAAAGGGAAAGAAGAAAGGAGAGAAACGGCAAAAGGCAAAAGAGGAAAAATGTCATAGTGAGGTAATCACACTATAATTTAACTTTCTGATATCTCTTAGAAAGTTTCTATTTTTATATATCTCAAAAACTTTTCTCATTGAAATGTGAATATAAGTTGAATACAAGCCCTTAAAGGCAGGCTCACCATATCAGAACATGAGACAAGTGTAGAATAAACCATCTCATTTGATTTAAATTGGCCTTTCTAGCAATGCTTGGCTATAAGATAGAATGAGGGACTGAGGGTAGGAGGTGGAAGGGAGGGATCCCCTGGCTGCCAGGAAAAGAACAGACTATTCTGTGGACAACTATGTGCCCTGTCCTTCCATTTCCTTCTTATTTTGTTTTGCAAACTATAGGAATGAGGTACACACAAGAAAACAAAGAGTAGGAAATTTATATACAAGTGTATTACACTTGTTAAAACTCAAGAGACCCAGCACTTTGGGAGGCCGAGGCGGGTGGATTACGAAGTCAGGAGATCTAGACCATCCTGGTTAACATGGTGAAACCCCATCTCTACTAAAAAATATAAAAAATTAGCCGGGTGTGGTTGGGGCGCCTGTAGTTCCAGCTACTAGGGAGGCTGAGGCAGGTGAATGGCACGAACCTGGGAGGCGGAGTTGGCAGTAAGCCGAGATCGTGCCACTGCACTCCAGCATGGGCGACAGAGGGAGACTCTGTCTCAAAAAACAAAACAAACAAACAAAAAACCTCAAGAGAATGGATACTTATGATTTGCATATTTAATCGTGTACAATTTTGTTCCAGAAGAGGAAAAAATCGCAAATAAATATTGAACTCTAGTTAATGATACATGTGCCAGGATATTTACTTAGGAGAAAACGTACTGTTGTCTGCAATTTACTTTGAAATGAATGAAAAGAAAAAATCAAGATGGATTGATGGATGCACAGAAGAATAAAAGGGTGACAATATGACAAAGCCAGTAGAGTTAAATATTAATGATAGAATCTAGGTGGTAAGAATACTGATTTCACTGCAAAATTCTTTCCAGTTTTCCATGTTTGAAAATTTTTTAAATAAAATGTTGAAAACATTTTAAAAGGTATTCTTAATGCAAATACAGCTATGTAATTCCTTCTCTTCAGTAAGCCCTAGAGAGCATGTAGACTTTACACACTAGAGCAGAGCTTCTCAAACTTAATGTGCTTAACAATTGCCAGGGGATCTGGTTAAATTGTAGCATCTGATTTAATAGGTCTGGGCGGGGCCTGAGATTCTGCATGGCTCACAAGCTCCCAGGTAATGTTGTTGATCTGCAGACCACACTTGGAACAGACTAGCAGGGCAGGGAGGAAGAAAAGGCCAGTCTGCCAGCAAAGGCTTAGGTCACCTGGAAGACTTGAAACAAAGCCTCTATCTTATGTAAGCCCCACAGGGTTTAGACTTAAAGAAAGAGTTCAAGATGAGTTCAAAGACATGTCCTACTTGGGCCTGAAGAATTATTAGGTTGGATGAATTAGTGGCTGATCCACTTAAACATTATTTCGAAAAACCCATAACAAATGTAGGTATTTCTATATTCATATTTTAAATCTTCCTCCATATTATTTCATAGTTTGAAGCATATTATTATGCAACCGGAGTTAACTTCGTATATATAGTTAATTTTTAATAAAGAGCTCTATTTATTTTTAGAAAGGTTGATTTAAGCAGAAAGCATGCTTTTCCGTGTTTTGTGTTAGGAAGTCTACTCTGTTTTCACAGCATGGTGACACCTCTAACGCCATCACCCCACTTTGGTGGCTTCATTTTAACCTTCATTTTGCAATTTACATGCTATTTTATCACTCTCCTGCCAATTTTATTCCTCTAATGCTTTGTAGTTGATTAGTAAATTCTTCCTACTTTGCTTTTCATAGTTCCTAGCTATTCTAAATTTTTAAATTATATTTTCTAGTTTTATTTGTATTACTTTTGCACGCCATCACATTTATTCTTTTAACTTACTTTACCAAGTTACAGTTACCAAATAATCGGCAGAGAATCTAGAACTTCACTAGTCAACATGGTAGCCACTGGCCAAAAGTGGCCACTGAAAATTTAAATTACCTTAAATTAAATAAAATTAACAATTTATTTTCTTTTTCAAACTAGCCATATTTCTTTTTTTTTTTTAGTTTCAAGATGTTTATTTTGAAAAACATGCTTGTTTACAATGTATGCATCTTTATATCTAGCAGCTAATCGGTATTAATTCTTTATTGTCATATCTTGTATGTTAACAGTACTTAGTTGATATCCATTGTCTTTTGGAACTCATGCCCAACACTTCTTTTTTTTTTTTTTTTTTAAATTTCAAACTTTTATTTAAAGTTCTGGGGTACATGTGCAGGATGTACAGGTTTGCTACATAGGCAAATGTGTGCCATGGTGGTTTGCTTCACCCATCACCTAGGTATTAAGCCCAGCATTCATTAGCTATTCTTCCTGATGTTCTCCCTCCCCCTCAACCCCTCGACAGGCCCCAGTGTGTGTTGTTCTCCCTATATGCCCATGTGTTTTCATTGTTCAGCTCCTACCTATAAGCGAGAACATGTGGTGTTTGGTTTTCTGTTCCTGTGTTAGTTTGCTGAGGATAACGAGCTAGACATATTTCAAGTGCTCAAGAGCCATGTTTTGCTAAAGGCTAACTTACTGGACAGCGCTAAAATAGAACATTTCCATCAGTGCAAGAAGTTATATTGCACAGCATGGTTCTAGAAGCAAAGAAAAGCTTTTGCTAGTCACTCACAAAATCTATGTAAGAATAGCAAATGTCAGTCATGCTTATAAGCAATTCATATATTTATAGTTGATAGGAATATGATTATATATGTGTAAATACCCTTTACAATGGCCATTCACCAAATTTTTGAAAATAATATTGAATATACTGGCTGGTATATTTCTTCCCTTTCAGAGAATCAGATAACTGAACCAGATAACTCTCAGTTCTTTTTGCTTTCTATGACTTTATGAAGTACAAGAACCATGTCCCATTGATGTGTGTATTCCTGGTACTGGACATTAGAAGGATCTCAACAAACATTTGTGGAATAAGGCACTTTTATTTACTTATTTACTAATATTATCAAATGGAAACATATTTAGAGACATGAAAAAAAAATTCCTCAAGCTCAAATGTAGCCAGAGATTGGGATTTTTAAAAATTACCGATTTTAAAACAAAGGGATTTTCTAAGAAAGAAGTCTAATATTTTGCCGGGCACGGTGGCTCATGCCTGTAATTCCAGCACTTTGGGAGGCCGAGGTGGGTGGATCACCTGAGGTCGGGAGTTCAAGACCAGCCTGACCAACATGGAGAAACCCTGTCTCTACCAAAAATACAAAATTAGCCAGGCATGGTGGTGCATGCCTCTAATCCCAGCTACTTGGGAGGCTGAGGCAGGAGAATCGCTTGAACCCGGGAGGCAAAGGTTGTGGTGATTGCGCCATTACACTAAAACCTGGGTGACAAGAGCGAAACTCCGTCTCCAAAAAAAAAAAAAAAGAAGTCTAATATTTTATCTGAAAACAAGCTTGTCTAAGAACATGGAACTCTTTCCTAAAAGGCAAGAAGGGGTGAGGCTAGATTCAGCAAGAAGAAGACTATCTTCAGAAATCAATGCTCATGTTTCCCACAATTAAACTCAGCTTATTTAATTACCTTGATATTTGCTGACATCTAGAGTGACCATGCCACTTTCAGGAGCAACCATAAAAACAAACTATCCCTTTGAGGTTGTGATTTTTCTTCACAGAGCAGAAGGAAGGCCCAACTTGAGTCTGGAACAACTAACCAGATCCTAGCCTGAGGACAGCATGGCTACAGGCCAAATGTGGGCCAGGCTGGGCAGGATGCTATAAAACACCAATTCCAATGAAAGGAACATGGCATACACTGTCATCTCACAGTGGAGAATCTTACCCAAAATACAATCTTGCATTTTCTTGGGAATGGAAAAACAGTAATTGTTTATAAATGGAACTGACTTTGGAAGATGCCTTAGACAAAATCCAGCTCAACTGTCCTCTTTAGAATTCAGAAAACTGAGTCCTATCAAGAGAAACTGACTTGCTCATAGTCACACAGGCAAAAGTGGAATGTACATGTACACGCACACACACACACACGCATACACACACACACAGCCTAAATGTGATAATGTTTAGTGTGATCATATCACTAGGTTTGAGATCATAATTCATTGTGACAATTCTACAAAGAGAGAAGGAGTTTCTATAAAAGAACGCTTATCATTATATTATTAAGTCCGTGGTATATCTATTTGGTTGGCGTTGGTACTTTTCTCAAACTTCGCTGGTTGGTCCTAAATTCCCCCCTTCTGTCACATAATTTAATTTCAAATTTCCTCTTAGGCTACAGAGTTGGTCAGTTCCCTTGGTGTAACCTTTCAGGAACAGGAAATTCAATCCCAGACGAAGTGCTGAATGAGACTAAAAGGGAAAATGTACCCTGACTGACATCAGAGTTTCTTCAAATTGATCTGGATGTACCATGATGTAGCTTCATTCCCCAAGGTAAAAAAAATGCTTCTGTTGATTGAATGAATGAATGAATGAATAAGCAAATGAATAAATGAATGCATGAATAAGCCATTGAATGATCTGACCTCATTTGTAATTTTAAGGGCTTTCACTTAGCGGCTGGGGAAGAACATTGGATTGCACATGAAATCACAATACTGGGATATTTTTTGCTTCTTCAGTCATTGTGGGCTGAAATAAAATGCTTTTCTGGTCTCAGGTTTGTTATGGCGCTAGGTTTAAAGGCCCTATAAGAAGCAAAGGCACTGACTTACTCTGTTTCTCATTGGTTTTGTCGTGAAGGAGAGTGAGGCTGTTAGCTTCTGTCTATCTACTCTATCCCTGTTGCCTTCAAACACTAAAGAGTCTGGTCTGCCACATTCAGACCTCTCGATTTTCCTTGGTTCTTTTACCCCTCAGTTTGGGGGCTGTTCACTAGTTCCTGGTCATAGCACCAGAAGGTACCCAAAGACAACCAACTGGGGGGCACATCTGGGTATGTTTTCATCCCTTTGAAATTCAAATTCAGTTTGGTAAAATAGAAGAATTAAAACTGTGTATAATTAACATGAGTTTTCAAAGATTTGCATATGAATTTTAATTATTACCCTCAGTTCCCAGCCTTACAATTCCACATGTGGCAACATCTTACTAATATATACTTTAAGTGGAAGGAGGTCTCTTAGAAATAGTTAAGAAAAAATTAAAATTATGGCATGTGGCCAAGTATTACTAAGTATCCCTGTGGTAGCCAAATGTCTGAAATATGTTCATTTAAATAGGAGGCTATTTTTGTCCTAATGATTTATATTCTGTTTATTTACTTGGCAAATGTTCCTTTTTCCCCCTTACCTAACATAGGAGAAAAAAAAAAAAAAAACACCTATATTATAGCTTACAATGATAAAAGCTTCATCTCTATTTTTCTGTTACTATAATGATTACAAAGCAAGATTAATGAGATTTTTTTTTCTGTCATAAATTGATGTTAATGGCATGTTACTTTTGTAGAGATAGTGCTAACACCTATTTCCATTTTCACCAAACCTTTTGAATAAGAAAAATCCATAGGGGTATCTATTTATATCAAAGACTGGCTGGAGTAAATTCATTCCCATAACCCACATTTTAAAACAATTAAACATAGTGGCCGGGTGCAGTGGCTCACAACTATAATCCCAGTACTTTGAGAGGCTGAGGCAGGAGGATCACTTGAGGTCAGGAGTTTGAGAGCAGCCTGGCCAACATGGTGAAATCCTATCTCTACTAAAAGCACAAAAATTAGCTGGGCGTGGTGGTGCACACCTGTAATCCCAGCTACTCAGGAGGCTGAGACACAAGAATCGCCTGAACCCAGGAGGCAGACGTTGCAGTGAGCCGAGATCACACCACTGCACTCCAGCCTGGGTGACAGAGTGACACTCTGCCTAAAAAAAAAAAAAGGTTTTACCCTAAAGAATAATGCTTTCTGCTCTCACAAATATCCAAGGAATTCAAAGAGAAAAGTTTGTGTAACAAGAGCACTTCTTCCTTCCCATTTGGGTTTCAAGATATAATTTGAACACTGGGGTTGGCTAGAAAGAATAGAAGTTACTAACTCTAATGAAAGAGTTTTCTGGAGGGATGATCTACAGTTTAGTCTGGTGTCCCTCGAGCTAACAGTAACAATCAAAGATCATAAATGTAGGATTCTAGAGCTGCTGCGCTGAAAGAGAGCTTTCAGTTTGCTTATCTAATAAACTTTACAGATGAAGCAAAAACACAGAGGTGAAGTGACTCCTTAAAAGAAAAGTCACAAGAAGGACCTAAGTTTCCCAATTTCAAGTTGCTTCCACCTTCCCCCAGGTCATCCTTGGAGGTTCCAGTACCACATCTAGTAGGCAGGGCACTTACAACAATGAGAATCCAATGACAACAATGATATGCTGCTACACGCACAGCTATCCCACAAACAATGTTATGCGGCTACATGCATGGCTATCCTACAAACAGGTATATATATACTTTTTTTAACAGGGATTCTTTTAGTATAGAAACACGGGGACTCTTTAAGGATAGGAGGAGTGAAAGAAATTTTATAAAATTCATAATAAGAATGACTCTACTGCTGAGGATAATTATCTCTGCAATATCATCACCATATAAATTCACATACTTACTGTTGATTTGGATCTTATTCTCAGAGAATATGCATCAGCCAGAAAGTTTGAAACTCTTTTTCCAAAAAGAAAGACTTAAGGATATTTTTGGATCTTAAAGCCAGTATATTTGTGGATAAGCATTTAAAACAATAATTCTCACCAGATACTTTACAGCTGATACACTAGAGGTGGCTATTGGTCATTAAAATGCATTTTTAATCTAGTAGCATCATTTCTTCTCCTCCTTGATTTATTCACTCAGCAAACATGTTTTGAGCAACTAGTACATGCATTTTAGGACCATACACATAGGCAGAAGTGAAAGACACAGAGGTAATTCCTGTACACACACGTATAGTGCAAAGAAAATATGTGTCTGTGATAAAATAGAGAGAAAGGGGGAGAAGGACTAAGAAGAAAGACATGAAGGAGGAGCTGGGCTTGAGAGTAAGTGTGATTTGGATAGTGGGGTGGGATGGAGAGGTGATGCAGGAATGAAAGGACATTTGTGTAGATGGCATACATGAGTAAATGTAAGGGGGAAAATGGGTAATGAGGTAAAGGTGAGCTGGCCATACTGAATGGCATCCAGAGCTTATTTTGATGATAGCAGGATGACGTAGAAGGACAGGAAGGCTGGGCCCAGATGTAAAAGACCCTGAATGTTGTATTCAGGGTTTGAGCTTGCTTGGGTAGGCAGTAGACATCTCAGCAAAGAATGACAAAATTCAGAGGGTGTGTGGGAGAGAGGAGGAACTAAAGACAGCAACATTGATTAGGAAGTTATGGCAATAGTCTAGTTAATGAACTATTTCTAGAAATAGGATGGTGGCGGTGAGAATGGATAGGAAAGAATGTGATAGCTAAGTGATCTTTAAGTATGTCTGATTGACAGAGAAGTGGAATAATCTCCCTCCATTACTTAGAGCCACTCTAAGCTTAGTAAGTATTGCCCGTTGTCATATGAGAACACAAAGTACTTAAGGAGGTATAATTTAACTCTCACCGTGGCTAAGGAAGGGGGTCTTTAGGCCTTGCACAACACTATATCCATCTCAAAAGCACACCTTTCCATCAGAAGAGAAAAAAAAGTGACAACTGTGTCCTAACCTATCCTCACTAGGAACTACCTACTGAGAAAACTGCTCACATCAGAGGAGAAAAAAGGTCAAATTAGAAAGTTATCACTTATAAAATTTCATACTGCATTCATGTGGAAACATTTATGCTTTGCCAAGCCCTTCCTTACTTATTTTCTCATTTTCCCTAAGTCAGTCCTTGAGGCATAAAGGGTGGGAATTACTGGCCCCATTTTCTAGAAGAGAGATTCAATATTTGCCCATGGGCACATGAGTCTCTAGGACTAGCAGCTCCCAAGTCCCTTTACAGGACTCTTACCACTGCACCTTGCAATCCTATTGCTGTGTGGTCAGTTAAAGGCAAGTGGTCTGAACTTTACAGGGCTTAAAATAGATGCTGCTTGGATAAGATACCGGTGCCGTGAAAGCCCAGCCAGGGGAGCAGATAAAGGCTGCCCAGAAAATGTCCTCCACTGACTCAAACACAATCCAGAGCCCAGCTGGGAATTCCACTGAAGCTTTGGGGTTAGGAACTGTTTATTTTTATTTCTTGGCTCAAAGCTTTCATTCCTGTCCTTGTCTCTTCTTGTCTCCCCTCCTCTCTCTCTCCTGCTGGCAGTCATCATCCTGCTCTATACACACACGTCTCAGCATCGAATACCACCATCTAAAAATACATCTCACTATTACAAGCTTAGCCTCCTGCAGGTGGCACAATTTAAAATTGATATCAAAAGAACGTATCACAATCAGCCTTTGATTCGTTTACCCTGCATATTAAAGACCCAGAAATAAAATAACCACAGTTCACAGACAAAAAAATTAATGCAAAGTGAGAGACTTTTTCAAGTGGCATTTTCAAGCCCAGTTTTTGTGGTGGGCTTATGTAATCAGACATAATTGTCTGCACATGTTTGGTTACACTATTTCAGAAATTATTCCCAGCCCATCAGATGATGTCAGAGGGGTCAGTGTTGACCTTCCCACTCCCCAGAGTCTGACTGCTGCTCTCTCTCTTCTATGCTGCCCAATTAGGAAAGAAAGATGCCAAATAACAGAAGTGTCAGCCCCATTTCCTGCTCAGTCACGTGGACTTCCTTCAGTTCCCTTTTTGAATATGGCCTGATTCTTGTTCCTACACTCTTGTGCTTTCCTCATGTTCTTCTCTTCTGCTTATGCACAGAGCAAAGCTTTCTCTGGAAGAACTTATCTTATATCCCAAAAAGATTCAGGAAATACATAAACATATGTGTGTGTAAACCTGCACTCAGACAAAAACCCCAACGACTTCATTCATTTGGAATTCTTTTGGAGAATACACTTTCCCACAATGGCTTCTTGTATTTTTCCAAGAAGTCTTCCCAGTAAGTCAGCCATCAATGCAGTACTAGTAGTTAATGTAGTTAGAACAAGCACAAGATGGGAAGAATCTCCCTGTCCTGAAAATCCTTCCTAGAAAGTAACATGATTGTCCAGAGTATGTTTAACAGGGTTAACTTTGACTTCTCTCCTTCCATTCCAGAGAAGACTTGATAAATACTGTATAAACTCAGAGAAGATTCTGCCTGAAAATGATAGACAATAAAGACTCCCTAAGGTAAGTGGCCTTAAAAGTTACCAAGACAATCAAAATCTGCTGCCTGACTTCCTTCTGCAACATCCTTACCAAGCAGCTAGCCAAGCCATGTTTGAATTTCCAAGGATGGAGAACTCTTAAAGGCAGCCAATCCCTTCTTCGGAAGACTCTTACTGTGAGAAAGGTCCATCAGATGTTGAAGTGAAACCTGTTTCTCTGAATGCACTACTCAGTAGTCCTATCCTATCCTAACCCCTTTAGATCATTCATGATGACTCTAATAGTGTTAGCATGCCTTACACTACTATAGACGCCCCCCAAATTTTCTCTTTTATGAGGTACGAATTCCTAACGTGTTCAACCATTCCTCATCTGATCTGAGAAATAACTGATATTCTCTTAATTCTCCCAAACCAGACAGAATCATGTATGACTTGACCAACGCAGAGTTGAAGGGGCCATCACTTCCTTCACTGCAGACATTATTACCTCCATTAGTATAGATTACATTAATAAATCATGCCTAACTCTTCTTCCTTCGATCCCTCATTTCCTTTAATCATAGCAACAGAAACAAACAATAAAAAATGATCACCACCCCACCACCCAAACCTCTCTTCAATAGTTAAGGGCCAATAGTTCTACTCAAGCCTTCTGTGACCTCCAAAAGCCCAGGAATCATTCCTGATCTAAAAAACGGCCTCCTTTTCCAGGCTGCCCTCTTGTCCCAGCTTGCTGTCACCGCTGCTGAGAAAGCAGACGATTGATCTGAGAAATCAAGTTGGATTGCTGTCCCAAATCTACACTCGGTTCTCCTTGTGTCTGTCTGATCGATTTCACTCTGTGCGACATAGCTTGTCGCTATGAATTTTCATGCTAGTCAGGAGCCGCCAGTGCACCCAAGAACAAGTAGAAGATGGTCTGCACCCCTCCCCATCCCTTCTACATACCCAGCTTCTGCGTTAATTTTCTTTTTAATTGTCCATAGACAGAATGAAAAAAAAATATTTCTTTTTTTCAGACCACAGACGTGGATGCAATGGATTTTGGCTACTAGTTTCACTTCCCAGGTTCCCAGGCCCCAGCTTGTGGTCACATTTCCTACCACTGTTGTACTAGGTGTCACCTGTTTAGCAGCTCCCCTAGCTGAACGCATGTGGCCGCAGGTGCCATGCAAACACTGATTGCGTCTGACAGCCCTAGACGCCAGCTGCCTGCATGAAGCCTGCCCAATCGCCACTTTTTGTGTGGGTAGAATGCTGCCGATGGCATGGCCGATACAGAAACAAGAAACTAGGTGACCGTAAAGCTAAGATAAGTCCTACTAAGTGGCGTTCTGGGCCCTACGGCTTTGAAATAATTGGTAGGGAAAGAATAAAAACAAACCAGGGGGTGGGGGGGCTTGTTTTCTTACACTGATGCCCTGCGGACTGTACATCTGACTGGCTGCGAGTCCATCACTGTATCCTCCTGTCTGGCTGATAACATGGCGAAGGGTATCCACCTAAACAGATGAACAATAACAGAGAGAAAATTAGTCAGAGAGGCGCAGGAAAAGGGAGGCAGATCATCATCAGGCAGGCCACCATTTGGGCATGCCATATTAATGCAATCATTTTGGAGACAGTTGTCCTGGGAGAGTCCATTAGGAGGAGGCTAGCCTCCTCTGTATGCCAATCCATAATGAGTTCTGAGTTCAGTAAGCAAGACAGTAAAATGGTAAAAGAAAACTGGGATCCCCACATTGAAACTAGTTCAACAAGTCTGCATGAGATGGTAGGGAGTAGGGTGCTAGAGGAGCTGGAGGGGAAAGCATGAAGGAATTTTCTCTTCTCCCCATTTTTCTTCCCTACAGATCATCCTATATAGCTGTTCCTTTGCTGGGTATCCTACAAAAACAAAGGTTCTGTTTAGAGGAGGTTTGAGCAGTCATCTCACAGAGCAGTACTTGATTGAGACCTTGTATTTTTTGAGGACTTAAGTGATGGCCAGTTGTTTAGTCACTTGACCAAAGCCTGACCATATCACTTCGAACTTGTTTCCAGGCAATGTTTCTCGAGAAAGGGGTGAATCGCTGACCAGTTGGTCTGTTCTGGGCTTGTAATGCTTCTTGTTCCACATGGAGGGTGGGAAACTAGACTGACATGGTTCAGAACTTCCCTAATAATTCTGACCCACAGCATACTACTCGACCCTCTCACATCACGTTTCATGCTGAGCTGGTAGGGTGGCTTCTGGAAGTATCATGAAGGAAATCTGCTTACTATGGAGCACTAAGATTTGATATCACACGGCTTGATTTTGCTTCCCAATGTGGACGTCTACTCATCACCAGAAACTCAAGTCCCTTGACCTAAAGGATGACTAAGACATGAATTTAGTCAACCTGGCTGGGTGTTTTTAAAGCTTAAAATGAAAACATCAGATAGTAATATATTTGCTTGCTTATTAATTGCCTCTTTATATGGTAAATATTGAGCATGAGAAACCAACACATGAGAGGGAGACCTGGAAATTGAGATAACATTCTGACACCTCCTCCTTTTCCCTTTGCTGAATAAAGAATATGCTGGTTCCACTTGCCTGATGTGTCTCGGTCACCTTGCCCTGTGCTTACTGTTCTTCTCCTGCCTTCCTGGTACAACTGAAAAGCCAGAGCCAAATGCATTCACAAAGTGTGGACGAGATTCCCCATGACAATGGTTGTCTTGATTTTGGTTTGGTCGTTGGTAAGGTTTTGGTTCTGATCTATCTTTCTCTCTCTCTCTGGACAGAAGCAGGAAGCCCAGTATGACTGAGGGCTCTTGGACTCTAAGGCATTCACCTGGCGGCATATTGGCTGGGTCCCTACCTGTGATTGCACGTTGGCTCCAACCTGGGCCCCTTGGTAAGAATCCCCATTGAGTGACTGCACGCTCATGAACAAATCTCCAGAGTTTGACATGTTAAAAGAACTGGAAGAACCTGGAAAGGAAAGAGTGAGGCACCTGAATCACAGAAAGGAAAAGGCTCAAACCCCGCAACTAACAGCCAAGAGGAAGAATGACATGCAAAGCAACCCCCCAAATAAAAACTAAAATAAAAATAACACCAACAGAGTCTGGTTAGTAGCATGAAGAACAGAGCAAGCAATAAAGGGTGCATATTGTTTATGTTATGTGAAGCCATACCTTACTGCAAGTTGTCAATAGAACTGCTTCCCCTTAGCAACTTCAAGCTGAGAAAGGGAACATTTATTCTTCCCAACTTAGTCTATTTGGATTGTAGTCTCTAGACCTAGGATCTCTCTTCTATGCCTCTAAAATTGTAGCGTTGGCCAGGGGACCACAAGATGGAGGCTATGGGCTGGTCAGTGGTATTTCTGCCACCATGATAGAGCACATAAACTATTCAACTGGATTCTAAGTATGCCATTGCTAAACCATCCCCTCCCCTGTGAGGAGCAGCACCTGGGAGGGAATGCATGAAGGCACTGTCACATACTAGGACTATGTATGGGTCTATGACATTCTTAATTTCTAAAATGAAGGTGAAATTTCTTGCAAGGTGGCAACAGCCCAAGGAACCTTGAGGACTGTAAGAATATGTGGGAGTGATCTACCCTTCTCTGCCACCTGCAACTATGGAGAAAACAAAATAACGGGCCAGGAATTCTCAAGCATGCATAAAATATGAAATGTTGCTGCTGCTGCTAATAATAATAATAATAATAATAATAATAATAACAGTAATAAGTGGGCCTCAAGAAGGGCCATTAGCCATCTGCTTTCACCTCCCAGAGATGGAGGCATCATCCAGCGAGTTAGCCTAAGGTCCATCCTGGCACCACCCAGGTTCCACTGGTTCCACTGTGGTGAACCTAGCCCACATTCAACCTAAGCATAAGGGCTTGCAAAAGCTTAATATTATTCTGAAGTCATCGTGCAGCTCAGCGCATTAGGAAAGAAAGCTCAACGTGCAAGGTTTGGTTAAAACATGACGTTAGCCTGGAAAAGGAGAGACCTCAGGGACCCAGGTCAGTTGCACTCTATTATTTCCAACCCTATATTGCTCAAATTGTGCTCTTGCCCTCATATTCTGAGACAGCCATCATCAGTGTGGAATCGCCCAACAATGATTCATGCCTCAGCTCTGACACTTTTCTTTTCTCCTCAGGTAGGAATTTGAGCTCTGAGAGCTTTCCTGCCCCACATGAAGAGGTGCAGCTAAGCAGAAGAGAGGACTTTCTTTCCCCATAGAAGGACCACTTAACAAATGACAAACTCTAAACTCTGACACAATGCACTATTTATTTATGGTATCTATCTATGCTATTCATGGTGTTTTCATACTTTAAAGGCAAGAGCCATTTAGAGAAAGCTGACGATTTATAAACCTGGGTACAACTCCACATTTAAAAAAAACAAAAACAAAAACCAAACAAACAAACAAAAAAACCCTCAAATTTTGTTTGTCCTGTGGGATGTTCATTCACATGCAAAGAAAAACTAGCTATTTTACTAAATAAAACAATCCTCCACCTAACTCCCTTCTCATTCCTTCTTTTCCAGGAAAAAATAAATGCTTTCTTTGGGGGTTAGAGGAGGACTCAAGCATCAACCAAAGGACTATGCCATCTCCATAGTTCTGCAACTTGTCCTGTCTCATCTGGCCCACATTTCTCTGTTTAGCTTATCTGAAAGGAACTGGAAAGGTAGGGCCTTAGCAAAACAGGTGTAAGATCTGACCAGGTGTGGCTTATACCCAGTCAGTGGGACGAAGTCTTTTGTCTGTAACTTCCTTCCATTAATATGGGACTATCTTTGAAACTATCTTTCTGAACATATGAATGAAACAATGTGTGGCACAGATCACATGCTCACATGTAGATATATAATATCTCTGTATACTAGTACTATCCCTCTCAAATATTTTTTGTAATCACAGATATAACCTAAATAATAAAAGCCATTTTGTAATGTATTATAATACATGCTTACATTTAGATGTCAACAGAACTAAGAAGAATCAGCTCCAAGAACCCAAATTATAATTTGTTATATGTCATCAGGCTCCCCCACCCAAGCTCAGGTATTTTACTTCTCTCCCATCATCTCTAGATGATGTCTTATCATCCAGAGAGTCAACCTTAAGGTCCATCCTGGCACCACTCAGATTCCACCGGTTCCACTGTGGTAAATCTAGCCTAAACATAAGGACTATAAATTTGACCAATGTTTTTTTGGAAATTAGTACACAAACTTAGAAATGGGAGAAAGCCCCAAAAGGCTACATGATATCCAATGACATGGCATCCATGGAACCATGAAGACATGGAATGTGTCATTTAAAAGATACATACTGCAATTGACACAGATGATTTAAAAAATACATGTGCATAGATAAACTGTAAATATGTCTGGCTGCCTAATGTACACAGAGATAAATATGCACATAGAAATGTACTTCATGTACAAGTGCATTTGTATCAGAGCAGCAATTGAAGGAACAGTCCCTTGTGCTCTTGGCTGTGCTGTTTCAGCATTTCATTGTGTCTGTATACCCACTTACAATATTACCATGGCTTCTCACTCTCTGGTAAGTATCCAGAAGCAGTGGTTGTGCTGAGGGAAGAGACCAGGTGCCACTAATACCACAATAAAGCAGACAGAAGTCCACAAAAACATCTGAACTACAAGGGGAGGACATGTTCTTTACCCAGCACTGCAAGTTAGAAAGAATTTATCATGGAATGGATAACTTCCTGGGACGCACACGATTCACTGACAAATAGTGAATGGGCTCTCTTGGAGGTGCTGTGGCATTCTCAAAGAGCTGAAACAGAATAACTTGGCTTGCTGAGAAGATCATTCAGAAACCTTACCTGCAGGCTGTTTTGAAGCCATCAGCTACTACTAGACGCACATTTTAAGGTGTGGTTGTCGGTTAAAAGGTTCTGAATTTGGTTTGGGAAGGAAGGCAAGCAGCTCATTTAAACTGCCACCCAGACATTTGGGGCATGTACAGAAAACTAAAGCTGCACTCAACTAGGCAGAGAAGAAATAATAGATCATCTATGATTCTAATGCATTTGCTTGGGCAAACATCATGATGTGGTAATGTGTTCACATCCATTTTCATTAGACAAGTTCCCAAAAATTGCATTTCTACTCTAAAGAATCTTCAGAAGACTTAAATTTGTTAAAGAAAAACAGGCCGGGCGCGGTGGCTCAAGCCTGTAATCCCAGCACTTTGGGAGGCCGAGACGGGCGGATCATGAGGTCAGGAGATCGAGACCATCCTGGCTAACATGGTGAAACCCCGTCTCTACTAAAAATACAAAAAACTAGCCGGGCGAGGTGGCGGGCGCCTGTAGTCCCAGCTACTCGGGAGGCTGAGGCAGGAGAATGGCGTGAACCCGGGAGGCAGAGCTTGCAGTGAGCCGAGATTGCGCCACTGCACTCCAGTCTGGGCGACAGAGCGAGACTCCGCCTAAAAAAAAAAAAAAAAAAAAAAAAAAAAAAGAAAAACAAAAAAAGTAAAAGCAAAAAACAAAAAAAAATCAGTTAATTTCATAATCCAAAAAAAAAAAAAGAATAATGATAAAGCTTAAACCTAGAACAGGATCTCTCAACCTTGTTGCTACTGACATTTTGGGCCAAATATTCTTCATTGTGGGGGATTATTTTATGCATTGTAGGGTGGTTAGCCCTACAATGGTTATCCTCTATCCAACAGATGCCAGTAACACCCACCCTTCAAAATTGTGACAACCAAAGATATCTCCAGATATTACAAAATGTCCCCTGGGGATACAGATTTGCCCCTAGATGAGAACCAAAGACCTAGAACAAGAATGGATTTACTTTTTCCTTTTAAGGAACTCCGTGTTTAAATGTATTCACTCAATATTTCTTACAGTATTTTAATAAAGTAGTTGCCATTTTCTGCAGTTTAGAAAACAAGACTTCAGGTAGATTAAGTAGCCAGCCTGATTCAGCTTGATAGATTGGACTCTCATACCATATGGGAGTTCAAAGGATAGGTCCTTTTTACTAGATGGAAGCTTAATTAAGTCCCAGGCATGCTTGCTTTTCCATTTCCCCTTGTGAATTCCAAAATTCACTGTTACTTTCTACTTGGGACAAAGCGAAAGAGTAAAGTGTTGTCTGGTTCAATGTGAAAACCCTTCAATAGGTATGTAGGTCAGGGTTGTAGAGTTCCAATTCCAGGAGAAATTGTTTTCACTCTTCACTTAAAAATAAAGAGGAGAATCATACTAAGGAAGAACATGAGATAGAACATCAGTAGGATAAATATTTTCACTTGGTTTTAAAAAACAAAATTATAAACATTCCTGTGGGTTTACTAAAGTGTCAGTCGACTTCTCTGGATGTGTTCCCTTCTCTCTGTGTGTACTATATAAAAACTTCTCATAGGGCACGAAGGCTCTGAGTTTTAATATAATAACCTTTCATCGATCCTGAAAAACATCAAACCTCTTTTTAGGGGTTGATATGGTTAGACTTTGTGTCCCCACCCAACTCTCATCTTGAATTGTAATCCCCATAATCCCCACGACCCCCACGTGTCAAAGGGGAGAGACCAGATGAACTTAATTGAATCATAGCGGCAGTTTCCTCCATGCTGTTGTGATAGTAAGTTCTCACAAGATCTGATGGTTTTATAAGGGGCTCTTCTCCACTTCACTCGGCACTTCTCCCTCCTGCTGCCTTGTGAAGAAGGTGCCTTGCTTCCCCTTCACCTTCTGCCATGACTGCAACTTTCCTGAGGCCTCTCCAGCCATGCTAACCTCAGTCAATTAAGCCTCTTTCCCTTAGAAATACCTAGTCGCAAGCATTTCCTTATAGCAGTGTGAGAACGAACTAATACAGGGGTATTACAAGATTATGTATACGGGCTTGCCATTGACTAAAATAGTGCTAGAAGAAGATGTGCTGTTGTCCTTGACACAAACACACAGCTAAGCGAAAGAATTCAAATCTTGGGGTTCTGAGCTTCAGTAAGCCCACTACCACTTATCTAATCACAGAATGTGATATAATTTCAATGCTGATGGCATGCCACAGTGAGCATCTGTAATGCACAAGTCAATTTCTTTCTTCTTGGATGTTAAAATCCTCTCCAGAAGATAATCCAAGCTTCTTGAAAGGGCCTCATTTTTCTGAGGTTTTATAATCTCATCAAAATTAAGAAATGAAGAACGCATTACTCTAGGTTATTACAGAAGAATTATAGACCCCAGGTTTTAACCAGTGCTTCAACTGGTCCCTATTTTTGCTTTCTTTTTTCAAAATTTAACTTTCTCTCCTTCCTTCTATTCTTCCTCTTTGCTCCATCCATTTTGTCTAACTCTGCTGGTATAAACTATGAAGCATGCTAAATATCTTTAAATGTTTGCTAATCCCCCCGGGTTTTAGTCTTAAGTGATTAAAAAAAAAATAGATTATGCTTAAGAAAACAGGAGACATGGAACATATCAACAAATAGAAATATTTGGAAGTAATCTAAGACACTAAAGTGCTGTTCTCCATACAGAAGCCTCTGGCAGGAAGAGGATTTACTTGCAAAAAAATATATTTGTTTTTGTTTGTTTGTTTTGTTTTTTGAGATGGAATTTTGCTCTGTTACCTAGGCTGGAGTGCAGTGGTGCGGTCTCAGCTCACTACACTCTCCGCCTTCCAGGTTCAAGTGATTCTTCTGCCTCAGCCTCCCGAGTAGTTGGGACTACAGGTGCGTGCCACCATGTCTGGCTAATTTTTGTAATTTTGGTAGAGAGGGTGTTTCACCATATTGGCCAGGCTGATCTCAAACCCCTGACCTCGTGATCTGCCCGCTTTGGCCTCCCAAAGTGCTGGGATTACAGGCGTGAGCCACCGCACCCAGCCAGAAATATATTTCTCTACAATAGAAATGAGTACTTATATTTTGTAAAACTCTGAAAAAAAACCTTCTGCTTCAATACTGAGGCTATGAAAAGTTCCTAGGTTCCACAACTCTAGACTTCAAACTCTGCCAAAATATATTTTCACATATTAACTTCTTATTTAAAATTTATTTCAATTATCATTTATCTTTTGAAATTATTGAAGAGCAAGTACACAACATAATAAACACCTTATGTGAAAAGTTTGAACATTTTAAAGTTCTACTTTATCTGTGTGGATGATTTAAGTTGGTTAAGAGCAAAAGAAAATACAGAAAAGCCCATTTGTAACTTTTGCTGTTAAAATGTTTATCTTTTACAATTCCATGCGATTGCACACATACAATAGTATTTTCTTTTGTCTCTACTTTAGAAAAAGCACTACAAAGGGTTTCCTGTGCGGATTATTTCCAACAACTTAGGCACAACTGGAAGGCTTAGCTCAAATTTTCCATAATAATTTACTTTGTGTTCAGAATAGTTACATGATGTTTAAGACAACAGAAAAAAATTCCTTAGAAAACTGTAATCACAGTCTGACATTCCATAAGAGGCAACCATAATTCTTAAACACAGAGTAGAGGGTTAAAATGCTTACTTTTTTCTTTTAAGGGCTTTAGGAAAGAATAAATAGTTAAGAATTTAGTAATGAAGAAAGTCCACAGGGCCTTTCTAAGGACTAGTCATAAATCATGCTAAGCCATCTGCGATGCAGATATACCAGGGACAGGAAAAAGTCATTTTGATATCTGTTTTGCATTATGATAACCTTTGCAGGAGTGTTGAGTGCATTTTTGCTAATGTTGACAGAATTGTACTTCTTCCAAAGAGACAAGTGAAAATGTCTGCCTAGCAGCACAGTTCAATATGTTATTGGGTCTGAAATTCTTAATAATTGACCAGATGGAGAAGATGGAACTCTCTCTGGTTACTGAACCTGTTAGCTTTGATCCCTTGTCAATCACACCATGATGGAGGAAGAAAAAACCAAAATATTCCTCAAAAAGTAAATCTGCTCCTCATAGGAATCTAACCTGTAGCGCTGGGAAAATTAAAACTGGATTGAATTCTATGTTATTTTATTGTATTCATGTTGAAAAAGCCCCGGCCACTCTTCATGCATGATTCCATTTAGATAAAAGAAGGCCATAAAAGACATGCTGGGTATAGCCCGGTGACTTGGAGAACCTTATCATTAACAAATTTGTACATCTGGAAGCTCACAGGAGACATCAGTCTGTGGAACCCTACATCGTCTCCAGTAACAAGTCACTATAAGAAAACTTATTTTAGTGGACAAACAAGCTTTGTGGTCAAAGATACCACATACTCTAAAGAATGTTAGACATTAGGTTTGTAATCATATTATGATCAAATATATTTAAATTGGTAACATTTTAAGTTAGAATCATCACTTTTCTTAGCTGTGCACACTAATCGAAGTCAAACCAAACTTATTTAATGAGAAAATACTTGTTTTTCCTTTACCGAAGGGGAAAAAAACATTACCACATGCCTTCCATAGCTTACAAACACAAAGGTTATATTTTTTGCACTATTAACTATATTTTTTCACATGTAGAAATTATGAACTGATGACACAAGGCACACCCCAAAATATAGTATTTTGACCTAAACTCTTAAATTAGTGATATAATGCTTATTTCCTGAAATAAAACCTATTACATAGCACATGACTGATAATCATAAGCAATAAAGAACAACAACTATAAACAATACATAGAAATATTCATAGCCTGGTTTTGCATACCAATATCTAATATCTAATAAGATATTTGCGAGAAGAGTAAATATTTCTGCATAGAATGCACGCTAATAGGTGACCCAGACATTATGTTGCTGAAGGATAAAAACTTTATATAAAATGGGCCAAATGACAGAATCCCAATAGACTATCTCTAAGCATTATGTCTAACTTATTTATTGATATCCCTGAGGGGAGAATTTAGAAGTCTCATCAAGCTAACCAATTTACTTTGGTCTTAACTTAATAGACACATTAATGCAAACCTCCACACAACCCACCTTGTAAACAGTCTAACAGATTGCTCTTTGGAAATGAAAGGAAGAGCCCAAAGTGACATTAACATCCAAAAATACAATCAAATACAGAAATTAACCAATCAAAAGTCTAAAAATAAAAAGAAAATCCCAATGTAAGAAAAGCAAGTATAAAAGTAGAGAACAATTCCTCCCCCCACCCCCAATCAAAGAAAAAACTAACCAGCTGAGTTGGGAGTTGAGGGTGAGTTAGCTTGGCTTCCATGGGCTGACACATTGGTAGCAGTGACAGCTGTTTTGGCAGCATAAATATTGGCTTCCTCTTGAAATTTACCTATGTTCTTCTTGTACCGGATTCGCTTATTTCCAAACCAGTTTGATACCTAGAGTAGTTTAATAAGATGAAAAAGTTCACATTTCATCCTTCAGAAACATTGCAGAAGACCAAAAAAAGGCTTTATGGGAGAGGTGAAGAGGTAAGCTAATTGGTCTTATCCTACTTGTATTAATAATTTGACAACATCAGTAAAAAGATCTGAAGAACTTCAAAAGGACAACTACATGAAATGCGATTCTCTTGTTTAATATCACTAAAATGTAGTAAAACCGCTGTGACAAAAATCTTCCTATAAAGGAGCTGCTCATTTAAGCTAGAACCCTTTTAATTTAGAGCAAGCATTTTAAATTTGCTTACATCTTCAGTTATGACACTAAAATATACCTAACATTTCAGGAGAAATGCCCCTAGTGTTTATCAATGCAAAAGCTGGCTTCATGCCATCAAAATACACAGACCTTTAAATGTCCATATAGGTGCTTTCATGTGTTAGATTAATTGCAAATTTTTAGAAGTTACATGACTTTAATGTGGACTGAGATTCTTAGCTGTATCTCACGGTAGACCTTAGGATCTATATAATTCAATCTACCAGATTTCACTGACTATTTTGTGAAAGCTTGGTATTATCTACATAAGGAAAAACTGTAGCATACAAATGACTATCCCCTTGAATTCTAGGGTTTAAATGTTAAAGCCAGCAGACACAATAAACCTAATTTACTTTCATTTGTTAATTTATTTCCTTCATGTGGTTCACAGCAGGTGTCTTGGCTCCATTTGGTACCTCTGCTCCCTTCATACCAAGACCTCTGCCAGACACAAGGGGAGACACAGTTAAATTCAAGTTTTACCCCCATAATTCCTGCCCTGGGAAGGAAAGTTTTATATCCCACATTCCAGATATGATTTTGAACTAAAATGCTGAGGTTTTCATATAATTACAAAACAAACTAAGAATCTGGTGAGGGAAGGGGGAGTTGATACCACATGTACCACAGTTTACGTATCATTTATATTTAACTCCCAATGACAGCAGATAAAGAAAACTGTTGCAAAACTATAATTTTTATATTTATGTAAATATAATTTATATTAATATAATATAACTTAATTTTTTAAATGCATTAGCAAACTTAAAACATCTTATAAGGATAGCACTTATACTATAGCAGAAATGTCAAGCCTTTTTTGAAAAAAAATTCAGTCCGTACCACCACAATATTAGTAAATAAAAGAGAAAAAAATTCAATAAGAAAATGCTTTATTTATTGTAAATGCTGATGTCTACAGAAAAAGAGGTAAACTGGAGGAGGAAGGACACTTTTGGGTGTATTTCAGGATCACTGCATATCTAGTTTCACTTTGAAATTTATGTTTTTCTTGATATAACTCACTATTCGTAGGAATCGGTCATAATTACGATTGCTTTTTGATTTATGGGATAGCAAAAGAAGAAAAAAGGTAAGGAGATTTTTTTCTCAGATAACTGCACAAGCTGAAAGAAAAGGGAAAAAGATGAAGGCAATTTGGGAGGACTTTTGAAGAAGAAATACCTGAGGTCCAATTATCTGTGAAAAAAAATATAAGCTGAAGGGGGTAGAGAGGGGACATGTTGTGGGAGTGATTCCCTTCTAAATGACAAGAATGGAACTGGTAGGAAAGTGCTAGGTCAGTTCAGGGACTTCCTGCATTGTCCAACAGACAATGATCTGGACAATGTATACAGTGTTATCATGAATGAACTAATTATTCAACAGTCATGGACTAAGGGCCTAATATGCATTAGGTACTAGGGATGTATAGATAACAGACACAGAATGAGACATAAAATACAGAAAGAATAGTAGGTTTTATAGGAAGAGTTTGATTCACATTTCGAATAAGTTAATTTTGAAGAAGCTCTGGGCAGAGCCACGATGAAGTCCATTGGGAAGTAAAATATATGAGTTTGGTGCTGCAGGAGAGAAGTTCCATCAGGTATTCAAATGGAGGTATTATTTGTAGCTGTGAGCATGGAACAGATCACTCAGATAAAGCATATAGAGCGTTGCTTTTCAAAGTTAAGTGTTCATGGGGAAGTCGTTAAAACAAATTTCTATTACAGATTTCACCCTCAAAGATTCTGAATCAGAATTAAGGTGACACTCAAGAATTTACATTTCTAACAGGCTCCCAGGGGATGCTGATGCTGCCTTCTGTGGATCACACTTCGAGTAGCTCTGGTATAGAAAAAGGGCTCTTTAGATACAGTCAACAGATGGATTTCAGATGGATTTGGGTGTATGGGCAGCATATCTTTGTTTTGGGTCATGGGATTTCAATAGCTTTTAGTAGATTTCAAAAGAATTTGTGACTTCAAAAAAAGACAATAATGATATAGTTCAAGAGGTATTCCCTGGCTTTGGGAACTAGGAGAAAGACTGAATAAATCATGTGATCCAACAAACCATGATTAGTAGATGGGGCAACTAAGACCCAAAAAGAAAGAATGAGTTCCCTAGGATCCCACAGTTGACTCTTGTCAAAAATATGCTCCTTGCTTAATGCTCTTTCTATGATACCATATTATATTGTCTCCCATTGGACTTGCTTAACAATGGTAACTTAGTTGCTTTGGGGAGAGACAGATGTGATGGGGAAGAAAGAATGGCATGACTCTGGCATGGGCAGAGGAAAGGGAAACGTGACACAATATGTAAATAAGCATTTTAATGGACACACTATTTGTACCTTGAGTTTCCATAATGAAGGAAGTGAAGGTTGTGGGAACAGATCAGGATTTTAACTTGTATCCAGCTATACTACAAATTACCTCCAGGAGAACTCCTTTTACCTTCAACAGGGAGTTGAAATTCTGAATTCCACACTTGGAAGTCAGACAGCAGTAATTTAATTCTACTTTAAAAGCAGAAGGTTCCAGGATAAAATTCACTGATTTAATATTTGCTCCTTGTTTGTGGTCCATACCTAGAAGCATTCCTTAAACATGCAGCAAGTATCAAAAAGCATTAATTCCCTTTTTTTGTGGACAAGGGGTCTAGCTTTGGACAAGAATGGTGATAGCCCTAGAAAAAACTAGGCTACTTGAATTTCACCACTGACATTCCAGTTTCCCAGAATTGTCAAGACTGAAAATGACCTTCAGCTGGGTCAAAGCACCTAAGGAAGGCCCAAGTTAAAAAGGAGTCAATTCTTTTTGCTTTATCTGAAAGAATGTTTTCAAGGATATTTGCTGCTGTAAAATCATCTTAGTTTGTTGGGGAGGCTCGGGCAATCCCTTCATTGTCAATACCTTTTGTGGAGCTCTATATTCTGACTGGACCTAATTCTGTATAGGTAAACACAGGTTGATGGTATCAGCACCCTGCAGGGATCAACAGAAATCAGGATTCAATTCAAGGAGGTACAGATGCTTAGTTTATATAAAGGAGCATCTACTTCATTTGAAAAGTGGTAAGTGAAATTTCTCACTACAGTAGTCTTCACTACTCCCTCCCCTCCCCAGTTTTAATGGAAATACCTGTACATTTAATTCTCCTGCATGTGACAAAATTCTAAGAAAAACTTTCTCCGACAGATTTCAGAACTATCACTATACGTCTCAATTAGAAACCAGTGGTGGTATTTGAGGTTCAGACTGAATAAGAAGTTTGGGTGGGTCTTTTGAGCGGACAAAATGTACGTATGTATAAATATTGCCTACTTTTCTGCTTCATATTCATGTTGAAAACTCTAGGCCTATAACAATTTTATATCATGTATCTTTCCAAGTCAACAGACACCACCTGTTATGGTTATTGCTCTTTGGGGGAAGGGGGCATTCAGTGACATTTTATTCAACCATTCCAATGTAATCGCAGTGACATGTTAAAATTCCTATACTCCATCAGTTATAGAGTCAGCACATCAAGAGGAGACATTTAAGTTCCTTTCATTTAAAAGGCTATATAACAACTAGTTCCATTCACTGACTCTTAAAGTTCCCGGGTTGGGCAAAAAATGGCTAAGGAATTGACTGAGTTTGAAACAACAGCATGAGGAATGCAGGTAACTTCCCTAGTACACTTTAGAAACCTTACCCATTTGAAGCAAAGGAGTGCTCGTTGGAAAGAACCCTAAGCCTGTTTTTACACTGTACTCTACTTATTCTTCTCTTCCTTCTGCTGGTCCTTCTCAAGTTTTGCCAAGTACTTACCTAGAAACTCACTTATACACATACACATCAAGTGCTTACCTTGATATTTTAAGGCTACAGCTGATAGAACTTGCAAGGCATGAATGTCCAGTAAAGCAAGACCTCCAAGAGCCTGCCCTGGAGGCCCCACCATGGCCAGGCTACAGGCTGAGGCTTTTGAGGGGCTGCTTACCTGGGAGACTGTGATGCCACACTTCTTGGCTAACTCCTCTTTGGCTTCCTCACTGGGGTAAGGGTTGCTGAGATGGGAATAGAAATATTCATTCAGGATTTCTGTCGCTTGCTTGTTGAAATTCCGTCTCTTCCGCCTTTGTAAAGAGAAAGGAAACAGTAACAAAAAGGCTCACACCAAATAAACATAAAGTGGGAGAGAATAGAATCTACTTCTGGGAGAAGACAAATTTTTGAGCAAAAGGTGAATTGGAGCATATTTACCGAAAGGGGCTGGATGCCAAAACCGTAACTAAAAGCATTTGCTCAATACTTCATTGTGTAGCATCTGGGCACCGAACAGAGGAGTGGTCGCGGATATTTTTGTGGAGTAGTGAGGACTATAAAGTTTCAAAATTCGGGCCATCTTGGTTTGTTCACTCTGTCACCCAGGCTGGAGTGCAGTGGTGTGATCTTGGCTCACTTGAACCTCCACCTCCCGGGTTCAAGCGATTCTCCTGCCTCAGCCTCTTGTTTAGCTGGGATTACAGGCACACACCACCACACCTGGCTAATTTTTGTATTTTTAGTAGAGATGGGGTTTCATCATATTGGCTAGGTTGGTCTCTAACTCATGACCTCATAATCTTCCTGCCTCGGCCTCCCAAAGTGCTGGGATTACAGGTGTGAGCCACTGTGCCCAGCCCCATCTTGGTTTTGAATCCTGGGTCAATTGAATATCAGCTGGGTGATTTTGACCAGCTTCTTCAATGAAAGTGAAGAGGGTCATACTGACTTCACAGGGTGAGAGTAGGGAAGAGATGAGACCACACAAAGACAGCATTCAGCACAGTGCCCAACACATGGCAGGTGCTACAGCTTGGTCTTTCTTCTTACCAGGTTCCAGGCACTGGGCCTTACCCCTCCCTCTTGGCAATCAATTCAAGTTATTCATTTTTCACAACTACTGAGGTAGATATGATTATTTGTATTTACCGATAAAGAACAGAGCTCAAAGGTCACTCAGCTTGTATGTAACAGAGCCAAGGTATTAATTCAGGTCTGACCGACTACAAAACCCAGTCTCTCTCTTCTATACAAATTAGCTCCTCACAATTACACAGAGATTCTGCAGCCATAAGTTAAAAATAAATTATCATGTTCTTTCCATTCTACCCCCATGTAAATGCACGTAACATTTTTAAAAGGCATCTGGAGAAGAGGGCACAGGACTGACTGAAATTAACCCCCAACAGCTTGACCTCCCTCAAAAGGAGAAAAGTGGTACTTCTTAAGCAAGAACAGCTGCTAAATGGTAAAACAAAAGCCCACAGAATTCTTTTTCATATACAGGTTGCCAAAAAGGAGAAAATCACTTTTTTTGAATAAAAGCATTTTTCTGCCTTAAAAAAGCAAAAGTGCTAAGTGAACTAATTTAAAGTGAGAATCACTTTATCGCTTCCTGACAATGAAGGCCTGTGGATAGTTGAGGGCGTTGCAGGCTCATTGCAGGGGTTGGCTGGCCCTTCTTAAAGTTGTGGGTCCTTCATCTTTAAATTAGCTTGCTTAGCACTTTTGCCTCTCTTGCTTTTATTAAAAGCTTTTCCTTATGGAAAAAATTTCCAGAACATCCCTGATTATGCCAGGATATAGGATTTCCCAATTTAGCCAACAGAAAACACTGATGGCCTTGCTAGACAGGAAATTCAGCTAATATTGTATTTTCAGGGTCCCGCTTGGATTAATTAACACAATAAAGTGCCTGATTTTACCGGATGAACACCATCTGTCCACAGGTATTAACCACATCTGTCCAGATTATGCCAAGCCCAAGTCACTCTCCTAAATCATGCTGAGTTTCTGGGTCACTCAGCATCAGAAATTGTACTGATTGGATTTAAAAGCCCAACTGCAAAGTGGGCATGTGTTAAAAGCTCTTGCATGATGGGAATTTGAAGAAGGTAGCCAAGTGACTAACACAGTCTGCAGGCCAGGCTTTAGATAACCTTTGGCTTCTCTTTCTTCTTCGCCTGAAGAAGACTGTTGTTTTAGGCCTGGGGAACTGGACCCTGAAGGCTCCCTAATTGGGAGAGCCTCCGTTCCCTCATTCAGTTGTTTGCATTAGCATTACTGTGTATTTTTTGGGACTCTTCCAATTGAGCTCAAAGGAAACCTCTCTGGAATGAGCTGGTGGTATGCGGATGGTGCAGACAGCTGTTCCCAGCTCTTCTCTCCTTGTGATGTGCAATCTTCCCTAGGTGGTCTCATCTACTCTGATGGACTCGCTTATCACCTCTTTTAGTAGCTGTCTTAATCTAGGGTGTTTGAAATCCTAGGATCAGGATTTTTCAGAATTTCAAGAAACCTAGTGAAAATAACACCTTTCTACAATAAGGTTGAGCTAACTGCGACGCCTGGTTTCTTTGCTTTGGCTTGAAGTATTATCACCTTGCTAAGTTAACATTTGTGATTTCAAGCCAATCAGTAGCTTTGTGAGTTGGGCATCAAGGTTTTGAATTTAAGAAATTTGGAAGTTAATTAAATATTACTGGATAAACATGGTGTTCTAGGGACAGAAAATTTTTGAAGCACAGGGTCCACGGGGGAAGTTTTTTATAAAAGACTCATGATAGTGAGATGTGCAGACATCACAGACATACACTGCTAACTACCAAATTTGTTATCTCCTGCCCTAATACCTCTGCTAAGAGCCATTGGCCCATTTATGACTGCAGACTCCAAGCATCTTCAGACAAACTGTTTCCAAAACTAAGATCACCTTTTACCCAAATCAGCTCTATTTTCCTTGTTAGCCTTATTATTTAGTGACATTACTACAGACATAGTTCATTATATTTGCTAATTTGTTCCTTCCTTCCTTCCTTCATTCATTCATTCAAAGATTTGAGTACCTAGCATGTGCTAGAAACTAGGAGTTTCTCAACTCTTCCTGCTTTCTTACCTTCATCAAATGATTGCCTCCTAAGCAAGTCCTGCCAGTTCTACACTTTCAAATCAACCTCTTTTGTTTCATTCTAACTGTGCTGCTATTTGTGAATTGAGCGAAGAGGAGCCGCTGCCTATTGTACGACCGTATGACTAGTGCTGTCCAAGAGTACTTTGTGCAATGAGTGAAATGTTCTATATCTCTGCTGTCCAATGCAGTAGTCACTGGCTATGTGTGGCTACTGAGCAGCTGCAATGTGGCTACTGTAACTAGATAGCTAATTTTTAAATGTTTATTCATTTTAATTTAGTATTCAGTTAACTTAAAATCAAATAGCTATATACCAGAGCAACACTAGATCAATGCTTTCCCAAGAAGCCCTCTTGGAAAAAGATTGTAGCTCTGGGGACACCATCAAAAACATAAAATATCTTTGGAACCTCTTGTTTGAGTCCACTCTATAATATACCAATGTTTATCTTAAAATAAGAATATTTTCTTTGGAATACTTATGTAAAACGTGAAAAGTATTTCAATTTGTTCTGTGCGGCACCAGTCTGAGGAGCACAGGCTTCAACAATTGTTCTTTACATTGTCTTTGCTCCAGTCCAGCTCATCTTCAAGAGACTCACTAGAGTAATCTTTCTAAACCATAGATATGATATCACTAATCATTATAAAATTTAATAATAATGTGTATATAAACAACAATGTACAATAGTATATCATATAACAGTAATATATAACACAGTAATCATTATGATAGCTGAATTATGATGTGGATATTATATGCCAGATACTATAGTAAGATTTATTCCTATTTACAGGATTATCCACATTTTACAGGTAAGAAAACCAAATCTTGGGAAAATGAGTCACAGGGTCATAAAGGTCATCAGAGTTGTAGCCAGAACTTGAATCCAGTGCAATTTTATGTGATAACTTCCCATACTTCTTCTTTAAATAGCTCTGAGGGTTTCTGCTGTTTGATAGGATAAATTTAAAATCTTCACTGGTACAGTTAAGGTTTTTCAGTGGATCTTTCCTATCCCTAGTGCCTCATTTCCCCTCAATCCTACACATGCTCTGAACAATTTCATCTAGCCACATCATATGCCTCTGCATTCCCCAAAGACTCGTGGCTTTCATGCTCCTGTGGCTCTTCACACCACCCTGCGTCTTTCTCTCCCACAACATCCGCCACAGATTTACATATGTCTCCCCAACTAAACAGCAAATTCCTCAAAGGCAGAGGACAGATCTCACTCATCTTTGAAACCCTTGTGTCTAACACATAGTAAGCACTCAAGTAAGGAATGCTTGCTGAAGTAGAATTACATTGTTTTGTTTTGCTGTCATTCCTTCTGTTTGGCAAACATCCTGCTCCTCTGAGACTCCGTATTTTTCCGCCCTCTCTCTGGATCCTTTCCTTCAGGTGGAGTAGGTAGATGAATGAACTGAATGTGTAACATGTGGTGGTATGTGTAGTTGGAACAGTATTTGTCCTATGAGATTATGAGCTCTTTGAAGGTAGCACCCACATTTATATGCACTTTTTTCATCTTTGATGTTCCAGTGGCTACTATAACATTAGGCAGATAGTAAGAGCTCAGTTAGATAAACCAGTAAATCTAAGTAGAGTGCCAGTATTACTAGACTAGACCTTCTTGGATGTCCTTTCCTCTTTCTTGCCATCCTCCTGGCAATACACTTTATGTAATCCCCTCTATTGCAGTGAAGTATACAGATGTACTTTTGATTATCTGTTTACGTTACTGTTATTTCCAGCAAAATGTTATAGAAAAACAGTTAAGATTACTGCTTGAAAATCAGTTAGATAGTTTATAAGTTCTCTCCCTCTTTTAACTAAAAAAAAAAAAGTTATTTATAGTCCTGATAATAAACTTACCAAGTTGTATGGCACAATGGTTGGTATATAGCATGATATGAGAAATGTTGAATGAATGAATGAATGGAATTTTTAAGTTAAACCTTCCTGGTACAGTTAAGTCAATCTAAGGAAGAGAGACAGGAAATGACTTGAGTGGGATAAACCTGGGCCCAGAGAGGAGTTGAGGAGTGTGGTGGACAGAATTCCAGAACTGTAGACCGTGGTGTACACACCTTGCCTGTGAGTGGATGGCATAGGAAATATGATTAGGTTCCTCATCAGCTGACTTTGAGTAAATGAAAGGGAAGATTCGATTAAAGCCTTAAAATGGAAGGTTTCTCCTACTGGCCCTCAGGAAGAAAACAGGCAGCCAAATTGTGAACTGCCTATTGAGAAGGGCAGCCTCTAGGAACTGAGGCCCTCGGTCCTACAATGAGAAGGAAATGAATTCTGCCAACAACCAGAACAAGCTTGGAAGGAGACCCTGAGCCTCAGATGAGATCACAGGCTCAGCTTATAAGCTTGATTACAGATTCCCTGTGACTAGGGCAGAGGATCCAGCTAAGCCATGCCCAGGCCCCTGACCAACAGAAACCGTGCAATAATAAACTTGTGTTGTTTTAAGCTGCTTAATTTGTGGTAATCTGCTACGCAGCAATAGAAAGCTAATACAATGAGTGTTCCACAACAAAGTAGGAACACTCAATTCTACACATCTATTAGATTACAAAGACTAATCTTATTACTAAATCAAGTCCTCTTTGTATTTTATTTGTCTTCCATGAAATCTTTTTTGGTGAGGCCCTGCCCATCAGATGCATGGTTTAGAGGAGCATGTGAATATCTGCAGTGAGTGTGTCTTTCTTACTAAGTTTGCTTAGCTATCTCTCCCAATTACAGTTAGTGACGCTGGAGGCACTGATATGAATTCCCCAATCAGGATGTCTGGCAAACATTTGCTTTTGAACTGAGAAGGCCATTTGCTCAGCCTTAGGCTGGAATCTGGGGTCATGTTCTTTCACTGGTAATAAATATACCCCCAAAATGAAATGATAGTAACAGTGACAATAGGTTAGTTGTTTACGTTTTGAATCTTGGCTCAGAAGCAGTGATTCAAAGGTTGTAACCAAAGTAAGAAAAAGACCCTGTCTTAAAGTGACTGTCTGTCTGGTGCCAACTGGTACACTCTAGGCAAAGGCCGGTGGAAGTGAAAGAAGCTTGTGTACAAAGCTCTCCAAGCTTTGTGTCTGTTAGAGTCTGACCTTCAACTGGGCACAGTGGAATTACTGACAGAAGATATCCAGTGAGACAATTAATTCTGCTCCTCCCGTCTCTCTGCTTACTTTCTTGAAAAGAACTCAGTCTGGAGCCAACTGTTCTTTTTTTTTTTTTTTTTTTTTTCAATACCTGCCAACATAAATACTAACTCCAGCATTTTAACTAGAGGAGTTACCATGGAGATATAAGCAATACACGCAGGGTGGCAGTGGCACAGAGGAAGGACCCAAACAGAGGCCACCAGTCACTTGCACTTTGTACTATGCAGAACAGGCTGTATTAAAGAAGCCAGGCAGACAGCAAGCCATGGGTGAGGGAGAGGCACAGAGGATCCTGCTTTAGGGTGATTTTGCCTATTTCCACTCCATTACTATACTCAGTTGGGGAAAACTACCTTCGTTTTTACTTTCTCTTGACTTATTCTATGGAATTCTACTGGCACAGAGTTACATTTTGCTAGCCGGCATTCTCGTGTTCTAGTCCATGCAACCCAAAACACATTGACTAAAGGGAGTGAGGAGAAGATGCCAGGGCGTTTTAAAGAGGTTCAAGGACTGTAAAGACCACAATTGTGAAGACAGAGAGAAATGCAGGTAGGAGAGCTGAATAAAACATGATCTCAGGGGTGAAAAAATTCAAGAGGAGTAATAAATCATTTTATCTGATTGAAAAGAGACAAAATTATAGATTGTGAAGTGGTACACTGACCCTGACATATCTAACGTCCTAACGATAAAAATAACAGATTGGGATTATTATCAAGAATTTAAATATGAATGGTATCTGAATTCACAGATGACAAATTTAAGACAAATTCTAGATCACAAAGCATACCCAAACTCAAAATGTATTTGCTAGATGAATTTTCAAAATATTCTTCTAGAGTAGATGAAAGATATGACTATTACTATTTTACAGGCTAGATAACAGAAGCAAAAGGAATCAAAGGGATTCACATAAATCTATCGGTCTAGAGAGTAGGGGACCCAAGAGATGACACTTGTTCTGTGTTCTCAGTTCTTGTCCTCTTTTAAAGGTCCTTTCTATCCATGGTTTCTTCAACTCAATGCTCTGAACTCACAAGTAAGGACATGAGCAGCAATGCCAGATGGAAACCATCAAACCATGTTAGACCATCTCCTTGTCCCTCTATGTCCAAAGTGCCATGTCTTATTCATTTCTGCACTCCTAAAATTAGCCCAGAGACAGCAATTTACTTAGAAATATTTGTTGCATTGAGTGCACGCTCTGTCCATCTACAGGGTGGAAAAGATCCCAATTTCCAAGCAAATGGAATAAACTTTATTGAAGAGAGCCTGTCATGATAGAATGCTAGTAAGACAGCTGCAGGCCCATAGTTATAAGATGCATCTATAAGAGAGGTACCTAGTGCTATGAAAAGAAAAAAAGTCTCACTGTACCTAAGTCCTCCTTGCCGCTACCCACAGTGCATAACATAGTGATAAAGATCATCTCCTGCAACCATGTATTTTCCTGGTACTGTGTGAAACCAATGACCTATCTAGTCTTGCAGAACCATTCTCAGGGTACCATTTGGTTCAGCGTTGATGGGGTGAAACTAGAGCCTATAAGGGTGGCCAGCTATGGACTCTAGCCCCAGATCAGTGACTCCCACAGATAGCAGGACAGCCCCATGGGGGACTTACCGCGCATCCAGAAATCGGGAACGCAGGATCATCACAGCCTCGCATGTGCTCTGCTTGAGCTGCATCTGGATGGAGCTGAACTTGCGGTGGATGATGCTGACCATCCGCTCAATCTCCTTTGGGGAGATGGGCCTGGTCCGGCTTTGCTCTCGCAGGAGATTCATCACGTGGGTGGTGAACTCGTTGCAGGCCTGGAATGGCAAGACAATAAACACAGTCATTGGGGGTCCAAGCCTCAACGCGTATCAAGTCTATGACACAAGGATCGTGTGGGCTTTTCCAGAGACTTGTGCAAATAAAGAAGACTAAGATAGTTTGTGGTAGACGTCCATTTCAGCCCCTGTGGCTCTAAGTTTTGGCGATAATGCTGAAGTTTTTTAAGACATAAAAAAAATTCTTAATCATTTTATCTTAATTTTTTTTCCATGATTTTACCACAGTAAAATGTAAGAATATGACTTCTAGTATAAAACACACTACACCACCCTTTGTCCCAAAGTTAACAGTCAAAGAGAGTTTGGGGTCAAATGTATCATGTGCTTTCTGCCTTGCTCATTATTTCTGATATAGGAGTGCTTCCAAATACTCAATTTTAGAATGCATAAACAGCCAAAAGAGTTTAAATGGAATCATAGAATTAAAAGCTTTGATAACTCTTCTGGGAGATTTCTCATCCATCTATTTCTGTTTCAAGTTTTATTATAAGAACTTCCTCTCCTGCTCTGGCCTTCTGAAGATCCACTATGTCTGTAACACAAAGGGAATCTGTCCCCAGGAGTCTTACAGAAACAGCATAAAAACATGATTGAGAGGATTCAGGAACTATCCCTGCAGCAATAAAAATTCTCAGGTCATAAACTAGCATATCATCAGCTCCAGAGGTAGCGTTGAAAATCGTATTTCCCCACCTCCTTATTTAACAGGGAGAAAAACTGTGGCCCAGAGAGGTAAAGGGACATTTCCACAGGCACACAGCAAACATGAAGAGGCAGAAGTAGCGCCTGAGCCCTTCCTATTTTAGGCCAGGGCCTCTGGGGTAAGTCTGAACTTAATCCTCTGAAAACTCCTGCCGTGTCTTTTAGTTACTATGACTTACTTAGCATCCATAGTCTGGTTTCCTTAGCTGAGCATTCAGTAAAACATCTATTCACAGATTTACTCAAAACAATACTGTAAAACTGTATTAGATTCACAACAAAAAAGGCAAGATGATGCTTTGAGAGTTAAAGAACTAAAGACTCAATTGCTCCAACTTTTTTTTTTTTTTTTTTTTTTGAGACAGAGTCTCGCTCTGTCGCCCAGGCTGGAGTGCACTGGCACGATCTCAGCTCACTGCAAGCTCCGCCTCCCGGGTTCACGCCATTCTCCTGCCTCAGCCTCCCGAGTAGCTGGGACTACAGGTACCCGCCACCTTGCCCGGCTAGTTTTTTGTATTTTTTAGTAGAGACGGGGTTTCACTGTGTTAGCCAGAATGGTCTCCATCTCCTGACCTCGTGATCCGCCCGTCTCGGCCTCCCAAAGTGCTGGGATTACAGACATGAGCCACCGCGCCTGGCCTGCTCCAACTTATTAACGGCAGAAACACGCTCGTTATTGATAACATTGCACTGCCGTTGTCATATGTGTCGATAACACGGTAACAATAACAATAGTACACATTTACTGATTATTCACCTAAGAAATCCTTTGGGGTTGGTTGGCCAAAGGTACATAGGCAGGTGCATCCACTGGGCTGTGTCTACACTGGTGAGTGGGAGGCCTGGGTTTTTGCCCCCGCCTCCGTGAATATTTGAGCACATCCTTTCACTACTCAGTGCCTCATTTAATTCACCCAAAAGTGGCTTTTATCACTCCTGACCCTCCAGCAAGGTTAACGGCACCCACACTCCTGTGCTATGACCTGCAGACTGAGCAAATCCCTCACAGAAACACAGCAGAGAGGCTAAGTGAGAGCACAGCCTGGGTTCACAGCTCCTGCCTCTGGGACTCACTTGGCTGTGGGATCTTCAAAGTTACTTAATGTATCTGTGCCTCGTTTCTCTAATTTGTGAAACCGAGATGACAACACCCACCTCATAAGGTATAGTAAGGATTAAATGAGTTACTATATGTGTGCCTGGCCCTACAAACACATGTCACAATTATCTCTTCAAAATATAGATAACTTAGAAATCTAGCATATTTAGATATATCAATAACCGGGTAAACTTCTCCAGAGTTCAATTTCCCTCTTGGTAAAAGTAAAGGTGGTGATAAATACCTCCTTTCTACTCTACGGGCCTATACAGAAGACATACCCATAGAAGATTGGGTCCTTATAGCATGTTACTCTCCACTCTCCATGGAAAAGTGCTATATAAACATGAGATCTATATAGTAAGTTCATTCCCTAGCCAACCCCAGCACCCAGAACTGTACAACCAAGAGAAGGAAATAAAACCTGGCAGCAAGTTCACTGAAATTTGGAGACCACAGGATGGAGAGTGGAGGGCTAGGCACATAGCAAGCATCCCAGCCGCCTTTCTAGAGAAATAACCTCCCACAGGGCTGCAGCCTCCCCACCTCGTCTGGGCTTAAAGAGAGGAGGGGCTGGATGTGAGGGAGGATTGTCAAGTGCACCAGCTCTCAGCTGGGAAGCCACAGTGCTCAGCTAATAATAATGTGCTTCATTATGGTGAATAAAAATACTCACAATATCTGATGTTTATTCAGGGCACTGTATCCCGGGGCCCTTTCTGCTCTTCAAGAAACAGACAGTGGAGTTGTTTCACCCACTGCTGAGGTGGAGCAAAGCAGCTGCTAAACAGCTGCTGAGGAACACACAACAGAGGGCAGAGCAGAGTTCCAAGTCCGTTTCAGATGGACAAAGCATAATGATCCAGATTTTTCCAGTACCTGGGAAGGAAGGAGCTATCCATACCTCCTCCTCACTTCCCTCAAGCCTTGTACCTAAAGAAGCTGGGCTACTTCCCACAGGACAGGCACTCACAATGTGACAGGAATGTGAGTACTTGGGGTTACAACTGTTAATTAAATAAAACCTCACATGCTGAATGTTTCTCAGCAGAGGAGACTGTACTGTAGGCTGTCATTAAAAAAACAAAACAAAACAACAACAACAAAAAAAACAGTTACTTTCTGGGAGCTCAGGCTGCCTCCATAGGGCAGAGGGATTTCGAATAGGCCTCCCAGGTTACAGGGCAACACTGTTTCTGGAAGCAGACAATGAAAGCGAAGCCTTTCAAAAGTCTCCTCTAAGGTTTAAGTTTACATCCTGAACTATAAGACCTATCTTCTTCCTTGACTCCTTCAAAAAGATGGATTGGATTGAGATCCAAGGATGAGACTGGATTTGGCTGCCAATCTCATCAACAAAAGTAACTGGGATCTTAGGGCTGTCTTAGCTATGAACTGAATTAACCCAATTCAGTTCAACATTAGAGATTTAGTCCTGTCAATTCCCCAACGGCATTATTTACAAAAGCTAAAAAACCCTACAAAACCACAAGTTTTTTTTTTTTTTTTTAAGTAGATCTTGGAATAAAATTCAGGTTTCTGACATCATGGTTTTATCTATTATAATATGCCAGCTCTTAAATACCTTATAGTGCCGGGCGCGGTGGCTCACGCCTGTAATCCTAGTACTTTGGGAGGCTGAGGCGGGCGGACCACATCAGGAGATCGAGACCATCCTGGCTAACATGGTGAAACCTCGTCTCTACTAAAAATACAAAAAATGAGCCGCCGGGCGTGGTGGCACGTACCTATAATCCCAGCTACTCGGGAGGCTGAGGCAGGAGAATCGCTTGAACCCTAGGTGGAGGTTGCAGTGAGCCGAGATCGTGCCATTGCACTCCAGCCTGGGCAACAGAGCGAGACTCCAACTCAAAAAAAAAAAAGTCTCCTGACGATTTCTTTATTTAATGACCTCAGGGTGAAACAATGGCTGATTCAGGTAGTTTTTTGTTTTGTTTTGGTTTTGGAGGGATAGGGGTGAGGGTGAGCTACAATAGCTAATTATTGTGTAGTTATCTGCCATCACCATGCCAAAAATAAAACAACAGAATTAATTATTAAGTAATCAATTTGGTAATTTCAGGTAGGTACTACTAAAATACTGACACTTTCATTTGACCAAGGTTTTCTATTTTTAAAAAATCCCCATAAGGAACTGTTACAGGAAAATGAAGAAGATATATCTCTCAGACACACTAGCTAGAAGGTTAATAGCATAATTTCCCTACAATCTGCTGTTTACTACAATTAACAACACAACTAATATTAACAAGTTATTAAGCATCCAAAATATATTAAGCAGTATTCACTTCTTAACTAGAAAATGCCCATATAAACAAATAGATGACACTTTAGCACTTTAAAAAATAATAAACACAGATGACTACCACAACTTTCACCCTGAACATAATTGGCTTCTGTACTGATGAAGATTTTAAGTTCTCAATTTCCAACACCTTTATTGTTTAGAATAGGTAAGTACCCACAAGAAGTTTCTGAAGAGAATATTCTTATCACAACCCTCTCTTAGGTGCCAGTAATCTAGTCCAAGGAAGTAACAGAGAGGACAACCTGGCTACTCCATTGCTGAAAGACATCCACATTCTCTTCTTACAAAGTAGAGTCAGGCATTATTCTAATAAGAGCCCTTGGGGTAAGGGTCAAACCCTGGATTCCAGGGCAAATTCTCTCCCTCATTAAATGTGTGACCTCCACCACATCTTAACCTCTTTCATCTCCATTTCCTCACCTGTATCAAAAGGGAGAGGATGGCAGTACCTGTCCTGGGTGCCCAATCTCAAAATTGCCTTGAGGAGCAAGTACCATTATGTCAGCCACAGTGTTTTGTGATTGGTGACATGCTATTGAAATGTACTACAGCTGTCATAATTTTTAGTCATTTTGGATGAGGATGGAAGAATGATCAGAAGGTTTAAATCAAGGAAGCAGTTCTACGTTGCTGGCAACCTGAGCTCAGACTAAAGACAGTTTTCAACACCTCCCAACCTAACATCCATTGCAGTTATGATTTAGTGAAGGAAGTCACACTCTGGGCTTGTCTTGTGTCCTGTTCTTTGGCATGAGTTAACCTGGAGGACAAATCTGAGGACAGCTTGCTATGCCAGAGGACAGGGTTATCGGTGCAGGCGAAGTAGGAAGAACATTGGGTAATAAGAACCCAAGAGGTCAGCGAGAGGTCTGTCCCCATTTGCCTTCCAAAGTTACCCTTTTAGGTTAGAGCAGACTGCAAATTCTAAACGATGGTCATGGTTGGGGAAACTGTCCGAGTTCAGCCAGCTCTCTGAGCTCCGCATTGCCTGGGATCTGGGGAAATGTCTATAGGAGCCAACACTGTGGCAAGAACATTTGTTCTTTCCCAAGAAGGCAAAGGAGGATGACTCACAGCTTCTTACCACAGCTTGCTTTCATTTTCCTCCCCTTCACCCTCCCTACACCTTGTCTGATGGTCAAATTTCACTATTCTTGGCTTCACAGCAATTTTTTTGCCCTCATAAAAGACAGGATTTTGTAGAAATCCATTCCAAAGGTAGATAGGAGTACAGTAATGAAACTTTATTCACTTTAAATTTTAAAATGCCTATTTCTATTTTAAAATTTAAATTTTCTATTAAGTTTGCATTTGCCTTCTACCTAGTTATGAGTGGACTGCACAGGGTCTTCTACCTTCCACTTTTTCTCTCTCTTCTTTTTTGGCTTTTAAAAAGGAAGGGGCCGGGTGTGGTGGCTCATGCCTGTAATCCCAGCACTTTGGAAGGCCGAAGCAGGAGGATCACTTGAGGTCAGGAGTTTGAGACCAGCCTGGCCAACATAGTGAAACCCTGTCTCTACTAAAAATACAAAGATTAGCTGGGTATGGTAGCGCCTGCCTGTCATCCCAGCTACTCAGGAGGCTGAGGTAGGAGAATTGCTTGAACCTGGGACATGGAGGTTGCAGTGAGCAGAGATCGTGCCACTGCACTCCAGCCTGGGTGACAGAGTGAGACCCCATCTCAAGAAAGAAAGGAAAGAAAGGAAGGAAGGAAGGAAGGAAGGAAGGAAGGAAGGAAGGAAGGAAGGAAGGAAGGAAGAGAAAGCAAAGAAGAAAGAAGAAGGGGAAGGACAAGAAAGAAAGAAAGAAAGAAAGAAAGAAAGAAAGAAAAAGAAAGAAAGAAAGGAAGACCAGAGGAAAGGAAAGAGGAAAGAAAGGAAAGAAAGGAAAGAAAGGAAAGAAAGGAAAGAAAGGAAAAAAAGGAAAGAAAAGAAAGAAAGAAAGAAAGAGAGACAGAAAGAGAGAGAGAGAGAAAGAAAGAAGGAAAGAAAGAAAGAGAGAGAGAGAAAAAGAAAGAAAGAAAGAAAGAAAGAAAGAAAGAAAGAAAGAAAGAAAGAAAGAAAGAAAGAAAGAAAGAAAGAAAGAGAGAAGGAAGGAAGAAAAGAAGGGAAGGGAATGATTCAATGAGAGTAAGGTAATGGAGAACTTCAGTACAATGTTGCATCACAAGAGGTAACAACAAACTTACCTATTATCTAAATGAAAAGCTGCTGTTAAAGAACTCCTGATAGGCCAGGCGCGGTGGCTCAAGCCTGTAATCCCAGCACTTTGGGAGGCCGAGACGGGCGGATCACAAGGTCAGGAGATCGAGACCATCCTGGCTAACACGGTGAAACCCCGTCTCTACTAAAAAATACAAAAAAAAAGCCAGGCAAGGTGGTGGGCACCTATAGTCCCAGCTACTCGGGAGGCTGAGGCAGGAGAATGGCATGAACCCGAAAGGCGGAGCTTGCAGTGAGCTGAGATCCAGCCACTGCACTCCAGTTTGGGCGTCAGAGCAAGACTCTGTCTCAAAAAAAAAAAAAAAAAAAAAAAAAAAAAAGAACTCCTGATAAAGTAGCATGCTTACACTAACCAGAGGAACTAGCGTTGCTATAAAGATGTGTGTATGTGTTTGTGGGGAGGATGGGATGGGGGCTCTCTATTAGAGAGGGGTTCTGTTACAATCAGGAGCCCCTACATGTATTGCTTTGTAGTTAACAGCCTTTCTTGCCCTTTTCTTTATGGTCCTTCACATCTGTGACTCCAAATGCACAGATCTGTGCCACACATCAGCTTTCAGAATTGAGTATGCAGAACACTGAGTCCCACAGACCATCCGTGGAGTGCCCGGATTAGAATCCCAGTTTGTCTGGCTCCATGGGTCTCCTGAACCCTTTAACAACCTTTTTACAAAGGATGATGTGTATCATATTCCATACCATATATTAGGTAAAAGAGGGAGTATGTTTGACTCTCATTTGAACTGAGTCTGGGTAAAGTGAGGGGCTCTAGGGCCAAGTTTTAAACACTTGCCCATAGGATACTATGAGCACCCAGAAAAATATAATCCTCCTAATAAATAAGGAAAACACAAGGGCCAGAGAAAAACCTCCCACCTTCTTGCAGGTTATCTGGTGACTCTGCTGATCACCTACAGCGCCCGGGTGAGAGCCAGGACTGCCCATTACAGGCACACATTCTGGAGTCCAGGCATGGAGTGTTCCTTCTATGCACGATTCATGTTTCCTTGAAATCATCACTTAACAGCGTCGCACATTTTTTAATGCCTTTACCTCCGTTGAACGCCTAGGTTTTGAACAGTTGAGACCAGGACTTGGCAGACTCAAGTTTGGCCAGGGCTCTGTGGCCGGGCAGGGGATGCCGGGCACAAGGACGCCAGCACCTGGGAAAGGTGAGCCGCTCGTCTCTACAAGCCCCGGGGTTGTGCTTCCTCCACCCTTTCCTAAATGACCTGGGTGCTGAGCCCTAGGTGGTTCTGGTTACCTGCTCGTATTTCTCCAGCTCCGTATGGTAGATTTGTCTGATCTGTGAGAGTTTGGCTCTGTAATCTGAATGTTCCACTGAGTTGTCTGAACCTGCCCCTCCAGAAGCCGCCGCTGCTGCCGCTGCCGCCGCCGACCCTCCTCCCTTCTCAGGTCCGGCCACGCCTTCCGCTAACAGCATGTTGTCCAGCCGCATCAGCTGGGGGTCTGTGGGCTCCTCCTCCTGGGCTCCTCGGATACTCAAAACTACAGAAAAGGACAAAGGGAAGACAGCGTTAATAGTAACCCAAGAAAGAAAATTAAAAAACAAAACACATTTGTGTTCTTTGGCTAAATAAGCTGCTAAATTACTTGCAAGATGCCATTTGAGGAATAGAAGAAAGGCTGGAAAAAGAGAAACTGAGAGGGTAAGCAAATGAAGGAGGTACTTGCTTTCTTCCAAAATTACACTCCACTTGTATGTGGAATCTAGAATAATCAAATTTGTAAGAGGCAGAAAGTAGAATAATGGGTACCATGAGTTGCGGGGAGGAGTGGGGAGCTATTGTTTAATGAGCACAGAATTTCACTTTGGGAAGCTGAGTTTTTGAGATGGCTGCAAAATAATACAAATGTACTTAATGTCACTCAACTGTACACTTAGAAATAGTTTAAAATGGTAAATTCGGCCGGGCACGGTGGCTCACACCTGTAATCCCAGCACTTTAGGAGGCTGAGGCGGGTGGAACACAAGGTCAGGAGATCGAGACCATCCTGGCAAACATGTTGAAACCCCATCTCTACTAAAATACAAAAAATTAGCCAGGCCTGGTGGCGCACGCCTGTAGTCCCAGCTACTCGGGAGGCTGAGGGAGGGGAATACCTTGAACCCAGGAGGTGGAGGTTGCAGTGAGCCAAGATTGCACCACTCACTGCACTCCAGCTGGGCAACAGAGCAAGACTCCGTCCCAAAAAAAAAGGTAAATTCTATCATATATATGTTTACCACAATAAAAATTTTCAATTAGAAAAATGTAATTATAACAAAATATATTTTTTACTTTTAACCCCATACTAATTTCAGTTTAAGGAAAAGCATTTCCCTCTTTCTCATTTTAAATTTCTGTAAGTTTGTGGTTTTGCACTCATTGCCTTTCTTTGCAATGTTTGATCAGTTTAAATTTGTCATTTCCAAAATCACCTAAGGTACATAAATCCAGTACATTTGGAATGAAATCTTAAGACCTTTCCTGTGGACTAGCAGAGAGTGAGGTCTAACATAGCAAGAAGACAAATTGGCCCTTGAGCAGGGTCATTTAGCTCCAAAAATTGAGATCTATCTGTTCTGAGTGATAAGGACTCTGTCCTGTTGGAAACAAGGGTGAGGTCCTTTTAACAAGCTGTCTCCAGGGATTCGGGGAAGCCAGTACTCTGGTAGGATGGCGTCTCAGATCAATGAGATGGCTGCTTTTTATTAAAACACCAGGACCCTTGGTGGTGATTTGGACTGAAGGAGATCCAGTGATTTAGTAAATCAGCAGAAGAGCGAGACAGTCTTTTTTTTACTACCCCTTCAGACAACCTCCCATAAAATAAATCACTCATCTAAATCCAGTTCAGTTGTCAGCAGCCAAGTCTTTGTTAAGAGGGAACATAAAAAGTGTTTTCAATTTTTAAGAAATTGAAAAGAACGTGTGGGTAGGGTGGGAAAGAGGAAGTGATTAAAGGCAGAGGAGAGGGGTCCGGTGTTGGCTCACATTTGGGGGATGGAGGTGGCAGGGTCTAAGTCCCTGGTGGACATTCGCACACCAGAGCAGAGTCAAGAGCTGTTTCATGGCAGGGTGCATCCGGTGAGCCCCAGGGGGACGGTGCCAGTTCCAGGTGTCTCCCCGGCCCTGGCAAAGCAGGGCTGCGGGTTGTGACAGGGAAGGTGAAGATGAGTTCAATGAGGGTATGTCTAGATGTCTGAGTGTTCCATCACATATAATACCAGCATAACTGCTGGCTGTGCCCACACGCTCCTGGCTGCCAACAGGCAGCACAAGAACCAACTCTGAACGTTGCTCAGAAGAAATCCCAATTCCTAGGCCAAAAGGGAAACTACAGTATGGCTCTCACAAAACACGAGACCATCCAACGGAATGGTGAGCCATGTGGACCAGAGGTGGCCATAAGGAGCAAAGAGGACAAAAGGTGCAGAGCAGAAGCTTGGGCTCCGTGATGAAGTAAAAAAGGATGAGAGTAAGGGAAGGAGAGGGAGGGAGGAGGGAGAGCAAGTAGCTGGGAAGGAGAAAAGAAGGAAGCCTGCACCCTAGACACAAACCACAACGCTATCAGGTCATGATCTTCTCTCTTCAAACCTGAATGTGTAATATTCTGCTACACAAAAACAAAATTGCTACAGTAGTGATGGCAAAAGGTTAGGAGATCATTGAGGTTTATTTTGTGGACTTTTTTTCAACAAAATCCTTCTTTTGTAGGCTCAGGAGACTGAATGGGAAACTGCTCCTTTAGCTGATCTTTGAATAATAAGGATTTAGTCACGTTATTCTCAATTTTATTTACTCAAATCTCCAAAGCACTCTGAAGAACAAATTGCCGCTAACAAAGGTTTCCTTAAGAAAGTAGATGGCTGTGTAACCATTCCCTGAATACCAGGACCTAAAGGCGCCGAAAAGAATCAGTGAGTCCAAGCATCTGGCAGCAGCCCCCAGCAGCCCCTCCTTCCTCACCTCTACGTGGGGTTTATCGGTGTTTCTCTTTATATGATAAATTTAATAGTTTTATCAACAAAGATATTTATGGGTCATTTACAAAGGAGAAAAAAAAAAGAATCTCCTCTGAGCCATTAATAAATACAGTTCTTTCACTTTAGCTCAATTATTCAAAACATTGTGCTGGGGCAAAATTCCATTCTCTCATTCACTCTATTGAATCTCATGTCCGATATACTTCCTTCAGAAAAGGCTGTAAGCCCCCACGGCTGGTAGGAACATTCTCCGCGATGCTGAGGCTGGTAACCCTTTGGCCGGGTGTTAATGCCTTCACGTGGGTCCACCTGGCTGCTCCAAAGCCACCGGGTCCTGCATGCGGCCCAACACTGAGAGATCTTAGGACGACCTCTGGTCTCAACAACAACAGCGAAGCAAAAAAGAATGATGTCTTATTAACGGTCAGGACTTGCCTTGCCAGGACTAGCTTAAGCACTGCCTACTTGAGGTGACATCAAGTATCCCACCTTCTCCAAATCGCACGGGTACCCCAAGCGGCCTCATTCATTCCATCAGCTTATTCCTCCAGCCAAACTCAGTGAGGTATGAAAGACGGGAGAGGCGAGGCAGAGAGACAGTTCTGGTCCTGGCTCCTCCAGGAGCTACGCAGGTGATCACGCACACGTCACTATCAATATTTCCCATGTACCTAATATTTACCTCTGAGACTATGTCCTCTTTCCAGCCCCTCTCGGTTTCACGCCTCTGCTCCATCTTTTTAAAACAATCAATGGGAAGCACAAACAATTCCACACAAACTCTACACACCTCTTAATTAATATTTTTCTTGGCCTTCAAATCTAACTGATTTTAAATAACATAAGAAAGAAAATTGTCAAGGCTGGCAAAGAACACTGAAAGGATAGACTGCAAGCCCCTGCCTGCCATGGAAGTTTCAGGAGGGTTGCAGAGCTTAAAGCATAAAGCATACTGACTCTTTTCTTTCAGCTATGAAGGATACATTTAATTGAGCCCAGCGGCGGTGGGTCGGGTGGGGCAAGAAAGTGTTAGCATTTCGCTTAGCTTTTATATCATTTTATGAATCTTGCAAACAAATACTCCTTAAAAAGAAATCTGAATTCACTATGAGTTAATAGACTTAGTTTCTAAATGTGGCCAATTAGAAATTGATAAGATAGACACAGTGCACCACAGCATAAATGTTGCTTGCATTTACACTCAGAGTCCGGGACACATAAATAGGTCCCAAATCAGAGAGCTGAAGAAAATAAAAGAATGAAAAGAAAAGGGGGGAAAAAACAACAGTCATTTCCAAATTACACCCTTTAAATTATACTCAAATTATGAAAATAGAAAATGATTGTGCAAGAACCCAAAAAAAATTTTTTTTAAGGAACAATATGAACAAGGGAAAACCTTAAAAGAAAACCTTCACCTTGCACTATTTTGCATAGAAAATTCAGTTTTGGTGGATTTGGGCTGTGTCTGTAATGCTTGGAGGGGGCAGAGATGGCCCAATAAGCAACCTTGCATGCTCATATTTATAGCCAGCACAAGGAGAATCCAAATATACCACTATTAAGAATGGGTGTTGGGCTTCACTGATACAGAAACTGTTCAGCTTGGTGGTTAAAAAAACTCCCACCAACATTAAATAAATAAATGAAAAGGGTGATATGTCTAAGCAGAACTGATGCTACCTATTTATTGCTTGAAGCCAGTACTCTGGTAAGTAGGAGACAAAATGATTATTTAAAAGCTCCTTTTTATCTCTGCAGCACCATGCAAGACTCGAATGAACCTTTCGCCAGGACACCAGAGATGTTAACACTCATCCTCCAAGATCCAATTTCAACCAGCGGAGCTGTTACCTAATCCAGCAACCATCACATATGATCAGGTTCCTGCTTCCCTGATGGGTGCCCTGCGCTCTCTCCCTCCTCCTCATTTCTTCCCTCCCCATCCCAGCAGCTTTTCTGTGAAATAGGTTTTAAAGGGCCAAATCCCCTGTGTGTCCCCATGCATATAGGGTTTTAATGGCCAGGCAGGCCTGGACATGTCCACTACCCAAAAAATGTCATTGATTGCAGTGGATATGCAATCTGCAGAGGGGCTGCACCCATGAATATCTTTAACCCATTTGGTAACAATTCTTATAGAAGGAGTTTCCTTCTCACAAATCTACCCAATTATGGAAGAGACCAGTTGAGACAGGTAGGTGATTTATACAGGAATTGTCACAAGCCCTTTAAAAAGCTTCTGATGTCACATGTACCTTGCTGCTATCGCTCGCCCTGGGGTTAATTCTTCGGTAAAACTCCTAAGATAAGGGGACTGTCACAGCATTGTGGCAGCTGCTCTCACCATTTGTCTCCTGCTGTTCTTTCTTTCTTTTCTTCACACAAGGAGAAAAAACAAACCAAACCCAAAGGCATAGTCAAGATCATCCTTAGTGGGAGGGCTGTGTGCGGGGTGTTTTGTCCTTGGCTGAGCGACGTGGGTCCGGAGCAGCTCCAGTCAATGCCCACTAGAGGGCACTCTTTCTTCACCAAGGACTGGTTCTCCAAGCGGGCGGACAGTCTCAAGTGTCCAGGGTCGTGCTGGGGGAATGCCTCTGCTCAGATTCAAACTTCCACAGGTAGGGGCAGGTGGGGAGGGGAGGAGGGCAGATCTACAGGGAGGGTGGTCTTCAGATTTGGACAACAGTCCAGGGGCCCAAAGCTGAGCTGAGAGAGAGAAATAGATAAAGAACAAGACAGAAAGCAGAGAGGCAGGTGGTTTGGGGAAAGGCACAAGGTGTGCAAAAGGACAGGCTCTCTCTGGCTGATCTCTTTGTTTGATTTGTAGGCACAAACCTCCATGCAGAGTGTTCTATTGCCCAGGAGCTAAGTCTTTACCACATCCTACCAGAAGGGTTAGAAAAGAGAGACCAGCTCTCCCTGCCTCATTCCCAAGTCAGCTATGCAGTTTTAGGAGAACAGCAAAGTGCTTGCTTCCTGAGAGCATCAGAGTTACACCTTTTATTTGTTCATAAAGTACTTGCACGCACTGAATTACATCACCTTATAAAACGTGAAGTAATGTTCCAAACTTACATAGCAGATAATTGAAGATTATAAAAGCAAAGCACATTTCCCCAAAATGAAAGCAAATGAGACACAGCCAAGACTGAACTCTAGATCTTTAACTCTCGGACACTTTAGTCCTCTCCAATATTGCAGTTCTGAATCCTTTTCATAACAGGCAGCTACATGGATGTGATATGTATTCTGTGCATGCACGCACACACACACACACACACATACACACACACACAGTCTCTTCTGATGCCGAAGGCACACTGTTAGTCTGGCCAAGAAGAAAACAATCAGATATGAGTAATGGAAGGAAGTTTTTTTCTATTGATTTCCTAATTTCTTTTAATTTCTCTAAATCTGGTCCTTTCCCATTAGCTCTTTCCACCATCATGGTTAGAGCCACTGTATTCGGTGATAGAATGCCCTCTTCTGTCTTAGCCACAGAAATCCACTTACTACAGTCCTATTTCATTTTAAATCTCAGCTCAAAATCCTTTATGAAATCTGCCCTGATGAGAAAAGCCAAAAATGATCTCTAAGCCTCTGAGCCACCAGGGCACGTACTGCCTAGACCACAGTCGTGGGGCATCTCAGGACACGCCAGGGCACACCTACCATCTTGCCAGCAAGACTGTGAACTCCTGAAAGGCGGTTCCCCACACAACCTCACAGGGCCTCTGACACTAACTATCTGTTCCAATATTTCTTAAGAGCAATATAATAAAGAATCAAGGAGGGAAGGAAGATATAGGCTGGTGAGATCCAAGGATCTCTGCCTCAGCTTCCTGTTCTCAGCCAGGCAGCCAATTCCCTGTATGTGCTCTCTTTCCCCCTGCATTCCAGTTACAAGTTGTACCACAGCCAGCATGCTGTTGGGTAGAAGGCTGTTCTCTCTGCCACCTCTTCCATATCCACTTCAAAAAACTGTCAAATCTGCCTTTTCAAATCTGACAATTCTAAACAAGCAAAACTACACTGGCATCAAGCCAGAGTTTCCTGGACCCAGCCTGGTATGTCCCCAGGAAGCCAGCATTACCGGTGACAAAGGCTCCGGGTGCTGGGAAAAGTCTGGTTGGTGACTGGTACCTGGGGAAGAAGCATCCTGTAGCTGACAGGGCCTGGCAGCCAAGGGGCCACATAGAGGTGGTCTCCACAAACAGGCCCTCTGAGGAACGCTCAGTGCAATCAAACAAATTACTGCTCAAGTACCTCCAAGGTGACAGGAATGAGCTGGATCCTGGGACCTTGGATGAACCAGATATGGGCTCCGACTTCAAGAAGCTCGTGGTTTACGCTCCTCCAGTCCCTCGGACACAGGATATCAACTGCTTTGAGGCTTGTGGGTACGTGAGATTGCCAGGGTGGGTGGATAACAACTGCAAATCTGGAGATTTGTGTGCATCCAACTGATGCACATAGACTTCTTCCTCTGATTTTGCTTACTTCCTGTAAGCTCAATATATCCACAGCCTGGAACCTCCTCCAGTTGAGAAATAACTATGCTCTAATTCGATGATTCTCAACCAAAGGTGGGACCCAAATCTTCTGTTAGTGTCTTGAAACTCAGGGCAGCAGGCCCTCGTGTTCTTCACTCCTAATTCTCAATCTCTGTTTGTTTGATGTGAAATGTCTTTTTTTAATGGTGATTTTTAAAGAGTTATTCATCAAACAAATAGAAATGACTGACGATTCTATTTTCTAAATTGTACAAGTCAGCATTACTGATAGGTGTCAGTCAGTGGTTCTGAAAAGCAGTTACCACCTGAGTTGACACCTTCCAGCCCCAAGTGGAGACCCTGGATGCTGCAGTAGGCCTGGAGTGGCCTCTTCAGATGAGCAAGTTCTAGTTTAAGAAATCTCCAAATGTTGAAAGCCACCCTTGTTCCCCCAGGGTTGTCTCTCAGCCCTCTAGAATCTCAGAGACACGGAGGTGGGAATTAATCTAGGTCCAGGGTTTCTTTTTTCTTTTCTTTTTTTTTTTTTTTTGAGGCGGAGTCTTGCTCTGTCGCCCAGGCTGGAGTGCAGTGGCCGGATCTCAGCTCACTGCAAGCTCCGCCTCCCGGGTTCCCGCCATTCTCCTGCCTCAGCCTCCCGAGTAGCTGGGACTACAGGTGCCCGCCACCTCGCCCGGCTAGTTTTTTTGTATTTTTAGTAGAGACGGGGTTTCACTGTGTTCGCCAGGATGGTCTCGATCTCCTGACCTTGTGATCCGCCCGTCTCGGCCTCCCAAAGTGCTGGGATTACAGGCTTGAGCCACCGCGCCCGGCCTCAGGGTTTCTTAAAGTAGGGGATTTGTATTGAAGGTAAGATAATATATTTTTAAGCCATTCCAACTGTTTTTCTTGGTTTGCTAAGCAGGTAGGCCAAAATGTAACCAAGTTCAGGGATTTGAAAGCTTTAGTCAAAACAAAGGCAAGAATTTAAGGTCCTCAAGTGTTTCATCCCAGGAATATTTATTGAGCATTTACTACAGTGCCAGGCACCGTGCTGACTTTCCAGATAAACGTGGTCCTGCGAGGAGATCTTAGATTCACTCGTTTTTCACATTTAGACAACAGCCACTATGTGTAAAACTTTGTGTGAGGTTTTAGGGCAAGAGATGAAAACAAAATTATATGACACTCTTGAGACAGTTTTAGGTTTTTGTTTGTTTGGTTATGTTTTGTGGTTGTCTTTAGAGGAACACACCAAGTTTTTCTTGTCATCTTTTTCCCCGGGTTAGGTTTTGGCGGTTCTGGTCACGTGCATTTTCTACTTCTCAGGGGATGCATGGGCATGGATCCCATTCACACGTTCCCACTTGGCACACTGCGCCTCCCTGGGCCAGCTGGCAGGGAGAAAGCTAATGTGCTGGGCGATAGGCCCCTGCCTTTCTGGATGGGTGCCGGCTGCCTAGGCGAGGGGCTTTGGTCCTTAATAGCTCAAGTCTGGACTGCTGCTCGGGAAAGCCCTTTGCCTGAACAGGAGCTACAGAAGTTGGTAGGAAGGCATGACTTACAGCAGCTTTGGCCTCCGACTGACATACCCAGAGGTACGAGGAAAGGGGGAAAGCCATTGGAAAGACAGAAGGCCAGGACCAGGGCCAGGGCCAGGGGAGGGTGTGTGAGACCTGGATTGCCTGTGGTAACCCATGATACAAGGAACAGTTTCCTTCTTAGTTACACATAAAAAGCATGAAAAATGTGGAGCCATTGGTTGGCAGCTTGCTGTGCTTTCCGTGGAGATGAAAGCTTCTCTCTACAATGGCATTTCCTAAAGGAAGCAACCACAGAGAAAACAGAAGAAGTTTCTCAATACTCTTTAGCCTTAAGGTAAAAATGTTCTGCAGTTCCGAGTCTCAGTGAGGCACCTAGCACATTGCCTGCTTTCTGGCAAGAGCTAATACATGATAGATTTCCTTCTCCTACCACATTTTAATATCCAGAAATGTGTAAGTATAGGCACAAACTTTCTTCTGTTAGTGCCACAGCATGGCACACACACACAAAAAATGTGCACTAAAACAGGCCTTGGGTGTCTAGGTTCAAAGCCAGGCCCAAGACTCCTACTAGGTGACTTCACCAGGTTCAAAGCCAGGCCCAAGACTCCTACCATGTGACTTCACCTATGCCTTAATTCTTACTAAGGATTAAATAAGGTTATTTTTACAAAAGCACATGGTAGTGCTTGGTGACTGATAGATTTTAGATTTTTGGTTAAATCTGAACCAATCTCACTGATAAAGATTCCTTTGGGAGGAATAAAAAAGCAGGATAGATTTAGAGTTAAGAGTTTGGTTTTTCTGCGTGTTAGAAATCAACAACACAGGAGAAACCAGGATAAGCCAAGAATATACATACACACATACATGCAAGCACACACATGCACACAGACTCCCGCTACCTTACTGACCTATGTTTCCAGGCAAGCTCACACTGATACCGTCACAGGCTAAGGAATCCACAGATCCTCAGCCAACAGAATACATTTCAAAATGTCTTCTTTCTCTCATCTTTTCTCCTCTTTATAGTCCTTTCTTGCTGTTTTGCCCAAGTACATTAAGGATTCTGCAGCTTCTTAAGTCTTCACTCAGAGGAGATGCCACAGTCTTCAACCCTGGTCTCCCTGAGCCAGAGGCGACACCATCCTCCTGGCCTGGCAGAGCTCACACTGGAAGCCTCTGTCTTTCTGAGGCTGGAAGACCCTTCTGGGAACCACTTAGCTCTGAAGTAATCTCACCTTGTGTCAGACAAGCTGGCCTGGAAGTCATCTTTAATGGCTGCTTTCAAATTTCCATTAAAAAATAAATAAATTATAACCAGAAGAGGGTAAAGACGCTATTTGTACTCGAAGGTTTGAGGAAGCATGTTTAAGTTTTGATTTTGGATGGGATCTGCGACTCACAATCACCCTTCTCCGCCGGGATAGGTGAAATACTACAATGACTTGCCCGGGCTGTGCATGCTTCCATGTTGTCTTACCCCATTGCCGTTGTCACTACTGTCCTGGGGCTACAAATCAGCTTCTAGCTCCTAGTCCAAATGGCATTTTCCAGCCCGTATCTACAACCTGAGTAGGAACAGAACTAGTTTTTCTCTAACTTTCCAAACAATTTCATCAGAACAAGTTTGAAATAAAGAACATTTTGCTCCCACAGGAATATTTCCCAGTTTTTGAAAACTGCTGAATAATTCAAACGCAGGGTTCCTAATACAATGAGCTATTGACCTTGGGCAGTCCTTGCAGAATTCGTCGATCATTTAGTCTTAACGCGATCCATGATTACTTCCAAATCTACAGATCACAGGAGACGAGAACTACCACTGATAATATGATACACCTTTTCCCTGCTAGACCAGGCTTCCTTCCCAGTAAGATTGAAATGCAAACCTCTGCCAGGTGACAGCCATAGACAGAGGTGTGCAGACCAAGGACAGACAAAGGAATGATGTCACTGATGCCAAACCGCAAATTCCAGCCAGGGTGACCAGTGGCCTAGAGTTGGGCAACAAGGCCCAGTACTCTTAATCACTCCATCCCTTCTGCAGCTCCCCCATCCTCCAGACCATGAGCTGGGCTAGGCGCTGGAAACCACTCTAGGGAAAGAAGCCAGATGGGAGTTCCCACACCCTGGAGACCAGCCCACCAGTCATCTTTGGGCTGTAAGAAAGGAAAGGAAAAAATAAACTTGTATTTTGTTTAAGCCATGTTATTCTGGAGTTTTTCAGAGGATTTGATTTTGTTTTGTTTTGTTTGCTTTAGACAGCTTAACCAATCTAAGCTAATACAAACTATTTCTAAAAATAAGAAAAAAATCTAGAAGGCAGAATGATTTCATGTTAGAGTATTACAGAGAAAATTAGAAAGAGGCAGATTTAATAACCAGAGGCAAGTCACAGAAAACCTGAGTAGTCACTGTGGGGAACTCCTGGCAAAAAGAGGTTTTAGAGCAGATCAAAGAGACCTTGGTCATTAGAGGGGCTTTTCTTGGATACTACCAGGGCTATCAGCAGAGGCAAAAGAAGGCCCAGGAAGTCCAGGATGAGGGAACAGGGAAAGACATCACCTAGTGAGGGTATCGGGTGCCCTCGAGGAGTTGAGTCTAGACTGAGAATACAGTGATAGGTGGTGAGGGGTGGCTGTATGTGGAAACCAGCCAAGAACTTCTGTGATGAGGGAGTAGAAAAGAAGATTCTATCTCGACCAAGGCACTTCTAAGGTGGACTAAATTGTAAACCTGTGAGACCAAGTTCTAACAAATGACTTTAGGCTGAGTACCTGTAACTTGCCTTCCTGCATATACTGATCTATATCTTATAGTGGGATGTTTCCTTACACGATACTAATAAAATCAGGTTTTTACTCTAACCAGCCTGCTCAATTTGTCAGGTACAGAGGATTGGAAGAGAGATCCCAATGCACCCTACTTAGAGGAGAAATCACCTCCATTCACTTTAGTGGAAGCAGAATTCTCCAGCTGAAGGACACTGGGTCTATTTATGGGCGCCCCAGGTTCATTTCAAAACACACGCCAATTAGCTTTTCTTTTTCCATGACCACAAACAACACCTGTGACCCCAGACAGTCATCTCACAAACGCATACAAGGTCAGTCAGGGTCCTTCAGGGAGAGTATGTGGATGATCCATCACCACTGTTACAAAAACCACCCCAAGCACATGCCGTGCTGCTAATGAGTCACTCGTGCTGTCCTTAGACACAAGGAGCCACAGAACACACAGGCAAACAGGCCGCATGAAAAGCAGGAGGCATTTGCTGCTTCTCAGAACTTTCCAAGTAGCCCCTGAACGCGCTAAGCCTTTAACTGACAGGGAAGAGCGGATGGCAGGACATCATACTAACGGTGTCCTGGACAAGAGGCACTAAATAAGAAATCCTGGTTGGACAGTGGAATGGGGGAAGGGCGACTGAGATTATAAGCTCCAGATTGCAAATTCTGCCTTTAATCTTCACTAGACCAGTCTCTGGATAAAAGCGATAACATCTCATGGGGACCAAGAAAGCTATTGACTTAATGTCTTCAGGGATGTGTGACATTTCTGCTTTGGGGATGACTCCATGGAGCCATCATTTCCTGTCTCTCATCTCAGCACTGTGCCTTCCCTTGGGGAAATGAGGCCTAAGGAGTGGCTCTGTTCTCCTGGACAGTCTTCCTCTCGTCCCAACAGAGTCTAAGGGGCTGAAATTTATAATACATCAACACCTGGCGGTCAAATGGGTTTAACTGTTCTTGAACTTGAGTGCAAGCATTCAAATTCCATCCTGAGCAAGGCTTCTCGGCTGCCGATTCAAGTTTCCAGGGGGACGTTTTAAAGGAGAAGTAGATTTCAAGTAAATGATTGTAACTTATCGAAAATAATGTGCTACTTAGCATCTGCGGCAAACATCCTGGCAGGCAGCGAGAGGAAGCAGCACTGGAGCAGATGGGAGCGATTAGGCTCTTATTTTCAGAAGGCTTTTTTGTGGTGGTTGTTGCCTCCACTTGCTTTTACATGCTGGTAAAATCGGGAACTCGGGGAGAGTAGGGGGTCTCTGGACCATTCCTTCTTTCTGTGCACTGGAGATGGAGCCCCCCACTAAGAACTATCACATCGGAGGCGCCCACCCCTGTGGGGAGGTACAGTGGTCATCATGAACCATCATCATCAAAAAGCATTTAGCACCACAAGACGCTGGCTAAATGCATCAACGGGTGACAGAGAGATAGATGAGGAGTCGTCTTAATTTTCCTTTAAATATCTGCCTCCCTGAGGCTGGGCCTTATTTACTGTGGTTCTTACTGTATTTCTCTGAAGAGGTGTCTGACTTTCCTGCTCACTGAGTAAAGCAACATCTCTCCAACCCATGTAATATCTGCTCTGGAAGTTCCCGTTTCACTGGCCAGACATTAGCATGGCCCTTCGTAGGCACCTTGTTAATGGCACTTCATTTAGCCCAACTCTGGTTGTATGGGACAGCCCCTAGCAAGCCATCCCTATTTCCATGAGGACACTGGGGCCAGCATGCTAAGCACCCTGCAAATCCTTTGCAGAACAGAGAGGAGGCACCAACTCTCCCCACTTCAGCAGAGACCTTTGCAGGGGCTCATGCTTTCTGGGGTAACAGACATATGGTCATCTTAGAAGCCAAATTTGCTTTTCTCTTTCGGTGCTGCCTGCTTTCCAGCAGCACTCTGTTTGACTCTGCCAGACTGGTCATGTCCACTTATGTTCAGTGACAGCCTTACAGCTCAGTTAAAATAAAAATCTCTCAACCCGCACAAAGTGTGACTAGGCTGCACAATTTTGCCAACACTGCTACTCCAACAAGGACCCCAGTTGGTCTCTCGGTCAATTGTTCATTCAACATAATATACTGAGGATCTACTCTTTGACAGGACCTATATTTCGTTGCGGAAACTTGACCAGAAATAAGACAAGTGTGCAGAATCATGGGGGAAAGAGCTAATATACAAAGTGAAATTGCTAGAACAGATATGTGGACAAGGTGGTAGAGAAGAACTAAATACGCCATGTTTTCTTTCATGGAAATTAAATCTTACAAATCCATTGCCAAAAAATTACCAGATTCTGCTTTTATTCTCACATGAACGTTATGGGGTATTATTAACCCTTTTTTACTCAGATGAGGAAACTGAGGTACTGGAATTCAAAGTGGCCCAAGGGCACACACTTAGTTCTGCAGTTGACTTCGCTCAGGGTGTTCTCCCTACCTCACAGCTGCCTCCAGTTGTAGCAAGGTTGGTAGCAAGCAAAGGCAGTGCCCTGAAGAAAGAATAGGGTTGAATCTCAAGTAGCAACTGGCAGAGTTTCACAGCATGAAGGCCAATGTGGACTTTCATGCTGCCTTTTGCAGAATTTCATTTCTGTTTTCCTGAACTAGCCTAAACCAAGAAAAACTACTAATGACACACATGTAGTTTTCTCAGCTTCACACTCTAACCTATTCTTTTTTTTTTTTTTTTTTGAGACAGGGTCTCACTCTGTTGTCCAGGCTGGAGTGCAGTGGTGCAATCATGGCTCATTGAAGTCTCAACCTCCCAGGTCCAAGCAATCCTCCCACATCAGCCTCCCAAGTAGCTGGGACTACAGGCACACACTACCACACCTGGCTACTTTAATTTTTTGTAGAGATAGGGTCTCCCTATTTTGCCCAGGCTGGTCTCAACATGCTGAGCTCAAGTGATCCTCCTGTCTTGGTCTCCCAAAGTGTTGGGATTACAGGCGTGAGCCACTGCACCTGGTCTATTATGTCTTAAAGCAAACCAAATATACACAGTATTGTTTCTACACCACACCATCAAAAATTACAGTTGTACAAACACTTTTTTTTTAATGCTGAATTTGACTTCGCTTTTTGGGACAGGAGATATGGAAGTGAAACGAAAGTTACCCCATTTTTGCCCTGTTTGGTAATGAATAGCACTGGGTTGCTGGTGTAAGACCTTGGTCTTAACATTCAGCATCACCCAGCAGGAGATATACTCCAGTTCCAGCCTCTGTTCCCAATGTGCAAATCAGAACTATGGGGCCACCTCCCTATCTTCATGTTACCAAAATAACAAGTGGGCTGAGGAAAACTGAAAGGAAAGGCATTTTGAAGGTTTCCAATGAGAGAAACATCTAGCACTTGTATCAAGGATGTTGAAGGTATATGTAATATATACTTCTTTTTCCTGCAAAAAACCAAAAGGTTATGGAGTCATTTCAGCCTAAAGTAAACTAGCTAATTTTAAGATTCTGCAAACCATTGCGAATGATGCTCACATAGTTTTCTTTCCTCTTCTAGAGAGAATCCCAGGGAACTGACATTGGTATAGACTAAGAGATTTCTGCTTTAGGTAAACGTTCAAACAGTGCTGCTGATTGCAAAACTGAGGATGGCGACCACAGGTTGGAGATCAGACAGGTAGTTATCTCCAGCCTTTAAGCGACAGGGATGTAAATAATTATGAACAGAATAAAAGCAGAGATTTCTTAATTCTGCCCTCCTTTGTTTGCTACTTCTGTAGTCCTGTGACAGTCGTAGGACCCTAGACTTCTGAAATACCATAGTGAGTGATGATGTCCTGTGAGAAAATGCTCAGAGTTTAGCTTTATGGTCAGAGTCTCTGGAATGCAGCCTCGCTATTCATCTCTTGACCCTTAAAATCTCCTGAGATTTTGTTGTTGTTGTTGTTTGAGGTAGGATCTCACTCTGTAGCCCAGGGTGGAGTGCGGTGGCCAGATCCTGGTTCACTGCAGCCTCCACCTCCCAGGGTCAAGCGATGCTCCCACCTCAGCCTCCCAGGTGGCTGTGACTACAGGCGCGTGCTACCATGCCTGGCTAGTTTTTGTGTTTTTAGTAGAGATAGAGTTTTGCCATATTGGCCAGGCTGGTCTTGAACTCCTGGCCTCAAGTGATCCCTCCATGTCGGCCTCGCAAAGTGCTCAGATTACAGGCATGAGCCACCATGCCAGCCCCTCCCGAGATTATTTCAAAGATGCTAAGGTGAATTTCAAGGTGTGGTTTTCCAAAACTATTATTCTTTCGATGGCCAAACATTTATTCAGTTCATATGTAGGGGGAAGAAAAAAATGCCTCCATTACTTGTACCTCCATCTTCTGAATGGCAGCCCCCCCACCTTCCCCCTCTCTCTCTCTCTGTCTCTCTCTCTCCTCCCACCACACACACACACACACACACACACACACACACAACGCACACATGAAAAAACCACAAGATTTAATGCAGAGATTCAATATTAAATTTTAGCCCAGCCATACGTACAATGACAAGTATATTGAACTCACAGATTCATTAACCTCTTGAAATTAAAGAAGGGAAAGTTAATCATTGCACAGAAAAGAAATATTTTATTGCTCAAATTAGGCTTAAAACTTTGCACCTCTGTGTTTCCTTTTGGATATGTTCTAAGACTAGAAATCAAAGTCACAAGGAAAAGAAATGCCCCTTGGGGCACAATTCATCCATTTGGAGAATATGCTGATCTTTAAGGGACAATTATTTCCATAGAAAAGGCAAAGGGAAGAGAACACTTTAGATGAAAAAAAAAAAAGAGGACTCAAAAAGGAAAACGGTGGGTGTGAATGGCAGAAGAAAAGAGGGAGACAAAATAACACTCAAAAGGCCGGGTGCGGTGGCTCACGCCTGTAATCCCAGCACTTTGGGAGGCTGAGGCGGGTGGATCATGAGGTCAGGAGATCAAGACCATCCTGGCTAACATGGTGAAACCCCGTCTCTATTAAAAATACAAAAAAAAAAAAAAAAAAAAAAAATTAGCCAGGCGTGGTGGTGGGCACCTGTAGTCCCAGCTACTCCAGAGGCTGAGGCAGGAGAATGGCGTGAACCCGGGAGGCAGAGCTGCAGTGAGCAGAAATTGCGCCACCGTACTCCAGCCTAGGTGACAGAGCGAGACTCTGTCTCCAAAAAAAAAAAAAAACCACTCAAGATACTTGTGGATCAAGAGGTACTATGTGGCTCAGATGTCTCAGCAGTGAGGACAAAGCACAGCACCCCTTCCTTCTAAATCACATGCCACAGCTGCCCCCTACCCCTTCCTGAGCAGCTTTTCTGTTCTGCCTTTAGCTGGCCATGCCCTTTACACCTAAGGAACACCCACGTTTCTGGGGATGTGGATTCCCTGCTTCCCAGAAAGGCAAGAAAGGTACCTGGGAAGGAACCCACCTGCAATGAGCATAAATACCTAGCAATTTATACTGTGCATTCAATCTAGGATAGGCTGCCTCTTTACTGAAATCTATTAATTACTCATTCATTAAATCAAAAACCCATTCCTTGATTGGTTACTATGGGCCAGATAGGTAATGGTCACAGAAATAAAAGAAAAAGTGCCTGCCTTAAAGGAAATGATGGTGTCATAGAGAAACGTAGACAAACCGATTATTAGTATACAGAGATGTGGAGGAAGTTTACTCAACAAATGGCCTCCAGTTGTGATATCATCACAATTAAGCCTTTTGACATTCATCCTTATTACCTTACTCCAGTGTAGACTGCCACATATTCAAATATACAAACAGACCCCAATGTATGCTCATGCAGCAGGTGACAAGGGCCAGGTGCTTCTGTCTACCTGTACTTGTTTCAGCACTCACTCCGTCATCACACCATTAAACCGAATAGCCATTTGTAGGGCTTAAACACTTAAAAGCCAGTATTAAGCAGAACCTCAGCTCTGCATCTGGGGACAAAATACCCCACAAAAGGGATGGGAATCCCGAGAGTGCAGCCAGCATAAATCACGCCAACCTCACTGGACAGATGGTTATAACAAAATGCACTTCCTCCTCCATGAAGAGCAAGGGCTTCGTAGACTGCACCCAAGCCACAAGCTGCACACCAGACCAGAGATGGGCTTGTAGGCAGAGGCAAAGGTGGTTTCAAGGCTTCTGTGGCTTTGAAGAAAACATCTCTGAGTGTGAGAAAGTATTCACATGGTCTCTGCGGGCATCCTTTCCCTGTGGTCGGGCACTCTTGAGTCTGTGGCTGTTGATTTCACCACACACTCAACTTGTCCCGCCATAGTCCTCCCTAACGTAACCCTCAAGACAAAAGACCACTAAGATCACCCTACAAACCTAATCAGAATGTGGCAAGTCTGGGGCAGTGATCTTTCACTCTATGATCTTTGACAGTAGGTCCTAGGGGCAAAAGTCTCAGACTCTTAAAATCTTATCTGACTCCTTCCGTTAACAGAGAAAAGTAAATATTTAGCCACCAGCACAGAGGTTGAGAGAAAAACAGCTGTAATCAACACTCCACTTCTCACCCCTCCCAGATCAGAGGTGAAGCCTGACATCCCTGACCCCTAAGCGAGCTTCCTCAGTGTAGCGAAGCCCAGAGCCCAGCCAGCAATAATTCCACATATAAACAACTCTTGCTAGGCATGAAGCACACACCAGACAGTAATCAGCTTATCGAACAGAACAGGCCTCTTTTCCGAACGCAGAGGAGGATTAGCAGGCTTGAATTACAGCCGTGAAGTGTAATCAAGCCCTGGTGGACCCTGGCAAAGGCTACTGTATACTCCTGCTGGGCCATGGGTTATTGGCACGATGTGGTGTACCTACAGGGGATGAACAGAAAATGCTCGAAATGGTAATTACACTGGGAGACAGCAGTTGAGAAACGGGGAAGAGCAAGTGTGGAGGGGAGACAAATTAGATTCCAGCTGATGCCCACATCCTCTGCTCCTTCCAGTCTTTGCAAAATCTTGAAGTTACTGGATTTGAACAGATTTTTTTCTGGCTTATTACAAATAGAACATTGCTTACATCACAATAAACGGCGAACTCCTCCCTCACTTGGTCACAGAAGCAATTACAGTATTGTCTGTAGTACAGAGACCATGGCCTCTAACCACAGTGATGGCCACACTTGGTGATGTGTGACTCAGTGAGGCCCAGAGGGGCCCAACTGACATGGACATCACCAAGGAATTTGAACCAAGACTCAGAAATAGGTAGACAATTTTAAGAATTGTATCCTCACCTTGAAGATGCTAAAACCAACCAGATGGGGATTTCCTTTTATACCTCCCAGATGGAGACTTCTCATTTCACTTGAGAGTCCAGCATTTAATGATATGCCTACAAAAAAGTCTCTACTTGGTAAATTCCATGAAAAAAGGCACCACGACTTCTGAATTTTTTGAAGCTTCCCAAAGAACCCTGTGCCTTGCTGAAAAAGAAAAAATGTCTGATGTTAAGTTTATTTTTTTCTTGTTCTGTCGTTTATATCTGAAGAACTTTCCTTAACATCCTATTCACAGCACCCCACTATGTAAAACAATTCAACAACTCACGAGCTTTTCCTTAAAGTTATCTTAGCCCCCTCTGAAGTTCCTCATCTATCTTGCCATCTATCCTTTTCTCTTATTCATATTTCTTAAAGGTCAAAGAATTCAAAGTGGTATCACATTAAAAAATTGCCTTCACTAACATGGGGAGTAGCAGAAAAATAGCTTTCTGACTTTCTTAAGTTCTGGGCCTTTTGAGGAAGATCCACTGCCCTAACACTGCAAACACGCTTCCTTCTCTTCAGTCACATCTCTCCCCAGCTAACTCTTTCTAATACCAGCTTTCCAATGCCTTCCCAACACCCAATCCTTTCCAGTACACTTGGAGAGAGCAGAGACTCCAGGTGACATCATGAATCCCCTCTTGAGATGATCCACGGGTGAAGACAGAGCCACGGCCCACGACGTGTGTAGTACGGTTAATGACTCTGAAATGTGCCATGGACCGCTCGTCCTACCAGTCCCAACCTATTCCTCACTAGCTTATCCCTTAAGACACATGTCCCCAAAACCACTCTCCACATTTAATCACAGCATAGAAGCCCGAGACCAGTGATCTTTCACGCCATAGTCTTTGACGAGGAACTCTTAAGGCCAAAACTGCCAGACTCTTAAACAACTGATAAGTGCATAAAACTAATTTTCAAAACAATTTAATTGACTACAGCCTGATTGCTGGTACACAGGAAGATATACAGTGTGTCAGCAGTGTCTGAAATAGGAATATTGAGCTGAGTGGGTCACTCAATTCAGCCTATCAGGTTACGATCTGAGAGTGGAAGGCAAGACACAGCATATCGTGTGTGTGTGTGTGTGTGTGTGTGTGTGTGTGTGTGTGTGTGTTACCTATATGCAAGAGCTGGAAAATAGAAAAGAGCTCTATTTGATGAGTGACATGGAGCTGAAGATCCTTTGAGAGACCTTTAAATTCATTCCAAAGTGCAACCAAAATAATTACAGTATTCAGAATTGTGCCACCAGTACAGAGGGCTGAGAACAACTGCTCTTAGTGGAACAAAGCCACAAAATGCAAGAAGGAACCAAAATCTACCAAGAAGTACCTTGGAGATGAGTTAAGCTGATCTGACCTTATGATAGTTTTGATAGCCAAGGAACAGGTCAGGGCTGGAGCCCAGAACTGGATATAGTCATATCTGAGAAATCAGACACTCAGAGTAGGAGTCACCTCTCTGTGTCTGAGTCAGCAGGCACCTCCCGCCTCTGACAGGCCAAACCACTTATCATGAGCCAGGCATGCACTCAGGGTAGCCTAAATGCTAAGTACTGCCAGCAATGCTCAGACTCTCAGTCAATCCTGGAGGTCTTCTCTGGGGCCACCCAAGTATCCTTTCAGACCTCATTCTGATATCTCTGCCTGAAAAAGCATGCAGGGAAGCAATAGTTCCCAGTCACTGTTCCTTTTAAGGTGTAAGGGGGGCAGGACAGGGGAGTGGACTGTTCTAGACCCTTTCAGGGGCTATACTCCAAGCCACAAGTCTGGTTTCTATTACAATTTTCCAAGTTGATATGTGATCCTGGTGACAATAGTCACTCTCTGCACTGGAGTGAATTAGCACCACCTGTAAAATGGGCCACTTGCCTTTCTTTTTCCAGACCAGTTGTGAGTTTTATAAACATATTCGTGGCAACGCCCTCTCAAATTGATTTTCCTATCTGATATCTGATATGGCCCTATCAAACAAGCACACTTTTAGAGTAGCTTGTCAGAGTGGGTAAATGGTGTTGCATCTTTGGCTAGGATTTAAAATGTCTGAAGGGGGTTAAACCACATGTTCTTTTAAAGATAGAGAAAATTTCGCTGCTGTATCCCAAGATCTAATGGCAAAGAATTTTGGTGTAGTAAATCTGTTATATGTTATGCACTGTGATGGAAAGTATTTCATAATTACAAAGTGTTGTTGCTACAGGAATCTTTCTTTTGAATTTCCTATCTGTAGCTAAAATGCATTTTGCAGCAGATCTTTGGATAAAAGCTATCAGGTGCTTTCCTGAGAAAGGATGATCAGACAAAGAACAGCTGGAATTCTTGGGGCAGGATTTCTTTTTCCCCCTATTCTTGGGGTAGGGCCCACCCTTGAATTCAACTCTATCTTCCCTTACAAAGATCTCAGTTTCTACATTCCATTCTCCTTCCCTCATGTTTGCCCAGCCCCCTTTCCGGCCTGGAGGCCCAATCTCGATCTCAGACAGACAGGTCTGGCGGGGGCAGATGGGTAATTTTTCCTTTCAGCTTTAATGGCTGCTATTAACAATAAGTTGCCCTGCCCTACTAATGGCTCAACTTTCAGCTTTTTTCTGATTGCCTATGAGTAACACTGTGTCACATGAGCTGTGTTTAACAGAGGTGTAATAAATGCCAAAGAAAAAATATTACCCAAAATAAAAAAGAGTTTGTCCCAGTGTGACCAGGATCTCATGACTCGCAACAATGTTCATTTCAGCTTCCAGCGCAATTTCTATTTGCATTCTTTTTTTTATTTTTTTAAGGGTCTCTGGGGGCTTTAAAAAAGCTGTTTAAGAGAAAAAGCAGAAAGACTGTCGTGATTGTCAAGTGCAAGGAGTTCTGCTTTCCAGACAAACAAATGCGGTGTGCAGACAACGGACAGAGCGGCAAGGGAACCCTCTCAGCAAAGGGGACAGAGGCACACAGGCAAAAAGGTAATTACTACACGTCTGCCTCTCATGAAAGGCAGCCTGCCCTTGCTGGTGTGGCTTGGAACTTCATTTCTGGCTACCAGGATACAGAGGTGTAGGAAGAGAAGGCTGAACACCATCCCCCTCTCCCAACACACACCCTTGAGGCAAGAAAGATATCAAGTTCTCATTTTGTTGCAAGAAAACTACATTCTCCTTTTGATAATAAGCAAAAAAATACTTCTATATTTTTCAAATAGTAGCTGGTCGGAACTGTTCCAAACCCAGAGAAAAAAGCAATAAACACTGAAATCCCCTGGCGGTCCCTTAGTTGAAGATGTGGGCAGGAAGTATTCTATATCTTCAAGGGTTTTAGGGAGAAGCAAGAAAACGGTAGAGGAAGGGTGGAGGAGGCCTCCCAGGAGGCCTGGGAGTGAAGTGTACCTGTCCTATGAAAGCTGGAACCTTTAGGCAACAGAATCAGGAGATGCTGACTTTACATTTAAATTACCTTGCTGAAAAGGATTGGCCCAACACAGGACAAGCAGCAGTCTTTTGAATGAATGCGTATTTTACTGACCTATGCCTCTCTTTTAGAGGTCACGGCTGTCTTCACCCTCTTCTTTGCATGTATCTCAAGCCTATGTAATTAACACCAATATTTTTACTGCACATCTAAGAAAGGAGACCAAGGGCATCAAAAGACATGGCAGTGCTGGGACGTGGCTTCAGAAATGCACTTTGCTCAAGGAAATTCTGAAATGCACTTTGCTCAAGGAAATTCTCTGAGCCACCAGTATAAACAGTTAGGAGATGGTGATGCACTTCAAAAATTATAGCAGAAAATAGAGATGAGCCAGTAAGATAACTGCATAGCTGCACCCTATAGGAGAAGATCCTTAAGGGGAAAATGATGGACCCCTATAGATACAGAACAGCTTGAGGCATCATTCTGCAAGACATCCCAGCAATGAAAACTGAATAAGAGAATGGCACTAGCCTGCATGGTCAAGAAGGGAAGGAAGTGTGCACCCAACTGCGAGGCTGATGTATTCGGAGCACAGAAGGTGACACTGATTATAAGGATTTCCCAATAAAGAGCTGGCTACAGTGAAAAGAGCCCTAGTTTTCAAATGAGAGCGATGTCCTTGGTCTGCCACTCTTGATCTTTGTAATCTTGGGCAAGTCACTCTACCTTATCTATAAAGAGCAAAGATGGGACTGGGAAGGCTAAGACATGGACCTGGAAAATAAGCATGCTCTAAAAAGGCAGAGATAGTCAGATAGCCTTTGAATAGCAATTTAGACTTCTTTATTGTGATAGTGCTTTATACTTTCCCAACAGCTTTCATTTTATCTCACCTACATTGTCTATGCTGACCCACACATCAAGCTTCAGAAGTAGATCCTGGATGCCTACCTTTTAGGAAAATAAGTTCAAAGTTACAGCTTACTCAAGTGCAGTTCTTCAATGTCCATGCTCTTTGCACTACACTGGGCTTACACCAGGAATTCAGATAAGCATGGGCTGTCTGCTTACATGCAGGTATGTACTGGTCTCAAGTCAGTTACCATCTGAAAGCTAAAAAAGGGAGTCAAAAGGTAGGTAACTGGGATAGGTGCAGGCAAGCAGAGACAAAGTGTGGGAATCAACATGAGCACAGACTTTTTTACAGACCAAAATGGAGTAAGGGCATGAGGGCAAGTGACTGGAACCAAGTTCCTTTTAGTACTATAGAGTTTCATCACTTATATATAAGTTATTCATAAATGATTTGGTGCCACAGGAATAAAAGTTGGCTCAAGGTCCACATTTGCCATGCTCCCTAGATTTCCAACTCAATCTTCCTGGTTATGATAGTGTCATTCCCATTTGTACAGCACACACAAGACCTCATCTGGTCCTTACAACAGCCTTAGGAGAGGACTGGTTCTACTGGGCCCATTTAATAAATGTCAAAATGGGACTTCATCATGTGAAGGGCAGAAGAGAGTCCCAGGGGCCTTAATTAGGGGCAAGGTGCTTTCCCCACTTCATTTATAGCATCTTCTGGACCTAAGTCTTCCCTTGTGTCACACTTTCCCTGCAGGATCACAAGGATGAAGCCACTTCTGACACCAAAGGAAATGTGTCTTCTGCTCACCTTTGTAGGGGACAGGAAAGAAAATGAACCCAGAGTACAGATCCATAATTTGGGGCCAGAGTCTCATTTGACCCCTGTGAGGTTCTTCATGATCCACTCCAAAGCTTTAAGCCAGCAAATTTGATGTATTTATAAGGGAGTCAAACCACACCACATGTATAAGTTCAGACAAAGAATCTGATGTTCGAATCAATTTGAATGGCTGGCCTGCCTTCCTTCTTTCCTTCCTTTTTTTTTTTTTTTTTTTTTTTTTTTTTGAGACAGAGTCTCACCCTGTTGCCCAGGCTAGAGTGCAGTGGTGCAATCTCAGCTCACTGCAACCTCTGCCTCCTGGGTTCAGCCAATTCTCGTGCCTAAGCCTCTAGAGTAGCTGGGATTACAGGCATGCACCAACACACCCAGTTAATTTATGTATTTTTAGTAGAGACAGATTTCACCATATCACTCAGGCTGGGCTTGAACTCCTGGCCTCAAGTGATCTGCCTGCCTCGGCCTCCCAAAGTGCTGGAATTACAGGCATGATGAATGGATTTCTTAATGAGAGTCTTCTTATCTCACACAAATAGGTTGACAATATTCCAGGTCCAAGGCAGGGAGATAAGGCAGAGTGGATTGGGCACAGTGGGTAGAAAGAGATGATATGCTTCTCTGTCAGTTGTTTTCTTCTTCCGCTATACTCAGTACAGGGCAACTGTTCTTGCTGGCTGGAACCATTCTATTGGGAACCATTGGGTTTCACACAATGGAAAGTCGTTGCAATCTATAAATCCAAGTCACACTTTCGAAACATTTAAGGGAGTAAAAGCAAAGTTATAAAGCAGTGCTCAGCCTCCATGAAGACCCAGAGAATGTTAATAGGAGGGTCTCCCCTCTTGATGATAGGGCTCCTGCAAGGTTGAGGGGCTGGATTGCTTTGCAGGCCCTGTACCCCTCTGTGTCCTGGGCTTCTTGTGTTGGAATTCAGAACAGGATAGGTAGTCTGGTGTGTGGGAAGAATACAAGCTTGGACTTAGAATTCAAGCCTTAAGTCCCCAGCTAGCACTCACTGTTTGGGAGGCCTTGGATGACATCTCAGAGCTTGTTTCCTCAACTGTAAAATAAAGTCGGCTGTACTTGCTGTCTGCAGTTTTGCTGAGCCCCTAGCACATGGCTGGTGTGAAATCAATGTTAGGTTTTTTTACTCCCTTTTCATGTCCCTTTAGATAACACGATTTGAAAGAGTACTGTATTTTGGCTTAGCCTCTCTTTGAATGAGAAAAGTTGTTTTCGTTAAGTAGGCACATCTACTGATGCGGGGGGGGGGGGGTATATATGGAAAGACCAAAAAATATCCTCCCTTTTCAGAAGATGTAGAGTTAAACCACATTCTGGTTCAACAACATGAGTCCTTCATTTGAAATCTTGTTCTATTTAAATACCCTATGGTTTTTAGTTGCAATTTCATGTTTTGCTTAATTGTCCAGAGTGGCAGATGTGATTTTTGTGTAAGTTTCTATCCCATCTGTTTTTCTGTGCCAGAAATATATGTGGAAGGTGCTGCGACTTCTACATAAGAATGGGCCTTATCTACACTTATAATAATAAACTTATAAACTTGAAAATGAACCAAATCTGAGCTGGCAGTGAGTACAGAAAGCACTCCCCCCCCTTTTTTTTTTTTTGATGTTTGTGCTACCTCCCACTTTTACATTCTTCCCTTTGCTCCAAATCAGAATTCTTTGGGGATGACTTATCAAGAGATATTTTTCCTTGTGCAACTGAGAGTTAACACGTTCCTGGTACTTAGGAGTAGATGGACACAGAAAGCCACATCCAATCCATATCCTGTCCACTGCTCCTCTCCAGCCCCTGCACATGTATATGCCTCCAGCACACTCCCTGATAAAATTTCCAGGATAAAAAGGTATTCCTTGTATTCTAAACCAAAGCACTGGCTTTGTGAGCATGAGACCTGTGTGGAACCCCAGGGCCTCTCATGCAGAAGGGCCCCGTGTTTGGTTTCATGCTCTGATGACGCCATCTTGAAATACTTAATTTTTGAAGGAAGAGTTGACACTTTCCTTTTGTACTGGGAACCGCAAATTATATAGTCTGCCCTGCCTCAGAATATATTGTTTGTATTAAAAACTATTTTGTAAAGAATGAACAGACATAATTAAAACAGAATAAGCAGGTCACAGTCAAGGCACAATCTCTTTTGCAATAGGTCCAAATGGACCTTGGAATCTAGCCTTATGACACTTCCTGAAAATGTGTTATAGGTTGCCAAAAAAAAAAAAAAAGAAAAAAAACAGGATAAAAGCTCACACCTGTAACCCCGGCACTTTGGGAGGCTGAGGCGGGCAGATCATAAGGCCAGGAGTTCGAAACTAGCCTCACCAACATGGTGAAACCCCGTCTCTACTAAAAATACAAAAGATTAGCCAGATGTGGTGGCACGTGCCTGTAATCCTAGCTACTCAAGGAGGCTGAGGCAGGAGAATCACTTGAACCCAGGAGGCGAAGGTTGCAGTGATCACACCATTGCATTCCAGGCTAGGTGACAGAGCCAGACTCCATCTCAAAAAAAAAAAAAAAAAAAGAATAAAAGAAAAGGAAAGAGAAAAGAACATTTCTGGAATACAACCCACTTGTAAACTGGAAGTTGTTGATAAGGAATATAAAACTCTAGAAAAAGCCTTTACTTTTTATCCAAAGTTGGTATCAGAGGGCGTGGGATAAGGCCAAGTCCCTGCTTCTCACTAGCTGTGTGACCATGAGCAAGTGTTCTGCTGCTTCTCTCTTAGCTCGAGAGTCTTATTTATTTCCTCAAGAGCCCTTCCTAGGGCACGGTACATGTATGGGATGGTACTTGATTGGTGTTCCTCATAGGTAAAGCAGGGATGATGATGATTAATAACTATAGTTATGGAAGTGAGAGAAAATAGAGATAAGAAAATATAGTGCCTGGAAACTGTAAAGTGCCAGGCAGATGTTACTCTTCTTAAATCTGCAATGATGACACTTTATGTTTCTACAGTCACTGCTCAGTCCAGCTGTTCCTCTCAAGTTTCTTTCCAGCCTTCCATGCAGCCACGTTTAAACTGTCCTTGTAGGTTTGTTCAACCTAGCATATAGTAATCTCCCCCTTCTCTGTTTCTGGATTTTGTGCTTGAATGATGTCATCCAGTTACTTAGTTTCTGTTGTCACCCAAGTCACAAATTTATTAAATATCGTCATGGCCATCAGCTGCTACATGTACTGCTTTTCTGACTGCCAAATGAGAGTTACCTATCCAAGGGCAGGGACCATATTTTACCCTTCTTTTGACCCCCAACGGCATTTAGAACTTTGCTAGGGGCATGGGACATGTTCATAAATATTTTTTTAATTTATTCAAACAAGGTTAGCAGAGTCAGTGAAGATAGTGCACAAAGCCACCAGCTATGATTTCACATAACAGTATTTTAAGGGGCATTTCACACCCTGACAGAATGAGAGTATCTGACTCACAGTGACACAAGTTTCCATGATTCTCTGGAAACTGGATGGTTTTAAAATGAGACAGACCTAAATTAAATTCCAACTCCTCTGCCTCTTATTAGCTGTCTGACTCTGGGAGAGTCAGTTCACTTCTCAAAGCCTCAGTTGTTTCTTCATCCATAAACTGGGGAGAACCACATTTATCTCACAGGATTGCCATCAGGTTTAAATGAGTTAACATGTGTAAAGCAATTAGACTAGAGCTGGGCACACAGAAGGCACCCAATAAGTGCTAGCTGCCTTCTCTCCTATGTTTACTAGGTGAAAGTCATTTTGAACAGCTGTTTGCTTTTTCCTCCCTTAAATCTGGCACCAGAAGGGAGCCATTATCAGGAGCCAATCATCTTCATTGATGAAGCCAAGTTCCCTCTTCCTGTTCCAAGTTTCCAAAACAAATGAGAACAGAAATTACTCTGTGTTCTTCAATCAGTAAAATACATTGATGCCCACTCCATTGCACATGTATGTGTGCACAATCTCACACATACATACATGTTATTGCACATATACCAAAGTAATTTGTTTTTAAAGATAACACTGACTCTTGCTGGGCAGAGACAAAAATCATGGAAGTAGGTAGGGCTACATGTACATCTTTATACTGCTTGCTCCTTTTTGTCAAGATATCACTTCTATATGTTTCTAAAACTGAGGTTTAAATCACTATCTGTATACTGTTGACAACCATATATGTGGCCGCTGATAGAAGCAATCAAGCTGGAAAGGTGAGGGTGGAGGAAGGGTATTTTAACCTATAACTATATGGAAACCTGTCCTCCAGTGCTAGAAAATTCCTTCCCAAAGAAGACCAATTCATGGGAGAACTATAATAAAGACAGCTTGGCTTATAAAAACCAAACGAAAGTTTTAAATTAGAAGAATAATATATTTGGAAGTCGTTGCAAATGTTCCAACAGAAACTACTGAAACAGTAGTTGCAATAATGGTAAAGATATATGCACACTTCTACATTTCATATAGGGTTTGCAAAGGTTTCTTAGATAAGAAATCTACGCATTTCAAGTTATGTATATAGATTTGTGGACCAAAGTTGCCACAAATAATAGTCTTTTTCCATGTAGGTGGGCTAAAACTATTTAGACAAATTTCAATAAAATTATAAAGGCAAGAAAAGAAGAAGAAAAAATGCAGCTGAAAATGTAACAAAATAAGACAACTAAATTATGAGACTGAACATCTGTGGTCTAAATAAAATATGTGGTGGTGCAGGCAGCACCATAAAGTTTCTCTTGACATTCTGAAGAGACCAGCAGAGCTCACTTATGAGTAATGTGGTCATCCCCACATTACTGCAACAAAAATATTAGAGCAAGCTACACTGTCAAATATTCTATATGGATTTGAGACCTAAGGAAAATCATATTAAGAGGCTAAAGTGATATACAATGTGAAATATTACACAGATACACAAATACACACAAAATCCTTCCTGTCGTGAACATACAGGTGCTCTATTTTCATCTTATTCTTCAAAAAATACAAATAAATCAAAGATAGCTATCTGCCATCAGTACCTCTGAGGTATGATGTGTGTGTGTACTGTAACTCCCAAAGCCCTTGGGGCAACTGATATAGAAGACAAAGAACTGAGGGAAAACACCCCACTTGCTGAGCTCACTGACAAGAGTTACAGAGCATAAAGTATATGCCCACGTACTTGAAAATTTGGATTCTTTTTTCCTCCAGAAATAATGTTGACAGTAAGAAGCCCTATCTACTGAGGTCATATATGGCATTTAGGTTCCCTGACCACTGGCCACCAAATAACCAAGGAATTGATCCTAGAAATCTCCACAATCCTATAAACCATTCTATTAAAGTTTAAGTAGGAAGTAACACCAAGAGGCCATGTGAATTTAGCAGCTTGGAGCACACAGATGAATCTTTATGAATTTACATCAGAGTTTGTGGTCACTCTTGTCTCCACAGATTGCTCACCATGGCATGATTAGAGTCAGTGCCTTTTCAGTGTTGCTGTTGCTCTGGAAGTCCATCACCTCCTCTTCGGCTGTGCCTTGCTGCAAATGTGTACAATTATACCCAATACAGCTAATGGTTATTAATACGATCAAGATTTGCCTTTGCCCTCAGCCAGATTCTCTAGTATAACATGACACCTATGTTCCCTATCAGATCTAGACAATTAAAATGACTCCTCGGTCTATCTTTCTTGGTTAGGGAAAATCTGGAGGCTACAGCTACACCCAAGCGCAGTGACATTTCAGAAACTTGCCCTGTTTCTGAGAGCTGGAACATTTTTACCCAGCTACATGTCCACGGCTCCCTTGTAACTAAGTGTAGTCATAATACTAAGTCCTAACTGATGGGATACAAGTGGTAGTACAAGTATTATGGTAGAAAGTTTTTTTTAAAGGGAGTAAGTCTACCATTATTCTCTGCCCCTTCCTCCATTCTGATGCCTGGAATGCAGGTGGAATGGCTGGAGCTCTAGCAGTCAACTTAGATCATGAGGATGACACAGGATCACCTTTTAGGGAAGACTGAGTCAAAAATCAGGAAGGAGCCTAAGTTTTTTGTGGTCTGTAGAGCCACTCTGCCAGCCCTGAACTGCTTGTATCTTGCTTCCTATTTTTTGAAAGGGGGTGGATGTGGTTTCAGTTACTCACATTTGAACCTAATCCTAACACATTCACATTGGACTTGAATTGTGATTTTGACTCTTTAACCTCTCTGGGTTTGTTTTCACATTTGTAAACTAAGAAAAATAAAAGCGATCCCTTTAGAATTATCATGATATCAAAATTGGGATAATATATATGAAAAGTACTCCATATACTGGAAATTATTATACCAATATTAGTACGGCTGCTATTATTTTTCAGTTTATTACAAATTTCCAAAGAAAAGTAGGTCAATGATTGACAAATGAAAACTAGTTGAAAATAGGAACTCCAATTTCATTATTCTGGCAAGATTTGATATTAGCAGAAAATGAGTTCAAGATAATTAATTGTAAGAAAGTGACCACAGGTTATTAAACATTTCTAATTGTTGTGTTCCTAGAAAATTTGCTACAAAGATGTTCTTTTAACTACTTGAAAAATATGGAATAATAACATTTCTAACTCCATTTAGGTTCCAAATTGCTCATCGAATATCATTTGGATACCAGAAGCTGAGCCACAAATCAAGATAGACAGAGACACATGGAGGAATGAACCTATTGCACATTGCAGACCCAGATCACCCATTACAAGGTTGGTTCCAGAAGGTGGGTTATCATAAGCTGATATGAAAATGAAGCACACTTTATATTTTTTAAAGTATGGTCATATTTCTGAAAGACTTGGCTCTGTGTTTTAGGTTAATTTTCACTGTTATCTCTAAGGGTAGGTTGGATCACATTTAACATAGTAGGAAAAACAAGTGAGATGCTGAGCTGAGGATTGCTGCAAATTGCATCAGAAAAGAACAGAGTTCCCTAAACTGTGCTGCTTCTGCCAACCTGTATTGACCGAGGGCGTCACAGCTCTTACTGTAACATTCCAACACTTTCTCTTTTAAGCTGGCAATTTCTCTGTAGGCCACTTTATTCTTCATCTTAATGACTTAAACTTATAGAACCATAGGAGGCTAGGAGATACTATCAATTTATATTCTATTTAACTTTACAAAGGCAGATCATCAAAACAAGGGTGAAAGAGTGTTGAGCCCACAGGTGTCACACTGCAAAGCTGGTTTCCAACAGTAGGTGAGGAACAAAGTGAAATTAAAAATACATATATAGATCTTCTTGGAGCGTCCATGTAATCTAATACAATATCAATTAATCTTAGAGAATATAGTTGGTTTATCCCTCCTTCTTTGACATTACTGGTAGACATGTGACTTAGTCACCCTTCTAAGAGTATCTATAGTACTGTATTTGCCCAACACTTAGTGCTTATAAATTTGAGGCTGAAGGAAAAAAATCCCAGTAAAGGTATAGCCTGAACTAAACAGCAAGCTTTACAATTTGATAAAATGACCGTAAGAATAATGTCCCAATGAAAGACGACGTTTAATGTTTATTTTTTAGAATGTCGAAAAAATACCAAACCCAAAGCCTTTTGGCATGTGTGTGCACACACCCTCCTCCACACAAACACATTAAAAATACTACTAGTGTCTAATAAATATGTGCATATAAGATTATACTCATAAATTTGCATAATTTGCTCTACACGTGTGTTCTATTTTTATATATTGATTTAGTGAGCTGAGCAGATACGTCTTACTGTCAGGAAGAAACCTTTTCCCTGACCACCAATGTGTCCCTAAGTAGTGTGATGTGAGGGGACAGTACTTTTAAGGGCATAGAGGAGGGAAGTGGTTTTACTCAGGATTCTTGAATAAATAATGCAGTCACTGCTAAGAATTGATGAGAAATAGAAAGTAAAAAGAAAAAGATGGGTGGGGGTTGGGGAGACAGAGGTTGCTTATACTTTCAGAATACAGCCTTATTCCAAGTGAGAGGAAAGAAGATATTCAAAAATAATAACAATGATTATACATTTGGCTTCAAATGTGAGTGCAAACCAAGTACTCTAAGGAGCAATCTGATTGGGAAATGTCCGAGGTGAAAAAGAGGCAGTTTGAGAAATTCTTACCCATCAAGCTTTATTGTGTTATTCCAACTAAGCAGAGACAAAAAGACAAATCTCAGCTCCCTACTTTCATTTATAATTGAACCAGGTCCAGAAGGATGAAGCAAGTACCATCTGTAACGCATGCTGCATTAGCAGCCGGGAGAATGAAATATTCAAATTACTCTAGGCCACCTCACATAATGACAGGGCTACAAAAACTGACTTGCAACCACAGACGAGAGAAGAAGAAAAGAAAGTTGTAAAATTGTGTTTTTTATTGTTGTGGTTTTGGGGGGCAGGAGTTAACCAAACAAAGTGTTATTCTTAAAGAGAGTGAATATATAACAAAATATGTTTTAAAAAATCCGAAGGAAGGAAGGAGGAAAAGAAGGAGAAAGGGAGGAAGGGAGAGAAGGGAGGGAAGGGGGAGGGGAAGGAAGGAGGAAAGGAGGGATGGAAGAAGGGAGGGAGGGAGGAAGGGAGGGAAATGCTACCCCAAACTTCCTCAACTTGGAAACCTTCCCACTTTAGATACAGGATCCTGTTGTTCTCATATATTGCTTCATATAAATAAGGGGCACTATTTTGGGGAGGGTGGAGTTGGAGCTGCTCATTCTGATCCGGTTAATCAGGGCTGCTGAATGTGTGACATGGTAAGTGGCTCCAGCCCCGAGCAGTAGTCAAGACGGAGTGACAGGCTCCATTTAAGATGTCACTGCACATAATAAAGTGTAAAACTATACTTAAAATAAACGAGATAGAAACAATAAACTTGACTCAGTATTTGAACTTTTACAGACACACGGAGACTGGAGGAGGAAGCACATGTGGCTGCGTGCTTGGGGACTTTGAAGAGGCCACTACCTCTACAGAGCTTTACGGCTGTGGTTTTTAAGGGGATCTAGTTTGGCTCCACGTGGAGATCAAGCAGTCATCTCTTACTGTGTGAACTGGGCATCTGATTAGCTCATGGCCAAAACCCCCTAAGGAGTCAGGAGCACAAGCCATAACCAAGGGCTGGGCCTGGAGGCACAGGTCTTCCCTGAGAGTGCCCCAAAAGGTAATTTTGTACTCCTTCGTCTCCTGGCTCCAGAAGTGTCTCCCAGCTCCAGCTCTCCGTGTCCCGAGTGTCCACCTGTGCCAGGGTTGCCTCGCTGCAGCCTGGCTTTACCACTACAGAAGGTTTAACACAATATTGTCAAGGTGGTTGGCCCCAAATTGGAATGATACTTTCTTTCCCCCTCTAGGTCCTGCAATTACTGTTACATGTAGGGGTGGATTCAATGTCAAAGCAAATGCTTTTCCTTATGTTTCTTTCTTTAAAAAAAGAAAAAAAAATCATAAATGGGAGCCAGCACATGAAGCTCCTGAACCAGCCACCCAGGATTCTGTGTCACCCGGGTGCAATGAGTCTGGGCTTCCTTGTGCATTAGATTTAGGGGCCTCCATTCAGAAGGTGACCCACCCCCTGGGAATCTATGTTAATGGCATACATAAGGGCAGAGCTTAGAATGAGCCATTCTTCCCCCTGCAATCACAGTATGTTACTAGAATATGGGGGTTCAGCCAAATAATGATTCTAATTCGCTGCCTGTATATTGGTTTCTACACCCACCTTCCACTCTCACCTGCAAAACGATTGTTAAGGTACTTGAGAACCAACACTATCCTTTAAAGTCTTTTTTTTTTTTAGATAGTAGGATAAAATGTATTAAGTAGAAATACATACATTACGGCTGTACAGTGAATTTTCATATAATGCATGCAGCCCAGTCTCCAGAAGTGGGATCAAGAGAGTATTATGAGCAGCACCCAGAAGCCCCAGCCAAACCCTTTACAGTTACTATCTCCAAGGGTAGCCAGTCTCCTGACTCCTTTAGGCAGAGGGTTTGTTTTGCCTGCCTTTGCTTGCCTTAATTTTCCATTACATTTCTTTATCACTCTCATTGGATCCTGGAACTTCCATACATTTAGTAATTCAGCGAGTATTTAGTGAGTACCTATTACGTGCCAGGCATGATGCTAGGTGAGCACAACAGGCACTAAGCTCATGCTATGGAACTGACTAAATTGAAAGGAAAAGGGATTTTAGTTTCCAGCTTGTTGGCTGTTGGTATGAAAGGAGCATGAGAGAGAGAGAGAGAAAAAAAAAAGTGATCTAACTCTCATACTTTGAAGGGGCCAAGTATACTTTTAGATGGTAATTTGCAGTCTTGTCTTGCCCTTGGCTGGTCACTGGGAAGGATAGGAAAGGTTGTGATGGAGACAGGTTAAGAAGGCAGTGAGGGCAGGCAGCCTTCCACCTGAGCATGGCCCCGGAAGTCACCTTCCACCCATCCTCTACCAGGGATCATGAGGCAGGGATGCTCGTATCATCTCTGTATCCTCCACTCTGCAGAGCCAAGATCAATCCCTGGCATCAGGGCACATCTAAAACCTGCCTCTTCAGAGTCAGCCTGCAGCTCACAATGTCACTTCCCACCAAGCCAGGCTGCAGTCACTTGAGTGGGAGTTTTATTAGCTGTAACCCATGACACCATGCACTGATATATTTAAGCAATCATGAACAGAAAAAGGTGGTTGTCTGAAACAACAACTGAAGTGGTAGAATAATCAACAGTATTTTGTGAACACAACATTCCACTCACAGATCTGTGGTTCTGTAAGGGATGAAAATAACACAGGTTTCTGGGGATAGAAGTCGTAGGATCAAGGAGGGAAAATTACTGTGAAATATGAAGTGCTGTAGAAATATGAGGCGGCTGTGGGTAAGGATAAAACTGGTCAAGTAGATGGTTCTGGGTAGGTTTGCTGCCCAACTAAAAATCAGATCCAACACATAGTTCCATCTGCAGGAAAAGTCTAATCACCTCCAACGCCATGAAGTACAATTTTAAATTATAAAACTGAAAGTGTTTTAGTGAAAACACTATCGCATGGGAGTACGTACTTGGTCTTATCAGATCCAAAGGTTCACTTTGACCAGCCCACCAAAGAGGAGAACATAGCTTTGGTTGCAGTCTGAATTGGCCTGGTGGTTGATAAACCTTGGAAAGTTTTACTGGGTCAACCCAACCTAATGTGATTGCCTTAATGGAAACATGCTGGGTGACGAAATAGTAACAGCATGATTTACAGATTAAAAAAAAAAAAAATAGCTAAAATGAGCTTGAAAAAAATATATTTTAGAAATCCTTTCTTATTCCTTGTCAATACCCAATTGACTGCAGATGGAAAACACTGACTTCATTGGCTAGATATGTTAAAGGGATAATAGAATTTATATGATTAACAGGGTGGACAAGATAACTTAACCTTAAACCTCTTTCAGTATTTAGAAAGCTAAAATATTACTTTGGGGTTGCTACTTAACATTCTTTTAAGCAACCCCTTGATTTTCCCTATTTGGTCAAACTTCAGATAGTAACTGAAAACATGAATCTTCAGTGAGTTGAATAGGTACGACTTCAACATTAGGACCAAATATTATTAATTTCCAATGGCATTTGCTTAGAAATTTCCAGGTGTTATGTTAAAAATTACAATATTTCATGATTTTTCTCATCAATACTCTGAAATTGAACTTTACAAGTCATGATCAGCTTTTCAAAAATATCACTGTTCCCCATCAGGCTACATCCTTGAACCCTAAAATATTTTTTATATGTCTCCCTTATAAAAATCTAGTTTCCATGGGGGGCAATGATACCTTCTCTCTTGTTCATTGCTATGTCCTCTGTTCTCCTCTTGCTAAAAAAAAAAAAAAAAAAAAAAAACGGGGGGGGTCCCTATAAATATTTGTTGCATCTTTCTCCTGACAAAAAAAATCCAGAATAGTTTCAGAAATATGACTAAATACCACTTCTACTTCCTCAACTCCCAACTCCCTTCCCTACAACTCCCAATGCATCACAGAGCTAAGAATGCTGAGTTATTCAATGAGTTGCTTCAGTAAATACATTTTTTCTCCTTACCTAGACTTTGCCTGTAACAACTGTTTGAATTATATATTTAAAGTTTAGAATTTTTGCTATGTTGTTATATTACTACATTAAGCATTCTCCATTCAAACGTTATGATAAAGCCTAAATATGTATAGTTACATATAGGTATATGGACACCCAGAGTCTACTAAAAACATTACCTTCTATTTGTTTTACAAACACTAAACTTAGTGAGTTAAGAAACGTACCAGATATTCTCAAATCAGTTTTCCTCAAGTAAGTAGATTTTATGGTTTTAGTATTTTCATGATACTAGGCTTCTATTCTGAATTACCCAAATTTATGTGTTGCCTTTTTTTTCTATGACTCTGTATGCAATGTTAGGATACCTTAAGACCTCATAACCAAGTGTACGTTTTGTAAACTGCAACAAAGAAAATTATAAATATGATTATAAGCATATGTGTGCAGCATTTCTGTGTACAAACATGTAAATTATCTCTGAAAAAAACTACTTTTCCAATTTTTAACGTTTTGCAATCCCCAAATTAAAGGATGCTTTTTTAAAATTAAGGTTTCCAACTAAGGCCACTATTTTCCACAAGATTTTAAAGGGAGAAAAAAGCAGACAGCCCTTTTGTGACAAGGACTTGGGTTACATAGGGCAGTGTGAGGGAGGGATGGAGGACTGGTCTTTGTGCTCAGCCATCCCTATGCGGTGCTATTCATATAATATGACAATGATGGCTTACATCAAAAACTACAGTGCAAATAATCCCCTTCTCCATGCCATCCCAAAGCAAAAGCCAGCCCCTAAAATAAGGGGCAATGTGCCAGCACAGATATTACTTGTATGCCAGCTAGCTCTGTGCAGAGGGGAAAGCAAGGAAAGGGTGTTGTTTTTTTTTTTTTTCTCCTGAATTGGGTTTTACAATGAATGTTAACTTGCATCAGGAGGCTACCTTGGGCCCCCAGAGCCTTCTTAAAACCCTGGCACCCTGCCAGGGGAGCTCCAACTTTGCAGCCCAGAGAAAGCCATGTTGGCAGCTTGTCAGGAGCCAGGGAGTTACATGGCGCCCTGGGGGTAATAATATTTTCCAGAACGCTCAAGCTAATAGTCCCATGATGGGCGACTGAAAGGACTGCAGGTATGCTCTTCCTTGTCCTCAGCCTTGGAACTCTCATCCATCTCTGCAAAGTGCCACATCACACTCTGCTGACCTTCATGGCAGAGTTGGGGACATTGTCTTTTGTTTCACTTTACCTCACTGCTGAGAGCCAAGTCAGACTTCTACTTATTATCGTGCTTTGAATTCATTTCTTTAAAAAAAAAAAAAAAATGCTGTATATGAACCTAGAGGCATTCTGGCACCGAGCACATTTTTCTATCTTCTTTTAAAATGACAACAGAATTATGTATACATATGTACATTTTTAAAAATAACCACAAGTAAAAAGCCAGGCACGGTGGCTCACGCCTGTAATCTCAACACTTTGGGAGGCCGAGGTGGGTGGATCACCTTAGGTCAGGAGTTCAAGAACAGCCTGACCAACATGGAGACTTCGTCTCTACTGCAAATACAAAATTAGCTGGGCATGGTGGTGCATGGCTCTAATCCCAGCTACTTGGGAGGCTGAGGCAGGAGAATCGCTTGCAACTGGGAGGTGGAGGTTGAGATTGTGCCCTTGCACTCCAACCTGGGCAACAAGAGCAAAAATACCCACAAGTGTAGCAGGATGTCTAGTTCATGACCTAGATTCTTCCTAGATCAATGAACTGGAACCTTCTATTGCTTTTCTAGGGTAGCTGGAGAAACTGACAGTTGACTCACTTTTGTTCTTCCATCAAAGGTCCAAGGAGAGAGTTGTGTGCAGACTCTCAAAATTCATTCTTAGCTCCTTATATTTTAATCTTTAATTTATTTCATCAAGATGTCTTTTAATTCTTAGCACCATATTCAATATTATACAGAAATTTGTAGGGCTCTTTATTTACATTTTATTGATTACAAAGATAAAGATAAAACAAGTTCATTCTTTTAAGCTTTTTGATTAAAAAAAAAAAAAACCACAGTGTCATTGCGACTTCTAGGTGAGTTAAACTTCAGAGGAGCTGGAGTACCACCTATAACATACTTAGCACAAAAGATCATGAAGCATATCATGCCCATAAACTGATCTGTATTATCCTAATCTCTCTCTCTCACACACACACACACGCACGCACGCACACACACACACACATACACACACCCCTTTGTTTTAGAACAATAAACTGAATTTAGCTACCCTGTTGAAAAGTAGGGTAACCACTTCTCCTTGTACAATCACTTTTTCAGTCCCTGCAATGCAACAGCATTGAAACCCACATACAGGTTGATGCCAGTTTTACGTGTTGAAACAAACCAGTCACTCTTTCTCCCGCTAAGCAGTTAAATTAGAGAGTATTCAATTAATAACAGCTGAATATTCTGTCACATTTAGGAAGATGTATGGTAAGACAAGCGAGTTGTGATGTATCTGACAGAAATGATAAAGGTTCTCCCGACACAGTCTGGCAGATACTTGGCTCCTACTGCGGCTCTTTCTCATGTTCTAAAACGTCAGCAGCACAGACCCAAGATCCAGCACTGGCTTCAAGAAAAGAAGCACTCTAAAGTGAACAGGGAAGCCTTTGCCAAGTTCTCAAAAGGAGCCCGGCCTCTGCTTTTTCCCGTGAGCACATGGATCTCAGTTCCCTTCCACACACCAGTCGGGCACATAGGCAGCAGGGCAGTGAGCACACGCTATCACTCAGAGATCAGGACAGGCTCTAAGTCCCCCACCTGCTCAGTCCACCTTTGCCGAGATACATACACATCTTCCCAAGCCCAGCTTTCTAGTGGCTAAGGGAACACGCTTTTCCTAGATACATACTAAATGACAACCAAGAGTACTGACCCCTTCTCCACCACACTAAATAGAACTCTCTCCTCTCAGGAGCCTTTCAAGGCTACTCCTGCCACCTTCAGAGGTGCGGCAACTGCTCAACTGCATCATTACCGTTTCCAACACTGAGAGCCTTCATCCACACTCCTTTGGGAAAACGCTGGGGCCCAAATTGAAAAGGAAATAAAAGAGACCACAATAAAATTGCTAACATATGGGGAGTAACAGAGCAATCCATGACACAATTCTATTATGCTCGTCCCCCAAGCCCAGCTAGCCACAGTGGCCCTGGGGAGGAGAAGCCACTTTCATTTCCACAAATCAAAGGTCAAAACCACGCAAGGGCTTTGTTACCCACAAATGGGTCTGGCCGACCTGCACGAAGTCAACGGTGGTCTTGCAAAATCCATTTTTAATTCCAAGGGACTCCTTTTCTAAAACTGAAATAGCATCTCACAAACTTGGGGACTAATGTACCAACAGCAGTATAAAATGAGGGGATACAATGAAATCCTGATACAAGATAATGTGAAACAACAACCACCAAAATCCAAACAAAAGACAAGATAACAAGGAGAATTAAATAACCCTGATTTTACGCAGATAAATTAATGATGCATTCGTCTACAGCCTGGTCAAAAATAAAGACTTAAGAGTTGCTGACTTAACTCATGATAATTATTTTTTAAATTGAGTTACACCAACTAAAACATCTCAGAACTACATGCTGTGCCCTTTTTTAAAATTATAAAATAATTCAAAGAAACAAAAAATAAAGACAATCTTGTGCACTTTATTTAACTTTCCATTAAGAACTTTTGAGAGCCAGAAAAGAAATGAGTGTAGAGGCTCTTTTCTCTTGCAGCACAGACAAAAGATTCAGATCGTTTTTACTATTCTACCACAGCCCTGTTGCTGGAAAATTTGCAAAACACAGGCTTACTCATGTTTGCTAGTAAGAAATCAAATTCATCTCCATAACCCTTCCAAGTTATATTCTTTTGAAACTTTCATTCTAAAACACACACATGCACAGACATACCATTTCCCCACCAAAGGCAGTTTATAAAATTAAAACTGGTCTCAGGGATTCAATATACATTCTCCATGAGCAAAAAATACACATGTAAATGTGGAATGGTACACAAGGACTTCATCTTCCTTACCCCAGTGACAGGCCAAAGCATGCAGATTCCATGTGGATCACTGCAGCTGATTCACTGCATTCCTATCCACATCAAAATTGCCCCTTCAATTCCTCCATGTTCCATAAAATTACTATTACTGCCGTCTTTCCCATCTACTTTATTGGCAAATGCCTTGGATTAATAAAGCCCTCGTGGTGTTTATGAGCAGAAGATCACTTTATTCCCCTAATACACCAAAAGACACCGTGGGGCAACAGGACCTACCACTTAATTAGATTATGTAACTGTCAGGAGTTGGTGAGGTTTTAAATTTATATTTCAATTAATATTTAATAGATCTTAATTAACAATTCCCCCCTCTCTTCCTTCCACATTCTGCATTCTCCCCTATGTCTTCCTTCTCAGATCTTGGTCCAGAATGGCAATCTGGCTCACAGTATTTGGTAGGGTGGCACCTATGCACGCAGACTACTTTACTCAGAACTGCATTTGCCATGGCACCAGCAGAAGGAAATTATGAGTAGAAATGAATTCCTTTCTTAAGAGCTGAGTGTCTATCTACCTGAATATCTAAGCACTGAGGACACACACACACACACACACACACACACACACACACCTTAAAGGAGTCTAAATGGACACATTAACTGTCTGACATCTCTACTTGTTTGTTTCTTGGTAGCCACATTAAAATCTCCCATGATATTTGAAAGGAAATAGTGTTGGTGACTTTGCCAAACCTATGAATCACACACAGGCATAGACAGCCAGTTTTTAAAGCAGTGTTTCTCAAACCTTTTGGGCTTGAGACCCCTTTACACTCTTAAAAACTATTGAGGACTCCAAATAGCTTCTGTTTATATAGGTCATATCTATCAATATCCAGAAATTTGAGACTAAGGAATTTTTAAATGTTAATTCATTTAAAAGCAATAAACCGGCCAGGCGAGGTGACTCACACCTATAATCCCAGCACTTTGGGACGCCAAGGCAGGTGGATCACGAGGCCAGGAGTTCCAGACCAGCCTGGTCAAAGTGGTGAAACCCCGTCTCTACTAAAAACACAAAAATTAGGTGGGCGTGGTGGCAGGTGCCTGTAACCCCAGCTACTTGGGAGGCCGAGATAGGAGAATCACTTGAACCCCTGGAGGTGGAGGATGCAGTGAGCCAAGAGTGCACCATTGCACTCTAGGCTGGGCGACAGAGCAAGACTCTGTTAAAAAAAAAAAAAAAAAGGGCAATAAACCCATTACATTTGAACATAAATAACCCATCTCTACAAAAAATGTCTTTGAAACAAATATATTAGTGAGAAGAGTGAGTTTTACATTTTTACAAATCTTTTTAAGGTCTGACTTAAAAGAAGATGGCCAGATTCTCCTGTTTCTGCTTTCAGTCTGTGACAATATTACATGAAGCCTGTGGAAAACTCCATTGTACACATTCATAAAAGACTGAGAGTAAATAAAGCAAATACCATCTGTTTTTTTTTTTTTTTTTTTTTTTTTTTTTTTTTTTTTTTTTTTTTTGGAGATAGAGTCTCACTCTGTCACCCAGTTTGGAGTGCAGTGGTGCGATCTCAGCTCACTGCCACCTCCACCTCCTGGGCTCAAGCAATTCTCCCACCTCAGAATTAGCTGGGATTACAGGCATGCGCCACCATGCCTGGCTAATTTTGTACTTTTAGTAGAGACGGGGTTTTACCATCTTGACCAGGTTGATCTCGAACTCCTGACCTCAAGTGATCTGCCTGTCTCAGCCTCCCAAAGTGCTGGGATTACAGGTGTGAGTCACCGTACCTGGCCTGCAAATACCATCTTAAAATCATTATTAATATACTTTTGACCTCATAGTCTCCCTGAAAATGTTGGGGATCCCTAGACCCTATTTAAAAATTGTTACCTTAGGGGGTTTCAAAATGTTTAGAGACATAAAACAATAGGCCTGAAGTAGCTAAATTTCTCTTTTGCTTCCCAGCCGCTACCACTATCATTTTGGCTAATTAACTGATATATAAGCCACTGCTTACAAGTCACAGTGAAGACAAATCTGAATGCAGGCTTTCTGTTCCAGATCTTATGTACTAGTCTTATAGTACTTTCTAGCCTAGTATATAACATAAGAAATGGTTTTTAAAAAGAAGCCACTGAAACAAAGAAGAAAAAGAACAATGAACATTTTCCCCAAGCCTCCTGAAAGCTACTTCTGACTGTCTCTGCCCCCACTGGTGCTAACCAAGGGCAGCTGGACCATCCAAAGGGTTTCAGAATGTTTCAGAAAAATTTCATTCCCACTCAATAGGAATAGCTTGCCCAGACACCAACTATGGGTCTATTTTTTCTATTGTGGGCTTAAAAACATTTTTTAAGCTCTTGTTTGATAATTTATTTTAGTTGCTAAGAAACTAGTTTCTTATTGTAGTCAGTGAGAGTAAAGATAAAGCAACTGTCAAAATAGTGTGTTATTTTGACAGTAGGCATATCAGAATCATAAATGATATAGCTTATCTGTACATTTTTTACCCTCACTAATGGGGTCTAAATACTATATTCTCAGATATTTCATACATACACAAAGACATACAAACATGCATTTTAATAAGAAAGGTCATCACACAGTTAGCAATGAGCATTCAGGGAATGCACAAGTGCATGTACACACACACACACACACACACACACACACACCCCAACTAGCCCCGAGTTTGAAAGCTCTTTTTTTTCTCTTCCAATTTTTGGAGCTAGGATCTCACTCTGTCACCCGGGCTAATGTGCGGTATAATCATAGCTCACTACGGCCTTGAACTCCTGGCTCAAGTGATTCCTTCTGCCTCAGCCTCCCAAGTAGCTGGGACTATAGGCATGTGCCACCTTGCCCAGCTAATTTACTTTATTTTATTTTTGTAGAGATGCAGTCTTACTAATGTTGCCCAGCTGGTCTCAAACTCCTGGGCTCAAGCGATGAATGTCTGTATTCATTCAAACCCTCATTCCCACATCCTCTTGATCTGTCAGATGCTGGTAATCACCATCAGACAGGGTGGATCATCTGTACAGGCCTGCTTGGTCCATGGTTCTCCTAAGCTATGCACAGTGCTTTGGTCAATGACAAATTCATTCTCTTCCTTTTGCTCTCCCTCCCATCCATCCATCCACTCAGCCATCCAATCATCCCCCTGGCTACTCTACTTTTAAAAAGTTTTTTGGTGGCCAAAGAGTCCAAGCCTTGTAGGTAACAGTGGGTTAATCATGTGAATAATTAAATCTACGAAAAATCTCCAGCAACTCCAAATCAAATACTTGAATATGGATTTTTATTTCACTGTTATATTGCTGATGAGTGACATTTGGCAGAATTCGAAGGAGGAGAAAAACAAAAATGTATCATATTTTTTCTGTGTCTACCCAGGACTGGCTATATTAAAATGCTATTCATCATTACTTTCACCTATTTGTAGGGTAATAACACTTAAAACTCTATCTGAGAAATATTAAGCAGTTGTTAAAAATAATTTTAAAAAGTAACAAAGTAACAGAAAATTTCTGTATTATTTTAAGTTATAAGGTGAATAAGCAAGGTCTGTATTGTTTATGTTCCAATTTTAGCTAGCTAATATATTATACATGCAAACAGATTAAAAACTGAAAGTGGGTATTACTAAAAATGCAATGAGTTGTATATTTGAAGGGCAGGGCTATCAGCATTTTTTTTCCCTTTGTTTTCCAAACTTTCTGTAATGTTTTAGTATTGTCCTGATCATGAAGATAAGGAAAAATATCTCAAAGGTTGATTTTTTTCCTATTCTTGGTGACTTAGAAAGTTTCCCAACTGGGAGTGAGGTCTACCTATCAATGTCAAGGTGGAAAAAATATGCCAAGAGTGGTCAGCTTGCTCTTTTTGGCTTCCTCCTACATTTCTGATCCCATCTTGGAGTGGAGAAAGATTCTTCCACCCCTCCATCACACACCACTGCTCCTGCCCCCACGCTCATCCCATCCTAGTCCCATGTGGTTAGGGTGATATGTTCCAATCTTCATTTGAGGTCTGATGCAATGTGTTGACCTTGCTCCTCATCTTATCTTGAGTAATGGATGAATGTCATGGCCATATGCTTCCCATGACCACAATTCTCATTCTCATTAGGGATCCAGGAAAGCTTCCTCTGAATTCAGCCAAACTGCAATGTGTAAACATTTCTGCTGTGAGATTTGAAACTTGTGATAGAAATTCTAAGCCAGAAGCTTCTGCAAAATATGTGAATCACAGGGAAAGAATCTGCTCTTTTCTGATTGACCCTTTTAATGACGTATTATTTAACCTTAGATGATAGAGATCACAGAGCCTGCCGTGACCTCTTCTAATGACTGTTAAGCTGACCTTAGGCAACAAAGCCAGCAGGAATCAGAATTGATTAGGAGGATTTGCTACCTCTTTCCAAAGAGGCCGGATATGGAGTTCTTATTTCCACTTAATTATCTCTTGGCCTCTGATCCACATGACTGCTTCTAGAAGCCAGCAGGAAACGTGAGGCGAGGAAAGTCAGTCGAACCTCAGTGAACTGGCTCTCCACGTACCCTGGAGACACACACACCTTTTGTATCGTACAATTACAATTTATGGTGTGACGTGATCTTTCTTTATCATGTACTTTTTAATAAAGGATTCGACATACACCCTTAGTTTTAACACTTTGCATCTCAAATCCTGCTAGTCTGCTTGTATAATTAGCTGTGGCTTGACAAACAAAAACTTAAAAGCAAAAACATGAATCGTGCCCATACTGTTTATCACAATGGCTAAACTTGATCATTTTGGAGTAAGAATGGTGGGTACACCTCTTTTCATGAACTGCTTGGCATGCATCATTTACTTATGATGCATACTCATGATCTGTGTATAGTTAGGAGGTGGATTTAAAAATGTTGCTGTTCTAATTTGTAAACCTTTATCTTCTAGCTCTCAACCTCCAATCTAAACAAAATTCTAATGCTATCTAGCCCCAGGATGCCCTAGGGCTAGACACAATTCCTCTGTGAATGAATAGATAGCCACTACCTTGGTATCATAGTATCTCAGGTTGAGTCCTAGATTACTTAAGCATCATCAAAGTCCAGCAAATTTTTCTATGAGAGGATTATTAATTATTTTACAATTGCTGTAACCCTGAGCCTATGAAGAGACAGCAAGCAAAATCCTGCTTTACTCACTTTTCATGTGGAAACTGGCAAATACTTTCATTTCCAGTGTGCCCGTGGTCATTCAAGATGCAGAGAGATACAGTTACTTCCTTAAGGTCAAAGTCAATGGCTGTTCTAACCTAAAGTCTATCTAGCAGAACACAAAATATACAAAAACACACTGTTATGTTACATCCATAACAGGCCAAGAATGTAAGCATGACCAAAGTTATCTTTTGTGAACAGCTTCAGTCTACCTTTTTGCACTTTGAAATATGTATATAAAATACATACATGCATATGTGTGTGTGTGTATATATACATGATTCATACATATACAGATGCTAAATTTACATAAGTAGGAGAGTTACAAGCATAGTATTCTCTACAGCCTAAGACAATTTTTTAAAAAAGATCATTCTCAAATTTACTGATATTTCAAATTTGGAAAAAGGAACTAGCAGTATTTAGTGATAAGAACACAAATGGTAGAGTCAGAAGATTAGAATTAGAGCTGGTACTCAGCAAATTTTGAGTTAGGTACTCTCTGGAAACTCACTTAATCTGTTTAAGCTTCAGTTCCTCACCTGCACAATGGGAACAACAATATCTCCTCAAAGATTTCTGCAGAGAATAAATGAAAAAATGCAGTGATTTTTCAAAAGAGTTTTCTGAAACATGAACTCCCTTTTTTTTTTTGAGACGGAGTCTCACTCTGTTGTCCAGGCTGGAGTAGAGTGGCACGATCTCAGCTCACTGCAAGCTCCTGCCTCAGCCTCCCAGGTAGCTGGGACTACAGGCACCCACCACTACACCCGGCTAATTTTTTTTATTTTTTATTTTTTATTTTTAGTAGAGATGGGGTTTCACCATGTTAGCCAGGATGGTCTCGATCTCCTGACCTTGTGATCTGCCCGCCTCGACCTCCCAAAGTGCTGGCGTCAACTCCTTTCTTAAGATTACTAAGAAGCCCAATATGCAAAAGAGGCCCAAATGGCCCTACGTCAGAAGAAGAGCAGGATCTTGTAATAGCTCTTCTGCCAGTACCCCATCAGCCCTACCCCATGCACTCTCTGGAACCATGAGAATCCACTGGAATTCTCTGTAAAACATAGGAGATAATTCACATAAAAGCAATATAAAACTGCTGTTACCAAAATGAGGGCTGAAAAAATTGAGATAAGAATAGTTTAGGAAAGGGCCAGGTGCGGTGGCTCACGGTTGTAATCCCAGCACTTTGGGAGGCCGAGGCAGGCAGATCACGAGGTCAAGAGTTTGAGAACAGCCTGGCCAATGTGGTGAAACCCCATCTCTACTAAGGAATACAAAAATTAGTCGGCCGTGGTGGCGCGTGCCTGTAATCCCAGCTACTCAAGAGGCTGAGGCAAGAGAATCACTTGAACCTGGGAGGTGGAGGTTACAGTGAGCTGAGATTGTGCCACTATACTCCAGCCTGGGCAACGGAGCAAGACTCCATCTTGAAGGAAAAAAAAAGAATAGGAAAAAAAGACAACTATTTACCATAGCTTTCTCAAATTACATTTACAATTTTACTACTTGCTAGCACTTTTACCTATGAATTTCATGCTAAGCAACTGAGACTTGCGAGTGAGGTACTTCCTATAACTATACCCTATACCGTCTGCATTGAACCTCTTGCATGACCAAGATGCCAAACACAGGAAACATACTTCTACATACTTTGAAACTTAAAAGCTGACTTTTCTAGCTTTTGTTTGACTGAAGGAAAATTAACACTTTATTTTGAAGTACTTAGAATAGCCATTTAAAAATATACATGTACTAATGTTCTATTATAAAATAATCATATGCTTCTCTGGGTGATGCCATGGGCCAAGTGCGAGCTACAGATCAGTGACTGTTTGATCATGATATTTACGATGTATGGAGGTGGGTGGCCAATAGAAACAATCCTCTATAGGCACATGACTCAATGATTTAATTCTGGCTGCATTGGGAAGTAAGAGTATTTGGAGGAGAATGGTACTCAGCAATGTCATATCAGTTACGTTCAGTCATGTATGCATATATGAAGGCACACAGCAGAATTAAGAGACTTTTCTGAAGGCTCTTGGGAAAGTCCTATCTCAGATGGGCTCTCAACTCTGTTAATGTCCTTATTAGACACTTCAGAGCAGGAGTAAATTCTCTCTGGCAGAAAATGCTTAGAAGCTTTAGCCCAGCCTGTAGCTGGTTGACTAGGTTTATTACTAATTAATATTGAACTGATATTGTTACTATTACTACTACTTCTTTGGGTGTTTTAAATTTAGATGATGCAGCTCAATCAGAAGACCTCAAATCACTTTGCAGAGTTCCTGCTTTGACAAGTAGGGATGTTTAAAAGGTTCATCATTTGTGGTTCTCTGAGCACGTTCCAACATAGTATTATAGCACTTTGGTGAAAAAATAATATTAGCCCAATTTTATAAGGGTAGAAATATAGGTATAGATAAAACTGTTATTATCTATAACAGTTATATAGATGAAATATCACTTGTATAGGGCTCCATCCTTTATAAAGGACTTTTAATACACAGTCTGTGATGATAAAGAAAAGTCCCAGGGCAGTGTTGAGTAAAGACAGAATTCAGTAATTCTAATTTCCAGGCCATTGATCAATCTGTGGCCCATGCTTTCCATCTATTTTTCACTATATAGTCTAAACTTCCTGCTTTGCTATTTTTCCTTGGAGAGGCAATGTGGCATAGGGGAAAAAATATGGATTTTAGTATCGGCTTTGCCACTCATTAGATATGTGGCCTTCAGCAACATTCTGCTGCTCTCTGACTCAGTTTCCCCATCTTTGAAAATGGGAATAGAAACAGTAATTTGCAAGTCTGTTGTAGAGAATAAAAATATTATTTTGTAAGTTTGGTGTATTACATGACTTAGAGTCTGGCAGGTGACAGGCAATCAACCAAGATGCAATCCCTCCTTTCTCTTCCCACCCACCACCACCCCTACCACTGTCTTCTTAGATAAGATTAGAGCCCAAATAGCTCAACTAAGGTTTGGGACGTATGTACAACTTTTGCCTATGCTGCTGGATAAAATGTCCTCAGATTACTTACCTACCTGCTATCTCCTGATCAACAGGTCTCTAAGAGCAGGGGCCACGTTTGCAGTCTTTTTTGAATTGACCCTTATGTCCCTGAGTAGACAGTGCCTATGGGAAAGTGGGGAGAAACTATTTACTGGGCAATGACTCTGTGTCAGGCACTCTTCTAGCTACTGAGGATGCAGAGGGGATCCCGCCAGATCAGGATGTTCTCCCATAAGTGAGACCCTACCCCTGTCTTAAAGGATTCTGAGAGGATCTAATGAGGCATTTGAATTTTAATTGCACTGGGTACCTATGGAGGCTACAAAAATGTCGGTATAACCATGAGTATTATTGTTGTTTCCGTTAAGATGGGATTCTGTTCAATAATTATTTGCTCATTAGACATATCTAAGATGTTGTGATTGGAAAATCTTTGGTAGTAAGTATGAGAAATTTTTGATATCTCAATTCAAACACAGTAAGGCAGTAAAGAACTATGGAACAGAGGAGAGAAATTCCTCCAAAGTTACAAGATTAGGCTAGAAATAAACCTAGGAAACATAATCCCCTGTTGAGTCAGACACATGATTTTGAATTTCTGACTTTCACTTCCCATCACCAAGTATGTGGGGAGAGTTTGCCTGTGTCTTCTTATATTCCTGAAATTATGCCATCACTCTCTGATGTGACCCTAGCTCCTGGTGTATCTCCTGGTGCTGTGGGACAAATGTAGAGGTGATATAACCAAGACTAATCAATCGTGTCCATAAGTTCCCATCAGACTTCTAGTTACCTAGCCAATATTCATTCTACCTTTCCTCCTTGGAAACAGAACTCCAATTTATTCAAGTAATATGCCCAGGTAAATTATTACATTTCTTAGCCTCCCTTGCAGCTAGGAGTAGCCATAGGGCTAAGTTCTGGATAACTGTACATATGTGGAAGTTTTACATTGGAGTTTTAAGAAGGCTTCTTAAAAGAACTAATTCAGTTGAGAAGTATTCACATTCTAGTCTTCTCCTTCCTTCCTTTTTGCCTGGAACACTGATGTGATGGGTAGAAAATCCCCTTTATAAGGCCTTTGGTTCCCTAATGACCCACCTCTGGAATTCTATTCCATGACTTTGTTTAGGCCACCATTTCTTTTTTATTTTAATGTGCTTGGCTGAGAGACTTAACTTTAACTGATACAGTGTTAGTAAGCTGTCTGACAAAATTTTGGAGTCCCTTAGAATCAATTTTGGAAACACATATAAAAGATGATGCACTTTCTCTTAAATAGCACTTAACAAATTCTAAGGGGTGCAGCATAGTGCCATGCAGAAGTGAGCGCTGGAAACACATCACTTCCAACAGTAGCAGTAGAATGTAAATTTCAAGTAATAAGATCAAACCAGTGGATCCAAGGGTTAGGAGTGTTATATCCTTGAGTCCTCAGGATGCCTTATTTTAAAAGATAGAAAGAAAAAAATTAACACACACACACAATTCAACATGTCAGAGTCAACCAAAATTCTAAGATTGCAATGAGAAAAGGAGATGAACAAAACAGGCCAATAGAATCATTACCAATTCTGTTTTCATGGCAATACATATTACTATTATCATGGCCACCTTATCGTGTAGCCATCGATTGGGTGTTTGTACGGAAGGAATACAATAGCTAAAATACCACTACAGGCACCCCCTTTAGGCTAGATGAGTTTCTCTGGCTTTGCCCCATCACTGTTTCTGGCCCTATAGGAATCTTCTTCACTGGCTTACGTTGCTGTTTGTCGGGAACTGACCCGATTTCAGGAGAGTGGATCGTATTATTGGAGTCAAAGCTGTATGCAAAGCCATGACATCTCTGCTCTATTATGAAGTTATTCATTACTATTTCACATTCATCTCTGTCAACCGCTCTACAGTCACTTTCACAAGCCATGCCTCTAGCATTTTCAAGCAGCAAGCTGGCCAGGACTATTAACCCCATTCTGTAGAAATTTAAATAAAAGCCCAAATTTGGTTAAATTGATCTTCATGTGGTCTTTTTTGGGTCAAGCAGCTGCTCTCCAATTTCATTTTTTAAGTCAGACGGAGGTTAGGACAAGGTTATCTAAAAATGGACTGTTTTTATATAGCAATTTCCTTAAGTAGATACCTGAGTTCTAACGTAGATATTGGCCTCAATGTGTCTTTTATTTATGTACTTACTTTTTGGTTTAAAATGGATCTACTACTGTACTGAAAACCAAGTTTTGTGATCCTTTTTGTTTGTTTGTTGGTTTGTTTTTGAGACAGAGTATTACTCTGTGGTCCAGGCTGGAGTGCATTGGCATGATTTTGGCTCACTGCAACCTCTGCCTCCCGGGTTCAAGCAATTCTCCTGCCTCAGCCTCCCAAGTAGCTGGAATTACAGATGTGCACCGCCATGCCTGGCTAATTTTTGTGTTTTTAGTAGAGATGGGGTTTTGCCATGTTGGCCAGGCTGGTCTTGAACTCCTGGTCTCAAGGGATCCAATGGTCTCAGGCCTCACAAAGTGCTAGGATTACAGGCGTGAGCCACCACTCCCGGCTTTGTGATCCTTGATATTGAATACATGATGGGTCTTCCAATCCGTAAGTAATACAGATACCCTGTCATTAAAAGCCTTTGAAGGCTTTTCTTTCCCTACCTGAGACAGAATAAAATACTTACAGGTTTCCCTAATCTGCAGTTTCTCAAGAACTAACGGCACTATGAATAAGAAAGGTTACCTTTCTTTTCAAGAATCCCTGCAAGACTGCCTTTCAATAATGGGTATTTTTTGTTTGGTTCTCCCATGAAAACCACAACTCTCAGCTTTTCTTTTTGCCCATAAATTTATATTTTTCCAGATAGAATAGAGTTAAGCCTAGAAATGTTTTAAAAAATTCTACCTTAAAAGAATTAAACCATTGGCTGTTAGCTTCAGGTTTACAAGTCCCTCTTGGAATTGATGGTGACATTTTTTTCCTCTGGAAACGTAGGTGATTTTCACCCTAGTACTTCATCGGGCTTCAGTGGTCTATAAATCAAGCAACACACACACACACACACACACACACACACACACACACTCACTCCAACCTCCTAGGATGCCAGTCTCACACAGTGGTCTTCATCTAGAGATCATAAGTACGATGATGGCCAGGGGACTTATTAAAGCACTGTTACCATTTATTAGAGCAGTGTACTGAAAAAGAAACAAAAGGTTAGCTACCTTCCCACCAGCCAGCCAACAGGAATATACAGACTACTCCTGTAGGTACTTCCTTGTACAGATATTATATTTAAATGGCAAGGCCAAAAGACCATAAGACCTAGTACACCATTGTTCTTGCACTCTTGGATCTGAAATACATTTGACTTAAAAGACCTTTCTGGCTGCTTTGAGGAGGCTGCTTAACAGAAATTGCAATTTGTATTCTTGAAAATCTGTCTAATATTCTTTGAAATAATAAAGGCATACATGTGAATCATATGAAAAAGGAATTTCACCAAAAAGTCCTTCTGGCCCTATGAGTCCAGAGATCTCTTCCTCATGTCCCACAAATGCTGCCTTCACTTCATGAGTCTCAAATAGCCACAAGGACTACCGGGCCAACTTCTTTGCTTATGTTTTAGAAAATGTGCTTCACAATATATATCTTATCTAGGATAGGCAAAACTATTAATCCTACATAGTGCTAAGGCAGACAGGGAAAATCAATTACTAAATAAAACCTTTATTAATACAAACATGAGCATTCACACAGACATAAATTATTAGCTCTTGGAAGATTTTCGTATTTACATTTTTACTCAGGTTGCCATACTTAACAGTATTTAAAGTTCGATAATCCAAAATCTTAATTCCACATCTAGTAACAGTTGATCAAATATCAATATCCCACGGGCAGAATAAGACTCCCCTTTTCTATCTTCCCATAGAATTAAGCCAAATATCTACATTATAAAGTACTTATTTTTAAGTACTGAAAAGAGTTCAGTGTCATATATCTGTCTTATACACGAAATGCAAGTTCCTTGAGAGCAAAGATAATGTCTATACATGTCTAGCACATAATAGATGCACATTCGATATTTTGTGAATTAATTAATGAATTCATCTTTGTATCCCACAACACCTAACACAGTATCTGGCACATAAGCAGGTATTCAGTAAATATACTAACTACTTGTCACACAAACTCTTATTAGTGGGTTCTGAGCTTTGAGGGATTCAGCCCACCATCACCAAAGATAGTCATGGGTTTGCTTTTTCCATTAACTGGTCTTCACTCTGATATGGTGACCTATTTGCAACACAGCTCCCTACTATTAGGGATAAAGTCTGGCTACTAGATTGTGAGTTCCCTGAAGACAGAACTGAGTCTTTGACCACTGGATTGCTATGACTGTGCAGACACTGTCTACTAGAGTCAAATTTTGGTTTGAAATAGTTCATTATTTTATTTAACCACTTAAACTAGTTTAGTCTATAATGAGTTAACAGACAGATGTGAAAAATTTTAAACCCCTCTGTCAGGGCTCAGAACATGATACTTCCAAATATGGCTTATTGATTTTTTATTTTTTCCATGCTATAATTTAAAATGTATTTATTTCATCATATTCTTTAGCATGTAGAAAGTATATGGCATCAAGTGTATGGTTCAGTATGGTTTATTGCACACATCATAGTGAAGATAACTGCGACACAGGGAAACTGGACCCAAGGTGCTGGGTCTAAGAATAGGATGCTCTCATGGCCTCTGCCAACTAGCCACAGCCTTTCATCTTCATCTCTTTCTTCTCTTTCTTCCCTGTGTTCCTAGTGTTAGTTCTTCATGGTCACCTTTTATTTCTTCTTCCTATATTTATATCAAATTCTGTTTCTTCTTCAGACATAAAATCTTGAAGGTGTAACCTATCTTGCCTACTCCTAAGTCTTTGAGGCTAGTTGCTACCTTATCTTCCCACATAAAGAGACAGAGATTTTTCCATTAGGTGTATTTTCATTTTATTTTCATTTTATTTTTACCTGCAAACCTCTAGTATTGGGGCCTAGAGAAAATGAACCCTAGCATTAAAATATAAAATGTTAGTCGAAGAGTTCAACATAGCCTTACTTTGTCTCGAGATCTCAGATAAATGAACACTAATGTGTAAGGAGATAATATATACACACACGCACATACGCACGCACAACCACTTCAGGAACCCTGCAGCAGGAACCGTGTCCAATCCCAGAAAAGAGACGGCACTGTGCTGCTTAAATGAAAAGGAAGAAAAAAGGCAAGGAGGGATAAAAGTATAATCATCTAAACTTTTAAAGACAGCAATTTAAGCAAATTGCCATATCTGCTTTTAGAAATGAAAGGGGAAGAAAAATGCTCATTTCTTTTGAAGTAAAATTGCGTAGGTCAATGGCTGTGACAATCCTCTCAATAACCACTAACAAAAGACCAGTTTGGGTGGTTAGGGAAGCCGCTCAATAGCAGGTATTCATTGAATCTTGGAATAATTTCGCTTACCACAAGCTGTGAGAGAGAACCAAGCACTGTGTAGAACACAGCCTGCTAGGTAACACATCAGCAGCCAAAGTGGAAAAATAAAACCCACAACCAAGTATTTTTTGAGCTTTATCACATGACTGTTTACTCCAAGGCAGGGAACTGAATGTGGAGCCCATTTAAGGCTCATGAACAGAAACACATATACTGGCTCGCAGGCGAATGTATGTCTATGATTGGTTTGCGCCAGGGGAATCCTTGTGTGTTATTTAAGATATTTTATTTTAGATGAGAGAGTGGTAGTTTTCTGGACTACAGCTTCTGGAAACTAGGTTCACTTATTCAAGAATTTACTGAACACGCAGGGTACATGGAGCCCAGTAAGTATCTATTCCCCAATTTTGAACCTATACTAAAATATATCATGAAACAAGCCATCACACCAACTAGAAACAAATAAATAGTTACAAAAATACTGTCCACAGTATAATTTACATACATAATGGTGGAAGAAATGAGAAGTAAAAATGAGTTACTTAGGGAAGGTTTCTTGGAAAAGGTGTGGCCCAAGTAGGATGTTAGAGAAACTGTAACATGTAACCTCGAAAAGTGGTTTTATGCAGTTTTAAAATAACCACACGATTTAACTAAGTTGACTAATGATTAATTTGAACTATGCATCTGAGCATAGACAGCTTTATAGTGCACAAGAAGCCTACATACCAGCCATGCCTACTTCTATCACTATCTGTAATAGCTCATTTAATTTGTCCTATATGAAAAAGATGATATGGTCTCCTTCCAGAAGAGGTAGAGGCATAACTAGTATGGAAAATGTTGTGGTAGTTTCTCATGAAATTAAACATATTGCAGGATGTGGTGGCTCATGCCTATAATGCAGCACTTTGAGAGAATTGCATGAGGTCTGGGGTTTGACACTAGCCTGGGCAACATGATGAGACCCCATCTCTAGAAAAAATTTAAAACAAAAATCAGCCTGGTATAGCGGCACATGCCTATAGTCCTATCTACTCGGGAGGCTGAGGCAGCAGTATAGCTTGAGCCCAGGATTTTGAGACTACAGTGAGCTACAGAGCATTGTATCACTGCACTCCAGCCTGAGAGACCCTGTCTCCAAACGTATATACATAGAGAGAGAGTGACCATATGACTTGGGAATACAAGTCCTAGGTATTTATCTAAGAGAAGTGAAAATATATGCCATGCACAGATTTGCACACAAATGTGCACAGTAGCTTTATTCTTTTTTTTTTTTTTTTGAGACGGAGTCTCGCTGTGTCGCCCAGACTGGAGTGCAGTGGCGCGATCTCAGCTCACTGTAAGCTCCACCTCCCAGGTTCCCGCCATTCTCCTGCCTCAGCCTCCCGAGTAGCTGGGACTACAGGTGCCCTGCCACCACACCCGGCTAATTTTTGTATTTTTAGTAGAGACGGGGTTTCACCGTGTTAGCCAGGATGGTCTTGATCTCCTGACCTCGTGATCCACCCGCCTCGGCCTCCCAAAGTGCTGGGATTACAGGCGTGAGCCACCACGCCCGGCCTAGCTTTATTCTTAAGAACCCTAAACTGTAAATGGTCCAAATGTTCATCAAGGGATGAACGAAGGAACACATTGTGGTCTATTTTCACAATAAAATACTACTCAGAAACGACAAACTATTAAGCCAAGCGACAATGTAGATACATCTCAAAGCATTATTTTTATATTATGCATGAAAAGCTATATATATATATATATATATGAAGCATGACATGACTATATTCCATATAATTTCATTTAAAGAATGAAATTCTAGAAGAGCTTATAAATAGCAACAGAAAGCAGATCAGTGGGTGCCAGGCACCAGGGATGGGGTGGGGAAGGTTGGCCATAAAGGGACATGAGGTGACCTTTTGGTGTCATGGGAATGCTCTTGTCTTTAGCGGGACTGTGGCTGGAGAGAGGAAAACATACATTTGTCAAAACTCAGGCCAGGCGCAGTGGCTCATGCCTATAATCCCAGCACTTTGGGAGGCCAAGGCGGGCAGATCACCTGAGGCCAGGAGTTCGAGATCAGCCTGGCCAACATGGTGAAACCCTGTCTCTACTAAAAATACATGAAAATTAGTTGGGCATGGTGGCGTGCACTTGTAGTCCCAGCTATTCGGGAGGTTGAGGCAGGAGAATCTCTTGAACCCAGAAGGCGAGGCTGCAGTGAGCCAAGATCATGCCACTGCACTCCAGACTGGGTGACAGAGACTCTTGTCTCAGAAAGAAAAAAACAAGTAAAATAAAATAAAATAAAAATGTTTATCAAAACTCATCAAACTGTATACTTAAAATTGGTGAATTATTTATGTGAATTATACCTCATTGATCAAAAATAAAAACCATGGATATGAATACTGAAGAACTCTGATATATTTATATATTTTCCTAATTTCATCCTAATTTAGTTTTTTATTTAGACGATTGATCCAGTACATCTTTAGACACTACTAACGTGATGTGTGCCAATCTAACTGAAAATAAATGACCATTGGAAGAACTAAAAAGCTTATCAGTCCATGGCCTGTGCCTGGAGCTTTTCTGGTGGAGTTCTGCCATCAGGTGCTGAGAAAATGGGCGGCCTTCTCAGGACTGCTAAAAGTCAACGCAAGAAGATGCTCGGGCACCACTACTGGGTAGAATCCACTTAGACACACACCTTTCTTGTCTCTTTGGGTCTCTGTCAATGGCATTGAATCCTAGCTCATCTCATAATCCCTCTTGAATACTTATAGAAAGGACTACTTGTGAGCTCAAAATCAAAGGCATATTCACATGTTACTATTTTTGGCTCCAACATATTCCCACTCTCCTTTCTTTTAATAGAGTGAAACTCTAGCCTTCATTTACAGAAGGACTAGAAGTAAACTAGACAATGAGAAATACAGTACTTTTGCTAACTCTTCTCTACTTGATTCTCCCTCTGATTTGTATGCATGTTCTCTCTCCTTCCTCCTTTCTTTCCGTCCTGTTTTGCTGGCCTTCTTTCCTACATCTCTCTCCTCCATCTGTCCATCTTGTCCGCCTCATATTTGCTTCACAATTATTCTTCTGACTTTTGATGCATTTCCTGACTTCTGCCTTTGTTAAAATCTATGTATTTTCTGGAGGATAATGTATATGTCATTGTTCCTTCTGTGGCTTTTTCCCTTTTCTTTATTCAAATAACAGAGGAATGAATTTTTCTCAGAGAAAAGAAAGAAGATGAAAGGAGGAATTAGGTTGAGACGAGAGAGCGTGGAATGAGAGACGAAGGTGTCAATTAAAAAAATGAACCCCACTGCATTCCCCTCTTGACAGGTGGGGTTAGTGGAGCTGACAGCCATCGCATTAGCTGGCTTTGGTGGAACCCTCATGCCTTGTGGTTCCCCCGAGCTCAAAAAGAGTGATTCCAGGACCAGCGGACACACTCACACATTTTTACTTGGTGTTCCAAAGCCTCCCCCGCAGCTATTTCTAATAATGGTAATTATAATGATTTGAGGCTTAAGCAGGGCAATTCCGGCCCGAAGGCAGATTGTAATGAAGTAGTCAGGGTGAAGGGAGGGGAGAGGGGCTGCGGTGGGGAGAGGGGCTGCGGTGGGAAGAGGCTGGATGGGACACTTTCAGGCCTTCAATAGCTTTGTCTAGTCAAGTGCAACCAGGATGGCCTCATCTTTTGAGCCCAATGTTTTGTCTTGCAGGATATTCAGAAGCCAGTTTCTGCTGGAGATAGAGGATTGCTCACATCCATAGACAGGCCACACTGACTCCTGAGCAAACGAACTGCTTGCTCTGTATGCCGGCAGCATTCACCCAGCCTCTGGCCTGTAGTGGCTACTGCTCTTTCAGCTACGGCTTGAATCACATGCCTCATGCTTTGTCCAGCCCCTCCCTGTTCCCTCACCATAGATAATACTGTCTTAAGAGCCTTGGCCAGAATCCAATTACTGCTGATATACATCTTCTCTTGACTCCAAATGACTCTTTCTGCCATTGAAGGATACCCTGGAATGTTGAAAACTTGTCCTGATTGCAGAGTTAATGGTCATGTGGTCCTCGGCACTAACAGAATGGCCTTAGGGGGAGCCTTGATGGGTCTCTCTAGTCATCAGTGTTACCCCACCTCTCCCGCTCTGCCCTTATTAAAGCCATTCGTTCTGAAAGCTAAATGAATATGTTTCATCTTCAAATGCTGGAAAACAATAGCAGGCAGCCAGCGATCTGTATAGAACAATGCTAGCTTAATCACTACTATCCTCTTTCCTTCTCCCTCTTTCTCTCTCAATTGCTCTCTTTTCAGCTTTGTTCCCACTATCATCAATGATGCCTGTATATACAACTCCATGATTCTGTACTCATGGAGCACACGCATGTAGGCACATACCAATACCAATCTATACTTACGTTAAATCTGTGAGAAGAAAAACATACATGTTTTATAGACGCATAATACATATAACTTAATCTCATATACAGATTATGCATATCTAGGGATATTTATTTTGGTCCTTTCTAAGCAGTCAACACATTCTTACAATGCCAAGTGTAATGGATACTTGTATCTAAATAGTTCATTCTACAAAAGCAAGATTTTTTCAAATAATTGTAGTGATAAAAATATGAATACATTTACATTATCAATGCATTACAGATGAGCTAAAACTATAGAGCACATATAGCTTATGCAATATAGTATAAATAACTGCATAATGCCTATAATGAAAGAAATTAAGTATTTACATTAAATTAGAGATGTATATTTTTGAAACTGCATTATGGAAGCATTTGGAGTATTCTGTTTCCCTTTTTATCTTATCTATCCAGCTTGGAAAATAAGAAGTCATAATATTATCTCTTTATTCCATACTCCTTTACTTCAGAGATACTCCTAAAGTAATAGCAGAAAGTTAGTATATGAATATTCCCTCTCCAGATCACAGTACCATTATATAAAATTTCATCTTTCCTGACCAGGCGCGGTGGCTCACGCCTGTAATCCCAGCACATTGGGAGGCCGAGGCAGGTGGATACCAGGTCAGGAGATCAAGACCATCCTGGCTAACATGGTGAAACCCCGTCTCTACTAAAAATACAAAAAATTAGCTGGGCGTGGTGGCGGGCGCCTGTAGTCCCAGCTACTCAGGAGGCTGAGGTAGGAGAATGGTGTGAACCCGGGAGGTGGAGTTTGCAGTGGGCCGAGGTCGTGTCACTGCACTCCAGCCTGGGCGACAGAGCAAGACTCCGTCTCAAAAAAAAAAAAAAATTTTCATCTTTCCATTCCTCCCCCCTTGCATGCTGTCTAGGCACTTAAGTAAATACAACCGCAAGAGAAAACAACTGTTCAATATATCAAACAATAATTTTTACTCATTGTAATGCTCTATTATTAATTTTATCGCAGAGTATATAATTCATCACTACAGATAATTTAATACCATATTATCCTCAGGGCCTACACTACGTGTGACATACAGCAGGCACTCCATACATGTTTGTTAAGTAAACCATTTATATCCATTTCATATATGGGTGAAAGAGTACTCAATCCGTAACTTTATGAGTTAGAACTTGGTGAGTACTGGCAAGCACACTATCTGATGGCTTGCAAAACAAAAATCACTTTCAAGGAGAAATTCAAATTGTGAATTAATTATTCAGACAAGAAATAATCGATGTAGCTAATTTAGTATTGTAGTTTTTATATTTTCTGTATTTTAAAAATGCAAATGAGTTATTCACAGAAGTTGATTCGGGTTCATTGTATACAAGAAATGCTTCCTTCAAGCCATTACTGGGAATCTGAATGTTTGGTAATATACTGCTTACAACTAAATTCTCGGAGAAAATGAGAAAGGAGATAACTCCAAAGTACACAGTAGTAGGATCCAATGTATTTGAAATGTACGTAAAGTGCACACCCACTGAAATCACATGCATTTGAATGTCCATTAAAATCACAGTCAGCAAACATGTAGTGAAAAATATAGAGTACACATACAAAATGAATCCATACTACACAACATAGCAATATTCAGTATGTAAATATGGGCATGTATACACTAAAGCCCAGCAATCCATTTGCTAATTAGTCAACCAAAGAAAAAAATTAGTAGAACATTTCTGCCGATTGAGCAAATACAAAAGGGTCTGTTTAAAAAACAAATAGTTTAATTGCATAAAAGTCACTTTCTTCTAGTTGGTCAAGTTTAGTGTAAGATGTAAAATGATTTAATGCAACGTAAAAAATCTTATTTATAATTAATTATAAGACTGTTAAACGTTTTTATTAAAAACTTAATTTCCATGCTTCCTTAGTCCCAAATTAAGGTTTCCTTTACACTTGAGCTTTATCATCTAGTCAATATGAAGACAGCCTTACTTATGGGCAAACAGGTAAACAGGTTTTAGTACACAGAACAAAAACATACTACAAAGTACACCCAGTGTTCCTTTTATGTATCAACTGTTTGAATTTTGCTATCAAAAAAGCCCTTTTTGGGCCTCCTTTGAAACAGTCTAGTCCTAGGATTTTTAAAAACGTCACAAAGACCTGTCTCATACCCAGCAGATAAATCCTCCTGTGTAAGGGTGAAAGCGACACAGGAAATAGGCCCTGTGTACCCTTGGAGGGTTCACAGAGATGCACAGGATCCAAGGTTCCATGGTCCATTAAGCAGGAGGTACCCATTGTGGTGATAATGGCACTATCTCTTTGTGGGATACAACAATGAATGAGACACAAGGTCCGAAATCAAGAAGTTCTGTCTAGTGGGTGAGTCACAAACACCCTGAGAGTGATGGGATCCCTCAACAAGAATGTAGAATAAGATCCATGCAGAGCCAGTCTGAAGTCAGAACTCAACAGAAACGTCAATATCTCAGAACCTGGTGAGAAAAGATACCCAATAGGGGGAATAAAAACACCCAGGGTTATAGAGGTCAAGGGAGTAGAGCTTCTGAGAAGTCATGAAGTATCAAATATTGCTAAGAAGGAGGCTCAATAAGATCAAGACTGAAAAATATACATTGCATTGAGCAACTGTGGAGTCCTGGTGACACTGACTAGAAAAAATATTAAAGATGGAGACCAAGGAAGACCAAAGTGGGTTGAGGAAGTGTAGACTTCTGTCTTTGAGAATTCAAACGACATAAGAAAGAGAAAGACTGTATATAGCTAAGAAAGATGGAATCCATTCGAGGGAAGGTTTCTTTAATTTCTGTAGGTTCTCTAGGTTGGAAGAGAATGTCTGTCGGCTACAGAGAACGAAGCATCAAAGGGAATGACAGATCTAAGGCAGGAGGCTAGTATGAGGGGTACAGGTAGAGGAACCATCTTTATCCAGAAAAGAGAGATTCTTACTGAGAAAGGAGAAAAGAAAAAAAGTGTATTAGGTTGGTGCAAAAGTAATTGCAGTCTTTGCCATTAAAAGTAATTGAAAGACCTCAATTATTTTTGCACCAACCTAATAGATACATTTGAAGAAAATGTAGGGGGAGATTGAGAAAGTTCAAGATTAAAGGATTCCATTTCCTCCATGAACTAGAAGGCAATGTCATCTGCTAGAAGGAGGTTGATTTCAGGAATTAAGGAAAGGGGAACATTTTTAATAGTCCTACAGTCACTAGTTTCTCTAGAAAAAGTGAAAACATTAACTGGCAAAACTGAGAATCCAGGTGTTGGAGAACAGGTATTTGGGGTGGCACTAATCCTCATATTTGTAGAATTAGGTACATACATGTAGAATTTGTAGTACTAGGTACATATTTGTAGAATTAGTAACCATCATTTTATCCATTCCTTACTTCAAAAATAAGACCATGTTTTAAAAGGAGAAGTTTATTTCTGCTCCAGTTACCCGTGGTGAACATCTCCCATACCTCAGCACCGATATAGAATGTTGGCTTCTTACTAGCTCACAAAGCCAACAGTGTAGCACTAGAGAAAGAATACAAGACTGGCTTCCACACTTGCTGGGAAAGGCTGGTGCTTTGTGCATCTCTGTCCAGGTTGTCCAGGCCCTCTCCACAACATTGTCCCTGTTCTTCTGGCTGCCCACTGTGTAGGAAAGTGCCTGGTAGTTGATGCACTATGAGGGCCTGAGCACTGACCCCTCTCCCACCTTTGAACTCCCATCCCGCGGGTGATGCTGGAAGGTCAGGAAGCTTTATGGCAGCAGGGGCCCAGGCGATACATAGAGACCTGCAGAGCTCACACAGGCCGCCAAGCTCATGCTCACTTCTGTGGCAGACTTCATAAGGCTCCGCTCTTTGACTGGCGTTGAGTTTATGTGAAAGTAATTAACAGTAATTAATCCTTAATTACAGTAATTAGCCAAGTCGCAGTAAATTAAACCACATCTGGAGCAGATGAGGGCTTCCGAATGGGAGGCAAAGAGAGGCGACAATCGGGGAGATGCTGAATTCATCTGACAGCATCTGATTAAGTCTACCTGTTGCTGGCAGCCTCATTTGCATGTTGTTTTTGTTTGCATTTCCCAGTAACCCTTTCAACGGCATTCACAGTGTGGACCTCTTGGTCCCTGCTTAAATACCAGTTAGGCAGCCCTGCTGCCACAATATAAGGGAGTCCCTCATATCCAGCAGGGTGGTTGTGTTTGCCTGGGCTTTATTTATGTTCCCCCCACCTCCCTCCTAACAAACAAAAATATAAATAGCAGGGACCTCATCAAGTGACAGGCTGAAATCAGAAGAGAAGCCAAGAGAGTTTTTTTTTTTTTTTTGGCTGATGAAAGGAGAAGATGATATGAGCCATTAACATGTCTGATGGGGGTAGGGAAGCAGAGGGTAGGAAAATGGCAAAAGATACCTGGAAAAATAGGTCAAGTGGGCCATCCTCTTATGCAGAAGTCCCTAGAGCCTACAGAGAGGGAGTCCAGTCTGCAGAAGACCTATTGCCCATATGTCAGAAACACAGACACAAGCATGCACATGTCTGTGCGCATATGCGCGCGCGCACGCGCGCGCACACACACACACACACACACACACACACACAAACAGATAAAGCAGTGGCAAAAAAACACTGGAGTCTTCCATTTTTCTGACCTTATTCTGATGAACGCTACCCCTCTATGCATTGTTTTTGCATATTAAACAACGAAACACATGCACATGAAAGAAAATGTAAACACGCAGTAAAATATAGTGATAAAAATAAAACCTACCCCAAATGCCACCATCTAGAGATGGGCGATGGCAAATCTTAAAAAGAAAAAAATATGGCAAAATACTGCAAAAGAACAATTATTCTAGTTGCTTCTTTAGCACCAAGGGGACAGAGCTGATTGAGTTATTTTGACTTTGTGTCCTGTCTCTGCTCTGGTCTTGATTAAAATTATGCAAAGCAGTACTTTTCCTGGGTTGTGACTCTTGGAGGTCACCCTGCCAGATTGGTGAGATCTCAGTTTAGCTGTGCTAGCTAAAGCAAGGAGAACAGAGAGAGCCATAGATACTTTTGCTTAGTAAAATCTTTCTTTGAGGATAGGGACTGGAGTATTGAACCTTTTCAGAGGAATGAGAGGGGCCTGTGACAAAAGGGTGGAGGAGGGAATACCTCCTTGCAAAATCTTACACAACTAATCAATGTCATAAGGCCGAGGATGAGAAAGTAGCACTTAACTGTTTCATCCTCATCACACATAAAGTATTCCAAAGACCCACATCTCCTACTCCTGAGGTGTGTGCTGGACAGGTCAGGACATCCATATGACTGGCTTCTGGGCATGCAGCAGCATTACCAGGCCACAGATAAGGCATGAGCTTCAGGTAACTGATCTGCATTAGTCTATTGCAATCTCTTTCCTCAACAATGCCACCAACTCAGGGACTAACAGTTGATGGCTGTATTATTGGAATAGGACAGAACTAATTGACAAGAAGTGGATTCACTAACTCCATGCTCTAACCAGCTGATCCACCTGCCATCCCTAACTTCCATTACCTTCTGCTACCCTCACAGTGATTTATGGTTGCCTTCAGATATCCTGAAGCCCTCCAGGGTTTACCCCAACAATAAATGGCTCTGCTGTTTACCAGCTATATAACACTGGGGCAGGTTTAGAAACTAAGTTATGTTTCTAAATATCTGAAGTGGGATAAAATGGTATCAACATCATCAAATTATTGGGAAGATTAAATGAGGCAACGAATACACAATACTTGCCACAGTGCCTGATGCATAGGAAATATTCAGTAATGTTTACTTATTATATTAATTATTGCTATAATGATTTTTATTATCTGTCTTTTGCTTATTATACTGAGAAGCAGTACAGTGTACTGATCAAAAGTACACACACTTTTGAGTCAGACTGCCTGCCTAGGTTGATTAAATATGCCACTTACAAGCTGTGTGACCTTCAGCAAGTTACCTAACCTCTCTAGGACTCAGGTTCTTAACTGTAAAAGAGAGATTATAATTATACCTACCATATCTACTTCTTTCAAAAAGTTAAATAAATTGCCTAAAACATGTTGAGAATAGGACCAAGCATATACCTGTAGTAAATGCCAAATAAGTGCTTCCTATTAGTTGTATATATATGTATATTATACGTCTATATTATGTATATATACTTATCTACACAATTGCTTTGAAATCTTGATATCCATATTAAAAGTATGTGTTAATTTGCATAAATTCTTAAAAAATGTTTTTGGTTGATAAGGATAAGGAAAAAAAGAAGCACAAGGATAAATAGCAGAAGGTAATTCAGTAGGCAGAATCTGTCCATTTCATAGTGAGCAGATCTATCAATAGGTTATCATTTAGGGAAAACTCACTTTTTATCAATAAAGAGGCTCAATTTGATGCAGGCAGTCTAAGATTAATTTCCTACTCACTGTAAGAATTCAACCACATATTTTTACTTTTGACTTTTTTTAAACCTCTGAGGTTAGTTACCAAGTATTCTTGGATGCTGCCTTGAAAATTCTGCTTGAAAGTGCTTGTCAACCACCTTTATTCAGATGTCCTATAAAATGTACTGAAAAGAGAAGTGGCTATTGCAAGTTGAACAGAGAAGAGTATAAATGCCTAACACAATGCTGAGGAGCTTACCAGCAGTAACCCTACAATTATCTTGTGGTTTCCTAGAAGTTATAATGAGCTGACCCACTTGGCGTATCAAATTCCTCCTGACTGGTTTTGTAGTTCTCACCCATGCAGAGACACAGCTCTATGAAGAAAAATAACAGGGCATTTAAACTGAAATATGTTGCGGTGGGTGGGGAGAATATCGGGAAAGAGATGCATCCTGCAGTTAAAAATTATTCAACCGGTGTTATAAAGTTAAAAACCAGAGGCCCTGAATAAAAAAAAAAAATTATATATATATATATTTATATATTTTTATGTTTATATATATATACACACACACACATTTTTGAGAAAATAAATAATTCTTTGGCTGAGAGAGCTTCCCTCCTTCTGTTGAATGAAGTATGTTTAGTTAACATTAATGCCCATATTTTCTGCATTTCTTCCAATTTCATTATTCTGGCCTTGTCTAAATCAAAATACACTATAAGTCTGAATAATGGGCTATCTGCTGCCTGTGGGGAAATGTTGTAATGATAATAAATACTTTCTGAAAATTATGAATTACTTCTATCCTTTTGGAAAACAAGCAAATTATTGGTTTGCACAGGAAATGGGAGGACATGTGTGCAGAACCTTTTCAACACTTGTGGGCTTCTTGCTCACTTCTCCAAGAAGCAAGGCCTAAACTGGTTCATGAATCTATTTCTCTCCCTCTCTTTTTTATTTTTATTTAAAAAGACAAGATCTCGCTCTGTCACCCAGGCTGGAGTGTAGTGGTGCGATAATGGCTCACTGCAACCTCAGCCTCCCAGGCTCAAGCAATCCTTCCACCTCAGCCCCCAGACTAGCTGGAACTACAGGCATGCATCAGCAAGCCTGGCTAATTTTTTAATTAAGACAGGGTCTACTATGTGGCCCAGGCTTGTCTTGAACTCCTGGACTCAAGCAATTCTCCCACTCTGGCCTCCCAAAGTGATAGGATTACAGGCGTGAGCCACTGCACCCAGCCTGGCTCACCTCTCTTAACCATAACCATACTAAATGAAGCATAACTAGGAAGGAGCTATCTCCACTTTCTGTTCATTTGTTTCTTTTCTCATATCCTCAGCAGATGATGAAGGGAGCACACAAATGTAGACAAGTCACACTAAAACATCAATGAGGTTAAGAACCTCCCACTCAGACCAGGGATAGATAACTTTTCACAAGTACTTCCTACAGGTTGGGAGAGGGGAGTACTGACTGCTAATCTGGAGGCTGGGACAAAGACTTCTGGTGCACAAGCAAAAAGAAACCTTGTATACCATTTACCTGTATCCAAATTTCCAGCAGTCAACAATGGCAAAGAGCCTCATAGCAGATGTGGCTGAGGCCACCACTTCCTACGACAAAGGGAGGTGGCCATGATTCATCTCTAGTGCATGGGGACAGTTGCCTTTTGCCTCAAATCAACTCAAGACCCCTTTTCACCATGTCTGTATGTAACTCTAAATGCATCTCTAGGACTTAAGAATAAAAAGCCACTGCTACCTGGCAAGTGGATGAGGCAAAAGAGAAGACATACCCCAAAGAACTATAGCCCTCTGCTCCAAATTACAGAACTTCTAAACTATGTTAGTACTTACAAACTGTAAAACTCCCTGTATAAGAATTACATTCCTCTGAATTATAACCTGATTTAGTTTTATTAACATGACACAGTGAATGGTAAATAAAATTACACAGGCATAATCCCTGTCTTCTAGAATCTTACAATCAAAAACAAAAGAATTGTAGACATTTTCTTAGATCATAAGGCAGATATTAAGGGCACATATTAAATGAATACATAAATTAAGTAAGTTAATTACTGAATTTCATTACATGTTCATTATAAGCATGCCAAGGGGTGAGTGCAATAACTCATTCAGGAGATGCTATGGGGTCAAAATCTTCATCCCTAGGGGTGTGTAACTTAATAAAGACAAAGCTTGGTGTTGAGCTCCAGCAAAACCATAACACCATATTGCACTGTTCAAGCATCTGACCAAAATGAAGTGATCAAAAATAGTAGCTGAGGGAACACAGAAAACCAAAGCGAAGGCTTCTTCCTGCATTATAGAAGCATAAGTGAATCTCTTGGGGAAAAAACAGCACTAAGACAAAAGCTGAGCCCCAATTCTGCCTCTACATGAAGGGATTCTGACAGTGCATTTCTCCTAGATGTGCCTCTGGAACCGCGATGTTCCAGATGGGCCTCTAGATGCCCTAGATGTGCTTGGAGAATCCTTTGTTGAAGAACCGTAAAATTTTTCACAGTGTGAGGTACAGAGCTGCTTTTACTAGTAAAACATTATTTTGTCATTATAGGTTATAGGAAATACTTATCTTCCCAAAAGACTTTCTAAAGACCATTTTATACTCCATAGACCCATATTTTATACTCAATAGATGTCAAGCGTAGTGCTAATTCAATGTGGTAAATGGCTATGCTCACAATTTTATAAAATTCCCTGATGTGGCTTTAGCATGAATCTATTTATATCCCAGATGTGACCATGTTGTTTTGGTTAATTCATTGGTTCCGGCCATATTTATGGCTGAATGCCACATGATTGAGTAAACTGATCATGTGGCAATCTTAGCTAATCACTGTTTGCATGGCTAAAATAACTGGGCCAGCAGGGTCATTGTCTAGCTATTCGGGTGATATACAAGTAGACTCAGGAATCATCATTCTCATCCTGTCCTATTTTCTCTATACTAAACACATGGCAGGGAAAGACCACAGTCTCTGTAAATTTTAATCGATGTATTCAAATCAAAAGATCCTGTTCCTGGAGGAGGTAACTGTGAGTTGACCAAAATGTTTGTATGCAAAAAGAAATTGCTCACAGGCAAACTGCTGGGCACCAACTCTGATCATTCCACTACAGTTACAAATGATTTTTAATTTTGTTAAAAACAGATCAAGCTCTTAAGGTTAAAATGGTTATACAAGAAACCATGCAGTATAACACTTTTCCAGTAAGATAACATCTAATTCACCCAGGGCAGTCAGAAACTTTCAGTTGAACATAAGAGAAGAAAATTCCAGAAGCTCTAAAGTGGTTAAATTTCATTTCCAAATCCTGGGGTCCTCAAACACTCCATGTACCAACTGAAAAATAAAACAACCAATCCCGTCATGGTGCCAACCACTCTAGTTGACTTGGGCAACTCACTTATTTATCCATCGTGGCTTTCTTGCTCAAAAATGATGGATAGCTACACCTCACAGTGAGGATTCAGTCATGTAAGCAAAGTGCCTTGAAGATAGGAAGCCATACATATTATAGGAGCATAATTTTTGCCCTGAAATGCATTTGGTATGGGTTGGGCATCAGATGTTTCTGATTTGTGAATTAGTCTGAGAATGTTAGACATGCAATGGTTTAAGGATTGCTAGGAGCAAAACAGAACCATGTTGTGTGTTTACGGGTAATCAGCCAGTTTGGCAAACCACCAGTGACTGAAGCCTGTGAGGAAGCAGAAAGGTGTTAGAGAGGTTAAGGCCATGCAAGCAGAAGCAAGTTAGGGGAAGCATGCAGATCAAGAGAGGTGCAAAGATAGCTGATGTGCAGAACATGGTTACACGGGAGGCCCTTGAATCCTCCGGAGGTATCTCACTGGTACAACTTCCTCCTAATATTTCTGGTTAACTATGTGAACACACAGGCAGACAGATCAAGCCACTATGTGAGGGACAAATAAACATACTGAAGAACTAAAAATGTGAAGTCAGCTGAGCCTCAATTCAATCCAAACCTTTGGGGGCTTATGCATCATTAGTCTGTATCATGGCCTCCAGTCATTTGTCCCTCTAGAACAGGAACTCTCAAAGGCCTGACAAAGAAGAATGGACAATCACAGACACCGGTTTTGCCTTTTCATTCCCTGCAAGTCTACTGGATGCAGGAAGCAGGTAGGGGGTGTAAACTGCCTGCTTAGGAGCTTAAACACTAGAAAGGATTTTCTCATGAAAAGCTAACCCAGAGATTCCTCTGTTTCCTATGATACCACAGCATTCGTCATTCAAAAACCAAAAAAGGACCCACCTTTATAGGCATCTTTAAAAAGACAATAAAGGGATCCCAGCAACTGTCTGCAGAGTACATTGTAAAACACCCCACAAGTTATGTAAACAGCCTGGATGTTACACAGCCTCTCACACCTGGAGAGGCAACAAAGATGAACGCTGCACATTTGCCTGAAAGAGGAATACAAGAAAGGAAGAGTGGTTTAGACACTGCAGACCATTCCCCATTTGAATGAGGCACTTGGGTTACTTTCCCCTCATTTTGTCGCTACTAGAATGGGCACTAAAAAAAAAAAAAGCATTTTTCTGCAGCTACTGCAATGGGCATCTATGAAGAAAAATAAGATATTAGACATGAAACATATCATTACCATTGTCTAGACGCAAGCTTGTCCAACTGTGGCCCATGGGCCACATGCGGCCCAGACTGGCTTTGAATGTGGCCCAACACAAACTTACAAACTTTCTTAAAACATTATAAGATGTTTTTGTGATTTTCTTTTACCTCATCAGCTATTGATAGTGTTAGTGTATTTTATGTGTGGCACAAGACAATTCATCTTCTTCCAGTGTGGCCTAGAGAAGCCAAAAGAGTTGCCCAGGGAAGCCTGGCTGGAGAAGTCATTTGTATTTTCTGTTTGTATGTCAGCACGTGTATGAGAGAGGGAGAGAGAGAAAGAGCACTTACCTGGTGAGAAATCCACAGGCCTGGAAGCTCGGTAGAGTTCCTGAATGTTTGGATTTGACTTATGCCCTTTTGAACTGCGGAAGTAAAGGTTCTGATGGCACTTTCTGTGAGACCCCCATGCAACAAAGACTTGTAACCCAGTAACATATTTTCTGTTCAAACAACATTCTTCTGGGGCCAGGGAAGGGTAAATCAAAATCAATTAAAATGCTTTTGAACTTCTAAGAAATTCATTCTAGGTTTCAGTTGAAAGAACCTTGTTTCTGGTAAGCTGCTGTGTTCAGGTAGACCCACAGACTACACCTAACCCAGATGCAGATTTACACTATTTGGAAATAGAAGCTGAGTTCAGTAAACACTCCCCACACTTACAGCTCCTTCCAGGCTGTGGGCTCTGGCCCTTCTTCTCATCTGCACAGTTCAAATTAATTATACACTTTAATTTCATGAATTATTAATTTGATTCTGACTCGGCAGCTTATGATTATCCAGCGCTACAGACTATACAATTCCAGCTTCATTAAAACATCACCAGCTGCCTGAGAGACAGACATTAAATAGGGGAGAGCAATAATAAAATTAAGCTTCCGGTGCATAGCAACAGAGTCTTCCTCAGTCGCAGGCAGTGCAGGGCTCTGCTGCCTGGCTGGCCCGGGCAGAAAGGAAAATGTCCTTTTAGACAAGTCCACGCCCCTTCTCAGAATGTGTTTCTTGGCCTTCCACCATGCACACAATCTCAGATGGTCAGATGGCATGACTGAGGATTTGTATATTCATCTGTCTCTCTCTCCCTGCAACCCCTTTCATATGCCCGCCATCCCCTGCTCGTCCAACATTAATTCTTTGATGACTGCCAATGCTCCAAGCACATCCAGGCTGGCCACCACCCAGTGTTTGTGAGACTGCCAGCTTCTGGGAAGGGTTCACAACTGCCGACAGTTTAGCAGGTAGAGTGGAGCACAAGCCTTTAAAGAGTTAGCCCAAGAAACTTCTTTGCACTGTGCCTCTCTTCCCTCTCTTTGGCTTCTTGGTTTAAGAAGCAGTAGTCTCATGCCCGGAAAGGGATTGGGTTTTAGTAGGAGTGTCCAATATGTGCAATATATTACTTCACTATTTGGGGTTATAGATGCATAATGCCCAATCTAGGTACATGTGTAATCTGGTACATGATAGGTGCTCAATTGGTACAAGTTCCTTTACACCATCCTTGCATTTATAAAATGAGGGCATTGAGCTCCTAATCTCTAAAGTTCCTTTCCATGCTGATTTCTGAACCTCTGTGTAGAAAGTTCACCATTTCTGCAAACCATATAACCCAAGATACATCTGATGACTCTCCCCCAGAAATTCCATGTTTACTATTAATAGGGAGTAATAGAAAATCACATATGAATAACTCAACAAGATCATGGCTATAAGGTTTGCATGAATCCTCCTGGAAATCACCCTGGGTAGTTGCTCTTCAAAAAGAAATCCTGGGCAGTGCTTCTGCACCCTTTGTGAACTTCATACCCTTCTTCAAAGGGTTCAAGAAATCACTGGTTGCTAAGGCATGGTCTTAGTTGGACCAGCATCATGAAAGTAAGTGACAAAGAAGGAAAATGACCAAAACAAGGAAGAGAATAAGGAACAGAATCTTGATGGTCAGTGGAAGAGGAGGGGAAGAAAGAGGAGGAGAGGAAGAGAGATCCAAACATCTTTTTTTCTTCTGTTTTGTATACAAAAAGCCCAGTTAAGCATGCAGAGTCTTCTGTGGATTAATATACTTCCTCAAATAAATAAAACCACAGCACTTTCTCCCAGCAACTTTGTGGCAAAACAATTTGTAGAAGGAAAAGGTTGGAATTTAGACATTCCATTTAGCTGCTTCAGAAATCTTAAGACCCCAAACCTTGTGGGATTTCAAATCGATGGAATTAATTAAGGCAGATGTCCAGCACTCTCCACTAAGTAATCAGCAGGTACAGTAGACCTGAAAGTCTATAAAGAAAAATGGAACTGGATGACATTGAGGGAAGCAGCAGGAATTAAAAAATGAGGATCCGAATGGGAAAGGCGCCCACCCATTGATCGCAGCATAAGAGATTAAGCCTTCGGTGAGCAGCAAGAAGATTCTGTAACAGAAAATGGTTACAGAGCATGAGCTTAGGCCCTGAAGATATCTATAATCAGTGACAGCCAGGCATAGACAGACAGGGGACCATTTGCCCAGGAGCCAGGAACTGAAGAGTCGGTCAGGGGGTAAGATATAAAATTGGGTTTAAAAGATGTTAGTAGTATATAGGAGAGTGTATCATTTTATATCATGTCATATTTATTTTCTATTTCTTTCACTAAAATGGAAGCTCCATGAAGGTAAGAACTTTGTGTGTTCTGTCCACTGTTGGATCCTCAGTGCCTAGAATATAGCCTGTCACAAAAAGATACTCATTCATATTTTGTAAAGGGAATAGGTAACATGAACACAGGAATGAAGCACTGAAAGTGAAAATAGGCACCCCTGCTAATCCTTAAGCATAATTTCCCATTTCCCTGGATAAGGCAGAGTCAAGCTGAGAAAGGGGGAGCCACAGGCCAGCTGTTAATGAGACACTAAGTAAAGCGTTCAGTATTCATACCTGTGGAACATGGGTGAACCTTCTGGTAACTTGATTTTTCACACCAATGACAGCAAATGAGAAAGTGAGAGAAGCTAGATAAATGTTTTTGAAAGCATTACTGCAGTGGAAAATAACCGCACTCTCAGGACAGAGCACTGTAGCTCAAAGAATTCAATTGTTTTTGCTTTTAAGTCATTATCCTTCTTCCTCCATTCTCTTCCAGTCCTGTATAAGAAAACACACGCACGCGCACGCACACACACACACACACACACACACACTACATTGCCACCCAATTTTATAGATGGAGTGTCACCGAGATTTGGAGCAGTGCCCTAAAGAGAGTTCTGGCCACACTGAGAATCAAGTAGAAGGCCTTAAGACCCCATGGCTCCCAGGTTCATATGCAGCAGTCAAATGCCCGCTCAAGGGCCCAAGGGGGAGAAGAGCAGTGAGTCCCCTGTTCCTCCATGCTGAGCTGACCTTTCCACCACAAAGCACGACTACAAAAAGCCCCCTGCATGATGATGCCAAGAGGCAAATTCCAGAAATGGGAGTAGACAGTTTCCGACAAACTCTAGAATGCTTACAGACTCGCAGGATTAGAAGAAACCTTTATAGACACCTACACTTGCCCTTGCTTGCTCGGCCATCTTCTCACTGGTTCAAGTAAACAGAACGTGATGCCTACCAAAGATATCCTGACATGCTTCTGAAGAGAGAGGCTCCTTCCCCCTGCTCAAGAGGATGAACCTAAAATTTGCTGCAATGAAGGTGCAGTCACTGTAAATATATCTCAGGAAGGGAAATGCAGAAGCTCTAAGTCAACCACAGTTCCAGTACAGAGGAAGCACCTCCCTTGGACAGAGGTCATAATGCTAAACAAGCAATGTTCCATTGGACATCTCTGATACCTTCACAGGCATCTCATCACCTCCCTGCCCAAACGCCACTGCTATTCATACTGAATAAGACATTAGCTAGACCTGGAGGCAGGGTACTCAAGGTCTAATGATAATATTTCTTCACGTGAGCCTCTGGTTTGGTCACTGGCAGAAGGTATCCTTGAGGGGTTTCTGTTCATGTCAATAGATGTTAGCCTGAGAAGTAGCAGCTTTTGTTTCCAGGACTTCTTCCAAATGAAGTCAGAAGCCTCCAGGGTTCTTGGATACATCAGAGAGCTCTAGGGGCATTGTTTCCTTTGTGGCCAGAACCTGTAATGCGGGGAGGGAAATGCTGACTTTCTTTGCACAGTAGAAAATGTCAGTCATATTTCCAAGAATCTCTCAAAGGGGTCAGCATGTTCACATCAGGATCCTTGGCACTACGGGTGACTTCACATACAGTAAAAGATCCAGTAGGCTCTGGCATCTAGGAGCTTAGAATCCAGACAGGGTGAAGTTTCCCATGAGCCCAGGATATCCACAAAACTGCCTGTGGTCATTAAACTCACAGGACTGTCAAAAAATAAAATAAAATATTAAAAAAATGCAGAACAATGAAGGAAGGATTTTCTAAAACAAAAAACACAATCTTTCATTGTTTCCCCTGTCTTTACAATAAAAACACAGTTTTGGACCTGTCTGGACATGGGGACTTTCCAGTTTCCATGTGAGGCTGGACATTTTGCATTCAATACAAATTAGTTCCTCAAAATCAGAATCAATTGTCATAAAATGTAGGGAAGTATTTTCCCATGGGGCAAGCATTTGTGGTAAAACTGGAAATGTTCAACTTGATTATAATGCTTCACGAAAAGGTCAGCGTGGGATTTCAGAGCTTTACCTTGAGGATGTTAACTCTGTTTGCAGGCAGGGTGAAATGGGGAGAGCGAGTTTGCCCAGGCTTGCCATGTCCACATCGCTCTGATCACCTGTCACAGGGCCAGCAGCAGACTGTGTGCCTCAGAAAACGAATGCATGTATACACACGCACACTTTACACACACACATACCCCATGTGCTTTCCAGTACCCAGACACCTCCAAATTCGATGACAGAAAGAGTATGCCAATGTGGGTATGTTCATTGGATAAGACAAAAAGAACATTACTAATAGTAATCTAAAATAATAGGTCTCAATTCACTGGGACATGGCATAGCATCACCTGGAGAGCTTTCCAAAAATACACATGCCTGCGCCTCCCCATATCCAGAAATTCTGATTCAGGGCATGCACAAATATTAAAACGGTCCCCAGGTAATTATACTATGCCATATACCTACTCCCTGATTTCCTGTAGAGACAATATTTACAATGCCAATTAATAGCCTAAAGCTTTCAAATACTCAGGCCAAGTAAAAATGGCTACCACTTCCTGATGTCCAGGTGCTGGCTGTATATTTATCATAGAACTTCATTATATTTAGAATCATGGTTCACATTCCACAGTTGACTTTACACATCAGACCATGAGCTTTCTAACCCTCCCTCTAACAGAATGAAACACAGACAGAAGAATTTCTCCTAACCCTACCCCAGATTTAAACCTGAATGAGAGTGATAGAAAAATGGCTCATCACTGAGTTGCTTGCTCCTGGGACACCACCGTAACCATTTGTTCCCTCTCACAGACTAGCATTTCTGTGTAGGTCTCCTTTGCAGCTCCTGGTAGCCCCTAGCTTGTTCAGTTTATCAGATCTGACGGGGTCATTGCCTGTGAGCAAGGCTGAGTAGAATTCTGAAACACTTTTTTTAAATCAACCAAAAGTTGTCATTTGGCCAGATCCTGAGGGTTAGCCCCTCCTCATTCAGTAAAGCTGAGTGCGATTCAATTTGGAGGAAGGGGATTTACTATGAAAACTAGAAAAATAGGGAAACAATCTCAGTTTTAAAAGACCAAAATTGTGCCTTACTTGCAAGTCAGAACATTTTTACATTTTGAAATCTAAAATTCTGAAACAGACCTCTTTTTCCAAACGAATTCCTGCCACAAAGATAAGAGTCTTTCAATATCTCCACCATATTCACATAAAGTCAAAGGGTCAAAAGCATTCTGAGTCTCCGGCAACCATCAGTCAGGCAACCTCTGTCATTGGCTCTGATTTTACGAAGTGGTAGAGATGGGCTGGGCTCGTCCTCAAAGCCTAGGCAATTCACAGTTTGGCTGCCTATGTGCTCTTATGTCATTGCTACGTGAAAACTCATGTGATAACAAGAAGCACAGTGGTTCCAGAACCATTTTGAACACTGCATTTGTCACCCAAATCTTAAATACTCCTGGTTGTCAAGCATTCCTCGTGGGCCTATATGTGCCAGAGTTAGTCCTATAGGAACAGTGCCCATGAGTGAAGGTCAGCCCACCCTGAGCACTCAGAGTTATGTCCTCAAAGTTCCTAAATGTGAGACAACTGGAAACTTCAATTGGCAGAAGATTTTCACCCCAGGCATGGCTATCTTTGTGGAGGTTGGGTATGACAAATTATTTTGCCCAAAACAACCCAGATTCTCCAAAATTAACTTGAATATGCTGCAATGCCAAAAGTGCAAGTTTTTATTACACATTAATGTATATGGCAAATTTAGAGTCAAAAAAGAAGGTAAAACATGCCATATTCGTGGTAAGTCCAAAGGGAAACACAACTTTATCCATAGTTTAGGAATCAGACTTGGATCTGACTTCCAACTCTGTGACTTAAAGCATGTGTCCCCTTGGGCAAGGTACTTAATTACTTGGAACCTCAGTTTCTGAATCTATGCAAATGGGGATAATGTCATTTGCCCTGATTCTTTTTGAGGATTAAATAAACAAACATGGTGTCTGACACAGTACATGCTTAATAAAAGATTGCTAGTATATTAACAGTTGCCATTATGATGTTTGTTATTATAGATTATCTTCTCGTTGAAGTTATGCTAGGTACTACTTCTTAGTGAAGAACAAGTCCTGGACAGGGAGGAGGTAATATTAATTCCACTTACTACTCTGAAACCACCATCTTCCCCTAGAGAATGACTATTAACTTGTTTTTCAGCTCTACTCTGATGCCAAGGCACACCTGTTTCCAGGTAAGACTAGATGAAATAAATGCTTTGTTTCATTTCTCCATTGGAAATGAGGTCTTGGTCCATGTTGAGGATGCGTCTGGAGTGTGTTTGTTCTAAGTTTCTGGAGCCACTGCACACCTGCTCGAGTAGCTGAGGTGCATACTCCTACCGTCTCAGAGCTACAGAAGTCCCAGCTGCTGCTGGAAGTATTTTTAGCTGCATTATTTATTTGAACACCTGCCTAACAATCCTAGACAGAGCTCAGTCTGGGAGGGGAAGGGCCACCAGAGCACCCAAGGGTTCCTTCCCAATGTGGCTGCATTTGCTAATCTGTACCCATCCTGTGGCCAAGAAGAGCCTTTCTCTTCCCAAAGAGTGGTTCTGATGACAACACACCACAGGCAAATAAAAGTCTCCGAAGACACACCTCCAATGTCAAATTCTTAAACAAAGCATCTCATAACACCCAACAACCTTAATGCCAACGCCATGTGAAACACAGAGCCTTGCATCCTGGCAGCTATTAGTCACCCTCAGCTATCCTTCCGGAGGCAACACACTACTAACCAATATCGCTTCCTTTATTTTACCAGTACAAAAACTGAGATACAGAGAAAACTGCTACAGAAATGCTGTCCTCTTTCTGACCATTCCGTGTTCGTGTATTTGGTTCTTCTCAAATACAATGCCCTTCTGCTGACTTCAACCCTGCTCGTTTTTCAGTTCATAGCCCCAACTCTTTTCTCTTACTATCAATTCCTCACCACCACCACTCTGAAACTTAACTGCTCTCTGTCTCCAAAACTGCATATTGTCTGTATTCCAGTATTTACTGTTTAAATTATGTTCCATGTTGAACTGTCTGGCACCTAGGATGTGCTCAACAAATTGAAAGAATGCTTTTTAGGTCTTGTAAGAAAGATACTATGCATGTTTTGTCTTTTTTTCTTTTAACAGTTCTTTTTTTTTTTTTTCTTCTCTTCGTGTATCTGTGTGTGTGTGTGTGTGTGTGTGTGTGTGTGTGTTAGTTAGAGATGACATTTCACCATGTTGCCCAGGCTGGTCTCAAATTAGGCTCAAGCGATCCTCCTGCCTCGGCCTCCCAAAGTGTTGGCATTACAGGCGTGAGCCACCACACTTGGCCTTTCACAGTTTCTAACTCAGTACCAGAGACATATCAGGTACAGAATAAAAGCTTGCAGCCTGACTGAAAACCCCTCTCAAGGCTGCACTGCCATCTGCCATCATTAGAATGTTTACAGATCAAAATTCTTGCTGCTGGCACTTAGGTCTGGCTCACCAGGTCATGCTTTCTCTGCTCATTCTGCCTTGGGCTAAATTGCCTAATTTTTCAATATGTAGTCTTCATATTCTTTTCAAGGGGGTAAGGATCTTATTATTTATTTAACTCACTAGAGTCTTAAGTGACTGTTTATGAAAGGTTCTGAGATCCCAGAAGGAACGCTGCGACATTTAATGCAGAGCACCACCGCCTTGCATAGACCAGTGGGTGGTGTGTACAGACATACACACAAAAACACTACTTGGCAGTCACCACACACATTGTTTTTGTATGATCTGAAAACATCTTGCTGGCATAATTCATAAGCAGAATGTCTTTATATTTAATGACCCAAATATGCCAGTCACGTGCTTCTGAAAAGCAAGTTAGATCCAATAAAACAGCAATTTTGTTAACCCTCCTTACCACCTCCCCACCAAAATAATCTCTGCTTTAAATTCTGACCTCTCTGAATGGCTGCTTTGAGAAGTGTAAGTGGGCAATAGGCCTTTGTAAGCTGTCATCTCATAGTGTAGGCATGAGAGGAGGCATGGAATACAAATGGTCCTGGTAGTGCGAGTTATAGACCAAAGATACAGATTTTTAAGGAACTGGTAGAATTTACGCTTTGAGAGGAAGAGTTTGTCCTGGCTTAGATTTCTGAGTCAGAAAAATAGACTCAAATAATTCACAAAATCATATATTTTAGAAGAGAACAGTCATCCAGTCCAGTTATAGACTTTGAAGGCACGAGCTAGCCAAGCAAAAGCAGACCTTCAGCAATTACTTATCCATTTAACGATTATTTATCAAGTACCTATTATGATCCAGGTATTATTCTAGGCACTATACTACCACAGGAGTTAGATAGATAAGGTCCCCCAGCATGGTCCTGTCTCTTCCTTTCTTCAGGACAAATGACAAGAATGCCACAGCAATATGCTGGGGAGGGTTCTTGGGCAGCTAAGAATACACCAGCTCCTGCTACTGAGAACCTCAAAATCCACTGACCCTCAAAATCACTAGGCCTTCCCAGGTCTACATGAACAACCAACCACAAAGAAAACAAATGACAATAACAAAATTCCACGATTATAATCAGACCTCTGCAGTACTGAAAGGTCTTCCATATATGACTAAGGACATCATCATCATTTTTCACTGTTTCTCCTAAAAGATATTTAAGAAATGAATGGCTGGGAATGTGCACACAACTTAGAAGAAAAATCATTTAATAAAAGAGTCATCACTTGCAAAGCCCAATTAAAAGTCATATTCATTCCTTCATTCATTCAACCATTCAATAGTGAACATTTATTGAGCAGCTCTGTGTGTACAGCACTTTATGGGTTAGGTGCCTTGGGAAATACTGAGATGGATGGCACAGTCCCAGCTCTTGAGGAACTTAAAAAAAAAATCAATGGGGGAAATTACAATCTTCATTTTACAGATGAATAAACAGTGGCATGGACAGTTAAGGGATATATTTTGAATGCTTCATCACAGAACTAAATCACAGTGTAGTGATCAAAAAGATGCAAAAGCACTGAGCTAGAAGGTAGGATATCCTAGCTCCAGTCCTGGTTCAGACTCACTGGTCAAGTCCATCCCCTTTCTTGGCTTTTAATACCCTTTACAAAATGAGAGAGTAGTCTTCAGAGTAGGTTCTTCCAGCTCTAGGATGACATAATTCTAACACTTGTGAACAATAAGGTTTAGTGGTCAGAACTAAAGAACTCAGTCTCTTGACAAAGGGAATGACTTTTAATATGAATTGTTATTGAGAGAATTTAAAGTCCCACCTAAAGCAATATGGAAGCTATTCCATTCCATTGGCCATTACTGCATTTGTTCTTAGAAGATGCTCAGGCCTAAATATCCTCTTCAGTGGACTTTCTAATTGGCATCTCTCCTATCTTAAAATAATGATAAAGAAGGCTGCAGCCCTTCCCTACATCTCCCTTCAGCCCCTGCTAAGTATCTATAACACAGGGTAATAAGAGTTTGCAAGAACTACGTTGCTCCCTGTAGGAATAACTGCCCCAACAGTAATGTAACCCATCTATGTGTGATGTGACAAATGGGGGCTTAGCCTACATGTAAAGAACTGTTAATTAAAGGTTTAATAGACAATGAGAGGTTTGAACTAGATCATATATGTAAGATCCCTTCCGGCTTTGGCCTTCTATATTACTATGAATTTTGTGAAGACAATGTAAAAGATCTCTTTATTGAGTTAATCAGTGAATCTAGAGCACTAGCCAAAATCATTTATATTTGGCTTATCCGTACTTACTTCCAAAAAAGAATCATAGGAATTAGTGTAGAAAAATCTTAGTTTGGATCTTTAAAAACAAACTGTTTAATAATTTCACAACATTTTGAACCCTCCTCAGAGCTGTTCTCTGAACTTGGATGATGTCCCCTAAATTGCCAGTCAGCTGGCCATTTTGTAACACGTGAGCTGTGAAATCATATATGTGAAGATCTAAATGACAGAAGAAATGGCTTTGAATCCTTCTGTTTATATTTAATTTTTCCCTTCCTGCTTCGACATATCATTTGTCCTTAACATTTTTATTTTTTGGTCCTAGAGGCACAGGTGGTTCTCATTTCAGGCTGTATGAACAGTTCTGCTATTCAAAGATTAATGAATAAAAGGGCCTTGTAAATGGATTAGCATGATAATGGTAATAATGCTTTCTGCTGCTTTCTGCTGCCTTCTGTGCCTACTTCAATCTGTGTGCCCCTGAAAATGCCTCCCCTCCCCCATGCACGGGTTGCTTTACCCTCTTTCCCACCACCTGATTCTTTCAGTCTTAGGAAGACAAAGTGACTCACGAATCAGGCAGCTGTACAGAAAGCAAGGAGAGGATGGAAGGAAGGGGGAAAAGAGGGGTGCAGAGAGACAGAATAGAGAGTAAAAACCCTAATGTACTTTAAGATAGGAAGGTTTATGCAGAATGTGGAGAAAATACAAAACTTCACTTTTTAATGCAAACAATACCTTCAATCTTCCCCTTCTTTTTATGACACTTGCTGTCTATCAGCATGGGAAACTTACCTGTTACTTTTTATTTTAATCACATGTTCCTGACCTCATACACATAACTTTTATCACAGCTGTTGGACAGCCAAGCTTAGGTCAAGATTTTAGAGAATTACATCTAGAAGCAAAGAATAGTTACAGGTTTGGCTTTTCTCTATCACTACATAGAGACAAGTTCAAAGGGCCTTTCCTTGAAGGTTTTACCAAGAGGCAGAAACTTCTCTGAACACTTACAACTCCTCCCTAGGGGCTTAGTGTCAGTTATCAATGAATGACTTAGTGGGACCTCTGCTGACATCCTCCTTAAGCCTCAATCAACGTAAGGAGACTGTAAGAATCTCCACACTCAAGACTTGGCTGTGCTCCTTTCCTCGGAGCCTAGCCCATCATCTGGTCTCTAGGCATGTGTAAGGATGATGAGTTGGGTAGGGCAAGTCATTCTGGAGGGATGCCACGAAGTCGTCCAGGCAAAATGGATTTAGACAGAAGGCAAAAGTCAGTTCCTAGAACAGAAGAGAATGTGGAAAGAGACCAGTCTTTCAGAACCCCACACCTATGCCTGCCTGCCTAGGTGGAGAGTCCAACGGCAAGGAGACGCCGAACCAAACAGGCAACAGGCCCACACACCGGGCCAGGAAACAGTCACTTCCCTTCCTTTGTCTCCTAAGACCTGCACGTGTTTTCCCTCATTTGAAGGGAGTCCAGAGCACTGGAAGCTGGGTTGACCCTCTGCCTCTCGTGGTGATTAACATCCCCCTCTGCCTCACTCTGACCCCCAAGGGGGCACACATTACTATCCACCCCACCTCCTGCCTCTGTGCCTTCCGATATCAACTGGGAAAGGAAAATCTAAAAATAAAGCCAGGGCCAGAGTGTGTACCACTCGATTGGGCTCCTGTGCTCACAGATCTGCTTATTTTGGCCTATCTCTCCCCAGCGATAAGGCTGCTAACAGCCTGTTATCAGCCAGTCGGTGAAAATGTGCTCCAGCCTGATTAGGCCTCAGTCTTTGCCAAGGTTATAAACAGCCGTTATCGTTTTCCCGAACAGAATAATCCGGACAGTATCAGCTCAGAAACATATGGGCCACACAGAGAAGATAGCCGCTGACGGACACTTCATTTTAATTGTAACGAGTGGGTAGCAGCAGCCTGCAGACAGCAGACAGAGAGCTGCCCGGCTGGCAGCGGGGCTTTTTTTTTTTTTTTTTTTAAATCCCTTCTTTCTTCCCTGGTTTCCAACGCCTAAGCTGCTTTGATATTCTGGGTGGCATAATGAAGTGGCCCCTCCCCCAGATGTTACCAGTCACCAACCATGACCCTTCCCTGCAAGGCAGATGGGACCCTTCTGATTCTCTTGTGGTGGGGGCATGGGGGGGCGGGGCAGACAAAAACCACCAACCAGCAAAGGGGAACCAGTACAGCTCTCCCTGCTCTTCAGACAAAATTCAGTTTCATGTCCCGTCACCCCACCCTGCTCTCAGCCCCCACAGCCATGCTTCTTCAAGACCCTCGGCCTGTGAATGCCACATTTCAGTGTCCGGCAAATGGCAGGCTTTCAGCACACGATGGCTGAATACTTATGAATGGGGCATTTATATCACTTTCTTCAGTCTTCTACATGTACACATATATATCAGGCAAGATTAAGCCTGCAGGGAACAAGCCCACGTGTGTGGGATTTTGTGTTCCGAAAGCAATTTCCAAAATCTCTGCTCTCCCCATGCTCTTTCATGAGATTCGTTCCTCGGGCTTGACATAGAAAGTCAACTAACTGGTGTGAGGCAAGTAGGAAGGTAGATACGACAAAAAGAGAAAACTGATGATTAAAGTTTTGGGGAAAGGGTTCACCTGTCTGCTTCTGGGTCAGCAGAGGTCTTGGTTGCTGACAAGTAGGCCCTGGTTCACTGCTGTTGGTACAAAGTCAGCAGCCACCCTTTTCTTTCACAGGGTGATACGTTTCCCCCCTCAAGTGTTACCATAAACAGAGTGGTAAGAAAGGAGCAGAAGAAAAAAGAGAAAGAGTTGATAGCAAGAAGGTACAAGATGAAGAGTGCATCTCTCCCTGCATTGAGCAGCGGACACATTTCTGTGTCGCCACTGTTGTTGCTAGACTAAGGTTCATGCCTGGCTGGCCAGATGGGGTCAACAATGGCAAGAGGGAGTTGGAGGAAGGTAAGCCATCAGGCCCTGCCTTGCACTTAGTCATCCCCGTTCATCCTTCTCATCAATGCTCATGTTTCACAATATTTCAAATAATTAAATATCCTCAACTTGGTCTTCTTTTCCTGATCCTCTTCTCTATTTTCCTTCCCTCTCTCCTTAAACCCTTAAGGGTCTTCTCCATTTTACCACAGAAAGCCAGCACCACTGGGTGTGGTGGTTCACACCTATAATCCCAGCACTTTGGGGGGCTGAGGCGGGCAGATCACCTGAGGTCAGGAGTTTGAGACCAGCCTGACCAACATGGAGAAACCACATCTCTACTAAAAATACAAAATTAGCTGGGTGTGGTGGCGCATGCCTGTAATCCCAGCTACTTGGGAGGCTGAGGCAGGAGAATCGCTTGAATCTGGCAGGTGGAGGTTGCGATGAGCCGAGATCATACCATTGCACTCCAGCCTGGGCAACAAGAGCGAAACTCCATCTCGAAAACCAAAAAGGAAAAAAAAGAAAGCAAGCCGGCACCTTCCACTGCCTGCCTACACACTCAATATATTCAATGGCATTGAAGACATCCCCCAATTTAAATTCAACCTCTGGAGGCTTTCTTATAAGGAAGAAAAAAACTGAAAAGAGAAAAGGGAAAAAAGGTATGTGAATCTAAAAGAAATTCCCTCTGATGCGTGATGCTGCTGCCTCCCTCTTTTTTTGACATCAGTTTCAAATTCTGCAGAGAAAGGATGATGTTGCTTTGCCCACAAAGAAACAGTCACAATAGGTAATACTCACTGAACACTGGTGTATGTGTCAGACACCGACCTAAGCATTCTACATAAATTTGCTCATTTAATTCTCAAAACAATTCTATGATTCACACCCAGGTGGGCTGCTCGCTGCTGCATCTGTGCAATTCTAGGGACTCCCAGGCCTCACACCCAGGGAGCACCCTTTCCCACCAGCCTGGAGAGGCCTGTGTCAGCCTGGCCACCCACTCCATCACCATGCTTTCCTTCTGCAGATTTACAGGGACTGGATGGAGACAGCACTCCGGACCCGAAACGACTTCTGGTATTTCACTGTCAAGTGAAAATTGAGTCCGTGGTAATGTTCCTGCAATCATATCAAATTCAAAAGGGAAAGACGACGGAAATTCTGCCGCCATGCTGAAAGGAGCCTGAGGCACATTTTTGTTTTAATTCTTTTTTTCATGGCTTTTCAACACCTGCCTTCGCTCTTCCACTCTCCCAACAAAATACGGCTTAGGTTGCCTTGCAGTATTAAGAAGAGACTGGCCAGCAGACCTATGCAAGAAATTGCAGTGGGTGGTCTGTGTGCAATATCTTGGTGGTCTTGAGCTTGGTCCTCTGACAAAGTTCAAGGTTACAGTGGTCTTTCCTGAGTTGCCATCAGAATCTGAAAATATCCTGGAAACGTGAGAATCCCCCGCTGAACTCATGAGTTGGCTCAGCAGTTGTTTATTCAACTTAAAAGTGTTTTTCCCCCTTTTTCTATTTTTGTTTTCTTATGCTTTCTGTTTCAATGGACCCAGCTTTGTCCTTCCACAATTTGGAGTGAACAAGACTAGAGGATTTCCTGAAATAAACAACTGGGCCTATTTCTCCAGGGGGCCTGCTTCCCATTTTGTCCATGGCCACCTTCTGCTGATCAGCTTCCACTTTCTTAGAAAGAAGACTGGCTTGCTCAGGGTTACACAACAGAGACAGATGGAGCCTTGAGACTAGCAGATAGACACAAGTGACCAACAAAGTTAGGTGTGCTGCAGGCTTCCTGTGTCTGCCGTGTCGCTGACATTATGAACTAGCAGGCCCCATGAGTACCATGATTACTTCTCAGAGAATCTATGGCACCACTGCCATCGCTGATTTGCTGGGGTGTCTCCGTGGCTGTGAGTACACACCAAGAACTAGGGCACTGTCTTCCTCTAGTCAGTATCCCCCAGACTTACCATGGTACCTGGCATACAGTTAGCACTCAATAAGTAGTGGTTAAAATGAAGAAACAGATTCAGCGCAAACGTGCCCAAATGAGTGTTCAAGGCCAAGTATTTTGGAGACAGCCTAGATTCAAACTTGGCATTTTCTAACTTTGTCTTGGTTCCTTCTCTAGCCTCAGTTTCCTTATCACTAAAATGGGTAAAATATAATCACAGTACCTGTGCCATATATTTGTTGTAAAGATTGTATATGTTGATGGATGCAGCTAGAGGCCATTAGCCTAAGTGATTTAATGCAGAAACAGAAAATCAAATACTGCACATTCACACTTATAAGTGGGAGCTAAACAATGGGTATAATGAATGTAAAGATGGCAACAGTAGACACTGGAGTTTCCAAAAAGGAGGAGGGAGGGAAAGGGCAAGGGCTGAAAAACTCTCTCGAGTGCTGTGTTCATTATTTGGGTGAGGGATTCAACAGAAGCCCAGACCCCCGCATTACATGATATACCTATGTTAACAAACCTGTATATGCACTCCCCCATAACTGAATTAAAAGAAAATATTGTTAAGAAAAAAAATACTATATATCTGTAAAGCACTTAGCCCAGCTCCTGACATATAACAGTCACCCGATAAATATTTCTTATTTAGGAATGACTATCCCTCACTCATCTCTATCTGCCCCTTACATAGCTACTAGAGTAGTCAACCTCTCTTACCAAAGAAAAGGCTGCATGCAGTCCAGGAACTCTGGTTTCTATCCCTGCTTTACTAAGATTCCAGCAGTCACTTAGTCACTCTGCCTCGCTCTGCTTCTATGGCCTGCATCAGGTTGAGGTCACTCGGCCTCACCTAACAAACTTGCAGGTTGGCTACGAGATGGCATGACCTACCAGATGGGGACAGGTGTGGAAAAGCAAAATCCAGGCTATCAAATCTGCTGTAAAGTCGTGCTCCGGCAAAGCCACTTGAAGTCTAGCCTGCCATGGACCTTGCTGCACTGCCTCGGGGTGCCTCAGCTCTCCAGAGCTCTGCCAATGCTCTTGCCTTAATGCAGGGCTTCTAATCAAGATAACGCAATCGAAAGCATTTGCTTGGTTCTTAGTCTCACAGTGATCTCTATTTAGTGGGAAATTAAACCACTTTAAGGGCTAACACCCAGACAACCTATAACGCCATTTCACTGGGACGAGGCTTCCCTGTCTGGGAGCAGCACACTTTCTTTCCCCTTCTCCCACTGCCCCTCCAGTCTCCTGGGTTTTTATCTTCCTTTCCTTTTCTTTTCCCTTTTCCCAAAAAGGGTGTCTTGGCTTGGCGACTATTAAACCCAGCTGCATTCCCGAGACAAGCTCTTAAGCATAAATTCATTCCAGCATTGGGTTCCTCTTATTCTCTTTCCTTCCTCTCACTATGTAGCTGGAGTGAATTCATAAACAGTTATAGTGGTTTTAGCATCAGGGCCTTATATGAGACAGGATTACAGGGGATTCAGCTCTCTCTCTCTCTCTCTCTCTCTCTCTCTCTCTCTCACACACACACACACACACACACACACACACACACACACACAGTGGTGTTAGTCTCATGAGCCACAATACTGTTCTAATCTCTCCCATCTCTAGATTTGCCCTACCCTGGCTTAGTCAATGCTCTCCTTCCCGGCCTCTGTGGAAATACTGCCAAATAAAATAACAAAATATTCATATGGTAAGGCACGTTAAAACCTTGGGAAGATTTAAGCCAGGGCTTCATGTCACAGACGCTCCCTCCCGTAATCTGTATTCCAATCTCGATGCCAGCGGAGCTGTGATCAGAATATCCAAGGTCTCATAAAAGATTCAGGGCTTACTGACTTCCCTGACATTTGCTGTTTCATGTTGTTCCTGCTAACTCCCTTTCAGCCTCCAGAGCCCACAGTCCCTTTCAACTCACCACTGCAGATGGCAAACTGGCCAAGACCGTCCACTAACTCAGGACAAACACAGGTCCTAAATCTTCCCTGGGAATTTAGCTGGGACTAGGGAGGGGTTTTCAGTTCTTTCAGTGGCTTCTTTTGTTTGAATAAGGGTTTATTTTTCTGTAATTGCATGCCTGCTGCCTCCTCCATGGTACCTGAAAGTGGGACTTTGAAACCCAGGAAGTTAACAAGACTTCAGGAAGACTCCCCCATTTAGCTGTGAGTGCTTTTGAGGGTAGGGTTATGTGTGCCTGACTCAGAGTGTTTAAATCGTCCTGGTTCTCACTGTTACTTAAATTAGAGACTGTGTTATTTAACCTTGTAAAGCATCAAGGCTATAATTTGTAGAGAAGACAGTCCACCAAATCGGGGCTATGCATATTCTCACATGTTCAAAAAAGGGTGTATTAAATGTATGTGGCTGCATGAATCCAGGCAGGACGCAGCTATCATACATATCATACATATCACCATACTGGAATGGACATTAGTGGTTTAAAAACTCTAACAAGATATATTATGATTTAAGGAAACCATGCATAACTAAAGGGGTGATTGTGAATGGATCTTATGACTTACTAGGAGGATCACAATGGATATCCTAGCCAGACTCCACTAGTGGATTCTAATATGATTTGCTTTCCAATCATATAATTTATGCACAGCATATCAGAAAGACATTTAGTGAATAAAGGAAGTCAGACCATACTTCTGAAGGCATGGTTTAAAAGGAAACACAAAAGGAAACCTCTGCTATGCCTACAGAGGTTTCCAGAGGAGCCCAGTGACCCATAGAGATGGCAAGAAGAGGCGAAAAGACACATAGTATATGGCTAACACCGCTCAGCCATCAGAGGTCATAGGGGCAAAAGAGAATGGTAGTTCCACTGAACAATAGAATTGAGACATTTTCAAGATACTCCTTAGTAAGTCACAAGTGTCTAGAATTTTTTTTTAAATCAACCATAGAATTCCAAAACTCAGTAGTCAAAAACCAAAAGGCCAATTATAATTTAAGTCCTTTTGAAAACATTTTGGCTTATTTCTGTAAATGCTATGGCCACTAGAAAAATTAACACAGAATTCCCAATCAAAGTGCCATTCACACATAGGTACTTGAATAACATCAGGCAGCATGAAGGTGAACAGGTGCTATAAACAACTTCTTTGAATGTTTTAAATGTATCCACCATGAAAACCTTCTGAAGAGGTTAAGGAATTCTAGAACACAAACTGAAAATTAAAGGCAAGTTGATGGTATCTCAAAATTGAACTTGTCAAATGAGAAAATTATAATCAAAATTGTCTTCATACTTTTCATATCCTTCACTGTGTTAGTCACATAATATATACATATACATATGTTTCTGCATATGCATGTAAAAAATCAAAAAGGCAAACACATATCAGAGGCTAATCATAACATAATATAAAAGGAATATGAGGTCTGGTTTCATAAGTGATTATATCCACAAACACCTGTCCTGAGCCTTAAGTAAGCAAGCAAGGCATCTCCTTCTACATAGTGATATGATCCCCAAAATTTATATGAAAAATTTTAAAGATTGAGCTATGTTACCTTCTCTGGGGAAATACCTTATTTAAAAGCAGTCAACAGTTAGATTTTTCTGCAAGTAAATAATCCTATAATTCATCTTGTTTAGTAACAATATATTTTTAATTACCAAATACAAACTATATTATTTATTTACAGTAAAATGTATTTTCCCCAGACATATTATAAAACTGTATAGATGAATGGTTCTCAACTGGGTATAATTTTGCCCCCCAGGAGACATCTGGCAATGTCTGGAGACATTTTTGGTTCTCACAATGGGGGAGTGGAGATGCTGCTGGCATCTATGGATGGAAACCAGGAAAGCAGCTAAACATCTTACAGTACACAGGGCAGCCCCCACAATGAAGGATCCTCTGGCCTCAAAAGTCAATAGTGCTGAGGTTGAGAAACCCTTTTATAGATTATCACAAACATTACAAAATTTCTCAAATCATTTTCCTCGAAACCTTTAAGAAATGAAAAATGAGAACTTGGGGAAAACAAGAACTCCTTTCGGTAGTATTTTCATTATTAAAGGTACAGTTGCTTTTGTGAATGCAACAATATATTACTTCACCATAAAATATGCTCTGAAAACCTAACACTTGTACTTGCATTACACCCACACACTGAGAAATGCTGGAAAATCAGCAAGGATTTTAGGAAAAAACATTTACCCTGAGACATCCTTCAATGAACAGAGGAATATCCTGACCAACTGTGTTAAAAGCAAATAAAGTAAGATGTAACAAAAGCTAACTTTTTAGCCAGTGAAAAATAAACACATCTGGTACATAGAGTCCTGTATGTGTGTATCCATCCAATTCTATAGTATCAGAGCTCTGACATTCAGTAATATAATAATATTATTTTTGAGATCAGTTAAGGTATAAAATGTGCGTACTCTCAGTCTTTAATATTAATAAGTCTTGTAACTAGCAGTTTCTCATAGCTCCGAATTCTTGAGCACAACTAGAAAGGGCACTTATCCTGAAAAATCTAATAAATTTACAGTTTTATATACTTCCTTCAATTGTAAAAGTCTTGTTCAATAAACTTTAAAATGCCACTATAGAGCAATAACACAGACAGTATAAACCCAGCCCTGGGAAAGCTGTGCAACCAGAAATTGTTCCCCTTTCTGCTAGAGCAATAAAGTTTTATATGTTTGAACTGACTGTAAAAAGGTTTGAATGTTGGCAACTGGGGAATAATCTGTCTTCTTTATAGTTATTATCATATTTCCCACAAGACCCCTTGGTCTGTGTCAATCCTTCTTGTATATGACACCTTTGTACTGTCAGCGAAAGTAAGACTACTTTACTTTTTTTTTTTTAACTATAGGACTTGTATCTGTTTTCCTTCAGATTACAGCTAACAGGAATAAATTATTTCTGACAAGCATCTATTGCAGCATTTTACCAAATAAAGCTGGTTGTGAGCTGCTTTTCCAAGAGAAGGGGGACCTCCTCCCTTCTCCTTCCCTCTCTTTCTCTCATCTGATTCAAATGCAATTCAGGGCTGGTTAAATTGGAGGAAATGCCAATAAAAAGAGATTTGTAGGAAAGTTGCTCTGAATGCCAGAGCCCGTTCAACATGGTGGTTCGGTTCTCATGGGTGCAACTGGATGTGTGGAGAAGGGGTTTAGGAAAAGGTAGGAGGAGGAATCATCCCTTTCCCTTCCTGACCTCTCTTAGATCTGCGAACATCTCTGCATGCACCTGGATTCAGGCAGCACACTGAGTCCAGCCAGCAGAAGTGGCCAGAGTTTCCCATACTCTGATTAACAGCCAGTGAGGGAAGCGGTAGCTATGACCAGCAGAGGCAGACACCCAAGCTGTCACATGTGCGCCTGGGCTCTTTAACTGGTCATCTCAGCTGAAATGAGTTTAGGCTTGTGGTAATCAACAGGGAGCCATTTTGTACATATGAATTTGTGCCCCTCTGCCAGGCCTGTCATGCCACAGATCAACATGGACCTATACCCAGTAATCCATTACCCATAAGGCAGCCATATGAAATGAACACATTCTCCTCTCACTCACAATGCTATGGCACCATCCTGAAGTTGCTTGGCTTTCCAGCTTTTAGAATAACAATAAAAAGTCCCAGAAGAATAGATTTTTGCAGCCCAGCATGGAAGTACACACCTATGGTCCCATCTACTTGGACGCTGAGGCAGGAGGATCAGGAATTGTGGGCTGTAGTGCGCTATGGCCAATTGGGTGTCTGCACTCAGTCTGACGTCAATATAGTCACCTCTTGGGAGCAGGGGACCACCAGGTTGCCTAAGGAGGGGTGAAGCAGCCCAGGTCAGACACAGAGCAGTTCTGTGTTGACCAGTGGTGGGACTGAGCCTGTGAAGAGCCACAGCACTCTTGCCTGACAACATAGTGAGACCTTGTCTCTCTCTCTTTTTCAATAATAAACATTTGCAAACATCAGATTTTTAAAAATCCAAAGATATATATGGTTGGATATTAGTGGAAATGGCACCATAAGTGAATTACCTCTGCACTCCTGAATAGACAAAGTCTCTCCAAAAGACCATGAGAATAAGACGGTCAGTCATATGAATATAGGTATACGCAGATATGCATAGACATACACAGTGTCAACGAGAAGAAGAATTTGCCTCCTCATCCTATAGACACTTAACAGACCCGAAGGGACAGTCCTGGCATTTCCCTTTCAGACAAAGAAGTGATTTCCCCTCTGTCCTCTCCATCCCCTGACCACCTCCCCCTTTCATTTTCATAGTGTTTTAGAAAACGGCTGATATTGCCTGCACTGCACTCGCTCTGCCTGGCACTGTAGAAGCACAGTCACGCACATGTGTGACACCCTGTTCATGGGGTAGGGTGATTCTTAGATTATGGTATATCTGTACGAGTGCACACACTCACTCACGCTCAAGCCCACCTCAGTCAACTCAAAATGAAGAGTCAGCTCCAATGTGAAAGCTCTGATGTGGAAGGGTAAATGCCAAATGATGTCTATAAGCATAGCAATTCTACCAGAATGAGGTAATGCAAACAAGGCTGAGTCAATACGATGACATCTCAGTGACTTTGGAAAAAGCTTGAGCCCGTGCTCATGAATGTGAGTTCAGGGTATCCTCTTATCTTCTCCTCACGAAACCCTACATGAATGTTCAGGTGCACATTATGATGCCTTCTCCTTGCCCAGTTCAGGCAACAAACATTTTAATCTACACATGGAGAACATTTAAAAAAAAAATCTCATTGTGGTAATTGTCTCATACTGCCAGCAGGGGCAAGCACACTGTGCTCCCTCCTGCTCATCCCCCGAACCCCAAGAACAGAATTACTACACAAGCTACACCTTTTAACAAAGGTGTACTCTTGTGTACCTTAAAAGCTCTTAAATAGCTAAGCCGCCCACTGGAAAACCATAGGTCCATAAGAGATTTTTATTTTCTCCATGTCCTCTTCATGCACTTTGTCCATGTGGTTAAAGTTTACAAATTATTTACTTTTCAATAGGTTATTAATATAGACCAAAAGGTTGTCGGTTTCTGTCATATGTCACAGTACCATTAATAAAAGCAATATCGGTGCTGTTATAAAAAATCTTTCTGAATACATAATACAGAGATAGAAAACGACACAAATCATAAGTACAGAGCTCGGTCAAAAAATACAAAATGCTTTAAAAATGTGCACATCAGTCTTGTGCAGGACCCATGGGCCGATGAAGTGAGGGCATTGGTGGCATTTTAATTATTCTTGAATAGTAGCGGGTTATCACCTTTAAGACCAGTAACTAGACCATCACCACAGGGGAATGGGAGAGAGTGTGAAGGAAGAGGTAGTTTCTAAAAAGTGAGGTATGTACCACAGGCATGATTCATTGACAGTGTTTGTGAAATACAGATTCCTAGACCCCTATCAAATTTGCTGGGGCAAGGCCTGTGAATCTGCATTTCATAAACATACCCACCCACAGGGGTATTCTTGGAGAATTACTGAGCTTGGCTAATGAAGTACAACAGTAACTCCCCTGCTGAACCCCATCACACTTCCTTTTCCGAAAATGGAGTGGCACTTGTCCTGACAGGCCTCAGACATACCCATCTCTGAGACAACAATTGGTGAAGTTCAAAAAATGGCATTGTGTTTCCACACAGAGAAGAAAAAGGTTTAGAAAAATAACAGATCAACAAGGAAGTATTGTCCTGGAAGCTTTGCCTCATTCTGACTTTCCCCTGAACTCTGCTTTCTACATATCTTACCACTCTGTGTATCCTGGTGGGGAAAAAAAAATGCAGAAAGGCAAAGAGTCTCCTGAAAAGATCAGGAGTTGGAGCTTTACTTTATTATCTGACACACATTTATTGTTTCATTACTAACAACACACGTAATGATAATACTTGGCTATTTGCATAACGTTTTAGAGGCTACCACACTTTCATAGGCATGATTATGTTCAGTCTTGCTAATGAATTTATGAAGTGTTATTATTCTCATGTTACAGATAATGAAACTAACACCCAGAGAGGTTCAACGACCTGCTCAAGGCCACACAGCAGGCAACTGTCAGAGGTAGATGGGAGTCCATATCAACTAAGTGGCAATACACAAGGCTGGCCACCACCAAAACACAAAGACGGGTGAAAAAAGTCATAGAAACCCAATACGAGGGAAAAGCACCTTGTTCATTGAAACTGGCAAACCTTCAGTTTCCTTCACCTACCTCATTCAGGACAGCTGGGTCCCCTTCCATCATCCTATCTGCTGCAGCGTCTCCACCTGACACCATCACCTTTATCATTACCTCTGTACCATGCACTGTACTAAACCATGAGGTCATAAAGATGATCAATTTCTGCTCCCATGTCTCCCAACCTAGAGCAAAGCCACCACATTCTGGTCAGTGGTAAACAGCTAGCATTTGCTACGAAGAGTAGCAGGAAACCTTCGGGGGCTACTTGAAAGAATCAAGTAACATGAATCTCCTCCTCTACGTAACCAAAGCACTTCTCTTAAGTTTCCAATGGAGAAATCAACAGAACCTCACGCTCCCTTGATGTGCCTTCCTTGGCTTCTCCATAATCCAGCAATCCTGGCACATTCTGTCTCACACGGCTACAGGAGTCCCGTGCCCCTCAGGAGCTGCCAAGCTCTCTGATGTACAGGCTGCTAATACAGCGTTATTAAGAATGCGTTTGTCTCCATTCCTCTACACACGCTGGCTTCCCTGCCTGAAGAAAAGCCACACACATGCTCCCACAGAGGGACCCAGCAAAAAGCCCTGGAACCCACAAAGGGAAATCAGCATGCCAAGGGTTAAGCACACCCTGTAATAAGCATCTCTGTTCCGGCATGTTGCGAAAGCCCATTACCTCCCGCCACATTACCTCATTCATTTCTTATATGCGGATGGTTTATTTTCCCATGAGCACCCTGGCTCTCAGTATTAAGTCCCCTCCTTCGCCTCTATTTCTCTATCCATCACATTTAACACTCTGACAGTAACAGTCTATAATGTTTCTATTCTACAAAACCGCTCTGTCAACTCCGGGCTTCCAGAGCAGCAACTGAGGAAAATAAATAACATCAACGCCAGGGACGACAGCATCACAGCTCCCTTTCTGCTGGGCTTTTTTATATTATTCTACAAAGTGAGAAAGAATAAAGGGGATAGGGAGAGGTGGGAGCAATGAGAAGAAGAATTTTCCTCCTCATCCTATAGACACTTAACAGACCCGAAGGGACAGTCCTGGCATTTCCCTTTCAGACAAAGAAGTGATTTCCCCTCTGTCCTCTCCATCCCCTGACCACCTCCCCCTTTCATTTTCATAGTGCTTTAGAAAGGGCTGATATTTCCTGCACTGCACTCGCTCTACCTGCCACTGTAGAGGCACAGTCAAGCACATGTGTGACACCCTGTTCATGGGGTAGGGAGGTTCTTAGATTATGGTCATCTTTTCTGGAGCAGGAGTCCCGTGAGGAGGTAGAGGCACTTCGGTGATCCACAATCTGTGTTCTCAGGGAGACACCAGGCAACAGAGACTCTGGAACCCGTGAGCAGGTCGAAAGGCATAAAAACGTTAACTACTGAAAAATAAATCACTTTTGAAAGCTTGGCTCTCTGTTACTGGGGCTTTACCAAAACTATTTGTATTTTCATCATTTTCGATAGTAATCTTCTAAAACACATTATATTTCCATCTAGCTTCTTTTAAAAAATATCTAGGTAGATAGATACAGATCTTAGACATTATTTGGCCTCCTCTTTGTGACCCACGTCATTTATCATTATGAATGCCGACGATCACCCAGGCCCACTGCTATGTGAGAGCACGCATGCCTATTCTGTATAGACTCGGTCTGCTGGGCTTTTTAAATTCTTGAGTCTCCTGTTTATGATTTTACTGCTTCTTCAAGTTTCCCCCTCTTCTGAGGTTGCAGTGCTATAGCTGATAGCATGGGCTGTGGTTCCAGATCATGGAAGCCAGATCTGACTATTGGCTTGGGACCTTGTTTCAAACCCCCCCGTGCTGTGTCCTCACCTGTAAAACAGAGCCAGTTGTGGTACCTTGGGTTCTAGGGTGGTTGTGAGGATTACCTGAGTGAATGCTTGGGAGTATTTAGGAGACCGCCTCAGTTAGTAAGTACTTAGTAAATGTTAGAGATTATCATGTGTATAGCCTGGCATGGGCTAGGAAGCCAGATAAACATACAATTAGAATCCTATTTGAAATCACAGGTCTTGAGTGGTGGCTTCTGGGTGCTCTGATGTCAACTGCACGAACTTAAGTACACAGGCCCTTAGTTTGGCTACACAGATATCCTCTGCTAGCATCCTGGCTCTCAGCTGCTTCAGATGGGTGAGGCTGGCAACACTGAGTCCTGAATACCGAGATGTAACTCAAGAGACTAATTCAGGATTAAGAAAAAAATGAGGGAGGGAACAGGGAACAAAACAAGAAAAGCAGCTAAAAATTTCTCAACACTGTCAAACACAATTCTGTAATTCCTTCTATTCAACCTCACAAGGCTGTTTCTCAAAGAATAAGAATGAGAACCACAATGTATGAAATTGCTTTGATATATATGAAATACTCTGCGCTTATTATTTTTACCAGTAAGACCATTATTATTACTCAACTTTGTATTGTAAAGCAGTCAAAATGAACTTCTAAATCTAAAGGCATTCAGGAGGTAGCAAGAGATACGAGTCTTGCTCTCACCCTCTACTGCTACCCAAGGAGCTGTGGTATTTCTTTTTTCTATCTCAGGTGTGGCAGAATGGAGAAAAAAAAAAAAAAAGAAAAAAAAAAACAAGAACATACTGAGGTCCCAACCCTCTTAACAATCGGTGCCCTGGGAGATACACGCACTTTAATTTCCCAGACCCGCTTCTCCCTTCCTAAAAAAGAGAAGAGCGCGGCACTAGAAAATCCAAGTCGCTTACCACAAAGCTTCAGAATAATGCCTGCATTCCAACCAAAGGGGTAAGTGAGAGAAAAAGTTAAGACCAACTGAGATCTAGCATGTCTGATACCCGGAGGCAAGGAGGAACTGGTTCCTGATACGTCTCTTCTTGTCTAGTTCAATTCCAAATATCACAGACAATCTAACCTACTGAGACAAAGATGACTTCTGCTTTTATGACTTTTTTTTGGTCGGGGGAGGTGATGTGAAGACCACAATCAGGCTAAGTGATATTATATCCTTATTTTAAATGATCATATTTCATTACTGCTACTCGTAGTACTCTGTGACACTTTAATTTTTCTATTTTGATGATGGAAAAGCAGAGGTGACCTCAAGGCACCAAGTGGCTAAAGATGTCCCCTAGGGAAGGCATGAGCCTTTTAAATAATTTCTTTGCAACAAATTAACATTGAGAACTCCTGTGTATAAAGGCATTGGATGCAAAAATACGTAGGTAAACACAGTTTTTGTTTTTAAAAGTTTATAATTTAGTGAAGAGAGGGGGATGTATAAAAAATGATTAAAATTAAGGGTTGAATAAAGGGTTGACATGGGATAGAACAAGTGCTAATTAAAGTTTCAGGAATTTTGTCATAGGAACATGGTAGAAGAGGTGATTAATCTGAAAGAGGGTCTTACTAGAGATTTCACATTTTCATAGAAAGGGTGATATTTGGGAAGCTACCGTGCTTTCAGTTATTAAAGGCTCAGCTTCTGCAGTCATTCAACCTAGGTTCAAATCTCTGCTCTGCCAATTCCTAGTCAGGTAACAGGACAAATTATTTAATCCCTCTACTGGTCAGTGTAACAGGGACGATGAAAATACATACTTTATAGATTTTGCAGGGAGGATTAAATGAGATAACGAATATAAAATAGCAGTGCTTAGTAACTAATCCCTAAATTAATATTAACTATTATTATTTTAATCTTTCACCAAACCCTATGAAGCAGGTGATATTATCCCTACTTACAGTACTGAGAAGACAGACATAGAAAATTAGGTAATCTGCCAATGTCACAAAATAGACAAAGGATACAGAACACAAATTTGGGTCAGTCTGACTCTAAAACCCAAATTCTTTTCCACTGTAATTTTATTCTGGTCCACTGTCACTCAATAAACTGTGACCTCCTACCAGAAAGAGGTCACTGAAACTAGTGAGCTCAGCCTACAGACTGCCTGAAAACACAGTATGATTCCAGCAGACAGAGTGCTATCCTATAAAAGTCAGAGAAAAAGCCAAAAGGAAAGTCAACAATTACACAGAAGTTATCACAACGTTCAGTGAAACTCAAAGATCTACCACAATCTGAAATGAAGAAAACTCTACCTGGCACCCAAATCCCCTCCCTTCCCTGATGTCCTTATTCCTATTAATGCCAAACCCATTCTCTCAGGTAACCAAATCAGAGAACTTACAAGGACAAACACATAGACAGACATGGGATATATCTCAAGAGTCTAGTCCAAACTTGCATACGATGCAGCAAACTCTACGACAATCCTGGCAAAGCCTTATTTCCAAGTTACATGATAAAACCAGCATCTGTGACCATACCCTCCAGCCATGTGCCTAACAGTTTTCATTGTACTGAGTCATATCCCATCTCAAACTTCCTGCGGAATCCAAATTAACAAATGAAATAAATGATTCCATCATCTTCAATTCATACCTTTCCTTCAACTTCCATATCTAGATGGTTACCAGACTCTGTCAATCGTTCTTTCAAAAACTTTTTGAAAAAAGTCTGATCCTTTTCATTCCCAAGATACCAGATCCCAGATCCTTTTGTCTCCTGGCTGAAATCCCTTTCTTCAATCTCTCTATACTCTAGTACATCCGGCACATTTTTACCAGATGAGAAGTCCTTCAATCCAATTTCAGCACATGTCATCTGTGCTCAAATAACAACTGGGTCTCCATCTATTACCCCCAGCTAGACATTCAATGACAGACTATCAATGGCAAGCACATGGGCCTCACTTTGCCTATTCTATCCTACTTCCCGTATTTACTAAGCAATGTACACCTTCCAACTTGGTCTAAACCACCATTTCATAGGGAAGTCCTACAAACAGATCATGTGCATACAAACTGAGATATATATAAGTTTTATGTAACATGTCAAGGGCCACAGAACCATTATAGATGAGCTAGGACTAGTTGCTCAAACTCCCTGTCCAGGGCTTTCTCACTCTAGCCTATCAAGTTATGATGTGGTACTACAGTTGCCTGATTCTGAAGAATGTTAGGACCAGTGAATAGATTACACAGCACCTACGGTATGTCCAGCCATGTACTAAAAATTGGGAGAACATGAAAAGGCATTAATTTACAGTCCTGTGGGAAAATAAACGTGCTAAAAATATCACGTAATTATTATAAGCTACAATGAAGGAATATACAAGGCGAAGTGGATACGAAGGAAGAGGAATATCTAGAACTGGGTCAGGATACTCAGACAAGGCCCCTGCTAAGATCTAAATGATCAGTAAGAGGGTTTTAGGGGACAATAGGTACAAGAAATCGCTAATAGGAGACAATCTTCAAAGGTATAAGAAAGAAGTCACAGGTTTTAGGTATTACAGGTAACTCAGTATGTTTGTAGCGTATGATGAGATAGAAAAAAAATGGTGAGAAATAGGCCTGGTGAGGTAGGCAAGGACCAGATCACAAGATTCATGTAGGTTATGCAAAGGAGTTTAGATTTCATCCTACAGACCAAAATGAATAATTCTCAGCAGACTGTAATGCCACTCTTTCTCTTCCACTAAAGAAAGCATATGGGAATTCAAGTGAGTGAAAGTGACACTTACATAGTGATAATTTGACTTAGCTTAAAATTTTAAATAATTTGCAAACCTTAGGTCTTGAACCATTATTAATATGAAAAGTACTTGTGACATACTTCACAACTGATCATGGCACAACAGTTTTAAGATTCAGGACTGCAGCTTTTGACAATGGGACTTCCATCAAAGAATTCTGAATAAGGGTGTAGCAAGCCAGTTAGCATGTTAAGAGTCTCCCAGCAGGCCTCAGATGCAATGGACTGCTTGAGGATATTACAGGCAGAGACACCAGTCAAGAGGTCAATACTGCTGAATGGGTGAAAGATAGTGAGTCCCCGTCTTAGGATGACAGCAGATGGGAAGAAGGAGAAAGAATTAGTTAGGATGTGTTTAGTTTTATAAGGCTTGGCATAAAGTGCTCATTAAATGCTTGCTGGTAGTATCAACACAAATTGGCTAATGATTAGATGAAGGTAGTAGGAGGTGACATAGAAAAAGGTTAAAGTCTGATACAAATATTAGGTTTCTAGATTGGGCAGATAAAAGATACAGAATACAGGAGGAAGACTTATCGTGGATGGGGACTGATGAGGTCTGCCCTGGACTTATGAATCTGCTGAACACGGATATAGAGATGATTGCCAGGCAGTTATATGTGTAGATCTGAAACTCACAAAAGCAATCTGGGCTAAACAGGTTTTACTTTACCATTTGTTCAATAAATATTTACTGGATACTTGTTTTAGTCCATACATTGTACTCTTCACTGGGGATGCAGCGGTTGACAAAGATGCTAAGTCCTCTGTCCTCGGTGAGATTACAGATGGATATATTTGTGAGCCATAGGTATTTAGTTGATAAACACAGGCATATGCATACTTAGTGATGGGCTAAGGAGGAGGCAACATTGAAGTTAACTAAGAAAGCCCAACCAAAGAGATATGAAGCAAACCAGGAGAATAGAGAGATGAAGAAATGAGAATTTTATAACAGAAAGGTTGTCAGGATCAAATACAGCAAGAGTGTAGAATAAGGACTGAATTTGTCCACTGGGAGATTTCATAATCTGGAGGGGCAGAAATCTGACTTCAGCAAAGAAAAGAAAGCACTCTAGATGTTAGTTGGAAAAAAAAGCTAGAAATCTTAGAATCAACAGAGTCTGGTTCTGTGACATCTGAGATAGTCCAAAATGTTTCATGGAGGTGGGACCTGGGTTAGGAGGTACAGAAGATACAGAGGACAGTTTTAGACAACATCAAAACAGAATATGGCCCACAGAAGGAACCAGACTGGGAGAACACTTTCCTAACTCTTCTAAAAGGCAAGCTTGGGCATAAGGTGCCTATGATTAGCTGCACGTTGCGAAAAGGCAGATGTCATGGTGTTCAGAGCAGCAAATTACCTTCCAGGAGTCTATGGACAGATCTGTTCCTCACTGGCTACGTGATACTCAGGAAAAGCCCTTGCTATGTATGAACTCACTGGACCTGGAGAGCAAAAGTGTGTGAAGGCTGCAGATGGAGTAAGATATGCTAGATGACAGCACACTAGAACAGCCAATGACACAGGCACTACCTCTGCTCTGCCAAGTGAGGCAGCTCTAGGTAGCTCCCCTACCAATGGAAAATGGTGGGGTGTGTCGGGTGTGGTAGGAAAGAAGGGGAAGCTGTGAAGCATCTGAAGTAGTATAAACACCCATAGAATACTGGGGACCCTACCTAAAGCATGCCATTAAAATGTTATACTTTGCTCTAAAGAACATAAGTCACACTGTCCTAAATTTACAAGATCAACAACTTTTGGTGTTTTCAGTGCCTGATTTGTTCTTCAGCCCTTCCAGGTATTATAATAATTGTAATAGCTCCCTCATTCCTCAGCAGGCACCCTGCGTATCTCAGGGCCACCCTGAAAACCAGGCAAAGGCCATCTGCTTCACGCTTCCTCCCTTCTGCAACAGCGTGCAAGGACCACGGGGCCAGTTCAGAGACAGCTCGTCTTGTACATCCAAGCTCTGCTGTTGCTTGTAGTTTAAATCTGCTGTGTTACAGTGGCTGTCCGGAGAAGAACCCTGAGCTTCCAACTCTTTCTTCCTGCAGAGGCCTGTGGGGCACATACAGTGACCTTGGCAAACAGGGGTCTCAGGGAAGGCCCCAATCACACAGCCATAAACCTCTCTGGGGATTAGCACAGTTGGGACAATGTTCACAGAAGTCATACGCTGTGGAGGAAAGAACCCAATCTGGGCCAGTCTTGCCTCTACAACCTACAAACTCTATGATCTTAGGTAACTTATTTATACTCTTCAATTCCCTTACATGAAATTAGAACCTAGTAAAACCGTGCACTCCCTTTAAAGGGCAACTGTGAAGACGGGGTAAGCCAATGCTCCAGAAAATTGCTTTGATTTTAATATTATTTTTAAGTAGTTAATGCATTTACAATACAAAAATACATCTACAGTATACATCATGATCACCATACATTGCTGAGTCTTGCTCCCACCCTTGTTTGGCCCTGTTGACCCTATTCCCCACCCTCACACCCGGCCTGTACTGATAACCATTTTTTCTTCATTTCTTGCTTATCTTTCCAGCATTTCTTGGAAGGGTTACTTTAAATATAAAGTGCTGCATAACTTAGTTATCATTATTATCATTGAAAAGTAGGAGGGGAGGGGTGGGGTGGGAATGGATGGTTGTCTTATCTATAAGGAGACCCATTTCCTCCATGAAAACCTGCCTCATTATCATCATAGTTCACACCCTCCCTTTCATTCATCCGTGTATCCATTCAACCAATATTTGTTAAAAGCCTGTTCTACTCAAGGCAATGGGCTGAGTGATAGCATGAAGAACACTAAAATTATTCAGTGCATCTATGGCACTTTTGAGTTCACACCATCCTCACTTACACTTACCCTCACTCTCAAGATACTCAATTCTGCCTGGGTATGAGCTGCCTATGGCCACTTCTGCCTGTGTACGAACTGCCTATAGCCAGCTGCCTATGTAAACTTTGGTATTTCCCACAGCACCTAATGTGGTGCACACAAGCACATATACAGGCTTAGTATCTCTTATCCAAAATGCTTGGGACCAGAAGTGTTTCAGATTTGGGATTATTTTCTTCAGATTTTGGAATTTTTGCATATACGTAATAAAGTATCTTGGGGATAAGACCCATGTGCATACACAAGATTCATTTATATCTCATATACAGTTTATACACAGACCCTAAAGGTAATTTTATACAATACTTTAATAATTTTGTGCATAAAACGAAGTTCTGACTATGCTTTGTGTAGTCGCATGAGGTCAGGTGCAGAATTTTCCACTTGTGGCATCATGTTGGTGCTCAAAAATTCTCAGATTTGGGAGCATTCTGCTTTCCGGATTTCCAGATTGGGGATCTGTGGAAGATGCTCAAATACGCCTGCTAATTTAGGCTGCTCACAGGAAAGAAGTCTTATTTTATGGGGACGCAACATTCAGTTGGGTGATCTTAGACCTAGCGGCCTTTCTATCGGCCCTTGAGAAAAGCCAAGGTTGCCTGCAAGCTCTCTGCTCTCCATCAGTGCCCTGTGGGAGCCCTTAGCCTGCAAGATGCTTCAGCCTCAGGTGTGTCTAGATGGGACTGAAAGAGAACGGGACTGTCTATAGGTTCTTGCTTGGCAACTGGATGTTATAGAGCTGGAGGAAGGAAGCTTAGAACACTCTAAAACACAGTTAAAATTATCACAGAGAGAAAATTACTCCTCAGAAGGATATGTCATATGCCCACAGTACTCTAGTGTGATTTGTATTATGTCAGGATGTGATATTCCAGATATTCCAGCACCAACTGCCCGAGACACCTTTTCAAGATTTAACAGCTCTCGCCGGGCACAGTGGCTCATGCCTGTAACCCCAGCACTTTGGGAGGTTAAGGTGGGAGGCTCACTTGAGGCCAGGAGTTCAAGACCAGCTGGCCAACATGGCGAAACCCCATCTCTACAAAAAATACAAAAATTAGCCAAGCATGGTGATGCATGCCTATAATCCCAGGTACTCAGGAGGCTGAGGCAGGAGAATCACTTGATCCAGGGAAGCAGAGGTTGCAGTGAGCCGAGACTGCACCACTGCACTCCAGCCTGGGTGACAAAGGGAGACTCTGTCTCAAAAAAAAAAAAAAAAAAAAAAAAAAAGATTTAAAAACTATCACTTTACAACGCATCCTTGAGTTGCCCTTCAGAACCCCCAGCATTTTAAGGATTCCCCCTCATTTGGGCATCCAGTGACTTTGTGGCTTCAAACTAAGGCAGCCAAGCCTCTCTGAATCTCCATCGCATCATCTGTAAAACGGGGGGATGATTCCTGGTCTACCTGTGTTGTCAGATGCTGATGAAAATCAAACAGGTTAACATATATTGAATATTGGTGTGATATGAAAACAAAATATATTTTGTTTGTGATAGAGTATGAGCCCTGCATTAAAAAAGAAAAGGCAACAATGGAAATTTTTTTTTTCTTTTTTTAACAAAATCTCAAACTTCTTCTTCTTTTAGAGACAGGGTCTCACTATGTTGCCCAGGCTGGTCTCAAACTTCTAAGCTCAAGCAACCCTTCTGCCTCGGCCTCCCATGCTAGGATTACAGGCATGAGCCACTGCGCCCAGCCAATGTATTCTTTTTAAATAAATCATTTCAAGGTAAGGACTGACTAATCACATGCAGCCATCGCTTCACAACTCTAGAGAAAACATTTCCAGCCCCTTTTCAGAGCAGGCCTGACAACCACTTCCAAAAAATACAATTTTAAATGTTCATTCCAAATGCAAGCACAGAGGCTCTCTTTTCCTCCCCACCAACCCTTTCGCAGCAGTCTGTCTGTCTGATGCGCTTTCTTTCCCAGAGATCCACAGGCCCCTCCCTCTCCCACCCCCATCCCGCATCTGATGTGGCAGAGATGATAACCGATAATGAAAACCTGCGGCCTGCAGACACTGGAGAGCGAGAGCACAGAGGGGAGGCCGAGGAGGAGCCGGTCAGGATGCATGTAATCAGAAGGGTTATCTAATGCTAGTTTCATTCTAATTGAGTCAGTACCATATGTCACCCTGCAATAACATCGCAAGCAGCATGCAACTGAATACATATTTAATTCACATAATGGGTACAGCAGTAGAAGTAATCAAGGCAGTTTGCCATAAGCCATAAAGAAATGTAGCTTGTTCCTATCAAGAAACATTTGGCACTTAGGGAGAGAACTGTATCACCAGTGAGAGAGGAGCTGCATTACTGAAAAAGCTCAAGGGGAGCGGGAGGGATAGGTACGGGGAGCAGGGCATGGGGAGAGAGAGATGAGGACAGGGAGAAAGAAATGAAAGAATGAAAACACCAAAGAGAGCCAAGCCAGAACATCGATTCACTGTGAATGAAAATCAATGAAGGAATATTGTCAGCGGATCGTTGGCCATCTCAATATAATTAACAGTAATGGATTTATTGGCAGAAGCTTAATGATTTAACGTTAAATGTGCCCCAGAATTTCCTGTGCAGTCGTAGGTCCTTCTCATTCCCTCTTGGGCCAACCCATGTCCCAGGAAATGGATGTAGCTATGGAGGATTAAAAAAATTTCTGTTCACATCTCTTCATCTGGATTGGCATCTGACAGAAACCTGCTCGCCCATTCCCTTCATTTCCTCCCTCAAGGAGATGATTAATACGCCTGGGCAATGCTCATCAATATCTTTGGACAGATCAACTGGAGTTTTCATTAAACCCATATTAATGTCCTAGATACACAGCTGTGGACAGGTTATTCTGGAGAAAAAAAAAAAAGAAAGAAAAAAAAGAACGAAAAAGAAAAAGAAAAAAAAAAACCTTCCACTTCTGTTAACTATTTGCCAAGAATTAACAGAAACCTGGCCCCTTCCCTCATTAGGCCTTCTTCTACCAACATGTTTTGATGTATATTTCATGAGGATAAACAAACATTCATTTCACTTTGGGAAGGTGTTTGCTGTAATGTATTGTCAGCGTACCCAACAATGAGGGGACATTAATTTCAATTCTGGTGTTTAAACACTTTGGCGAGTCCCAATTACTCATTCCCCAGCTCAATACCAGGAGCCCCGGAGGAAGGTCGCTGCCTCTCTGCGTGGCCCGCGGCATCAAGGGGAGGCGCGACGCCACCCTCCAGCCAGCACAGGTCTTCTCTGGCTGACAGAGCAGGGATGAGGCAAGACGGGGTTGTTCCCTCCTATTCCTTAGTCAAATAGTGACATGAAGGGCCACTTTAGGGAATACCCAGACTTGCATTACAGCAGTTTCCATGAAAGGCTGTGTGCAAAGAAGAGTTCAGGAAATCAGATTCTCTTTTTTTCTTAGCCTACATCTGAAGGTGCCAATCATTTAACAGAGAAGAGCAAAGCTCTGAAATCTGGGGAAGAATGGAAAGTAGCAACAGAGTCATGTGTCGTTAGGGTCATGTGTCATTGAGGAAGACCTTAAAAAAGAGGTGTAAGAGGCCATGGCCCTGGTGCAACTGGGTTTGGGTATGGTATGATGGCAGTTTCCAGCCACTTTATGGCTCCTTCGAAATGTATGTGGCAGTCTTTCCATCTTGCAAAGGATTGGAGATGGAAATCCCATACATCACATGAGCAAATGTGGAAGTAAGTTTTGCAATGCTATGGAACTGAAGAAATTACAGTGATTATTTTTCAGGTATGGTTCCATTTCTGATAGCACCTGCAACTTTATTAAAAGTTCTTCAGCAATGCACCAACCTCTCCTTCAAGCTGTAATTGATCTGTACTCAAATACACCAGAAAATCTCTCTACTTATAGGAGCTTGCTACCAAATACTTTACCGAACTGAGGAATGCTTTTTAATAACATAAATAATTATCCTCAAGCCTATCTGAACAGTAACTTCCAGTTAATGATAAAGTGTCTAAAGGTGGATGCACACATGTTTCAAAGATAAAGCCCTAAGGTTGAGAAAATGACGATGAAAAGGTAGCATGAGTGCATGTGCCTTGACATGAGGCGAAAAGAGCTGGGAGAGGCAGGTGTCCCCTGGGCAAAGGAACAAACATTAGTTCCTAGAGAGCACCAGGGCACACGCAGCATCTTGGAAATATCATAACAGAGTCTCAAATATGTCTCCATTGCAGGTCACAGCTGGGGAGAGTTAGCAAGATCTGAAAACATGAAACCAATAAAGAGAAAGAACAACCCACGTGGTTCTTATCAAAGTTATTTCTTCTTTAAGTGAGTGCTAAGTCCAGTTTCTACATATATAAGTTCTTCAGAAAGAACTCAAAACTAAGTGCCAGAAGCCAATGCTGGTTATGTTATTAACTGTATGGCTGGTCCACCTCATATTGCCAATAAGACATCAAATACTCTTAAAACCTTGTGTGTTTTTGGCTTCATTTAGATGTGCAATGAAAATCCCTGTAGTCACATAAACTGGGTTGATACATAGTCACACCAGTACTAAACTGGACTAAAGTGGACCAGAAGCCAGATACTAAACTACTTCTTTTTTTTTTTTTTTCTTTTGAGACAGGGTCTGACTTTATCACCCAGCTGGAGTGCAGTGGTGCAATCACAACTCACTACAGCCTCGACCCACAAGGGCTCAGGTGGATCCTCCCATCTCAGCTTCCCCAGTAGCTGGGACCACAGGCATGCCTCACCACACCTGGCTAATTTTTGTATTTTTTATAGAAACAGGGTTTCACCATGTTGCCCAGACCAGTCTTGAACTCCCAGGCTCAAGCAACCTTCCTGGCTCAGCCTCCCAAAGTGCTGGGATTAGAGGTGTCAGCCACGTTTCTGGCCTGAAATACTTAGATAGCAGTTGATAAACAGCTGTGCCTTACACTATCTCTCCACTTTCAAGTGCCAACTCCTTTTTTTTCCAGCCTCTCTTCCTTATATTCCAAGGATCTAAGAGTTAAAGTGTTAATACTCTGCATACAAAAGGTAGTCTTGAGGACCATGCTCCACAACTATGGCTGTTGTCCACCCTGACTTGCTGGTGCCTGTGCACTATGATTGTTATTAAATAGCTTGAGTTCTACTTCTGCATCCAAGAGTTACGAAAGGTCAATGCATCACTCATTTGTTTAACAAACTTATCCATGGCTGAGGATGTACCTGGCCTATGCCTAGGAGTGCAGGAATATTAAATGGTAACCTTGTGGCTTGTACTGATTTACATCTGTGAACTCGAGGAGGAATCCCTTCCCCATCCTATCATCCAACCTTTCCTTTCTGCCTTCTGATATCTTAAAGTACTTTTCCTTCTGACCATTCTGGGGCTGCCAAGGTAAGTTCTTATGACCCATTTGTTCCTGATGCCACTTCTGCTGCATCTGTCCTTGTTTTCACTGCCTGATTCCCATCAAATGGGTCATGGAAGTTTCCCAAGAAGCCACACCAAATAAAAATGACAGGTTTGGCAACAACAGAGAAACCTAAAATGTTGATCTTTGACAGGGCAGAGAAACTGCGAAATGGGCGAACAGTTCAGTCACAGATCAAAAAGCGCATACTCACAGGTTACAGGTGACCGAACACTTTCATCTGAAAAGAGTGCAGTGGTAATCACCATAATAATAAGGAACATCATCCAGTGAGCACCTACTGGGTGTTACGGCTTTGCACATATCCCCTCATCTAATCTTTGTAAGTTCCCTGCCCTGTAGGTAGTTCTCCCCTTCATAGATGAATAAATGGAGGGCTGGAGAAATTCAGCAGCACTGGTCGCCAAAGTGATCGACAGTAAATATCTGAAGGAGGATTCAAACTCATGTCTAACTCCTAAGCCCAGACTCTTCCCCTGGGTGGTACTGCACTTTGTAACAGTCACCACGGGGGAACGGGCACCTAATGTTCTCCAGCGGAAAGCTGCAAGAAAGCCATGGTCTTAAGTTTTCTCCAACAGATCCTGAACTCTCACTGCAGGGAGGGCAGCCTGTGTAAACAGAATGCTAGCTTAGCCTTTGAAGTCATAGAGTCTGAGTTCCTGTCCAGGCTGTTTCTCTCACTAGCTGTGTGACTTTGGAAAATTAACTTAATTCTCACTTTTCCCACCTGAAAAAGGGGAAATGCCTACCGTCTGTTTCAATAATGGGGAACTGCTGTAATAATTGTAAAAATGTATATAAAAGTCCTAGCACTGTTGCTTGTACAGGGAGGCTTCCAGTGAATACTAATTTCCCTTTTGTCTCCAGACCCTCTTCCCTTTGCAGGGGAAACAAAAACTCTCACATTATTTCATGGCTCTAAGAGGTAGGAAGGAGGACCGAGTGGAGCAGGAATCTGGCTCGGATGTTCACTGGGAGGAAGTGGACTCTGCATTTCTTCCACCCCAGGAAGCATGAAGGTGTTGCTAATTTGTGGGTGAAGTAAACTTGTCTGGGATACTCTGATAAGCTGCTGCTATGCTATTTTTGTGGGCTAAAAAGTACATTTTTCATAAAAATAGAACCAAAAATAACAACAACTGTAATAATGCAAAGAGATACCAAAAAAGCCATTTCCACCTCATAGGACTAAATAACCACGACAGCAAGAAGCCTTCAAAAAGTAGGCTGTTGCAAGGTGTGAATAAAACACTGGTGGACTCTGCCAGCGATGCTTTTGCATGACTTGGACATCTCCTAAAAGACAGGACTAGAACCCTGGACTCAGAAAACGAGGCCCACATCTTGGTTAGATCAAGAAAGATCCTGTGTCCTTGAGGAAGTCATTAACCTCTCTGATACTTATTTTTCCGATCAGTAATGGGTTCTTGTAATTTATGTCTAATTCCTAAGGTTGTGGTGAGGATTACATGAGGTAATATATCTATAAGTGATTTTTTTTTTTTTTTTTTTTTGCTTCTTGCTGAAGTTCCACACACAAGACTAAGTAGTTCTTAACCATAAAACGTTTATATAAGGTTTATTTACCTTCCGCATTATGGAGATGAGTGCAGGCAAAAGAGGAATATATTCTGTAAATATATCGGAAGGGGAACAAAGAAGTGCTATCGTCAAGCACAGTGCCCCAGATCTTTTTGCCAATACAAGGTGACATAAGGACTCTGTCTCAGGAACCTCATGGGAAAAGCACCCCCTTCCTTTTTAAGTGATTTCTGAAAGCAGAGGGCGATAATTCTCTTTTCATATTCATTGTCCTCAGGAAGTAACTTCTGCATATATCTTGATGCTCAGAGAAAGAGAGGTCATTTGGGTCTATGAATCTAGAACACTCAGAGAAATATCTAAATACAATCTTTTCAATGAAAGGACTGAGTCAAAGAAGAATCCTAGTCTGCCTCAAGCACCTGGGATCCTTATTTTCAGTGTGTATTACAGCTTCTAAAAATTTTAAAGCATTTTTTTAAGCCTGCTTCTCAAAACTTAGGGAAAGCTTTAAAGCATAGATTTCCTTTTTTCTCCCTCAATTTTTCAGAATTCATAAAGCATAAGAGAGGTCAAAGAATAAAGACTGTTCTTTTATTTCTACAATGCTTTCACAAAGTGTCAAGAAACAGGGAAAACATGATGATAATGTTACCTGCCAGAGATAGGTAAGATCTATCTACAGATATATCTACAAAATGCAAACAAGATCCTTGAGTTTGAAGAATTCACAAGTATATTCACAAGGCTGCTTTAAACGTAAGCATAGCTGTTAGATATTCTGTACATAAACAGGAAAGAAATCTTTAGAATAATTATAGGCTGGGTGCAGAGGCTCACGCTTGTAATCCTAGTGTTTGGGGAGGCCAATGCAGGAGGATCATTTGAGGGTAGGAGTTCAAGACCAGCATCTCTATGAAAATGTAAAAAATATATAAAATTAGCCTGGTGTGTTGGCACACGCCTATATTCCCAGCTACTCAGGAGGATTGCTGGAGCCCAGGAGTTCGAGGTTCAAGTGAACTATGATCACGCCACTCCACTCCAGCCTGGGTGATAAGAGTGAAATCCTGTCTCAGGAAAAAAATAAAATAAAATAAATAAATAAATCTTAAAGTGATCCCTCATCAATACTTAAAAAAATAAAAAATAAAAAGACTTAACACAAGTGCATCTCAAAAGCAAAATTTGACAGTAAATTTCTGGATCATGTTCAGCAGTCAGTCCTCAACTAGCTTATTCTAGGATGGGTCCACATTAAAAGTAAGAGGGTGTATGTGTTTTGGAAGGTGGGGTGGTAGTTTCTGACACATTAACAAGGTGATACAGCAGAAAGATTTAGCTTCCATTCAGATGATCTGGTTTTGAAAACCATTCCTACCACCACCCAAGTAATCTTAGGCAAGGCATTTAACCTCCTGGCGTCTCAGTTGTCATATACAGGAAGATTAATGACATGTACCTGGCTTATCTCCTTTGTTGTGTAAGTCAAGATAATAAAAGTGAAAGAATATGGTCTGTTAGAAGAATCGCTGGGCTTGAAATCAGAGAGTCAGGGTCAAAGTCTTATTTTAGACACTTTCCAATGACCTTGGGCAAATTCCTTGAAATTCTGGGCTTCTTCTTCTGTAAAATGAGGCTATTTCTTCTGTCTCAGGACATACTACTTGGGATCAAATGAAAACACCTGATAGGAAATAAGGAATGCTATACACCACCACACAAATGTGAATGCTACTGACTGATACAGGGCCATGCAAATACGGGATGTCACCATTATCTGCTTACTAATACATATCAGCAGTTTTGAGTTTTAAACCAAACTTTGATGATGGTTGTAGAATCACCACTCTCTTGGAGGCTTTCTTTCCCTCCATCCTCTGCCTCAAGACATGCTTAGTAAATAGCTTTCCACATCAAAAAACTCACAGCCTGGGTTCTGAGCAGTACTAGCCTATGGGAAAATAAGCAGAATGAAAGAAAAGGACCTGACACCTCTAAAAGCTGCTCTGCCCTTGCAAGGATCCTATCTGCAAGGAAGGGAGGTATGAGGGAAGCAAAGGGAGAACCCCTTCTGCCAGCACAAGTTGTTTCCCAGGGACGACCTCTGATCCATGATGGGACTCTGCAGTGGCAGCGGCCGCAGGTTTTATGTCCCTGAGCACAGTGGGCACATAATTAGTTTCCCTTTTTTTTTAAAGTTGAAAGTATCCAGTTTATGGGTAGAGTTAAGAGTTAATAAAAACAGTAACTATTAAATGACTAAAAGCCATCATTCCTAAAATAAAAGCTCCTTGAGGTCAGGAGGTTTGGTTTTGTTTTTCCTATTTTGTTTACTGATGTATTCCAAGAACCAAGAACAGTGCTGGCATTCAGTAGATGCTCAACAAGCATTTACTTAGCAGATGGATGGATGAGCTGATGAACAGGTTCTTCCCGTGGGTTCCGGAAGAGCTGTACCGAAACCACGCTTTTTTTGAAATACCTGCAAAAAAAAGTGGGTGATTCCAAATCCAACTGAGGTGCCTGCTCTCTCTCCAATTCAGAACAACCAGAAGGGTCTGTCTGAATTAGTAATGCATTAAAGAAAAGTAGGATTATTATATTCCAATTCTTTCCATCAAACGTACAACATTATTGGTAGATCACATCTGTTTTGATAAATCTGTAAGGAAGACGTGTAATTATAATTATGTTACCATTGTATGTAAATGGCATTTTAACAAGAAATATTAATACATTTTTATAGAGTACTTACAGCATACACTACAGAAATACTTAAAGGTGCTATTTTGATTGCTTGGATTCTTAAACTTTCCCTCTGAAGTCTTTACATATTAATGTATTTAATGTTTCTTCATTTCTGTGTAAATATTTTTACCAGTTAAGATAAAGGCAAATTTGAGTTCCTGGGACCAAATATCAAAACATTGAGGACAAAAGGGTTTATTTTTTTTTAACTTTTATTTTAGGTTCAGGGGTGCACGTGTAGGTTTGTTATACAGGTAAACTACATGTCATAGGGGTTCGGTGTATGAATTATTTTGTCAACCAGGTAATAAGCATAGTACCTGATAGGTAGTTTTTCAATCCTCACTCTCCTTCCATCCTCCACTCTTACGTAGGCCCCAGTGTCTAGGGTTTAAACTAATGAATGTTTTTACAATTGAGTTTTCATTTACTTTCTAGGTCCTGGCTTCAACAGGTTACTAAAGCTGAGTCTCTCTCCTCACAGGCATCTAGGCCTGACAATCAGCTGTGATGTCTCTTTGAACAGTTGTATCTCTAAAAGGAGGCTATAATTAACCTTGAAATTAATATCTTAATACATCAAAAGTGAATTGATTTATTTTAAATGCTTAGTTTTTCAACTCATTTTTCATTTACTTTCTAGTGTTCATCCCCATGATTAAAAATACATATGAATATGTATATACATGTATATATGTGTGTGTTATAAACATACATATACATTTCATTTTCTATTACTTGAGCACAAAGGAAAAGAGTACAATCAGCTTTCTTTTCTCTAGTTCTCAGGTTGTAGTTTGTATTACAAAGAAAATTATTTATTTATTTATTTATTTATTTATTTATTTATTTGAGATAGGATCTCACACTATAGCCTCCAACTCCTGGGCCCAAACAATCCTTCCACCTCAGCCTCCCAAGTAGCTGGGACTACAGGCACGCTCCACCATGACAGGTTAATTTTTCAATTCTTAGTAGAGTCAGGCTGGTCTTGAACTCCTGGGCTCAAGCAATATTCCTCCCATGGCCTCCCAAAGTGGTGAGATTTCAGGCATGAGCCACCATTCCCAGCCAGGAAAGGGTTTTAAATTAAAAATGCCAGGCTCACACATAGTAGGTGTTCTGTAAGTATCTACAGAGTTATGAATTAAGAATAAATTATAAATAATGCACAGAAACCTAAGGAATTGGGAGTTTTCATTTTGTTCCACCTAGGGAAGAGAAGATGAAGAGGTAAAAAATAACAGTTTTCAACTATTTGAGTGTCCTCTGTGCAGGAGAGCAATAGATTTATTCTACATCATGTCCAAAGGGAGACCTCAGACAGATGGGAGAAAGTTTCATTGAAGCAGGTTCAGTTCATCATGAGAAAAAATAGCCTGTTTGATATATACAATAGCCTAGCTGCAAGTTTTTGTAAAATAATAATTATCCTGAAGGCTCCTTTAAAATAGAAGAATTTATGTTTCTATGATCGTCCTTCCTATTTCTAGAAGTACTTAGACAATATTCAGAAAACCTTAGCAGCCCTGTAGCAGTCATCGTAGTAGCAGTAGACCCACTGCATAAGAGTGTAAAATTAGATCGTTTTATCTGTACACCAAACCTCAGCATCACACAATATACTCAGGTAACAAACCTGTACATGTACCCACTGAATCAAAAGAAAAAGAAAATAAAATCAGATCCCTCGTGAATCCGTCATTCTAAAATTGTAAATGCTCTCTCTTTCAGATATCCCCAAAACAGGAGTATGGGCTTTGCTTAAAATTTTTTAAAAAGGTAAATGAATATAATAAATGTTTGCTTTATAAACCTCTAGAATATAATTTTTTAGTAACTCAGTTCTAATTCCTTATGAAATATCTATAGGATCTGACTGAAAATAGATTTTCCTTCCACTTTCATTAAACCATGTAGGTCCATCCTACCAACATACGAATACATAGCTAGAGGCCAGATTTCCACATGGAATGGACTAATATTATCTGCTCTACTCGACAGTCTTATTCTCACTAGGAAGGAAGAAATTGCTAATTAATTCACGTGAGTGATATTTCCAACAACACTTCTTTGTCCAAATAAGATCACATCAGTCAGTTTTAAGACAAATAAAAAAAAAAAAAAAAAACCCAGCAGGAGTTTGGAGTCATAAGACATAATTTGTGAACTTCATTTCTCTGAGCCTCAGATTTTCCATCTTTAAGATGAGGGGTGATCGATGTTTGTCCTAAGTACCTATTTCACAGGGTAGTTATAAAGATCAAATGAGAACACAGACATTAATGAAAACCTATAGTGCTACTCAGGTGCATAAATTTAGAACATAACTGCGGACCATACATAATAGCAAAATTTTGTCTCTTAATTACTTAGACAATGCTTAAACGAATACAACCTGTCTTCTTTTTCTGAAGATTCACTACAGGTGTTGGGTTTCAGATCCAATGATCTTGGATTTGTTGTTGTTGTTGTTGTTGTTGTTGACAATCTGATGATCTCAGACTGTGACTTTACAAATAAAAAGGTCAAAGGAAAGGGGTCTGCCTACTTGTATCAAAAGCCCACAGGATTGCACACACTGTGTCCCATCACCTGTTTTCAAAGGAGCCTTTCCACTGCATCATAATTTTACTTTTCTCCTACTGAGGTTCCCAAGTCCTGACAGCACCCCTTCCACCCAGTAGACTGCTCCCACTGTGGTGTCCACAGCAGCCGACGGTCTCAGTCACTGTCTCAGTAACTGTCTTCATGCTTCTGCAGTGCAAACAAACTAACAAAAAATGCAGAATTTGGCAAGAGTTTTTTAGTCTTCCATCTACCCACCATCATTTCCTACCTGGTGACTATTCTTTAACTGGATAAAAAGGCATCAGCCAGCTAGCCCAGCCTAGGAAAGAAATTATTGGATGTGGTTAATTAAGAGTGTGAAAACCTATGTAACATTTAGGGGAAGAATGAGTACTGGGAGGAAAACCGATGGATGGTTTTCCTATTTATTGGCAAACTCATTTCTGAAAATGCTGGTCTTGGTATAGGAAGATACATGTAGAATTTGAATTTAGTGTTTTCTCCCTCTGCCTATGTGAGGACAATTTCCACACCACTTACGTGATTTTTCTGGAGTCTCAGATAAATCTAAATTAAAATAACCTTAGTGCTCCTCCTTCTTCCACCCCCCTAGAGCTTGGAATGCGTCTGACAGATGCCCTAAGAGAAAAAAAAAAAGTTGTTCATAAAACTACCGTGCAGACTGAGGATGAGAGAGGGGCTTGTGAAGAAGATACCCTTAGCCGTGGTTTCCTTAGCACTGTGTTGGTAGTAGCAAACTATCACCTTCTTCTTTAATAAAGAGGGGTTTTGCTGAGATAATTATGTAAGAGTACATATTGGCTGATGAAAACTAACAGATTATAAGACATAGGTTAAATTGTTGCAGGGATGTGGGGTTAGCCTTCCCCTAAATGGGCTGTGGCAGCTGGATGACTGGTTCCCAAGACTTTTCACTCAGGCCTTGGTTACCAGCTCATGTTCTCAGCCAGTAACGTGAAGAAGGCCAATGGCTCTGCTCATCAAAAATGCAATTTGTCACACATGGAGGGCAATAGCACAAAACTATTCTCTTTCATTGCCGAATGAATTGTGTTTGGTAATCTGAAAGCATCATAAATTACAGAGACACAGACCCGAGGAATGTTATGCCTTTTATGCTGGCTGTGATACACAGAGAGCCCTGTGTGGATACAAACAGGGCTGGTGGCTCCTGGGTAAACAGAAAAGGAATGCAGAGCTCAGGAGCTGACTACATCATATGGCCCTCAGCTTTGCCTCTTTCATTACTCTATCTGTTCCACCAAAGGACATCCTTATCCTATATAAACATATGGATACACACTCAGTAAACAATTTCATTGGATCACCCCCTTTCACTATATCTCCTCTGTTCAAGAACCCACAACGATTCCCTACTACCAACCACCTCAAGCCTACCATCCTTTCTTGAACATAAGGTACCATGTTGAATTGAAAAGAGGTTGGCTTTAGACAGACCTGGGTGTGTATATACTATATACATTTTCTTCAAAATGGAGCCAATAATACTAAATGGATAGGGTTTTTAAGAAAATATATGTGAACCTACTTAAAATTCCCTTTGCCTCCTCCCTTCTCCATAATCTGACCCTACCAATGCCATCCTATTCCATCACTACTCTAATCTCAAATCTGCATCATGGCCAAGCCAATCCCCTCACTGTCACCCTCTTCCCTTGCCAAAGTAGTTCCATGCTTCCCTAGTGCTGGCTACTATCCCCTCTTACTACACCATGTGTCCCCACCCTGCTTACACTAGGATTTATATGTATCTATCCCTGCCCAATTTCTTCACCCCATCCTGACCTCCTCTCTATGAGGCCAACCTTAATTTTCATGAACCCCAAACCACTGCTTTTGTCTGTGAAATATCATTATACTTTTAACCCATGTCACATAATTATCAACTTCATTGAACATTATCATCTGTGGTTTACGTATTTTAGTCTTTTCTTCGGAACACTAGAAGTTCCCCTAAGGGAGATATCAGTTCTTATACTTTTCTTAAGGATCCCACAGCACCTTCAAAATTGTAAATGGTGCAAATGATGGCGCTTTGTAAAACGTCAAGCAGTATATGCATGGAAGATGCTCTTATTTGTCATAAACCATGAGGACTTGCCTGGAAGTCATGTTGAAACCTTAGAATACCTTCCAGTTGGGGGGAAAAAAGGTAGAAACTAGGCCAAGAATCCTACCTAGAATGTCCCACTGGGTGTGACAGTGTTGAGATGAGCCTGACACTTCTTATGCAAAAGTAAAAACGTTCCAACAGTCATTCCTTTTGGGTAGTTGGGCAGCACATTCATTTAAAAGTAGACCTCAGTCCCCTCAGGGTTTAAGGTTTGGGCAAAGGAACTCTTGGCCGCTAGTGAGTGCATCACGCTGGGAAACAGCAACAAGGACATTAACGCACACGTATGAAGCAGGAGAGTTAGTTTCAATGTCACTTAGCTGGCAAGTTAGGGGGCTGCAGGCTTTGAACCCAGGCAATGGCACCCCAGAGGCTCTTCTCTTAAACGCTTCAATTATAATCCATTTCAAGATCTGGTGTCTGTCCCCAAAAAGCCGTTGACCATCAACTCCACACTTGCGGCAGCCAGGCCCCGTGGCTTGGGATTTTGTATTCTATCCTTAGCAACCATCTTGCTTCAGCGTGGTGTTCTAGTTTCCACCTGTTCACACAATCCTGTCTCTTGGCCTTGCCTTCTTGGTTTGACACTTGGCCCTCCTGGATTTGGTTTTACTTTCATACCTTGATTCACCCTCAGTTCCATTCTCCTACTACCTTGAGAAGTAGGAGAGCCAGACAGACCTACTCTATGCCTACTACATAAATCGAGTATCTGAAGGTGTCTGCTTGTTCAGGAAAGGATCTGAAAACAGAAGGAATTAAATGTAGAAGCACAGGCACTTGGTCTGGGCAAATATAGCACTCATGGGTCCATGGAGTCCCCAGGTCATCCCAGGCAATTCCAAGACTAATTTGTTGCAGCACAAAGAATGCAAAATGCCTCCACTTCCTTCGTGCGCCCCTCTGTGCAGTAAGCTACTTCAATCCAGCTCTCCTCTATTAAGACAGGCTCAGGAACTGGGGTAAGGAGACTGGGTCTGCAAACTGCACACGTTCATGACAAGTATAAAGAGCACAGCCCTAAAAGCAAGGCATGATGGGAGAGGTCCTAGTGAGAAAAGAGGGTGAGAGGTTACCAGGCTCAAACTGCAAGAGTAGAGAGACACCTGGCACACGTCCACACAGAACACGGGCATGCACAAAGTAGTCTAAAACCTAGTCTGATGAAAAATAGAAATCTCTAGTCTGATCCCCACTAAGATCTGCTTAAAAGTTTTCATCTGAGCCAGTGTGGTGGGATATAGCACTAAGAAGACAGTAGTCAGTCCTCAGTGTCTGGGAGGTCTGGGTTTCAGTCCTGGAGCTTATTCATAATGGTATGAGTAATACCTGGTGAAAGGATCTTGCAGCCACAAAGGCAGTAAAGTGCACGATCCCTCATAATGGTGGGCAGGTAAGAGGTGGGATAAATCAGAATAATTCCTGATACCCCTTATTGATGAGAAAAGTTCCCACCCACACGGCCTGCACTGACTCTGGCTGGCTAGGCCTGGGTGGTGCTAGACAAGGAGGTGGTGGCAGGATGAAGCAGACTGCTGCCTCCCCCAGAGAAGAGCTAGGAAGACAGACACAAATGATTATTATTAGGCTGATGCAAAAGTAATTGAGGCTTTTGTCATTGAAAGTAAGGCAAAAACCTCAATTACTTTTGCACCAACCTATAATACTTCTCAAATGAATGGTAAGGGAAAGACATTTCCTACTCTCTTCCATGTCAAGGGTCAGGTGCCAGAGGCAGAATAAAGATCTAGAAGGGAGTTTACATTTCTATTCCATTTCCTTGAATTAAATGGTTTTATACTTTTTCACCAAATTCCTAGGGAAAAGATCTGGTGGCATCATCTGTCAACTCAGGACCAAGAATTAAAGACCTTGATTATTGTCCTGTTATCTACCAGCGTGTGACATTAGGCAAACCATTCCAGACATCTAAAGCTCAGTTTCCTTATCTTAAAACGGGGTTAATCATATTTCCCTTGCCAATCTCTTTGAGTTGTTTTGAGGATCAAACAGCAGTATCAACGAAAGTATTTGGCAAACTATAAGCATTATGCTAAAGGAAATGGTTATTTTCATGGCTACCATAAAATCATAACATCATTCCATCAAGTTTAAAGATCCTTTTGGTGGGGAGGGCTGTGATTTCTTCCTCTGACTAAATACTCAGTGTCACTTTCTGTCTCCATTAGGACAGGGACAGTGGCCTCCAGGATCAGCTGGATTCAGTTTGAAGTACTCTTCATTTTTTCCAACTTGGTAGAGTGGGTAGTTCTGCTCCCCTGAAGCTATGGCATACTGGGTGGTTTCTAAATTCTGGCAGCTTTTGTGAAAATTTCTGCTATTTAGTTGGCATCAACTTCTTAATGGTACTTAATGGTTCAGAATTAATTTCCCCACCATAGACTTATCCAGGACATTCCATGCCCACTTGCAATTTTCTCAAGACTCCTCGGCTCCTAGCTTTCACTCCAAAGCCGTCAACTGCCTCTGTAACTGGAAAATGGGTTTTGGTGGCAATTATCAAAAAGCAGACGTTGCATCCCAACTCAGCAAAGCAATGCTGATCTTGGCCAAGCCAAGAAAAGTAAAGAGCAAGGGAAGAAAACCATGTGTATACCAAAGTCAGAGAGTCAACTAGATTTGTACTGAAAACACAAAGACACTATGGCGCTTTGGTTTAGAGTCAACTCCTCCTTCCTCTTTGTCCATGTGTAAGTCAAGACCCCAGCATAACCAGACTTGATGCCATAAATGGGGACCTGTTTCTAGAAATAAGCTGCTTGGGGACACAAAAACCAGTAGGAAGACTCAACCATAATGAACCTGAGGACCAGAGACATGGAGGTTTACCAGGGACTGATGGCTAAAAGGCAAACAAACTCTGACACCTGATGAACGGCCAACTGCTCGGGGAACTGGGTCATGTTAGAAACTCTATGTTCTGTATGTACTGGCGTCTTGTTTTCAGCTCAGTCACTTCATCTCTGTGCCCCAGTTTCCCAATGTGTAAAGCAGTGATATTCACAGCCCCATCCCTGTACTTTCCCTACAAGGGAGTAGTGAATAAAGTACCAGCTATCATTGTGCTTTTGTAGCAGAGGACAAGGAACTCCAGAGGCTCCAGAGACCTGGAGCGTCTATCGCTCTGCCCCCTAGTGGCTGGGCATAGCATGTGCTGAGAGATCTGCGTGGAATTACACTGCATTTACACAAGTTTCATCTAGTTGAGAAGTTTAGGGTTGAAAGAAATGTTTCCTTTGCTGAATTTACAAAGTCAAAATATAAACAGATTCCTAGGAGTTACGTTTCTTAGGACAACTTTAAAATGTCAGTAACTTTCCAGAAGAAAAAAATCCCAGAGAGGTTGGGCTGATGAAAGTGGAGAGACGTGGTACCCCCTGAAGCTTGGACTCACTAGAAAACAAGTTGTCTCCTTTGGGAGACATCCAGGTTCTGGGCGCTCCCAGCCCCACTCCAACCCTTTGTGGGGAGCACTGGTTACCTCTTAGTATAGGTGACAAACAGCCCAGTGACTAATCTTCCAAGAAAGCCCCTTAAGTGTGTTATGCTGGGGTTTTCTTTTTCAACCTTAATATAAAATATATCATATACTATGATCATTTTCGTGGCATTTATACATCCGGTAGCATGTATGTATTGTATGAATTTTCTTGGGCTCAAACAGGTTTGCTGGAATCCCTCAAAGAAGGACCCTATATAAAAACTCAGAACTATATTACACACACATGGACACCCACATCTGAGTGAGCTCGATGCTTTGGTGTTGCCCCTTTCAGTCAAGTACAATTGTGGCTTTAAAATAGCAGGAGAAATTAGACAGAGAAAAAAGAAGAAAAAAAAAGAAAGGAAAAGGATGACATTTCACTCCTGCCTTTGAAGTGGTTACATATTTACCAGATGAATTTTGAAAGAACAAATTATGGGTAGTCCAAAAGCCAAAGGCAATGTGACAAAGGACACTCCCCAGATGAGAACAAAAATAGAAATCTGTATGTGCTATCTGTTACACACAGTTGCAAATAATCATATGTACACACATGATGCAAAGGCATGCCGCTACACATTTATGTGATATTCAGACATATGTTCAAATAGAGGAGGTGAATATCTTTTTATAAATACAATTTAGCAAGTACAAGAATGCTGATCAGCTGCAGCTTAAGAAGAAAGGGGAAAAAATCTTATGGAAATTATTAATACTCCAAGAACCTCTAAGACTCAACCTGAATGCAGACACTTAAGCTCTCAGCTTTGCCATTAAAGCTGGGGCCTAAATTATTGATCTCTTGCCTTTATCAGCATAACAGTCACGTCTCAGTATCGAGATCTAAGTACACTGCAGTCCCTCTGCTACAGCCACTGAAATAATTAGGAGAAATTCTCATTAAAGGAGAGTGAAAGGTTCAGAGACAGAGGCAGAGCACAGGGTCCGGAAGGGTGTTAAATGTCTTCCACAGGGTCGAGAGATTACTGGGATCAAATCCCCTGAGCAGTGCCCACCGATGACAGCTTATCAAAGGGAAAAAGTACAACAATAAACACATGCAGTGGTCCTCTCTGGTGTGTTTACACCCATGAGTATCTATGTAGAGACACACACATGCTGCAGAGAAATCACTCTCCATGACTGTTCGTGTACAGGGAAGAGAGCTGTTCACAGAGAGAGAAGGGAGGGCTGTATATGTGGTATGTCAACAGGGGAATAAAACGGCAAAAAAAAAAAAAAAAAAAAAAAAAAAAAACAGATAGAAAAACAACCAGAGTAAGAAAAATGCATGAAAAATAAATAAAAAGAAACAAATTAATAATGAAGAATCCACTGTGGACTCTCTTCAATTTAATTTATTCATTCTTTGAAAGTACAAGAGGGTCTGGAGAAGAAAGGGAAGGTAAGGCATATGGGCAAGCAGGCTCCATCTGATGAGCTCCCAGTTGGGCTGGCAGATACCAGGATAATATATACCACTGACTCCGACACCCACACTCACACAAAACCCTCATTCCAAAGGCGCAGCGGCTTTCTATTGATTTGAATGCAGATTTAACCTGCTTACTCTTACCCTCCCCCACCACTTACCACTCCCTGCTCCCCCCACCAAAAAAAAAAATCAGCCTTTCACACATGTTCCCAGAAATGGCCTAGACTTATGAGGAGAGAGCAAAGGACAGAGAACAGTCTTTCAGAAATCATACTCATGGAGGCAAAGGGTTACGACAGGGGAAATTAAAGATGAAGCAGGCGGTAAAACAGCAAGGGAAAAGGGCAAGAATGAACATAAGCCTCTTGCCCAGCTCCAGGCAGGCACACGCGCTGGCAGGCGAGCGTATGCACACGCATGCACGCACACACAAAGTTTGCCCATCTTTAATGTCAACGTGCAGTCATTTAAAAGAAAAATTCCACCTCACACGGCTAATCAGAATTGTTAGACAGACTATTACCACCAACACTGGAAACATCTGAAATTGATTATTTTTACTTCATTTCATTAATGAAATCCTCCAGCAACCAAGAGCTAGCCCTGGACAAATTTCTATATAATGAAAAGGAAAAACAAAACAAAAACCAAGAGTAACTTCTCTGACTTTAAAAAGAAAAAAAAAAGGGCTATCTCAGCACTTGAAAAACACATATATATTTGTTTTGTGATTTCTGTCGGTGCAGAATAATTGAATCGAGCTGAAATCTGTTCCCACCATTTTGTGAGTGGAGATATTAGCATGGACCTCACATCCCATAAGGAGCACCACATCATTAAATGTCTTGGGCTGGTGCATGGGGAAGAGAAATGCGGGATGTCACTGGCTGATAGGGAAGAAGACTTGATGTTATTTATTAGGGAACACTTACCAGAAACTGCATTTTCTCCATTTGCATTAGATACGGCACTGCTGCCTTTGAAGAGTGCACACGGGCGCAGGGACACAGGCAGAAAGAGAACACCCCTTCTGATCCTCCCCCCATGCTTTGTTCACTGTCCCCTCAATCTTAACGGCATCCAGGCCTTGGTTTACAAGAAGCCTTGCCCTATCACTTTCTTTTTCCTCTCTCTCTGCTATTTTCCTCTCTCTGCTATTCTCAGTACGCCATTTTTCTGCCCCAGAGTTGCTTTGTAACTCTAAAAGCCCCTTTCTCTCTCTTAGTCTTGAAAGTCTTGATACATTCAGCTTCAAATGCTCTCTTGCCTGCTCCCCATCTGCCTCTCAAACCTGACCCCACAGGCCTTCAGTCAGCTGGCTATTGAGATGTCAGAATGTCTGCAAGGAAAGGCCATAGCAGCAGTGCATCTGGGTGGATTTCCCCTAAATCCATAAATTACAGGAGTCACACGGGGTGGAAAGGAAGGAGGGATAGCTGACATACATATTTTTTAATGAGAGTAAGGGGAAAACTGAGTTAAGGCTTCCAGTGGAAGTGCTGAAATTTCCCACCAGGGGATTCTCCTGGAAAGGGATTGAGTGGGGAAGCATAATAGCAAAATCCCTGGCCTCCAGGTTCCTCCCCAGCACTTCTTCAGCCTATCAGTCATCAAAACAAAAGATGCAAGCCTCAGGCCATCAGCTCTTAGAGATGTCCTAGGCAGTTTCCCCTGGACCTCCCTGAGGGTGTAAAGGGAAGAAACCAAATATTCCTTTTCCAAGGTGGGAGCTCTCAGGAGGCACCTCTGGTCACTTGAGGGCGGAGTCCCACTTCCTCATGGACTCTGCCTGTGGCTTAGTACTCTCACACTCTCACAGCAGCCAGATGTGCAGGAGGAAATATTGTGAGCTGGTAGTCAAATCTTGATACTGCTGGCCGCTTTGGAATTGGAAGTGGGGAAAGGGCTTATAGAAGCCCAGACCATGAGGTTCCATGACAATTCATGAAGAGAATATAGCAATCAGAAATATATATGCACCCAACATCAGGGCACCTAAATACACAAAACAAGTTCAACAGACTTGAAGGGAGAAACAGAAAGTAAAGCAATAATAGACACTTCATGACGGTCCATGACACGCCCAACATGGATATATACAAAGGAATGGCCAATTGGATAGCAGGAAATATTAGAAGGCTGTGAACGTGTGTTTAGGGCTAAGAATAGAACAGTGAACTCCCCAGGAGTATGAGGATTTGTTGCATGAACCCAGGAAAGACAAGTAGGGTGTACCCAGTCAGAAGGTCAGAGAGGCAGTGTGTACATTCTAGAAAATTCCACTTCTGGAGAGGAATATTGGAGCTAGAACCCAGCCCATACTTAAGACTACTTCCTGGAAGTAGAAGGAAAAGAAGAGAACAAAATTTCTGTGAAACAAGTTTTGCTCACCTGCAACACCCACATCTGCTAGAAGAATGTGCCCCTACCCCATGTCCTCTGTGGATTCAGGAGAGGGTGCCCCTTATCCCGATCCCTTGCTCTTAATTCCCAATGCAGCGGGTTTCTCCTCAACCTCAAGAAAGTGGACGAGTGTAATTATGCAGAAAGCACCACTGGAGCTATATCAATAAGACAGACGTCTGTTGTATCATTCTCTCTCAGTAAGGCATTTCTTCTCCCCAATTGCTCATATAGAATCATAGCCTAATAGCATCCCATTAACATAATTGCCAACACAACTAGTGTTCCGTGTCTCAGAGCCATTTACTTACTTTACCATAAAGAATACCAAAACAGCCCTAAAATCACAAAGAGAGGGAAGAAGAGGGGTGGGCAATGAGGGAGGTAAGAGGAAAATGTTACCCCCTTTATATCCCCTGTGCTCCCCAGAGTGGGGCTCCAAGATGATAAACACAGGAGTGCCTCTCTCATCTGCGGGAATCGTAACACAGAGCCTTCCTACCAGACTCCCAAGCAGACGTGTGCTAAAATCTAAACGGATTCTGCCAGGCGAAATGAAATTCCCATTATTTTTAATTAATCCTTAATTAAAATATATTACTCCGCAGATTCCGCAAATCTCTCTTAATATGCAAATGCGGCCCATTCAAGGATATTTACATATCATTAATTAAAACGGCACATTCTTTCAGTCTAACAAGCTGAGGGGCTGTGGCTGCTGCCACATTGGCGCGAGGAGCCGGTCCTGGCAGTGCCAAGCTCATCTGATAAAAAGATGTCAAGTATTGGCTGCGCCTGGGGAAGGTAAGGTGAAAGGGGTATGTTATACTTTGACACTCTTGAGTGCAAGAACTTCAAATATTATCTTGGGGCTGTGGCCAAGTGATTTTGGCAGGGCTCGGAGGCTCCCTGTTATCGACACCTATCTAAAGATAACCTCAGGAGACAGCCCAGCGGGGCCCTGGCTGGGAGACCTTGTATTTCTCTCTCAGGTGATCCCAAGTCATGGTGGAGGTGGGCTGGGTGGAGGAGGGCTGGGTGGAGGAAGATGTTGGCGTGTGAGAGGCAAGATAATTTGTACACGTTTGTCTGACTTTAGCTACAGGAGTAAAGTCTGACCCTCAAAGTCAAACCACCACCCCAAACCAAGACACAATTGGGTCTGGCGGGGAAACATTAAGCATAATATACCTATCCCTTACAAATTGCTTAGGTTAACAAACAAAGCTCTTCTAGGAAAGATGGGTCACTTGGGTAAGACTTTATGCATTCCACAGAGTGCTAAAAAGACAAGTTCAGGACCATGTAGCCAAGGCCTGACGGTTGGGAACAGATGACAGGAGAGTGGTATGACATAGTTCCTGACCAAACGTAAAGGAGGAATTCACCTAGGAAAGGCATGTAGAATGGACATCAATCACTCCATTTCTAAAGGCAAGCCCTATCAATCAGGGAGAGATCTGCAAACAGCACTCCACCCACTCTGGAGGGAGAAGTGGGAGAAGGGGGCAGCCATTTGTGTACAGCCAGGACAGCCTGCTGGCCTCCTGTACCTCACTGCCTACAACACCTGAGACTAGGAAAGGCTAGGAAACAAACATACAGGAAGTGCAAACTGCATCTACCATGACCCCTGTTGTCCTGAGACCTCTGGGGATCCCCACATCTGAGAGTCTCACTCAACAAGATGGGGCTGCTGGTAGCTGGCTGGGCTCTCTCACTAGCTCAACAGCTCACTCTTGCACAAGTATTTGAAATGTGTGTCTCAGCACAATTACAGCTGATTACATCCTAGATGTCTGTGGCCATTTCTTAATAGGTAAAACCAAGAATATTAAATCCTTGAATGCCAACATTTTACTGTGCTTCACTGTGCAACTATTTAAATTATGACAGGGGTCCATGTGATGTCTGGAAGCTGAGGCAGCTACCCAGGGACTACAATCCAAGGCTTCTTGTCTTGACCCAAATGTCCACTGCTTCTCTGTAGTTCTGCCAGGGTCGAAGTTATTGCTCTGCCTATATACATAGGCAGAGCTATACATATATATATAAAATATATCTTATATATAACATATACTATATTACATATGTTATATACATTATATTACATAGATACTATGCGTGTGTGTGTGTGTGTGTGTGTGTATTTCTGATTATAAACTTCTACAAGGCAAGTCCCTTAGCTAAAAAGGTCCTTGCATTGTTTTTTACTTAGCTCATTGCCATGTAAAGACAGGAACTAAATACACGCCCAGTGCAAGATTAGATGAAATCAGTAAGAAAAAGAGAAGGTCACAAGGCCAAGGTTCATGAAGATGGAGCAGTTGGCCTGAAAAAACCTTCAGAAGCAGTGTCAGTCTGGGTAGGGAGAGCAATGAAGTCTTCAAAGCAATTTACTAGAATGGGCAGAACCATCCTAAGACAGACACGATGTCAGGCTCTATTCTTAGGGTGTAGCTTGGTGCTTCACAGCAAATCCGGGTTCAGATCTCAGCTCTATCCAGCACACACTCTGTGACAAAGACTGGTTCCATAATATCTCTAAGCCTCAGTCTAGGCATCTGAGAAACGAAGAATCACTGCCTGCCTTAAAGGGTTCGGTGAAGATTCAATGAGATGACCTCATAAAAAGCTCGGCACATAATCAGGACTCAGTAGAAGGTAGCAAGTAGTAAATTATTATTTATTTTTACTACTTTTTTTCCTTTAGGCAAATGGCTCAGTCTCTAAAACCCTTTCCAATTTAAAAATTCAGTAACTCCCAGGAATCCTCTCATTCCCGTCCCTCATCCTCCACATTTGCTTCAGCACCTCTCCTGGGCCCATAGGTGCTATTTACTGATATTCTTGGAAACTAGTATAGGGACATTTCCATTACTCAAATAGCAGTAACAGAGGCCCCACAGTTCTACGAGTTCATCAAGCTGCAGAATATCTGCTCCATCAGCCAGAATCTGTTATCAGGCTTCTGAGAGCAGCTATCATTATTTCATTTTTCTTACTCAGACCAATCTGAGAAACGAACACCGTAGTATATTATAACAGCATAAGCATTAGCTAAATATGTCACTGGATCTTTGAAACCTTAGGCATAATTATATACAAAAACAACAAATAAGAATAATAATAATGGACTTAAGCCTTTCATTAGCATTCGTAATGTGTCCACTGAATGCAGAAATGAACAGAGCCTCCAGCTTCCTTCCTTTCCATCTAGCTTTTGAGGCTTTGGGGAACAAGAGCTGAGACACCATGTGGCAGTCGAGAAACCCCCAGGAGAGACCACTATGTTAGACAGTCACCCCAAGAGTATTGCAAACGGGGACCTCCTCTGGGAGGTGAGGGATTCATGGGAATAGTGAACAGTACCCAGGAGTCACATCCCGTAACTCTTCAGCTCCATCTTGTCGTGCATACCATTCCCTCCTGGAGTTGCCCAACACAGAGAATCCCATACCGAAAATTTTATGGCTGCCTAATATCTTTGATAATTCCCTACTTTATGAGTCCCATCTTCTCAAGGCCAAGCCAGAAAACTTAAAACCCTAGACTCCCTTGAAACTAGGTACAAGCAGATACAAGGGGTCCAATGAATCTGATGAAGCCTCACAACACTTGGCTTCTGAAAACTAGCAGTTTAATTTAGGGGACTCAATCTTTTGCCATCCACAGTGACAAGCTATGTAGTTGTTCAGGGGTAGAAGTGGCCACATTCCTGGTATTAGGTCCTAAGTGTCCTGGCTGCTAGCAGCAGAGGTAGACGTGTTTCCAGTGGAGACAGCCCCATAGGGTAGCTAGGTGCTACAAACATAGGCTGCCAGGCCCTCCAGACATTCTATGAACTAACCAGTGTCCCATGAATTTTTAATCTTTTTTTTTTTTTATCTGAAAAATTAGGCCGGGCACAGTGGCTCACACCTGTAATCCCAGCACTTTGGAAGGCCGAGGCGGGTGATCACTCAAGGTCAGGAGTTCAAGACCAGCCTAGCCAACATGGTGAAACCCCATCTCTACTAAAAATACAAAAAAAGTAACCGGGCATGGTGGCGCATGCCTGTAATCCCAGCTACTTGGGAGTCTGAGGTGGGAGGATTGCTTGAACCTGGGAGGTAGAGGTTACAGTGAGGCGAGATTGCAACACTGCACTCCAGACTGGGTGACAGAGTGAGACTCTGACTCAAAATATAAATCAATAAAATAAAATAAAATCTGAAATTTTTAATACATTTTTAAATAAGTTTCTTAAAATGTTTAATACTTTTTTATTCTTTGTTAAGTAGCCAGACCAAATTATTTTTAGTGCAACTAAAATTTCTGACCAATATAGCTATGTTGCCAATGTACAAGAGATCATCTATTCTTTCCCATTTAGACAAGAATATTGTAGCTAAACTATTCACAGAATTTATTATAGAATTCAAACTCCATTGAAGAAGGCTCACAGTCCTTTTCCCCCTTTTACAAAATGGTCTCTTTTCTAAGATCCTGCAACACAGATTCCAAGCTTATGCTATGATATGGTTGGGCTGTGTCCCCACCCAAATCTCATCTTGAATTCCCATGTATTGTGGGAGGGACTCAGTGGGAGGTAATTGAATCATGGGGCAGGTCTTTCCCATGTTGTTCTCTTGATAGCAAATAAGTCTCATGAGATCTGACAGTATCACAAGGGGGAGTTTCCCTACCCAATCTCTTTTTTTGCCTGCTGCCATCCACATAAAATGTGACTTGCTCCTCCTTGCCTTCCACCATGATTGTGAGGCCTCCCCAGCCATGTGGAACTGTAAGTCATTAAGCCTCTTTTCTCTGGAATTTGCCCCGTCTTGGGTATATCTTTTTTTCTTTTTTTTGAGGTGGAGTCTCGCTCTGTCACCCAGGCTGGAGTGCAGTGGTGTGATCTCGGCTCACTGCAAGCTCTGCCTCCTGGGTTCATGCCATTCTCCTGCCTCAGTCTCCTGAGTAGCTGGGACTATAGGCGCCCGCCAGCACACCAGGCTAATTTTTTTTTTTTTTTTTGGATTTTTAGTAGAGACGGGGTTTCACCTTGTAAGCCAGGATGGTCTCAATCTCCTGACCTCGTGATCCGCCCGCCTCAGCCTCGCAAAGTGTTGAGATTACAGGCATGAGCCACCGCACCTGGTCGGGTATGTCTTTATCAGCAGTGTGAAAACAGACTAATACATACCATCACAACCAGAATAATGCAGAATGATGCCAGGACTTGTCTCATATGATAGGGGTTCAACTCAAGTCAAAAACTCTAATACATGTGCCAGTTGATATTGTGACTAGTTTTGGTATGGTCAGTTTTGGTTTGGTCACACCTGACTGTGAGAATCCAGAGTTGGTTTGGTACTGGCGGCAACACAAAGGATGTACCGGGACTTCCCGTGGCTTCCCAATCGTGGTGACAGTTGTGGTATGGCCACCACCGGTTTTCAAAGGCTGCATAGACATATGACTAGAGGGACACCAACTAAAAATCTCCCTCCTCTTACAGAGGAGGCCACAAAACCTCAAAAGGTCAAGACACCCAGACATGGTCCCCCTGCTGGTTGGTCAATGTCAGATCGTAATGAGAAGGAAAGACTTCACTATGTGAAGGTGAGGAAAAAGTGGACTTCTAAAGTCTATGACCTCAGTTAACCTATTTCAGTTGAGACATCTATGTCCTTCTCTTGAACAGACACTTCCCTTGGTTATGTAGATTAATATTAGGTAATTCAACAAACTCACCAAATGCAAAGTGGCTGCTCAGTCTCGGACAGTGCAGCCTTTTTACTCTTTCAGGATTTACCTGTCACAAATGGGGAGGCTGTTTGAAGCACCCTGACAAAACAGTCAGGCACCATTCAGCAGGTGCTTGGATTCCCACACAAAGGACCACCATCTTTCACTTCCTTTCATACTTGGCTTCTGGGAAGAGTTATTAACTTAAACACCGTCTGATTAGTCATAGCTCTACTATGAAAGTTGGCCTGGGGTTCACCCCTAACATACCTGGCAATTGATATTTTATTTAAGGCGCCAACACACTTCAACATACTTTGCTAATACAATTATTTGCATAGGACTATGATGGATAGGATATCATACCAAGAGCAATACATTGAGGAGCACTCAAAAAGGTGTTTGATGATCTCATAAATGTTTTAATTGCAATGACAGACAGGTGCAATCATCTCATTAAATATAAGTATCTTTGATATAGCTTTACTTTTAAAGAACACACAGCGTGTTGATGATAAGTATCTTTACGTTCAGGTCCCAGATCAGGCAAGCTATGGGCCAGAGCCCAAAGCATGTAATGTTGAATGGGTTCCACATTTCACGAACAATAATGTATTATCACACTACATCATGTTGTACCATAGGGAGAAGCACCCCTACTAAGATACTTTCTACTCTGACCAAATCTCTAAATAAAGGATGGAAGGAAAAAAGGAAGGAGGAAAGGGGAGAAGGGAGGGAGGGAGGGAGGGAGGCAGGCAGGCAGGCAGGCAGGCAGGCAGGCAGGCAGGCAGGCAGGCAGGAAGGAAGGAAGGAAGGAAGGAAGGAAGGAAGGAAGGAAGGAAGGAAGGCAGGCAGGCAGGAAGGCAGGCAGGAAGGCAGGCAGAAAGGCGGGCACGCTTCCATTTGCTTAAGTCATTCCTTTGACTGACAAACATAAGGCTATGGCTTCTGGGAAACTATCTGAAAGTTACACAGCTGGGCAGGACATACTTTCACTAGCTGTGCTGTTGTTAGCACCAATGCATTTCTATGATATCATCAAAACGTTTGAATTTTAGAGATGTAGTTATTTGCAACAAGCCTCACAATAAAAAAATAATAAATGAAGAAGATAGTTCTAGTTCAGGAGTAAGAAAAACAAATTTGATCAAAGTTCTGCACATTAACTACTCACTACAAAAAGAAAATGAATGTTCACACATGTTCACATGCATGCACATCATGACACAGAATGATAAACCTTCACAGTACAAGGTGACGGTGACCACAACAACGAAGCTACCAAACTCTAGGCAATTACGGGAAAGACAAGTGCTGCAGCGTGGGAATGGAACAAAGGCATCTCGCTGCCACCAGGCTGCGCAAGAGGCCTTGGTCCACAGAATGCTCAAAGCTCACGCTCCTGAATCCTACAGGGGATCACAGATTCGGGAAAGCTTCAGGCTTGTCTGGAACAAGCTGAAGAAGGCTCCTCGGACCCTGAACCATCAGGAATTGACATCACCATCACAAATGACTGAGGAAATCCAGAGTGGGCTTGGTACTGGTGGCAATGCAAAGGATGCACTGGGGCTTCCCACAGCTCCAAGGTATTCTGCAAAAATCCTATTAACTCTGCCTACACCCTGTCTCCTAGAAGGCCTAGAGTCTGGTCAGATGGAAATTTCCAAAAAACAGACTAAAGGAGTTTTTGTTTGTTTGTTTGTTTGTTTCTGAGACAGAGTCTCGCTCTGTTGCCCAGGCTGAAGTGCAGTGACATGATCTCGGTCCACTGCAACCTCTGCTTCCCAGGTTCTGGTGATTCTCCTGCCTCAGCCTCCCAAGTAACTGGGATTACAGGTGGGCACCACCACACCTGGCTAATTTTCGTATTTTTAGTAGAGACAGGGATTTAGCATGTTGGCCAGGCTGGTCTCAAACCCCTGATCTAAGGTGATCTGCCCGCCTAGGCCTCCCAAAGTGCTGGGATTACAGACGTGAGCCACTGCACCTGCACCTGGTCTAAAGCGGTATTGAAAAGAGGGCTCTTCAAGTCTGGGAAGAATTGATTTGTCAGGATTTAGAAAGCACTCAAGAAGAAAACATTTAGGCAATTGATGCCCTCCATGAAAGTGTATTTTTAGGTCTTTAGCCTTTTTTTTTTTTCCTGTTTTTACTCTACAACCTATCCCTGCTTGAAAACATGAAATAAATTTTTAAAAAGTTAAAAAGCTAGCACTACATTTTTAAACTTCCAATGAGGTGATAATGCCTATGGTACATATTAACTAATACCAAAAATAAAATTACAAAGGTCAGTATAAGAAACTGGCTTATGGCTAGGCACAGTGGCTCACGCCTGTAATCCCAGCACTTTGGGAAGCCAAGGTGGGTGGATCACCTGAGGTCAGGGGTTCAAGACCAGCCTGGCCAACATGGTGAAATACGTCTCTAATAAAAATACAAAAATTAGCCAGGCATGGTGGTAGATGCCTGTAATCCCAGCTACTCGGGAGGCTGAGGCAGGAGAATTGTTTGAACCAAGGAGGTGGAGGTTGCAGTGAGCCGAGATTATACCATTGCACTCCAGCCTGGGCAACAGAGTGAGACTCCATCTCAAAAAAAAAAAAAAAAAAAAAAAAAAAAAGAAACTGTCTTACAGTGAAATTGCTGGTGATCCCTAGACCACAGTATCAGGGCTTTCCCTGAGGATGTAGAGCCCTCTTTGACATGAACCATTGGTAATGTTATCCCTCATGCCAGATGGGATGTCCTTCAGACACACCCATGGGAGAGAGGCCCTCGGCTGGATTCATTCACAGGTGTTCAAACATCAGCATTCCTTCCCCACCATTACTGTAGATGCTGAAGAACCAAAGGATAAGAAATGCAAGGGTTCAATTTCTGAAGAATTCACAGTCAAGTGAAGAAGAGTTGGTAGACAGAGAAAAGCACAGAAAAAGTCTTCTCCTCTCAGCTGCTTCCAGTCTGTGTTTACTTAAATAAGGTGAACAGGCACACCAACAAGCAGCGTGCTTGCCTTCAGATGTGATCAGTTGTTGTGATGTGGCAATTCTCTGGGTTTCCTCCTGTACCAGAATAGTGCAGGTATACATCAAGGTGCTTGGCTCCACCGGTAAAGTAGGTAACCTAGTGCTGAGCAGAATTTGTGAGGGGAGAGGATATGAATCCTAGAAAGAGAATTAGTAGCATGAACAGCTGATGTGTTATTTGTAGGCACAGACTACAGTCTATATTATTGTTAAAACAAAGATGAAACTAATATACTTCAAAAAAAATCATCCTATGTTTGGTTTTCTAACCTCAATGACTAGCAAAGGCACTGAAGAGCTGTAGTCAAGGATGATGTACATAAAAGCTGCTCTGTTCTGTTAACCAAGAAAAGAAAGCAATGGCAGCAGGCGTCAGTATAACCACTAAGTGTGACCTCTAAACAAAACCACTTCCTTCTCCCTCTGCTGATGTTGCTACAACTGACTGTGGTTTTATCTAGCTGATAGGGTGACAAGGAGCAAGTTAATACAAAAGGAATTTATGTAATGGCACAGGTCCTACACTTTATCCCAAGAGGAGGTCTGTAAAGTGTCCTTGATCTTCCGCCAGTCTTACCACGCAGGTGTTTTGGGTCTCAGCACTGCCATGTCAGCTGCAGCTGAGACGCCTCAGCTCCCTGGCAGCTGCTTTTCAAATCCAGTGTAAGTTCCCCAAAGCTCCAGGCCCCAGCATGTCCCATGTAGGCAAGGTCCCCAAAGGGCTCCATTCAAAGCCCAAACCCGTATTTCAGGTTTAGACAACATTCCCTTATATTTCAAAGCCAGGTGCAATCCTTCTCCAGTTTGCTTAAACCTTGTTTTCTACCAGAAATACTTGGCTCACTCAGAAAACCTTGTCCTTATCATCATCCACCCTGTAGAATATTACCCCCAACCCCTCCTCATTTTCCTTTGGTGAGTAGTTTTTGCAACAGTATGTGATTTTTCTCTTTTACCTGTCAAGGTTTTTGGTTGCAAACTACAGAAGTGGACTCTGGCTCACCTACCCAGGAAAGGAATTTATTGGACAGATACGCAGTGCCTCCCAGAGTCAACAGGGAACCTGGAATATCACGCTCAGAAGAATAAGCACAGACAACTGAGAATACAGCGAAGGTGCTGCCAGAGGAAGTCTGTTAGGAGACGGACCCTGGTACTGTTGCCCTTGGGGACTTATCCCCACCACTGCCACCACCCTCAATTCTGCTGCCACCTCTGAGGCATCTGTAGTAATCCTGTCTCTCTGCTTAGCTCCCTCAAAACTCAAGACTGGGCATGGCTGACCTTCCAACTGGCCAAGCTTAGTGCTCTTGCTCAAGCCTGCCCGGGAGAGGGAACAAGGGAGGATGTGTGAAGGGGGAGGCAGGTTCTGCAGCCACCCAAACCAATGCAGGTGTCCACTCACATAGGAAAAAGATGTCCTTCCCAAACTCACCTGCTGCTTCCTCAGTACAAATCCCAACTTTCCCTTGCTCACTCAAAGAACTCCACTTGATTCAACAACTATTTTTTGGATATACAGCACATGTTTGGTGCTATGTAAGGTGATTTAGGAACAGAAGGGAAATATATGCTACAGGTTTGTTAATATAACGGGAGGAGACTTATGTTCCCAATGAGGAAGTGGCAGAAAAATGCCTTTTCCAGGCCTACAACTAAAAAGGAAAAGATCTGTGGATGCCCTTGATTTATCCCCATTTCCCTCAGGGGATTTGGATACAGAATTCCAAATGGTATTTCACCCTCTCCAGCTGAGATGTTGTGAATTAATGTATATCTTCAAATCTGGGCACATTCCCAGGATGTGATTTCTAGAGCTTAAAACAACAAACCTAATTCCTAACAATTCAGGGAAAGAAATATTCCCTCTCTGTGTCCATGTGACATTGTTCATTGTCGGGAAAAGAGATGATGAACGAATCAGCCCTTTCTTAGTTCCACCTACCCATCAGACACTGTGCTATGAGGTTAATATGTGGGATTGGCACTGGTCCTCCTAAGAGTCTTAGAGAGAACGGCAATGGACAATGACTAGAAATCATGGAGTCTGAGATCAAATCCTGGCTCTGCCATTTAATAACTGTATCTACCAGGGCAAGTTACTCAACCTCTCTGTCTTTTGTTTCCTCAGCTATAAAATGGGGATAATAAGAGCTTCTACCTCAAAAGGTTGTAGTGCACAGGGTAACAGATAACATACGTAAAGTGATAATAATAGTATTTGGTACGTACATGCTCAATAAATATTGGTTGTTATTATTATAAGGTAACTATTAAAATCCCAATTTTACAGCTGAATAATCTGAGGGTTGGACAGGTTAAATAGCCCATCCAAGGTCATAAAGCTCGACCTCATATGTAGATACGTGGCAGGCTGGAATGCCAAACAGGTTTGACTCTAAGAACCATGCGACACCATGCTGTGTATATACTTACATAGTGTCAAACACACTCGGGGATATCAAGCTGTAATCCAGAGAAAAAGCTGTAGTTCCACAGCTTTTGATGCTAAGGAAATGTCACAGCCATTATCTGTATTAATAGATCTCTAATGTTTTATCTCTGGTAATTATCTGTACTTATTTTGGTCATTCTTGGAAAGGCAAGAACTGAAATTGCCAGAAATCCCTACGACCACAGCAGATAAAAAGCAGTTTTCAATCAGTTGAGCTCCACAATAGACTGAAGAGAACCTTTGGAAATGGCAGCACGTGCTTTACTGGGTGTTGGGGTATAGGGTCGCTTTTACAATTGAGCCAAATAGTGGCTGCAGAATTTGAGTGGGCTGTAAGGTTGATTTGGCTTTTATTTTAAATTCCAGTTTTTCTTTTTCTTTTCTTTGAACCTCATTTATTATTTGTGAAATAATTACAACTTCTGAATGCCATTATGACTTAAGAGAGAAGGGGTCTAGCTTTTGGACTTTAGGTCTCCCCGTCTACCACCTGCCTGCCACCCATCATTCTGGCTCCCCTGTCCCCCAGAATCTGCCTGACAGTGGGACACGAATGCCCACAGCCATAACAATGAAGTTGCTGGGAGGCCATATGCAAAACTACCATGATGATAGTATGGCAAGACACGGAGTGGCAAAGGCACCAGGAGTTCACCTCTGGGACCATCTGTTCATCACCTTTCTTTCTTGCACAGCATGCAGGTTGCATGGGCTTAAACTGCAGTGGTCAATAAAACCACACAGATCAGGGTGAGCAAATGAAAGGCAAATCTAACTCAGGTAGAAAAAAGTGCATTTATTTCCTTAACTGGTACCTTATCAAAAAAAAGGTGGGGCTTCTTTCTACTTGAGCAAACTCCTGATTCCCCAAAAAACAATATGCCTACTTATAGGTTAACTCAGATTAAACAAGAAGGTGCAACGTAAAATGCACTCTACATCCAATGCTCCATATTTTACTACCAACTAAGTTGTTGTTAGCCTCTTGTATGAATTTTTGAGCCTTGTTTCTGTCCTCTCAGAATAGGTATCAAGAAATACATCTGCTAGAATGTAAAATTATCATTTCATTTCTAAGATTGAAGTAAATATTGCTTAACATGTTATATAAGCATTTACTGTTACTTTGATTTTACTGCTTCGATTAACCCAGTTTTAATGCATCATGATAATATTAGGTTTGGTTTACCATATTATTATTGCCTCCTGTTGAGATAAACATCTCCCAGATACATGACAGACAGCAGATGTCCCCACCTTCTGAATAGATACCAATGTATGATGCATCTTCTACATCCTAAAAATGTTCAATCAGAACAGGTGGAACTGCCCTAATCACCGAAATAATTGCTTCTCTTTGAAGTTCCTCAACTACCATGGATTTTGTAAGCTTGTCTCTTGGAGCCAATGACATTTTATCATCTCTACATATGTTATCTTCCTACTCTGTGGAAAACAGTACCAATACACTCCATTGTTTTGTTTTGCTTTATCAAACAGCAAATTATACCCTTATTTGGAATAGAATATGTTATCTTAATATTATTGCTTTAGTCAAATACTCCATATAGGAGTTTGAAGGGGGTTTTTGTTTTATTTTAACACAGGCTTTGTATCATATATACAATCCACAGTCAACCCATGTATAAACTCACACTTGAATCACCAGTTGATGAAAAATATTATCTATTCTTGGTATAGTATGATAATATAATATATGTAATAGGATATTATAATAATATATCATTTATATGACATAAGAATACCTGTAGCAGAACTGATCTCTACAAGTGTCATATATGATTAGTCATATTACAAGAATTTCCTGTACATTTTAGCATTTTATTGTCCTTTATACTTTCTATTTCACATTAAGAAGGTTTTTTTTTTTCTGTCACTTTCCTCTACAGCTGTCACTCAATCTTAAATTGACAAAGCAAATCCTCCAGTGGCTTCAAATGCATGCCATGTGTTAGCCAAATTTCAGACAGGTTTCCCCTCATAATTTGTCTAAGACGAAGGGAATAGATGTGTTTAGTTTCAGGGAAGTGAAAATATTCAGCAATATCAGTATGTTGATCTAAACTAACTCAAATGAGATGATTCTTTTCTGACTCTTCAAAATATAGAAGAATGCAGATTGTACAGGCAAACAAATTGGGACAAAATATTTCTATGAGATGTACTAAACATTTGTCTCCTGAATTATTGTTTACTTGAAAAAGATCTGATTATATTATTTAAATATAACTGAGATTTTTATCAGGACAGAAGTGCTTTTGCTGTTACCCATATTTAACCCAGTTACCTGGATAGAGTTACATAATTATATACATATTAGGGCAATATTTATGTGGCACTTCTTACCACTGAGTAGTCATATCGATAGATCCTAAGAATTATTCATCATATTGAGTAGCCCAATTTCTGGTCAATTAATCACATGAAAGCACTTTATTTTGACTCTTTTAAAAATATCATTTCTAAAATATTTTTAAATGTACCATATTAATTCCATTCTCCACCTGCAGTTGAAGGCTCAATGTCTCTATATAATCTCCATCTTTTCATGTTCTGATGAATACCTGCATGCCTTCTTGTTCTTGTTCCATATATCTACTAATCCCAAAGGCAGCCACAGCTCCATTTGTCATACAAAATCTTCATCAAGTCCTTATACCATGTTAGACTATGACAATCATAGTCGTTTCACTGCAAAACCGACATATTGATGCCATGTAAAATCCTATTCACTAGGATTTAGGGAGGCTACATGACATAACTATATACAATGTTTTACAAATCTAAAGCCCAGTGCAAACAAACACACAAAACCAGAATAAATGATTGCAGTCAAGGAGGTCAACTGAAGTTCCAGATCAGCAAACACAAACAGTAGATCAAGCACAAGAAAACATTTCACTGAACATTACCAGAAATATTCATATTGTCTTGACTGTCTCAGTAAACCACTACAAGAAATGGTGGTCATCCTTGGAAGATTAAGAGTGGTCCCAACAGTCATGTATCTCAATGTTGTACTCAACATTGGACTTTTCTACTCCCAAAGCCAGACCACACTCCCATAGCATGGTGCTCTGTAGAAGACAGGCAGTTTAAAAAAGACTTCAGAGGCCGGGTGCAGTGGCTCATGCCCATAATCTCAGCACTTTGGGAGGTTGAAGTGGGTGAATCACCTGAGGTCGGGAGTTCCAGACCAGTCTGACCAACATGGCGAAACCCCGTCTCTACTAAAAGTACAGCATTAGCCAGGCATGGTGGTGCATGCCCGTAATCCCAGCTACTCGGGAGGCTGAGGCAGGAGAATTGCTTGAACCCGGGAGGTGGAGGTTGCAGTGAGCCGAGATCCCACCATTGCACTCCAGCCTGGGCAACAAAAGCGAAAAAAGAAAAAAGGAAAAAAAGAAAAAAAAACACACATCAGAGACTGGGGAGGAGAGATGCTAAATTAATGAATAGCTCCTTTGGATAATTTCCATAAAATCGGTTCTTCCCCTGATTTATCCAATCCAGTGTGCCATCCTTGACCCAAGCAGGCCATGCTAGGAGCCAGTGTTCCATTCCCATCACCCGCTGTGCTCCCCTCTGTGATAATACAGATCACATCACACACTACTCCCCCACCACAAGCTCCTGAGGGCAGAGGCTGGCTTTATCTATTTCTTATATCCAGTTTGATAAATGTTGCTGAATGAATAGAGAAATGGTTAAGACTTGGTTAACTATCTTGGTTCTTCCATTGACTACAACTGAATCCTTTCTGAATAGGCCTTAAATGCTACAAAACTGAGTTTATTTTCATGAAGTTTATGTGTGTGGGAATGGAGAAGAAAGTAGAACTATTGATGTGATGCTGCCAAATCTCCACTCTTGGACCATTCTCTTCCCATTTTTGACTCTTTAGAAAGTACAGATAACACCAGGGATAGTTTTTAAAAGAAGGAAAGAATTTAAATTCCAGTATTTCTCACTTCACTTGTCCACATCTTTCAAAAACCTTCTTGATCTTGCTCCTCCTGGAATGTGTTCAGCCCAGCTGAAGCAGTGGATTTAATGACAAAGACCATCACTGATGAGATAATCACACGACATAATAAGTTTAAAATCAATGAAACCTCAGGCCTGATGTTTTGCCATGATGTCAACTCTAACCAGAGTTCCAAAGACTGGACCTGTTTTCTGTTAATACGAATGACACATCACAGAGACCCTGGAAATACACACACACATCCTACCCTTTTGGTTCAAGGTAAAAGCACTGCATTATAAGTAAGGGAACCTGGATTTTCTTGCCATTCTAAGTGCCAAAAATCTTTGTGGAGTAACAAAGTTTTTCATATTGTCCCCATCTACAAAATGCAAATATTAGAGCTAGACACCCTATCCCCAATGCAGTGTTTATGGAACATCTGCCAGCAATTTCCAGTCCCGATTTGTGATATCCTTGAGTTGACTCTGCTGTTTGGAAAAGAATGGTAAAAATTTATCAGAAACAGAATTCCATTTTAATCTCGGGAAAAAGGAGCAGAATTTTAAAATCAAATAACACAGAAAACTCCAAAGAAGGAATATGCTGTTCTATTGTCATGCCTATTGTCATAAATAGCCAAGGACAATGAAGCAGACAATGAGCCCCAAGCAAAGAAACAAGTAAGTTTCAAGCCATTTAAAGTATGTGTTTGTGGACCCAGGTTTGAGAGGTACGGTCGTGACAGGCTTTTGTCTGCCCTGTGCCTCAGCTCACTCCTCACTCTGTTGCCCAGGCTGGAGTACAGTGGCATCATCTTGGCTCACTGCAATCTCCGCCTCCCCGGCTCAAGCGATTCTCCTGCCTCAGTCTCCCAAGTAGCTGGGATTACAGGTGCCCACCACCACGCCTGGCTAATTTTTGTTTTTTAGTAGACAGGGTTTCACCATGTTGGCCAGGCTGGTCTCAAACTCCTGACCTCAAGTGATCCACCTGCTCCAGCCTCCAAAAGTGCTAGTATTATAGGTGTGAGGCACCACGCCCAGCCCTCACTCATCCCTCTTGCCCAGCACCACGGCTCTGCCACTGAATGCAGGGAGCCAGACCTCATGGACCATCACCCATGTGCTCCAAAACTCTTATAAAAAATTGTGTCTTAAGTACTAAATTATTGTAAAAAGATTAAAAAAAAAAATACAAGTGAGACTGAATAAAAAAATATTATGGTGTATTCACATAATAGAATACCACTCGGTAACAAGGAGGAGTGAAGTACGGATGCAAGCAATAACACAGATAAATCTCAAGAAACAGTGTGATAAGTAAAAGCTGGATACAAAAGTATACATGTTGTGTGATTCTACCAACAAAGTTTAAACACGGCTGGGCGTGGTGGCTCACGCCTCTAATGCCAGCACTCTGGGAGGCTGAGGTGGGCAGATCACTTGAGGTCAGGAGTTCGAGACCACCCTGGCCAACATGGCAAAACTCTGTCTCTACAAAAAATGTAAAAATTAGCTGGGTGTGTTGGCACACACCTGTAATCCCAGCTGTTCAGGAGGCTGAGGCAGGAGAACTACTCGAACCCAGGAGGTGGAGATTGAAGCGAGCCAAGATCGTAACACTGCCCTCCAGCCTGAGTGACAGAGTAAGTCTCTGGAAAAAAAAAAAAAAAAGTTTAAACAGGCAAAAATAAACTCTGATGATGTGGCGGTGGGGGTGCGGGTGGTAAGAAAAGTAAAAAGGCCTGAAAGAAACTTTCTAGGGTGATAAAAGGGTGTTGGTTACATGAGTATATTTACTTGTCAAAACACATCAAACTGTAAATTTTAGGTCTAACTATTTTGCTGTATATACATTTTCAAGTTTTAAAGTTCACAAGCTTATTTATCTTTAACCTCCCCCCACCTCTTAAAAATCTAGGAAGTTTAGTGGTATAAGGGAAAAACACTGAATTCTGGAAAGGGAGGATCTGAAATGTAACTCTCTTCTCTCACCTTCTAGTTCTATTACCTTGAGCAAGTAAGTTAACATCTCCACTCCTCATTTTTCCCATCTGTCGAATGGGAAGAATCTATTAATGGTCATCTCCAACAAAATGCCCCAAAAATAAAATGCCAATAATATAAAGGAAAATGCTTTGTAAATGACACAAGGTTATATAGAAAAGAGATGAAATGAATCACTATTTTCCAAATTGGGGTGGAGTGAGGGGAGGAAAATCTGCTAGAGTACCCCCACAGGGGTTATTTAAATTTATATGAGGTCAGGAGATCGAGACCATCCTGGCTAACATGGTGAAACCCTGTCTCTACTGTATATACAAAAATTAGCTGGGTGTGGTGGTGTGTGCCTGTAATCTCAGCTACTTGGGAGGCTGAGGCAGAAGAATGGCTTGAACCTGGGAGGTGGAGATTGCAGTGAGCTGAGATTGTGCCACTGCACTCCAGCCTGGTGACAGAGAGAGACTTCCTCTCAAAAAAAAATTATGTGATGATTTCCTCTTTCTACCATTTTGAAATTCCCACAGCTGATCAGAGCCACTAAACCAAGAGCTCACATTTGGCTTCCACTTTTCCTTAAACACACACACACACACACACACACACACACACACACACACCCTCCATAAGCTCTGACTCCTCTTATTTGCTCTGTCTGCTTTGCGAGGTGCTCAATCTGCATAAACCATGAAAATAAATCAACCAGACAATGAGGAAAAAGCAACAAACCGCAGCCAAGGCCAAGGTACAAACCCCACCCGGGGAAGAATAGGTCATTAGGTCCTGCTGTGAGTCATGGATGTCAACGTGCTTAAAGTGGATTTGGTCGCAGGAGGAAAGTCACCCATTTGTGGGCTCCTCTCTGTCTCATTCCCCTCCTTTCTTCTCCCCGCACCTTCAGCTGTTCTTTTTGGAGGGTTGTTTATGTGTTCTCTGCACCTGCCTCTTCCCCTGCTCTTGCTTCTCTCCTGCATTTTCTCTTTCTCTCTAGGCTGGGTTTAATTTGACACCTTGAGCTTTGGTAACGAGGTGGGGAGCAGAGCAGCCACAGTGGAATTCATTAGGCTCAACACTGCAGGGCCCGCTCTCTGTGCGTTAATGACATCGGAGGGTAGGGAAACGAGACAGCCACCACGCGAGATGAAATAAACATGAGGACTGTCAGCAGTGACAGCCTAAGCAAAGGGGACAAAATGAGCCAGGTAGAGACCTTTCCCCATCCGCACAATGCAAACCGACAGCTTGCAATGCCCCCCCACCCCGCACCGCCTCCACCACCCCCTCCCCAAATCTGAAGGGTGGGTAATGGAGAGGGGGGTGAGATCGAAATGTGGAAGGGAAAGAAGAAAATAAAATACAATTAAATTATCATTGTTTTAACATACAAATTTCATTTATCAGTTTAATGTTGGTGGAAACCGAATTCATCACCCTCCTTTGGAGACGGGAGGTGCAAGGAGGCTGGGGTGGGAGTTGGCACGCCTGGGCTGGGCTATGCTGGAAGTGTTCTTTCCTTTCCCCTCACCTCTTAAGCTCTAGGCTGATTTCTTTTTTCTGAGCAACATCATTCCCCCCATTTTCAACCACCATCCCTCCCTGGTACTAAAGGGAATGCTACAAGGAGGAAAAGAAAGGAGAAGGGAAGCAGAGGTGGTGGAGAAGAACTGAAATGCTACTTCCTGCACGCTTTTTTTTTCTTGAAGGTGGAGAGGAGGAGGAGGATGAAAATTCAAGCAGCATGTTCTAGACCGCAGGGTAGCATGAGCTATATCCACACTGTGCAAAGTCCTTAATGTGCACACCTAGAGGAGCACACGGAGGCCCTCTTCTCAGTTAACAGTTGTCAAGAGACAAAGACAGGTTGTCCAGCAGGGTTAACTGGTAAGGAAAGTTTTAGGGACTATGATGGCTTTCTAGTATCCACATAAAGCAGACTGTAAACAAATTGAATCAGGGCTGCCTTCTCTTCCAATAGCAAATAGGAAAGATAGCCAGGTTATACCTGTAACCCCAGCACTTTGGGAGTCTGAGGCGGGCAGATCACTTGTCAGGAGTCCAAGACCAACCTGACCGACATGATCAAACCCTGTATCTACTAAAAATACAAAAACTAGTCAGGTGTGGTAGCAGGCACCTGTAATCCCAACTACTCAAGAGGCTGAGGCAGGAGAATCTATTGAATCTGGGAGGCGGAGGTTGCAGTGAGCCAAGATCACGCCACTGCACTCCAGCCTGGGCAACAGAGCGAGACTCCGCCGCAAAAAAAAAAAAAAAAAAAGAAAGAAAGTAGCAAAGGAATAGTCTCCCTTTACAGCAGATGCCTAGGAGTCTAGTGGCTTCCCCATCTCTAAACAGTCTCCAAATCTGACTCCATATGGCTGGCCACAATGTGAGGCCCAGGGATGGGATCTGTAGCACTACATTTGCCTTAATTTTGTCTGCAGATCTACATGGCCAGAGTTGAGAGTTGCTTCTATGCCCCTTTCCCAGAAACCTTCAACTCTTTCTTTCCCTTCCTCAGAGAGAGGAGTTTGGTGAGCAAAGTCCATACTTTAAAGCCAAATATCTTTGTTTTTTTTGGCCACGGACTTCTCAAGCAAGGTTTTCAAAGAACCCCCAAAGCTGGCAATGTTATTATGAGAAGGGACAGGAAAGCCATTATATTTTTATTAACTAGCATTAAAGGGAATTCATAAGAGAAAGTATGTGAAGGCTGGATCAAGGTCAAAATTCAAACTTACAACAGACCCAGCACGGTCATTTTGAGTTGCATGAGTTTAAATCTGCCCTATCACACCCCTGGCAGGAGGTGGAATGCAATAAAAAAGCTAACTTGAAAGTTTGTTACAGTCTGCTGTAAGGATGTGAAGGACAAGGGAGGCCAGGTGCAGCAGACTGGGAGCTCCTTATGCTTGAATTTATGGGACACAATCTAGGAAGCCAAGTGGCAGTGACTCCAAGCCACAGGTAGGAACAACTAATACCAGAAAACAGCCAGTTTTGCATACTGGGGGAAAAAGACTGATAGATTTAGGGCATTATCTTTTCGGGGGTTGGGAGGATGGCAGTTTTGTGAAACAGGTTCTCGGTTTAAGGTCTAGAGACTCCCAACAAAAGTTTTCTCTACATTGAAAAATAGTTAACACTTTCCTTCCCTATATGGCATGAAAATAGATGAGTTAACACTTCATATTAAGCACTATAATCCCTGAAGGAAAGCGATACATTAATAAAAGTGCTTTAGATGTATTTTACATTTAAAAGACTAATTTTGTTTTAAGCTAGAGAATATGATTATAGAATACTTTGTTAAGGGAAGGAGACACACACAGCCCATTTGTTTTGGAAGGCAGCAGGTGAAGTGACTAAGAGCATGGCGGTGGGAGAGGACCGAACTAGATCGGTAGGCCAGTGTTCCCACATTCCAGTACATTCTAGCATGGACCCCCTGAAAATGATCAAGGTCCAGAATGAATACAAAGTAACCCCACAGAGGTGTGTCATCTTGGAATGAAAGAGGCAAACAGCCTAAGTCACATCAATGACACCAAAGGTATCACAGTTAAACAAAAAGCATGTTTCCTATATTACTCATTTGGACCCTCCCACAATTTTCTTTCTTTTGGCCCAGTTCTAACTGCAAGCCTGCCCCTGGGGCTAGAGGCTCCTGCTCTGTGCATGTTTTCATTACATTACACTGCCTTGCTCAATCTCTAAGATAATCTCTGCAGAAGTTGATTTCTCCTCTCATGTTTTCCCTTGTATCTGAAAAAGAAAGCCAAATGCCCTCCCACCAAGAGCAAGCAGCTGACAAATCAACAAGTCCAGCGTCATTCTAAGAGGCATTAAGTATAGCAGAAAGAGGCGGGTAGCTTAGAGTAAGATAAACAAGTTTGATCCCCTTCTCTACTATTTACAGGTTTTGGGATCCAGAGAAAATTATGTAGCTTCTCTGGGCCTCCGCATCCTTCTCTGTAAAACGGGGAGGATAACAGCAACCTCTCTGCTGCATGCAAGTAAAATATCCTAAGTGTGATTTCCCTACAACGGTGGCTGGCATGTGACTAACACTTTCAGTGGGAGCCAGCTAGTGAGGAGGTGGCCAAAGAACTTGCTGACACTTCTAAAGTTTCCCGGCCTTGAAGTAAGTGAAAAATAAGTTACACAAGCCAAATGAGTTACACTTACTATAAGAATATCCTATAGCTTGATAACGTTAAAGTATAGTTTAAGTTTCCTTCCTCCACTGTTAATCGGAAGCACTGAAATTACACCCCTAATAAGCCCCTCTTTGCCTTTCTTTGGGCACACTCAAGTTCACCTCCTATCATCAGCCTCCCCAGGTCCCCGGGGATTTCACAACCCCAGTGCATAACACAAAAGCTGGGGTGCTTTGAGAAAATACAGATGCTCAGCACCAGCCCCCAGATGTTCTGATTTCATCATTCCAGGGTAGATCCCAGGCACTGGTAATATTTTTTAAAGTTCCCCAGGTGATTTTAATGTTCAGCCAGGGTTGAAAACCACTCTGTACCAAATATACTTGTTATTGAAAGGTTTATGCATAACATTAAAAACAATTTTATGACGATTTTTATTGCCGTAACAACTTGGCAGAAGGGTTAGGCCTGCTCACCTAAAAAGGAAAAGCTCCTCAGGCTTCTTAAAAGATCATACCTGGGAGGAGCCCAGGGGGGTCAACTAAGTCACCAGGATTTCATGGAGGAGGCTGAGAGAAGGAAGTGACTTTCCCTGATAACAAAACAACTTCCCGGCAGGGCTGGATTCCTTCCTGGAAAGCCTGGAGTCCTTACGATGTTCCTCCTTTGGCTGTAGCGGTGGCTCTGGGGTCTGGACTGCTGTACTCTTCTCTCTGCTCTTCTTCCCTCTTTTCTTATCCTCCCTAGTGGTTCCTCCTCCAACAGCCCCTGTTCAACCTTCAGTGCTAACTGCTATCAGTTTGATGAGTTCTATTTGGTGCCTTGAGCTTTGAAAGGGAAGGTGCCATGAAAATCTTAATAAACAAATAAATAATTCATACTAGGCATTGGTCTATTCTCTACACCACTGGGTTTCAAAGATTTCTTAAAAGCACTCTTTCCCATAAACCCGAGCAAATAAAAGCCATGAAACAAAGGTGCGGGGGTTGAAGTTGGGGTGGGACCCTCGAGCCTATAGGGCTGCCCCCCTTACTACCAGGAAGACTGTCCCTGGGACACCTCCATAGTCTTCCCAGGGCCATGTCCTGCAGAATGGACCGAATGCCACTGCACTAAAGGTATGAGTGCACAGTGTGTGTTTGTGGTGGGCAGTCCTAAAGGATATAACTGCATTCCACCACACATCCTGACCCCTAAAAAGGATTTGCTGTAAAACAAACACGCCCCTGTGAAAAACTGCATGTAGTGAAATTGGGTGGTGAGAAAAATAAAGAGACATGGCAGTGGTTGGACCTGTTTAATCTACTCAATCCTGTAATGGATTTAAGAGCACATAACTATCAAAAAATAATAATAATAATCTCTCTCCTCTCAATGAGCAGGGACGTATCTCTAACAAATGTGCACAGGTATGTGTGACTTTCTACCTGTTACCTCTGCTGAAGACTTAGTGTCCCCAAGTCTTTTTTCCATTCAGAAACAAGGAATAATGGAGGGCAATTCGAAGTAAGAGGTCAATTTGACCAACATCTCCCCCTCGGAAACATCCACAGGTCTTTGGCAGCCAGGACAGAGGTTGCCTCCTCTAGGTAGTCAGCCTACAAGGGAAGCTCTAAAAAACACCGTCTGCTTGATTCCATAATGTATGTGGCTGTCAATGACGAGCTTTCCTACTGTTGATCAAACTAGTTACGCAGTAACCACTACTGATTCAGTACCTACATTTGCCAAAAACATCAGATTGATTATTTTAAATGGTTTTCATAACACAGATGAGGTGAGGATTAAAATGGGATTTTTTGCTTGTTTCTTTGTTCCTTTAACCAGCATGCTGCTCCTGAATCAATTTCCCCTTCATTCTTCTGCTCCAAAGAAACTCTGGCTTGCTGAGAAGACTAGGTCTGGATATCCAAAATGCCATCAAGAAAAGGAGGCACAGAGAGAAAAATAAAATCCCTTCAGATTCGCATCTTGTGTTACGCATAAAAGCACTTTTGTTTGGCCCTTATAATTTTTCCCCAGGGCAGTTGCCATAATCCCCACTTATAGATGAGATAACTGAGACTGAAAGATGAGGTGACTTGCCCACAGTCACGCAGCCTGGGTCTCATGGGGCTTGGATCCAAGTCTTCCACTTCTCAGTGCAGTTCTTTACCTATCACACAAGTCCTGCCTCAAAATTCAAAGTGCCCATTGTTAACCTTGACTGAAGAAAGTAAAAGAATCGCTGAACAACTTTAATTCAGGACAGTCATATCACCTTAGTGTTGTCATTTCTCCCCAGTATAATCTCATGACCATTTCCAGTTTCCCTGGGGACAAATTTGCACATTAATCGGGAGTGAGGTATATATCTGTGTGTACATGTTGGCAAGAATAATGGGCCCTAAACTATTTTCAAAGGTCTCCTTACTTTGTCCTCAATATTTCCATCCCAAGTCCTCCTGCCATGGTTTTTCTCCCACCTCTCTTGTTCCAAGTTCTTTTTGATCACCCCCCACTAAACTCTTTAGCCCAAGCCCCCCTTCTCCTCTGCCTTAAAATCAAACAGCCATGGAGTTTGTTCAGATTCCCTATTCATCAAGGAAATGAATTCCATATGCATAATTCATTTCTTTTGTGAACTTTTTTCCCCTTCAGGGAGTTAATGCTCCCTAGTGCATTGGGAACAGAGACAGTGACAGAAGGACCAGAGAGCAAGGGGGCAAAAATGCTTTTCCCCATGTAAATGGGACAGATAGGGGCCAAAAGGTCTGGCCTCTGCTGGCGGACACCTTGAGCTCCACAATTCTATCTCACCAAAAGAAGGGGGGGAATCCTGTACTGGTTATTAGGGCACAATAGGCTTCATCCTTAAGGGTGAGAAGCCTAGGGAGCCCAGAAGCCTTTTGAGGCTGGAGGCCTTATTTCCAAACCCAGTGGATGGCTCATGGGTAGAAAGAAATCGATAGAGTCTTCCCACTCCTTTATGTCTCTGCTCATATTAAAAACCCAAAACTGAACAAAGAGATATACACCGTGCCCAATGCACCATGTTCAACAGCTGTTGCATTTGGAGAAAAAGCAGTCCCTAGTCCAAAGTCAGATTTGAAAAACGGCTTTATTAAGAGAAAGATTTACTGTATATGAACTCCAAGACTAGAAACTGGAGGAGGAGCAGCTGAGAGAGACAGATCTGCCAGACGGAGAGCCCAACTGATTCCACTGGCTGATGTTACCTCTTGGCAAGATACACTGACCCACACAACATCCTGGACGTTGAAGCCTTTGGTTATTAACTCTTTAATAACAGTCTGGAGTCCCCAAAGTTCAGAACTGATTTAATAAATGGCACAAAACACATTAAGGCCAAGATATGCCTTTTATCCTGAAACAGTCTATTTCAGGAAATTCATGTTACTTGGCATCTTATTTAAATATTTTTTAATCCATCCTTCTTTTCTGTTTTTAACTTTCAACTTTATCTCCATTTAGGAAAAAAAAAAAAAAAAAAAAAAAGCTGATAAACATTTTAGATTTAGGAATTGTTTTGCCTGATTTGCCCAAGACCACCTCTTAGCTCAGCATCTGCATTTTGTAAATGAAGGGTGGCAGCCTCTCTTAGAGGAACTGTCTAGGGTCCTAAGATGAGCAGACTTTGGTACACACCTCCTAATATAGACTGCTCCAAAGATGCTGTTTAATACGTAATAATAAAGTTTCATTTGCTGTTTACTTTTCTCTGTACGGTTGGATATAGACTAGATAGGTAATGTACTAGTAGGAAACAAAAGTGGATCTGCCAATAAATTCCAATAAACAGAAATTTTACTGTGATTCCTGTAAAATTAACTTGTAAAGACAAGTAAAATCCCCCAAGGCTTTCATCCAATGTATGAAATGAAAACCAGAAAGCAGCTGGCCGGCCTTTTTTAACCATCCATTAGAAGCATGATGCCAAAAGTAAGCACTCCATGTAGAAACTAGGGATGTCGTCAACATTGAGGAGATTAGAGAAAGGGCTTGGCTGCTGGCCTCAGAGAGCTTATAATCTATTTACAAAAGAAACAATTGTGAAGGGAATGCCAAAGTTAAAGTTAAACTGAACCCAAAGAATATATAAGCAATAAATATGTAAGTGAGTCAAGCTGCTCCCAGTGGTTATCAGGGATTCCCAGCTATATCTGACATAAGAGTCTTCAGAGCACAATGATTTTGTGCAAGGTCTTTGGAGTGGGGTAGACATGGGTTTAAACCCCAACCATGCCACTTACTGGTTACATAATTTTGGAAAGAATTTAGCCTCTCAAACTTCATCTGTAAAATATATGCGATAATTTTGCTTCTTCATCAGCTATTTGTAAGAATCTAATTAGATTAATACATATACAATAACTCAGTAGTACGCCCAGCATGTCATAAGTATCCAAAAGGCTGTTACTTAAAAAATAAAAAAATAAAGCCAAGGTATTAGCTCATGTACCACTGGAAACAAACAGTGCTGCAGACTGACATGGGAACAGATAACTTGCTTTGGCACATGGTGGGAGGTCACATTCTGGAACTTAAAAATGTTGCCCTATCTGCAGTATGCCACATATCTGGTTCTGTGTGGACTGGCTAGAAAGTGAGCCAAAGAGAATTAAGAAAACCAATCCCTTCACCAAAAACCAAGTTTTCCCATCTTCTTCTAGAATATATACCCCGAACCTTGCCCTTTCTTTTTACCAGGTGGAGCCTCCATTCTATCTTCCACCACGACACCACGTCAGCATTGCTCTCTTTCCTATACTAAATCTGGACAGTAAATGGCATCACCCTGTCACAGGGGTACGGAGAGCGTCTGCAACGCCCCATTTAACTGCTCTGTGCTCCTATCTTTGGGCTTCATTAGCATATTTCAGCAGGGCCTTGATGGATGAAGATGGATGGGGCAACATCATCCTTGGTGAAATCACTGTTTCATCAAGGTTAAACCAGCCTCAAGCTTCGCCACCTCCCTTTGTTTGGCTAGGTTTCTAATAACAAAATTAACGGCAGAATTAATGCCCAGGAGGCTCCCAGTGAAATATACTGATGCCCTCAGAATGAAGCTTTATCCTGGACCTCCCAGTTTATAATCCATCAATCAGTTGCTTCTATACTTTATCTTAAAATAAAACATCACCTCCATCACAGCAGACGCCGGCTCCTCTATCCTTCCATCTGAAACAACTGGGCTGGGTAAAAGAATAAAATGTGGCTCGTTACCTTAGAATGATCATAGTGACACCAGTCCAAGTAGACAGCAGAGACTACATATGTCCAGTTTCCAGAACTAGACTGTGAGCTCCTTGAAGGCAGATAGTTTTTGTTCTATTTCCTTTTAATATCTCATTTTCTATTTTTCTGTGAGGCAAAAGGAGCACATGTTCACTAAGTCCTGGCTGATATTAAAGGAACTGTATTCACCATGAGAAAAAAACACCTAATCAAATAAACAAATTTATACTGAACACTTACCATCTACCAAAGATTTCACGGGGCCAGGTTACAGTACTAGGTCCTAGGCCTCAGGACCTTAGGAACTACCCTAACAAGTTTCAATATGATTCCTGAAGGATATGGTCTCCTAATCAACCACTGAGACATACTTGGATGCTTCTCCATATGAAAATGGAGAGATGCCCTGAATGTCCTGGTCTGAGACCAAAAGGAGAAATCATGTTGGTGAGAGTGGTCAAATATCTGGGGTCACACCTAGGTTCTATTTTTAGTTCCACTTCCTATTAATAGTCACATCCCCTTGACAAGAAACTTCTACTTGCTGGGACTCAGTCTCTACCAAATAGAGTAAGCCTGCACTTGGTTCTGCCAGTTCTGAAACAGGGTCACAACAAACTCTGCAGGTGTACCTTCTTAGAGCTGGTGTTGGAAATGTGGAAATGCACAGAATCCCCTGCAAAATAGGCTCGATGGAAATAAACAGTACTACAGATGGGGCTTATCCTATGAAAACAGAACACTGCTAACCTGGACAATCACATAATTCATTTTAACAAAATGATGGAGAAAGAAAAAACAAAACACAACAAAAGAGCCACCAAAAAGCAGAGCATATCATATAATTAATCAAGACACTTTACCTCACTGAACCTCAACTTTCCAGGGGTACTACTGAGGATGAAAAGCTTAAAATTTATCAAGTGTTCTAACTTTCTTAAAGGAAGGGTGTTAGCTGAACACCAAAAGTCACCCTGAGCATGCAAAACCCAACCCAATTTGTGATATCTGGCATGGGAAGGATGCAAATCCAGACGTTCACGCCATTTGGAGGGAGTCGACACAATAAAATCCTTCTCGCAGTGTTCTCTGACTTAGAATAAAATCTGGAATTCTTAAAATTCAAAAGAAGGCCGGGCGCGGTGGCTCAAGCCTGTAATCCCAGCACTTTGGGAGGCCGAGACAGGCGGATCACGAGGTCATGAGATCGAGACCATCCTGGCTAACACAGTGAAACCCCGTCTCTACTAAAAATACAAAAACTAGCCGGGCGAGGTGGCGGGCGCCTGTAGTCCCAGCTACTCCGGAGGCTGAGGCAGGAGAACGGCGTAAACCCGGGAGGCGGAGCTTGCAGTGAGCTGAGATCCGGCCACTACACTCCAGCCCTGGCGACAGAGTGAGACTCTGCCTCAAAAAAAAAAAAAAAATAAAAAAAAAAAAAAAAAAAAAAAAAAAAAAAATTCAAAAGAAGAGTAAGTACTGGAAAAAAGACACTTTAGCCTTGAAGTTATCCCTCAGGCCTGCTACCCTTGTGTCTTCTTCATTAAGTGCCTCCGCAGTAAATAGCTGAGGGAAGGCAACTGAGTCAGGCTAGACCTGAAGCTACATCATAAGCTGCCTTTGGTGGCAACGAAGCCCTCTGCCCAGAGTCACAGAGAGGAAACCCCATGGAACTAGGGCACAGGAAGACGAGTCATTTCAGCCCTAGCCAATGGGGAGGGCAGCTAAGAAAGCATGTCAAGGCAGGAAAAGGGCCCGGTTGCTTTACTGGTCCAGATTAAGTCATTGGATGGCCTCCAGGTCTGAGCTAGTTTCCTAGGTACCATAGTGGGAACTGGTGGGCCCCTAATGACAGAGAGATGAATGAATGGACCCCACTCCCATTTCTCTTCTTCTCTCCCCTTCTCTTCTCTCTCCTTCCTCTCTGCCCCCAGTGGCCAAGGACAACACTAAAATCCGTATCACAAGTCTGCTGTGGCACATGGCCATGGAATGTGACCGTCAGAGGCAGCTCAGAGAGGACACAACTGGAAGAACAGGTGGTGTGGAATTTTAGAACCACTGCCTTAAGCATTCTGCTCAAAGTCCCAGAATGGGTGCTCTGATAGGAGCTTTTCGAGAGATGGTCGCTCCCTGCACAGAGAATAAGAAATGGGTGAGGATGATAGTATCCTGGAGAAGCTGTAACTTTGACAGCTCGAAGGGTCTTAAGCAACCAAGTCCTCCTTTGACAGAGAGGTCAAGCTATTAACATCTGTTTGTCCAGAATACTGTGTCTGTGTTTGCTTTAAGACACAAGGAACCGACTGGGTGCAGTGGCTCATGCCTCTAATCCTAGCACTTTGGGAGGCCGAGGCAGGTGGATTGCCCGAGCTCAAGGGTTGGAGACCAGCCTGGGTAACATGGTGAAACCCCGTCTCTACTAAAATACAAAAAAATCAGCCGGGCATGGTGGCGGGCATCTGTAATCCCAGTTACTCAGGAGGCTGAGGCATGAGAATTGCTTGACCCCGGGAGGCAGAGGTTGCAGTGAGCTGAGATCGTGCCACTGCACTCCAGCCTGGGCAACAGAGCAAAACTCCATCTCAAAAAAACACAGCAAAAAATAAGGAACCACTGAAAATAATTATAAACTGTCCTTTGTGCTAGTGTCATCACATCGTTTCCCCGTATGTATGTTGCACAAGGAGCAATCTGCCGAGTGGAGCACTTAAACAGTAGTCCAGATGAGTAATTCCAAACCCCTGACCTACCTTGTTCTGAGACATAGGTCAATGTTATCATCATTCTAGCTGGGGAAACTAAGGAATAAGAGCTCTTAGCAGGACCTGGATGAGAAGCCAGTTTAGAACCCAAGGCCTTCCCCATTTGGATTCCTTAGCTACTCTGTATACTAGAGGACATACAAACGTAAACAGAGCAGAAAAGATGCAAGGGCCCTCTTCCAACCCTACAGACCCACCTAGCACATCCAGGCCTCCAGGAGCCAGGCTGTGATCTGTTTGGGGAATAGTCACTGATGTCACAATTTTGAAGTCTAAAATTCAGGTCTTGTCAATACCTGGAACCCTCGGACTCCTTGGTGGCTTTCTACCTACTCCAGCCCCTCTGGCTTTGGCAGAGGCTTCATCTATACCATCAGGCCACAGGATTTTTTTTTTTTTTAAATATAGAACACAGCTGGGTATGGTGCCTTACACCTGTAATCCCAACGTTTTGAGAGGCTAAGGTAGGAGGATCACTTGAGCTCAAGAATTTGAGACCAGCCTAGGCAACATAGTAAGACCTCATCTCTACAAAAAAAAAAAAAATAGAAAAAATTAGCTGGGCATGGTGGTGCATGCCTACAGTCCCAGCTAATAGGGAGGCTGAGGTGGGAGGACCGCTTAAGCCCAGGAAGTCAAGGCTGCAGAGATCCATGGTCATGCCACTGCACTCCAGCGTGAGTGATAGAGCAAGACCCTGTCTCAATAAACAAACAAACAAACAAACAAATAAAGGAACACTTCCCCACTTTGCATGTCATCCTTGCCTAGATGCCATGCCAATCTTCTCTGTATCATTGCAACTTTAGTATGTGTGCTGCCAAAATGAGCACAGGCCATAGGATTTGGATCTCATCTTGGAACTAATGGTCTCTAGGGTTCCAAACAAATCATCCCACTGCCCTGTACTACTGTCTCATCATCCTAAAGATGGGAGCAAACCATCCTAACTGATTCCGTATGGATTAAGAAACCACTAAAATCAATTAATACCATCCAGACACCCAGCATCAAAAGGAGAGAGATCTCTCATCTTTTCCAACCTAAACAGAGGGAAATAAAGGCTCTTCATTTAGGAGGCTAAGACAGAGGACAAAACCCAAGACATTGAAGTTTGGAATAAACAGGGTAGCTACAATATTCATCTTCTTTTCCCAACTTCCTACTCTTTAATCATGGAGAGGAGGTGAACAGCAATAATTACTTTACACTTGCTGCATGCCAAATGGAACTAGCGCCTCTTTTAACCTTCCAGCCCACTCTGTAAAGCAGATATTGCTATCCCTTACAGACAAGAGCAGTAAGGTTCAGATGAACAAGCAGCTTGCATAAAGCCACACTGCTGGTAGGTAGAAGAGATAAGGATTGAACTAAGGCCTTCTGATGCCAAGCCTGTACTCTGGCTACTATTCAACTCCTGTAGAGAAAAAACGGGCAGGCAGTACCTACTCATCCCAGGAGGGGTAGGGGGAATCTGTACACTCCCTTTTTCTTGCTGCCAAATAATATCTTCCTTAAGCATTCCGTTCCAAATGCTTCCAATGTTCCATGCGCACAACTGCCAAGCGCAGTAGAGGCCGGCACTCTGACTCTGGGGGCCTCTGCCAAGCAAGCCCCTTTTAGAATCTGTAGTGAGCAGGTGACCTCATTGAAGAGTGTCATGTGTGAGGGTGACGGTCAGAGCTGGGAGAAAGGGCAAACCGGCAGGGATTGCCTGCCTTTATCGCTCCTGAATGCTTTGTTCCCCCGGCCTCAAAGAACAATCAGTAGTCACGCTCTGCTCCACTTGCCGTTTTCACCCATAGTGCGAGTGTGTGTGAGTGTATGTGTGTATCTTTATCAGAAAACCGGCGGCTTTATATTCACACATGCAGAGTAAAGGCTTGGGCTCAGCAGAGGCAGCACCCAGAGGGGTCTAGCACTTTTCAAAGATTCCTCTTCCGGCTTACGAGTCAACATGCCAGTGCACAATATGTTCAAAGGGGAAACTGAGGAATGCTATGTAAGAATCCCTGCTCAGCCCTAGGCAGCTTGGAAACGAATCACTTTAAAACATACACTTGTGTATTTTTCCACCCTGGTTCATAATGTTTTCCTACCTCTCACTATGGCTAGGGCGGAGAGCAACCCATAGAAGCCATCTGTATTTTCCAGCAGACCAAACAGGAAGAGGCGCAGAAATCTGCGCAAGTGACCACGCTGCCGCTGTTGCTAGGCAGCACGATTATGTCCATTCTCCGCTGCTTGGCAACCAGCCTTTCCCATCACATATACACACAGTCACAGCAGCAATATGAGTGCCCTTAACTGTTGCCTTACAGCTTTCAAAGAAAAGGGCTGAATTTCAAAGGAACTTACAAACATTAATAGACCCCCTCAATATTCCACTCATACTGAGATGGCCCCCAGAGCACGATGGCTCTATTTAATCAGAAATTATCCTTTTGGTGATACTTGAGTTTGCACCTGATGGTTGCACAAATCTTCTCATGAATGCAGTGACAGGCCAAAGAGATGAGTAAAGAGCTTGAGTCAGCAAGCTTGAACTTTTGGAGAAGAAAGCCTGGTCTGTCTGCCCCCATACCTCTGAAGAATCCACTGGTGAAATAATCTGCCCCCCAGGATCTGCCATCTAGGGAACTACGACAAAATAAGGGCCAAATACCTTAAAAACGGTGACGTTCCTTTCTGTGGTTCCCAACCAAATGTCAGTGGAACTTGGCAGGCCTCTCCTCACTGAGGGCAAACTTGTCCCACAGTCATCCTAACCTCATTGGTCACAATCTGTCACTCCTCAGCAGCAGGGCCAAAGTTATCAACTTATCGTGCAAATCAAATAGCTGCCTACTGAATAACAGGACTCCCTCACCCTACCTCCTGCCTTTGGTCGATAAAAAACAGATGCCCAAAATCCCACAGGAAGTTAGCATCCCAGTAGGCAGTTGAACTCAGGAGCTCCTGGTTTATAATCAACGGCCTCAGTCACCATCCAACCAGCCCCACTGCTTTCACGCGAGACCCACATAAGAATCATGTTAATCCATTTTTTCTTTCAGTTTTACTTTGGTCCAACTTTTTAATATGTTAACTTTTCAAATGACCCCTTTAGGTGGCACTATATAGAGTTCGGCTCTGCCTATCAGGGAAAGCAGTTTGTTAATACTAGCAAGGGCATATGCATTTTCTTCTAAATCTCTCTATAGGATTTTAGAAAAGTCTCCAAGCATCGTTCCGATTATAGTCTGAATTCAGTGAGATCATCCCAAGTGATAACCTCAGTGGTATTTCATTTTCTTCTCAGCCCCAGCTGGAGAATTTTTCCCCTCATTAAAATTAACGAGGTCAGTTTCCCAAGCTCAAGATACTGAGCACTCCTGTTGGTAGAGTTTTGTTTCTTAAATTGAGCCACATTTCTATAAGTGTAAAGTTATACTAAGCGTCATTTACTTTATTGCTGTGTAATAAGAAACCAAAATGGAAGTCCTAAGCTATCCTCCTACCATATCCTACACTTCAGTGGCCACATGCAAACACACACAAACGACACGTCCCCAACTCAGCCAATGGTTTCTCCCCATTCTGGCCATGAAAGAAACCCCACCACAGTTTAGAATCAGCAGCTTGGTGGAAAATATAAAAACACTCAGGCCTTCTAAGTGGCTAAGGGCTCCAGTGTTACAGCCAATTTGAGAAGAAAGTTGCAGTCTCCCTGGGCATTTGTCAAAGCCATGAGAAGAAGACAAGAAAATTTCTATCTCCTTCTCAAGCTCTTCTCTGCAGCCAGCAACAAGGTGACTAGGTATCCAAAGTTCAGTGTGACCTTAGTACTCATAAAACTCCCCAACCAAAAATCAAGAGGAAGTACCATGTCAGCAAGTAGAAACTGTGCTTCACATTCCAACTCTGGTGAAAAGGGAAAAAGAGAAAAGGAGAAAAATAAAAAGCCCATTTCATAAATGAGGTGGAAAGGCACTCTACAAGGCAACTAAAAACATACACTTCCCACATGGAACAAACAAGTTGGGCTCATGCACCTTGTTCCAAGCTGAAATAAGATGCTTTCAAGATGGTCATGTAGAAATGAAAACAGCCTTTTCAGACTCACTCTTTCGGTCATCCTTTCAACATCCTTCTCCTTGGTTAACCCAAGAAACTGTGTTCCTCCCCCCTTCCATCTCTGTAGACCTGAGTTTCAATATAAATAAAATCTAACTGTAACTGAGATCAAAAGGAGAAGAAAAAGAGAGAGAGAGAGAGAGATGCTGGGGGCTAGAACTAAAGCCTGGGAGGGGGTGCCCACTGACTCGAGGCCACCAGATTTGTCAAGGCCCATTTACCCAGACCAGGCAGGGACTGGGGAGCTTGCAACGCCCATTGTTGGCTGATCAAAGTTCAATCAGAAAGTAAAGGAGGAACCCAGCCAGCCTCATGTGATCCAGCACAGGAAGCCAAGTCTAAAGAAAATGAGCTGTGCTTGTGAATAAGGTACACCAAGACATCTTTACTGAGCTTGCCACACAGAGAGAGAGAGAACAAGCCAGAGAGAAGGGAGTCTATTCGAAGCTGCATCCTAACGAACCTTAATAAGTTAATGCAGAAATCCTCCCAAAGAGTCTGGCTATAGGAGACACCGGTCTCTATGGAATCAAAATCTGTTATGTTGCAATATAATAGATGTAAATTAAAACAGAAAATCTATCATGCCTCTAATGTACCCTGATAGCTGAGTGTGTGGATCCGTCCGAGGAGAGGCACAGGAGGAAGGGTGATATATGGCGAGGCTGGATGGAGGGTGAAAAGCGTGGCGAGACGAGCGGGAGAATGGCGCAGCCCGCGCGCGCCTCAGACCCAAGGGCAAGAGACGAATAAATGTTGATTAGTGTTGATTTTGTCCGACAAACGCCTGTCGAGTGACAGTTGGGCTAAGCTGCACTGAAAGAGAACCATTAATCTTGGTCTGGTTTAAGTAGAGTATATTAATTTGTGTCATTTTTACTAAGTCGCACTGAGAAAGGCCTCTTACTGCTTTGCATTTGACTGCTTTGGTGGTTTAGCCTGGTTCCCCTCCCTCCTCCCTCATCCCCCACTTTTTAAAACAGATACCATGGTGGCAGCGGTGGCAGCAGCAAATTCAAATGACACAGCAGGGGAGCAGGGGACTGAGAGCTCCTCTCTTGGATTAAGAAAATAAACTCCCAGGGTGTTGGCATAGCAACAGCATTTCAGATGAACTGCTATATATTCAGTGATTAATAAATTAACATTTTTTACAGTTGTTCCTCCTTTTCTCCCCACTCCCACCCTCACAATAAACCCCTTCCCCCACAGACACACTTCAACCTTCTCTAAGCTGTATCGCTTGCCTCTTAACAGAATAAGGAAAGAAGGCACAGAATATTCACAGCCTTAGAGTTAATTCCTGCCCACAGTTGCCATCTCTACAGGCTGGCGACATGGCCCCTTGTCACCAATGAGGCTAAGAATAGGCTCCAAGATCAATGGGCAGGTCTACATAGAACCATGTGCACGTGGTTGGTGGAACCTGGCACTCTCCAAGATTCTGATAGCAGCAGGCCCCACCCTCAAAATTTGGGGTCTTTCCAGGTCCTCATAGGCTAGGAAACAACTGAGAGTTATCATTCCTCCCAAAGATTTTATTTCCCTACAACAAAAACCCCAAACCATGACCGAGAGAGTCCTGACCTTGCCCAATTATGCTGGCTAAAAAGAAAGTTTGTGTCTATCAGAGGGTGTTGGTGTATTAATAGGAAACCGACACTTCCTTTCTGAGCTTACAGTCCTCCACCAGACAGTTCAACTAATTTGGGCAATTCATATTCCAGAAATGAAACGCAACGAGCATTGTGGGAGGAACGAATGAAGAAATTGATTTTAAACACTGCCACAGTAGTCAGGTCCAGTCAGTTTCAACAGTACCCCAAGCTCAAAAAGCACTCTCTTTTCAAAGCTTTCATGAAATAATATATGCTTTAGGAGATAAGGACCAGGGAAGTAATAAGTTTTGTTTTCCATAGCTCTTACCTGTATCAGTGTTTTATTGTAACCATCCTCTTAGTCCTAGGTAAGTGTCAGCTGGTGTGGGGCCAGGCAGGACACTGCAGAAGGTCAATGGCACTAATCTCGACCTTCGAAACTCACCTGGCCATATCCCTCAAGAAGCCTCTGGCCAAGTCTCCCAGAAACCCCATGCTTATAGGCTTCCGGACAGGGAATATTCGGTGAGCAATGCCGGAGCTACCTCCAAACAAGAAGAAGGAAAAGCCTTACTCTGTGCAGGTCCAGAAGACAAAGCTGGCACTAAAAACTGACCATTACAGGTGGTGGGGAGCTGGCTCACAGGGAAGAAACTGCTCATTCACGGCTGTGCCACAGTAGAGCTGGGAGCTCCTTCCTCAATTGAATGGAAGATTAAATTACAAAACCTTTTAGGTAGCTCAAGGCCACTGCTGGAGAGCGAAGAAAATAAATAATAACAATAATAACAAATATACTATGAGGCTTAACATGCACCAGGCACTATTTTAATTGCTTTTTGTGTATTAACTCCAAGGCAGATACCTATGAAGTAGATACTGCTATTATCCTTCCTATTACATAGATTAGGAAACTGAAGCAAAGAAAGGTTAAATAATGTGTCCAAAACAACTAGGAACTGGGATTCAAACCCTAGCAGTCAGAGTGTAGAGTCCATGCTCTTAACCACTACATTATACTTTTCCATTTATAATACATGAAATCTGCAGGGAAAGGCTAGGTAATTCAGTATTCATGATGACATACACCACTCAAATTCTACCAGATCCAAGAAACAGTCCATACTGAGACCCCAAATAATAACAAAATAGACTTGGCAGTGAAAATACTAGTAATAGAAAATGATGCAACTATTAATAGTCTAAAGAGAGAGAGAGGCCGGGTGCTGTGGCTCATGCCTGTAATCTCAGTACTTTGGGAGGCCGAGGTGGGCGGATCACCTGAGGTCAGGAGTTTGAGACCAGCCTGGCCAACATGGCGAAACCCTATCTCTACTACAAATACAAATATTAGCCGGGCATGGTGATGCACACCTGTAATTCCAACTACTCAGGAGGCTGAGGCAGGAGAATTGCTTGAACCCAGGAGGCAGAGACTGCAGTGAGCCAAGATCATGCCACTGTAATCCAGCTTGGGTGACAGAACAAGAGCCCATATCCAAAAAAAAAAAAAAAAAAAAAAAAAGAGAGAGAGCGAGAGAGAAGAGAGAGGTGGGAGAGATGGTTGTGAAGAAAATAAGTCAGTAACACCATCCATTCGAGGATATTCTACATTGAGGATGTCATAGTGGACTTACCAGGCAAACTGGTTTTGAGTCCCACCTATGCCATTGAGTAACTGTATGACCTGAAGCAAACTGATATCCATTCTAGGTTTTCTTGTCTATAAAACAAGATTGGGGATTTCTGAAGTCTCTTCTAGGTCTTAACTCTATACGAACCCTAGGGTCTAGGCACCATAAAATCCATTTCCCACCTTTTAGATGACTTCCAAAGTCACCTAAATTATATCCTTTTGAGCCTCCATGTTTACTGCTCAACCACCATCAAAGTTGTGGAGAGCACCAATGAGTTCACGGTTATACTATCCTCTAGACCATAAATACCACATGCCCAATGTGTCCGTACCACTGCTTCTTCCTAGTCTATTAATCATTATAAAAGCCTAGTTATAAGTGTGCTGGGGAGGTTGATATAAAGCCACCAATTGAGAAAAAAACCCAAACACATAGTTTGCACAGTGTTGAATCCATAGTGGGCATTCTGCATGTTCTATACTAACGGTACATCTATAATTCCTGAAATCATTCATGGACTATGAAACTATATACTCAAGGTCACTGATGTTGGCTTTTCAGCCTACTCCTGTGTCCAGCAGGAGAAAGGCTGTGCTGTGACCCTAAGGACAGGTGCGCCAGCTCTTGCTTCTCTAAACTCAGAGCCCGACTTCCCCCTCACCCTCCCCTGAAATCAAAATATCTGTAACTTGAATTGCTTGGGAAAATGGGCAGCACGATAAGAAGAAACTGAATAATAAAGATGAAGGGGGCGAGGGTAGCAGGGGCACTAAATGATACTTCCCTGCTTTGTAACTTCAACTCCAGTGCAGCCATGTCAATGAGGTGCTGTGAGGGCTATTAATGCCTAGGCTGTGGCAAGGTCCTGTGCTTTCAGGGCAGAAGGGTATTAGGTCAGCCACAAGTAATCATAGTGATAACAATAACAATATTAGTATTTGTCCAGAGACAGGGTGGTGTGAAGGGAATCACATTAAATTCAAGAGGACTCAGATAAAATGATGCTAAGGGTCAGACTAAATCTAACAACAGCCTGTGATTTGTGGCTTATGCCACTGCTCTAATTTGCCTCTCTACGGCTGATGGCCCATGAAGGTGAGGGGTGTTATTGAGTGCTGCCCAGGCTCTGCTTGTGGAACAAGCAAGTCACAACGCTGCTTGCCCAGTTCCTGACTCTGCTACAGCCAACCTGCTCTTCTAAAATCATGTTTCTTATATGAAAATAGTCAAATATGGCCCAAATCTGTTCCAATTCCTTAATTTGCATTAGTTTCCTTCACGTGCTACAAGAGCTGATTTACCTTACTGATTTCATATGCACATTAATTGCTGTACTCTTGTTTGTTTAAAGTGTATTTGGATGCATCTGCCTACAAAAATAATATGTCTTGTTTATTTATTATCTATTGTAGATTATAAACAGTAATGGCAGGGACTGTCTTTTTTCCATCACACTTGTAAATATGCCCGGAGGCTAAGCAGAAATGAGCTTCTCCAATAACTAAAATAAATAATGAATTAAGTAAGTGGACTTGTCACTCTCCATGTGGATTATTTATGCTTTGTATCTTATACCTCAATAAAGGGGTCAATGCAGAGTGAGAGTTTTTACTTTCCTCTTTTACTTAACTTTTTGCCCCTCCCCAGCTCCCATGCTTTTATTACTTAAATCTGAGAGCCATGTTTTCTGACTTCTCTGTGTTGCTTACATCCATAGAAATTTGTTTGTTCAGAAAGCACTGTGAACACTGTAGGAAAAAAAAAAAAAAAAACAAAGAAAAAAAAATCCCCCCTCACTAGGTTTATGAAACTATTTGTTTTGTTTTAACCAGAACTTTCATCTAGCACCTAAACCAGATGGTGGCTTTTAAAAGGTATCTTAAACTGCAAAGCCAAACGAAAACAAAAACAACACAGTAATTAGTGAGATAATAATTACGTGCATTAACCTGCAAGAAAAATAAGGAGCAATTCTGTGTATCAGTAAGGTTAATATATTACTCCTTCTCCCATTCTCCCACTCCACACTCTCAACTTCTGCCAGGTCTCTAGGACTTCCTGATCCACTTTGCCAGTGACATCATGCTACCTGGAAAGTTGCTGGAGCTGATGAGGCTAGCTTTACAGTAAGGTGAGTCTTGCTGACTCTCAGGCTTGTGTGTGATGATGCTAAATGCTCATCATCCTTACTTTACTATGAACTGTGAAGGGAATGATTAAGCACATCATCAAGGCAAAGATCCAAAGATTGCACAAGACAGTCATTGCCAGGTACCTGGTAGCGGCAATGCAACTCAGAGGAAAGAGTATGGGCTTTGAAATCAGAGACCTGAATTTAGTCACTCAGTCACAGAAGGTTCTATTTTATTTAATCTCTCTAGGGCTCATTTTCCACATATGTCAAGTGGGACTAATAATCCCTTTCAGGGTTATACTATATACTTTATACAGATTTTCTCATCTTATCTGTTTGGTAGGAAACTAGTGCATGTTAGCTTTCTCTTTTACCAAGTATTTGGGTAACAGAAGAATGATACCGCATGTAATATTACAGATTGATAGATGTACTGATAGCAAATCATGAACTGCTATACAGGCAGCCTAAATATGAAAACAGCATACCCACTAGTCAAGTATATGATCACCACACCACCCCTACAAGTTGTAAAGACCAAGTGCAGATCTAAAACAGAGCATCATCAGTCTCCTAAAATCCCATGTTACCCATCCATGTAAAACTTCCCACTCAGACTTTGGAAGCATAGAAAAGAAAAATACATTCAGGGTTCTTTTTCACGTCATCCAAGAACAAATTATGCAATCTCTCTGTCTATGCCCATGCCAAAAGACTCGCAGATCTGAATGATTTTGCCCAGTGAAAACCACAACGTCAGCCATGTACTGTCCCATTAGCATCACCCCATTGGTCACAAGCACTAGCTTTTCTAATGACTTTGCAAATAACATTAGGAAAAAGTTTACATTATTTTGGGGTTATTTTATTCACCTTTCTGAAAAAATGCTTTTATTGATAGCATTTCTCATATCATCTGTGATTTTTGGCATACTCATTCACGCTGTCTTTCAAAAGAGAAACAGTCAAAATATTGCCCATAAAAAATATATAAATATATGTAGTCATATATACAAGCATCCCAAATGTGGTTAAGAGAACAGATTACAGAAACTCCTACCTTTTATCAAAGAATTGGCAAGCCAACCTTCTTGTTGGAAAAAGAATTAAGAAATTTGGAGGTACAGCCTCACCACCTATCCACATTTGCCAAATGAGGTCTCCACTATGGCTACAGCCACGTTTTACAGAAATGTTGCAGTGGCTTGAGAGGAAATTCGCTTGACAGTAAAACCTTTCAAATAATTTCTGTTTTAAAAAACTAACAAACTGTAGCAAAGGTGAAGCCCAACTGAAGGCTGGGAGATGTGGGTTTTCATCCCATCTGCACCAATAAAGGATGAGTGATCTTAGCAAGACACATGCCCCTTTGGGTCTCAGTTTCCCTAGGAATGTAATCAGTGCACCGGACTCAGTTCTGTGACTCCCTTTTAGGACTAATATTCCATGAGTCACGGAGAAGGAAGGTCTGCTGCGTCTTAAAGACACACAGAGAGGACTGAAAAACGCACATGGTAACCTGTCAAAATCGAGCCTGTGAGGGAATTCCAAAGAGAACATTGACATGCAGAGGAGGAGCTGCCCTCACCTTTCCATCTTGCCACAGTATTTACTATGTATCCAACCACTTACAAAGCTCCATATTTAACTCAAAATGCTTAACACTAACTTTTTTTTTTTTTTTCAATTTTAGATCTTCTTCCCATTCTTTGGAACAGGTCTAGGGAGAAATGACCAATGATTAATGTAAAGACAGACACAGCAGTCTAATAAACACAGCCTCAGGCAAAAAAAAGAGAAAACAGTGCCACAGATGGCCAGGGTAAGGGCCACAGCACTGGCCCCAGCTGAGTGTCTGAGGTCAGTCCAAACAAGCATTGACTTAAAGAATCTTGTGTGAGATGTCATTCTGCTCTATCCTAAGAAACGATGGAACTGTTGCCATGGCAACAAAGGTACTTGAGAGGGACATGAGCAAAGGGAGACTTAAAAAGAAAAAGACAGTATGTGGCCTAAACAAAAATATGTGATGGTGTAAGGGGTGCTGTAAAGCCTTTATTGCCACTTGTTAAGGAAGACCTGTATAGCTCACTCGTGAGTAATAAGGCGGTCAACCCAAACTAAGGCACTAAAAATTTTATAGCACCCCACATATCATATATATCTAGATAGATAGAGAAAGAGAGAGATACATATATAAAGGACCTCCACAGATACACTCACAAACAATGCAAGCAAATGTTGCTACTGATCTTGGAAATGCTGTCTTCTAATAGAGTCGCTCCATTTACCAATATTCTTAATTTATCGGCTATCAAATGCCACATCCCATCAATTCAGTTCTTAAAAGGTTCAGAAAGCTCACCTGCAATGAGAAGGAACTGTGATGGTTTCATGGGGAGTACAGACTAGCCAGGTGCATAAAGCCAGGATTCCCTGTTCTGGTGGTGACTCTACAGCTAATTTATTATTTCACAGTTGGATTAAATGCTCCCTACTGCCATCAAGGATTGTCAAGGTGACTGTTTGGACTTGGAGAAAGAGACCATTGCAACCCAGAGCAGGAGATAGGGGACTGTCATGTTGCATGCTCCATATCCCCTACCTTACTCAAAAAATATACTTCTAAAGTATCAGTTGTAAACTGATTTGTAGTCTCATTAGATGACTACAGGACTAGAAAACTTAGCGATTTAAAGCAAACCTGCAGCAAAGCCTTTCAGAGTAAAATTGTTTGAACATTTTTGTAAAGTAAATAATGACATTTTAAATTCTCCCCCAAAGTTTGTTTCTTATAGTTCTTCTCCAAGTGAAGTCAAAAAAACCCAAAGGATTTCACTAAGCACTGTGCTAGGAACAGATGTCCCCAAAAAGCAATTAATGTACTTTTCTCAGTTACCTGAATCTAAAACAGGTACAGAAAGATCCATTCTTGGGGTTCATGCTCTATTCACTATAATTTCCAGTTGCTAGTTTCAAATATATGGTCACAGCAGAGAACCAGCTTGGGTAAACTCAGGGGCCTGATCTTGCTCTTTTCTAACACAGTGATGTGTGAGAAAAATTAGATTATCTGGATAAAGTTCTCCAAGCCTGCTGGAGAAAAAAAATACAAAAGAGATGCAATGTATTGGCACTATTATTTCTATTGAGCCATTTCTGAAGCACAGTCATGAATGCCTGCCTGGCTTTTAAAGAGAGAAACACTTCTCCTCCAACAAAAGGCCATCGTTCGTTCCTTCCAGAGCTAAGAAAATGTGAACAGCCTAGTCTAGCTTCCCCAAAACATCTCCTCCATCACACTGGCTTCCTATCTCTTGAGGCTTCCTTCAAGAGAATTATTATTTCCTTTCACTGATATTCTAACTTTCCTGTTCCTGACGCTGCGGGTCCATTCTCAAATGCCACCACCTCTGACTCTAACATGCCAAAGTGAGCTCACCAAAACAGGAGGCACCTCTTGCTGGACTAAACATGCATAGGCTTCAGGTGACACAATGATTAGGCCAAGCAATTGCCAGCCACACATCTGTACCAACACACTCAAAAATCAATAGGGCATTTATAATAATGGAAGTTCAATGGCTTCCATTTTGTGAAGTGTTAAATGTGCCAAGGGACTGAGTTAAAGCTTTGGCTATGAAAGGGGACTGTAAGTTATGCTTCCTTTAAAAAAAAATTTGCAAATGGTTCATTTTTCCTTAAGGAAAAAAGGGAGTTTCAATTAGGTGAGTGGAAGGACAAATGCTCCAAGTGCATTTTGCTGAAGTTCTAAGTGCTTCTGAAACCCCTCCTGTCAAGGCATTAGTAATACAAGATTTAAGATGCCCAATTAATTTTTTCCAGCCACCAGCCAAAAGTAGATGCAGGAGGAGGTTAAAAGCTAAGTGTTTAATTAATATTAAATTTATAAGATTCTCTATCACTGAAAGCATTGTAAAATTGAAAAAGCAGTTAATTTTACGGTTGCTGTGTATTCCTCTGCTTTGATCTTTGATCTATGATATAAAATCACCAACTGTAAAGATTCCCCAGCTTTATTATACCTGTTAAATGGTGAGAAGGAAGAAAGAGAGGGGGAACCTGCAGACATGATGGGGAGTGGGGAATGAGGCCCTGAAAGTGGTCATTAACGCTGATGAGAAAATCTAAACATGAGAGATTCAGGAAATAGCTTTTGACTAAGCCACATACATAGACGAGGCATTGTCATCTTGCCCATTCTCTACACTCTAGTTTTCTAGAGTTTTAAGATGGGAAAACAGCAGTTGTCTAGTCTCTGGCTTAAGACAAAATAGTAAAGCAGAAAAGATTTAGGTTGGATTATAGAAGAATTTTCTGAAACTGAGTTTCCAAAACGTACACTCTTCACTGGAATAGATTACAGCACTGCCTTTCCTACAGCCAGAAATGTTTAAATTAGATAAGTATGTGTGTGTCTTGAACAGTCCATACACTGATTCCTTCTTCCAAAGGCTCCACTTACCCACCCACTAGTAGAGACCAGGCCGGGCAAAGAAACGTTCAGCCCTGGGCAATGGGACCTCTTTAATCCATGGCATTTTCAAAAGCCTGTACTGATAAAGGGCAATGGAATAGGAACCAGAGGTAACAGGGAGGAAAACCTACTTCTGAAAATGTTATCCTGAGAGGTTTTCCCAAGATTTCCAAATACCATATTTCTGCCATCAAGACAGATGTGTGGTTCCCTCAATGACAGCCCATGTCATGAATCCTTAAAGATAAAAGGGGGAAGGCATGGTATATGCATCTCAAATAAACTGGCCATTCAGCCTGTAAAGATATCAAACACTCACCTTTGCCTTCTCCCCACCCAAATTTGGGGTGGTGGTGTGTGGGCTGGGGGGTAGCGGGGTTCCTGGAGGTAAAAGCAGAGGAGAGTACTTTGTGCCGAACACAACTTTGTATCCTAGTCACCAAAAAGAACAATGAGGGGCATTTCCGACTCCTGGCCTCCTTCAATTCTGTCACAAATCCAGAAACAAAGACCTATTATGCAGAGTAGATTTTACAGAAAGGCAGAAGGAGGGTGGGGGAATGGGGTAATTCATGTAAGGTGTTTTTTTCTTTTTTTTTTTTTTTAAATCCCATCAGGGATCTCATTATAATTTCATTATTAGCAGAAAAACCAAATAAGTGGCAAGAGAAAGAATCACCACTTAATAGTAACACACACACTCATATACACAAAGATGAAATATCTCATGAGCTTCAAAGAAGCTGCTAATTTTCCAACTTCAAACGACTCAGTGAGAAAGACACTGATAATGAATGTGCTTTTTCCACTGGCTTGCTTATAAACTTCTCCCCTTTCTGTCTCCTCCCCAAAAATTACTTCTCATTTTTAACTGGAAACAAACATCAGACATAATAACAGAATCCTGGGTTCATACATAATCTTTCTTCAGGGCTTCCTTTTTCTCTCTCTCCGTGTACAATAAAAATGTAAGGGGAAAGACAGAAGAACCTCCTCAATGGTAACAGGGCATACTGGCTTAGGAAGAGCAGCCAAGAAAAAAATACAAATGTACCTCATTGCCAATAACCTATACTATTTCAAGAGTAGATGACTAATTCATAAAACACTAACTTTCTTTGTCTCTGTAACTGTCTTTATCCATCAAGAAGCTGCAAACTTGGGGCATTTTCACACTGAATATATGTTTCTAAAAGCTTTACCTGGTGGTGAAGTGTGATACTGCAAGCCTGTCTCTTTTTGGCATTTTAATCCTAAACAAAAAGTAAAACCAAGTTTCTGGAATTCAGGCTCCCGTAAACCAGTGCCACCTATGCACTGCAGTACCCATGTCTCTTCATGGTGTAACGTGCTCTTCATGAAAACTGTTCAGTTCTTACTAAAGGAGATTTTTCTTCCCTATAGAAATACGTTCTAAAATGTATAATGTCATTGGAAGGATAGATAACACTTTAAGAAAATCTTCATAAACCTGTTTTCTAGAATTAAAATAGTTGTCAAAAGTGAAAATGAGTTGCTATATTTTATAAGCAGTTTTGATAACAACAGGCTAGACAGAAGCTCCCAACCTCTGTGAATGTATAGTCTCTTTTTTAATGTTGAAACATTGCAAGCACCACTATAAGAGAGTTATTATGTTTTTAGCGTCTACAGATGGAGGAATGATACACATGAATAAAGAAACCTACAGGAACAAAAAAAATGCTTGTTTAAGTGAATGTGCATTTCATTAACCACAATAGTGATTCATACATTCAAAGAATTTTAGTAGGTATATTTATCTGCCTGTGTGTCCAGGACATTATTCTGTTCACAGACAATGCTTGCTATGTGCATGAATTTACCAAACCTTTTTAACAACTTCAAGGCTCCCTCAGGGTCCGAGGCACACAAATTGAGAATCACCATGTTAGAGGAAGAAAGATACCAGCTAAAGGAATGTATGCCTCTAACCAATTCTTTCATCGAGAGAAACTGACATTCAAACAGCTGAATGATTTTACACATACCACTCCTTGTTTTACTCCTACCAATACTATCGAAATGTTGATAGACACAATACAGATCATTTCTGAGCTTACATGGTCTTGATTGTTGGTTTATAACACAATAAAACTTCTTTTTGGCACAAGAACCTATCTTCTCTGTGTACATCTCCCATAACAAATTGCAAGTAAGGATACTGTGAAGAATAATATAATCAAAATAACATTTCTAACAAAGATATACGAGTATGATCAATGGCAACAGTAGCAATTGCTTAAGAAACATCAGTAAATAATTCTTCAGCTACAGTTAGCCTTGTGGTTTTAGGACAGTGGAATGATGACAAGACAGCAATGCTACCTGTAAGAAAGACTGACCCTCACATAAGTGTACACACAGACATTCACAGCCCCAGTACACACCTCCTCCTTCTATCTCCCTGTCTGATTTCCACTCATCCATTCTCAGCTCCTGTTTGTCTGAGGCCACATGCAACTGTATTTGTCAAGCCCCCTTTTAACAACTTGTTGTCACAGTCCATTACCAAATTGCATATAGTTATATATTCCACTAATTAGGCTTCTAAAATATCATTAACATGTCTCTTGATCATTAGCATAACGTATGAGGCGACGTCGTTAGGCACAACTCGAGTTTGTTAACGTGGTAATGAAAGGCACAAAGAGGCAGGCTCTGCAGGAACCAAGAAGCACAGAGAGGTGGGGAATATCCAAGCACCAAGATGCTAAGCCACAAAGGCAAAGACAGAGACACACAGAGACAAGGGCAAGCACAGAGAGGAGATGCAAGGCACAAGGAAAAGGCAGAGGAACACAGTCAAAGGAGTGCATCAGTAAGCACGACTTTGGAAGTGAGATGGCTGCTTAGGCGTAAAAAGGTAAAACCTAATGCACCACTCCCACCTGTGTGGGAATTAGACCCTGAAAAGGCTCTAAGCAGAAGAAGTTTTAAAAATTTCCTAGACAAGAAAAAAATAAAATTCAGAAATATCCTTCTTTCCTGCCACCTAACAGATGGTACCCACGGGTGTGCCCATCTCCCCCATTCCCACGCCACCCCCTCTCCAGCAGTGGCTACAGAAGACTGCAGACAATCACCTGAGGGTGACATTTTTCGATTCCATCTCAGGCCCTTTATTAACATGCTGGTAGATATCTCTATCTATCTATATACACTGCATTAGTCATGATCCTCTTGTGTGTAACGAGGCAGGGCTTACCTCCAGAGATTATAGACATGCTATGTCTGGAGAAGAGAGAAGGAAGGAAAGCACACAAAAAAGATGGCAACTGGCCAGGCACGGTGGCTCATGCCTATAATCCCAGCACTTTGGGAGGCCGAGGCGGGTGGATAATGAGGTCAGGAGTTCAAGACCAGCCTGGCCAACATGAGAAAACTTCGTCTCTACTAAAAATACAAAAATGAGCCGGGTGTAGTGGCATGCACCTGTAGTTCCAGCTACTTGGGAGGCTGAGGCAGGAGAATTGCTTGAACCCGGGAGGCAGAGGTTGCAGTGAGCCAAGTGCACTCCGGCCTGGGCGAAAGAGCGAGACTCTGTCTCAAAAAAAAAAAAAAAAAAAGGAAAAAAAAAAGATGGCAACTGTGCGTATGTATAGTAAGCATGTCAGTGTGTGTGTGAGCAAACACCAGCAAAGTGGTTGTGGGTTGTGATTTCAAACAGCCAGTTAAGCCTGGATTTCATATTTCATAGAAATGTTTCTAAATATATCTATTAGGACTCACAGGACAAGATAATAAAGCGCTTGGCTCAGGAAAGTGGCCAAGTATATGATGGGTAGAGAATTCAAAGGAGTTGGGGGAGATGAGTTCACAGCATGTGCACATCAAGTGCTTAATTCATCCTGAACAAGGAAGCACTCAGCCCAAGTGAGCTATACCTTGGTCACAAGCTGAGAGCATAGGGAGCAAGCAGCCTCAGAAACAATCAGGAGAACCTCACTCATCTAGTCATTACGATAGAAAAAGATCCATCAAGAACTTTGGAGTCCAAAACTCCTGCCAGTCTTTCGGCACAGAGATTCTATTCTAGGCTAACCTCGATGGATTTGACATTTCACACAGATCCACTGGAAGCATCCTAGGCACTCACAACAGTGCGGCCCAGAGAGAAACGTGGCTTCCTTGGAACAGCTTCACCAGAGACAACACTGGGAACAGAGGCCTGGCAACCTGCTGTTTTACACCAGCTCCTTCCAACAAGACGCCTTCTCCTACCTAGTGATCACTTCCAGCCTAGCCTTGCCTCCTGGGCCCACACGGAAAGAAGAGTATACTCAGCATTTACGAGGATTAAAGCCAATGTCAGTGCGGAAGAGAGGCTGGGTTAATTTAGATGGTGCCTAAATGGAAGTATTTCCTATTCCCTCTAAGTCATCTGACACCTGACTTGACAGGTCAAAGGCTATGCAACCAGGGTTCACTTACAGGGAGGAAGAATCAAAGTTGCTTGGTTTTAGAGAACATATTGAGTGTGAAAGATGGGAACTTTTCCTCTAGTCCTAACTTCTCATTCTTTAGGAAGATGGAAGTCAAATGGTAGAAAAAAAAAATCTACCCAAATGCCTATTCGATGGGCAGACTCAGGAATCATCCTCTGTGCACTCTGAACTCTCACATTATGGAATCACAGAAACCTTTCTGTTCAGGTATGTCCATTGATCCTTTTCTCAAAGGAGTTGTTAAGAAACTCCACTGGCTAAATGTGCACCCTGGACATGAATGATTCTTAATTATGGACAAAAAGATAGACTCTGCATCCCCAAGAGGGATGGCCACATTTCACGATTATTTCAGTCCAGCAGCTTTGTATAGCTTATGAAATGGGCAACTAGGCCAGCCTAGGACTGCATAAACACCAACCTAAATCAGCCCCTGAAGGAGAACCTGCAGTAAACCAGTCCATATCCCATGCCCCTGTACTAAATAGCACCCCCAGGCAGTCCTTTGCAATGCTTTCTCATAGTGCTATCAGTCAAGGAAAACGTTCATAACAGGTTCTGGGAACCTAATTCTCACCCCCATTGGGGATAAAAGAAAAGGAAAGCAAAATACAAAAACAGACAGAGAGAAAGAGAAGGAAGACTGTTTAAGAAAATAGGGAAGACAGGGCGCAGTGGCTCAAGCCTGTAATCCCAGCACTTTGGGAGGCCGAGACGGGCGGATCACGAGGTCAGGAGATCGAGACCATCCTGGCTAACATGGTGAAACCCCGTCTCTACTAAAAAATACAAAATACTAGCTGGGCGAGGTGGCGGGTGCCTGTAGTCCCAGCTACTCAGGAGGCTGAGGCAGAAGAATGGCGTGAACCCAGGAGACGGAGCTTGCAGTGAGCTGAGATCTGGCCACTGCACTCCAGCCTGGGCGCCAGAGCGAGACTCAGTCTCAAAAAAAAAGAAAGAAAATAGGGAAGGCAGGGCGCGGTGGCTCACATCTGTAATCTCAGCAGTTTGGGAGGCTGAGGTGGGCGGATGACGAGGTCAAGAGATCAAGACCATCCTGACCAACATGGTGAAACCCTGTCTTTACTAAAAATACAAAAATTAGCTGGGCATGGTGGCACACACCTGTAGTCCCAGCTACTCCGGAGGATGAGGCAGGAGAATTGCTTGAACCCAGGAGGTGGAAGTTGCAGTGAGCCAAGACTGCACCACTGCACTCCAGTCTGGCAACAGAGCAAGACCCCATCTCTAAAAAAAGGCCGGGCACAGTGGTTCATGCCTGCAACTTCAGGATTTTGGGATACTGAGGCAGGCAGAGCACCTGAGGTCGGGAAATTGAGACCAGCCTGGCCAACATGGTGAAACCCTGTGTCTAATCAAAATTAGCCGGGCGTGGTGGCGGGTGCCTGTAATCCCAGCTACTTGTGAGGCTGAGGCAGGAAAATCGCTTGAGCCTGGGAGGCAGGGGTTGCAGTGAGGCGAGATCGCACCACTGCACTCCAGCCTGGGTGACAGAGTGAGACTCCGTCCCAAAAAAAAAAAAAAAAAAGGGGAAAACATTTCTTTGACTTTCCTCTCAAAACCTGAAGTCAACAGTTACAAAATTAATCATGTATTCAACAACCTACTCTGCACCAGACCTGCTTTTAGGCCATGAGAATATGGTTATAGACAAGTCCCTATTTCATGTCAGAGGGTGGGGAGGTGGTACAAAAAAGAAAAAAAAATTGCACACACACCCCCACATACTCACAAATGCACGTGCACGCATATGTACTTGCTTAAGCCTAAATTGCAAAAGGGCTATTTTTAAAGATACATAATTTTATCACATTTCAATGCATATAAAAATTAGAATTGCTAGAATTACACTAACAAAATATAGCCTCAAAATAATGACTTACGAAATCTGCTTGAATAAGTAAAACAGATGTGCTATTTTGGATCTTTAAATATAAATGGTGTTTTTAAAGTACCTTAATACAAATTTTTTTTGAAGAAGTTCATGTTTTCCTATGAAAATTTGCTGGTTTTGCTGATTTTTTGGTAGGATCTTACTCTGTTGCCCAGGTCCAATCATGGCTCACTGCAGCCTTGACCTCCCTGGTCTCAAGTGATCCTCCCACCTCAGCCTCCTGAGTAGCTAGGACTACAGATGTGTACCACCACGCCTGGCTAATTCTTTAATTTGTTGTAGAGACAGGGTCTCACTATGCTGCCCAGGCTGGTCTCAAATGCTCAGGCTGGTCTAAAACTCCTAGGCTCAAGTGATCCTCCCACCTCAGCCTCCCAAAGTGCTGGGATTACAGGCATGGGCCATGGCTCCTGGCCTCCAAAGAAATATTTAAAAGGCAAACTCATTGTTTTTCCTAGGCTTTCTCCACTTCACTCTCCACAATTACCTATAAAAATTGCCTCCAGCCCTACTTCTGGATCTAAAAACAGGACTTTTTTTTAACTTGAAAAAAACTAGAAGATCCATGGATGATCTTTCAGGGGTTCCTTAGCTTCCTGAAATTCCACGGGGGGGAAAAATGTGTGTAATTAGGCTAATTTTCTGGAACTAAACCATAAATTTCATCAGAAAATAAAGGGACACATGACCCAAAGGAGGTGAACTGCTCCCTGTGGTCAAAAGGAGTACTTAGGCTTCATACCAAGGACTAAGATGGTGTAGGAGTTAATTTTTCAAAAGTGTAAAAAAGCACCCACAGCCTTGTACAGGTCATCTTCCTCTCCTTGAGCACTCCCCACCGATCCCCCCACTCACTGCCCCTTAACTGAATAACCCAGTAAGTCAGCTGCTTGAAAGATATGGTAAATAGCTCCAACGGAGTGCAGTTTGGGGCAGATTCCAATTAGCCTTCACTTAACGGTCTTTTTTCCTCTGCCAAGTTTGTGCAGTGAGGATCCAATGCCCCACCCTCTGCTTGGCTCTGAGTTTAGGCGCAGGGAGGAATCAAGTTTGTGCTCAAGCTGATAGATGTCAGCCACAAAGTCTGTATGTGTCCCACCTGAAAGCTAAAGAGGGAATCAAGGTGGTTTCAAAAGGGGTGTGCCTGGCAGTATGGCAGAGAAGGGAGCTGGTTTCCTGTGAGTTTCCTTCTTTTGTTTCTCTCCCTGTTGTCTAACCCTAAATGTCCCTGCTGCCACTTAATTATCTCTGATCATTTTACCCTTTTCTCTGCTTACTAGTTGATTATCTCCCCACTTCATTTGAATCCCAGTGGAGGTACATAAGTGCTAAAAACAAAGCTGATGGCCAATTAAAAGGTACGTGCCTTATGTTAAAAGCCAGCACATTATACTTCAATATTCATAATTAGGTAGCTTTTGAATGGCTGAAGAACAATGCAAGTCCATATAGAGGGCTAATCAGGGCACCTATATTTTGCAATCCAAATCAACCAATGCCTATTAAACTGATTGCTGAGAATTGCCAGCTTCCTTATTGGCTGGCTCAGAGCCTCAGTACTTCATAAATATTAGAGATGTAAAAGACCAAGGAGTTCCTAATGTGTTTATTTCGTTATAATGAATTCTTCAGGCAAGTGATAGGATTACTGAAGCAGAGCTTGGTAAAAAACCCTACTGATTTTGGCAGCTCTGCTATTCTTCAGGAGTAGCATCTAAATATTACTGAGAAATAGAGCATAAAGATTATTCACTTGGGTGTAATTTTTTTTAGAAAAGGAAAATAAAAATTTATCTTCCACTCTTTCATTTATTTTCTAAATTATCAGATCACTGAAATTGCCACTGGAGCTGTACAAAATTAAACCGAGAAAAGAGCAAGTGAGCAACAGAGTAGGAGAGAGTCATTGACAAGGTTCAAGTGCACTTCACCACTCCCTAGGAGAAGGCTGGGCTGGCGCTGGTCATCTTGAGTCCTCCCCTGTGATTATTCTCCCTGGGGTAAGTCAACTTAGAATCTCCGCTAATAATGCACTTAATTTGGGGGGTGGGGAGGTGAGGAGGAGGAGAGTTGTTCGGTCTCGCTTGCAGAGTTAAAACAATGCCACCTTGTAATTCAAGAGCAATGGGAGGCCAGAGAAATGCTCAGACACCAGGCAAAAGCTTTCTAGAAAAGAATTAAGCATCATGATCTCTGCTCTTCGCAAATGCTCTGTCCACTGGGAGGCAGCATAGGCCGCTGGAAAGAGAAATGGGCCAGAGATCTGGATTCTAATCCCTGATATGTTACTGATTTGGGGTATGTGTTATGGCCAGCAACAGAATCCTGGTTTAAAAAATAGGGCAAAACAAAGAAAATGGGACAAGAGATGTGGAAGCACTTTAGAGGTAAAGACAGAGCCTGCTGAAAGGAGATCCACACATGTAGATGTTTGTGGAATATGGAAACTGGTCTTTTTTAACAGTAACTAATCCCCAATGTGGAAAGACTACTATAGGGATTTAAAATAAATAGAACAAAGCAAGTACATTTTTAAGACACAATTTTCTAAAGTGCGTTTTTAAGAATCCTGGTCCAGGAAAAAGGTCCTCAAGTCAAATAAATTCTGAAAATGCTAACCACTCCACCACACACACCCCTCTGAGAGATTTACAACACATATTAACATATTAAAGCTCGGGGAAGCCCTGTAGTTCAGAAAGCTCTTTTAACTCCCAAGCTTACTTGGCAATACAATGCTTCCTCACATATAAACACTAAAACAAATACTAGCTCCAAGGAGCACACTAAGAAAAATGCTGTTTTAAACATGGTAATAACGTCTGATCCCATATTGGAAAGAAAACACTACTGAACCACCATCCATAGTCTTGGGTGGCTGGTCTAGTGGTCTGTGCCATTTTATCCACAATCTCCTCCTTATTCTCTCTGATCAACAACATGCATTTGTGAGGCAGCTGGCCAAGGTGAAAGGTTAATTCTGTGGCCATGAAACTCAGCCCAGCTAACAGACTCAAATGGGGGTTGAACCTTGTCACCTTGGTCCCATTAGCTCTACCCAACTGGGTTGAGTAGCCAGAGACATTAGTCTTAGTTATAATCTCTAGGAGGGATAAAAATTTAAAGGCAACAGCACATGGCCAATGAGCTTTAGCTTATAAATTTGAGGAGTTTTAAAAATAATATTTAAGATGAAGGTATGCTATTTTATCCTAACAGGAAAAAGATAGTCAAGAGGTAATAAAATATGACCTCTGGATCTGGACTCCAGGTGGGTTCAAGTCCCAGTTCTACCATTTAACAGCTGTATGGCCTTGAGCAAATTACTTATTTGAACCTCAGTCTCAAAAATCTGTAAATCAGAATAAACATATTCCATTTCTCAAAGGATTATTATGAGGATTATGTGAAATGATCTATGTCAATGGGTTTAGCACTATGACTAGCACATGATAAGTATCAATAAATATTAGTAATTATCACTGCATGTAAAAGGACTGAATAATCTCAGAAAATGCAGCTCCCTCTGAAGTTAGCATTGGGAACATGCAATTTTTGATTTTTTTTTTTCTGTTACACGAAGTGTTCTTACCTTGTAGTTTATCAGAGAATATGCCTCTTAACCTTCACTAAAAATTTCAGTGAGGTTGAGATGGCCTCAGTCACATTTTTGTCCTTGAGAAAAATTTCTACATTAATAACTTCAATGGCTATAAAATATGATTCAGCTAACCGAAACTCATTTTACTGGTATATTTCCAGGAATATATTTCTCAAGGGAGATACACCCAAGATAATGCTAAGTAATTGCAAGACATTATTATTTGGCCTAGCTAGTATTTCCCACCAACACAATAATATATAGATCAGTAAACGGAGCTTCCCACCCCTCGTCACAGGAGCAGGAGTAAGGAGGACGTGGGGAGGGAGACCCAGGGGCTGAGAGGGCAGCAGAAGGCACAGAGAATGATCATGAGGGCTCCGGGCGGCCGCAGTGTGCCTCCTGGCCTAGACGCTGGTGGCTACATCAAAGACTGCCCAGACTTGTTGACACACGGAATCAGCCCCAGGCATGAAGAACAACCATTTGAAAGTTTACAGGGAGTCAGTCACGCAACTGCCACTCCAGAGGTGGAGAGAGAGAGAGACTAAGTCAACTTTTCCCATTCCTATCCTATGGTTTACATGACCATATTTCACATAGACATATCCTGCGTTTTTCATCTCTGGAGATCCCAGTGAAAGGGATTTCCATGGTGATCACCTGGAAGGCACCTCTGTAACCAAACACAATACCCTGGCCTCCCCAGACTCCTGGCTCTTAACCTCTGCGACCCTTCCAGGCATATCCAACCCAGGGAGGCCAAACCCCAAAGTCAATAGGGGATGTGGTCATTCACAGAAGGCCTGTAGGCTCTCCCTCTGGCTCCTTCTACTTCACTCCTCCCCTCTTGTGACAGGTCATTTGTAACTGTCTCGTGGGTTTTATTTAGTTGTGGTGCGCACAATTAAAGGCTGTTCTAACTAACAGAGTCCTTGTCCAGAAAACAAAAACCACACAAAAGTCAGTCTGGTTACTCTGGCCACATTTAGCGACTGTTTCACATCACCACCTCGTCGATCCAATCAATGATGCAGCGGTTGGCTGTTAATAAAGCTAGATAAAAACAAATTGATTACAAAAAGGTCAATTTGGTACCTAACATTTAGAAGGCTCGAGTTTGAGCACTTGTCATCTGTCGGGAATCAGCGCAATATAAAATCAGAAATATTACACCTGAACAAATAGTTGCTTGCCTGAAAGAAAAAAAAAATTATTCTAAAAAAAAAAGAATGCTATTATTACTTTCTTTTATATCTATCAGTGACAAAAAAATTGAACCTAGAGAAAAAGATAGTGACTTTGTTTTTTAAAAATTCCTTGTGGTTATGTGAAAGGTTATTTCAACAAGTAGAAATGGAAATAAACAGTTGAACAAGACCAGGGTAACCCACAGATTGTTAGAAAAAGAAATGAGGCCCAACTTACTCGTTTTTCTTATTTTCAGAAATAAGCTACTATATGCAGAAATTGTGTCCATACACTTCCTTCAACTCCCAGAGAAAACACATAGTTTTGAAGAATCCTGACTGCCCAAGAATTAAGGGAAGAGCTGAATACACTTAAAGAGTTCAACTGACGCCAGGCACAGTGAATCACACCTGTAATCCCAGCACTATGGGAGGCCGAAGTGGGCAGATCACCTGAGGTCAGGGGTTCAAGACCAGCCTGGTCAACATGGTGAACCCCTGTCTCTATTAAAAACACAAAAAATTAGCCAGGCGTGGTGACAGGCTCCTGTAATCCCAGCGACTCAGGAAGCTGAGGCAGGAGAATCACTTGAACCCAGGAGGTGGAGGTTGCAGTGGGCTGAGATCATGCCACTGTACTACAGCCTGGGCAGCAGAGTGAGACTCTAACTCAAAAAAAGAAAAAAAGAATGCAACTGACATGACCAGGGAAGCCAGCCTAAGCTGCCAGCCATGCCCTTGAAAACCTGTTTATCATAACCATGTATATTATATTAAGGCCCAATTTAGATCTGTAAAATGTGTGAGAGTCCATTTCTTTATGATCTGCTTTCATAGTTCAGAGGGTTGAAACAGGCAGAGTGAAGTTGGATAGCGCACCAGTCAGCAGCCAGGTGGCAAACAACAATTTTAGGTAGGGATATTTGCAAGTACCACAAGTCACATGTCAACATAGAGAATAGGGGAGGTGGGAGTGGGGGTGGGAGCTGCAGAGAAGGAAAGAGGAAATGAGTAAGATAGGTCTCACCTAAGAAAAGGGAGGTGTCTATAGGCTGACCTGATGGTGTGAACCAGAAATTCAGACAGCAGCATAGCTAGATACTGGAAGAACTAACAGCATCCTAAAATCTGGCTCCCAAGGCTAAAGTAGGTCTGTGTCCTTGGTCCAGTCACTTAAGCACACTTTGCCTCACTCTTCTCGTCTGTAAAATCAGAGAGGCTGAACCAAATGGTCTGGAAAACACGCTCACCCTCTAATTTTGTCTACCCTGCTTTCATGTACTTCTGCACACAAGGAGGACCCAATCACCAAAGGTCCCAACTCAAGGAAGAACAGAATTGTACTTTGCCTCCTGAGTGATTCTGGGCAAGGAATTGTGCTTGGTTTCTTCCGCTTTGTGCTTCTGCCTCCCCCACGACAGACACCCCACAGAAATACCCGAGAAAGGTTATCCTGGGAGTTGATGGAGTTGATCTACTCAAGTGTTGCTTTACTAGCAAAGCAATAAGTACATGCCACAGAGTCTTCCAAGGTTCTCAGTGCATACTGGGATCTCCACTGTAGGTTCCAGGAGAAGATAGAGCAGCTGAAGGGGCAATCTACCTGCAGCCCCCAGGTAAAGTCCAGCATTGTTAGAGTATGCTTTGGAGTGGGACCAAGAGTTTGGTCAGGTCCTAGGGTGGAGTCAGATTTCTTTGTTTCTACCTCAAGACACCCTCAGCAGAGAGAAGGAAAACAAGGAAACTGCTGTTGTCACCAAAAAGTACTTATCGTTTATTTGTTAAAAACATGGGGCATGACTATGTAACAGACACTGTACTAACTGCTGGTGTTCAGCGTGGGAGAGCTCTGGGCCCCCACATACACACATACACAGATCATAACCGCAAGACTGTGTGCCAAGGCTGGCTCACAGACACACACACGATGCTAGGGGGGCTCACAGGAGAGCCTGGAGAAGGTCAGGAATAGCTTTACAGCAATCCTCATACTTGAGTTGGTTCCTGAAGGAAGAAAAACAGTTTGCCAGGTAGTGTGGAGAAGAGAGAATGAATTCAAGGCGGAGGACACAGTGCAAAGGCTGAGTCAGCAAGGGGCGTGACCTGCTCAGAGAAGAGTGACAAGTTCAGGGCAGTTGGGATAAAATGCTTTCCCTGACAGTCCAGAAAAGTTTTCCGTATGCATATCTAGGTGATTACTTTAGATGCCTTGCCTTACAGGGATAGTAGCAAAACACTGTGGCTCACAAATTGGAACATAAGACTTGACATTGCTAAGAAACAAGCTAAATACATAAATAAATAAAAGCAAGGTACAGAACAGTATTCATAGTATTCTACTAGTTGTATTTTCAAAATTAGGAAAATATATTCATAATTCGTAAAAATATTTCTAGAAGGGTTTTTTTAAGAAAATTCTCATACAGTGATCTCTGGGTGCCACACACTGATGTAAATAAACTCATTTAAACTGCCCAATAACCCGGGGAGACAGGTCTACTTTTCCTCATGCTTAACAGACTAAGAATTGAGGCAGAGTTCAAATCACTTGTCCAAGGTTAATCTGCCAATTCATAATGGGATAGAAAGCCAAGCTGGACACTATCTCCAGTGCTCTTAACCAGGATGCTTTACCACATCTCATGAGACACCAGCAGCTCAGTCACCTCCAGAAGGGGAGAGGGACCAGGAAGACGGGAACAGAGGTGGGAGCCTCATCATATTCTGCATCTCTTCCTCTGCCTAGGGCAGTGCTCCACCTGAGTGCCAGGCACCTTTCCAGTCTAGAATCTTTTGTCTCTTTTCATTCAAAACAAACAAATGTAAATACAAAAGTGGGAATTTTCTGACATTTTTGAGGTACAGATATCGTGGGGTGAGGGAGGGAGGAAGACGGAGGAAGTAAAAGGAAGCCATGGCCAGTTTCCCTTTCTATTCCTGCTGCCAAGTCCAGCAGCACTGCTCAAGCACAGCCGGGGAAACCAGAGCTACAAGAGGTGGCTAAACGCTAGCCTAGAAGACAAACTTGGTCACATAGAAGTCCCCCCTGTCCCCCTTTCCTTTCTGTGGTCATTTTCTAGATTAGTCTCAACCATTGCAGCTGCTCAATGGCGACGCATTGGAAATTAAGGCTATGGCCCCGGAACAGGCAAAATTGCATTAAAAAGGGTAGCTTCCAAGCCTCCTTCTACAAGGGTGCTTTTCTCAACAATGATAGGTTGGCTGAGGTGCCCAGAGGTGGAAGGTCCAAGCAGAAAAAGCTTTATTACACCCTACCAACTTCAGTGCAATACACCACCCCAGCCCCGCCTCCACCTTCTTGAACTAGGAGCCCATATATTATACCGTGCCATGGTTCATTTCAGCAAAAATCAACTAGCATTCTTCTGACCTGGGGCAAAAAATTTCCTCATTGAGATCCTGAAAAATAACATTACATCATGTTGCCTGTGTCAGGTTTATAAATGGGCCAAGGGGAGGCTGGGGTGTAACCTGACACTATCAAAACACTGGCCCTGGGAGAAGAAAGGAGGCCATTGTTGTAGGCTGTCAGCTCTCCTCTTGCTGGAGGTAAAGTGAGATGCGAGAAATGTTAGTGGGAGGCCAGGCACAGAGCAGGTCCCCACTCCCTATCTCCTAAAAAATCAGGCAGTCTCCCTCCAAAATGGGCTTGTCCCCATTTCCTGTGGGGTATGTCATCCTCTTCTCTACTCTCCCAGCAGAGTGGATGAGCTAAGTAATTTTTATTCCCAAGCCTCAAAGCAAAGCAACAGGCATAGGATGGCAAAGTCCAGGAGCCAATTTTTTTTTTTTCTAACCAAGCCATTTCTCTAAACAGACAACCAAAAGGAGAACTGAGCCCCAATGATTATGTATACACAAGCGTCATTATTTGAAACGCAGAAATGTGAACATGGCCCAAAGCTAGAGAGAAAAACAGAGCCCAAAAAGGGTTAAGTGAACATCCCACTCTAAAGCAAGAAAGAAATCCTGAAATCTGAGAAAGAAAAAAGCATTTCAAAGTGAAAGGCTGGGGTTCAGATCAGGAGACAAGCAAGTGACCAAAAGAACATGGGGAAGATTACTGGAGCTGGGACAGACACAGAAAGAGCCAAAGGACAAAGTGCTGGCACAAAGAGTAAAAACATTTTAATGGATAAAAGGAAAGGAAAAGGATTTATGGTGAGAGAAAGTTCAGAAAATAAAAAGCAAGACAAATGCAAGCCAGCCTGCCTGGAGACAGAATTCATTCTGCTGGTCAAACATTTAATTTGATTTTCTCCTTTCATTCCTCCCCATTCTCCCAGCTCAGATTTTAAGGAGAGGGGAGCATGCAAATGTACCATCCACGGCAGAACATGCATAGATACTTTTGGCAGGAGGGCCAAGCACATTGGCCTGCCAGCCCATCACAGCAAGGGTGATGCCAGCCCTGTGATCATTTAGAACAACAGGCCTAAGGTCCCTGGTGAACCAGAGAACACAGGGACACAGTGCAGAACTGATCGCTTGTAGCTCTCCTGGTATTCTGCTTGTTTGTTTCCACCAAATTATTGCTAATCCTATCATCACTCTATGAGGACCTTAACCTCTTACAAAGGATCTCCCCAGCCACCCCAAATGCCTTCCTGGCTTAATTCACTAACAATTAAGAAAGCAGGCCATAGACCATTGGGTTTCTCATTGCTAAACTCTGCTTTTATGTTAACCCCACCACATTCTCTTTGGAACACAACAGGGACCCTCCTCAACTAAAGCAGAATGATGCCCCGTGGCCCAAGTGCACCATTCTTCAAAGCAGCTTTCCCACAGAGCCCTGGAACCAGCCCCTTCTCTGCTTCAAAGGTGAGAAGGGGAGGGGCCCATGGACCACCCTCAAGCTCAGAGCTTACATTTCTTTCATAATTCCGGTCCCTCAAATCTCTTTCCCGGGGAGATTGTTGTTGGCACCAGAGCCTGCTGCATTGGGCTGATGGCAAGCAGGGACTTGGGGCAGACGAGGCAAAGGAGGCGGCGGCCACCAATTGCCTCAGTGCTAAACCTGATAGAACAAAAGGAGACGCGCAGGCATGGAAGAAGGTGGGGCCCTTCGACAGAGGGCATCGTGAATGTGCACCAACCCTTTGGTGTAACAGGTTCCGGTCTTGGGGGTTCTGTGACTACTTCTGTTATGATGCCAGGAAGCCTTGTGCTCAGATACCCCCCAGTCATGGGGCTCCTGTCTGTTGAAGATGCCCGTGAGCTGCCTAACTCTCCTCTTCTTCTTTTACCATATCCCCCCATTAAATTATTCACTGTATTTAACTCAAGAAAGACTGAGTGCCTACTACATGCCAGTCACTGGCTTAGGTACTGGGAATGCAACTGTAAGCCAGGTAGAAATAGTCTCTGCCTCTAAGCCTATCTGCCTTCCTTTCCCCGTCCAAGGCTCTTAACAAGTGCAACAGAAAAGTTTTAGGTGATTTCATGAAATCCATGCAGCTTACACAGATTTGCCCAAAAAGCGGTCCCTAGTACTCTAGAAGAGGCTGAGAATCTCAGAGGATCCAGAGAAACGTGGAATGGGAAAGTCTCAAGGAGCCTGAGGAGAGAAATGGGATTTGAGAGGATGGAGGGTATTTAAAAGAAAAGGGAAAGAAGGGTGTGGGACAGGAAAAGGGTGATTTTAGGAATTTGCCTATACATTTTTTAGACTGTTATACATGTCCTGCCATGCCATCTATCCATCCCCTCAGGTGTTCTTACCTAGGATTTCAGGAAGAAAATACTGGTACAAAAAAAGATGTGCCTAACATGCTGAAGCAGGGTGGGGTACAGGGAGTAGCTGTGTCCAACCAGCACCCTCAGTTTTGCATCCCCAGAGACTTGGTCTCTTGTTCTGAACTTATCACTCTCTCAGGAAAGAAAAAAAAAAAAAAAAAAAAAAGACAATGTTAAGAGAGGCTTCCTGTACATCAGTGTAGTGTGGGAAGTTTTTTAAATTATTAAAGAAAAAAAAAAAGAGTCCTCCTGAAAAGTCTGACACCTCTGGCCCTAAATTTATTTTCTCATTAATGAGTAAAGGGGGATTTATTGTCTGAAACAATGTCTGTTTTATATCAACTCTTTTTCCCTGTTTTCCCCTCAGACAGTGGAGCTCCAAAGAGACCAAGAGCAGATGTTTTATATTTCAGGAGACAGCAGTCTCCACAATTCCTAAGAGATTCCTGGAATTCTTATACTTAACAAAAATTAGCCACAGGGAAAGAATCATAAATTGGGAGCCCATGAAGCCTCTGGGAGCCAATCATTTCTCTTCCTCCTACCAACCTTATACCACCCAAAATGCTGCCTGTGGCCCACTGCATTCCATGGGAAAGCCCCTCTGAATCACAAAGTGTCCAGCTCTGCTAGCTGCCCACATGGCTCAGCCACATTTTGTGATTAGAGATGCCCATTTCTGAGCCATACTCTCAAGAGCTAGAAGTTGGAGTCAGTCCTCAGTTCCAATTCTGGTTCAGTGTTTGCTTTCTTACTCAAATTTTTAGTAATAAATATCTCTGTTTCCTCATCTGTCTAATAGAGATGACAACAAATGGCCTATCTCTCTTGCTAGATTAATGCAAAGATCAAGTGAGATGCAAGTGCACACTAATAAGTTAAATACTTATAAAAGTGAAAAGTATTTTTGTTAAAATCATTAAAATCTGGCATACTTCTACCAGAGACTTCGTGTTAACCAGTACACTCTGCATAGGTGGAGGACAGGATGACCTGAGGCACACAACACTGCAAATGGCCTCAGCTGGGCTCTCAGAGGAGGCGCACCTCACTCAAGTCCTTTCCCATTCCTTCTAAAGGATGTTGTGAGCCTTCCTTTAACCATTCAACATTTATTCAATAAACATTTATTGAGCACCTGGCACATTACTTGGCACATGCTGGGCACTCAGTAAATATCTGTTGAATAATGAATGAATAAGTGCCTAATGCAGACATGAGAAATACAGGGCAAGTTGCCACCAGTCCCTGATCCTGAAATCACTAATCAGAAATCACTAATGGATGAAGGCACTCTTCTCTGCAGACTCTGGACTCAGCTGAGAATACTCAGACTTGGAACATGAAATGAAACCTATTTGCCATTTCTGGGCTATGCACAAAGATGAAACACATTTTATCCCTGCCTTCACAGAACTCACAGACATAGGAAAAACTGACAGAAAATAGATGAAGTTAACATAATATATGTTAAGATAGAAGTGTAAGAGACCAGAGGAATGATGTGGATGAACCTATAGTTCTCAAACTCCCCTTGGCTTTTAAGATCCTACTCCCTCCAGATTTTTCTCTTGCCTCTCTGATAATCTTGTTCTTAACCTCTCCGCTAACCACCTTGCCAAATATTTGGTCTTCTCAGGGTTTGGCCCTGGTCTGCTTCTATACTGTGTATGCTCTCTTGGATCACTGCATTCCCTCTCATGATATCAACTGCTATTTACACGCTGATTATATCCAAATTTATGTCTCTAGCCCTGACCTCTCTCTGAAGCCTCAGTCATCTATTTCCAACTGCCTCCTGGACAGCTCCACTTGAATATCCTACAGGCTACTCAAAATCTAACTCATCAACTCTCTCCTTCTAACCTTCCTCAGCAGCTTTCTTCAGCCTCTGGTAATCTTGATATCCTTTAAGACATTGCTATTCTTCACTTACAAACTAGAAACCTTGGCATTAACATCAACCCTTCCTTCTCCCTCAAACCACCTTCCCATTAGCAAATTGCTTAAATTTAATCTCAAAAATAGCTTTTTAAATTCATTCATCCCACTTACTACACCATCTGTCACCTTCTAGCTCATTTTTTTCTAATCTCACCCCACTTTAATCCATCCTCAACAGAGACACCAAAATTACCTTAAAGCACAAATCTGATCTTGTTACCTCTCATCCCCTTTCCTTGCGTTGTCCTCTGATTTTTCAATAGTCCCCCACTGCCTTCAAGATAAAATTCCGCACTTGGCATAATCTGACCACAATGTACTTACTCCTGTTATGGCCCTGCAGATCATATGACCCTGGGCCTTTGCCCATGCGGTGCACTCACAGCCTGGTGTGCTACAAACTTGCTCTTCAGCAACACTCTCACATCTGCAATATCCAGAAATCCCATTCCAACGTCACTTTGAAATACTTCCCCAGTACCTCACGTCAGAGTTAGTTATACCATCCTCTGTAAATAAATGATTTTATAAGAGTCTGAAATTCCTCTCATCAAAAAAAACTTGTTACATATAAGGCAGTATTAATATTAACGTAATATATCTTATAAAATTTGCAAATACCATGTTTCCATGCACAAATAGAGAATGAACTGTTTCATACACTCATTAAATAAATATGAAGACTTTCCCATGCGGCAGGGACTGTTCTAGTTGCTAAGGATACAGCAACAAGACAAAGTCCCTGCCATCATGGAGCTTATGTTCCAGCAGGAAAGACAGACAATAAGCAACTACGACATCGGATTCTCAGATATCATAGATTTACACAATACGCTGTTTTTTTGAGAGAGTCTCACTCTGTTGCCCAGGCTGGAGTGCAGTGGCACTGTCTCAGTTCACTGCAACCTCCGCCTCCAGGTTCAAACAATTCTCGTGCCTCAGCCTCCTGAGTAGCTGGGAATACAGGCATCCACCACCACCCCCAGCTAATTTTTTTATTTTTAATACAGATGGGGTTTTACCATGTTGGCCAGGCTGGTCTCAAACTCTTGGCCTCAAACAATCCACCCGCCTCGGCCTCCCAAAGCACTGGGATGACAGGAGTGAGCCACCATGCCTGGCCATATAGCAGAATGCATTTATTAGAGAGACTGAAAGATGACAGTTATTTTAAATGCACACCACAAATTACAACTCTTGAATAATGAAAGAATTTTTTTTAAATCCCTTGAAGCTGAAAAGAATTGCTCTTACCCTACCCACAGCCTTTTTCCTATTCACTATCATCAATATGCTTATGTTATTATAAAAATAGAGAGTGCAACGCCAGGAAAATCTACCCAATCTAGGGAAATCGGAGGGAAAGCATGAATTACCAAAAGTGTCTGAATTCAAAGAATTTTCATGGAAAATAAAATCTTAAAACTTTATGAGACATAAACTCTAACTACCGATAAACTGTTTCCACAAAGAGGCACCATCAGACCTACTTTTGAGCAGAGCATAAATTGGAATTGGTATGCAAATAGATGTTTTTACTTTAGAAAGCCTTTGAAAAGTTGGTTTATTTAAACCAGCTAAATAATTCCCGCAAGCAACCTTGAGTACATAAACCCAGCACCCTACACATTTAAATGCTCAACATATATGTATTGATTTCATAGTTTAATTTATATGCTTGGTCAGTTGCCTTTTACAGGAGGGCTGCACAAACCACCAAACATTCTAAACACCGGAGTTTCAATTAATGGGGCTGTATTATGCCTCCTTTGAAGAAGAGTAAAAGCCATCAGCACAGCCAATCAGGAAAATTAGAGAGACCCAAGGCCCCTCTTCTCACTAAAAAGGCCCCTGTCCTTCCCACAACAAAGAGTACCTCCTCTACAGAAGCCCTACAGAGGTTAAACTCACCAGTCTGTCCCTAAAAGATTTGTTCATCTGTTGTAGAATACCTTAATCCCTATTATAGCCCTGGAAGCTCTGCTGTGGAATTTTAGGACTAAAGTCTTATTTCTTCAAAACAAAAAAAAAGGATCTTAACAAAAATGTTCTTCAGCCAGTCTGCTCCCCTCTGCCCCTTACATCCCCTTTATCTAGAGAACTCCAATTCATTCCTAGATCTCTACCTACGTGTCTTCTCTTTAGAAGAAACTTCTGTGACTGCATCGTCATCACCAAGACGATGAGGTGCCCTCCTAAACATTCCCAGGATAGCCTCTCGGTATCCCCATCACAGCATTTAATACCCTGGACTAGGGCTATTTCTTTGACTGCCCCACAAGAACACGGGTTCCTTGAGCTCAGGGTCTATGATGTGATTACCGGTGTCTTCCACACATGGCACACACAGCTTATTCCTAGAAGGCACTCCACCTCTATGGAATAAAGGAAGATGGTTTGCCTTGTCTTTTTCCATCCTTTACTTTTATTTGTTTATTTACTTGGGAAACAGAGTGAGAAATTTCAAATACACTTTGTCTAAAAACACAGTATTTCATAAATGAAAAAAAAAAAGTCACTGATATGAAGATGTCTTAGGGAAAGCCACAAAAGAATGACTCAGTTCTATATCAAGATGCATTTCCTACTTATTACTAAGAATTCTTCCCATTAAAATTTAATGCAGTCTTCTCTAGCAGTTCATTTTGTCTACCAAGTCCTTTATGACTATTTTGATAAGTTATTTATTACATATGCCTGCCACTATAATAAGTGGATAGCATAGGCAACAGCTCTCAGGACAGAATAAAAAAGGGTCATGTCCAACCTTCATTTGCTAATGCCAAATCACTAGATCCTGTGACCAGCAGTTATCACTGAGTGCTGGCCTGACTGGCAGGGCATCCTGCCACACACTCAATACATGCAACTGCTGAATGCACAAATAAATGAGTATCAGGGTGGAAGGGACCTCAGATCGTAACCCTTAGAGTAATGGGAACACTGTGCAATAATGATGAAACACAGGTGGATACAAAGGCGAGCAACCAAACATAGTGTGTTCAAGAACAGTTTACATATCCTCCGTGAGCCTTTGTCACTTCATTTCTAAAATGGCAATAGAATTAAATGAGATAGGCCGGGCGCAGTGGCTCACGCCTGTAATCATAGCACTTTGGGAAGCCGAGGCAGGCGGATTGTCTGAGCTCAGGAGTTCGAGACCAGCCTGGCCAACACAGTGAGACCTCATCTCTACTAAAACACAAAAAATTAGCCGGGTGTGGTGGCACACACCTGTAGTCCCAGCTACTTGGGAGGCTGAAGCAGGAGAATTGCTTGAACCTGGGAGGCGGAGGTTGCAGTGAGCTGAGATCGTGCCACTGCACTCCAGCCTGGGTGACAGAGGCTCATCTCCAAAAAAAAAAAATTGAAATGACATAACGTAGGAAGTATCTTGCATTATGTCTAGCAAACAGTATGTGCTTAAAATTATTATCTGTTACTATTTCATAGATACAATTCAGGTACTAAACTGAAAAGTATAAAACATCAGACTAAACTTAAAACTTGAAATGTATAAAATAGATGTCTCTAGGAAACAGTATAAACTCAGGACATGACTTATGTAGGTATCCTCCACACAGTTCATTGGAAGTATTCTATTTGAGTAGAAATGATGTTTGGTAAAGGTAATCACACCTTAAACAAACTGAAAAGTCTGTTATCTAAAAATAATGCAGCACTTTCCATGGCTTACTCATTGCAGCTTAAAAACACATATTCCATTGAATTATAGAAGGATTACTTTTGGAAGTGTTTATTTGTATATATATGTACCTGTGGATCTGTATTTTCACATAATGGAGCTGCTTAAAGTGAAGACTATTCCATATCCAGGTGTAATTATACCAACACTGTGAAGGTCCTCTAGCTACATCTGGCCAGGTCCTCCAGGACAAATCCGCATTATTCTGCCCTAATTTTAATTTTTAATACACGGGACAGAGTCAAAGTTTCTCCATATTCTGTTTAACTCAGGCAGTTATTCAAAATTCCTGTCTTTTGCAAACATCAATTTCAACCTTGACTTAAAGAGAAAGAAATGAAGCAAACACAAAGAGATAAAAGGAAAAGCAGAAAAAAATAAAATGCACTATTTTGGCTCTGCTTTCTACAGGAAAAGGGAAAAAAAATACTGTTTCCCTAGCCTCATTCTGACTCTGTTCCTCGTGGTTACTTTCAGAAAAAAGCCAAAGGGGTAAGGGTGGAGTGGGTATGGAAGAAGGAAGGGAAGGGAAGGATGACAAGGTAGGGGGAAAAAAATAGTTACAGAAGAAAAGATGAAAAAAGAAGAAAGGAGAGCTGAAACCCGACACTCAGGAACTCAGGCCTCCAGCGAGAGGCTTCTTGGACAGCAAACCTGCCAGCCAGGACGGGACGTGGAACGGTTCCAACGGCAGCCTTCATTAACGCTTCATACACTCAGCCCCTAATTTACAACCGTTTAACGGCAAACATTCTACAAGTACCTTTGAGGACAGAAAGAAATCTAAGAGAAATTAGGTGCCTAGAGAGCTCCCCTCAAAGGCAAGAGCCCTTTCGTGCAAGCAAGCAATTTCACCACCTCCTTTTTTTTTTTTTTTTTTTTCAATCTGTTTGGGACTTTGAGGGCTGGGGTGGGAAGGTAGTGGAATGGAATAAACAGCCAGTCAAGAGCTGTGGGGAGGTTGACAGAATTGGGGTGCAGGTACATGTAGGATACACAGAAGCTTTGTGTCTGTGGAGGCTGTGTGTGTCTGTGGGTGAGAAGCATGTCTAAGTGGGTGGAAACATGTATAGCTAAAGGCAGGAACTCTTCCCATACAGCCAAACCCTTGTTCAAACAATTTAAATAAACAAGAACATTTTAAAAATTTAAAACCCACTAAAACAATCCTTGTTGAGCAGTTTTCTTGAGTGCTTATGTAGAGACCAAATTCAAAAAAGGATTAAGAGGATGTCGCATAACCCAGCTGCAGAAACTGAAACCGAGCGGGGTGTGAGGGGAGATGGCTTGGAGGGTGGGGCCCTCCCATAGCAATTTCAGCAAGCCTTTCTAGTCATCCCCTAAGCTTTGTTTCCCTTCAGCTCATACCTGTGTGTACTGTAAACAACTTACACATGGTTTTAACTAGCCAGGGCCCAGAACTGGTTAGGCAGCTTTTCTCCCAAGGCCACAGTGAAGAATCAATCTCAGCCAAAACACAGGAGTCCTGGAAAGAAGATTTGAACTGCCTCTTTTCTGGCAGGAGAATGGGGAAAGGGAGGCTAAACAGATTACGTTTTAACTAACAACTTTACCTAAACGGATTAACATTGAAGATTAACCTTCCTGGAGCCACAGAGCTGAATCCCTACTCCTAGGGTGCATGGCTGACTGGAAGCTGGTCTCTGCTCTCAGCCAGGATCTGGTTCCACCCTCAGTCTGAAAAGGAGGGCAGTATCTTAACTAACTTCCTTTGAAAGGTGCTCTCTCAAGTATCTCCAGAATGGGTTCCATGGAAAGTTAATTCCACAGGCTAAGGGGTCTCATCTTCAGAGTATTCAACTGCAGCATTGAAATGCACTTAATCTTCCCTGGAACAACAGGAAAATACAGTGAAAGCTCACAATGAGGCAGGGGACAGGGAGTGGGAAGAAGGGCTTGTACTCAGCGTGGAACAGGTGAGATGCAACACCATGCCCTGTTCTGCCAAAATTAAGACCCTCCTGCCACAATTTAAGCTACAGTCTGTGTACTCCCTTATTCCCACCTCCTCCAGAAAAGGGCACTTGCATGCTTTCTGTTAAAACGAGATGGTTCTTCTTCCCCATTCCAGTGGAATGTGGTAAAATCCTCATCACCTTCATAATGGGCTTACCTGAAAGTGAATGAGGCTTCCTGGGAAAACCCTTCTAAAGGAGTGTCGGATGCCTCAGAAAGAACTATAGATTTACCTTCCTCCTTTCTGTTTCATCACAACCATAGAAGTTTCTCAGCTTAGGGACTCTAAAGGTGGTTGCTTATTGAACTGTGAATCTGGTTAATATCAGGTTAAGTTCACCCCTGTGTCTGCTATTTTTTGTTTGTTTGTTTTTGAGACGAAATCTTGCTCTATCGCCCAGGCTGGAGTGCAGTGGCCCAATCTCGGCTCACTGCAACCTCCACCTCCCAGGTTCAAGCAATTCTCCTTTCTCAGCCTCCTGAGTAGCTGGGACTGCAGGCGCCCACTACCACGCCCAGCTGATTTTTGTATTTTTAGTAGAGATGGGGTTTCGCCATACTGGATCAGGCTGGTCTCGAACTCCTGACCTCAGGTGATCCCCCCGCCTCGGCCTCCCAAAGTGCTGGGATTACAGGCATGAGCCACAGCGCCCGGCGCTGTGCCTGCTATTCTGAGGGCAGAAGAATCTCCAATTTTTATAAAATACAAGCCATTCCTCGGGTATGAAAATGATAACTTCCCCATTAGAAGTGAGTTGTTTGGATTACTTCAGTGGCTGGATCAATCTTGATCCGTGTGACCAGAAGCAAACGTGTCTGAGATGGCTTGACCACTTTAGGGATGAAGTCTGCAGCCAATGAATGCAGTAAATAAACTAACAGGCCCACAAGGGATTCAGCCCCTAGTCATGTGTTTATTAGCCCAGTGCTTTAACCAGTTAAGCTACACTGTGTTAAACAGGCATGGGGCTGTTCAGGAATGAAATGTGCCAAAAGCTCTGTTTGCATTTTGTGGCAAGAGAGGGAATGCAGGCAGACTTTAGTTAAAAAGCAGTAGCAGGCCAAGCGCAATGACTCACACCTGTAATTCCAACACTTTGGGAGGCTGAGGCGGGCAGATCACCTGCGGTCAGGAGTTCGAGACCAGCCTGACCAACATGGTGAAACCCCGTATCTATTAAAAATACAAAAATCAGCCAGGCATGGTGGCAGGCGCCTGTAATCCAGCTACTCGGGAGGCTGAGGCAGGAAAATCGCTTGTACCCAGGAGGTGGAGGTTCTGTGAGCCGAGATCACACCACTGCACTCCAGCCTGGGCAACAGAGCAAGACTCTGTATCCAAAAAAAAAAAAAGCAGCGGCATACTTTAGGCCCTCACTATTTTCACTATTTTGGTCTAGCCTTACAGAAGCAATACATCTTGGATTTTCTAACACAGTCCTGACTCAAGTATCCCATTTAAATTTTCCCATAATTATACTCACAAATGTAAGAACAAACAGTCTAAATTGAGATTTAGGAAATGGGAACACCATGTTTAAAGTATTCAACATTAGGAGAGGTACATCAGATGCCAGGATGATTTGGGTCTTAGCATTGCCCCTAAACTGGCAGTTGTGAATTAAAATTTGGTTTGGAAAAGAATTTCTCAGGAGGTCTGAGTTGCACACACACTGGTTTCAACTTTTGTTGGCTTGTTTCAAAAGAGCACAGAAGCTTTTTAAGAGAAGAAAAAAAAAAAGCGGGAGGAGAGGAGTTGTACAAAGCCAGCTCTTTGCTTAGCAAACCAGTAGGAAAAATAAAATGAAAGAACACACACGCAAAAATGTATTTCTCGTTTTCACTACAGCAGTAGGCTTTTAGAAAGGCACAACCCATTGAATCTAAGCTTTCCTAAGCATTTGCAATATATAACAGAGCAAGAAATGAGACAAGTGTCCCCACAATCGCCAGGCATCCAGTGTCCAAACCCCATTCCCAGTTATCCCCATGCCAGGCCTGTGTCCCTCCCCTCCCGAGGGACAGTCCCACTCCAGGCAGCTTTTATAATAAGTCTCAACTCTCAAAAGAAAAACGATGGGTTTGAACTATTAACTCTTCCCCAGAAAGGACTAAAATTAAGAAGAGGCCACTGGCAAAATATTCACATGGGAATACTGTAAAAAATAACAAGCTAAAATATGCTCCCACAATTGCAGATTTGCCTGAAGAAAGAGAAAAGAAACAAAAACGGAGGGGGGCGTGGCTGAGCAGTAGAAGATGACTGTAAGGTCAAGCTCAGGATCTATTTAGAAAGAATTATACCTGCACATCATGTATCCCAGAACTTAAAGTAAAATTAAAAATTAAATAATTAATTTAAAAAAAAAGAATTACATAGGCCAGGCGTGGTGGCTCACACCTGCAATAATCCCAGCACTTTGGGAGGCCGAGGTGGGCAGATCACAAGGTCAGGAGATCAAGACCATCCTGGCTAACAGTGAAACCCAGTCTCTACTAAAAATATATATTTAAAAAAAATTAGCCAGGTGTGGTGGCAGATACCTGTAGTCCCAGCTACAGGGGAGGCTGAGACAGGAGAATGGCGTGAACCCGGGAGGCGGAGCTGGCAGTGAGCCGAGATGGTACCATTGCACTCTAGCCCGGGTGACAGAGGGAGACTCTGTCTCAAAAAAAAAAAAAAAAGGAATTACACAATTTAGAAAGAACTGGAGTTCATGCTGGTCTCAGAGGGAAGGAAAGTTAGAGTGGTGTTAGACATGCGATCTATTGGGAGAGAATGAAAAGAGGGGCAAAATCATACTGATAAAGCTACTGGCAGAAACACTCTTCTTTGCAAAAAAAAAAAAAAAAAAAAAAAAAAGGATCAGGAGAAAAAAAGAGACAGAAAATAAATCCGGTGTAAAGAAACACCATGATGATACAGCAGGGCAGGGTTGGTCAGGACACAGACTGGAGCTGGACAAACCAGGATTCAAATTAAAGCTCAGCCACATGCCTGTTGAATAACCTGGGGCCACTGAGCCTCTATTTCCTTTTATGTAAAAGTGGGATAATGATCCCTCCCCTTCCTACCTCCGGGTAGTTTTAAAGGTCAAATCTGATCACATAAATGAAATATGCTATACACTCCAAGGTATGACACAATGTCAAGCTATTTCAGGTATAAGGCTCTTTATGAAAAATTTGGCTGCCCAGGTAGCTCTTCAAAAAGTTAAGAAGAATGAAAAAGGCAGAGCGTCACTGGAAAGGGTGGAGCTTGTTGCTCAGAAAGGATAAGAACCAATGACAAAACCAAATGCAATCAGGTTTTTCAAGGAATTTACCACATACTGAGAGTTCCAGTCATCCAACAGAAAATCAATAAACACTAGTATGTTCCTCAGAAAACTCTAGGAATTAAACTAGTTCAGCTCAACTGATGTCTCTCTAAGAGTGCTGGTAGTCATCCATCCGCAAGGTTTGGAGTGGAGAGATACACAAAGAAGCCCTAAGACAATGGAAGGCAATGACTTCACCCTCCACAGTGTGCCTTGGTCTCCACCTAACTCCTGTCTGAAATTTCCCAGCTCTGGTCTCTACCACCCTCTAGGAAGGGAGGGAACAAAGGAAGGAGAAAGGGGAAAGAGAGAAAAGAAAAAAAGAATTCTTATTCTAGTAGCCAGATAAAAACAAACAAACTGCTATGATCTGAATGTGTCTCCCAAAAATTCCTGTGTTGGAAAGTGAATCCCTCTGCCCTCATGAATGGATACAAATGGATTAACATTGCTATCCCAGGAGTGGGTCTGTTACTGTGGGAATTGCTTTGTTATAAAAGCAAGCACTCTGGCTCTCTTGCTCCTGCCCTCTCACCATGTGATGAACTCCACCATGTTACCAAGAAGGCTTTCACCAAATGCCAGAGCCATGCTCTGGGACTTTCCAGTCTCCAGAACCACAAGCCAGATACACTTCTTTGTGAATTCCCCAGTCAGTGGTATTGTTATACCAACAGAATATGAACTAAAATACCAGTAGAACCAGAAACCCAGGAATTGGGGAACTCTACAGAAATGTACAGCAATAATTGAGTCTCTTAAATTAATTATTTATTTAATTTTTAAATAAAAAATTTGAGGCCAAGGCGTCTTAAAGGCCCAGAGTTATAAGCTACAAACTCTCCCGAGGTATTATATTTACAGCATGGCTGCAAGACCCCAAAACGAACGCCACGAAAAGTCTATTCTTAAAGGTAATGTCCTAAAATATGGAAGAAACTTCAGAAATTCATGGAGAAAAAGTACATGCCAGGTCCTGGCTACAAGGCAATAACTTTAGAATTATCATAGGTAGGAACAACAAGGTGAATATCATGGTCCTCTGAAGACCATGTAAAGATTTGGGAAATTCTTGCTCCTTGGCCAACAAATTTCAAAGTGTGGTAGAAAATTATCTCTGCACCCCCAAATAGCTCCATTTCAATACATTACTCCAACAAAACTAGATAGTTCCATGTCGTCACAGAACTATGTTATATTTTCCAAGTGTCAACCCTTGATGTCACCATCTACTTACTAAGGAGATGAGATGACCACCCTTCTAGGAGGACAACAACCAACTCTGTTCCTTCCACAAAAGACAGGGAAGACAGTCTTCCTAGAAGACCCTGAGGGGCCACATAAACCCATTCTGGCTGAAGAAGTGAGATAACTGGTTGTACAAAAAGAAGTAGACATGATTTAAAGCACTGTTTTCAGACTTTTTAATGAATAACGATTACTCAAAGGAAATGTTACACCATTGAGCATTTTATAAAACAAAATAAAGCATAAGAAAACCAACAAGAAGTCCAAGGTAAGTGTAGATCCTGGAACAGGATCACTGAACCCCCAGGGTTCCAACCCAAATAAAGACAGAGGGTACAGTGTGCATGCAAGTAATTGATCCAGTTCAGGAGACTGAGTCTCATACCCACGCTGTGCCACTTACTTGTGGTGTGGCCTTGGCCAAGGAACTAAATTTCTCTGACCCTGGAGTTCCTCCTGGATAATTTCTTTTTTTTTTTTTTAATTTGGAAAAATTGAACAACATAAGAAGTAAAAAAGCTCAGAGATGAGTATGGAAACAAAATTAGGGTGAAGTAACAGTGACAGAAATAATAACACTTTAGTTCTTAATACACTAGGATGTCACTATTATCCCTACTTTATACATAGGGAACTGAACCTGAAAAGTTAAAATGCTGTGTCTAAAATCAGGAAGAATGGAACAGAAACTTCTGCCCACCAACAGGTATGTTATCCACTAGATACAATAAACTCCTACATCATAGGCAGGTCTATGACTCTGGTAACAGTCAAAGTCATTAGAAAATGCAAAAAGTACACAGTAAAGATATGTCATAAAAATGAACCTGCATTGTGACAAACCAGTAATGTCCCCAGATATTGCCAAATGGCCCCTAGGGGGGCAAATCACCCATGGTTAGAACCACTGCTCTAAATAGAGGACATGGGTTGAAACTGAAAATGCCTTTGTAAGGAACGTATAAAAATAAATGAGTATACAGGCATATAAAAGTAAATGAGTAAAGTGTTTGCATGGGAGGGGCTATGATGAACTAGAAAGCTCATGCACCATCTCAAAGAGGGTGCATATTTACCATGTAGGAAATGAGGCCCGATTTTACCATGTGATTTTGCAAGGATTCAAACCCGGATTTGTATGTCAATGTGAGTGAGACCCTAATGCACTTGAAAGTAACCTTTCTGCACAGAAAATATTTCAGGGGCTACTTCAGTTGTTAAAGATACCTGATGTATTAATGCATTAAAGTTCAAAATTGAAAAACCAAAAAAAAAAAAAAAAAAAAAAAAAAAAAGGGAGGGGGACCTGCATGACAATAAAACAAAACAAAAACACATATCCAACTTTTCCCTTTCACTTGTTCTTTACAACTCACTCTAATAGTAAAATTGAACTGAAACAACAGACTTTCTTTTACTGAGAAGTTCTACTTTCCATTTTTCTGTGTTCAGGGTGCCATACGGAACTCCACCAAAGCCCTAAAAATTACAACCTTTGCAGCTATTTTGTCAGCTGTATTTCCCTAAAATGTATTTTTCCTAGCTAGCCCAGGCTGGGTGTCTCCTTCTGTCATGCTTTTCTTATGAGCCCATTTGTAAAGACAGGGTCTAATTCTGTGTTCTTTAGAGCACCTTTCATCCTGTTGTTGATGAACACTAAATAATAATGATGTTTATAATAATGGCTGTCAATAATCATAACCATAACCATCATCCCCATAAATAAGATTTCCCACTGGTGGTGTCTTGAAGCCAGTGAATATACAACGATCATATCAGTTTGGCAATCACCTACTAAAAGCAAAGCTGAGTTAGGCACTGACAATGAGTAAATGAATCATACGTAACATGCCAAAAGTGGGGATTAATAAATGGCTCCTCTTCTCCTTTAAAAAAAAAAAAAAAATCCGGCTCCCACCATCATCAACTAGCCAGGTGACTGACCTTGTTTTCCATTACAACTACTCAGTCTTAGCTTGAAGAGCCATCATTCATGTCATCCTCAACTGCTTCACAGCCAGCTTGCCACCGTGGGACCACTACTGAAAACTGCTCTACTGCCACTGCCCACTTGGCTCACCAGAGCAATTTTCCAAGGGCTCTGATCATAGTTTCCAGGAGTTTTTAGGGAGATCATGCCCGAGTCCATAGAGTTGTACAAGGGAAGTTCTGGGTAACAATAACTTCATTCCGCTGAAGGGAACTTTGCAAAGCAGAAATCCCATTTCTTGTAGAGTAAGGATATTCTTAGGAATCAGAAAGCTTTCTGCTAATAGAAAGAATACAATATAACTCTGGGTTCAGACATGGTACCTTCTTAAAGTCTGTGAAGACTCTAAGTTCCAAGCCCAAACTATAGACTGTATAAGAGAGGATATAAAAGTATGAACAAAAACCAGGTTCTTTTGTCTTCACGTTCAAGACAGCTGAGTGAAGACAGTGTAATGAAAAGGGCTCTGAAGGGAGACATGTTTGATTTCTGCCACTTATTAGTTAATCACAGTTCTGGGCCTCAGTGTCCTGATCTATAAAATTAAATATTTGGAGTAGATCTGTGCTGTCTAGTGAGGTTGCCACTAGTCATTGTGGTTACTGAGCATTTAATGAAGCTGCTCTAAATTGGTAAAATACAACCAAATAGTGAAGACTTAAGACAAAAAAGATTATAAAATATCTCATTAACATTTTTATGTTGATTACATGTTGAGACAGTAATCTGAATATACTGGAAAATATTTTATTAAAATTAATTTCATCTTTTTTTAACTTTTCTTAATGTAGCAATTAAAATTTTTAATTTTCTACTTAAATTTAAAGTATCTCTCTTTTGGCCAGGCACAGTGGCTCATGCCTGTAATCCCAGCACACTGGGAGGCCGAGGCAGGAAGATCACAATGTCAGGAGTTCGAGACCAGCCTGGCCAAAATGGCAAAACCCCGTCTCTACTAAAAACACAAAAATGTGGCAGGTGCCTGTAATCTCAGCTACTTGGGAGGCTGAAGCAGGAGAATCACTTGAACCTAGGGGGCAGAGGTTGCAGTGAGCTGAGATCATGCCATTGCACTCCAGCCTGGGCAACAAGAGCAAGACTCTGTCTCAAAAAAAAAAAAAAAACAGAAGAATCTCTCTTTTTCTCAGTGCTGGACTAAATGATCTCTCAAGTCTCTGTTGCAGCTTTAACATTCTGTGTTTCATCCTGTGCTTCTGAGAGATCTTCCTACAGCAAGAAGGGGAATTTAAAGCATGTCTTTATAGAGGCTCAACGTCCTTATCTCTAAAATGGGGATAATGCCACCTTTGATGTGAGATGAAACAGGAAAGTGACATGAAATTAATAAAGTGCTATAGAAATTAAGTTATTATAATCATCACACATGCAATTAATTCCCAGGAGGTTCTACCAAGAAACAGCAACCTGGAATGACAGGTGAAAGAAGGTTAAAGTGGGAAAAGTGAAGCTTCTCCCAAAGGAAGAAAATATCAGCTTCACCTTAAAGTTTCCAAGCTTATAGGCATGAATGAACTCTGAGAAAATCAGGAGCTGAATCTCTCGAGAGCAAGAGATTCTCAGAACAGTCATGCAGAGCCAAGGAAGAAACGGAGATAATAACAATAAGTGCCTGCATTATGTGTGAAAAGCACCTTGGTCCCCAAGCACAAGGCACTTTATACTTTAAAGGAAGTACAAGGTGTGTTTTCAACCCAGTGAAAACTAAAAAAGGAAGAAAAAAACTTAGCAATATTTTTGCAAAAATTTGGCTATTATTTTATTATTTTTCCAGTCCCCCTCCTCCCCTGCCACAACCTTTAGAGGTAAACCAAATACCCACATTTTTACAGATGAAAAAAAACAGAGGCTTAGAGAAGTTACTTGTCCTGGGTTGTGCAGCTGGTAACCACTGAAGCTGGGATTTACACTCAGGACTCTGTATCTGATTATTTTTCTCATCAGGTAAAAGGGGAGAGAGTATGGGGGCAGACACAATATTTCTAACCTTTTGGGAGCATAGCTTAATTCTCTGGAAGTAACCTTGGCACCTAGGGTCCACCTAACATTTGAAAAATACAAGTGCTACCACAGCAACCCACCAGGAGTCAAAATCCAACAAAATGATGTCTGGATTTATAAAGAGATAAGTTGGGTTAAAAAAGAATCTAAGGGTTGGACAGGCACGGTAGCTCATGACTATAATCCCAACACTTTGCAAGGCCGAGGCAGGCAGACCACTTGAGCCCAGGAGTTCAGGACCAGCCTGGGCAACGTGGCGAAACCCTATCTCTACTAAAAATACAAAAAGTAGCTGGGTGTGGTGGCACACACCTGTAATGCCAGCTACTTGGGAGGCTGAGGCATGAGAATCCCTTGAACCCGGGAGACAGAGGTTGCAGTGAGCCAAGATCACGACACTGCACTCCAGCCTGGGCTACAGAGCAAGATTCTGTCTCAAAAAAAAAAAAAAAAAAAAAAAAAAAAAAAAAATCCAAGGATTGTGTGCTACAAATGCTGGGAAAGTACTAGCTCTCAAGTTCCCATTGTGGGGAAAGAGAGAGAGCAACCTGTCACAGGTGAGTGCTCACGACAGAAAACCCAGGGGCAGTCTTCATCCTCAGCAAGGCCAGTGGGTGGGAGACTGGTGTGTCACAGGAAGCAGCAGAGACTCTACTCAGGAGGGATGGGTAGGAAGGAGGGGATACAGAATTCAAAGCCCGAGGAGCAATAAGCCCTAACACCTGGCTGGCCACATGTGGTCACAGATCCTGTACTGCTTTTCAACTTACTGTGTGGAGGTGCCACGCCAATTCCAACAAGACCATTCCCTTTCATTCCTCCTGGTTCAGGCTAGACTCTGCCCCAAAGCCTCTGTGGCCAGGGCCAGCACCCTCAGACTCTGCTCAGACACTGCTCCTCCTCAATGACAAGGAGAAATGGTAATCACAACTGTGGCCTCAACTTCTCCTTTCCTTTCTCAACAGACCATCAACTTTGCAGACCCTTGAGAATTAAAGGCCTGCCAGGGATAATCTTAACTTTGGAAAGTTGGGCTACTAGGCAAATCTGCAGCAATAGAAGCTGCTTCGTGATTTTCCTGAAATTCAACCAAAATGGTTGGCATGGAGGTTTACACGTCAAAGCTAAGTGTTTCTATTTCCTTTCTTAGGACATACACTGGGATGAACCTCATTCAGACTCTCACGCTCAAACCATGAGCCCTGTGAGGATCTCATATGCTAGGAATGAATCACTGTCGACCTCTCTTAAAACCACAGACTTGAACACAACTTGATTTGAACAAAGACCCTCCTCCCCACCTCCCTCCAGCTTCCCAACCCCCATCCCCTTCATCTGCCTTTCCCCCCAGCCACATTAACTACTCAGAAACACAGTCACTCCACTCTAGAGTTACTCAGGAATCACATTCTTAGAATAACTCATCAATTATACCTGTCAACTTGCCAAAAGTGCCACAGGGGAGGTGGAAAGTCTAGACTGCAATGAACTGCAGTACCACAGCACCCCTGTTCACAGAAGGCCCCAACTTTGCAAATGCCTTTACAGGCTCACAAGAAACAAGAATCCAAGGAAATACAGGAGCACTGGGTTAGAATGCAGACACTATCACCAAGTTACTCTCAGGCCCAGGGTAGGGCATGGATCTCTCCATTTCTCTACTTGTAGGATAGGAAAACCTGCACAAGTCTGCTAACAGAATGTTCTGCCATACAAAGCCTGGGTTAGGAAACATTAAAAAGAAATGTCACTGTATTATTTAAATATGCACACAAGCTCATCGTCAATAAAAGTGCTGCCAAGAAAGCAGCGCCATGACAGACATACTTTTTAATTAATTGGCATGGATCATTAGTAATTAGAACATTTATTGTATGCAAATGCTGCTAACTATGAAAAGTTTACTCTCTTAAGCAGCGTAAACATTCACATGAACCCGCTTGTGCTCCTAATATAGTTACAGAGCTTCTTTTTTCATGTGCGAAAAGGTAAGTTTTCTTTCAACTTAGACTGAAATGATTTAGAATCTACATTATCGAAGATCTTAATTAATAAGGTTTTCCCTTGATTCCAAAAATTTTGTGAACAGAACTCTTTTCCAAAAATATTTAATTGGGGGCCAGGAGCGGTGGCTGATGCCGGTAATCTCAGCACTTTGGGAGGCTGAGGCAGGCAGATCACTTGAGGCCAGGAGTTCAAGACCATCCTGGCCAACATAGTGAAACCCCGTTTCTACTAAAAAATACAAAAATCAGCTGGACATGGTGGTCCACACCTGTAGTCCCAGCTACTTGGGAGGCTGAGGCAGGAGAATCGCTTGAACCCAGGAGGCGGAGGTTGCAGTGAGCAGAGATTGTGCCACTGCACTCCAGCCTGGCAACAGAGCAAGACTCCATCTCAAAAAAAAAAAAAAAAAATTAGCCAGGTCTGGTGGCACACACCTGTAGTCCCAGCTACTCAGGAGGCTGAAGCAGGAGAATCACTTGAACCCAGGAGGAGGAGGTTACAGTGGGCCGAGATCGCACCACTGCCCTCCAGCCTGGACAACAAGAGTAAGATCTTGTCTCAAACAAACAAACAAACAAAAACCTCAATAAATGTCTGGAAGGGTAATCATGCAGTCAGATATGTATATTTTTTTAATATCCTGAATCTTCAACATCCCTGTAGAGCAGACTTTGCTCTTTATTTGGTTTACAGTTTAACAAATCCTTAGATCAATGCCCTGTTTACCCCAACAGACCAAACTCCCAATTCCTCTAATCATCCAGGCTTCCAAGGGCTAGGTAAAAGCATATACTTTGGGGAGTCATATATAGTCCACTATGATGCTGAAGATTTAGGGGAGGAAAAGGCAATAGATCTCCTGGTCACAATGCCAAGCAAGATTTCACACTGTTGTCCTCCTCATTAAGGCTCACCAATAAAGGCACCTCTCAACTTAACTTCCTCCTCATCAATTTAGGCCCCATTATTCACCTCCCACAGAGCAGCTTGTTTACCTGAGGCACAGGGGGGCGGCGGCGATTGGAAAGAAGCAAGCAGTGCAAGTGAGCAAGCCCAGAGCACAAAGAAAACAAGGGGCACGCAGGAGAGCCCTGTGGTAGCTCCTAATGAGGCTGGCATAATCAAGAAAGGGTTCCCCTTTTGGCTCCTCCCTTTCCAGTTGCGCTGGCCAAGGTATTTCTTCTATCTGCTCCGCGACCCCTAGCTTTTTTTTTTTTTTCAAGACAGGGTCTTGCTCTGTTGCCCAGGCTGGAGCACAGTAGCACGATCACGGCTCACTGCAGCTTTGACCTCCCAGGCTCAGCAATCTTTCCACCTCAGCCTCCCGAGTAGCTGGGACGAGAGGCATGTGCCACCACACCTGGATTTTTTTTATTATTATTACTATTTGTAGAAACAGGATCTCACTATGTTGCCCAGGCCAGTATTGAACTCCTGGGCTCAAGCCATGTCTCACCTCAGCCTCCCAAAATGTTGGGATTACAGACATGAGCCACCGAGCCTGGCCTTTTTTTATCAGCCTTTTTACGTGAGGCTCCGTGTGTGCATTAAGATATTTATTTTTCTCTGACAAAGAGCACCGCAACAGGAACAGAAATCTAATTCAACTTCAATCACTGGATCACTATAAGACCTTGGAAAAGTCACTGCACCTTCCTCCCCAGCAATTCAATCTTAGGAACAGGAATCAGAAAAGTATTTGTCAGCCTCCTTTCCCCATGGTGACAGGTGGATAATACCACCTCCACCCTAAATACCTCGCAGGGATGGAGAAGGATGGATGAGCAGGCATTACAGCCAATATTCTACTCTGTTGCAATAAAACAACTCACCTTTTGGAGGTAAACGGTCTCTTTCCAGGGCACCAGGGGATCATTTAGCACTCTGGAAGAAGTAATTTGCTCTATGGTTCTCTGGTGTCCTGAAAAGTGTAATCCACCTCCAAAAGGTGAACCCTTATATCCCAGAGAATTTGTTTTCTCTGGGATCAGAATGCTTTAATGTTTTCAGTTTCAGGAAAAGGCACCACAGGTATCATTTTCTGGTCAAGAGAAGACTCTCCCCCCCTCCCCGTCCCCTCTCCTTACTGATCATCCCATACTCTCTTCCTCTCAAACAGAAACCAGATGAAACCATCTGCAAACAACTTGGGAATGCTGTGTGTGTGCCTGCAGAAACTTAAACAAAAATCCTTTCTCAGCCGCGCCCCCCTCCTCCTTCCCGTGGTTGTTAAGGGCCCGGCGAGTTAATGGGAACTTTTCTCCTCTCCCCTCCCTCCCCCACTGCCCCTCTCCCGCCTGGGTCCTCAGCATTTGATTCCTGTCTGTCACTGAGTGATGAGGACAAAGGGTGAGGAGTCAGGAAAAGGTCTGCGCCACTTTGTTCAGAGTCTGGATTCGAACTTTGGATGAACCCTTCATCGGGGAGGGGGCTGGGGAGGAGGGGAGAGGCCGGCAAGGAGAAATCCGCTGCTGTTCTCGCCGCTGGAGCCTCAAAAAAGAGAAAGATTCTCTTTAAACAACAGAAAGGAAAAAAGAGGGTTAGGAGGGTACAAACAGCCTCCCTCAGCCCCGTTAGGAAAAAGGAGGGCATGGTGGGGGCGGAGGGATAAAGGGGGCTGAGCTTAAGAAAACAGAAGGCTGGGGCAACGCGCTCAAACAAGGCTGTCGGGCCCATGCTGTGGGCGGCCAGCCAAGAGCTAGTTTGCTTCTTCCCCCTCCAGCCTCTCTCTCTCTCCCTCTTATTTTTTTCCCCCTAAACCAAAAGGAATTCCTAATAAAGCCACAGTAGACTTGTAGAGAGCAAGGGGAAGGAAGAAGGAACCAGAGGTGGGGAAAAAAACAGATGAAACTCATTGCTTTCTGGAAGTCCAGAATAAAGAATATATATGCATATAAAATTATAGCACACTTCACCATATGCTTCAAAACTAAAAAAAAAAAAAAAAAAAAAAAAAAAAAAATGCTTAGTCCGGAGCGTATTTCTCTTTTTCCTCATCTCTGTGTGTGTGTGTGTGTGTGTGTGTGTGTGTGTGTGCACTTACATATACCGGCTGGCAACTTTTACTGTGTGATTTCTCCCCCAAATTCTGTACTGTAGGTTTTAAAAAGCACTATTAACATACAGTTGAAGTCACAGCAAAAGCCAGTTTGTCTTCTTTGTGCTCAATAAAACCCAGCTGAAACTCTTTCACCTCCACTTACTATTGATTTTTCTATTGTGCTCTACAGGCGGGTGTATCTCACTCACTCATCAGACTGCCTTTCATTCTCTGAACCTCTCTGACTGCATCTGGGTGTGAGGCTTTTCAGCTCCCAGCGATGGGTATCCTTGCTTCATTCAATCATTTGGGGCCCGCATGCAACCATGTAGTCACTTTTGGTTTGGCCTCTGTCCTTTGGTCTTTGCCCCAGATTCTGGATTTCACTTCCAAAAGATGAGGTGTCTATCCCAGCACAGAGGATGAGAGGTGACAAGTCATCCTTGCATCCCAGGGCTCTTTCTCTTCTCTTCTTCCATATAAAAATGGGATTTCAGTGACTGTGCAGGAGATTCAGAAAAGGGGTGGGGGATGAGAAGGAGGATCAGGGAGGAGTGTGCTGCTGCAACATCTGGCACCTGGTCTCTCTACCTCTCCTGGGGACACCCCCTGGTGTGGTGCGTGTGAAGCTGTATGTGCCGGACTGCTGCAAGTGAGAGCTCTGTGTCTGTGTGTGCCTCATCCTCACAAAACGATGTGAAGAAGAGAAGCAGATGGGTCAACAGGATTGACTATTCATTAATCTTCCGAGAAACTGGGTTAGGAAGTGAATCCGTGTATTTAAAACTTCTCATTTTGCATTCCTATGAATGGGAGAATAAACTCTACACTTTGAATAAAAGAGTGTGTAACATCCTTACTCTAAAAAAAAAAAAAAAAATCAGACACACAAAGATCATCAGCTAACAACAAAGAGGCAGATAAACTGCTGGGTGAGTATACACAATACAGAAAGGGCTCCTCACCCGACAAAAGGGAGTGCTAGAAGCACAGACCTGAAAGGGATCTTATTAATCATTCATATCTAACCCCTTCACTTAGAGATGAGACAGCCAAGACCCCCAATGTGTAAGCAACTTACCAAGTCACCACAACACTCTCCTCTGGTGTTCCTTCTGTCCTATACATTGCTTCCATGAAGCTAAGGAATGGACTTAAGTTTAGGGTAAGGATTACCAAAATCACACCCATACACTTTTTAGGAACACATCTACATAAAAGTGAAAGATAGCAGTATATCTTACCTGAAGATACAGCAGTAGTTGTAGCATCCTACATCCCAGTTATGTAAAACCGGGAATGAGAAACAGGGGCACACACACAGGGCACACACACAGACAACACTCTGCCGCTCAACGTCAACCATGAGCTTGCTATTTCGCTTGTATACCTCGTTATGCATGACATCCTTACAACGCAGAGCCGCTGCTGAAATTGGGTGTGAGGTCGACATTCAAGTCTCATTCTCCATATAAAATCCTGGTGGACTGTTGCCACTGTTCTTTCTGTGGGCATATAACCTCTATTTTCAAGCTCCCTCTGTGGATAATGGTCTCGACTCACCATCATCTGACTCTCAATCACACCTCTCTGCTCAACTCCCTTGGGATCTCCAGCTCCATATTCACTGCATGCCCCACCAATTCTGTGTTCAACAAGATTTCTAAATCTACGCCATGTTCTAAATCAGCCCTCCACATGCCTGCCAATCTGTGACTTCTTTCTCTTGCTTTGATTTTATAAGCAATTGTGACGGTATAGGTTAACAAAGAAATCTTACAGTTACATGGTGCTTTATAATTTACAAAGCATTTTACACCCATCTCACTGGAGATTCACAACCTCCCTGGAGGTGGACAGGGCCTGGATAACGAGTGTAACTAGTGCCCCCATTACAGATAAGAAATTGTTCTGAGTGAGGTGCCCCCTCATTACCTATCAACTCAACAGTAGAACGGTCCAGTAATTGTTCCCCTGCATCATAATGCTGCTCCACATGGACTCAGATGTTTCCATTTCACCTTGGAAATGAAAAGGGGAAAGCATGCATTTATTGAGCACTTATCATGCGCCCAGTCCTGTGTTTGATGCTTGTTCTTGCAACAGGGATAACTTCAGCACGTTTACCATGAACAGCTTCCTCTAGCACAGCAATGAAATACAAGCACATGTGTCTTCTGCAGATAGTGCACACCCCTTTGCTCTTCTTACTCCTGTATGAACACATTACAGCAATAAGTCCACCAATGTAAACCCCTAAACATAGGATGTGTGGATCTGCCCATAGGACTATGAGATCGATCGCCTATTATTTAGTTCTTTCAACATGTGTGTAGTACAGCACCTATCTGTGAATATTCAAAGTTGTACTGCCAGGTTCCCCAGTTGCTCTTCTCTCTTTTTTACTAAGTACTCCTGGAAAAAGCCATTTGTTGAGTATTTGAATGAATGAATGAATGAATGTCATAAGCACTACTTTACTTATTCAAAGAATATTATATAGAAGAGGTGAACCTATATATTGAAATTTATTTCATTAATTACAGAAAGGAAGGAGGTTCTTGTTTAAGAAAGGAATCCCCATGAACACTGGATGTAAAGAAAAAGTTTACAACCCAAAACACTAAAAGCTTCTCAGCTAGACATACACTGTTATTAGCTGCCAAGATGCCCCAGTCAGGATGGCAGCCTTGGCAACTAAGAATAACATAAATAAGAAATCTTAATAGATTCTGGTTCTTCTTGGGACATTTTTATTTAAATGCACTGGTTCTCAATGCCTGACTACCCTCCTCAAAGACTACAGCCAAGACTACAGTGAGATTCCTTGCCTGACACTGCCCCCCAACCCCAACCTCCCCAGACAGGTCTATAAATAGCAAAGCCACTAAAGCAAATGCTAAACCCAACACTGAGTGGGGCTGATGAGGATGGAAGTTTGCAGGGAAAACTGAGCTTCTCACTACTCCTTACTCAGAAACATTAGAACTGCCCTGGGATTGGGGGAAGGGTGTCCCCAGGGAATGACCCCAAAAAGTGACAGCCAAGTTTGAGATATCGCAGACTGTAGCTAGGAATTTTCACTAAGGGAGGAGGGGAATGGAAAGAGGTGGGGAAAATTCTTCCTTCACTCTTCCCCAGGAAGAGGTTTAAATTACACATACTCACATTGGAAGGGGCTGGGGAAGGAGTGAAGAGGGTGCACAGAAAGATGTCCATTCCATTCTTTCGCTTGCCTCCGGTTCTACAACTTCTTTCATTGATGTCAAATTAATTAGTTAATTTCCATTTTTAGCTTCCTGGTGTTATTTATTTTATTACTATTATTATTACTAGCAGTAGTAGTACACGGAAGAGTCCTGTTCTAGTATTTTGGTTCATCTGATGGGAGGAAAACTGGACAAAAGGTCAACATGAACAGACAGAAAATTAGTTTAACTTTTAAAAGAGGGGGAAAAAGAAAAGAGGAGATTTTACAGATGAGAAGAGACAGGCCAATCTGTAGAGGGGGATAAAAGGAAGGTACTGGAACCTGAGCCCTTGATTAGTTAAAGAAACAGCTGCCCCCTCATGTCCGCCTCTCCCACTGGAAGGTTGTGTCCAGCCAGCTTCCTAGTCTGATTATCACTTGCCTTTACATGGTCCTCAGGTGTCCTCTCTTGCACACTTCCCATTCTACCTCACCCCCATCTACTCCATGATACCCCTCTTACTCTTCACACCCCAAAAAACAAAATCTTAACTCAGAAAACAGAGAAGCTGTTCAAGAACTTCTCCCCATTCAATAACATGTTGATCCAAACCAGAAACCTTTCTTTCTGAGCACTTAACTGGAGTGATGCAATAGATCTAAAGAGGCTTTTCCATCCTGTCTTCTAATTCTCGACACATCACATAAGAACATACATAAGATGAAGAAACTAGTATCCTTCAAGCAGACAATACTACTTTTAGATCTCTCTGTCTCTTTCTCTATCTCTCTCTCACTCCCTCCCTCCCTCCTAGAGACTGATTCTGACTCTGCTGTCCAGGCTGGACTAGAACTCCTGTGCTCAAGTGATCCTCCCACCTCAACCTCCCTAGTAGCTGGGATTTATAGGCATGCACCGTACTGCACCTGGCTTTTGGAAATAATTTCTTAAGATATTCTATCTAAAAATATAAGAAAATCCAAAGTAGATTTAGATGAATTATTTGTGATTCCTTTCCTCCTTCCCCTCTCCCTCTCTTCCTTCCTTCAACTAGCATTTGTTGGGTATCAAATATATACACCAGGCACTGGTCTAGATATGCAAAGACGAATAAAGCATGGCTCACTAGGACCTCACCATCTTCAAGGCGGAGCTTGCAAGCTTGGAGAAAACTGGGTTCATCTTGCAGGACTTTCTTTGAGAGCATACTGGGGGTTAAGTGCTATACTATACTTAAGTTATCTTCAAGGGCCTGATCAAGAGCTGCCCTAAAGAAAACACCTTCGTGTTCTCCCAAAGGTAAGCAATTTGAGGACAGGTTCCTGTCTTGTATTTCTCACTCTGCCTGCCATAGAAGTACCCAGGAAATGGTTTTCAAATGGAAAGAAAGAAGAGGAGAAAGGAAGAAGAAAAGGAAATAAGTAAACATTATTGCTAATAAGTGCAGTAATGAGTATCTAAAAATGAACAGTCCTGGATAAAACCAGTTGTGGTAGTTATTTGCTTTTTACACTCTTTATTTTACACATGCGTCTCGGGGACTGTCCCTCCTGGCCTTCTTAGGAACCATGTTTCTTCTGTAAGCCAGTCACAGGAATCACAATGGTGGCTACAACTCCAGCTGCCCATGAAAAAATGCAACAGTGTCTCCCAGCTAAGGCTGCCAGGTCAAGTCAGGAGCAGACTAAAAGAGGGGCCCCACTCCCCTCTCACCCTGCGACCTGAGAGTCAGAGAGGCTGGGTTAGTTAGCCCAGGAATAGGATCCTCTTCCCTAAAAAAGAACGGAAGCAAAAAAGCAAATCTACAAGACAATAGCCTCTCTCCTCTCAGAAAACTCTCACATGCCCTATTATTCTATTCTTTCTTCCCTCCTCTCTTGGCTGAAAGATCCAAACCCCATATTCCAAAAGGCGAAGCTAGCTGTAACGAGAGTGTAGCTTAAGCCATCTATACTTCATTTCACAAAAGAAAATGTTCACACTTCTATCATACAGCAATTATCCAGCTAGAGTACAATGTAACTATTAATATGTGTTTATTCCCAGTAAATCATACCTTCCTCAAGGACAGGGACTTTTGACTCATCCTTCTTTTTATTTCAGAGTCAAGAGTAGCAAGTACTCAATAAATGTTAATAAATTAATTTTTCCCCTTTTGAATAAGCAGATAAAACAGTGTTTCAATTCAAAAAAATATTAACTGGATATGTACTATGTATGGGCTGAGCATACAAATCCTGTTCATTATTTTCAAGAAATTCTGAGTCTAACAAGACAATTACATATTAAATCAATAATTACGATAAAATCTGGTGAGTGCTGTGGATGGGTTATGTATAAAGGGCAACGGTAAAACATGAAATATGATTTTTTATCATGTTGTTGAGGACAATGCCCATCATATCACTACCATCTTCTTACTAGAAATTATGAGGCTGGGTACAGTGGTTCACACTTGTAATCCCAGCACTTTGGGAGGCCGAGGCAGGTGGATCACCTGAGGTCAGGAGCTCCAGACCACCCTGACCAATATGATGAAACCCCATCTCTACCAAAAACACAAAAATTAGCCAGGTATGGTGGCATGTGCCTGTAATCCCAGCTACTCGGGAGGCTGAGACAGGAGACTCGCTTGAACCCGGGAGGCCCAGGTTGCAGGGAGTTGAGATCGCATCACTGCACTCCAGCATGGGGAACAAGAGCAAAACTCCATCTCAAAAAAAAAAAAAAAAGAAATTATGAAAGGAATTTTGCATGGTGTCCAGTACCAGGAAAAAAATCTGCTTCTCCTTAAACAACTGATTAGTTTCCAATTCTAAATGCTTTGCAATTTGAAACTGATCCTTTCTCCCTTTTTTACTTGTGCTACTAGGAAGGACAAATCTGTAGCCAACCTTTCCAGGATATGGACTGAACAAGGTCCTAGACTAGTTTGACCCAAAGAGACAGGCAGCTACTTCCTTACTAGCAAAAGGCCTGAGAAGTTCACAATAAGAAAGGATCTTATGGATAACACTCCCTTGCATGTTATTTTAGTGCCCTACCTGAATTTTTTTCTTCTAATTTCTTCATTTACTTAGTAAATCTCTTGGTACCACTCACATCTTTTGGTAAGCTTCCTGCATGCCTTTTTGAAATGAAACAAGCAATAAACAAATAAATAAGATACATAACAGGTTCTCTGGATAAATAAAAGAATTTTTTCCCTGAGTACACAATCATCCCCAAGATACGGAAAATTTACACCGCCATAAGGAAAGTAACACAAGAAAATGTAAACACAAGAAAACTGAAAATAGATGTTGAACTAGGATAGTATGATTAAAGGTAAATTAGTAGATTTATTATTTTCTTTTGTAACATTTTCTTTATTAAGGTCTTCTTGGTAATAATGATGCTATTATTATATTTGTAATATCAACAGTATTTTTTTCTAAACAGTTAAGTTTTAACATGAAATGCCTTGAACTTTTTCTTCCCCTTTAAAGACCTGGGGTGATATGAACAGCTTTACCTTCACCCTGGTCCTACACACCAGGCTGTTCTCTGGGCCACCACCACAACTTGGAAGGTAGATCTTCCCTCCTCAAAACTGAAAACAACCATTAGTCAAAAAAGGGGGCTGGGCACGGCGGCTCACGCCTGTAATCCCAGCACTTTGGGAGGCCGAGGCAGGTGGATCACAAGGTCAGGAGTTTGAGACCAGCCTGGCCAATGTAGTGAAATTCCGTCTCTACTAAAAATACAAAAATTAGCCAGGCATGGTGGCCCATGTCTGTAATCCCAGCTACTCGGGAGGTTGAGACAGAAGAATCACTTGAACCCGGGAGGCAGAGGTTGCAGTGAGCCAAGATCGCGCCACTGCACTCCAGCCTAGGTGATGGGGCGAGACTCCACCTTCAAAAAAAAAAAAAAAAAGGCGGTGGGGGAGCTGCTGGATATGCCTTTCCAACAACAGAGGCTTTGTAACTGGAGAGATGAGACTTTTGGGTCTCTCACCAAGGAAGCGTCCATCCACACCACTTAGAATCACTAGAGGGCCTAGGGTCTAGAGTCTGTCTGACCAGGGAGGTGGTATGATAGGACAGTGGGTACAGGAAGGGTGTGCAAAGGCAGGACCCTGTGCCCTGCTTTATGCTTCTGTCAAAATACTGGACTTCGGAGAAGGAACTAGGAAAGGTGACATATACAACAAGGGTGGTCAAGCTTTAGACCTGCAAAAATAAGTCATGCTTGTTGCCTGAAAGAAGTCAGGTGGATTCTAGAGCCAGGTGCGGTGGCTCACACCTATAATCCCAGCACTTTGCGGGGGCCGAGGAGGGTGGATCACCTGAGGTCAGCAGTTTCAGGCCAGCCTGGCCAACATGGCAAAACCCCATCTCTACTAAAAATACAAAAAAATTAGCCAAGCATGTTGGTGTGCGCCTATAATCCCACCTACTAGGGAGGCTGAGGCAGGAGAAACGCTTGAACCCAGGAGGCAGAGGTTGCAGTGAGCCAAGACTGCATCATTGCACTCTAGCCTGGGCAACCAGAGCAAAACTCCATCTCAAAAAACAAACTTGGCTGGGCACGGTGGCTCAATGCCTGTAATCCCAGCACTTTGGGAGGCCGAGGCAGGTGGATCACTTGAGGTCAGGAGTTCAAGACCAGACTGGCCAACATGATGAAACCTCTGTCTCTACTAAAAATACAAAAATTAGCCAGGCATGGTGGCACGTGCCTGTAATCCCAGCTACTTGTGAGGCTGAGGCACAAGAATTGCTTGAACCTGGGAGGCGGAGGTTGCAGTGAGCCAAGATCATGCCACTGCACTCCAGCCTGAGCAACAGAGTGAGATTCCGTCTCAAAAAAAAAAAGGTCAGGTGGATTCTAAAAACAGAATAGGCAGAGGCCTAATGAAAATCAGGAAATAAGCTCAAGGCGGGTTTTGAACTTATCCTCTTTACTTGTTTTGTAGCCAGCCACAGTCATGAGATCATTAAATTTCTATACCTGAGAAACAGGATCAGAAATTAGTAGAGCCAGACAATTTGTTATTTGGACAACCAAGTAAGATTCCACTGGATTTCCTTGGAAGAATCACAGTTTGATGGGCTGTCACTCAATGGGAATGAATACTTTTATAGAAAAATCTACACTTAGTAAAACTTACCAAGTAAAATCTCCAAGTCAGCCTCTCATTAGCTATGCGACTTTAGGAAGATTCACTAAACTCTCCATGCCTCAGTTTCCTCATCTTAAAAATCAGAGTAATAATAATAGTATCTCTAATACATGTTTGTTTTTTTTTTAATATGCATTAATTCCTATTACACACAAACAGGAGAATTCTGGGCTCCGCAGGAAAGTATGAGACATCACTTCTGCTGACATTTTCTGTTCAGTTTCATTCCAGGATGATCCACCACTACTGGGGCCCACAGCACTCTTTCCTTCAAATCACTTGGAGGACACAAGTATAAAGTAACAGCTTAACCATCTACATAGCATGTCTCCCTTCTTCGGCTGACAGCCAGGACAGACAGACTGTGCTGTCTGTGTGTTGCAAGAGTCACAGAAGCCTCCAGGGCTGGTCTGTCCCAGTAACTGGGCTGAACAAGCTCCTAGACCAGTTTGATCCAAAGAGACAGGCAGCTATTTCCTTACAAGCAGAAGGACTGGGTAGGCCACAGTGAGAAAGCCATCACACGGAATATCATAAACCTTAAGGAGACAGGCGGTCTAATGACACAAGGCCTCAAAGAGCATTAAGTTAACCCAGTATCTTCTACCAGCAGGGAGGGAGAGGAAGGGGAGGGTATGAACATGAAAGATGAAGCTAACCATGAAAATTTAATTTGTTAAAAAAAATGGAAGACAATACACAAATTGTCTACATGTTCTTATTGAATACGTAATAAATGTAGGGTATAAACATATATGTGCACTATGATAAAAATTAATTCCAGCTTCTAGAAAGCATTGCTGTTTGTCTCCCTGCTAGCAAGAACCCTGGAGCACAGAGGTAAATTTCACACTTCCTCTCAGCACTCCTTCAAGGCAGAAGCAGACCATGTAGCTTAAGCTGCCCAGGTGAGCAAATGTCACAGAATGCCTATTCAGCGGGTGGTAAATTTCAGCCATCCCACGGAAATGCCAAGTGGTCTCAGGTCACAAGTTTGGCAAATAGCAATGGGGGCTGGGAGGGCATGGAGGGGTGGGTAGGCCCCAGTAGATGGGAGGAAGAGAACAAAAGAGAGCCAAAGGGGAAAGGCAGAAAAGAAATGAAGGAGGTTACAGTGCTTGAGAAAAGGCAGGAAGGCCAAGTATGCAAGGACTCAAACATAGAACATTTCTGAGACATCTAAGTAAAAAACTAGAACTCCTGATTCAAAGAAAGCATGCTTCTGCATGTATCACCAGGGCAGCAACGAACTTTGGTCAAGAATGACCTTTACAGCCACACTCCTGGCTCTGGGGAACACATTCCTGGCTCCTGTCATGGGCTTTGGGAGTGATGGACCTGCCCATGTTACATTGATTCTGACCTTGATTCAGGCCGCTGGAAGTTCCTTGAGGGTAAGGGCCACAACTCACACATATCTGTATTTTTCAGTCTCTTTCACAACATTCCAGGCATGGGAGGTTTCGCAAATATTTGCTAAAGCAATAACTAGACCAAAATGGAATATGGACTCTTCAGTCCCATCATGCCCTTCAGGAGGTCTAAAACAAAAATGTTTAACTGGTATTTCTCAAATAAAAAAATAAATCCAACCAAGACAGAGATTCATTTTTAACTTTTTCACTATACAACCTGTGGAAGATACAGAGTTTTCACCAACATCTCCAGAACATAGGGCATTAAAAAATATCTGATGAAACTTGCTTAAAAAACAACTAAACTTCCATAACCTCTACTTACAAAGGGCAACATGCAGGAGGTGACATTATAGGTGAGAAGATATACTCCAATGGGATCTTGACAACACAAACAATCTTTGCATACTTATAACCAAATGGAAGCCACTCGAGAGATGCTTCTCTCCCCTAGGAAGTCACCAAAACATCTCTGTTTGAAACACCTAGAGAGGAGTCAATAGAATAAATGAGTAGGAGGGTGGGGGTGTCCAAATCAGGAGCAGAAGGAAGCAGTTATTTCCATTCTTTATTATCACCATTGCTAATATTATTATTGCTATGCTTATATTTTAGCTGCAACATCTGTAACAGTCAGAAGCAACATGTGAACTCTCAACCTACATAATAACCCTTTCGTCCTCTCCCCCAGAGTTACTAGGATGAGAAATTCATCCTGTGAAATTAATAATGGGCTTGATTCTCCAGCTGGTGGATCAGAGACTAGGCTGGTGGAAATTTATAGAGGGAATTAATTCACAGATTTTCGAAGTAATGAGGGAATTCAACCTTCCTGACTTCTAGCTCTCCCACATTCATTCCATAGAAAGTTTCTGGACCGTCTACTGCAGGACCTGCTGGTTTCTCGTGAAGCTGTAACAGAGCAATAATAAGAAAGCACAAGAATCCATTTAAGAATAATAATCACACATCAAGAACATCTTTCCTAGTGTAACTTTCTAAGAAGAAAAATAAAGTAATATGGCTTAGGCATGTGTGTGACGACAGCCCCTTCCTGCCCGGGCTCCAGCAGGCTAGGTGGGGGAGGGGAAGCAACTATGCGTGCATGGGCAGGAGGGGGCAAACTACCAAAATAAATTTCCCATTTTCTGAAAACTGGTAAAAAATAAGGCAGCTTGAAGCCCCTTTACACATTCCTCTGAGACAAGACAAGCCGCCATATAAGAAACTAGCTATGTTTGAAGGCCCCAAACCTTCTTCAAGTGCTAAAGAAATCAGACCGAGCTTAACGAAAACAAATGTCAGTGCTGTTTAAAGTACATCAAGGTTCTTTGGGTTAAAAATCTCCCTAGGGGAAGATGACGCACTCCCTGTAAGAGCTGAGAGACAGAAAAGACGGGAGGGTTTCGGCAGTAACTCCAGATTATATTATTTAATTCATTTCATTACCATAAAGCAACAACTCGAATATTTATCAAATAGAGCTGAAACAATACACGGCCAACTAAGAAAGGAGCTGCAAATTAATACGCGTGCGTGTGAGCACATACACACACCCACGTGCTCACACGCGGCCTTCCGAATTTCACTTCTGCATGCAAAACCACCACCACCGAGGTCTGCCCGGCACCGGCACTTTGCATATTGAAAACGCCGCTCCGGCCGGCCCCAAGGAACAGATCCTGCCCAGGAACAGACCCTGGGCCCGGCTCCCCGGGGACAGACCGCACGCATCCCTCTGCCTCAGAGGCTCTGAATGTGACTCCAAGCCCACACTGAGAGGTGTTTAATAAAGGAAGTATGGCTCCCGAGAGGGTGTCTTTCCCCTGGGTGGCGGCGGCCCTCTCTTTACTACCCTTTGGGAGAAGAGTGAAGTCAGCTGGGACAGAGGAGGTAGCGGGGGAGCCTCGGGCCGCAGCCGGGAGCAGAGCGCCGCGGCTGACCACTGCAAGCCCGGCCAGGCAAGGGAAATGATGAAAACACAGCAAGCCCCGCTTGGGGGAACACTTGGCTTCGCGGTCCGCGCGCAGGCGGCCGGTGACGCGCGGCCTGCGCTGGGAACTCAAGGCCGGACTCTGCGGAGGGCCGCTTCTTGGGCCACACGCCCGAACCAGAGGAAGCCAGTGGTGCGGGGCCGCAGGGTGCAGAGAAGGCCGGTGCGATGCAACGCGACGTGGCGCGTAGCCGGCGGACCCGGCCGTGGCCGGGCGCTCCCATGCGTCCTCTAGGCTGCGCGCATCAGCCCTGCGGTGAAGTCAGTAGATTTGCGAGCGGGTTCACGGCCACCCCTAGCCCTCTCCTCTAATCTGAGTATTAATTGTGCAGTGTCTTGCAGCAGGACCCAGGCGACAATCTATGAAAGTCTAGCTCCCAGGATCATCATTATCCTGTCTGAAAAGGGCATCTAGTCTTAGCACAAGGCCATGTGGCTCGCCACCGGGCTTCTCCACTGTTTCTTGGTTCCAAAAGTTTTATTTTGTGATGCATCCCCTTAAACTCCTTCCAGACGACTTCAATTTCTCTTTTCTACGTGATCTGAACGAACATGCCCTCTCATCTCTTGGATTTTATTGTTGCTGGTTTTTTGTTGTTTTTTCTTTTTTCTTTTTTCCCATTCTTCCTTAATTGGCCTCAGGATGAAGCTGCTTTAATTATTCCTCACACGACGTGGTTACTTCTTGGGCCTTTATACTTGGTGCTGCGCGCAGCATCACCACCCACCCGCACCCACCCAGACATTTCCCCCGCAAGAGGTTAAGGATTACAGGCACCCTAGTAAGGAGGATGCACAAAGGAAAGCTGTGCATGTGTTACCCGTTCTTTGTTTTTAAATGTTTATTAATGTAAGCAGGGTGCATGGCCCTAGAGCCTCTGCATGCAAATTCTGCAGAAAGGAATTAACGTCTACACCCTCATATCCATAGAGTGCCTTTCAGAATGGATGTAGGCAGGGCTCATCATTAGACTCTCTGGGAGTCTTTCTTTGTTAGGGACAAAAGATAAATGCAAAGTTTCAATTCTATTAACAATGGTAATTATAAGGAGGATTCTCAGTGACAACACTTGAGGTCTCAAATCACCTAACGCCCTCAGGAAAAGCGTCTGACTCTCCCTGCCCTACCAGCACAGGCCACTAGGTAAACTTATTCCTCTGACCTACTGGCAGATTTAACCTGTCTCAAAGCAAGACAAATATATAAACTTTTTTCTCATACTTACCAATCTTTCTTAGGGAAACTCAAATATCTTTCTGAATATCCTCACTGTAAGTTTGCAAAAGCCCCAGTGGCAGTTAGGTGGGAAACAGAAATTATTTCAGTATTTCAGCTGAGGCAAATGTTGAACAAGTAACTCTACCATTCCAAGGTGAAGGCCAAACGCCTTTCCTAAATTCCTGGGCTCTGCCATATGAACTCAAGAAGGTATTCTGCCCTTCCAATACTGCAATCAGAAATCTATTCCAAGACAAATTTCCAGTCTAAAATCCAATAGCTGCAAATACATAGCATGGAAACAACATATGCATTCCATCACAAAGTCCACAAGGTGGATTAAGCTGGGATTGGCCTCCAACTGGCCTTATAAATGGGATCCTGAATGCTTCAATACTTTTTTTTTTTTTTTTTTGAGACAGAGTCTTACTCTGTTGCCCAGGCTGGAGTGCAGAGGCACGATCTCAGCTCATTGCAACCTCCGCCTCCCAGGTTCAAGCAATTCTCCTGCCTCAGCCTCCCAAGTAGCTGGGGTTACAAGTGCCCACCACCACACTCAGCTAATTTTTGTATTTTTAGTAGAGACGGGTTTTGCCATGTTGGCCAGGCTGGTCTCGAACTCCCAACCTCAGGTGATCTGCCCGTCTTGGCCTCCCAAAGTGCTGGGATTATAGATGTGAGCCACCACGCCCAGCAATAAAAATTTTTTTAATTCCACTATTTTTTCCCTCCCAGTTTGCCTTCTCCAATGCAACTTGATTGATGGAGGGTAACGTTAACACCACCATAACCAGTTTTACATGACTAGGAAAGATACAAGGATTCATACGATAAATTAGAATGCCATTAACAATGAAAAATAATTTTCTTTTTTAAATGTTCCACCTGTCTTGCCTCCTAGGAATCTAAGCTTTGGCAGGGATCATGTTGGGGCTCACGATCCATGGAATATGGAGTCACATTAGGGGCTCTCTAGAGGCACCCATTCCATGGATGTGGAAACCTGAGACCAAGATGTTAAATGGCATTCTCAAAATAATATGCTACCACAGAGGGAGTCAGTGTGAGACTGCCGAACTCCTGATACAGAGTCCAGCAAACTCCCGTCATACCATAGAGTGCTCTGTACTTGTTCCATTGCATTACAGCTGAAGAAAACAAGAAACCGCTTCGGCCCACTCAGTCTATTCTAGGGAACACTTCAGATTTTGTTAAGGAGGAAGAAAGAACCTAAAATGAAGAGCTATGGAAAGACAGAAGCAAAAAAACACAGAGAAGGAGGTGGGGGAACCACCCCATCCCGGCTTCCAGCAGTGACCTCAACAGGGTACAGTGGACGTTCTCTTCCGGAAAAAGATGTCTCAGATATGCTTTGTTCTGGAACACGGCTATCCATCAGGAAACAATTTCAATTGCTACAGAACTACCAGCTCAAGTTTGAGTGGGGAACAACCATGTATCTTCCTCATAATGTAAAAGCTATAGCAAAAAAGGAACAAAACAGGGACTTATGCCAGAACAACTATTCTACGGCTGTGCTGTCCAATATGGTAGATACTACTCATGTGTAGCTATTGAGCACTGAAGTATGGCAAGTCAAAATCAAGATATGCTATAAATGCTGGATGCAGTGGCTCAGGTCTGTAATCCCAACACTTTGGGAAGCCAAGGTCGGTGGATCACCTGAGGTCAGGAGTTCAAGATCAGCCTGGCCAACGTGGTGAAACCCCATCTATACTAAAAATTAGTGGGGTGTGGTGGCAGGCGCCTGTAATCTCAGCTACTTGGGAGGCTGAGGCAGGAGAATCCCTTGAACACAGGAGGCAGAGGTTGTAGTGAGCCAAGATCACGCCACTGCACTCCAGCCTGGATGACAGAGAGAGACTCTGTCTTAAAAAAAAAAAAAAAAGATGTGCTGTAAATGTAAAATACACAATGGATTTCAAAGCTTCAGCATAGACACACAAAAAAAGAATGTAAAATATCTCATTAATTTTTATATTGATTACATATTGAAATGTTTTCAATGTATTTAAGTTAAATAAGATGTATTATTAAAATTCATTTACTTGTTTCTTTTTACTTTTTTTAAATGGGGCTACTAAAAACTTTAAATCATTAAATTTAACATTACCATTTCAAGGCCTTAGCGCAAAAAAAAAAGAGTGCAAAATATCTCAATAGTTTTTATATTGATTACATGTTGAAAGATTTTTAGATATATTTGGGTTAAATAAGAAGTATTAAAATTTATTTCACCTGCTTCTTCTTACTTTGTAAAAATGAGGCTACCAGAAAATTTAAATCATTAAATTTAAAATTACAGGTGTTCACTAAAAAGCACTGTTCTATGAGATTCTCTCCGCAGAACTCTAGAAGTGGGGGAGGATGATGTGAAAGTGTGGAGATGCCTTTTGCTGCGTTTTGCCCAAGACTTTTATTTCTCTCACACTGACAACCATTTAACATAAAAGCTGGGTCAGGAAGCATGTTAGTGAGCCTCTAAAACTCCCGGACAGAGGTAGTAGAAAACTCAACCTGAACAGACAAGGCCAAACTGATGAGAGAGGTGGTCAACACTCTGTCATGTGGCTTCAGAAAAATAACAGTAGTGGCCATTAGTTGAGCACACTCACTGAACTATGTGCTTTATATTATTGCCTTTTTCAGACCACCAAGCCAACATCATACATATTATTATCTTCACCACAGAAATGAGAACATTGAAGCTCTGTTAAACCCAGTAACTCACTAACGTTACACAAGCTAGAATGGTTTCACTCAAAGTCCATGCTCCCTCTTTCACACTAGATTACTATTCAGAAAATTCTCCAATCTTTTTCAAAAGTGTCTTCCCCTCCAGGAACCTGACCTCTGAAATTCCAGCATTGGAGAATCATTCCTTTGACTTACTTTTTTTCCTCTTTAAAATGCAAATAGTTATAACAGAGATTTCACATAAATCCTGATCATGCATACTTTAAGTCAGATAAATTTATCAAAAACTTTTTTTCTTAAAGTATTGACCAAACATGGCCATAAACACAGCAGAGTCCTAAACATAAAAAGGAGACATCATTGAATGGAGAAAGAGGTTGAAAGAATGAAAAGCTAAGAGTGCTGAAGACACTATGCCATTTACACTATGACTTAAGAATACACCCAGCTGGACGTGGTAGCTCAGGCCGGGCGCGGTGCCTCATGCCTGTAATTCCAGCACTTTGGGAGACCAAGGCCGGCGGATCACTTGAAGTCAGGAGTTCGAGAGCAGCCTGGCCAACATGGTGAAACCCAGTCTCTACTAAAAATACAAAAATCAGCTGGGTGTGGTAACCCATGCCTGTAATCCCAGCTACTCAGGAGACTGAGGCAGGAGAATCGCTTGAACCTGGGAAGCAGAGATTGTGGTGAGCCAAGATCGCACCAAAAAAAAAAAAAAAATATATATATATATATATATATATATATATATATATATATATATAAAATGTACAGATTTTTGTATATCAAATATACCTCAATAAAGTTGTTTTTTAAAAAAAGTACCTACTGCAGCCACTCTGTAAAACAGTTTAGCAATTTCTTAAAATCTAAACATAGAGTTATCACATAAGCCAGCAATTCCACTCCTTATCCAGAGAAATGAAAACATATATTCATACATAAAAACCTGAAAGCACATGTTCATAGCAGTATTATTCATAACAGTCAAAAATGGAAACAACCTAAGTGACCATCAACTGAATAATGAATAAGCAAAATGTGGTATATCCATACAGTGGAATAGTATTTGGCCATAAAGAAAAATGAAGTACTGATACATGCTACAGTATGGATGACCTTCCAAGGCATGCTAAAGAGAAGAAATGAGTCAAAAAAACATCAAATATTTTATGATTCAATTTATGTGAAATGTCCAGAATAGGCAAAAACCATGAAGACAGAAAGTAAGTTAGTGGTTACCAGTGGCAAGATGAAGGGGGAAATACCAACTGGATGGTAAAAAGTACTGGGTTTTTTTTGCCGGGGCGGGGGGGGGGGGGGGGTGCTGATAAAAATGTTCTAAAATTAGATTGTGATAATGGGTTCACAACTTTGTAAATATAGTAAAATCCACCTGTCTATCATTCAAATGGGTGAATTTCATGGTGTTAGAAATATATTTCAAGAAAGCTATAAAAAAATAGTAAAAAAGAAATCTACTATGAACCAAGGCTGTCCTTATGACAAAGATAACATTTTTCCTAAATAAGGAACATATTAGAAAGGCAAGAGGTAAGGTTGCCCTCCATCAAAAAGTAGGTGAAGGATATGAACAGACACTTCTCAAAAGAAGACATTTATGCGGCCAACAAACATTTATGAAAAAAAGCTCATCATCACTGGTCATTAGAGAAATGCAAATCAAAACCACAACGAGATACCATCTCACGCCAGTTAGAATGGCGATCATTAGAAAGTCAGGAAACAACAGATGCTGGAGATGATGTGGAGTAATACGAATTCTTTTACACTGCTGGTGAGAGTGTAACTTATTCAACCATTGTGGAAGAAAGTGTGGCACTTCCTCAAGGATCTAGAACCAGAAATACCATTTGACCCAGCAATCCCATTACTGCGTATGTACACAAAGGACTATACCTATAAAGACACATGCACACATGCTTATTGCAGCACTATTCACAATAGCAAAGACTTGGAACCAACCCAAATGCCTGTCAATGATAGACAGGATAAAGAAAATGTGGCACATATACACCATGGAATACTATGGAGCCATAAAAAGGATGAGTTCATGTTCTTTGCAGGGACATGAATGAAGCTGGAAACCATCATTCTCGGTAAACTAACATAGGAAAAGAAAATCAAACACTGCATGTTCTCATTCATAAATGTGAGTTGGACAGTGAGAGCACATGGACCCAGGGAGGGGAACATCACACACCAGGGCCTGTCAGTGGATGCGGGGGGGCAAAGAGAGGGAGAGCATTAGGAGAAATACCTAATGTAGATGATGGGTTGATGGGTACAGCAAACCACCATGGCATGTGTACACCTATGTAACAAACCTGCACGTTCTGCACATGTATCCCAGAACTTAAAGTATAATTTAAAAAAAAAAGAAAGAAAGAAAAGAAAAGGTCAAGTTGCCCTAAACTCACTTTGTGCTACTTTTGCTGCTTTGGAACTTTGCAAGTTGAATGGATAGGCTTACGTATCGTCAGAGAGAAGATGTTTTTAACTATGATTACAAAATGCCTCCAGTTGCTGACGCTAAGAAAACACCATCCCTAATATGCAATTCTAGCTTTTCAAGTGGTTGTTGTCCAGTTTGTAGTTTAAAAACTTTTTCTCTGTTCTTACCCATTCTCTTTTCCCAACCTCTTCTTCCAATCTAGTCCCAGACTTTTGGCCAGATATAGCCAATTCTCACTTTAAGAGAATAGCAAGGGAAGCAGGGCCAGGCATGGTGGCTTATGGCTGTAAACCCAGCACTGGGAGGCCATAGCAGGCGGATCACTCAAGACCAGGAGTTTGAGACCAGCCTGGCCAACATGGCGAAACCCTATCTCTAGTAAAACACAAAATTTAGCTGGTGAATGCCTGTAATCCCAGCTACTCAGGAGGATGACGCAAGAGAATCGCTTGAACCCAGGGGCAGAGGTTTCAGTGGGCTGAGATCACGCCACTACACTCCAACCTGGGAGATAGAGTGAGACTCTGACTATAAAAAAAAAAAAAAAAAAAAAAAAAAAAAAAAAAAAAAAAAAAAAAATTGCAAGGAAAAAAAGAAAGCAAATCTTAAATTCAGCAATTTTTGTCTCTTTTCAGCATAAAATCAGAGTCTTGGAATTGGCTGTGTCTTTAGGGACCATCTGGTATAAGCCTCTCTATTTCATATAAGAAAACAAGTCCAGAAATAATAACAGCTAGCAGCTATTGACTGTTTACTCTATGCCAAGCATTGTGATTTACATGTATCACCTTATTTAACCTCACAGTGACCTGCTAAGATAAGTACCATTACGATCTGCATTTTATAAGGAAAATGAGGCACAGAGAGGTTTTTTAACTTGAATAAGGTCACACAGTTAAGAAGTAAAAGATCTAGGATATAAACTCAGAGAGTCTGGCTTTAAAGATGAGGTCCTTAACCACTACTATTATAGTTTATCATAAAGTTATTTAAGCAACTTTTCTATGGTCTTATAACTACTTAGTAGAAGGTCCAGAACCAGCATGGAGTATGATGTATACCCACCCCAATACCTACGTAATGACAAAAGTTTCAGTAGAAGATGAAGTTGAAACTACACCCTAAATCAAAAAGGATGAATTTTCCACCCATTGCAATCTTGATTTCCACCAATAATTGAGAGACTGAAAGAGAGATGTCAGAGGTTAGAAGACCTTCGGGTAAGACACTATTGACCTTATTTTGCCATCACGGGGGTAGGTGTTATAATCTTATGACAGTCTATTCCTGCACCTTTTTTCCCCTCTGGGGATCACTCTGCTAAGTTCCGAGAAGTGACATCTCTGAGATGCAGACGGGGCAAAGATACAACGAGAGAATTTTCCTCATGAGCGACAATCGATTACCCCATTACTTAATTAAAGACCAGTAGACATACATTTTTTTAGCCTGAAAGAGTTAAATGCAGTAATATCCTGTGAAATAAAATATGAATCCTGAGATAATTTACTATAGAAAATATAGCACCTTAATTATTTACATAATCCAGGGAACTCAAAGCACTTCACAAGCAACTCATGAATTCTCTACTTATTTTATTTATCAATTATTACATTCCTTACATCCTACCACACCATTGCAGGTAAAGGGCAATGGAACCAAAATTATTATATTCCTCAAAATCAGGTTAATATGGCAATGAAAATGAATGGGTGCTTCTTAGGGTCATATGAGAATGAATAAGAGCTGTCTGGAGCTGGACCTAGGACACTGTCTCTAACATGTGGTGCTTTGGTAAACTTTTTTTTTTAAAGGAAAAGCAATAAAAGGTATATTTAGATTCACTTCACCCAGTTCAAACATAACACCATCCATCTAAAAGAGATTTGAAACCAAATTGAAGAATAAGCTTTCCTAAGATATGCCTATGACACAAAAGAAGTCAGGGTCATGCTTTACAAATGAAAATGTCTTCCAATTTAAATTATGTACAACATCTAGGTTTTGGTTTATTTGCTTGTTTGGGGGTAATTTTATAATTTTGCCAACAACCACAACAAAAAGTTCATGGATATCAACAGAATGCAGAGGCAAAACCATGTGAGCAGGCCTGGTACCAGCAGTGAACTAAACACGCAGGCAGGTAATGCCCCCTTCTCAGCAAACAGTGCAGCCTACTGTATAGAACCCACCCACACCCGGCCCAGCCCAACGCCCCACAGCTCCTAGTTCACAAGGTTCTACGTTTCCCCGCTTATAAATCCCCTTTCAGATTCTTCAGTGTAACCTAAATCTCTCTCATGTCCAATCCTCACAGACACTCCTATTGTTAGAAAAAATGACACCAAATTTCCCAAAATCTCATTCTGGCAGCTTTGACCAAACAGCTCTTTGCACTTCTCAAAAGCCAGAATTGTTCTAATTGTAGTAGTAGACTAAAAATGGAATACACAGAAGTGACTAAAAAGAAAGGACATTTCTCATCACAAGTTCTTCTTATATTATGTCTGTCAGAGGTACATTGTTGTAGGTCTGTAGCTTGTATCTACATTATAATAAATAAATAACACAGGGTCTAACCACATTACTTCTGCCTTAACACACTGTACCTGAAAGATAGCATCAGGTAAAACTGACTTGTAAGTTCCTTTCATTTAATCCCCTTTTCTTTCCTCGGCATCTTTACCACAAGGGAGAAAAAAAAAAAAAAAAAAAACAAATTCTTGAATTTTCTCATCAGCAAGAAAAGTTTTTGCATTTGATGGCTATCGATGAGCTTCTATGAAAATGACTCCTACCACTCCAACCCCAAAAGGAATCTGATCAGAAGCTGCTCTAAATGATTTAAAGTTATTTTACTCCTATTTTGCTCAAGGCCTAATACCATCAGAATTCTCTTTCTGCTATCTATAGCTTCCTTCCATTACCCACCACCCCTCCACCTATATATGCAAACATACACACACACATATACATAGACACACAAATTATTCTCTAATGCTTTAAAGGGGAGAGGGGAGGAGGAGAAGTCCCATAATGTAATTGCTATATTAAAAAGAAGTGGCAGGCGAGAATAGTAAGGGAGGGTGTCAAAAGTGAAATACAGTAGTAGAATTAAAAAAACACACACGCTACATTTCTGTGATGGGGGTGTTAATTGAATACAGAGAGAAAAGGAAAGAGAGAGAACAAAAGGGTGTTAAGGAGCAAAAAATAAATTTTTTTAACCTCCTCCAGAGATTTGATTTGCGTTAACTTCAATGCAGACAATGCACAGAGGACAACTGGCTGAAAAGTGCCATATATAGCTATTATGTTCTAAAATTAAAAACTATTGGCAACAATTGCAGCTATTCATTGCTATCCATAAATAGTTTCCTCAGTAAGTGGCATTCAATATTTTTTGTGTTTTTCTAATTTTTAAACTTGCGTGATTTTGACACAGAAGTAAAAAACAGGAAATGTTTAAAAACATATTCAAGGTTTTTTTAAAGAAATGTAATATGCTTGACTTTTTCTCCTTTTCTTCTATCCCAACAACCCCATTACCACCACATATACACATACGCAAAACTTAGCCTATTACTAATATGCCTGAAGACAAGGAATGGGTCTTAAAAATCCCAAAGAAAATGTTATATTAAATGATCCAAAACTCTAATTGTCTCTGTATTCCTAGAATGAGTGAGCAGATAAAAGTCACATGTGAAATATACATTGCTATAGGTCTTGACAGGGTTTTTTAGCTGCTCTTTGAGATTCGCCACTCGAGCATTTTGCTGGCACTTCTTCTTAGCATTTATTTTTTTAAAAGTGAAAAAGTATTAAAAAAAAAAACACTACCCACATTCAGAAGCAAGAAGACACATGGGTTCTTTTCGTTTTGTTTTGTTTTTTAAATATTCCCATAGTAATTTCTGACTTAAACACCCATCAATCAATTGTAATTCAGACGGCACTGCCTACTTTGAGGTGTTACGTGCGTGTGTGTATGTATTTTTAAAGTTCCAAAAGGTTGGTAATACATCTTAGCCAGTTTTCGTATTCACAAGTATAAAATCATTAACAAATGCAAAAAAGCAAAAATAACAAATCAATGCAATTACCAAGTTCCTCTCAAGAGTTCTGCCTAGGTGAGCCAAATGTATGAACTTCGTGTTAGAATACGAACAAACAAAGCCCACCCTAAATCAAGTAACCTCTATTATTATTACAAGCATTATAATGCTTGAGATGGAAACTCAAAAATACTCATTTAATGCAGAGAGGCTTGAAAGTAACAATAGAAAAAGTCCCCAAACAATAAAGGAATGTATGTGAACTGATCACTCAAGCGATCTTTTCACCAGCTCTGTATCAAAAAGAGGAAAAAAAAAAAAGGTTCCTGCAACTTTACAGACACTTTGTTCCTCCGACACATCAACTGCATGGAAGATATGCTGGCAAAAAGATTCAAGGTTCCAGGGTCCTGAGTAGCCAAGTAATCGTGCTTTAGAATGAAAGGGTTCTTTTCAGCACACCACAGTTGACTCCTACCTTTAACACAACACTCAACAATTCCAGGAGAGGTTTTTGCCTTCCCTTCAATCCTTCCAACACACAAGTTGAAGACTAAGAGGGAGGTAAGCCTTTTTTTTTCCTCTACTTTCACCCAGGGGTGCCCTCTTAATCCAAAACTTGTGTGTGTGTGTGTGTGTGTGCGTGTGTGTGTGTGTGTCTGTCCCTTAACACAGGGGGCAATGATTCTTATCACTTTCAATTACATTATTTCATAAACTATTTTTTAATGTATTATTCTAGAGACAACACAAAAAAAACCTTAATTTAGATTTACGTCTCTAAACATTAAATGTATTGACACAAAATTCAAAAAACAAAACTTTTAGAATGTTACTCTGACCAATATGACTACTTTACTTCCTATCACTATACTTGAGCCAATATGAACAAGGAGCGAACTCTTTAACCCACACCTGAACCGGATCTCTATTCACACCCACCCACTTTGATCTACTGCCTCAGTAGGTTTTAATTAGGAAACTAGAATTAAGCACTTTGGCCACAATGTACATTTAAGTACCCTGACAGGCTTCCTTTCAATAAAAATCTGATAGACTTTCTTTAGTCCATATGATCACATATGCTTTTATATTTTGATTCTACATTTCATGAAACAAGATCAGCAGGAACTCATACTCGATTAGAAACAAATCTCAACAAACCAAATATTCAAAGTAAATAAGCATCAGAGATCAAAGAAGAAAAAAGAGAGAAGATAAAATATATACACACACACACACACTTAGGTTTCCTACTCTGGGCTAATAGAAAAAAAAAAAAACTAAAAAGTGTGACAAACTGGAAAAAAGCTCTCTTGATATTTGAATGCACAGTCCATAAATCTTTTAAAAGGTGTCTCACAGCTAAAATAATGCAATTAACAGGTTTGCAATAAGGTTAAGCTTTGGCAAGGCAACCTGGAAGACTTAGAGGTCTGAACATCACTTCTCAGGTGCTTTGTCTTGAATGTTATGCACAACACAAATAAGATTCAACAAAGGAGCTGCGTACTAATTTTACACGCATTTCAAGACCCAAGTAATTACATATTCAATCAACAGTCACATCTTGAAACTATTTTTTTAAAAGAAAAACACAGAGAGCTCTCAAAAAGAAAGCCACCCTGTGTGCCCTCTCCCCCCACCCCTTTTTTATGTGTAACTATCAATGTATATCAACCAAGCATGCAATCATATTTATTGTCACTTTCATTCATGTCATGCCCTTGCTTATATGGTTTAGATATGAATTATTGACTGTTACACTCCTTGTTGTAAAAAATAAATAAATAAATAGGATGTCAGGTACTTTGCACTGCTCTAAAGCGAGCGAGTAAGTCAGAGCCCAGCAGAAGCTCCCGCTTTATATAACCACCCCTTGTCCCTCATCTTTATTCCCTGGTTTCAGATTGCCTTCTCAAATCTTTCTTCTTACAAGGGAGAGCTTTACCCACTTTGGAAAATTAAGGATTAAAATAAACAAACAAGGGGATGTTGCTAAATGTCCTTCCCAGAGCATCTGTTGTTTAAGAACACCTCTGATTGATGACTGCTATTTTTTAATTGTTGCTTTAAAATTTAAATGCCCTCCTGGGATGTGTTATAAGTGTGTTAGTCCATGATACCAGGTCTAGAAAGTAGAAAAACAACAGAGTGAATGATCTCATGGCGTTATACTCTCCCAAACCCAACGATTCTCCCTGCAATAAAATCACAGGCCACTCAAATACCGATAACCTAATGTTGTATAGCGCATTCTACAAAGGTATTTGACAACACTCTCTGTTGAGAACCTCTAGTCTGCTGTTTTGTGTAATTACAAGAAAAAAAGGAAAGGAAACTTCAGTTTAGCACCCCCATGCCCAACTCCAAAAAAATTAGGGTTTTAAAAATGGGCCAAAATATATTCCTTAAAAAAATGAACTTTTACTTTCATATTTTTGCCCCAAAGATACATCAGTCTATAAATTTCCTTTCAGAATCTATAGTTTAGCCCCAGTCTCAGAAAGGCTGGAAATGGAGTTATGGGAAATTAGCCAGTAGTGCCTGATAATAACTGTCAAAGAAACTTGGTGCTTTCTTTTAAGGAAAGCAGGGCTAGGACTTCCTATTCGAATATGAGGTCAACCTTGATAGTACTTGTATTCTGAAATTTTAATATTTAAATGATAGATTTGTGACTGCTGGTTAAGTGATTTCATTGGCCAAAGAAAATGCTAAAATGTTGGAATCTCATTCCTACCTGTTTTTTCTTTGATTTCACACAACACATTAAACAAGGCAGGCTTCATTCTGTGGCAGTTTAAAGCATGTTTTCTGCAAGAAAGAAACAACATGATAGCTTAGGTGGACTCTCAAGATCAAACTGCCGATAATGCACAGGGTGAAAACATTTGAACATTTAGACAAAATTATATACCAAGCGTAACTCTATGGCATGCTTCAATTGTTTTCATGACTTAATATACAGAGTCCCGCCATGGAAAAAGAAATAATGTTAATTAGCAGGGAGAGAGTAGGGATTTAACTACAGAACAGAACTAACCTAAATTAGGCCCATTTAGGGAAAGGTTTTTTTTTTTTTAAGTAGTTTAATCAAAGTGTAATTCTTAAACCCACAATTCTTCCCAGGACAATGAATACAGCAAAGCCAAAGGCGTAGGTTAACAGTTTTGTAAAATCCATGCAACGACCACAGCCTAGGAACTGTCTGCCTCTCGGTCTGTGTGTTTTCAAATTTAATTCATCCATGTGTTCGAATTCATTCCGCAGATGCCCCTGTATTCTCATAAACACAAGATGCTTGAAAGGTCTTCTGAGTAGAACTGTCAATTTATAACATTTCAGTCCCCAAGTTAAAGAGTATGGAAATGCATTGCCAGGGGGCAAACATACCCATATGGGGAATAAATTCATTTCTCTGTGTTCACATTATGCCTCTTGTGCACACACTGCTTATTTGCAGGTGTTGAAATTCAATTATTTACAATTAGGACCTTGCACCCATTGGGGGAAAAATAAATGCAATTTTGTCTTTTAGATTAGTGATTTACCTGGTGTGTGTGTGTGTGTGTGTGTGTGTGTGTGTGTATTCCGAATGCACTTGAGGAACAAAACAATACCTTTCCTTCTATTTTATTATGGAATCACTTAGCAGAATGATACTGTTTTGGAAACAAAATACTGATCATATCAGCTATTAGTTAAGGGAATTCTGTCTACTAACTAAAATTAATGTGTAAAGATAAATGGAAAGTTCTGGCACTCAAAACACATGCAATTCTTTTTTAATCCCTTTGAAAGTTAAAAAATAGACACACATCCTCATGAAGAACAGAGATCAGAAACATGCTCTGTGTAGTGTACAGCAGGGGAGTAATAAACTCAAAATTCAAGACTATCAAAAAGAACACATATATTATATCCAAAATATTAATGGTTTACTTTTGTAAATAATAAATATACATTATAAAGGTGTGACTAGAAAAAGGAAAAAAGGACATACTATCTACTGTTTATCCAAAAAGAAAGCTTCGCGTTGATTTAAGTTCTCATGTGGGGTGGAAAAAAAAAGATGGAAAATAAAGTATTAAAGACCTTTCCTGGGTCTTTTAAAATAGTTTTAATTAATTCTATTCTTATACATAGGACCAAATGCAGACAAAAATTCTCACACAGCTTTATAAAAATATTGCATTTCCACAGCACACAAACGGAGCTAGCTATAGAGGAAGAACTGAAAATTTCCCCATCCCAAAATTGTATCTGATCTCTCTCTGCATCTAGGCCATTGAAAGGGGGAAGTCGCCAAGCCCTGTTTGTCCTCAGTTTCACAAAAAAAGAGAGACTGAACATCAAAAAAGTAGTGAGTATCTATTCTTACTAGCCCCTTCCACTTCACAAACTTGTTTTTAAGCCAGTTTATCGGTATGTCTGAGAGTATTTTTCTAGAACAATGTAATAGAGAAATATGTTCCAATTCAAAAGAGAATTGCCAGTGGGAAATATTCCTCTTACCATACCGATTAGCTTTTCTTCCCATAATAAAATTTAAAGAGAGCACCAATTAATTTTTAAAATTTCCCCTATTTAAACAAAACTTAGAATGCTTTGAGTCTTTCAACATTTCCAAGTTTTCAAACACCCATAAACCTTAGTACTTTTGAGTTTACATGTTGCATGTGCTTGCAGCTAAAATTGAGTATAATTCATAACATCCATGTTTTTAACTGCTTCCTCTCATTTTCTCAACTCAGATTCTTATTTCACTTAGACAAAAATACACATAATGATGTCTTCTCCATATAACCAAGTCATCTGAAGTACAGGAGTTGTGTATATTTGTTTACAGGATTTTCAAAGAAAAAAAAAACGCTACTTCGGAGATATAACAAAGCTGGGTTATTGTACAGACATATGTGGTCATTAGGTTTTTAAAATTCTTGCTTTTGAGTTCGGCCTTGGGCAAGCTGTTAGCGGGTTGTCACTTAGTCTATGTTTTACTTTGAAAGAGAATTTACTGTAAAATCCTGGAGGAGAGAACTATCTACCTGGCAGTGGATTAACTTGAGAAGCTACACAGTTTATTATGTTTCCTAAATGAGACCTTCATGTCCTATAGTATTGAAATACATAAAATTCATACATGCTTTCATTTCTAAGTGGTCCTGAAAGAAGCATGGGGGAAAAGAGCATGCTTGATTTCTGTCCCCCCACCCCTTTTTAAAGGACCATACATAGCTGTATGTGTCACGGAAGGTTAGTAAACCGGCTCAAATTAGGAGACAATAAAGTTAAACTAAAAATCTGAGTCTCTTAAAACTAACAAATATACCTAAAAACAAAATTATCTTTTCATCAACTTTTTAAAAAAACAAAATTAAGTGAATGCAAAATATATTCTGGATAGCTGACAACTACTGACAAAGAAATACCCTGCTTTTTTGTTGTTTTGTATTTTGGGTAGGGGGGAAAGAAAGGAGAAAATATAAAAATTAATTTTGGACGGGAGAGTCAAGAAAGAAAATCAAACTCGCTGAATTAGGTAATGAGTCAACTAAATTTGCAAATAAAGTGTTCTTGGGACATTTTATTTTGTAATGTTACAGAGTCCCCTCAACAAGAAGGCATGGAATGCTGTTCAAAACTTGACAATTTTGCTTTCTCTGATACTTTTTTAAAGCAGTAAAAAGTGCCGAGGGCCGCTTTTGGATCAGTTGGCAGCATTTTCGGCGTGCCTGTGTGTCTGTGTGGATATAAATGAATACCCCTGTATTCACACACACACACACAATATGTACACAGCCACATCTCGGCATGGGCGATTACACTTTCGATAACAACGCTCCTTCAAATTTTACTCCTCCGCCATGTAGTTGCTTGTCAAAATGAGAAAAGAAATAACGTTTTTTTAAAAAGCGCTGTGGTGATTCAGTTCCCATTGTTTCCCCCTGCGAGAGGGAGAAAAACAAAAAAACCCCAAGAAAGGAAAAGAAAAGCCTCCATCTCACCTGGCCTGCGCCTCATCCAAACTCTGGTCTGTGATGGTCATAATTTGCTGTAAAATGTCTCCAATGTCCTGCTTCCTCCCGCCCTCCCCCTCGGTCCCTCCGGCCCCATCCTGCAAGTGCTGGGACAGGCCGGGGTGTCCGGCCATCCCGACCCCAGCATGGGAATGCATCAGCCTGGGCTGCTCGTCCATCTCCAAAGGCTACGGCAGCCCCCGGCTCTTCCTCTTCTGCTCCTCGGCTCAGCTCCTGGGAAGCACCAAGGCTTTTTATCCTTCAAGCTTGTCTTCAAATCCTTTTCAGGATAAACAGGGAAGGGGGAAAAAAGAAAACCAAAAGAAAAAAAAAAAAATCCCTTTGCCTCTTTAGAGGATGGTGGGAGGATGGGGAGGGGGGAGGGGGAGGGGGCGTGAAGGGGTTGCGGGGTGAGGGTGGGGATAAGGGCTGGTGGGGAAGGGTGTTGACTCCAAAAAGCAAGAAAAATAAACCACCTTCCCACTTGGCGAAAAGAAATCAGAGCTGGCTTTGGGTTTTTCAGTCCGGTCTCCTTTGCAAGGCAGAAATGGGCTCCCGGCGCTTAAATCTGTGGCTTAATCCTTTTGCAAATATGCATTGATCGGGAGAAAGGAGAGGAAGGCAGGGGGATTGCAATGCAAACTTTCCCCCCCCACCCCCCGCTGCCCCCCACCCCCACTCCGGGCCAGAGTGATCTCAAAGGGGGTGGGCTGTTGCAAAAGCCAGATCTCCCCCAGCCGCGGCGACAGGCAAAGCACAGGCTCTCTCCTCCTCCGTGTCTCTGCAAACTCCAGCAACCCCGTCAGCCTCCTGCTTTTGTTTAGCTCAGGCTCAGGACTCCAGAAACATATACAGAAAAACCACAGCCTGAGAGGAGGAGGAGGAGGAGGAGAAGGAGGAGGAGGAGGACGAGAAGGAGGAGAGGGAGGGGGTAAAGGGAAGGGGAGGGGGCGGGGAAGCCGGGAGGCTGGAGAGAGGAGGAGAGAGGAGAGTGCCTGGAGCTCCTCCCCCCTTCCCCGATTGGCCACCAGATAAAAGACCGGCCCCTCCTCCCTTACTTTCCTCACTGCGCCTCCTCTCCAGCCTCCTTCAGCTCCTCCTCACCCGACGCCCTGTCAATCAGAGTTCAGAGGTGGGCCGGGAAGGAGGCCGAGCTAATACCAAGTCTCCAGTCCTTAAAGGTGCAATGATACTGTAGTTCCAGCTCAGTTTCCACTTTTCCTGCTCGCCTTACTTAGGTTGCGTCCTTGAGGAAAATGTGTCTCCACTTAAATGCAAACATATAAAATTAACACGAAAGAACACAGACGTGTGCGTCCTCCCGCCCACCCCTGCTTTTCTTTTGCTGTGGCATTGTCATTTGAAACTTGATTCTAACCTCATGGAAACTGCTGAGAGAAAAAGTTTGTCAGCACGACGTAGTTATGAAACATAATCGAGCTGTTAATAAAATTAATAATGATCTCTAATAAGTAGCAGATGTAATAATAAATTTAAAAAAAAACAATTCTAGCACAGTAAAGTTGAAAAGAATACCAAACTCTGTCATTTTTGCTACATGAAAACTAAATTATGGACTATGAAACTGAATAATGCTGAAGAAAAAGAATGATTAATAAATAAGTTCACCAAATGAAACTAATTCAACATTTCTCTCTCTTCCCCCTGGGGGAAATTAGTTGTTTGGCTTAAATACCTAATAAAGAAATGCATTATCACAGTCTGGTTCTAGTTTTTAATATAGTCTAATAAGCATTATTAACTGGGAGAAGAAGTGAACTGACATTTATTGAATGCCTACTATGCACCAAGTAATTTACATGAGTTATTTTATTTAATCCCTCTTTGTGAGTTATGGATTATCATTTCCATTTTACAGAGAGGGAACTTAAAAAGGTTAAATAATTTGTCCAAGGTCCACAGTTATTAAGTGTCAAAACTGGAATTTAAACCTGAGTGTGACTCCCTCCAAAGGCCTAGTATTTCCACTGCACAACCTGCTTCAGTCTAACAAATGTGTGAATAGTGTTAAAAATTAGTTATGTACCTATTGCCTGTCTAGTTTGAAAGGAAACTTGAGGTGCTTAAAAGGGTACATATTCTAACGAGATGACTCAAATTGAAAATGGGTAGGAAAAAATAAAAAATAAAATGCGATCAGGAAAAAAGCCAATAAAATTCCTAACTAAAGTCCAGTATCATAGCTCCAGACGGACACAAATTTGCTTCCAATCTTTTCATTAGGCAAAGTGAGAGGGAAAAAATCTGAGTTTGTACACAGTCACAATGAATAGAAGATAAAATACCAGGCCAATTACTTAGGAAAAGTCCAGAATATTTTGTAATATAAAATATTATGTTGTGTAGCCAGCCCTCTTCCTGGATGGCAGTACAGCAAAGGAAATGCAAAGTGCAGTGTAACCAATCTGCAAAATGGAAAGCAGCCTTGCCAGGTGCTTTGAGATCCTCAAGTAAAATGTTATTCTTTTCATCAATCATTATGCAAAACAAGTTTGGCAAGATGAGGAGCACTAATGCAAGCATTTCAAAGCAGTTTTTAGCAAGCTATTTGGCACTTATTGGTATGAGGGCGTGCAATAGAGAGTATTAACTGTAATTATGATGTTATATTACTTAATAACAATTGTTTTATTCACATACATATCCTGACTTATAAACTTTTTTTTTAAATTAACACTAATCAAAAGTTGAGCACAAAGCTATATACTCAAATCACATATCAATCACAGTGATTGAGAGTTAACATATCCCTTACAGAGATGAAGTTACTGCGTCTTAAAGCTTGAAAAGAAGTCAACCTAGAGTCTATAAGAAATCAGTTTGTGAGCAATTAATTCTAACTGCAAACCTAATAAAATCTTTCTAGGCAAATTCCTGGAAAAGGTGCCATCAATGCCAGAAGATCATTGTCATCTAGGAACATTTTAGTAGGGAAATAAGATGTGTATACACAATAATACTGAAAATAGGTAATCGACTCCATACTATAATTATTATATTGAAGGTGTTTTGTTGATTTAATCATTGCAACTGTCTTACCCCAATACCTATGCTTTTAACCATTACTTTAGAGTGTTGCCCAGATATATTTCAATAGATAATAAATGCTATAGAAGTGATAACAAGCCCTAGACATCCTATAAGAGATGAGAGAAGGGAGTAACCAGTTCGAGTGAATAGAAGGCTTTGCAGTGGATCTAAAGGATGAACTGGATCTGGAGGGCTAGGTTAATGAACTTGACAGAAGAAGTACAGGCTATCTCTTCAGAGTCACGGGCTGGAGTGCAGTGGCGCGATCTCGGCTCACTGCAACCTTCACTTTTCGGGTTCAAGTGATTCTCCTGCCTCAGCCTCCCAAGTAGCTGGGACTACAGGCACCCACTACCAGGCCCGGCAATTTTTTTTTTTTTTTTTTTTTGTGTGTGTGTGTTTTTAGTAGAGATGGGGTTTCACTATATTGACCAGGCTGGTCTCAAACTCCTGACCTCGTGATCCGCCTGCCTCAGCCTCCCAAAGTGTTGGGATTAAAGGCATGAGCCACCGCGCCCAGCTGTAAAGACTTTTAACAGCAGCATTTGTGCTTTATTTAATGGACACTAGGGATACACTGAGGTAAGTTGTTTCTTTCTTTCAAAGATAGGAACAGAAAAGCATGTTTCGGGAAGAATTATCTGGTTACTCAACACTGTGGGCAACAACTAGCTGTTTACCCAAATCATTTGGCGAGGAAAGATGAAATTAGGAAAGTGACAGTGGAAATGGAAAAGAGAGGACCATTTTGAGGAAGGTCTTTAAGATGGAGTCAATAGAAATTTATAATTGATTTTATGTGAGTGGGAAGGATAAAAGAAATGTCTTCAAGCTTGAGTGAGAAGAATGCAATGGCATTAATATAATAATAATTATATAGATAGAAATTGTTGAGTGCTGATTGTGTTTCAGGCACTGATTGTACATTACCACTTAGTTTTAACAATTTAACACTTCATTTAAATAACTTCCTTATGAGGTTACAATCTCCATTTTGCAGATGAAGAAACCAAGGTCCCTAAAAGTAGAATTACTAGACAAAGTTTGACGTAAAAATTCTTTTTTTTTTCTTTTTTCTTTTTTTTTTGAGTCAGAGTCTCGCTCTGTCACCCAGGCTGGAGTGCAGTGGCATGATCTTGGCTCACTGCAAGCTCCATCTCCCAGGTTCACGCCATTCTCTTGCCTCAGCCCCCTGAGTAGCTGGGACTACAGGCGCCCACCACCACGCCCGGCTAATTTTTCGTATTTTTAGTAGAGACAGGGTTTCACTGTGTTAGCTGGGATGGTCTCGATCTCCTGACCTCGTGAACCACCCACCTCGGCCTCCCAAAGTGCTGGGATTACAGGCGTGAGTCACCACGCCCGGCCATAAAACTTCTTATTCTTTAATACATTACAGAGAATAAAGGACATAAAGAGGAGGAAGTACCATAGGTGAAATAGAAGTAGAATCTTCAGGCCAGGCGCAATGACTCACACTTGTAATCCCAGCACTTTGGGAGGCCAAGATAGGAGGACTGCTTGAGCCCAGGAGTTTGAAAACAGCCTGGCAACATAGTGAGACCCTGTCTCTGTAAAAAAAAAAAAAAAAAAAAAAAAAATTAAAATTAGCCAGGCATGGTTGCAGTATCCTGTAGTCCCAGCTACTAGGAGGCTTAGGCAGGAAGTTCATTTAAGCCTGAGAGGTAGAGGTTGCAATGAGCCATGATCATGCCATGCACTCCAGCCTGAGCAACAGGGCGAGACTCTGTCGCAAAAAATAATTAAATTAACAAAAAATTATAATCATATTTAATTTGCATTTAGAAACTTCTGAAAAGAAACTCATACTTACAATTTCCATAGCTTATGGGTTGTGACAAGGAATGGATAATGCTTTTTTCTTCCTTCCATATCTCAACAGGGCTCTCATTGTAATAAACATTTAACAAATATATTTTAAAAGAATTAATGATGCTAGCAATCATGCTGTATTTTTTTCAGAATAATAAGTGAAGCCCACTGAATCACATTTTAAAAACATGAGTCATTATCGGCTGGGTGTAGTGGCTCATGTCTGTAATCCCAGCACTTGTGGGGAGGCTGAAGCGGTTGGATCACCTGAGGTCAGGAGTTCGAGACCAGCCTGACTAACATGGAGAAACCCCATCTCTACTAAAAATACAAAATTAGCCGGGTGTGGTGGCACATGCCTGTAATCCCACCTACTCAGGAGGCTGAGGCAGGAGAATTGCTTGAACCTGGGAGGTGGAGGTTGCAGTGAGACGAGGTTGCAGTGAGACAAGGTCGCACCATTGCACTCTAGCCTGGGCAACAAGAGCAAAACTCCGTCTCAAAAAAAAACAAAAAACAAAAACCCATGAGTCATTATCAAAATTTGTCCAACCAGCAAAGTGGCTGTCATACTGACCTTAATCTAACATGTTTACAAAGTCATCTTACCATGTTTACCTTTATGTTAAGCTTTAGTTCGACCAGGCACAGTGGCTCACGACTGTAATCCCAGCACTTTGGAAGGCCGAGGCGGGTGGATCACCTGAGGTCGAGAGTTCAAGAGCAGCCTGGCCAAAATGGAGAAACCCCATCTCTACTAAAAATACAAAATTAGCCGGGCGTGGTGGTGCATGCCTGTAATCCCAGGTACTCAGGAGACTGAGGCAGGAGAATCGCTTGAACCTAGGAGGCGGAGGTTGTGGTGAGCCAAGATGGTGCCATTGTACTCTAGCCTGGGCAACAAGAGTGAAACTCCGTCTCAAAAAAAAAGAAAAAAAAGATTTAGTTTACCCCCAGGAATCCTTTTCAGACTTTGTTAGAAGTCCACTGGTACATATATTCCCATCTTCATTAAGAGACAAAGATCAGGTATAAGGAGTGTATGCAAGGACCTCTGTCTATTCTCTAGCAAACAAAATGGTTGCAAAGAAATGGGTCCCTTCTCATGATCTCAGAAATAAATTCACTACCATAAGACGATATAGTCTTATATCATCTGAGCTGGTATTCATCTGTGTATATTTATGATTATATTTGAATGGGCTTCTAGGTTTCTCTAACTTTTCTATTTATGTAGGAAAAGGAATTCTCCTCTGCCCAAGAAGGTCAGACCCAGGGCCAGTAACCAAAGATAGTACCTGAGGCAGTTGGTGGCATCTATTACTCTGCCCAAAAATGCTTGTCTTTCTCTTTCAACTATTCTCTTAGCCCTAATTTTTTTTTTTTTTTTTTTTTTTTGAGATGGAATCTCACCCTGTCACCCAGGCTGGAGTGCAGTGGCACGATCTCAGCCCACTGCAACCTCCACCTCCCGGGTTCAAGCGATTTTCCTGCCTTAGCCGCCCGAGTAGCTGGAATTACAGGCATGTGCCACCACGCCCGGCTAATTTTTGCATTTTTAGTAAACACAGTGTTTCACCATCTTGGCCTTGGCCAGGCTGGTCTCGAACTCCTGACCTTGTGATCCACCCACCTCAGCCTCCCAAAGTGCTGGGATTACAGGCATGAGCCACCACGCACAGCACTCTTAGCCCTAATTCTTTGTTTTCCTTGAACTTTTCTACTTACTTCTCTACCTCCATTCCCCTTGCCTTCCTTTTCTTCTGTCTAACCTCATCTGTCTTGTTCACAGAAATCTTCCCCCTCCCAGCTTGGTCCTATCTCCTTGCCTTACTGGGCAGGTCTTGAAGCAGTGCTGGGACCACCAGCTGGCATGGAGCATGGGAGTTGTATGTTAGAGCAGGAAGAGCCTCCAACAGGGATTCCTAAACCAGGGTCCATGAATGAGCTTCAGATGTTCTGTGAACCCCTAGTAATTATACACAAAATTCGGTGATGATATGATTTGGCTGTGTCCCCACCTAAATTTCATCTTGAATTCCCACGTGTTGTGGGAAGGACCCAGTAGGAGGTAGTTGAATCATGGGGGCAAGTCTTTCCTGTGCTGTTCTGATAGTTATTATAAGAGGGAGTTTTCCTGCACAAACTCTGTTTGCTTGCTGCCATCCATGTAAGACGTGACTTGCTCCTCCTTGCCTTCTGCCATGATTGTGAGGCTTCCCCAGCCACATGGAACAGTAAGTTCAATTAAACCTCTTTCTTTTGTAAATTGCCCAGTCTTGGGTATGTCTTTATCAGCAGTGTGAAAACAGACTAATACAGGGATTTTCAATGACTGTCATCAGTATGGAACTTTGGAGAGTTCCATATTGTTGAATACAGTGAGTGCTAAGTTTCTCCTCAAAGAATCAGTATGTCAGTATGTTCAGTTCTTTGTTCCCCATTTTAAAGTTTAACTTCCTTGTTCTCCTTGCCCCTAGTTTTAGTAAACAACATTTTCCACCACTTCTGTTCACATCTGTTCCCCTGGTTACTTGCTCAGACCTGAATCATTCTGAGTCACCTGTTCTGTAACTGCCCTTCCTGCAAAACTACTCACCCCACCACTCTGGCTCATACCCCTACTCTCTTTAAAATAGTCAATCGGATTTAGCTTAGACTATGTGGTCCAATCCTAGCCAATAGGGGAACAACACAGCAGTAGGGGCTACCTACATCAGGAATAAAACCCCTTCCCCTCCCTTGTTCAGGTGTGCTCTCACCATTGCTCCATCTGCGAGACACACCCTTCTATAGAAGTAAAATTGCCTTGCTGAGAAAATTAAAATTGTGTTCGAGTGCTGTTTCTTTTGCAGCACCAAAAATATATTTGTAACACATATCAACATGAGAACAGACCAATACAGTAAATTGGTATCAGTAGAGTAGGGCATTGCTGAAAAGATACCTGAAAATATGGAAGTGACTTTAGAACTGGGTAAGAGGCAGAGGTTGGAACATTTGGGAGGCCTTAGAAGAAGACAGGAAAATGGGGGAAAGTTTGGAACTTCCTAGAGACTTGTTGAATGGCTTTAACCAAAAGCCTGATAGTGATATATACAATGAAGTCCAGGTTGAGGTGGATTCAGATGGAGATGAGGAACTTGTTGGAAACTGGAGCAAAGGTGACTCTTGTTATATTTTAGCAAAGAGACTAGCAGCATTTTGCCCCTGCCCTAGAAGTTTGTGGAACTTTGGACTTGAGAGAGATGATTTAGGGTATCTGGTGGCAGAAATTTTTAAGCAGCAAAACATTCAAGGCTGGGCGTGGTAGCTCACGCCTGTAATCTCGGCAGTTTGGGAGGCTGAGGCGAGCAGATCACGAGGTCAGGAGATGGAGACCATCCTGGCTAACACAGTGAAACCCCGTCTCTACCAAAAATACAAAAAATTAGCCAGGTGTGGTGGCGGGCACCTGTAGTCCCAGCTACTCAGGAGGCTGAGGCAGGAGAATGGCATGAACCTGGGAGGCAGAGCTTGCAGTGAACAGAGATTGCGCCACTGCACTCCAGCCTGGGCGACAGAGCAAGACTCCATCTCAAAAAAAAAAAAAGAAAGCATCCAAGAGGTGACTTGGGTACTGTTATAGGCATTCAGTTTTGGCCAGGTGCAGTGGCTCACGGCTGTAATCCCAGCACTTTGGGAGGCCAAAGCGGGTGAATCACCTGAGGTCACCAGTTGGAGACCAGCCTAACCAATATGGAGAAACTTCATCTCTACTAAAGATACAAAATTAGCCAGGCATGGTGGCACATGCCTGTAATCTCAGCTACTCAGGAGGCTGAGGCAGGAGAATCGTTTGAACCCAGGAGGCGGAGGTTGCGGTGAGCTGAGATGGTGCCATTGCACTCCAGCCTGGGCAACAGGAGTGAAACTCCGTCTCAAAAAAATAAAAAATAAAAAATAAATAAAGGCATTCAATTTTAAAAGGAAAGCAGAGCATAAAAGTTTCAGAAAATTTGCACCCTGACAATGTGATAGAAAAGAAAAACCCATTTTCTGGGGAGAAATTCAAGCTGGCTGCAGAAATTTGCATAAGTAACGAGGAGCCAAATGTTAATCCCCAAGACAATAGGGAAAATGTCTCCAGGGCATGTCAGAGTTCTTCACGGCAGCCCCTCACATCACAGGCCAGAGACCTAGGAGAAAATGGTTTAGTGGACTGGGCCCAGGGTCCCTGTGCTGTCTGCAGTCTATGGACTTGGTGCACCACGTCACAGCCACTCCAGCCGCGACTAAAAGGGGCCAAGGTACAGCTCGCGCTCTTGCTTCAGTGGGTGGAAACCCAAAGCCTTGGCAGCTTCCACATGATATCGAGCCTGCAGGTACACAGAAGTCAAGAATTAATGTTTGGGAACCTCGGCCTAGATTTCAGAAGATGTATGGAAATGCCTGGATGCCCGGGGAAAAGTTTGCTGCAGGGGCAAAGCCTTCATGGGGAACCTCTGCTAGGGCAGTGCGAAAGGGAAATGTGAGGTTGGAGCCCCCACACAGAGTCCCTACTGGGGTACTGCCTAGTGGAGCTGTGAGAAGAGGGCCACGGTCTTCCAGACCCTAGAATGGTAGATCCACAAACAGCTTGCACTGTGCACCTGGAAAAGCCACAGACACTCAATGCCAGCCCATGAAAGCAGCCAGGAGGGGGATATACCCTGCAAAGCCACAGGGGCAGAGCTGCCCAAGACTGTGGGAACCCACCTCTTGCATCAGCCTGAACTGGATGTGAGACATGGAGTCAAAGGAGATCATTTTGGAGCTTTAACATTTCACTGCCCTGATGGATTTCAGACTTACACAGGGCCTGTAGGCCCTTTGTGTTGGCCAGTGTTTCCCATTTGGAATGGCTGTATTTACCCAATGCCTATACCCCCATTGTATCTAGGAAGTAACTAGCTTGCTTTTGATTTTACAGGTGAATAGGCCCAGAAGGACTTGCCTTGTCTTGCATGAGTCTTTGGACTGTGAACTTTTGAGTTAATGCTGAAATGAGTTAAGATTTTGGGGGACTGTTGGGAAGGTATGACTGGTTTTGAAATGTGAGGACACGAGATTTGGGAGGGGCCAGGGACAGAATGATATGGTTTGGCTATGTCCCCACCTAAATCTCATCTTTAATTCCCACATGTCGTGGGAGGGATCTGGTGAGAGGTAACTGAATCATGGGAGGAGGTCTTTCCCATGCTGTTCTTGTGATAGTGAGTAAGTCTTACGAGATCTGATGGTTTTTATAAGGGGGAGCTTTCCTGCACAAACTCTGTTTGCTTGTTGCCAACTGTGTAAGACCTGACTTGCTCTTCCTTGCCTTCTGCTATGATTGTGAGGCTTCTCCAGCCACGTAAACTGTAAGTCCAATTAAACCTCTTTCTTTTATAACATTCCCAGTCTTAGATATCTTTATCAGCAGTGTAAAAATGGACTAATACAGGTGGTATGTGCTACTTTACATTATTATTAGAGCAGTCTCCATTATGTTATTCAAAGTCTCAAGAAATTTAAAGACCCAGAAAAGGTAACAGCTATTAGCTTTGGATTATCAGGTAAAGTAAATGCTACCACTTTAAGTTGCTGATCTGGGGAAACCATGTGACTCTTAACAGATGAGCTTTTCTAGGAAATATCTGCTTCTATTTCCTAAACTAAGCAAGCTTACAGACTGCCAACAGCTCATTAGGACTGGCTATTGAATGATAGTCAATCCAATATCAATATCAGGGCTAAAGAGCCAAAGGTGTGAACCTTGAACATAAATCAGAAGGAAAGGGGATGGAGTTGTGCAGATGAATATTGACATTGTTATATTGTTCAAGGCACTGGGAATATAGTGGTGATAAAACAGACCGAATTCCCTAATTTCATGGAGCTTCTATTCTTGTATGGGAAAAAACAATAAGCAAAAAAAGAAATAAATAAGCTCAGAGATTCCTAAATGCTATGAATAACATAATACAGGGTAATATAACATGAATTTAGGGAGGCAACATCAGATAAGATGGTCAGGAGAGGACCTTCCCAAAGCTCACATTTGGGGTTAGTCTTGAGTGATGAGAAGCCAAATATACAAATATCCAAATTGCTCTGGGAAAGAGCAATTGGAAGAGGTGAGAAGGAGGGAGCCACTGGCACAAAGGGCTTGAGTGCAGATAATTTGAAGGAAAGAAAGCCAGAGAGACTGGAACATAATGAGCAAGAGAAAGAGTATACAAAAATAAAATCAGAGTGGGGAGCAGAGACCAGATAGCGTATGAACTTTTGTAAGTTCATACTTACAAAGTAAGGCATTTGGATTTTATTCTAATTGCATTGGCAGTCCCCTGGATGATGCTAATTAGGAGAATGACATTGCACATTGATCCGACACACATTTTTGACCACCTAGTATATGCCAGGCACTTTCTAGTCACTAGTAGATATACCAGCTATACCAGCAGTGGATGTGCCAGGCATGGTCTCTGCTGTCATGGAACTCACATCCTAGTGAAACATACATGAACACAGCAAGAAGTCAATGTCAGGAAGTAATAAGTTTTACAAAGAAAACAAAGCACAAAGGTGTGATGGAAAGTGACCTGAAAGTTACTTTAGATGGAGTGGTCATGAATGACACATGGAGGACGGACATGTAAGCTCTGACATAAGTGGTAAGAGGGAGTAAGTCACATGAGGCCAGGCAGAAGAAACCGTCAATCCAAAGGCTGTGAGGCATGAAAGTGCCTAGAATGTTTGAGGGATAAGAACTGAAGTCAAGGCCAGGTGCGGTGGCTTACGCGTGTAATCTCAGCACTTTGGGAGGCTGAGGGGGGCATATTACCTGAGGTCAGGAGTTTAAGACCAGCCTGACCAACATGGAGAAACCCTGTCTCTACTCAAAATACAGAATTAGCTGGGGTGTGGTGGTGCATGCCTGTAACCCCAGCTACTTGGGAGGCTGAGGCAGGATAATTGCTTGAACCTGGGAGATGGAAGTTGTAGTGAGCTGAGATCATGCCATTACACTCCAGCCTGGCAACAAGAGCGAAACTCAGTCTCAAAAAAAAAAAAAAAAAAAAGAACTGAAGTCAGTGTGGCAAGAGGGACCGTGGCATAAAGCCAAGGTCAAGGAGGTAGGTAGGTTTTAGATTAGTGAAGAATGAATTGCAGGGGTGGGAGTGGGGTTAAATGCAAGCAGGAAGAATCCTAAAGGCATGATACGGTAGCTTAGGCCGGAAATGATGGTAACTTGGACAAGGACAGAAGTACTAGGCATGGTGTAAAATGATTAGTTAGCTTCATGACATTTTTGGAGGTGAAGTCAGAGCTCATTTCTGGAATCTTCTCTTTTCTAACTAAATATGTGGTGTTGATGTTTAATGAGATGGAGAAAATATCCTTTGTAAGATAAATACTATCACTCCCATTTTACACGTGAGGAAACTAGGGTTCAACAAGTATAATTCCAAAGCATATGCTTTTTCTACCACATTTTCACCAGGAGTGAGAGCTACCTAAATATGATTGATCGTTTGGAAAAAAGAACATATAAGGCAAAGTCAAAGAAGTAGCCTCCCAGCATATGTACAGTCTGTGTGTGTGCATGTATGTGTATGTGCCCTTGTGTATACCTGTGTTCTGACAATCTTGGTGAGAAAGGTGGCAGAAACAACTCTCCTATGGTCTTATCCCTTCCTTTCTCTTCATCTATGGAGGGAGATGATAGTGGAAAATGAGAAAACCTTGGACTTAAGACTAGCTTGTGCTGGTGAAGAATGAACTAGCTAGAATGAACATTGGTGTACTGAGGTTGACAATGGAACAAAAAGTCCTGACTTAGCAACTCAAATGTTTATCATCTATGATGTTAAACACAGTGCAGAAAAGATTTTCAGTCACATGGCAATTTACCACCAGAGTCCTAGACACAAGCACAAGGTGAACAGCAGAGCCTAGTGCTTAGAGATCAAGCAGACCCTGGCTCTGAAACTCACCAGTTTTGTGACCTTGGCCAAGTAAGTTAACTTATCTGAAACCTCATTTTCACAACTGTTCAGATTGTGGTTAGTTTGAAATCAGATCATGATGAATGTTAAGCATTTAGTATAGTGCCTGATAGAGAATAAACATTCAATAAATGGCCAATTTTCTGATTCCTTCCATTACTCTTGGGTGGTTTCTTCTGGAACTGTATTATTTCCCTTTTGTTCTTCCCTGCCTTGGAGACTACTAATAAAATTATACTTTTCTTTCATGATTCCTAAATCTCACAACCCATTCAGGTAGTAACTGCCTGTATAGTTTCTCTGTCTAGCCTCCATACCACACTTCCTTTCAGTTGAGACTGTTCCTGTTCATATTTAACTAAAGCAATTTATCTTACGGTATAGATAAAATATACATGTAAGCCCCTGAGATAGTTGTAGAATCCCAAAAGGGAGTTTTATTTTAGGGAATCCCAGTTGTCACTACATCAATTATCTACTGTTGTATACCAAACTGTCCCAAATTACTGACTTCAAAGCATAACCATTTGTAATTGCTTACAAATCTACAGATCAGCTAGCTGCTTCTGCTGAACTGGGTCATGATGAGCTGAATGTAGCTGTGCTTATTAAGACAGCCAGAAGGTGGGCTGGCACCTGCCTGGTTAAAGATGGCCTCACTTACATGCCTGACAGTTGGCTAGCTATGCGTTTGTCTGGGGCTCCGACAGTGATTGGCTCCTGCATTTCTCAACATCTATCACTCTAGCTTAGACTTTCTTACGCAGGAGAGACAGAGTTCCGAGAGACAGTGAAAGTGCAAAATGTCTTTAGAGTCCTAAGCTTGGAACTGGAACATATCCATAGCATTCTATCAATAAAAGGAAGTCCCAAAGCCACCCAAGATTCAAAGATTGGAAAATGGACACCACCGATACCATCTCTTGAAGATAGCAGCTACAAAATCACATTGCAAAGGAAGGGGTGAAGAATTGGAAACATTGGCCAGGCGTGGTGGCTCACACCCATAATCCCAGCAGTTTCAACTTCCCAAGACCTCCCTTTGCAGGGCCGAGGTGGGTGAATCACTTGAGGTCAGGAGTTCAAGACCAGCCTGGCCAAGATGCTAAGACCCTATCTCTACTAAAAAATACAAAAAGTAGTCAGGTGTGGTGGCAGGCACCTGTAATCCCAGCTACTCGGGAGGCTGAGTCTGGAGAATTGCTTGAACCCGGGAGACGGAGGATGCAGTGAGCCAAGATCCCGCCACTGCATTCCAGCCTGGGTGACAGAACAAGGCTCCATCTCAAAAAAAAAAAAAAAAGAACTGGTAACATTTTTTGAAATTCACAATCAGAATGGACCCTTGACCTGTGGCATTCTGATTGCCCTTGCTTACCCCAAGTATCCTTCCCCCCTTCTCTAGTCAGTCAATATGTGAAATTCAGCCTACTTCGGTTTGCCCCAGTAATATTAGCCAGGCTGCTGTGCTTCCCTCAAGTCCAGCTTCTCTGAATTACTATAATTTTGGAGCCCTGAACACTTCTTTTCCCCTATGAAAGTGAAAAGTTGAAGGAGTCGGGAGAGGAGACGTTCGAAAGGCACTGTGGCTGGAGCAAACAAGTTAACCTCTTATTTCCAGGTGACTCTCCTCCCTTAGGACTCTCCAGCCTTCTTTTCCTCCATCTTTAGTACTTGTATATGAAAAAGATCAATAGAAACTGTAGCCAGTAAGAAAGCATTCCACTTTCTACATTTAAAAGGAAAATGTGTGGCTGGCAGGCCCAACTAGTTGTATACCCCTAACACACATTCTTCCTTACAAATCGCAATTTAGTTTAACAGCAATGTACCCAGAGAACTAACTTAATTTCCCAGGCTTCCTTGCATTTAGGTGTGATCATGTGTCTTAGTTCTGGGCAATGCAATCTGAGAAGCAGTTTCTTGGGCTGAACTTCTGGGAAAGCTATTTTTTCTTTTTTTTAAGTGGTAAAAATGGACAGACTCCACATGTTCATGCCTTTTGCCCTTTTCTTTCGTATTGCTGCCTGGGGCATAAATGTGATATCTGAAAATAAAATAGTCATCTTCAGATCAGAAGAATTAAAGGTGCCATTAGGGATGAAAGAAGAGGAAACTAAAAATGGCTTGGATCCTTCATTTCAAGAAAAACTACATGGATTTCCAAACAATGTGTAAAACCGTATCAGTCCTTGACCACCCACCTCTGGACTTATTATATAAGAACAATAATTATCTATTTCCTGAAAAAACTGTGATTGTTCTACTAATACTTGTACCCAAACACTATTTTAACCAACATGGCAACTGAAGTTGATCACAAGAGTACAAATTGATATTAGTAATACAAGTGACTCAAAGAAAAAATAAAGAATTCATTTTCCTGCCCCAAAACAAGCTATCATTAAGAGTATGTTGCTGCCAGGCATGGCTGCTCACACCTGTAATCCCACTTTGGGAAGTTGGGGCAAGAGGATTGTTTGGGCACGCGAGTTCAGGACCAGTCTGTGCAACATAGCAAGATCTCAATCTCTACAAGAAATACAAAAATTAGCTGGGCATGGTGGCACATGCCTGTGGTTCCAGCTACTCAGAAGGCTGAGGTGGGAGGATCATCTGAGCCTAGGAGGTTGAGGCTGCAGTGAGTCACGATTGTACCGTGGCACTCCACCCTGTTTAGCCGGGCGAGGTGGCGGGCGCCTGTAGTCCCAGCTACTCGGGAAGCTGAGGCAGGAGAATGGCGTAAACCAGGGAGGCGGAGCTTGCAGCGAACTGAGATCCGGCCACAGCACTCCAGCCCGGGCGACAGAGCGAGACTCCGTCTCAAAAAAAAAAAAAAAAAAAAAGAGTATGTCACTTCTCCCTGGTTCATCAGCTCTGGGCAGGAGATGAGAATCATGTAAAAGGAAGGAAAATCTTGCAGTAGCTATGTGGATGGGGTAAAGAGATGTCAAGAGAAAGGAAGGACTGGTAAGCCATTCTATAGATGTCTACCTTATCAAAGCTTTTCTCTGAATATCACACTGAAAAGTCAGCTGGAAACTGACTAAATTCATCATTCTCCTCTTGTACTTCTTTCTTATCTTTTTTGTTTTGTTTGGTTTTAAATATTATGCATCACCAAAGCCTACAAACTTCCTTATCTGTTATCTAAATTAAGGTCATCACTACCTAATCATTCAGCTTAGTCAAAAAATGTTTTCTTCTCCTTCAACCCCACAGCCACTTGACCACCAAATCCTCTTGAGAGTACCTCTTTAACTCAGAGGCATATGTGGATGAGGAAGACAGACGTATAAAGACAATTATAAATCACTGCTCAAGAAATCTTGGTGTCTCATCGTCTCTCATCTGGATAACCATATCAATTTCCCAGTCCCCAGTATGCCCACATCCTCAACTTCAATCTAAAATACTGACAAAATTGTATTTCTGAAACCCAACACTTTTCTTGTCGCTCTCTTGTTCTAGGATACCTGGAAGCTTTGTGTTTGTTTGCATGCCATTGTAGGACTTCGGAAATCTGTCCTCAGGCTGGTCTCCAGCCTTATTTCTTATTACTACTTCTACATGAACTTCTGTTTCCCATGTGTGCCATGCACTTGCATAAGTCTATGAATTTGTATGTGCTATACCAAAAATACAGTCAGTAGTATCAGACCCATAATGCAAGTGGCCCAAATATTTTTCTGTCTCCTCTCATTGGCTAAATCCAGCTCAAATTCCTTTCTGACTATTCCAGGCAAATGAATTGCTAATTATTTTGGTCCCTCTGCAGACTGTTCATATAACTCTTTGTTTATGGATATCTGCCCGTGGACAGTGAATACCTTGAGAGGAGCTTCAGGGACTGGTTGGCTGGCACATGGAAACATCTGAGTACATCGAAGAAAGAGGAAAGAAGAGGAGAGAATTCCTACTACAGATTTTTTTCTTTTTATTATTTATTTATTTAAAAATAATTTTTTCTGAGACAGAGTCTCACTCTGTCACCAGGCTGGAGTACAGTGGCACTATCTCAGCTCACTGCAACCTCTGCCTCCCGGGTTCAAGTGATTCTCCTGCCTCAGCCTCCCAAGTAGCTGGGACTACAGGTGCATTCCATCAAGCCCAGCTAATTTTTGTATTTTTAGTACAGATGGGGTTTCACCATGTTGGTCAGGCTGGTCTTGAACTCCTGACGTCGTGATCCTCCTGCCTCAGCCTCCCAAAGTGCTGGGATTACAGGTGTGAGCCACCACACCTGGCCATTTTTCTTTCTTTCTTTCTTTCTTTCTTTCTTTCTTTCTTTCTTTCTTTCTTTCTTTCTTTCTTTCTTTCTTTCTTTCTTTCTTTCTTTTTTTTAAAAAAAACTTATTGCCATAATTAACATTAAGTCGAGTCTGTATCTTCTCGTACAAAGTGAAGTATTTTCAGAATATTTTTGGTGGAAGGGGTTCATGCTTCAGAAAAGGGCAAGGCTACAGAGACATCTAAGATCCTTTCTAGCTCCAACATTCTGTACAGCTTTTGTAAACTGCTGTATCAAAATATTTTAAAATAAAAAATTAGTAGAGCTCAATTATAGAACCAATTGACTGAAATCTTTTCGTTACTTTGAATTTATATATAGATAAAAGTAAAGAATAATTACTGGGCACCGTGGCTCACGCCTATAATCCCAGCACTTTGGGAGGCCGAGGCGGGTGGATTGCCTGAGGCCAAGAGTTCAATACCAGCCTAGCCAACATGGTGAAACCCCGTCTCTATTAAAAATACAAAAATTAGCTAGGCATGGTGGTGAACGCCTGTAATCCCAGCTACCTGGGAGGCTGAGGCAGGAGAATCGTTTGAACCTGGAAGACAGAGGTTGCAGTGAGCCAAGATTGAGCCACTGCACTCCAGCCTGGGTGTCAGAGCAAGACTGTCTCAAAAAGCAAAAACAAAAACGAGAATAATCGATGAATTCTACATTCTCGAATTAGCACTTTGGATTTCAACAAATTTTAAGGCAGCATAAAATAATTTAATAGACTAAATAATGATGATAAAATGATGGAAAGTTTTATGTTTCTCTTCATTACATCACGTTTTGTAAAGTCAATAGCAAATACATAAGTTCATAGCAACCATCTTTTGTAAATCAATATCAAGTACCTACATTAGTTGGGATTAAAGAATTATTTTATCTGACACTTCCCCAAATTATGATGTAGCTGACAGCAAGACAGTACTTATCAAATAGATCAAAATATAGTGAGAGAATATGACTTCATGATTTTTCCTAGATTTAGTTATTCTTGTCTGGACAAACTGGGAGTGAAATATAGATGAGAACTGCAACACATAAACATATAACACCTTACTGCCTCCCATACAAAACTTATCTTTCTTTATCCTGTGCCAATACATGAAAGCTCATGCTCTATAATGGAGGCTTTTTTATGAACAGAAGAACTGAAATTCGTTTGTCCTTTTTACTATAAAGCAAGACCCATCTGGCTGAGTGTGGTGACTGACACCTGTAATCCCAGCAGTTTGGGAGGCTGAGGCTGGTGGATCATGAGGTCAGGAGTTCAGGACCAGCCTGGTCAAGATGGTGAAACCCTCATCTCTACTAAAAACACAAAAATTAGCCGGGTGTGGTGGCAGGTGCCTGTAATCCCAGCTACTCCAGAGGCTGAGGCTGCAGAATCGCTTGAAACACGGCAGGTAGAGCGGTGGAGTGGGGCGGGGGTTGCAGTGAGCCAAGATTGCACCACTGCACTCCAGCCTGGGTGACAGAGTGAGGCTCTGTCTCAAAAAAAAAAAAAAAAAAAAAAAAAAAAAAAAGTCCCGTCAAGCTCAATTCTCCAAGGACACAAAGAAAAAGCAGCTCTAGATTTCTACCTCTGGTTATGGCAGACCAGCTCGTGTCAGTCAATTGTTACTGACAATAACAACTAGAAAGGGTTAAATTTAAAAATACATATTTTTGAAGGTATTTGAGAATTACAAAGTCGGTGAAGACCTATGGCCCTAAGATCCAGGAGAGAAGGGGAGTCCAGAGAGGTAAGCCTCACTTTCAGTCTGTTTTTCTCTGAGTCATTTGCTGATTTTTAAGTGGCTGTGAAGAGTCACAAAGTCAGGTAGATAAACATTATATTGAAGGGCCGCTAAGAAGGAGGGTTTCTTTCCTTTTTTTTTTTTTTTTTTTTTTTGAGACGGAGTCTCGCTCTATTGCCCAGGCTGGAGTGCAGTGGCGCCATCTTGGCTCACCGCAACCTCTGCCTCCGGGGTTCAAGCAATTCTCCTGCCTCAGCCTCGTGAGTAGCTGGGATTACAGGCACGCAGCACCATGCCCAGCTAATTTTTGTATTTTTAGCAGAGACGGGGTTTCACCCTGTTGGCCAGAATGGTCTCCATCTCCTGACCTTGTGATCCACCCGCCTTGGCCTCCCAAAGTGCTGAGATTACAGGTACGAGCCACCGTGCCCGGCCAGGAGAGTTTCTTACATTCACCGCTGCTGCATTAAGAATAGAGATGAACCAAAAAATGAAATAAGCCTCATAAACCCTAAAATCCAGATTCTAATTAGCAAAATTCTAGACTGGATTAAATCGACCTGATCTGGCCGGGAGTGATGGCTCACGCCTGTAATCCCAGCACTTTGGGAGGCTGAGGCAGGTGGATCACTTGAGGTCAGGAGTTCGAGACCAGCCTGGCCAACATGGTGAAACCCCATCTCTACGAAATATACAAAAATTAGCCAGCCGTGGTGGCGCATAATCCAAGCTACTCAGGAGGCTGAGACAGGAGAATCGCTTGAATCCGGGAGGTGGAAGCTGCAGTGAGTGAAGATCGGGCGGCTGTACTCCAGCCTGGGCAACAGAGCGAGATGCATCTCAAAAAAAAAAAATTTACCTGATTCTGCTTATCTGTCTCTCAGAAGTGATAACACTGATAACAAACCCTGGTGGTGATATCTAGAAGGAGATAACATCAACCTGGATCTTAAATTATCTCCAGAATTTTCCACATACAATATTCATTATTATCAAAAAATTAGTACACATATGAGTAAACATGTGAAATAAACAAAACAAAACAAAAAAAGAAAGAAAAAATAGTACTGTCAGACCCACATGGAAAAGGCCCAGATATTGGAATTATTACATGTGGACTTCAACTGTCATGTTTATGTTCCAGAAAAATAGAAAAAATATGGAGAATTTCAGCAGAGAATTATAATCTATAATAAAATAAACAAAAAGATATTCTGGAATTGAACAATCTAATAACTAAAATTAAGAAAGTGGAGGGTTCTGTTTTTCAGCTTTGGAACCGCCCCCCCCCGCCCCCGTCTCTGTACAGGGGAGCTTCTATGGAGCCCCCTCCCTCTGTCTCTGGACAGGGGAGCTTCTTCTTTCTTTCTTTCCCATTAAACTCTTTGCTCCTGAAAACTACTCCATGTGTGTTTGTGTCGTTTTTTCTAATTTGACTCTAGACGAAGAACCAGGTGTTCCTCCACTCATCAGAGCCGTTATCAGTTCGGTGCGTTGGTTGGGAATCTGAGGTAGAGCCTTTGTCAGAGTGTTACAGGAATAGGCTCTTGGATACATCACACTCCAGTCAAAGCCTAGAAAGCTGAGGGAGCAACCCCTGACAGCCAGAGGAACGACTTGAATATCAGTGCGAAGAAATAGGAGACCCTAAACTGAAAATCACAAAAGATAAGTAATGGAAAGCAATCAAACTCCAAATGGTGCTGCAAACTGAACCACGCATGAACACGCTGTTCTTCTGAGGACCCTTAGATTTACCTCAGGAGAAGCCCTAGCTACTGTTCCCCATTCATATCAGTATCATTTTGCATTCCCACGAGAAATGTATCACTTTAATTTGCATTTCTTTAATTAACAATATTCATGGCTGTGCGTGGTGGCTTACACCTGTAATCCCAGCACTTTGGGAGACCGAGGTAGGTGGATAACTTGAGGTCAGGAGTTTGAGACTAGCCTGGCTAACATGGTGAAACCCTGTCTCTACTAAAAATGCAAAAAATTAGCTGGGCATGGTGGTTGGCGCCTGTAGTCCCAGCTATTTGGGAGGCTGAGGCAGGAGAATCACTTGAGCCCAGCCAGTATGCAGAGGTTGCAGTGAGCTGAGATCATGCCACTGCACTCCAGCCTGGACGACAGAGCTAGAGACTCTATCTCCAAAAAATCCAACCCCTCCCCCCAAAAAAATTCATTCAACAAACATTTATTTGCACATTATGTACCAGGCTATCATAGGCATTAGAGATACAGCTTTAAACAAAACAGACAACATTGACCATCCTGGAGCACACATTCTAGTAATAATAAACAAATGTAAACAAATTTGTAAATAGCATGTTAGATTGTAAAAGGTACCCTGGAGAAAAAACTATAAGGAGAAAAATAAAAATGTATATGGGGTCAATTAAAAAACAAAGCAGCTCTTTTTCTGGCTGGAACCATGGAGGGTGTAGAAGAGAAGAAGAAGAAGGTTCCTGCTGTGCCAGAAGCCCTTAAGAAAAAGCGAAGGAATTTCACAGAGCTGAAGATCAAGTGCCTGAGAAAGAAGTTTGCCCAAAAGATGCTTCGAAAGGCAAGGAGGAAGCTTATCCATGAAAAAGCGAAGCACTATCACAAGGAATATAGGCAGATGTACAGAACTGAAATTCGAATGGCGAGGATGGCAAGAAAAGCTGGCAACTTCTATGTACCTGCTGAACCCAAACTGACGTTTGTCATCAGAATCAGAGGTATCTATGGCGTGAGCCCAAAGGTCCGAAAGGTATTGCAGCTTCTTCGCCTTCGTCAAATCTTCAAGGGAATCTTTGTGAAGCTCAACAAGGCTTCGATTAACGTGCTGAGGATTGTAGAGCCATATATTGCATGGGGGCACCCCAATCTGAAGTCAGTAAATGAGCTAATTTACAAGCGTGGCTATGGCAAAATCAATAAGAAGTGAATTGCTTTGACAGATAACGCTTTGATTGCTCGATCTCTTGGTAAATATGGTATCATCTGCATGGAGGATCTGACTCATGAGATCTATACTGTTGGATAATGCTTCAAAGAGGCAAATAACTTCCTGTGGCCCTTCAAATTATCTTCTCCACGAGGTGGAATGAAGAAAAAGACCACCCATTTTGTAGAAGGTGGAGATGCTGGCAACAGGGAGAACCAGATCAACAGGCTTATTAGAAGAATGAACTAAGGTGTCTAGCATGATTATTTTTCTAAGCTGGTCAGTTAATAAACAGTACCTGCTCTCAAATTGAAAAAAAAAAAAAAACAAAGCAAAACAAAAAAAAAAGGTGGGCCAGGCATGGTGGCTCACGCCTGTTATCCCAGCACTTTGTGAGGCTGAGGTGGGTAGATTGCTTGAGCCCAGGAGTTCAAGATCAGCCTGGGTAACATGGTGAAACCCCATCTCTACCCCAAATAAGCTAGGTGTGGTGGTGCGCACCTGTGGTCCCAGCTACTCCAGAAGCTGAGGTGGGAAGATTACTGGAGTCTGGGAAGTTGAGGCTGCAGTGAGCCATGATCATGCCGCTGCACCATAACCTGGGTGACAGAGTGAGACCTTGCCTCAAAAAAAAAAAAAAAAAAAAAAAAAGAGTGTGGCTGGGCATGGTGGCTTATACTTGTAATCCCAGTGCTTTGGGAGGCAAAGGCCAGAGCATTGCTTGAGGCTAGGAGTTTGACACCAGCCTGGGCAATACAGTAACCTCCTGTCTCTCCAAACAAACAAACAAAAAAAAAAGCTGAGCATAGTGGCACTCATCTGTGGTCTTAGCTACTCAGGAGGATGAGGCGGTAGGATTGTTTGACCCCAGGAGTTCAAGATTGCAGTGAGCTATGATCACAACTTCAGCCTGGGCACCAAAGTGAGACCCTGCTTCTTCTTCTTCTTTTTTTTTTTTTTTTTTGAAAGTTTACTAGGAAAACGAAAGAGCTAAAGAGGGCACTAGTAAGCCAGAAGACCAGAAGAAAGGTCAGTAGAGACTGAAGCAGAGAGAAAAGAGGTGGAAATGAAAGACCCTACAAAATAAATAGAACATGATAGCAAGATTTAATAAACTCGTAATAGAAGTCCTGAAGGGGAGGAGAGAGAAATTAGGGGAAAAACTGCTACGTGAAAAGAAATTGACAGAAAATTTTCCAAAGCTGATGAAAGGCATCAAGCCAAAAATCCAAGAATATCTATGAACTTATATCAGGATGAATTAAAACCACACCTAGGTAGGTGATGGTATAACTGCTGAAAAACAATGGAAAAAAAATCTCAAAAACGGTCAGAAGAAATTCATACATTACTTTCAACAATAAGATTAACAGCTATCTTTTTATTTTATTTATTTATTTATTTAGACCAAGTCTTGCACTGTCACCCAGGCTGGAGTGCAGTGGCAAGATCTTAGCTCACTGCAACTTCTGCCTCCCGGATTCAAGTGGTTTTTCTGCCTCAGCCTCCTGAGTAGCTGGGACTACAGGTGCCTGCCACCATGCCTGGCTAATTTTTGTAATTTTAGTAGAGTTGCGGTTTCACCATATTGATCAGGCTGGTCTCGAACTCCTGACCTCAGATGATCTTCCTACCTCAGCCGCCCAAAGTGCTGAGATTACAGGCGTGAGTCACTGTGCCCAGCCGAAGCTATCTTTTTAATAGAAACATTTTAAGCCAAAAGACAGGAATAATTATTGTAAACTGCTGAAAAAGAAAGGGAAACTAAACTAGATATCTATACCTAAGAAAAATAGCATGGTGGTGATATCAAGGCAGACAGAGTAGGAAACAACATTTCCTTGTGCTGCTATTCAGGAACAGCATAAAATATTGTGAGCTCCTTGTGTAACCACCCAGTAGGTTCACCTTGCTTTCTGCCTAGACAGAGCAGATTTACCAAGATAGGGGAATTGCAATAAAGAGTTATTCCCACAGAGCTGGCTTTGCAGGAGCCTGGAATTTCATTATTAATCAAATCAATCTCATCAAGAATTCAGGGGATGGGAATTTTTAAGAATAATTTGGTGGGGAGGGGGGCCAATGAATCAGGAGTGCTGATTGGTTGGATCACAGATGACATCACAGCTGTCCTCTTGCTCAGAGTTACTTTCTGGGTGGAGGCCACAAGATCAGATGAGACAGTTTATCCATCTGGGTAGTGCCAGCTGATCCATGAAGTACAGGGTCTGCAAAATACCTCAAGCACTGATTTTAGGCTTTACTACAGTTACATTATCTCCAGGAACATTTTGGGGAGGCTCAGAATCTCGTAGCCCCCAGCTGCAGGACTCCCAAATGGTAATTTCTAATCTTGGGCTAGTTAGTCTGGCAAAGGCAGTCTAGCCCCCAGGCAGGAAGGGGTTTGTTTTGGGAAAGAGCTGTCTTTGTTTGAAACTATAAACTATAAACTAAATCCCTCCCAAAGTTAGTTCAGCCCACATGCTGGGAGGAACAAGGACAGCTTGGAGATTAGAAGCAAGATGGAGTTGGTTAGGTCAGATCTCTTTCACTGTAAAAATTCTCAGTTATAACTTTGCAATGGTGGTCTCAGTTGGAAGCAGAGACTGTATCATAGCCTTCTTTGTATCTTCAGACTGTAGCAGTACTTAAGAGATTTGTAGAACAATTGAAGAGTCTAGAGCAGTTGGACCTTTCATTACATGTTCAACTCACTATATCTGGGCAAAACTGATGCTGACCTAATGCTCAACTCTAAGAAAACGTTTTAATCTGGGCCTTGATACTATTTAATTGTGTGATAATAGAGATAATTATTCAACCCCTAGTATTAGTTTCCAAGGGCTGCCATAACAAATTATCACAAACTGAATTGCTCAAAACAGCAATTTATTCAAGTTTTCAGCAAGACAACACTCCCTCTGAAAGCTTGTGAAGAACTTTCTTTGACTCTCCATAGCTTCTGGAAGCTGTTGGCAATCCTTGGCATACCTTGGTAATAGGTATATCATTCCAATTTCTGCCTTCATTTTGACACAGGCATCTTTACTCTGGATCTCTGTGTCTCCAAATCTCCCTCTCCAGTCACTGGGTTTAGGACATGAGTCATTGAATTTAGGGCCTAGCCTAATCCAGTATGACCGCATTTGAGCATGTTTAGACTTACAAAAACATTCACAGGTACTGAAGGTAAGGACTCCAGCATATCTTTTTTGGGGACACAATTCAATGTACTAAACTCCAGAGCCTCCATTTTGTCTTCTATAAAATAAATATAGCCTGGGTGCAGTGGGTCACGCCTGTAATCCTGGCACTTTGGGAGGCCGAGGTGGGCAGATCATTTGAGGTCAGGAGTTCCAGACCAGCCTGACCAACATGGTGAAACCCCATCTCTACTAAAAATAGAAAAATTAGCCACGTGTGGTGGTGGGTGCCTGTAATCCCAGCTACTTGGGAGGCTGAGGCAGGAGAATTACTTGAACCCGGGAGGCGGAGGTTGCAGTGAGCCGAGATCACGCCATTGCATTCTAGCCTGGGCAATAGAGCAAGACTCCATCTCAAAAAAACAAAACTAAACTAAACTAAATAAATATAATACCAACCTTGGAGAGTTATGATCAATAATCAAGTAATGCCTAGGACCCAGAATAAGTGGGTAATACATTCTCAAGGCAGGTTTTAAAAAGTAAGTACTAAGTGAAACATTGGGAGGCTGAGGTGCGAGGATTGTTTGAGGTCAGGAATTCGAAACCAACCTAGGCAACATAGCGAGACCTCATATCTACAAAAATAAAAACAATTAGGAATGGTGGCACAAGCCTGTAGTCCTAGCTACTGCAGAGGCTGAGGTGGGAGAACTGCTTGAGCCTAGGAGTTCAAGGTTACAGTGAGCTATGGTGTGCACAGTACCCTAGCCTGGGTCAAGACAGAGACCCTGACTTAAAAAAAAAAAAAAAAAAAAAAGCCGGGCGCGGTGGCTCACGCCTATAATCCCAGTACTTTGGGAGGCCGAGGCGGGCGGATTACAAGGTCAGGAGATCGAGACCATCCTGGCTAACACAGTGAAACCCCGTCTCTACTAAAAATACAAAAAAAAAAATTAGCCGGGTGCGGTGGCGGGCGCCTGTAGTCCCAGCTACTCAGGAGGCTGAGGCAGGAGAATGGCGTGAACCCGGGAGGCGGAGCTTACAGTGAGCCGAGATCGCGCCACTGCACTCCAGCCTGGGCGACAGAGCGAGACTCCGCCTCAAAAAAAAGAAAAGAAAAAGGCACATAAATACATATTGATAGACTCAGGAAGGGGTGCGGTGGTTGGGCGATTGAAAGTGAAAGTTTCTAGTAACTATACATATTAATAAGATTCTGTCAATGAAAAACTCCATTTTTTTCAAAGAAAACTATAATATTCAGTCTAATATCAAATAAATCAGAAAATATGAGGGCCTAATAGACACAATTGCAGTGTACAGCAGCAGCAGAGCTACTGCTCCTTTTGGAGCAGGGCTACCCCATAGGCAGTGTGCCCAGAGGAGCAGCTCAGAGGCAGTGTTGCACTCATATTTATACCTATTTGTAATTACATGCAAATTAAGAGGTGATTTATACAGAAATTTCTAGAAAAGCGTGGTAACTTCTGGGTTATCAGGTCGTTGCTATGGAAAGGGGTGGTAACTTCCAGGTGTTGCCATGGCAATGGTAAACTGAGGTAGTGCACTGGTGCACGTGTCTTAGGGAAAGCTGCTTCTGCCTCATCCCTGTTTTAGCAAGTTCTCAATTTGGTCGGATGTCCTAGGCCTGTTTCTGGAGTTGAGTCCCATGCCTATCTCACTATGACTTGTTAAAGATTATAAACATTAGTATATTTCTAGAGTTCACTGAAATACATACTGCTGAAAAGTCTGATTGCCACCCAAAGATTGGCAAGGTAATTATTGCCTTGGAACTAAAGCATATATTTGGAATGATAAATTTTGGAAAGACTCCTTGCTATTGGTGCATTATGTCTTAAATTGGTTGCTTTTTTTTTGAGACAGAGTTTTGCTCCTGTTGCCCAAGTTGGAGTGCAATGGTACGATCTTGGCTCACTGCAACCTCTGCCTCCCGGGTTCAAGCAATTCTCTTGCCTCAGCCTCCCAAGTAGTTGGGACTACAGGTGCACACCACCTTGCCCGGCTAATTTTTTTGTATTTTTTGTAGAAACGGGGTTTCACCATGTTAGCCGGGCTGGTCTCGAACTCCTGACCTCAGATGATTCGCCTGCCTCGGCCTCCCAAAGTGCTGGGATTATAGGTGTGAGCCACTGTGTCCGGCCAATTGGTTGCAATTTTTACATTTATTTTTATTGTTTTTCTGAGACAGCCTCTCACTCTGTCACCAGGCTGGAGTGCAGTATCTCAATCACAGCTCACTGAAGTCTCTACCTCCCTGGGCTTAAGTGATTCTCCCGCTGTAGCCCTTAAATAGCTGGGGGTACAGGTGCAACCCACCATGCCAACAGGCTAATTCTTTTGTATTTTTGGTAGAGACGGGGTTTTGCCATGTTGTCCAGGCTGCTCTCCGTCTCCTGGGCTCAAGCAATCCACTGGCCTTGGCTTCCCAAAGTGCTGGGATTACAGGCATGAGCCACAGAACCCGGCCTAATTTTTATTTTTATTTTTATTTTTAAATCAAAGTAACATTTACATAATTTAAGATGTCCGGTTCTACTTTAATACATTTAACCAAGAGCATTAGTCCTCCCTTTGTCCCTTTCACTGGAATCCCACTTCCCAGAGGCAACAATAACCTGCAATGCTAGATACTTTTATGTATTTTTTTTAATGGGCTCCTATATTTAAATAGCACACTTATGCTTAAGTTGCTATTTCTTTTTCAGTTAAAACATTGTATTAATTTCCTACCATCCAAGTTTAAGAGTTAGCTGTCTTACATTACCCCTATTCTTACAGATCATCCTCCCCAACCTTCCAATACAGCTCTATCATATTTTCTGTTTTAATCAGGACTCAGTCCTTACTTTATTTCTTTTCTTTTTTCTTTTCTTTTCCTCTTCTCTTCTCTTCTTTCTCTTTTGTTTTCTTTTTTCTTTTTTTTTTTATTTTTGAGACAGGGTCTCAACTGTCACCCAGGCTGGAGTGCAGTGATGCGGTCTCGGCTCAGTGCAACCTCTACCTCCTGGGCTCAAGCAATTGTGCCACCTCAGTCTCCCGAGTAGCTGAGACTACAGGTGTGCGCCACCACACCCAGCTAATTTTTGTATTTTTTGTAGAGATGGGGTTTTGCCATTTTACCCAGGCTGTCCTCAAATTCCTGAGCTCAGGCGATCCTCCCGCCTCAGCCTCTCAAAGTGCTGGAATTACAGGAGTGAGCCACCGCACCTGGCCTTACAATGTAAATATTTCTTATAGCTAAGTTGTGTGATCTAATAGTATGTTTTCATTTCTCTGTAGTTAAAAAAAATCTGCAATTAGTAGTTGTCCTTTAAAATTTTTTTTTTCTTTGTACCTGTCACTAATGTTTTCGAACCTTACAGAACTCTAAATGCCATTCCACAGGATCAAATGCATCGTGTAATCCATTAGTTCTAATTGCTTATTGAAAATATCTTTCGGCTGGGCATGGTGGCTCACGCCTGTAATCCCAGCACTTTGGGGGGCTGAGGCGGGTGGATCACGAGGTCAGGAGATTGAGACCATCCTGGCTAACACGGTGAAACTCCGTCTCTACTAAAAATACAAAAAAGTAGCTGGGTGTGGTGGCGGGCACCTGTAGCCCCAGATACTTGGGAGGCTGAGGCAGGAGAATGGTGTGAACCTGGGAGTTGGAGCTTGCAGTGAGCCGAGATTGCACCACTGCATTCCAGTCTGGGAGACACAGCAAGATTCTGTCTAAAAAAAAAAAAAAAAAAAAAAAAAAAAGAAAGTATCTTTCTTTGAACTCTCCATACTCTCCATACTTCTGCTGTAATCTGTACTGTGGCTTCCAGCTGACATCCTGAAACTCCGCCTTACCATATCCTGAACACTAGCTCCCTTGGATAGGATCCCCAGTTTCCTGGATCCCAAATTTTCCTGTTTCTTAGCTTAGTCCCTAATATTGATAGAGTACATGGGAAGGAAATTTTTGGCTATCTTATGTATCTATGTATTTATTCTTGATTATTACCCTCATACTTGATTGACAGTTTGGTTGAGTATAGAATTCTAGATTGGAAATAATTTACTGTCTTAAAAATTGTTTTGTAGTGTTAGAGCTCTTTTAGAATTTGTCTATCAGGCTGTTGGTTTTTTTTTTTTTTCCCCCGGAGAGTCCCTAAAAAATAAAAGAAAATAAAAATAAATTATTTTGTGGTATTTAGTACATTTAAAATTCTGTTGTATTATAAATATAAATTATGGAGCATAATAAAATAAATTGCCTTGCACAGTGACTGATGCCTATAACCCCAGTACTTTGGGAGCCTGAGGCAGGAGGATAGCTTGAGCCCGGGAGTTTGAGACCAGCCTGGGCAACAAACATAGTGAGACCCTGTCTCTAATAAAAGAAAATGTTTAAAAAAGGCTGGACATGATGGCTCATGTCTGTAATCCCAGCACTTTGGGAGGATGAGGCAGGCAGATTGCTTGAGCTCAGAAGTTCAGGACCAGCCTGGCCAACAACTGTCTCTACCGAAAACATAAAAATTAGCTGGGTGTGGTTGCATGTGCCTGTAGTCCCAGCTATTCGGGAGGCTGAGGCAGGAGAATCACGTGAACCCAGGAGGCAGAGGCTGCAGTGAGCCAAGATCACGCCACTGCACTCCAACCTGGGTGACAGAGTTAGATTCTGTTTCAAAAAAAAAAAAAAAAAAAAAAAAAAAACTTTATTCAATAATAAATTATCCATAGCTTACTGTAACTTTTAACTTTATACACTTTCAAATTTTCCTTAGCTTTTTGACTCTTTTGTAATAACACTTAGCTTAAACACAGATTGTACAGTTGTACAAAAATATTTTCTTCCTATATATCCTTATTCTATAAACTTTTTTCTATTTTAAGTTTTTTTACTTTTAAAACTTTTCGTTAATAACTAAGACATGAACACACACATTACCCTGGGCGTACACAAGGTCAGAATCACTGTCTACCTCCATGTCTTGTCCCACTGGAAGGTCTCCAGGAGCAATAATACACATGGAGCTGTCATCTCCTATAATAGCAATGTTTTCTTCTGGAATACCTCCTGAAAGACTTGCCTAAAGCTGTTTAACGGTTAATTTTTTTTTCTTTTTTTTTTTTTTGAGATGTAGTCTTGCATTGTCGCTGGGGCTGGAGTGCAGTGGCCTGATCTCGGCTCACTGCAACCTCCGCCTCCCAGGTTCAAGCGATTCTCCTGCCTTAGCCTCCTGAGTGGCTGGGATTACAGGTGGACACCACCATACCCCACTAATTTTTTCTATTTTTAGTAGAGATAGGGGTTTCACTACGTTGGCCAGGCTGGTCTCAAACTCCTGACCTCGTGATCCGCCCATCTTGGCCTCCCAAAGTGCTGGGATTACAGGTGTGAGCTACTGTGCCCAATCTTAACAGTTAATTTTTTTAAAAAAATAATTAGCAGGAGTATACTGTAAAATAATGATTAAAAATTATAGCATAGTAAATACATAAATCATTATCATAGTTGTTTATTATCATTATGAAGTATTATGAACTGTATGTAATTGTATTTGCTATATTTCTATAGGACTGGCAGCAGGTTTGTTTATGCCATCACCACAAAGACATGAGTACTGCATTGTGCTGCTGCGTTATGATGGCTATGATGTCACTAGGCTACAGATATTTTTCAGCTCCATTATAATCTTATGGGACTACCATCATGCATGTGATCTGTTTTTGTTTTTTATTTTTTTTGAGATGGAGTCTTGCTCTGTCACCCAGGCTGGAGTGCAGTGGCGCGATCTCAGCTTACCATGACCTCCGTCTCCCGGGTTCAAGTGATTCTCCTGCCTCAGTCTCCAGAGTAGCTGAGACTACAGGTGCGCACCACCATGCCCAGCTAATTTTTGTGTTTTTAGTAGAGACGGGGTTTTGCCATATTGGCTAGGCTGGTCTCAAACTCCTGGGCTCAAGCTATCCACCCACCTCAGCCTCCCAAAGTGCTGGGATTATAGGTGTGGGCCACTGCACCCGGCTTAGGCAACCTGTTTTTGTTGACCAAAACATCACTGTGTGGTATGTGGGTGTATATACATGTATGTGTGTAAATATATATATATATATATTCAAGTGTGTGTGCACTTGTGTGTGTGTGTATAGTATTTTGGTTCTGATAATTCTAATCTCTGGAATTCTTAAAGTCTGTATTTGTTTTTTGTAATTTCTTTTCTTTTTCTTTCTTGTTTTTTTTTTTTTTTTTTTTTTTGAGGTGGTGTCTCACTCTGTTGCCCGCTTCTGCCTCTCAAAGTCTGAGATTACAGGCGTGAACCACCAAGCCTAGCCTAAATTTAATTTAATTTAAATTAATAATTTAAGTAGCCACATGTGACTAGTGGTAACCACGTTAAATAGCAGAAATCTACAGGCTAGACTTTTTCCTTCTACAAAATTTTACACAATACTTTTCCTTCACCCTCCAAGCCTACCTTCAGAAGTAACTAGTGTTTTCCCATTCCTGAGCCTTTTCTAGTTGCAGCACTAAAAGTCAACTTGCCTTTTATTGCCCTGCATTGACCATTTTCCTCACCAACTAAACACTTTCAACAGAATAGATGAACTTGAATTCTAGATGAGATAGCATTGATTCAAGCATTTCTCATTTTCCATGATATGTTGACTGGTCTTATTGCTATTTTCTTCTTTCCAATTCTGTTATTGTTTACATCCCTTTCTCTCACAGTCACCTTCCAGTAATATTAGTACGGTTTTTAAAGGGAGTCATTGGAAAACCAGACTATGGCTTTTCAATTGACTTTATTTTTATACCGAAATAACTTACTCCTTGTTTTAGCTTCATTATCAGTTTAATTCAGAGGTGGCTCTAAGAATTTTTATCTGTCTAGTGACTGGGAATTCCAGATTGGGATCAGAAACGACCAGCCCTCCATAGCAGGGTTTCTCAAAGTCAGAGCCATTAACATTTTGTGTTGAATAATTCTTTGTTCTGGGAAGTTCTCCTATATATTGTAAAACATTTCTCACTGTTGCTGGACTCTACCCACTAAATACCAGTAGTAACCGCACACCCCTTCTGCCTTTGACAATCAAAAATATATATAGACCTTGGTCTAGAAGACAAAATCCCCTCCGTTGAGAACCACTGCTTTAAAAGGTTTTTAACTTTGTAAACTAGGCCATGCTTTATGAAGAATCCTTAAGTTGGCATTTCTCAAATCCATTAAAATCACCTGAATATTCTGTTTGAAAAGTAGGCTAGGAATCTGTCTTTTTAACAAAGACCCTAGTGATTCTAATTTAGGTGTTTCTAAAGATCACACTTGGAGAAACATTGCCCTAAGTTGACTACAACGTTATGTGAAATCCCCCTGGCTGCCATTAGAATGCTCCAGACATAGAAGATTTCAAGGGACAGGTCAATGTATTGAGAAGATAAATATTTACTGGGTGAGAAATCATGCAAAATGTCCAAGAGTGCTCTATGAAGCAAATCTAGTACAAACACTGGTGAAATCCCAGCAGTAAAGTCTTCTTTGTGTCATTGTTCTGGGACACGTTTGGAGCTGACGAGGGAGGTGTTGGGGACCTGTAGAAGTGAGTCCAATTTTTCTGAGTCCATGATTTTCCTGAAGCTCACATTTAATAATGAAACAGGATCCCCAGTAAAGATGCTGCTGTGGTGTTGCCAATTACTTCATGCCTGATAGAGAAGCTGAAATGCCTCCCCATACTTGAGATTTTTTTTTCTTTCCAGTTAATTGTTCTTCCTAAATTGAATGATCTATTTTTGGAACTGAAAGAGATGCAGTGTAGAGAGAAAGGAACTGACAAAGCCCAAGGCAGAGAAGGGAGGTAGACAGAGAAAATGCAGAAAGAAGAGGGCGATGCTATCTGCATCCATCTTCCTCATAACAAACACAGAAAATGAACAGGAAGGGCATTGTCTTTTCCTGGGAGCAGGTGAATCAGACATGAGGGGCAGGAGATTTTGCTCATGAAACCACAAACGCATGAAAAGAAAAAAATGTAAAATTCTAGAAACAGTTGTAACCTGGAGGCCTAGGTCTTAAAATTCACTGGGCTTTCCCTTAAAGCTCTAGAGTGGGCCTGCATGTTCATGTCATCAGATTAGAAGAGAAAACCTGCTTCTTTACTACGTTTCTTAATAAAACTTATTCGAAAAGCCCCACAGCCTTAGTCTTGAAAATGTGGGAATGATTGTCTCATAGAAGTGATTCTGAGAGTATTTAGCAGGACTTCTGATGCATTTAGTCCACATACACATTTGATGAAGCATATATACACATAAATGTGTGCATTTTTAATGACCTCAGCACCGTAAGTAATGTCCACCTTAGCCAGATTCATTAGCTATTATCAAAAACGTATTTGAAAAAGAGTCAGCAAATATTGTGTCTAACTACCAGCGTGGCTATCAGCTTCTTACGCTTTGCTGCTCCTATAAATAATGCTTTTGTTAACTCCAGTGAGTTCTTCTGATCCTCCTTCAGTCTGAGCATCATGCTCAAAGCTCTGGAGGGGGCCTACACTAGCCATTTCTGCTTCTGTTCTCCAGGCATTTCAATTGCAGTTACATTTTTAAAAGACCCTCTTTTGTGCTTTTAGATGCTTAGCAAAACTACAAAGAAGAACACACATCATTTTCTTCAAAACACATAAACATTTTGGCCTGCCAAAGCGACTGCACCAAAGACAGCCAGCTTGACTTTAAAGTGCACGAGAAGAACAGAGACCTTTCAAGCTCCCATAAGACTGTGCCATTCTTTCCACCCCTCACTGGATATTTTAACAATGTACGCAGTTCACTCCTGAAATCATTCAACTAAGGAAAGAAAGACGCTTCAAAAGACTGTGTACACTTGCCTTTCACTGCCATGAGGTGTCAGGAGAGGAGCTCCTGGCTGCCCGTAGTATCATTTTTCTCTACTTCCTGCCATTTTAATCTTAGCATCATGTGGATAGCATATCCATATTTTTCTGTGTGTCTAAGTGTTTGATTTTCATCCACTGTAATAGCAGACTCTAACACCAGGGTGGTGAAGAATGGAGCACAGGGAAAGAGAAAGGAACGATCCTGGGAATGATAGCGTTCAATCAAACAAGCTATGCAGATCCTTTTATGCCAGCTTGTAACACAAAGTTGTAGAACTAGAAGACTGCTACTTTCTTCCTCATGTAAGTAATTGTGCAGGCTGATCAAACAAAGATCATTTATTTCAAATTCAAACTCTGGTAAGCAGAGATAAGGTCTTATAGTGTACTGATAATGTGAGCTTCATAACTCAGCGTGCCTGGATTCAAATTCTGGTTCCATCTGGATTTGTGCAACTTTGGGAAAACTGAGTTACCTTGAGCCAAGAACTTAACCTCTTTATGCATGTTTACTCATCTGTAAAGTGGGATAATAGTAGAAAATGCCACTAGAACTATTGTGCACATGAAATGTGTAGTTGTATGTAAAAATTACTTTTTTTTTTTTTGTAGACAGAGTCTCTCTCTGTTGCCCAGGCTAGAGTGCAGTGGCGTGATTTCAGCTCACTGCAACCTCTGCCTCCTGGGTTCAAGCGATTGTCTTACCTCAGCCTCCCAAGTAGCTGGGACTACAGGAGTGCATCACTGTGCCTGGCTAATTTTTGTTTTTTTACTAGAGACGGGTTTTAGCCATATTGGCCAGGCTGGTCTTGAACTCCTGGCCTCAAGTGATCTGCCCAGCTTGGCCTCCCAAAGTGCTGGGATTACAGGCACGAGCCACCTCACCCGGCCTGCAGCTACGTGTAAAATCACTTCGAATGGTCCTTGTCTGTGAAGCGTGAGAAGTAGAAGTTGTTAGAACTGTTGTTATCAGTATTAGTATCATTTCGTTATACATCCAGAATTATTGACAGTGATGTGATAGATCTGATTCTAGCTAATTCTGAAGAGAAAAATCAACATTCAGGATGGGTGCTGTCCCTTTTCAGCACAAAAGTACTCAGACAGCTCAGACTTGTCAAATCCTTCCAGAACCTCTCTTGGTTTTATATTGACAGGAAGCTCCTACAGGTATGGTTATACAGAATACATAGCTGGATTAGAAGATGGAATATTTTTTCTAGAATTGCCCCATGACATTCCATTTTGAGTTAGTTCTTTCTAGGGAGTCTTGTGGAAGGAAGGAATAGGTGCATTTCCACTTATTTGGATGTGATTCATGTAGTGTGGGATTATTATTCACTTCTGTTATATAATGTGACCACGTTTTTGGCCCAGGAATTTAATGGTATTTCTGACACATGGGTTGTCAAGTATACTGCTAATTGAATAATCTGCTTCATTATGTTCTTCTGGGTCCATAGGCAGTTACAGTGCCTTTGTCTCCAGTACTATACTGTCTGTATTCCAGATGTAGGAAACAGCTGCACCGAAACCATCCCTGTGGCTTATGCTTATCTCAAAATCTGGCCTGGGGAAACTCATTGGATTATTCTCTATAAGTGAGCAGAAGAGCAAAAAGGTAGTCTTCATATATTGAAAGTGTATGTATTCACTGAATATTTATTGAGCATCTACTATGTGTGTAAGTCACTGTGCTTGCTACTGACAATAAAATGTTGAACAAGATAGACTCAGTATCTGCCCTTAAGGGTACATTCTGATGGAAGAAACAGACATTGAACAAGTAATTCTATGATTTTTAAAATATTATAATTGTGGAAAGTAGAGAGAGGGGGATATGTGTTGCTCCGTGAATATGTAACTTAAATGTCAGACCTAATCTGAGGGGTGAACCAAGACCTGCCTTAGAGAAGTAATGTTGAGCTGAGGTTTGAAGGATAAATAGAAGTTAATTAGACAAAAAGGAAGGGAGAAAAGTCTCTTCTAGGTAGAAGAAATAGCATGTGCATGGGCCATGAAATGGTAGAAGCAGCGAATTTAATGAAGTGAAAGAGGCTAAGTGTTGCTAGAGTGTGGAGGGAAGGGCAGAGGAATGTAAGATTGGGAAAGGAAGGCAAAGGTGAGCCAAATAAGGACTCAAGGCCATGGTAAGGAGTTTGATCTTTATCTAAAAACAATGAGAAGACATGAAAGAGAGTGACATAATCAGAACTGTGTTTTTAAAAACACTGGCTATCATATGGAGGGGGCCTGGAGGGGTGATAGTTTGGATATAGGAAAACTATTTAGTAGTCTATTAGTTTCAGTGAATTTATTAGACTGATAATAGCAAGGTGGAGACAGATGCAAATTTTTTAAATTGAGAAATATTTATGTTGTGAAACCGAAAAGGCATTGGTGATAGGAATAAGACAGAAGGAGGTTGTAAGCTCAACTATGAACTGGACTTTTGGTGGCAATATTCACAAAGTTAGGATTCATTGCAAGAAAACCAAGTTGAGTGAAAAAGGACCAGATTAAATTCTGTTTGGAACTATTAAACTTATGTAAACTTAGCAGTGTTATTTTGTAAATTGTTAACAACAGGCTCTCCGATAAGAAGAAATAAAAAACTCAATGAGTAGCATTTGTCAGTTTCCATGATGTAAATATTCTCATCATGGCATGAACATGAAGCTGTGAAGAGATTCGCGCAGTGGGCTCCCAGGCGCCAATGTAAGCTGGCTTCAGCACATCACTGACACTGAGATATGTAAAGGGAGATGTCGAGAGGAGGTGAATGTATAAGTGGTGAGCTGAAAGGAGTGGTCCAGGATGGAGTTTGGATCATCAGTGAGTAAGTGATAACCATGTGGATGAGACTGCTGAAAGAGTGTACTCAGTGAGAAGGAATGAGTACTGAGGCTTGGGAAACCAAGATGTTAAAGTTCACTGGAGAGGGGCCAGAAAGGAATAATAATTCTCGAAGGATGGATTGTTTGATGAGACACAGAAAGAAAGAGTTTTGAGAAAGATAATTTGATCAACAGAGTTAAATGTTGCTGATAGTTCAAATAAGAGAGGCTGAAACAGAAATTATTAGTGAGTGTAATGAGAGCACTTTTCATAGACTGGTGAAGACAGAAGTCAGACTAGAATGGTTTGAAAAGCAAAAACACAAATAAACTGGAGAAGATGGTGCTACTGAGTATAGAACATTCTTTTGAGATATTGGGCTATGACAGAAGTAAGAGATTATTTGTAGCTATCAACTTTAGGGTTTGGGGCAGGTTCTGTTTGTGCTTTATTATTTTTTATTATTATTAAACAAGAGAGATTTGAACATGTTAAATGCTGATGTCAAAGATCCAGCAGAGAGAGGGAGGTTGACAACAGACGAAAAGGCTGACCTTTTGCAAAAATCCCTCTTCTTTCATTAGCTTGGTCACTTCTGAACCCCTTACAAAAGCTATACACATTCTCACCTTATGCCTTTCCTTGAGTTATTTTTCTCTTTTATGTATCTTTGTCTCTACAAATTTCACTTAGCCTAAACACCTGGCTTATGTCTTTTCTCCTCTGTGAGGATTTATTTGATTATTCCATCATACCATGATCTTTTTTCTTTTCAATCGTAAGTTGTAAGCAACAACTAGGCTTTAAGTTCAGTAAATCAGAGGGACAGAAGAAGATATTAATTATATAGGGGCCATGGTCAAACCCTTTTCTTTTGAAATTTCTTATCAGCCCTACACAAAGTGTGGGCCTTGGCGGCCACTTTTCTTAACTTTTAAAACTGGCTGGCCTGGCATGGTGGCTCATGCCTATAATCCCAGCACTTTGGGAGATCGAGGCGGAGGGATTGCTTGAGCCCAGGAATCCAAGACCAGCCTGGGGAACATGGTGAGAACCTTTCTCTAAAAAATTAAAAAATTAGCCAGGCATGATCGTGTGTGCCTGTGGTCTCAGCTACTTGGGAGGCTGAGGGGGAGAATAGCTTGAACTGAGGAGCTCAAGGCTACAGTGAGCCACGTTTGTGCCACTGTGCTCCAGCCTGGACAATGGAGGGAGACCCTATCTCAAAAAGAAAAAAAAAAAAATTCAACAAAAACTGCTTATTGGTCACAGCTGAAGATTGGAGTGAATTGTTAAACCAAGTTGAAACCATCAGTTTCTCTCATGTGACAGTTTGAAATTAGAGACATGAAAAAATGTATTTGTTCATGACCATTCCCAAAGTTACAAGAACATTAAAACCAGGGTATCTGAATGGATATTTGTGGACAGCGAGTTTGATGTCCAAGTAATGAAAACTGGTCAACAGAGAAAAAAAGTATAAAGCAGGTTCACAAGATCAATAAGGGTTGGTTTACCATGTGATGAGAGAGAGACTGACTTTGTGTCATTTTTCTGTACCCAGCCCTTTCTGTGGTCTGGTTACTTTTCCTGGCCTTAGGTAATGGGACATTCCTTAATAAAAGGATGTTACCTTTACTTAAGCTATTTTCAGGTGGTTGCTGTTTCTTAAAATTAAACAAACTTTGACAGGTGACATCAAAGATCAGGACCGAATAGATCATTCCAAGCTGAAGGGTCTCATGGGTTGTAGCTGAAGAGACAATACAAGATTGGGTAAAGCTGAACCCAAAGGTTAGGGGGAAATTGGAATCTAAAGATCAGGTCAAAAATTGAGATCTGAGAACTGATTTCAATAAGAAATGGCAGAGATGCAACCTCTGGATAAACAAGCCATCTCAAACTGAAAACGTTTCTGTGCCACGCCAAAATTCTTTGTTTACCTTTATTCTCACATCTGCTTAGAGGTGTTCAAAAAGTAAGAAAAATTAAAACAACAACAGCAACAAACTGCCAAGTAGAAATTGAAGGTCTCCCTTACTGTACTTGTTGCTTTTGCCCCCATCTTTGTGACTATTCTTCCTTGGATTCTCTGTCTTCTTGCTCTATAAGGCGAGCCCATTTGAAGAAGATGCTGCCAGCTCCTTTTCTTTTCCTTCTTGTTTTTTTTCTTACATTCTTTACTTTCGTAGTCTCATGTGTTTCCATAGCTTCAACATTGGCCTTTATCTGTGTCTTCAGCCTTGACCTCCATCCAAAATATGGTATCAACTGTTTAACAACTTGTTGGATATCTCTACTGGAATGTCCCAGTGGTCCTTCAGAGTCAGTAAGACAAAAAGTGGGTAAAAATGCACACTCTGTAGTCTTGATTGTCGGGGTTTGAACCGAGATCTGCCTTTTATCAGGTCTGTAATTTTTGGAAAGTGATATAACCTCAGTGATATGGTTTAGATATGTCTCTGACCAAATTTCATACCAAATTGTAATCCCCAGTGTTGCAGGTGAGGCCTGGTGGGAGGTGATTGGATCATGGGGGCGGAGTTCTCAGGAATGGTTTCATACAATCTCCCTTGGTCAGGATAATGGGTGAGTTCTCCGAAGATCTGGTTGTTTAAAAGTGTGTGGTACATCCCGCCCCCCTCCTCTTCCTCCTGCTCCGGCCATGTAAGGGAAGCCTTCTTCACCCTCACCTTCTGCCATGACTGAAAGTTTCCTATGGCCTCCTCAGCCATGCATCCTGTACAGCCTGCAGAACCTTGAGCCAGTTAAACCTATTTTCTTCATAAATTAGCCAAACTTGGGCATTTCTTTATAACAATGTGAGAAAAAACTAATACACTTCATAAGAATCAGTTTTCTTATCCAGGATGACAATAGTGCCTACATCGTAGGGTAGTTACACAGATACACATATGTATATAGAGTTGGTATATCGCTTCATTTGTGGTAAACATACACTAAATGAAATCCTTTATTATTGTTGTTGTTATCTTCATCTTTTTTTTGTTATTAAATGTGATTTCCGTTAGCTTGATTATCTCTCTTGATGACTTCTCAAATAGTTGATAAGTTATGTGAACATTGAAAGTCAAAAGTTACAGTCCAACTCTGTCACTAATGGCTGTGTGACCCTGCATCAATCACCTAAACCCTCTGGAATTCAAATTTCATCTTGGTAATACTATATTGTACTAGATGTACTCTGAGGACTTTTGAAATTGCTTTGCAAAATTATAACAGTGAGGAAAATTTAACATAGCTGACTCCATCTTGTTTCTAGTGTCACAAGCTAACTATCTCTGCTCATTCCTGGGCATACGCCAAGCTAACTATGGGAGCAATTGAGTTTATAGTTTAACTTTAAAGCAAGGATGATAATAGTCCCTTCCCAAAACTAACCTCCTTGTTTGGGGACCAAACTGCCTTTGTAAAGCTTAGGAAAGGTCACAAGGTTAGAAATATGAAAGGAGCATGAATTATTTTAAGATGTAGGCATAGTGAAGTGATAGCCAAACACTATTCCCTAACTTGCTTTTGTGTTATTGCTCACTGCTCAGAAGTCATGCAGCTGGATGTCAAAAGATTTGTAACTTCCCCAATTGTTCCTATAGATGGCATCATGATTCCAAAACCTGACTGACATTTGAGATATTTTTATGACTTTTGCATTCTTGCAGATCAAATGATGCCACTTGTACCTGTGACCCACACCAAAGAACTGATGCAACTCAAACTGTGACCCCCCACTCAGAAATTGACTCAGCACATGAAGACACTTTTGATATCCTTATGATTTCAACTCTAACCAATCAGCAGCACCCACTCCCTAGCCCCTTGTCCACCAAATTATCCTTAAAGACCCTAGACTCTGAGTTCCTGGGGAGATGGATTTGTGAAATATTTCTCTTCCTTTTGCTCAACTGCTTTGAGATAATTAAACACTTTCTCTGTGGTAACACTGCTGTCTCAGTGTATTGGCTTTACTGTGCAGCAAGCAAGAAGAACTCGTTGGGCTGCAACACTTTCCTGAGCCCAATTAATAGAATATATAATATGATTTTTTATCCTAAAATTTTTAATTATCTTTAATATTTTCCTTTCTCTTAACTTCTAAATCCATTTAGATTTTGATTCTTGTCAATTTTATCTCCACCACCTTTCATATCTGACTTCTCTCTATCTCATCCCATCACCTTATTACAGGCTCCTCCTGTTGGACTCCCATCAGGTCTGGGAGAATTACAGTGACTCCCTAGCCAATATTCCTTATTTCCTGTCATTTCTTCTTTTAGTGCATTTTATACATCACCAATTAAACTCTCCACATTTGCACTTAATTTTTATTCTTATGCCATGTCCAAACTCTACTTTTCTGTTAAAGCTAATTCAAATAATAGTCTATTCTTTAGATTTAGCTTTTGATCACTACTTTTGTGAAATTTGTTATTCATGCTAATAAATACCATCATTTCTTAATACTAAGCTTACAAAAGATTCTGGTTCCTCTTTTAGGGTGGTTGATGTATTCAGAAATCAAACTGCTTATAGTTCAGTTTTCCACTTTTGGAAAAACATGTTTTCATATACAAAAAAATTAAGTAGGCCAGGCTCAGTGGCTCATGCCTATAATCCTAACACTCTGAGAAGCCACAACAGGAGCATCACTTGAAACCAGGAGTTTTGATATCAGTCTGGTTCACATAGTGAGACCCCATCTCTACCAAATTTTTTTTTTAATTAAGAAATTAAGTTCACCTGGTAGTTGATCCCTTTGTGAAGGGAGTTAAGCAAAAATTTGTCATTCTGGGATCTGGTATTTTTTTCAGCACGTAGACACAACTATTGTCTTCTTATTTATTCATCTAGTGCATTTTGGATGCATCTCACAAATGAATGATTTTGTTGTATTTCTTCATAAGGTCAATAAGCCCATAACCAATAAACTCAGGAATAACTATTGGTATGTCTTATTTGAATAATATGCTGATTCTGTGTTATGATGTCACTTAACTACCCGAGTCATAGTCTTGGAGCCCACTTACTTGTTTCCTCTTTGACCAGGAGATTGGTCACCTAAGAGTATTTTGGGTGGAATCAAAATCCAGTTAACTTGGTAACTCTTTGAACTGTAACATCATTTTAGCAGATGACTTGACTATTAGAAAACTCAAGTTACTGCCTTCTGCATTCAATAGAAGTGAGAGAGGGATAAAAAAAAAAAAAAAGAGGCAGGAGTGAAGAAAGTAGTTCCAAGAATCTATTCTTTTAGGTATTAGAATATTAGATGAGACAGCTGGAGACTATTATAGTCTTTAAAATGTCATATGATTTCTGTGCATCTGCTTTCTTGTCTACAAAAGGGGAGCATAGTAATACATAATATGCCCATGTGTCTTTGATGAGCTTTAATTAGACCTTGTTCTGCAAAATGAGGACTACAGTGACTTTTTTTTTTGAGATGGTGTCTCGCTCTTAACTCCTGACCTCAAATGATCTGCCTGTCTCAGCCTCCCAAAGTGATGGGATTACAGGCATGAGCCACTGCGCCCAGCCCTACATTGACTTTTTATTGTGCTGTTGTCTAATGTTATGATGCATTTTAGGATAAAATATATTTTTCTATTATTCTATTTACTTGCATAATTATATCAACCGTATTTTGAACCAGTAAGCCATTTAGAAATGTGGCATGAAACATTTGTGTCCAGGTCCTTACTTACATGATTCGTTGTTTATAGACAATTGCATTCTGTTGTGTGGCCTAATATGAAATATATTTAGTCTTTGTCTCTGGTTCAGGTAAACAGAGCAAACTCTTGGGACTATCTGTGTCATAGGAGTGTCTTTTGTTATCCATAACGAGCTTCTTTGATAACATAGTGAGCTTCTTTAACAGTTTATGATAATGAAGTGACTTAGAGTGGGGCTCCTAGATAGCCTCAGGATGGAGCCAGTCACCAGAAAGACCAAGTGATTAAAGGATTAGAGAGTTAGAACTTTCAACCCTACACAGAAATCTCCAGGAAAACGTGTTTGTGTGTGTGTGTGGCTCCCACTGGTGTTGATCTCTATAAAAACTCTTGGCCAGGCGTGGTGGCTCACGCCTGTAATCCCAGCACTTTGGGAGGCTGAGGCAGGTGGATCACCTGAGATCAGGAGTTTGAGACCAGCCTGGCCAACATGGTGAAATGCCATCTCTACCAAAAATACAAAAATTATCCCGGTGTAGTGGCGTGTGCCTGTAATCCCAGCAACTTGCAAGGCTGAGGCACAAGAATCACTTGAACCCAGGAGAAGGAGGTTGCAGTGAGCCAAGATTAAACAAAAAAAAAAACAGGCCAGGCGTGGTGGCTCATGCTTGTAATCCCAACACTTTGGGAGGCTGAGGTGGGCAGATCATGAGGTCAAAAGATCAAGACCATCCTGGCCAACATGATGAAACCCCGTCTCTACTAAAAATACAAAAATTAGCTGGGCGTGGTGGCACGTGCGTGTAGTCCCAGCTACTTGGGAGGCTAAGGGAGGAGAATCTCTTGAACCGAGGAGGTGGAGGTTGCAGTGAGCAGAGATCGCACCACTGCACTCTAGCCTGGCGACAGAGCAAGACTCTGTCTCAAACAAAAACAAAAACAAAAACAAAAACAAACAAACAAACAAACACAAAAGATATGATTTCTCATTCCACCTGCCAGTCCCTGCCTTGGCCCTGCCCCTTCATCTTCCTCCTCCATTAATGTGTAGGGCCCAAGGGAAAGCTCCTCTTCATCCTCTGAACTTTCTTTGAAAAATCAACTCACAAAATGCAGATTAATTGGAGAAAACATGTACACATTTGATTAATGTGCTCATGGGAGAAACACAGAGTGATTGTTCACCCTGCAGTGGGTTCAGAAGCTTATATAGAATCTTGGAAAAAGAGGTTATGGTGGGCAGGGGAGAAGAGGGATTCTGTTAAGGGGATTACTAGGAAGAATGAATGGATCAGGGAACAGAGATCAACTTGTAACTTGTACATTAATCTTGTGAAAGGGTCGATTCAGGTGTGGTTATGTTCTTGGTCTTACAAAGAGGAGAAGAAAAAAACTGCTGTTCCTTTTGGTGGGTCTGGATCTTGGGGGTGTAAAGGAATTTCAGCTGTCATACTGTGTTTTGAGGGCAGGGGGAAGGTTAGAGAGATCTTGAGGCATCAAAGTGCCATATTTTGGGGTATAAGTTTGTCACGGGGGAACCCCAAAATTGGGGCTCAGCCCAGGAGGCCACATGGGTTCTTGGCTTCACACAGGAAAAAATATTTAGCCAACAGAATGAAGTGAAATCAAGTTTATTGAAAAGTAAAGGAATAAAACGTTGGCTACCCATAGGCAGGGTACCTCTCAGGGCTGCTGGTTGGCTATTTTTCTGGTTATTTTTGATCATATGCTACAGGGGTGGATTAATCATAGTTTCCTGGGAAAGGGGCAGAGAATTCCTGGAACTAAGGTTCCTTCTCTTCCGGATGCTGCCACGGTATTTGTAAACTGTCATGGCACTGGTCGGAGTGTCTTTTAGCATGCCAATACATGAAAATGAGCATATAATGAGCAGTGAAGACGACCAGAGGTGCTTTCTTCACCGTCTTGATTCTGGCTGGTTTTGGCTGGCCTCTTTACCACATCCTATTCAAGCAACGGGGTCTTCGTGACCTGTGTCTTGAGAAACAAGTCCTGCCTAACTTCCTATCTCAAGTATCTGAGCCCCAGCAAATACTAACTGACTTCCCAACTGCAGATTCCCAGGTTAATTCTGCTCTAATGAGGAGGAATTTTAAGGTGTCTTAGTTCTGTAACATGTTTCTTTCACGCATCTTGGTTCAGTTTACCAAACTCTGACCACATGGGAATTTCAGAAATAAAACATATTGATTCTAGTGACATATTAAAGCTATGAAGAGCCGGGTGTGGTGGCTCATGCCTGTAATCCCAGCACTTTGGGAAGCCAAGGTGGGCAGATGACTGGAGCCCAGGAGTCTTGAGACCAGCCTGGTCAGCATGAAGAAACCCCATCTCTACAGAAAAAAAAAAAAAATATATATATATATACACACACACACACACACACACACACACACACACACACACACACACACATATATATATATACACACAAAAATCAGCCAGGTATGGCGGCACTCACCTGTGGTACCAGCTACTCAGGAGGCTGAGACGGGAGAGGGTCTTATGTGGTCTGTGCGAAGACCAGCCTTGCTGCTAGTACCAGGAAATGGCTCCTTCCCATGACTCACTTCTTTGGGTATTGCTTGCTTGTGTTAAAACACATCCAATAAGGTATGAACAGGGTCTTCTGCACGTCTCAGTTTAAACATACTATAGTACTATAGGCATTTTTTTTTTTTTTTTTGAGGCAGGGTCTCACTCTGTCACCCAGGCTAGAGTGCAGTGGCGTGATCTTGGCTCAGTGGAACCTTCACTTCCCAGACTCAGGCAACCCTCTCCCGTCTCAGCCTCCTGAGTAACTGGGACCACAGGTGAAAGCTGCCATACCTGGCTAATGTGTGTGTGTGTGTGTGTGTATATATATATACATATATTTTTTTTTTTGTAGAGATGGGGTTTCATCATGTTGGCCAGGCTGGTCTCAAACTCCTGGGCTCAAGCACCCACCCACTTTGGCTTTCCAAAGTGCTGGGATTACAGGCATGAGCCACCACACCCGGCTCTTCATAGCTTTAATATGTCACTAGAATCAGTATGTTTTAGTTCTGAAATATCTCATATTGAGACTATTGAATTAACCCCTGACTCCAATTCCACCTTTTCCACCCCCAAATTCAGCCATTCTTCATAATGAAGACAGAGTAATCTTTCTTTCTTTTTTTTTTTTTTTCAGTAGAGACGGGGTTTCACCATATTGGTCATGCTGGTCGTGAACTCCTGACCTTGTGATCCACCGGCCTTGGCTTCCCAAAGTGCTACAATTACCGGTGTGAGCCACCCCGCCTGGCCCAGACAGAGTAATCTTTCTAAAAAAAAAGATCTGATTATGCCTTTTTCTTGCTTAAAAATCTTCCTTATTGGCTGTATGCTAGAATACGGTAAGATACCTTACAATCTACTCACAACGTTTTTTCCTCATTGTCTGTGGCTACATGCCATGCACCCTGTGCTTTGACCGTGGGCCTTGTTCTTTCTAGCTCTGTGCCTTTGAACCACTGTTCCCCTTGCCAAGACCATGCTGGTCAAGTATCACCCATCTTTGTAGACTCCAGTGTTATGTCCTCTGTGAATTGTTCCTGGGTCTGACTTTCTTTCTCTTAGACAAAAAATATTGCCGCCTCCTTTGTATGTCCCTAGTAGGTTTGTTCATATCACTATTATTATATTCATGATGCTTCACAATAATTAGATATTTGTGTCTTGTCTATGAACTGGGATTCCTTGAATTCAGGGACTATGTATTATCAGCCTTTGCATCACCTCACCTTATTCAGGGTCTGGTAGTTCCTTAATACGTGCATAATTGGTTAAACAACTCAAGACAGTGATTTTTATCCTATTTTATAAGAGAAGGCAGAGATGGTGAGATTGATACTTTAGATATTCCTTAAATTCACTCCTCCTAAGGCAAACGACATTGAAACTGTATTACAAAGCATGACCATGATGTTCTTTTCATTCACACTGAACAAGCATATGCTTTGGGAAATATTTATTCTTATTATTCTTCTGCAAAGATTAGATTGTTTTATTAAAAGATGGGACACAGTGTTCATTTAATTAAGCAGTTTTCCTCTTGCGTCTAAAATCAAGTATAATTTCCTCTTTAAGATCAAATGAACTATAGTACTTGAAAGAAACTTACGTGATATAAAAGCATCTAGTGTACAGCACAGAGTGAGCAGAGAGCAATGAAGTTTATGGAAAGGAAAGGAGAAGAGAGGGAGAAACACAGCAGTAGAAAACAAGACTATTAGCTGCTGATGCTGAATGACTCAGAACCAGTCAGAACTACAGAAGAAACAACTCCGAAATGTGGACCCAGTTTAGAAATAACTTGCCGGGAATTCTATTCCAAAAAGTGAATTATGTCTTTAAATGTTTGTGTGTTATTATTTCCAAGCTTCACTATTTTTATAAAAATGCAGAATTTTAGAACTGGCATCTATTTTTGTCTGGTCTGGTAGTTTCTGTGGAATACTCTCAGAGGAACCCAGGAGTTCCCTGGCAGGGACAGCCTGGGAGGTGTTGGTGAGGCAGCCTGGGCTGTCAGGAACATGGGGTTCTCTGTTCTTCACCAAATAACTTCTACTGTGTCTATTTTGTACTGGAGGTTTCTGTGTACAAGTTTGTTTGAGGAAAATTTCTTAACTTTGAACTTGAAAACATCCCGAATCTATTGTTTAGGTCTAGGTCTTTTATTTTTATAGATGAGGAAAATTTCAAGTGACTTGTCCCATGTCAAACAACTATTGATGCACTAGCAGCTAGTTAGCAAGCTAGTTGGATTTCCTTTTTTGTTGCTGTTGTTATTGCCTCAGTTCGGACATGGTTTTAGGAAGTGACGAGCACTAGGGGAACAGGGAGAGGTGAACGTGATAGGTTAGGAACTAAATTAGGAAGGTTGTGGCAAAGGAGTCTGCTTTTCATGCAAAATAAGAAAACAAATTAAGAGATCTTCCTCCACTTCTTCCCTCTTAGAATGCTGCTCTTAAATATACAAATGGATGCAGCAGCTTTTCCTTCATAGAATGCTGACAGGGACCCAAATTTGAGTAACTGCTTTATTATATATTTTATATGTATAATATATATTTGCATATAAATATATATTGTATACAATATATAAATGTATAATATATATTTGTGTATATATATATTTGTAATATATATTATGTAGCAATATATATAGGGATATGCATGTTTTATTTTCTTAATTTTAGTTTTTGGAGATGGAGTCTTGCTCTGTCACCCAGTCTAGAGTGCAGTGGCGCGATCTCAGCTCACTGCAACTTCTGCCTCCTGGGTTCAAGCGATTCTCCTGCCTCAGCCTCCCGAGTAGCTGGGATTACAGGCATGTGCTATGACGCCTGGCTAATTTTTTGTATTTTTAGTAGAGACGAGATTTCACCATGTTGGCCAGGCTGGTCTCAAACTCCTGACTTCAGGTGATTTGCCCACCTCATCCTCCCAGAGCTGGGATTACAGGTGTAAGCTACCGTGCCTGGCCAGAGAAGGCTCTTTATTTGCAGAGAAGGTTCAAAGATTTATTAAATATTGGCTTTAAAATAGATTGAATTTGCCTGAGGAAAAGAACTCTTTCACCTCCGTGATCCAATTATTCTAGCCTTGCTGGAGGACAGGTGTGGTCAATAGCACAATAGCTGGAGAGAGTGGACAGAAAAAAGGTTGGAAGGCCATTAAGTCACTTGATTATGAAAGGAAAATTAGGAAATTAGTTTTAGGCACATTTAAAAGGTGACAAAAGACACTGCTGTGGTAACCAGCTGTCTGAGAGGAAAGAGAAAGGTTAGAGTTTAGAAGTAGGATAAGAGATTCTGGGACATTTCAGTAATGTTAATTTTGTTGTTGTTGTTTGTTTCTGTTAGAGACAAGTTCCCCCTTTGTCACCCAGGCTAGAGCACAGTGGTGTAATCACAGCTCACTGCAGCCTCCAACTCCTGGACACAGGAGATTCTCCCACCTCAGCCTCCCAAGTAGCTACAAGTACGGGTGTGCACCACCACTCTCAACTAATTTTTATTTCTTAATTTTTTTTTGTAGAGGTAGGGTTTCACTATGTTGCACAGTCTGGTGTCAAGCTCCTGGCTTAAAGCAATTTTCCTGCCTCAGCCTCCCAAATTGTTAGGATTACAGGCATAAGCCACCATGCCTGGCCCATTTCAGTAATGTTAAGAGAGATGGTTCCATTTGACATAAGAGACTAAACAAAGATAAAAGGATAATCAGCAATTAAAAAGTCAATTAAAAATGAAAGAGTAGGATTCAGGCAAGGGAAAGAACATTAAAGAAGGAAGATAATTCTACAGTGTGAAAAAAAGATGAACAATGGTCAAAACAAGTCTAAGGAGACACAATTTAGTCTGAATAAACTTTCAAAAATGTTGAGGGAAGAAAGACTAACTCAATGAGAAGATATTGAAAAATAAGCACAGAAAACTCATTGATGGTCTTGTTGAAAACTAACAGAGAAATATAATTAGAGGAAGAGATATCCAAAGACATCCCAGACAACTTACCAGGTAATACCAGAGGAGTAAACAATGTAGTCATTAATATTGCAAGATTAAGCTTCTCTCTTGTTTTGGGGGGAATTAGAGCGAGTTCATGCAGAATAAAGCAATTACCACACATGAGCTCGAGTTAAGGTTTCCTGCCTCCCGATGGCATGCATGGCTTTGTGCCATGAAATCAGAGTAGACAAGACTCAGCCGTGTCATTGGAATCCAGTAAGTTGTGAAGTACACATTTCAGGGCAGAATCATGCTTTTTTCAACTTCAGGAATGAATTCAGGAAGGCTTAGATTTAGCATAATGGGGATTTCCACATTAAAAAGACCAAATTGGAAATTACTAGCATAGATGAAAAATGTATAATGTGTGTGTGTATGTGTGTGTGCCATGGCGAAATAAAAATGGACTGGAGCATGGAAAGTAATTTAACCATTTAAAGATACAATTGTTTCATTAATATTTACTTATATCTGATTAAATATTCATGATGCCTTGCCTTCCCTCCGTGTCTAACAGTGTTGCATTCATGGCCATCTGCACCAGCTCAGCACACGGGAGGTCTCAATTAGCCATTCAGGCTGACAGTGAACTCTCAGCCAAGGGGCCCTTACCCTGTGATGGGCTAAAAACAGATGATGAGTTTGTCTGCAGGCATAAGCAACAGTGAGACAGACTTGCCCTGGGCTGGGATTATAGTAGACAGAGGCTACAGCATCACAGTCCCCTCAAGAACACAGAAAGGATGATTTCAGAAATGTCTAAATAAATACGGGCAAGTGAAAAATCTCTGTCCAGGGTACATGCTGTCCTGTGGGAAGCCATTCTCAAGGTGTGAACAGGACTAGAATTGGAGCTCTTGACACCTAGCACCATGCTCCCATCTGCCACCATGAGGTTGGGCAGCAGATGACCTAGTTTGTAATCTTAATTTAGCAATCTGTAAAACAGAACTGAAAATATCTCCTTCTCAAGGAGATACTGCTTGTTGCTGAGGTCTCTGGCTCTTTTATACAGTCCGCAGTAGCAGGATGGGTTTATGTTGCATTATAATTACCTGACCCATATTTCTCCTGTGAACCCCTGGAGAACTAGACTATGTTGTGTTCACCGTGGTATTCTAAGACTAATGTAGCAAATTTTTTTTTTTCAATAGATTAGCATTTGGGGATGGAGAAGCTAAGGTTTAATATAAGAACTTGTTTTTTTTCCAGAGACAGGGTCTCGCTTTGTCACCCAAGCTGGAGTGCAGTGGTAAGATCAGAGCTCACTGTAACCTCAAACTCTTGTGCTTAACCAATCCTTCTGCCTCAGCCCCCTGAGTAGATAGGACTATAGGTGCATGCCACCATGCCTAGCTAATTTTTTTCTATGTTTTGGAGAGAAAGGTCTCACTATATTGCTCAGCTGGTGTCAAATTCCTGGCTTCACATGATCCTCCTGCCTCAGCCTCCCAAAGTGCTGGAATTATAGGCATGAGCCACCACGCCTGACCAGAACATGGTATTAAAAGTGGACGATAGGCCGGGTGCAGTAGCTTATGTCTGTAATCCCAGCACTTTAGGAGACTGAGTCCAGTGGATCGCCTGAAGTCAGGAGTTCGAGACCAGCCTGGCCAACATGGTGAAACCCTGTTTTCACTGAAAATACAAAAATTAGCCAGGCGTGGTGGTGGGAGCCTATAATCTCAGCTACTGGGGAGGCTGAGGCATGAGAATTGCTTGAACCCGGGAAGTGGAGGTTGCAGTGAGCCGAGATCACACCACTGCACTTCAGCCTGGGTGACAGAGTGAGACTCTGTCTCAAAAAAAAAAAAAAAAAAAGGGGGGGGCTGACAGTTCTACCCATTGTGTGAATGTACATCCAGTGTGGAAGTGTTCACAAACAATGCATGAATAACATTGCTGTCTATTATTAAAAATCAAATGTTAGTTTTTAAGGAAAAAAAAAAAAATCTCTGCTAGCCTCTCCTGAAACAGAGTTGAAAGTAGCATAGAACCATGACATTTGCCGTAGGCAGAATAATGCCAACTCCTTTTTCCCAAACATGCCCATATTCCAATGCCCAGGACCTGTGAATATGTTACCTTGCATGGCAACAGGGCATTATTAAACCTGATGAAGGTGAAGAACCTTGACGGTTCCATTATCGTGGGTTATTCTGGTCAATCCAGCATAATCACAAGAGTCCTTAAAAATGACAGAGGAAAGCAAGAGTTGGCAGAGAGATGCTACAAGCTGTGTCTGAAGATGGAAAAAGAGGTACAAGCCAAGGAGTGTCACAGTCTCCTGAAGCTTGGACCTCAGTCCTCCAACCACAAAGAGCTGAATTCTGCCACCAATCCGAACTGAGCAGAAAACAGATTTTCCCGTAAAACCTCCAGAGAGAACAAAGAATGCCAATACCTTAATTTTCATCCAGTGAGAATCATATTGGATTTCTGGCCTACAAAGCTATAAGATAGTAGATCTGTGTGGTTTTACGTTGCTAAGTTTGTGACAATTTTTTAGAGCAGCAATAGAGAACTAATACAACATCTCTGACTCACGGAGCACACTTGCCGTTAAGCTTTCAGATCCTCTAAGGATTTTAACAACATCGAGGCTGTACTTAGACATTTACCAGGGGTCAGGATGAAATTAAAGTGCAAACAAATTGTTCTTTCTTCTTGGAAAGGTGCATCACACTTTCCTTTTTAATGTCATCTGTTTGGAAGCTCTTTGGCTTCTCATTTCGTTTAAGTGAGGGAGCAAGATATAAAACCCAATTTTTAATTTGTATTATTTAGTTTGTTTCAGCAAATGTCTCCAGAGCTTTGCCATGTGCAAAGTGAAATCACCTATATGCTGTGTCTTTAAAAGCTGGGGAAGTGCACAGAGCCGCAGCAGCAGTCAATACCAATTTCCACATCTGGATCAATACCATCGGATGGCTCTGTAGCTGCAAAGATTGTTTCACACACACACTCTGAGAAAGGGAGGGCTGGGGAGAGAAAGGGAATTGGTTTTAATGATTTCATGGCTCTGAGTATTCCCTCTCTCCCTTTTTTCTTTGAAAGAAATAAATACATAAAATTAGAAACCAAATTTACGAACCTGTCAGTCCGCATCAAATCCAGCTTCTTTCCCTGACCTGTCACCAAAAGTGGCATCTAATCTAGCAAATAGCCTTATTCTTTGTGGGAGGTTATACGTGTTGAAGAAAAGAAGTGATAACACTGTCTGCAGTGATGCAATAATAAAAATGCTTTGTATTTACAGCAGGCTTCTCCTCAAGGACTTTATAGGCAGTTTCCTCAATCTACGAATAGAAAAACAAGAACCAGCAACTTGTTCACCATCACCCACAAAGAAAAAGCTGACGTATTAACTTCTATACTGTATCTAAATGCATATTTGGACAACATGAGACTAAAATGTTTTCTTAGGTGCTTCCACTGCAGTCTGACTTTGTAGCTCTCAGTGATAGAGTCTCCCTCATGAGTGGGACTGGGCGGCTGTTTTTCACAAGGCATAGTTGTTGGATCTGCCAAGAGAATACAACTGCGATTGAATCAGCAAGGGAAGGGCAGGGACCTGATGCTATTAGCTTTGCTGGAAGCTTTCCCAGTAGGTCAGGGTCCCAACCATTTCTCCTCCTGGGAGCAGGCACAGCTTTGATTCTCCAGCGCCTCTGTGAGGCCCCAGAATGCGCTCTGCTGCCACAGAGCCCATTAGCTCACCTATAAAGAAGGCTGACCCTCACTCAGTGTAGGCAACTCACCATCAGGATGAGCCAAACAAAGGAATAAATATGTCCCCTCTGGGCCCTGACATAATGGGGAAGCTTAATCCTCAGCTTGGTAAACGCCACAGCCACAACCGTGACCAGCTCAATCTTCAAGGCAGATCAAATGACTTTCAGGAATGGTTCTGAACAAGTCCCAGCTGGAGGGCCAAGAGGTTTCGTGAAAGACTGACTTTTCTATATAGCAGTTGTAAAAATTATCTTCCTCGGTGTCATGTCTTTCATTTTATTCTCTTTTGTGGTTTCACAAAGCATTCCCACATACATGATCACATATACTTTTCACAACCGCTTTGTGCATTTGATCACTTGTCCATAGCTGAGGCTTGGAGAGAACATGATTAGGGAAGGTAATCACTGAAGTGGCTTGGGGAATTGTGGAGCTGTGGACTGAATATTCTAGCTAGCCCCTTGAGTGTCAGGGGTGGGAAAGGACCAGGGTAGCAAAGCCTCATACATCCTTTTATTCTGATGCAGTCTATTTCCACAAATAGAATCCGAATCATAGACTCCTCGACTCCAAGATGCCTGATTAAAAATAGGCCACTCTCTCCATGGACGTCAGCCATCTGCAGCTGGGCTCATTGTGTCCTTCCAAGGGATCCCTACCTTCACTCTGCTGCCCATTCTCCTGGAGCACAGGCTGGATGCACTAAGTCAGCAGGGAGAGTCCTGGAAGGCAACCCGTTTCTGAAATTATTATGGCTTTCCTTTAAGAGCCAGTAAATCCCCACTAAATTAGTCTTCACTGAGTAAGATTTGAGAAAAGCACGAGATGCTGAATAACCATGGAAAATGCCACTGTTATTTTGCAAAAAGTCTCCCAGCTTCACTCCCATTCTCAAACTGCCCACACTGTATTTAATTCTTCCTGATGCTTGCTTTGTGTTCACCCCAATACATCCTAAATAAATTAACAGCAATTAGTTTGATTATGAAACGATAAAAGCAGATATAAAATGCTCCCATAAATCTTCCAATAAAGCACTCAACAAAACAAAATCTTCTGGCTAACAGCTAAATTAAGTGTTTTTGTTGTTGTTATTATGTAGCTCTCGCTTCAGCCTAATAAGGTTTGTTAGAAAAATGTTCACTGGAACACAGGTGATTAGCAAGTGGATCTCAAAGGTTTCTGGTCAGGGAAGATCTAGCAGAATGCTTCTCTCCCTGTAGTCCATTGAGCTTTCTTTAGTTTTTCCAGAGGGCTTAATACCGTCTTTTGTTTTAGGTAATGATGATAACCCACTCACAATGCAAGGTAATTTGTTTTTCAGTGGGGATTATTTTTGGTCACCTCTGTCAAGTCTGGTTGAGGAAATTATCATGGTTCCACATTACAAGGCAGAAGTTGCAAGGGACCACTTTTTTGGTGAAAAGAGGACCAAAAAAATAGGTCCTCTACATATTACCAGATAAATGTCCAAAAGGAGTTTCCAAAATGTTTGCTTAAAAATTGCCATTTGGTACAAAAAATTAGCCAGGTGTGGTGGCAGGCACCTGTAATCCCAGCTACGCGGGAGGCTGAGGTGGGAGAATTGCTTGAACCCGCAAGGCAGAGGTTGTAGTGAGCCATGACCCCGCCACTGCACTCCAGCCTGGGCGACAGTGCGAGGCTCTGTCTCAAAAAAAAAAAAAAAAAAAAAAAAAAAAAAAAAAAAAAAAAATGCCATTTAGCTGAGTGTGGTGGCTCATGCCTGTAATCTCCGCACTTTAGGAGGCTGAGGTAAGAGAGTCACTTGAGTCCAGGAGTTTGAGACCAGCCTGGGCAACACAGAGAGACTCTGTCTCTACAATTTTTTTTTTTTTTAAGTTAGCTGGGCATGGTGATCTGTGCCTACAGGCTACTTGAGAGGCTGAGGCAGGAGGATTACTGGAGCCAAGAAGTTTGAGGTTACAGTGAACTGTGATAGAGCCACTGCATTCCAGCGTGGGCAACAGAGCAAGATCTTGTCTCTAAAAAAATTTTAAAGAAAATATTACCCAGGTGTGATGGTGTACATCTGTAGTCACAGCTACTGGGGAAGCTGAGACAGGAGGATTGCTTAAGTCCAGGAGTTCAAGGTTTCAGTGAGCCGTGAACATGCCATTGCACTCCAGCCTGGGTGGCAGAGGGAGACCTTGTTTCTTTAAAAATAAATAAATAGCTGGGCATGGTGGCTCACACCTGTAATCCAGCACTTCAGGAGGCTGAGGCAGGAGGATGGCTTGAGCCCAGGAGTTCAAGACCAGCCTGGGCAACATGGTGAAACCTCATCTCTATGAAAAACGATGACAATTAGTCAAACATGGTGGCATGCACCTGTAGTCCCAGCTACTTGAGAGGCTAAGGCAGGAGGATCACCTGAGCCTAGGATGGTTGAGGCTGCCACAATCATGAGTGAGCTGTGATCATGCCACTACAACTCTAGACTGGGTGACAGAGTGAGACCCTGTCTCAGTAATAATAATAATAAAATAAAATAAATAAAAATAATAAAATATTCCATTACTAAAAAATCAAAACAACAACGGAAAGAATGTCAAGGTGTATCATTGAATAACCATCACATTTAATGCTTTAGGCTGGGCACAGTCACTTACACCTGTTATCTCAGCACTTTAGGAGGCCGAGGTGAGTGGATTGCTTGAGCTCAGGAGTTCAAGACCAGCCTGGGAAATAAAGTGAGACCATGTCTCTATAAAAATTACAAAAATTAGCCAGGTGTCGTGGCTGTGGTCACAGTTTCTAGGGAGCCTGAGGTGGGAGGATGGCTTGAACCTGGGAGGAAGAGGTTGTGGTGAGCTGAGATCATGCCACTGCACTTTGGCCTGGGCAACAGAGCCAGGCCCTGTCTCAAAAAAAAAAAAAAAAAAAAAAAAAAAAAAAAAAAAAAAAAAATTAAAGGTGTAGCCAAGGAGTATTTATTTATGGGTATGTGACATGCTAGCACCAAAGAGGCCCCTCCCCCACCGCCACCCAGGAAAGATCCACACAGGATATATTATTATCTGTTGGCTTCTCAAGGAACTTACGATTTTTTCTGGCATAACTGGTAATACCTTAATAACAGCCATACAGTTTCAGGCAGCCATTGAAACATAGCAAAACACCAAAGCAACCATTAAGAAGGAAAAGACACAGTATGTTTACAACATCTGAATTTAAAAGTGCCCTTTTCTTGGTGGTCTCTGGACTTCCTCCACTTCCCTGAAGTTTCAGGAGAGAGAAGTAGCCAACTCTTAACAGGGCTCACTTGTGTAAGTTTGCTCAGTAACTGGAAAAAAGGTGAATCTGCTTGGATTGATGGGCAAACTGCTCTTGTTCTCAGGAAAGGAGGCAGAACTGACATTAGATATAGATTGTATCCCTCTAGGTTTTTCCTGTGTATGCCAGTTTTAACCTTCTTTCTTTAGGACCTTAGTATAGCACACCTGGTTAAGGTCATAGTGTAACATACTTGCTTTGCATTTTGTTTTCATTCACTCATTCCAGGAAATTTATTGAGTGCCTACTAAATGCACAGTGCCATGTGCATAGGCGTTTATTTAATTACATCTTGCATCATTTGGCAGATTGATTCCATAACCACAGATTAGTTGGCTGGGATTCTGATTCTAATTTTGCCCACAATTTGCCATGTGGCTGTGAGTTAGGCACCCTACCTCTGTGAGATGCCTCAATTTCTTTCTCTGCATGGTGGAAATAAGAGTAACTGGCAGCTGCTTAGAGATGTGTTGGAATAATTCATGTTCAAGTCAAGGTAAGGCTTGCGAAGTTCAATGATTTCATTCTCAAAAATGCCACTTTGGATTGGAAGTGAAGATTTTTTTTTTTTTTAATTTATATTGCCATAGTTACAAGTTTCTCTGGGTTATTTTCTTTATTTCTTTGTTACTGTTTTCTGATTTAATGACTGCTAGCTGGATTCCAGGGTTTCAATATCAAAGCCATTAACTTGGATTGATTGGCCACACTTGAGGTCTTCTCGGAAAGGTTTTCAGTGGCAATGTAGAGGTAAGAATTCGTATATGCCCAAAAGGTAGATGAGCACGAATTTGAGTAAGATTTTTAAGGAAACTGAATTTGAACCTGAGCTTGAATTTGGCTTCCCAGCTTCAGTACTTTTTATGTAGTATCAGGACTGTTTTATTTTTATTTGTGTAGTGGTTAACTTGCTTTGTCCTGATAGCAAACAACTGCCTCTTAACCTCAGACACCACTTTTACTCATGTACTGTGAACTGGCAAGAAATACACTAAAGTATTTACCATCACATTGGCAAATATCACCACTAAAGGTATCTATATCTTCATGATTTCAAAATAGCCAGTTTTTTTTTTTTTTTTTTAAGTTATTAGGTGTGATAAATGTCTAACTCTCAACACCTCTGGGGCTGAGCCTGGATGGGGCAGGGCTGAAGCACATCAGTAAAACCTCAGGTGGCTGTGAGAGCAAGTCAGAGTAGGGAAGTCTTGAGGCTAATCTGGAAGTCAGTTATCTTGAGGTCACAAAGACCCAGATCACAGGGGAAGAGACAGACTGTAAGCTTGAAGATGATAACTTGTGAAGGCCAGAAATCCTAAGTCACTTCAGCAATTCGTTTTCCTCACCATGGGACTTCTCTCTCCAAGCCTCAGCTATGGACAGTGTTCAAATGCAAAGAATTACTGTGAGGAAGAGACTTTTCATAATTGTTGTGTAGAAAAGTCAGTCTTTCACCAAACCGCTTGGCCCTCCAGCTGGGGCTTGTTCAGAACCATCCCTGAAAGTCATTTGATCTGCCTTGAAGATTGAGCTGGTCATGGTTGTGACTGTGGCGTTTACCAAGCTGAGGATTAAGCTTCCCCATTATGTCAGGGCCCAGAGGGGACATATTTATTCCTTTGTTTGGCTCATCCCGCGGGTGAGTTGTTATACTGAGTGAGGGTCAGCCTTTTTTGGGGGTAAGCTAATGGGCTCCGTGGCAGCAGAGCGCATTCTGGGGCCTCACAGAAGACTGCAGAGGGGAAGGTGAGAGGAAGGAGGTGCATCTGAAGCTTTGACCAGGAAGGACTTTGTAGTTCACAGTAAGTATTTCGAATGTTTTTCTTTTGTGATTTGGAACCTATTAGAGGGTTTATTTAGGTGAGCAATGTGAGACAGAGTGGGTAAATGTGGAAGAGAGACCAGTTTGGCAGATATTGCACTAATATCTGGAAGGAATATCGCCGTTTGCATCAGATGCTAGCAATGGAGATGGTGAGAAGTAGCTATATCTGAGATATAGTTTGAAGTTCAAGTCAATCAGATTTACCAATGGATTAAATGTAGTGGGTGTGTGTGTTGGGGGGAAGAGGACATTAAGAATGACTTTAAGGATTTTGGTTTGAGTACTTATGCCATCTACTGATGGGGAAAGTGTTGGAAGGAGCATATTTGGAGGAGGAGGGAAACCAAGAGTTTAGTTTGGGACCTATTAAGTTGCTCATTTATATATTCAAGTAGAGATGTCAAGTGGGCAAGCAGGTAAATAAGTCTATTGAGCAGAGGAACATTTGGAGCTCTAGATATGAATGTGGGAAGTACAAACACATAGATGATTAAGGCCTATGGTACTAGGTGAGACTACTTTGGCATGATTGCAGCAAGAAGAGAAGCGGCCTGAGGCGTGAGGCTAGAGGCCTGAAACCTATTAACCATTAGGACTCAGGAAGAGGGGGAGGAGGTAGGAAAAGAAACTGAAAAAGTAGTCTGTGAGGTAAGAGGCAAAGTGGGAAATGTGGGGTGGTAGAAACTAAGTGAAAAAATTTTTTCATAAAACATGATATGCTGACCTATGTCCATTGCTACTGATAGGTAAAATAAAGTGAGGCTGGGAATTGACCAATGGGTTTGAAACATGGAGACCAATGGAGGTCTGTGAGGGTCAATTTTACGTGTCAACTTGACTGGCTTAAGGGCTACCCAGATGGCTGGTACAACATTATTTCTGGATGTGTTTGTGAGGTTGTTTCCAGAAGAGACTGGCAACTGAAGCAGTGAACTGAGTAAGGAAGACCCACTCTCACCCAGTGTGGATGGACACTGTATAATCGGTTGAAGGACCAGACAGAACAAAAAGAGGAAAGGCAAATTCTTTTCTGGAACTGGGACACACTTCTCCTGCCCTTGCATATCAGAACTCGAGGTTCTTTGGCCTTTGGACTCTGGGACATGCACCAGTGGCCCTCTAGGTTCTCAGGCCTTCAGTCTCAGTCTGAGAGTCACACCATTGGCTTCCTTGGTTCTGAGACCTCTAGATATGGATTGAGCCACGATACCAGCTCACCTGTTCTCCGGCTTGCAGATGACCTATCATGGGACATCTCAGCCTTCTTAATTGTATGAGCCAATTCCCCTAATAAATCCCCTTTCATCTATTTCTCTCCCTCTCTCCCCACCCCCCATATCCTATTGGTTTCTCTGGAGAACCCTGCCTAACAGAGATTTTGGTATCAGGAGTGGTTCTAGGGGAACAGAATTTTAAGGATGAGTTTCCTTGATTGGTTTTGAGGTTTCTGGAATTGGCTCTCCAATCTGATTAGACTTAAGAATTTTAAGGACCATATTTCCAATAGTGCAGAGACATTGATAATTCATGGTGTGAATTGTTTGTGCACAATCTGCATTGGATACTCTTACTCAATCACTTAGAAAAGGCAAGGAACTTAGTGACCCTGGATATGATATTTCCAATCATTCATAGAAAACTAAGGAATATAGTGATATTGGTTGGTTGCTCCTAATGTAGCTGGATAAAGTGAGGAGTAAAAAGAATGTACTTAGGGATTCAAATTTCTGGATCCAGCTCCATGTAAATAACCTCTGAGACCTTCCCTGTGTGCCCTAAAGGAGAATCTTCCATCCTGTAGTCACAGGGCTGAAATTGCTGAAAATGAAACACAAGCCCTCATCATGTGATTGGTTGAGTTACAATGAAAGGTGAATTCTCAGTCTTGAATGGTGTCTACTGGTAAAGTGAGAGCATTGGTTGGGAAAGAGTGAAATCCTATAAATGGGATGAGCCTATACATGGGAAGACCCTAATAAAGCTGGGGATATTCACCTCTTAAATTCAGATGAACCTGGGCATGGTGGCTCACATCTGTAATGTTAGCACTTTGGGAGGCCGGGGTGGGCCAGTTGCTTGAGCCCAGAAGTTCGAGACCAACCTGGGCAACATGGCAAAACCCCATTTCTATAAGAAATACAAAAATTAGCCAGGCATGGTGGTGTGTGGCTTGCAGTCCCCACTACCCAGGAGGCTGAGGTGGGAGAATCACCTGAGCTTGAGAAGTTGAGGCTGCAGTGAGCTGAGATCACACCACCACATTTCAGGCTGGGTGACAGGGGAGACCCTGTCTCAAAAAAATAAAATAAAATAAAATCAGATAAGTCCTTTTTGCCAGCAAAGCGGCCTCCCTCTCCACAATGGAAGTGGCCCCCTCAGTTGTATTGGTCTTTTCACCACTGTCTGAGGGGAATAATCCTGCATTGCCTGAGAAAACAATAATGACCTCCCCTGAGGCAGCTGCCAACAACATACCTTGATGCTTCTCAGGACTCACTCCCACCACCTGCCCCCCTGTTTTTTTTCTTGCTTCTGAACCTATAACTAGACTTTAGTCCTATCAGGCCCCTAAAGGTGAGGTACAAAGTGGGTCACATGAGGAGGTATGCTACACTCCCAAAGACCTTGAGTTTCTAACTTGTGCCAGCAGAAATTCGTGACATGTGGGGAATGAACCTGAAAGGTGTGGGATAAGGGAAGGAACATAAAGTTGGATCAGGCCAAACATCTTAAGATGGCCCATTAAGCAGAGATTCTACATTTAATGTTACAGCTCAGGGAGTTAGAAGGGGCTCTAAGACTTTGGTTGGTTGGTTGGCTGAAATGTGGATCAAAAGATGGCCCACCATGAATTCATTTTGCTGGAAAACCTATTACAGTAACCTTCACAAGAACAGTTTCTATAGGAGTGGATTCAAGAGGTGATGGGGGATGAGGAAGCGGAGATGGAATGATGGACAATTCTTTTGGAGAGTTTTGTTGTAAAAGGGACAGAAGATTCTCTTTTAGGGCACGCAGGCAAGGTCTCAGAGGTAATTTACATGGAGCTGGAGCCAGAAGAGAGGAAGGTTAATAGAAGGAGGTAGGTATATGATTAAAGGAGAATCAGTCTTTCTCTCTTTCCTTTTTTCTTTCTTTTTTAAAAAGAGCTGTTTAGCTGTTGATGAGGTGATTCAGTTAGGAAGAAGAAATGGAAGCTACGAGAGAGAGAGGAAATGATGGCAGGAGCAACGTCCTTGCATCAGAGGCCCTGATCCATGGAACAGTGAGAAGGTTTGGCACAGTCACAGCCAATGAGCAAAAAGTCTGGGATTTAAACCTGTCTGGCAGTAGAGCCAACAATTATAACCACTAAGCGTGCTGCCTAGATTTATAATACAAAATGCTTTTTTTTGTTTGTTTGTTTGAGATAAGATCTCACTCTGTCACCCATGCTAGCATGGGACATGGAGGCTCAAGTGATCCTTCCACCTCAGCCTCCCTAGTAGCAGGGACTACAGGTGTGCACCACTGCACTCTGCTAAATTTTGTATTTTTGGTAGAGACAAGGTTTTACCATGTTGCCCAGTCTGGTCTTGAACTCATGAACTCAAGCAATCAGCCCTCATTGGCCTCCCAAAGCACTGGGATTACAGGCATGAGCCACTGTGCCCAGCCAACATACTTTTAAGCAGTGAAAATCTTTTTTTTTCTTTTTAAAATATAGTCTTACATAATTCATATATAAGAGATAAATCATGGTGGCAGGGGTGGGTGAGAGGTGGATGGAAGGACACAAGCTTTCCAACTCTGCTCCCCTGCTCCCCCTGTGTCTCAGTTCATTCAGATGCTGTAATAAAACACCCTAAACTTCGTGCCTTATCAACAACAGTAATTTCACAGTTCTGGAGACACGAAGTCTGGGATTAGGGTGCCAGCATGATTGGGTTCTGCTGAGGGCCCCCTTCCAGATGCAGATCGCCCACTTCTCATTGTGTTCTCACAGGGTGGAACAGCTCTCTGTCCTCATCTTATAAGGGCACTAAGCCCATTCATGAGGGCTATGCCCTCATGACTTAATCACTTCCAAAAGGCCCACTCTAAAACCATTGTTTTAGGAACTAGTTTTCAACATGAGAAATTTGTGGAGGTGGGGGGTGGGAACACACTCAGTCCAGAACAACCCTCACTCCCCCAAAGCCCTTTAAACAGCTTCCCAGAACTCTGAAACTTGAAGGAATACAGTCTGAAAAGGTCAGCCTAGATAATCTTTTCTCTTAAAGTTGTATGAGTTTATAATAGGGCAACTGGATGATCCTTAAATCTCTTCCCGGTTTAGGACACCGGCTATGTCCGTGTACTCCAGCCTGTGACAACAGCCAAAGTGTAGTGGGGAAAATGCATGGAAATGTTTCCGCATTTGGACTCAGGCTCCTCCCTCCCCACGCCCCCTAAAAACAAAACCTAGGAAGTCATTTACAAAACAAGGCATCTTCAGGGAGATGGCCATCTTGTTAGCAGTTTAGGCTTGTCTGCCTGAGCATCTGTTTTAAAAGCACATCTGTATGGTTGTAGTAGTTAGCAGGATGACCTAGGTTTTGTCTTAAAGAATTTAATGGATTTTTCCTTTCTTGTTTTAAAGGCCTTTCCCTACACAATTAGTCAGTTGAAAGTGAAATCATTCTGCTTGGTCCTGAAACAGGAGATCAATACTGTTGGGCGATGCACTGTGTGGTATCCCAGGTAGCAGCCATAGCTAATGAAGCAGCAGATAAGTGATTTCACTAGTGTCTGAGCTCTGACGCCAGGAAGAAGCACACGAATGCTGCCCAAAGGGCCACTCTGCCAAAGAGGAGTAATGAGTGGTTCCTGGCTGAGACAGATGCCCATGTAAAGCCAGGTATGGGGGAGGGTTGCACAACCAGTCTGGAAATGAGGGGAGCATTAGAGAGTCTAGGGTAGAGGATCACACAGTTCTGGTGTCTGAGAATTGGAAGGGGTATAAGGACAATAGCCATATCTCTATAATAGCAAAACATTCCATTTGACCATTTGTTCATTTATTTATTCAGTGAATACTTATTGAGCACCTATTGTGTGTCAAACAATTTGTTATATATTGGAAAGATAAATATGACATACTTGCCCTGAAGGAGGAAATAGTCCAGTGCATCAGATGGAAATACAATTGAATTTGATAATTATAAAACACTGGGGCATATCCAATGACAAAACTATCTACATGGGATATTTCTTATTCTATATTTTAATATTTTAGTCTCAATTTTTCTTAGATTAATTTCCTAAAAAAGAACTTGAAGAGTATCTCTTTGATTCAGTAACAATTCTTTTTCATGTCCTTGGCATACAAAGGGTGCCACATAAGTGAATTGAAACGAGCAAGCACTTTTTATTAAATTGTTTTCACATGCATTATTTCACAAGTTCCTCAGAACAACCCTTCAAAACAGATAAGACTAAGTATTATTATCTTCACCTTCTAACTTGTGATAATAACACAGGGGAAACGATGTTTATCAGCTAATTCACATTATGGCATCAATAACTAATAAGTGCATGGTGTGTAGCCAATCCAGAAATTTATGCATTTTAATACAGGTCAATATCCTTACTCAAAGGGCTGACTCAGATCTGAATTTCAGATAAGCCATCAATCACAAGCTAATATTTTGTGGGTGATGGAGGATTGCTTGGCATCCCTCAAATTATACATAAAGCCCAGTTGCCATAGACAATATAATCATGTGCTGTATAATGATATTGTGGTAAACGACAAACTGCATATAGGACAGTAATCCTGTAAGATTATAACGGAGCTGAAAAATTCCTGTAGCCTAATGACACCATAACCATTGTAACATCATGGCATAATACATTAGTCACGTTTGTGGTGATGCTGGTGTACAGAAACCTACTGTACTGTCAGTCCTATAAAACAATAGTACATACAATTATACTATATGAAATTATACTATTTGACTATACAATAGTTCATAATACTTTTTTTTTTTTTTTTGAGACAGGGTCTCATTCTGTTGCCCAGGCTGGAGTGCAGTGGCACAATCATGGCTCACTGCAGCCTCAACCTCCCGGGCTCAGGTGATCCTTCCATCTCAACCTCCTGAGTAGCTGGAAGTACAAGTATGTGCCACCACGCCTGCTTTTTTTTTTTTTTTGGCATTTTTTTTTTTTTTTGTAGAGATGGGGCTTCTCCATGTTGCGCAGTGTGGTCTTGAACTCCTGAGCTCAAGTGATCCTCCCACCTTGGCCTCCCAAAGTGCTGGATTACAGGCATGAGCCACCAGGCCCAGCCTAGTTCATAATACTTGATAATGATAATAAACAATGATGTTACTGGTTTATGTATTTACTATGTCATATTTTCAATTGTTATTTTAAAGTGTACTCCCTCTAGTTATGTGTACTTTAAAGTTAACTGTAAAACAGCCTCAGGTAGGTCCTTCAGGAGGTATTCCAGAAGTTGTCATAGGATAGGAGAGCTCTGTGTGTGTTACTGTCACTGAAGACTTTTCAGTGGGACAAGATATGGAGACAGAAGAAAGCGATATGGATGATACAAACCCTGTTTAGACCTAGGGTAATATGTGTGTTTGTGTCTTCATTTTTAACAAAAAAAGTTTACAGAGTAAAAACAACAACAACAACAACAACTTTGTTTTAAAATAGGAAAAATATAGAATAAAAATATGAAGAAAAAAATTTTTGTACACCTGTGCAATGTGTTTGTATTTTAAGCTAAGTATTATTACAACAGTCAAAAAGTTAAAAAAAAAATTAAAAAGCTTATAAAGTAAAAAATTTATGGTAAACTAAGGTAAATTTATTATTAAGCAAAGTGTTTGAAAAATATATTTTGTGTAGCCTAAGTGTTCAATGTTTATAAAATCTACAGTAGTGTACAGTAATGTCCTAGGCCTTCACATTTACTCACCACTCACTCACTGATTCACCCAGAACAACTTTCTGGCCTGCAAACTCCTTTCATGGTAAGTGCCCTCTACACTTGTACCCTTCCCTTCCCTTCCCTTCCCTTCCCTTCCCTTCCTTTCTCCTTCCTTCCTTCCCTCCCTCCCTCCCTCCCTCCCTCCCTCCCTCCCTCCCTCCTTCCTTCCTTCCTCTTCCTTCCTTTCCTTTCCTTCCTTTCCTTTCCTTTCCTTTCCTTTCCTTTCCTTTCCTTCCTTTCCTTTCCTTTCCTTTCCTTTCCTTTCCTTTCCTTTCCTTTCCTTTCCTTTCCTTTCCTTTCCTTTCCTTTCCTTTCCTTTCCTTTCCTTTCCTTTCCTTTCCTTTCCTTTCCTTTCCTTTCCTTTCCTTTCCTTTCCTTTCCTTTCCTTTCCTTTCCTTTCCTTTCCTTTCCTTTCCTTTCCTTTCCTTTCCTTTCCTTTCCTTTCCTTTCCTTTCCTTTCCTTTCCTTTCCTTTCCTTTCCTTTCCTTTCCTTCCTTTCCTTTCCTTCTCTGTCTCTCTCTCTCTCTCTCTCTCTCTTTCTCTCTTTCTTTCCTTCTTTCTTATACTTTAAGTTCTGGGATACATGTACAGAATGTGCAGGTTTGTTACATAGGCATACACGTGCCATGGTGGTTTGCTGCACCCATCAACCCGTCATCTACATTAGGTATTTCTCCTAATGCTATCCCTACCCTAGCCCCCAACACCCCAGCAGGCCCTGGTGTGTGATGTTCCCCTCCCTGTGTCCATGTGCTCTCATAGTTCAGCTCCCACTTATGAGTGAGAACATGTGGTGTCTGGTTTTCTATTCCTATGGGCATATAGTGCTATAAATTTTCCTCTAAACACTGTGTTAGCTGTGTCCTAGAGATTCTGGTACATTGTGTCTTTGTTCTCATTGGTTTCAAAGAATTTATTTATTTCTGCCTTAATTTCGTTATTTACCCAGTAGTCATTCAGGAACAAGTTGTTCAGTTTCCATGTAGTTGTGCAGTTTTGAGTGAGTTTCTTAATCCTGAGTTCTAATTTGATTGCACTGTGGTCTGGGAGACTGTTTGTTATGATTTCCATTGTTTTGCATTTGCTGAGGAGTGTTTCACTTCCAATTATGTGGCCAATTTTAGAGTAAGTGCGATGTGGTGCTGAGAAGAATGTATATTCTGCTGATTTGGAGTAGAGAGTTCTGTAGATGTCTATTAGGTCTGTTTGGTCCAGAGCTGAGTTCAAGTCATAATTATCCTTGTTAATTTTCTGTCTTATTGACCTAATATTGACAGTAGGGTGTTAAAGCCTCCCACTATTATTGTGTGGGAGTCTAAGTCTCTTTGTAGGTCTCTAAGAACTTGCGTTATGAATCTGGGTGCTCCTGTATTGGATGCACATATATTTAGGATAGTGAGTTCTTGTTGCATTGATCCCTTTACCATTATGTGATGCCCTTGTTTTTGTTTTTTGTTTTTTTTTTTTGTTTGTTTTTGATCTTTGTTGGTTTAAAGTCTTTTTTATCAGAGACTAGGACTCCAACACCTGCTTTTTTTTTGCTTTCCATTTGCTTGGTAAATATTCCTCCATCCCTTTATTTTGAGCCTATGTGTGTCTTTGCATATGAGATGGGTCTCCTGAATACAGCACACTGATGGGTCTTAACTTTTTATCCAATTTGCCAGTCTGTGTCTTTTAATTGGGGCATTTAGCTCTTTTATGTTGAAGCTTAATATTGTTGTGTGTGAATTTGATCCTGTCATTATGATGCTAGCTGGTTATTTTGCCCGTTAGTTGATGAAGTTTCTTCATAGTGTGATTATCTTTACAATTTGGTATGTTTTTGCAGTGGCTGGTACCGGTTTTTCCTTTCCATATTTGGTGTGTCCTTCAGGAGCTCTTGTAAGGCAGGCCTGGTGGTGACAGAATCTCTCAGCATTTGCTTGTCTGTAGAGGATTTTATTTCTCCTTTGCTTATGCAGCTTAGTTTGGCTGGATATGAAATTCTGGGTTGAAAATTCTTTTCTTTAAGAATGTTGAATATCGGCCCCCATTACTTTCTTCTGGCTTGTAGGGTTTCTGCAGAGAAGTCTGCTGATAGTTTGATGGGCTTCCCTTTGTGGGTAACCCAACCTTTCTCTATGGCTTGCCTTAACAATGTTTCCTTCATTTCAACCTTGGTGAATCTGAGGATTATGTGTCTTGGGGTTGCTCTTCTCGAGGAGTATCTTTGTGGTGTTCTCTGTATTTCCTGAATTTGAATGTTGGCCTGTCTTGCTAGGTTGGGGAAGTTCTCCTGGATAATATCTTGAAGAGTGTTTTCCAACTTGGTTCCATTCTCCCTGTCACTTTCAGGTACACCAATCAAATGTAGGTTTGGTCTTTTCACATAGTCCCATATTTCTTGAAGACTTCATTCATTCCTTTTTATTCTTTTTTCTCTAATCTTCTCTTCACTTTATTTCATTAAGTTGATCTTCAATCTCTGATATCCTTTCTTCTGCTCTATCGATTCAGCTATTGATACTAGTGTATGCTTCACGAAGTTCTCGTGCTGTGTTTTTAAGCTCCATCAGTTCATTTATGTTCTTCTCTAAACTGGTTATTCTAGTTAGCAATTCCTCTAACCTTTTTTCAAGGTTCTTAGCTTCCTTGCATTGGGTTAGAACATGCTCCTTTAGCTCGGAGGAGTTTATTATTAGCCATCATCTGAAGCCTACTTCTGTCAATTCATCAAACTCATTCTCCATCCGGTTTTGGTTCCCTTTCTGGCAAGGAGTTGTGATCCTTTGGAGGAGAAGAGGCTTTCTGGGTTTTAGAATTTTCAGGCTTTTTGCCTTGGTTTTTCCTCATCTTCATGAATTTATCTACCTTTGGTCTTTGATGTTGGTGACCTTTGGATGGGGTTTTTGTGTGGACGACCTTTTTGTTGATGTTGATGCTATTCCTTTCTGTTTTTTAGTTTTCCTTCTAACAGTCAGGCGCCTCTGCTGCAGGTCTGCTGGAGTTTGCTGGAGGTCCACTCCAGATGCTGTTTGCCTGGGTATGCAGTGGAGGCTGCAGAACAGTAAAGATTTCTACCTGTTCCTTCCTCTGGAAGCTTCGTCCCAGAGGGGTACCTGCCAGATGCCAGCCGGAACTCTCATGTATGAGGTGTCTGTCGACCCGTGTTGGGAGTTGTCTCCCAGTCAGGAGGCATGGGGGTCAGCGACCCACTTGAGGAGGCCATCTGTCCCTTAGCAGAGCTCAAGCACTGTACTGGGAGGTCCACTGCTCTCTTCAGAGCCAGCAGGCAGGAATATTTAAGTCTGCTGAAGCTGCACCCACAACGACCCCTTCCCCCAGGTGCTCTGTCCCAGGGAGATGGGAGTTTTATCTATAAGCTCCTGACTGGGGCTGCTACCTTTCTTTCAGAGATGCCCTGCCCAGAGAGGAGGACTCTAGAAAGGCAGTCTGGCTACAGCAGCTTTGAAGAGCTGTGGTTGGCTCTGCCCAGTTCCAACTTCCTGGTGGCTTTGTTTACACTGTGACTGGAAAACCACCTACTCAAGCCTCAGTAATGGTGGACTCCCCTCCCCCCACCAAGCTCCAGCATCCCAGGTTGACTTCAGACTGTTGTGCTGGCAGTGAGAACTTCAAGCCAGTGGATCTTGACTTGCTGGGCTCCATGGGGTTGGGATCCACAGAGCTAGACCACTTGGAAAGTGAGAGTGAACAGTTCTCTGTCACTGGCATTCCAGGTGCCACTGGGGTATGAAAAAAACTTCGGCAGCTAGCTCGGTGTCTGCCCAAATAGTCACCCAGTTTTGTGCTTGAAACCCAGGGCCCTGGTGGCATAGGCACCTGAAGGAATCTCCTGGTCTTTGGGTTGTGAAGACGTGGGAAAAGCATGGTATCTGGGCTGAAATGCACTGTTCCTCACGGCACCGTCCCTTAGGGCTTCCCTTGGCTAGGGGAGGGAGTTCCCCAATGTCTTGTACTTCCCAGGTGAGGTGACACCGCACCCTGCTTCAGCTTGGCCTCTGTGGGCTGCGCCCACTGTCTAACCACTCTCAATGAGATGAGCTGGGTACCTCAGTTGGAAATGCAGAAATCACCCGCCTTCTGCATTGATCTCGCTGGGAGCTGCAGACTGGAGCTGTTCCTATTTGGCCATCTTGCCAGCCACCTCAATCATCCCACTTCTTTCTTTTATACCATATTTTTACTGTATCTTTTCTATGTTTAGATAGGTTTAGATACACAAATAGTTATTGTGATACAATTACTTCAAGTATTAAGTCCAATAACATGCTTGTACAGGTTTGTAGCCTATTAGCAACAGGCTATACCATATAGCCTAGGTGTGTAGTAGGCTATACCATCTAGGTTTGTGTAAGTATACCCTATGATGTTCACGCAATGAAGAAATTGCGTGATGACACATTTCTCAGAGCATATCCCCATCATTAAGAAATACATGACTGGTTGAGCACGGTGGCTCATGCCTGTAATCCCAGCACTTTCGGAGGCCAAGGCGGATGGATCACCTGAGGTCAGGAGTTCGAGACCAGCCTGACCAACATGGAGAAAGCCCATCTCTACTAAAAGTACAAAATTAGCCAGGTGTGGTGGCACATGCTTGTAATCCCAGCTACTAGGGAGGCTGAGGCAGAAGAATTGCTTGAACCCAGGAGGCAGAGGTTGCAGCGAGCCGAGATCGTGCCATTGCACTCTAGCCTGGGCAACAAGAGTGAAACTCTGCCTCAAAAGAAAAAAAAAAAAAAAAAGCAAAGAAATACATGACTGTACTTAATAGGCTCAAATCCAATTTTCACAAGGATATAAGAATCAGAATCCCTCTTTTTCTTTTCTCCTCTCTTCTCCTTTCTCTTTCTCTCTCTCTCCCTTCCTTCCTTCCTTCCTTCCTTCCTTCCTTCCTTCCTTCCTTCCTTCCTTCCTTCCTTTCTTTCTCTTTCTTTTTGAGATGGAGTCTCACTCTGTCATCCAGGCTGGAGTGAAATGGCACAATCTTGGTTCACTGCAACCTCCGTGTCCCGGGTTCAAGTGATTCTCCTGCCTCAGCCTCCCGAGTAGTTGGGATTACAGGCGCCTGCCACCACACCCAGCTAATTTTTGTAGTTTTAGTAGAGACAGGTTTTGCCATGTTGGTCAGGCTAGTCTCAAACTCCTGACCTCACGTGATCCTCCTGCCTCAGCCTCCCAAAGTCTTCTTTGCTTTTGAGACATCAGTATTCATTTTTACTTAAGAAGGCTCAGATTAAGCAATCTCTCCAAGACCATACTGCTAGGAAGTAACTGAACTGGGATTTGAAACAAGAAGTCTAACTCCATGAATGATGCTCTCTCTCTGTCTAATCTAGATCAGATTTTTAAAAAGCTGATTAGATCACCCCTGGGAACAAGATTGTGCTGGGAGTCTGGGCCTGATTACCTTGTTATGATAAGCCCTTTAATGGCTCTGGATGAACTAGGAAAACACAACTAACAGTTACCCTCCCAGTGATGCTGGGCCCCAAACTGTAGCATTAGGATGTGGCATACTGCCAATAGCATTACCTCTAGAGCAGGGGGACCCAAGTGCAAATCCCAGCTCTGACTATGAACAGTGGATAACCTTGAGAGAATTAATTTATTTCTTTGTGTTCCGTAAAACAAAATCAGAATAGGACACCCAACTTCCACAAAGGTTATTGAAAGTATTAAATGATTTAATATACATAAAATGCTTAGATTAGTGCTTTGTACACAGTAGATGTTATATAAAGTTTAACTACTATTGTTATTATCTCTCCACTCTCAGTTCACATGTAGCACAAATATTCTCAGGAACTGCTTAGGATCATTTGCTTTAAAAGTGGCCAAGAGTTGTAGTTAGAAGTCCAGATACCAAGCTGTCTTCACCCTGTGTCTCTAAGACTGGTCCACAATGGGCAGCAAGGGCGGGAGTCAAACCCACCTAGCTGTCTCCGCTCACATCCCTTCCTATTGTACCATCAGAAGCAGTCTAGGGTAGCAAATGCTTTTGAGTGACCATGCTACCCAGTTACCTTTAGGCAAGGATCTTACTTATTTTAGTCCTACTGATGGTTCTAAGGTTATATGAAATAAATAATCTAGCATTTTATTTTGTCTCATGGGATCTTGTGATTTTTAGGGGTATAGGAAAGTGCCCCCACTCTCTTGTTACTTCTCCTTGTTGATCATTGATGACTCAGGTTCTTATCAGAGGAAGGAAGGACACCCATGGAATATTGTCTGGGCCAGGCATTATTCTAGGCACTTAATGTACATAATCTCTTTACACGTTTGTAACAAACCTATGAGGTAGACACTATTATCCCTGCTTTACGGTAAGGATATTGAAGTTCAGGTTATACAACATCCCCAGTCACTATGGTCACAGAACAACTAAATAACTGAGCTGGGATTTGAAACGACATTGATCTGACTCTGAGTATGAGGCTCTCACTCTATTTTTATGAACAAAATTTTATTTTATTACACAATTAGACCTAAATTGAAAACGCAAATGTCACAGGGAGAGGTAACACTGATATATGTTCATATTAGAGGACAATATTGCTATTAGATCTTTCCTTGAAAACAGACTGATAGAGAGCTGAGGACAGAATATACATGACAATAAGTAACATAAAGAAAGTGAGTGGAGGACAGAAAAAGGAGGAGCAAAGTATGGAGAAGTGTATTAGTTTTCAATTGCCACTGTAACAAATTATCATGAATCTAGTGTCTTAAATGACACAAATTTATTATCTTTCAGTTCTGTAAGTCAGAAGTGCAACAGGGGTCTTGCCAGGCTAAAACCTGGTTGTTGTTAGGGCTGAGTGTCTTCCTGTAGGCTCTAGGGCAGAATTCATTTCCTTGCTCATTGAGGTGTGAGAATTGAGTTCCATGGGGTTGTAGGACTGAGCTCCCCCATTTCCTTGCTGTCTCCTGCTGGTCCTTGCAAATGGCCCCTGCTTCTCAGCACTGGCAGTGAGGTATTGAATCCTTCTCACACTGCCAGCTTCAAACTAATTTTTTTTGTTTGTTTGTTTGAGACAGAGTCTTACTGTTGTCACCCAGGTGGGAGTGCAGTGGCACGATCTTGGCTCACTACAACCCCTGCCTCCTGGGTTCAAGCAATTCTCCTGTTTCAACCTACAGAGTAGCTAGGATTATAGGCTACCACGCCTGGCTAATTTTTGTATTTTCAGTAGAGATGGGTTTCACTTTGTTGGCCAGGTTGGTCTCAAACTCCTGGCCTCAAGTGATCTGCCCGGCTTGGCCTCCCAGAGTGCTGGGATTACATGTATGGGCCACCACGCCTGGCCTCCAGATTCTTTTTTTTTTTTTTTTTGCCGTTGTTTGTCACATATCTGTGACCCACCAGGAAAGGTTATCCACTTTTAAGAGCTCATGTAATTAGATTGGACCCACTCAGAAAAGCAAGGATAATCTCCCTGTCTCGAGGTTTTTACCCTTAGTCACATCTGCAAAGTCTTTTTTTTTTTTTTAATGTAATGTATTCCAGGTTCTGGGTGTTAGGGCATGGACAACTTTGTGGGGAGGCATTGTTCTGCCTACTATAAGAGGAGTAATTGGGGGTCACCCACAAACTGCCTGTCCCATAGCTTTGCCCTCAGTCTCCTGGTCTTGGGCAGTAGAGTTTTGCTAATTCTCCCATGTTGTTCTCTTCAGTGGATCTGAAAGTTCAGGATAAAGATGAAGGAGAGGGAAGCTCTGAGCTGCTAATAGAGAGATCCTGACCTACCTCCAAAGGGTTTTTGGCCTACTAGCTTTCCCAGTGTCCCTTTAAAGCAATTTGTAGTTTGTTATCCTGTATCATTAACCTAATTAGTGTAATTGCACCCAATTACGTAATCAGTGTAAATACATGAAGAATCCCATAATTAGACGATGTAATTAGGTAATTAATAGATGACGTGGGAAAAATCCATAGAAAACATTCTGAAATGGACATGGTGCCTGCATCAAGCAGGCAATTTGCTAACTTCAGCATCTCAGTCAACTCCCTCTGTTGAGGAAGAGAGATCCACAAATTAATTGGAATCCAGCCATAAAACCCTTGCTCTAGAAACTCCTGCTATCTTGTATCAGATCTTTCCACCCCCAATTTTATACATACATGGCCAGGTTCTCGCTCTATGTTGCTCTTGGGAAGAGAAACTTCTCCCATGGAGCTGAGTAGGATTAAAAAAATGTGGTTCAATGTAAACCAGATTTGATACTATGTCTATAGACAGAATGAGACTGTCACTAAGGCCATGTCTGTATGACTGAAATAACCAGACTGCACCGCAGACAGAACGGGGCTGCTTAGTTGACAGTCTTACCAACTGATTCGCATGGAGGCAAAGTCTGTCTGAACATAGGCACATATTTCTTCAGCAGACGCTACGGATCTTGGGAGCTCATGCAGAAAGAAGGTTGGTCCAAAAGTCCTGCCAATTCCTTCTCCAAATATACCTTCAGTTTACCCACTTGTTTCTGCCTCTGTGGTCATGCCCCTAGGTCCAGCCATTGGTGGGTTTCTCGCTTGATCTATAGTAGCAGCATCCTGACTGATCTCCTTGCATTTATTCTCACCCTTTTCCCAATCTGTTCTCCTCCAGAACCAGAGAGGTCTTAAGATCATGCCAATCTGTTGCTTAAAACTTTTTTATGAGAAAACCTTTTTCTTTTTTTTTTGAGATGGAGTCTCACTCTGTCGCCCAAGCTGGAATGCAGTGGCACAATCTCTGCTCACTGCAACCTCCACCTCCTGGGTTTAAATGATTCTCCTGCCTCAGTCTCCCAAGCAGCTGGGACTACAGGTATGCACCACTACACCCCGCTAATTTTTGTATTTTTAGTAGAGACAGGGTTTCACCATATTGGTCAGGCTGGTCTCGAACTCCTGACCTCGTGATCCACCTGCCTCAGCCTCCCAAAGTGCTGGGATTACAGGAATGAGCCACCGCGCCTGGCTTTTTAATTTTATTTTATTTTATTTTATTTTATTTTATTTTAGACAGAGTCTTGCTCTGTCACCGAGGCTGGAGTGCAGTGGCGTGATCTCTGCTCACTGCAACTTCCACCTCCTGGATTCAAGTGATTCTCCTGCCCCTGCCTTTGAGTAGCTGGGATTACAGGCATGTGCAACTACACCCAGCTAATTTTTGTATTTTTAGTAGAGACAGGGTTTTGCCATGTTGGCCAGGCTGGTCTCGAACTCTTGAACCTCAGGTGATCCACCTGCCTCAGCCTCCCAAAGTGCCGGGATTACAGACGTGAGCCACTGTGCCTGACCTACCCCTTGTCTTTTACTGCCTAAATCCATTCATTCTCTGGGCCCATAATTCCTTAGAGAAACTTTCTATCATCTCTTAAATTAAAACATTTCCTCGTTACAATCTCCCATAACACATTTCACTTTTTTTTTTCTGGTATTCATCACAATCTGTAATTCTGTATTTATTATCTGCAATATTATTTTATAATCTGCCATTCACTAGATTATAAACTTCTTGAAGACAACAGGTATGTTTGTTTTGTTCACCACTGAGTCCCCAGTATCTAGCACATAGTAGAAACTCTATAAATATTTGTGGAATGAATATTACATTGAAAGTGAGAGAAAGTTATATCAACGGCAGGGGTCAGTCCAAGCCAGCAGGGTGAGAAGCTAAAAGGGTGCTCAGCTTCACAGACACAAATGAATAGCAACTGCAAGGTAGACTTATCCACTGAGCTGTGAGCACTCTCTCCACCTCATTAAAACAGCCCGAAACACTTGCTGTTTACATGCATTCCTTAAAGAACCATACTTGGAGAGAGAAGTCAGGTCCTTCTTCTCCTTCCAAATTTGGTTATAGAGTGAAAGACATGATCAAGACTAAAATTTATAAATTGACCATAATAGGTTATTAACATGGATCAAATTAGTAAATCTGCTAATTATGGCCATGTCTTTGGCCAGCAGCTCCTGTGGAACGTGTTGTGTGGGCTCTGGAGCTATCACACAGCCGACTGAAACCATTAAGAGAACATCTAACTTTTCCTCATTTACAGTTGTGATCAGACTTTGTCTTTTTGTCCCTTTTCTTTTAATTTTAGCCTTTTCCTTAGAGAGAAACCTATGCAGGTTTTGCTGTTGACCAAATGCAGACACATTACTAAATTGAATTTTACCTTTTGCCTTGCATTATACATCCTAGAAAAAACTAGCGGGGAGGTTGAGATAACACTTCATCTGGTGATGTAGACTCAGGTATGGGTTAGTCCTCATTATAAGCAAATAGAAGGGTCAAAAAACAAATAAACAAAAAGAATGAATGCTCTTTGTGGCAAGGTTATTCAAGGCACAAAAAGTAGTCAGCTTCTCTGTTTCCAAACTCAACCAAGCAAATCAAATGCAGTGTCAATTGGATTTTCTCTTTTTATGAGTTGAGTGCTATTGCATTTATAGTCATTTCTCTGATAAGCACTTGATCGTTCTGTAATAATTTCATTAATTCACTTATTTAGTCTTTAACAAATATTTATTGAACATCTTCTACTTACTTGAGACCTTACTAGTCACTTGAAATGCATGCAATTCTCTTCTTAGCAATATGTCTTCTCTCCACGAAACCAGATCTCTGGGTCAGCTTTCCAAGAGCATTAAGAACCAAGACCATTTTCAGGAAGATAGATGGCTACGTCTGGATTTACAATCTGGGCCAGAGAATACAGATAGCAAGTCTACTGGATTGGTATGACCAAGACAGATGCGGCCCCTCTCTTGTAGAACAGTCTAGCTAACAAAATAGGCTGGAAGTAATTCTAGTTCAGTGTAATGAGTGTTATTCTAGGGGAAGCACAAGGTGCATGATAACACATTTTAGGGAAATCTGACCTAGTCTAGGGCTTCAGCAAAGGCCTCTTGGAAAAGCTGATATTTAAGCTGAGATTTACAAGAAGAGTAGGAGTGCAAGGTAAGGGATTGCCTGATATAATAGCGGTTGCGTGTGTGTGTGTGTGTGTGTGTGTGTATATATATACACACTTTTTTTGAGCGGAGGTGGGGAATATATGTTCAGTGATAGTGATATTGTCCTTGGGAAGGATGTTCAAAGATGTTCACAGACCTGAAGGTGAGAGGGTACATGGCATATTCATTGGATTGAATGGAAGAAGAGAAATATGACTGGATCATACATGTTTAGAGAATGAGTGCCTTTCCCCTGCCCCCTAACAGGAGGCAGCTTCTTGGGGACAAAAACGTTCCTATTTTGCATTTTACATGTTAAATGTGAAAAATATGTTGAGGAAGCTTTTTAGTGAATGTCCTAATGACTCAAGGCTATTCTGTGTGGTTTTTTTAAAGAAGGTGAATTATAGAAGGATGGTGCTGTAAGAAATTTCAAATGAGAATGATGGAGAGAAGCTTGTTACGCTCTGGCTTCTTCTACCAACCTGTCTTCTCCCTGCAAATCCATATCTCTGGGTCAGTCTCCCAAGGGCTGGAGTAACCAGCACCATTTTCAGGGAGATAGATGGCTACATCTGGGTTTATTGCCTGCACCAACAGGACACAGATAGTATGTCTGCCGGATTGGGCTGGCCAACCTCCACAGTGTGAGGTAGCATCAATGGCTCCAGTGGGATACCTTCAGGCACATATATCGACCGTAAATAATGTCTTAATGTCCTATAGTAGGTCATAAATCAAAGAGATTTCAAAATACCTTTCTCTCCGGTTTGTTCCAATGGGCTGCATTCTGGCTTGGAACTTTTCTTTTTAGGGTTAGAGCATGACCTGGCCCTCTTGCCCACTGCAGTTCAAATCCTTTTCTTAACCTCTGCTTCCACAGGGCCTGGAGAGCTTATTATAACCATCTTTGTCTCTGTGCACACATCACTGGAATAAACAGAGTTGTAGAGCCTTCATATTTTGCCCTCTGTCAATACTTCATAAATACCCTGGTGGCTATTTGATGGGCTGCACTATTATCTGCAAGTAAACTATTTTCCTCAGTTTTAACATTAAGTGTTATACAGGTTTACAGAGTTAGAAAGAGCCTTATAGTTTATTAAATTTATCCCCTTCTTTGACCAACTGAAGCAAGAAAGAGAAAATGATTTGCTGCAGCATATCCAGGCCTTTAAGAAGGAGTGACCCACCTGACTGGAGTTTGGAAGAAGAAACTAGTTATGCTTGGTTTAGTCCCTACTGAGTGGGTGTATTCTAGTTGGCTCTGTCATCATGGAGTGGGCTTCCTGGGATGAGCTGTGCCTCTGCAGGAGATGAGGAGGGGCCTGAAGTTATCCATCTACCTGTGATTTGATGGGTGAGTTTAATTTCAGGATAAAATTCCAACTCATGTCCTTCAATCCAGCCTTTTATAAAGTTGATGTTTGACCCCCATCTGTCTAATTCCTGGGTGTATCTCTTACTGGTTCCAAAATCAGAAGGGAAAGAGGAACGTTATTCCCTGGATACTCCTTAAACTCTACAAAGCAACTCTCTTTAACATTGGTGATCACATTAACATGCTGATCTTTATAACCTATCATTGCCTTGGCTTCAGCCACTGTTCCTACCCCTATCCCTGATTCCAGCCCCACCACTACACTATCAGAGTGAGAGTTGCAATAGAGGCAGATCCCTTTCTGGAGAGATTTAATGACTTTCCAAAAGTTCTTTTGCATTCCTGATTGTCTAGAGTTCCTGACATTTTACCATTGGTGATTCGTTATTTACACATCCTACATTTGTTTTCAGAAGGACTTTTCTTTTCTTTTTTTTTTTTTGAGGCAGAGTCTTGCTCTGTCATCCAGGATGGAATGCAGTGGCCTGATCTCTGCTCACTGCAACCTCTGCCACCCAGGTTCAAGAAATTCTCTGCCTCAGCCTCCTGAGTAGCTGGGATTACAGGCACCTACCACCATGCCCGGCTAATTTTTTGTTTAGTAGAGACAGGGTTTCACCATGTTGGCCAGGCTGGTCTCGAACTCCTGATGCCGTGATCCACTCACCTTGGCCTCCCAAAGTGCTGGGATTACAGGTGTGAGCCACTGTGTCTGCCCAGACTTTTCTTAATGCATATGTTTTATCTGGCATCTTCATGTAGAATGAATTAGAGACGAAGAAGGATGGATTTGGATTCAGATAGAAAAGATTTCAAATGTGATTCTCAGGTTCCTCACCTGAAAAATGGGTATGTGTCAACCAAAATAGGTCAGGCTATACTACAGCAAAAAGCAACTGTATCATCTCTCTGGCTTAACACAACAAAGGTTTATTTTTAATTCACACAATTATCCTCTATGTAACATTATTTTGCAGCAACACCATTTGGAAAAGTGGTCCCCTAAGTCATTATGGCAGAGGAAGGGGGAACTGTAGATTTAAACACAAAAGTGAGATGTGTCACTTCTGCTCACCTTTCTTTGTCCATAACTAGTAACATGGCTGTGCCTACCTGCAAGGGAATGAGAAATTTTTGGCCTTTCTGTACAGAAGCTAGAGGACAACCAGATATCGATGAAAATTAAGAATGCCACAGAAGAATAATTATACTTGTCCTATAAGATTGTTGTGGGAGTTAAATGGGATAATGTATGTACAATTGATGACACCTAGTGAGTATCCTGTAAACTTTACCTAAATTTATGTAGCAGGGAAAGGTAGAAGCAGAGATTGCAAAGCCACACTGGAAGTTTTGGGAATCCAGAAAGGGTTGTGTAAGTGACCTGGGTGCTCATGTATTTCACAGAAGGTAGGAAAGAGGCACATTGTCTTCACTTTATTCTTCTTCTCAGCCCTAGTTACCCGCCATGGGCAATACAACACATTATGCTACATGTACATGCTGACCAAACCTCGTTAGACGGTGAGGGACAGAGAGGACAATGAAATCTGTGAATATGTTCTCCGTGTATAGCACCATTCACATTGCATCACATCTATTTTCTTACCTATTTTTTTTTTTTTTTTTTTGAGATGGAGTCTCGCTCTGTCGCCCAGGCTGGAGTGCGGTGGCGCGATCTCGGCTCACTGCAAGCTCCGCCTCCCGGGTTCACACCATTCTCCTGCCTCAGCCTCCCGAGTAGCTGGGACTATAGGCGCCCGCCACCACGCCCGACTATTCTGTATTTTTAGTAGAGACGGGGTTTCACCGTGTTAGCCAAGATGGTCTTGATCTCCTGACCTCGTGATCCACCCACCTCAGCATCCCAAAGTGCTGGGATTACAGGCGTGAGCCACTGCGCCAAGCCTTCTTACCTAAACTTAACAGTGTTGTAAAATAAGTTATATTTACCTTTATTCTGAAGGTGAGGAAGCTACCTCTTACCTGCAAGGTAATAGGAATGTTAAGTTGCCTTCCCGTGTTCTGACAAGGGAGAGGTAATAAGTGTTGGAGCTGGGTTTCAATACAGGGATCTCTGACTCCAAGGCTTTTAATTTTCCCACCATCCCAGGCTCGCTGCCTCTCTCCACTCTGCCATCCTTAGCAAAGCGCCTGGCACACACCAACATGTGCTTGTGAAAGAGAGGTTACACAGTCAAACTCAGCCAACCTCAGTTCTGGAAGAAGCAAACTTTCTAGTTGTGCCCAAGACCATCCTGACAAGAGATGGCCATGGTTGTGTTTGGTTCGATGAGAAGACCTGACTTGATTATAGAACTCGTTAGCCAGAGGTTTTACATGTATGCTAATAATTACTCTTCTCAAGTTGGAAAACAGGGACTCTGAGAAGAAATGTGCAAAGCCTGGAATAAAACTTAGAACCCTTGATTCAATATATGAAACTACTTTTGCCAAAGCTTTTCATTCCTCAGCTTCCTTTATGGGACAAACAGAGCTCAACATCGGCTTTATCTGATTACCATCCCTTTTCCCAATGACTTATTTTATTATTGGCACTGGAGATATTTGTGGCTCTCTCCTTCTCAGTTTAAATATCATTTTTGCAGGAAGGCCTTTTCTGACCCCCTTTTAAATAAATGAGTCTTCTTTATTCCTTCTCAGAGGTTAAAAAAATAGTTTATAGTCAGGCTGGCCTGCATTTGGGCCCAGTCCTGACATGGCTAGCTTTGAGACCTTTGTAAATTACTTAAATTTTTCTGTCCATTAATTTCCTCATCTGTAAAATGGAGAAGTCAGTAGTACATATTTTTTAAAATTGTAGGAGTATTTCTGTGAACTCACTTGGGGAAAAAAAAAGAAAAAAAAGGATTGTAGGTTTGGTGAGTGTGATGGTTAACACTGAGTATCAACTTGATTGCATTGAAGGATGCAAAGTATCGATCCTGGGTGTGTCGGTGTGGGTGTTGCCAAAGGAGATTAACATATGAGCCAGTGGGCTGGGAAAGGCAGACCCACCCTCAATCTGGGTGGGCACCATCTAATCAGCTGTCAGCACGGCCAGGATATAAACTAGGCAGAAAAACGTGAAAAGGCTAGACTGGCTTAGCCTCCCAGCCTACATCTTTCTCCTGTGCTGGATGCTTCTTGACCTCAAACATTGGACTCCAAGTTCTTCAGCTTTGGGACTTGGACTGGCTTTCTTGCTCCTCAGCTTGCAGACAGCCTATTATGGGACCTTGTGATTATATGAGTTAATATTACTTAATAAACTCCCCTTTGTATATATATCTGTTCTATTACTTCTGTCCCCCTTGAGAACCCTGACTAATATGGTGAGGATTAAATGAGATGATACAAACTTCTTAAAACATTTGGTGTTTCATGGATCATTCAATAAATGTTAGCTATTATTATTAACAAAATACTATGTTTATTTCCATCCTAATGTTTATCATAAGCTATTAGTTTATTCGTTTAGTTAGTTAAGTGCCCTGAAGCAGAGCCTTTGTTTATCTTATTTATCAGTACATCTTCAGTATCTGGTGCAACACCTGGCTCATATGTACCGAATAAATGTTTGTAGAATGAATAAATGAATAACATGCTAGAAACCATGTGAAGGATGTCCACAGAGATGATTTAGATGTTGTCCCTACCCTTTAAGAACTTACAGTCTAGTGAGGAGATAAGTAAAGAAATAACTCAATACTGAGCAGAATGTAATTAGTGTTTGTGATGGTGAATTTTGGATGTCAACTTGACTAGATTAAGGGATACCTGTATAGTTGGTAAAGCATTATTTCTGGGTGTGTCTCTAAGAGTGTTTCTGGAGTACATTGGCCTGTGAGTTGTTGGATTAAATGGAAAAGATCTGCTCTCAATGTGAGTGGGTACCATTCAATCAACTAGGGGATCAGATAGAACAAAAAGGCAGAGGGACAGTGAAGTAATTCTTTCTCTCTCTTGGTGCTGGGACAACCTTCTTCTCCTGTATTTGGATACCAAGACTCTAGGTTCTCTGACTTTTGGACTCTGGGACCTGCATTGGCTCCCCTAAGTACTCAGTCCTTTGGCCTCACACTAAGAATTACATCATCAGCTTCCCTGACTCTGAAACTTTTGGGCTTGGATCGAGACACACTCCCAACATCCCTGGGTCTCTAGCTGTCATAGCCTGTCAGCCTGCATAATCATGTCAGCCAATTCTCCTAGTAAATCTCCTTTTATCTCTATTTATCTATCGGGCAGGGCCCAATGGTTCACACCTGTAATCCCAGCACTTTGGGAGGCTGAGGCGGGTGGATCATCTGAGGTCAGGAGTTTGAGACCAACCTGGCCAACATGGTGAAACCCCATCTCTACTAAAATACGAAAATAAGCTGAGCGTGGTGGTGCACACCTGTAGTCCCAGCTACTTGGGAGACTGAGGCAGGAGAATCACTTGAACCTGGGAGATGGAGGCTGCAGTGAGCTGAGATCATGCCAGTATACTCCAGCCTAGGTGACAGAGAGAAACTTTGTCTCAAAAAATAAAATAAAATAAAATTTATCTATTTATCTATCTGTCTATGTTATGTCTGTGTATCTGTCTATCTATCTATCTATGTATCTATCTATCTTTTTTTTTTTTTTTTTGAGACGGAGCCTCGCTCTGTCGCCCAAGCCGGAGTGCAGTGGCCGGATCTCAGCTCACTGCAAGCTCTGCCTCCCAGGTTTACGCCATTCTCCTGCTTTAGCCTCCCAAGTAGCTGGGACTACAGGCGCCCGCCACCTCGCCCGGCTAGTTTTTTGTATTTTTTAGTAGAGATGGGGTTTCACCGGGTTAGCCAGGATGGTCTCGATCTGCTGACCTTGTGATCCGCCCGTCTCAGCCTCCCAAAGTGCTGGGATTACAGGCTTGAGCCACCACGCCCGGCCATATCTATCTTATGAGTCTTATTGGTTTCATCTCTCTGGAGAACCCTAATACAGGTTGTGTACCTTATCTGAAATGCTCTGAACCAGAAGTGTTTTGAAGTTTGAATTTTTTTGGACTTTGAAATATTTGCTTATACATAATGAGATATCTTGAGGATGAGACCCTTAAGTCCAATCACAAAATTAATGTTTCATAAACACCTTATTTTAACTATTTTGTGCATGTGACTAAGTTTTGACTCTGTTTTGACTACAGCCCATCATGAGGTCAGGTTGGAATTTTCCACTTGTGGCGTCGTGTTGGCACTCACAAAGCTTCAGATTTTGGAGCATTTTGGGGTTTCAGATGAGAGTTGCTCAACCTGTACAGTGTTTTTAAACAGTGATACACAAGGTGTGAGGATGGTGGGTCAGCAGATGGAGGAAGCCAGTCTGTTGGCATGTCTATGAATGCTTCCGAGAGGCCTTTATCATGGAAACTGGTATAAATACTTAATTTACATTTTGATGGCATTTCCAGTTTTTGTATCTAGAACAGATAGATGAATAAAAAGCAGATCAGCTGCTTTTAACATAGAATTTGTTGTGAGTTTTCCTAGTCTTTTTTCCATGTAGAAAGATTACAAAGAGGTGCATCTTGTGGCTCTGATCAGACATATCCAGGAAAAACATTCAGTTCCACTTTACTCTGGCTAGGAAGAGCCTATCTCTCCACTCAAGGGTAGCTGCATTGGGGTTTTTTCCTTGTCCACAGTCTAATATCCATGAGGCTGTCTGCTTGCTTTATATGATGGAGCTCTTGGGTCATTTTAATCTGAATGTTCACCTCAGCCTCCAAAATTATGAATAAGAAATACATTTAGAGCCTAAGTCTGTTTTGGAAACAAACAAACTTTTGTTTGTCTATATTTTCTAAAACTGTCTGTATTTTCTGAGCTTCCTTAGCTGGTTGTTTTTCAAAACATAGGGCTTCACATTATGCCTAATCCCAAATTGGCAGAATGGTTAAAAATAGCAGATATATTTAAAGGTTGCTATACTTGAGAAACTCTTAGGGGGTTCCAAATTCTTTATATGTCTGGGAAGCAGCTCCATGTGTAGAAAACGATAGGATGTCTGTGTCTCTCTCTGCATCCTGCTGTCTGTGCATCTGGGAGCAGCTCTGGGATGGTGTTGCCAGACAAGAGAAGGCACTGTTTGTACCTGCAGTTGGCAGGTAAAGGTGGAGACACCCAGTGAGGCTGATGCCATTTGTCCTTTGGTTCTTACTTTACTCTGTTGCCTTGGCAACTGCCATGGGAGAAACTTCTGGAACATAGAAAGCTTAGAATGCTCTCATCAAGATTGTTCATGGTTCTCTGGCTAAGAGACCTCTTTTAAAAGAGTAGTTTCATTTTTCTTCACGATAGTGTGGTAATTTCAGTCTGTCCCAGTGCAAAAATCATCTTTTTTTTTTTTTTTTTTTGGTGGCAGGTGGGGCAGAACTTCCATCCTGCTGAGAGTTCTCCAGAGGGAGCATGTACCCCAGGGAGTCTCTGAAATCACAAGCATTTAGAGGAAAATTGAAGCTCTGCGGAATTTCAATCTGCCTTCCTTAAAAAGGCACATAGTTTTAAATCATTGCTCCATTAAGTCTTTTGTATTCCCCAGTTAGTACTTTCTGTGTTTCCTTTTCCCTTCGTTTTTTTCTTTTTTCTTTAGCTTCTCTGCTATTCTGTTACAACTCGTTTCTCATGTGTCCCGCGGCTGACTCCCAAGGAGTTGACAAGTTTCCTACTTTAACTCTGTAGAGATTATACTTGGTCCCGGCAGGTGTGGCCCAATGGTTGCAGGGAGTGCCACCAAAGGGACGTAAAGAGCGCCTTCACTCCGCAGCACCCTTGTCTGGAAGATGTTTCCTTCCTAGAGCAAGTCCCTTCAATCATAGAGCAGTTCCACAAGAATTCTGAACCCCTGACTTCTGTATCTGTACTGTTTATATTGAGGTGACCTGAAAGGATTTCCTGCCAAAGTGAAAATTCCAGGATGTAAAGGGGTTCTAGAAGTCTGCAAGAGGGAGGAAGAGTTCAGGCTCCAGTGTTAGGTTCTTCCAGGATTCTAGGTAAAGACAGGTGACTGGCAGAGATCATTGAATCTGAGTGGAATGCTTGGTCTTTGTAGGCAGTTTTGCTAAACATACAGGAGGCACTCTAGGGGATATTTAGTGTAATTAATTTATTTTACAATGTGAGGAAACAATCCTAGAGCATGGAAAAGCTTAACCAACATCATGTAGCCAAATTACATATCCAAGACTAAGCTAGATTTCCTAAGACTCCAGCCAGTGTTTATCCTGAATATTTATGTATTTTTCTGGAAGAAGATCATTGTTTTAATGGAACAGTTTATATGGACAGTATAGGACTGTTTTGGTAGATTCTTGATTAAAGAAAAAGAACTGGCCAGGCGCAGTAGCTCATACGTGTAATCCCAGCACTTTGGGATGCTGAGACAGGTGGATCGCTTGAGGTCAAGAGTTCAAGACCAGCCTGGCAAACATGGTGAAACCCTGTCTCTACTAAAAATATAAAAATTAGCGGGGTGTGGTAATAGGCACCTGTAATCCCAGCTATGTGGGAGGCTGAGGCAGGAGAATTGCTTAAACCCAGGAAGTGGAGGTTGCAGTGAGCTGGGATTGTGCACTGCACTCCAGCCTGGGCAACACAGTGAGACTCCATCTCAAAAAAAAAAAAAAAAAAAAAGAACTTACAACGTTATTGGAAGAGGACAATGTACTAAGTAATAATTTGTGTGAGCCTTATTCTCTATGGAACAATGTTCACTCATTCATTTTTGTCACCAAATATTTAATAAACCCCATAAAGTGTATGAGGAACTGGAGGAGAGAAATGAACAAGATAATGGTTCAGCATTTCAGAAGCTTATGAAAGTTTTGTACAGGAGACATTATTGGAAAAGCATATTTAAAAAGGAGCTCCAAGTAGAGTTAGAACACAAGCTTCTTTACGTGCAATGGCACGTAACTCTGCAAGGCTTTTTAACTCATCCTTCAGAGACTCCTCATCAATCAACTGGAAAACAAAATTTCGGCCAAACAATTATGAGGTGGGCAAAGAGTAAACTTTAAGATTAAGTTGATCACTGTCTATCAGTATAAATTTAATAAGCATTAATTTCTCAGAAAAATAAAAGAGGAGGGATCAGCAGACTATATTCCCTGTATAGCAAACTATACTGCCTGATGGCCAAATTCATCCCTCACTTATTTTTGTAGATAAAGTTTTATTGGAACACTGCCATGGACATTTGTTTACATATTGTCTATGGCTACTTCTGCACTATAATGGTCAAGTTGAATAATTTTGACAGAGACTACAAGGCCTGTAGAGCCTAAAATATTTACTATCAGGCCCTTTCCAGAAAAAGTTGTCCAATCCTTGGAATATTGCTTGATGAAAAAGTTTACAATGGAGTCCAGTTTGTGTGAGATGGCTTGCTGACTTATTGTTCCAGTAAAAATAGTTGGTGGATTGGAAGAATATCCCCAGCAAATGAATAAAATTCAGTAGAGACAGGGGTAGAGTATTAAATCTAGGAGAAAAAAAAGTAACCACATAAATGAGTATCAGAAGGATTAATTGTGTATAACTGAGAAAATATGGACTAGTTATTAAAGAAAGTTAGCCAGCTTACCCTGGGGCGGCCCTGTTAAGCAAGATAGTTCTATAGATAAGCAGAAGCTATCAATTATAATAATTGGTTAACATTTATTGATACCTTACTTGTAGGTGGTGATATTTTGAGTGCTTCACATGTTTCATCTCAGCTAATCCTAACAAAAATGTGATTGATTACAAGGCATATTTTACACAGGAAGATACTAAGGCTGGGATAAAGGAAGTGCCCAAGGTCACACAGCAACTAGGTTGTAGGTCCAAGACTTGAACTTGGCCAGGATAATTCCAGAAGTCAATTTTTTTTTTCCTTTAGTTTAATGTATTTTAAATAGCAAACTTACAGGAACAGCACAGAAGATAGAAAACATTAAAAACATGTACTTGCATGTAGGACAACTCAGAAAAGTATAGTGAATGGATGAAATCTACTGTATGATAAAGATGCTACAAACACCATTTAGTTGCCGTCAATAAGAACTTCACTTATTTTAAAAAAATCCAAAAGCTGGCATTGTCCAGAAAAATTTAACAGGTTTATTTATAATTATTATAAAGTTGAACCGCTGAAACTTGTTCACTGAAACATTTTAACTTGCATTAATGCTTTATGCCTCTGCATTTATATTAAAAATTCACACACAAATGAAAATGGAAAAACCGCCAATACCTGATTTCTGTCCTCTATTTTTCCACTCGCAATCATATACTTAGGTACCTTTTCACCCCTTGGAAAAAAAATATCTAACGTTCAGAACTACCAATAACAGGAAGAAGAGAATTTCTTTTTTTTTTTTTTTTTTTTTTTTTTTTTGAGAATGAAGAGAATTTCTTTCTTTCTTTTTTTTTTTTTTTTTTTGAGAATGAAATGTTTCCCATCATAGTGGATTCTTAAGCACTTTCTCCACATATGCGGCGTGCTAGCTGGATGTCTTTTGACATAATTGTTACACGTTTGGCATGGATAGCACACAGGTTGGTGTCTTCAAAAAGCCCAACCAGATAGGCCTCACTCGCCTCCTGCAAAACACCGATAGCTGCGCTCTGGAAGCGCAGATCTGTTTTAAAGCCCTGAGCAATTTCTGGCACCAGACGCTGGGAGGGAATTTTGGGAATCAGAAATTCAGTGGACTTCTGATAACGTCTAATTTCACGGAGCGCCACAGTACCAGGCCTGTAACGATGAGGTTTCTTCACCCCTCCAGTAGAGGGCGCACTCTTGCAAGTGGCTTTTGTAGCCAGTTGCGCCTTTCCTGGGTGCCTTAACACTGGCCGATTTGCGGGCAGTCTGCTTTGTACGAGCCATGGTAGAGAGCCCTCTTTACTTACCTCTCTTCTCCTTCTGCTGGAGCTCGACGAGTGAGAGGCGGCGCTGGTTTTGCAGAGCAAAGGTGGCGCGGCGGCGGCTGCGAACACAGTTGAAAGCCAGAAGTCAAATTTTTAACCAGTATGCAATATTGCTGCTGTATAATAAATCCCTATTTACTAAGCTGGCATGACCTAATGAGAAGAATGTAAGTACAAAATATGAGGAAGGTGGGTAATTAATCCAACAATAGAGGCAAATTGCATAGGGTAGCCTACATATCTTTAGGAATTATTCTAACTTGATAAACTCTTACAACTAAGAAAACTTGATGTTTTGAATTTTGGTGGAAAGGAAAAAATAATCTAATTAGTTAGTGAAATTCTCAACTTATTCAACAAGGTGATAGTCCTGATAGAATAAGCATAATGGAACCCAATCTGTTTTCTGCAAATCTTCAGGGCCACAGGGAATATTCGTTATTGAAGCACTTCTTATCCATGTCTGCCACTCTTTCCCTAAGTAGCAAATGGTGTAGGATTCATACGGAGATTATTCAAGTTGAGAGAAATGAGTTTCTATCTCTGTCTTAGGTCAGGTTTCTTGGGAAGCAGACTCTGAGATGGAGATTTGCAGGCAGCAGACTTATTGGGAAGTACTGTCAAGTTCAATATCTGTAAGAGAGTGAGGAAGAAAGAAGGCAAATGGAGAAGCTGAACTACCATGAGACGCCAGCCTGTCTCAGAGGGAATATGCACTGGAATGACTTTTCAGAGTAGTCCTAGATCAAGGCAAGAAGGCTGGGCCTATGTATGACCACACTAAACAGACATTAGATATGTGCTCTTTCCAAGGAGGGGCATAACTTTTTTTTGTTGTTGTTTTTTTGAGACCGAGTTTCGCTCTGTCACCCAGGCTGACGTGCAATGGCTTGATCTTGGCTCACTGCAACCTCTGTCCCCTGGGTTCAAGTGATTCTCCTGCCTCAGCCTCATGAGTAGTTGAGATTACAGGCATGCACTACCACACCTGGCTAATTGTATTTTGCTAGGGATGGGGTTTCACCATGTTGTTTGGCCAGGCTGGTCTCGAACTCCTGACCTCAGGTGATCCAGAGAGGCATAATTTTGGCCCAGGATAGCACCCAAAGAGGGGCTCAGCTGTGCGTCATAAGCAGGCATTTCTCCTTGAGCCTGGGGCAGTCAGCCCTCTTCCTGAGGAGGATCTGAGAGTCATATCACAGTATTCACCACAGTATCTTACCCATTTTCTTTTCTCCCTCAAACCCTGGGTTGAAAACTTCAGGGAGACATCAATGAAGAGTGCATAAAAATCACCTCAGAAGTACTCTATTCCGAAGTTTCACTTACATAAAAGGACATAACATCTTAGGATTTTGCAGCCCTATGAGATGCTTATGACCTCCCATGGCTTTCCATTTTTAATCCTATTCTTCTGTCTCTCACCTTTGGTATGTGGGCATAGCATGTCAAACAAATGATTGAGGGTCTGGGTATGGTGGCTCACGCCTATAATCCCAGCTCTTTGGGAGGCTGAGGTGGGAAGATCGCTTGAGACCAGGAATTTAAGACCAGCCTGGGCAACATGGCAAAACTCCATCTCTATAAAAAAGACAAAAATTATCTGGGCATAGTGATGCACGCCTGTAGTCCTAGTTACTCTGGAGGCTCAGGTGGGAAGATTGCTTGAGCCCAGGAGTTCGAGGTTGCTGTGAGCGGTGATTACACCACTGCACTCCAGCCTGGGTGACAGAGTGAGATTTTGTGTCAAAAAAAAAAAAAAAAAAAAAAAAAAAAAAAATAGAGGGACATGATGGGGTGAGATGATTTAAAGATGTTGTATGCTCTGGAAAGTTCCTGTGTTAGGTGTAAAATTGAAGTCAATCTCCAAAGGCCCATTACCCTTATAAGACTTGGATTTAAGATTTCAGGAATGCATTTTACATTGAAATGGCCTAGTTGCCCTCTCTACCTGGGTGGATTCAGGGTGGGTATGTAAGGGCCTGGGGGACTGGTTGGGGGAAGTAAATTAAATAGATTTTTAAGATTTCTTAATTTTCATGGTTCTCAGAATTTATCTTGAGGCTAAAATCTTGAACATAGTTAAAAAAAAATCAATGACCTCATTTTCCCCTTCATAGTTACCTCAATCAGTTTGACGTCTACTGAGCCTGACTCACTAGAACATGTAGCATGCTTTCATTGGGTAGATCATCAGATCTGCAAGGTTAATGCATCTAACCTGCCGTGGCACACATGCTGAGGAGAACATTCATTTACACAAAGTTTGTGACAGACAATAGAGTCTCTCATAGACTTTGGAAAATGAAAGGACAGTAGCTATGAATACAGTCATGCATTGCTTAATGATGAGGATATGTTCTGAGACAGGTTTCGTCAGGTGGTGGTGTCATTGTGCCAACATCATAGAATGTACTTACACTAACATAGATGGTATAGCCGACCATACCTAAGCTATATGATGTAGCCTGTTACTCCTAGGCTATAAACCCATACATCATGTAACTGTACTGAATACTGTAGGCTATTGTAGCACAGTGATAAGTATTTGTGTATCTAAACATATCTAAACACAGGAAAGGTACAGTAAAAATATGGTATAAAAGATAAAAATGGTACACCTGCAGAGGGCACTTACCATAAACAGAACCTGCAGGACTGGAAGTTGCTTTTGGTGAGTGAGTGGTGAGTGAGTGTGAAGGCCTAGGATATTACTGCACACTACTGTAGACTTTACATACCCTGTACGCTTAGGCTACATAAATTTACATAAAAGTTTTTCTGTCTTCACTAATAAATTAAGCTCAGTTTACTGTAACATTTTTACTTTGTAATTTTTTTAATTTTAAAAACTTTTGGTTTTTGTAATATCACTTAGCTTAAAACAAATACAATGTACAGAAATTTTTCTATAAAAATTCTTTATATCCTTATTCTATAAGCTTTTTCTATTTTTTAAATTTTTTTATTTTTATTTTTTACTTTATAAAGTTTTTTGTTCAAAACCAAGACACAAACACACATGTTAGCCTGTGTGTGTTCTGACAGGGTCAGAATCATCATTATCAGTGCCTTCCACCTCTACAACTTATTCTACTGGAAGATGTTCAGGGGCAATAACATACACAGAGCTGTCCTCTCCTATGATGTTAATGCCTTCTTCTGGAATACCTCCTGAAGGACCTACCTGAGGCTGTTTTACAGTTAATTAGTTAACTTTTTTATAAGTATAAGGAGCACACTCTAAAATAACAAAAGTATAGTATAGTAAATACATAAACCAGTAACCTATTTATTGTTATCAGGTATTATGAACTCTGCACAATTGTATGTACAATTTATACATTGATACATTTACAGCACTGGCAGCACAGTAGTTTTGTTTACACGAGCATTGCCACAAACTCCTGAGTAATGCATTGCACTACAATGTTAGGACCACTATGATTTCACTAGGTGATAGCATTTTTTTCTGTTCAATTATAATCTTATGGGACCACCGTCATAAATGCATTGTTGACTGAAACATCATTATGTGGCACATGACTGTACTCAGACCATCTCAAGGGAAGGTTGCAGGAGCTATTTAAAAGGGTTCACTGATAAGGCAAAACAGATTAGGGGCAGGAAGTATTGAATCCAATTATAATGGAGCTAGAATAGAGTGATAGGCAGAGGAAATTGGCTAGAATTTTGAAATCAACCTTCAATTTTCCCAGAAAAAGAGGCTTAATATTAGCTATGCAACATTATATTTAGTATCAACTATTTTCTTCTTGCTATGCTAGGCAATTTTTATATACATGAGCTCAGTTAACTATCAGCAATTTTTCAAGTTTGGTGCCATTTACCTTATTTATATACAAGGAGACTAAGACTCACAAGAGTTTTGAGTGATTTGTCTGAGTAAAGCCCGGATTTCTGGTAAGTCTGTTTATTAACTGAGCAAAAGATTGTTTTCAGCTGAGTTCTAGAAGGCCACAGACATATCCAAGGATAAATAAAACATATGTCTAAGAGGTTTATTTATGATTACTGTGACTTTAGTTGCCCATTAAAGTCTCAATCATTGCTTCTGGCTAAATCAGTAGACATTTTACTTTATTAGTTCACTCATTTTAAAGAGCATTTTTAATTCACACAGAGGTCCTGGGAAAAGACTTAAGGTCAAATGTGGCACAATGGTCCAAAGGATCTAAGATTAACAACAGATTATGACTATTCACAGATAAGTGACACTGAGTAGAATTATTTTCTCATGGTCATTGTAATGAAAAGGAGTTGATTTTGGGGGCGGCCAACACAGGTTTAGGACCTTTCCATTGTTTACATGTGATAGAAAGTAATAGAAAGAATGGTAGCCTACATCTGAACTAATTCCACTTATCTACAAAGCTGTCCATTTCCTTGAAGTTCTGGGTTCTATTTGTCTTAGTCTGAGTGGTTTTTTCGCCCCCGCCCCCCATATGGGAAGGTCACTATATATGAAGTCAAGAGTAATGGGTTCTAGCCCAGTTCCCTACTTTATTGCCATGGTGAATATTGGCAAACTATATAACCTCCGTAAGTTTTAGTTTTCTTATCTTGTAATATTGACCTTGTTTACATCCCTGGTTATTGCAACCCCCAAATGACAAAGTAGGTAAAAATTCATTGAAAGCTTAAACTACTATGCAAATACGAAAAAGAAATGTAGTTAAAGTGTCTTCAACTTTGTGGAACTTACAATGCTGCTTCGTGCATACTGAGATTCTGAAAATATTACTTTCACTTTTGCTTAATAATTAGCTCCAATTCTTGTCAAGTTTCATAAAATGAAACCTGTAAAATTGCCAGTGTCCAGAAATAAAGCGCTCTTGGAAGAGGTTTCACTTATTCAAGTAAAAGATATTTTATATCTTCTAAAAAGTAGGTGCATGAATCAATCTTTATATGATCTCATTGTGAACCGGGACCAGTATGGCCCAGCCTTTGCACAGTTGTGCCACATGACATGAGGGCACAACTCCAACTCCAGGAGCTTTGAAGAATAACATCGATTTTTACTAATCATTTTCTTGAAAGTGGTTAGCGTAAGATTTTATTCAATGTACCAAACAGGAAGTATCCCAGAAAAAATGTACCAAACAGGAAGTATCCCAGAAAACCTCTCTAGATACTATTTTTTCTCTCCAAAGTTCCACACTCATGACAGTCATTAAAAATCCCTGTATTGATTCATTTTCACACTGCTGATAAAAATATACCCGAGACTGGGCAATTTACAAAAGAAAGAGGTTTGATTGAACTTATAGTTCCATGTGACTGGGGAAGCCTCGCAATCATAGTGGAAAGCAAGGAAGAGCAAGTCACGTCTTACATGGATGGCAGCAGGCAAAGAGAGAGAGCTTGTGCAGGGGAATTCCTCTCATTATCATGAGAACAGCATGGGAAAGACTTGTCCCCATGATTCAATTACCTCCCACTGCGTGCCTCCCATAACACGTAGGAATTCAGGATGAGATTTAGGTGGGAACACAGCCAAACCATATCAATTCCTCTTGCTGTCTTTTGTCATTCTAACTTCTCTCCCACCACCCTGCTCTCCCACCTACTTCCTGTAATACTCCTATGTTGTTCCTCTAATTCATGGGAAGTGGCTCCTCCAATGTCTGTCCCCGCCTGCCCACTGGACAGATCACATTTTTTTTTTTTTTTTTTAAGACAGAGTCTTGTTCTTTTACCCAGGCTGGAGTGCAGTGGTGTGATCTTGGCTGACTGCAGCCTCTGCCTCCCGGGTTCAAGTGATTCTCCTGCCTCAGCCTCCCAAGTAGCTGGGACTACAGGCATATGCCACCACACCTGACTGACTTTTATATTTTTAGTAGAAGTGGGGTTTAACCATGTTGACCAGGTTGGTCTCAAACTCCTGACCTCAGGTGATCTGCCTGCCTCGGCCTCCCAAAGTGCTGGGATTACAGGCATGAGCCACTGTGCCCGGCCAGATCACACTGTTCTTTGTTAGTGCCATGCTTTGTGGTCCTCCCTTGCTCGACAAAGAAATGCGTATTTTCTATTGTCCTACTTCTTTTGTGAATATTTCTCATGGAACATTTCTAGAGGATAATATTCTTTACCCCATTATGTATGTATCCAGTAGCTCCTTGGTGAGTTTGACATCAGAACTATGTGTAGATTTGGGAGTCGGAAACATTCCGTCCCTCTTCCATCCCTCTTTCTCTGCAATACCTCATTTTAGTCCTCAGAGGAGAAGAAATTTCAATAGTTTATCACTTCAAAACTTGGGTTCTATTTAACTGGAGTCAGAAATTAGCCACCATGGATGCCATTGACCTATGGAAAATCAGCTTCCAAAGTCCAAATATCTGAGTTACAAATACACTTTTATGAGATGATTCATGTGTAAGCAGTGGACTGCATGCCTGAATAAATTGGGGCATCCAATCTCACTTTTTTTCCCCAAGAATATGACCAGTGTACACATTCCCGTGTGTTTATTATAACAGCTCTGCAGGTAAGAACAGACTCAGCTTATATGTATTTTACCCTGAGTTTCCTTCCTTAACTCGGATTCTTTCCATCTCAAGATTGCATATCAGAATGAAAGTGGGTAAGGGTAATATTATTGGCCGACCTTTGTGTCCACTGTATTTTTTTTTAAGTAAATGATCTGCAAATGGCCATGCTTTATTTTTATTTTTAGTAACAGACTACGTTCAGGAAACTTCATAATCAATCATGATTTACCTGAGTTCTGTGACATTATGGTTGAGAACTGCCGGTTTGGGGTGTGAGTGTAAATTTTTCCTTAATTTCATTTCCCTCTTTCCCATCCATAGTCATGCTGGCTAGAGAACTGAGAGCAATTACAACCTTCCCAATGTTTGTATGGATTGCAGTCATCTATATTTCTCTGAGAAGCATATATGGAATGAAAGTGTGCATTGCAGAGGCAGTTAAGTGAGCCAGATATAGCAAACTAAGGCAGATAACGATATGGCCTCAGGCCTAACATGGTTGAAGTCATTCTTTCCTGACAAGAGTAACGGTTCTTTTGCCCTTAAGGCCCTCAGTTCCACAGGGCTCTGGGCTGTCATCCTCTTCTCCACAGAACACGTGAGGTCATTAAGAGAAATGCTGATGCCATGCTAGAGGCCATGATCTTCCCTGCCACCAGGTTGCAGCTGACACATGGATGACATTTCTTTGGTGTCAAATCCAGGCAGAACGTTGTCCTACCTGTCCCAATATCTGTTGGAAATCAGCTCTTGGAAGGAATTTAATTGGTTCTACCTCAATTCAGATAAGACCGAGAGGCAAGGATAAAGTTACCACACAAGGACAATCCTGGATTCCAAATAAACCTGGAAGATCCCTGTATACAAAGGACCCAGAAAATAAGTTTTCGTGAACTGTGAATGACTTTAGCCAAATCTTGATATAATAGGTATAAGATATATTGTATTTATGTGGATTTCTTACGTATGTTTGTATCTCTGGGTATGTTAGCAATGGTGTTGCCAATAACGAGAGTATAGTCCTTTTTGGTCATTAGAAATTTAACTTCCAATGTTAGAAATGATATAATGAGCATATTGTGTTGTTTCTGGACATAGATGTTTTTCCTTTCATGCTTCAGTGAAGTATATTTTCTCTCTATTCTTTCTTACTCCTGACAAGGAAGTATATGATTCATGATACACATTTGGTTCATTGATCCTCTTTTCCTTCAGATGATTCTTCTACTGGAAATGGGCATAACAACAGAGCAAAACCAGGGAGAAAGAGTCCCTCATACTGCCAGCATAATACTGCACTGAGGAAGTCCTTCCCTCACCTGGGCTTGTGTGTTCATCAATTAGCCGGGTTCAGTGCCCAAATAGGTGCCACTTATCACCACTACCTCTGAATAGTACTATGAATACCACCATGACCACTACCACCATCCCTCTGCCCACTGTCATCACCACCACCATCACTACTACTACCACCACTCTCATCATTACCACCATCACTACCACCATCACCGTTATTACTACTACCACCACTACCATCATCACTATCATCACCACCTTTACTACCACCACCACCATGATCACCATAACTACTTCTGTCACCACTATCAGCATCACCACCATCACCATCAGCACTACTATTACCACTGGTAATTACTATGAATACCCTACCATTACTAGTATGCCCACCAGCACCACTACTTTTCTCTTACAGAATCAAGATGGGTATAATGCTTTTTCAGATTTCAAGAAATAGAGGTACACTCAGGTAACCTTTGCTGAAAGCAGCTTATTATGAGAATACACAGCTAAATAAACAAACACAAAAAATTGCCTCTGGACCACCACAAGTAAATTTCCAAAATGGAAATGTTGTTCATCTATTACAAAATAAATAGCTCTAAGATCCAAGAGTATCCCTAATATGGTCCCCTCAAAGTTAGGGTATTGCTGCTTCTGACTCTTGACACTCTGCTCTTCCAAGGACTAAGCTTCTGCCTGTAGATCACATCACAAACACTGAACAACTTATAAATGACTGCTTGTGACACAGGCACCAATCCCTGGTCCAGTGATTTGGTTCAGTGTGATGGTAATATAGGTGCAAAGCTTTTGCTCTAGAAGCAAGGAATTGCTTTTGTCTACTTTATGCAGAAGGTGGCTATAGGAGTGAAGACCCTTCTCTCGACAAGCTGTCATTACAACTTTTCTCTGTGTGTACTAGGATTGTCAAATTTAAAAAATAAAAATACAGATCATCCAGTTACATTTGAATTTCAAATGAGCCATAAATACTTAAAAAAAAGTTAAGAAGGCTGGCCATGGTGGTTCATGCCTAGAATCCTATCTCTTTGGGAGGCTGAGGCAGCAGGATCACTTGAGGCTAGGAGTTCAAGATCAGCCTGAGTGACACAGCAAGACCCTGTGTCTAAAAAAAAAAAAGAAAAAAAGAAAAAAAAAAAAGTGTCCCAAATATTGCATGCAGCCAGTACCCAAATGAATGACACTACCACCTTTCCCACCATGCCGATAAAATAGTGATTTCTTTCTCATATCACACAATGCTGTCTGAAGATAGAAAAGAATGAAACATGGATGCTTTCCCCTACTTCTGGGTTCTAAAGCTAGGCATTGCCCTAACCTTCCAATTAGTACAGCCTGCATTAACTATTCATAAACGTGTTTACTCAAAGGAGGAGACATTTTTAAGTCTACGGAATTAGGAGGTACCCACTCAGGTGGAAGGAAGCAATGTAAAAGCTGTATAATTTTAGCTCTGGCCATTGTACAAATGGCCTAGATAAGGAGGCATCCAAGGGCATGCAGTTCATGAGTAATACAGCAGGAATGTGATCATGTGTCCTAAACAAATCACTCTTTCCTGTACAGTTTGAATGGTACCAGACATGAGCAAAAGTAAGTATAACAACATCCCTTGCATTGCCATACTAATATCTCAAATGTGTATTATATTTGAAAGTTTACAAAGTCCTTAGATTTTATTTTAGGTAATGTTCCATCGAATAGCAAACAACTTTTTCAGATAGATGTTATAATTTCAACTCTACAGGTGATGGAAAAAGAGGCTCAGAAAAGTTAAATAAACTGCTCGAGGTTAAAGAGCTAGTAATGTGAAGATCTATAACATATAACAGGACCTTTTTCAGCAACATTCATTGCTTTCCTTCATCACACAAAAGGTCATTACAGTTTCTTCACAAATAGTAATTATTACCATTTATAGAATACTTTTACCATGTGTTACAGGCATTATTTAGCTTTTACAAAATTTCTATGGGTTAAATACAGAATTATAATTTCTATTTGGCATATGTAAATGAGACTCAGAACAGCTAAATGGTACATGACTAAGAGGGAGAGTCGCTAGTCAGCTTCCCTGGGTTTAAATCCCAACTTCATCTGTTACCAGCTCCAGGACACTTGGCAAGTTATTTAAGCAGTTTCCTCACTTGTAAAATGCAGGTAATATGAATCTCTACCACTTAGGGTTGTTATAAATATTCTGAGTAAATATGTGTGAAGTGTAGAAAGCAGTTCCAGGAACATAGAAGGCACTTAACAAATGTTAGCTATTTTTATTAGTGTTGCTGCTGAAAATTTTATTGAAGCTCAAAAATGAAGTAATTTGGAAGATACTGGAATAAAATTAGGTTTTTAGGATGGAAAAGCCCATGTTCTTAACAACTCCACAATTCTTCCCCTTCCAAAAGTACTGTTTGAATAAATGTATTATCTGCTTCCTCTATGCACATCTTCATATCTCTTAGGCTTTAAGTGTAGGGATTATCAATCCAAACCTAGATCTCCTTTGCAAGCCTTCTCTGAGCCCTCCAGCCTTCACTAAGCCTAAAATCATACATTTGACTAGCATAATTTACTGAGTTTCATGGTTATCTAAAGGGCTGTTTTATGTGATGTATTAAGTATGCTTCCCCAATTGGACTGTAATTCTTTGAGAGACGAGAACATCTCTGCTTCTCCCATGATGATAACTTCAGAGATAAATAGAACGTTGAATTTTAATAAATCTACTAGTATTGGGGAACATTTTCTTTCATTTGCTTATTTCTTTTTGATGAACTATCTCTCATTCATTTGTAGTCTATGTGGTTCAGCCAGGGTTGACTCCATCTTCTATTTCAATCCCACCTTCGACAAGGATGGGAATGTGACCCAGGTCAGGCTTCCCAAGTATAGAGTACATCCTCTCCCTGGTTACTGTGATGGGTTTAGGTTCAGGCATGAGCCAGCCTATCTGATGCCTTCCTGAGATTGTGCTGAAGCTCTTGGAAGAGATACATTCTTTCTTCTCTGAAATGAGGAGTACCAATGATGAATACCATATAGGTCTTCTTTGCCACCATGCAGAAAGAATGAACCTCAAAATCAAACCCATGCAGAGGAAGGATGGGAGGGAGGGAGGGAGGGAGAGAGAGAGAGAGAGAGAGAGAGAAGAGAGAGAAGAGAGAGAAAGAGGGAGGGAAGAGGTTACTGAAGCTCATAAATCAACTATGTCTGAAGCCAACTATATCCATGGACTCTTCTTTTTTAAGTTAAAGATTAATCGAGTGGGACTTTTTATCTCTTGGAAGCCAAAGAGTTATGGAGAATATGTTGGCATATTACCTTAATAACCCATTTTACACATGGACTCTCTATGGTGTCTGTCACCTCACAGGCGTTTGGCAAGGGTGGGAGTTGTCATCTTCTGCTCACTCTTCCATCGGGCAAACTGACTCTGGCTATTTATTCCCTTTGAAGGTTTTTCATAATAAGGACTTGGAAGACAATCACAAGTCACTTTCAATTAAGCTTCCTGGAACAGGTTGTAATCTAATGAGGTCATTAACACATGATGACATATCAGGGCTGCCTGATATCATCATGGAATTAGGGAAGATTTTTCCTTCTGTGAGAATGAAGAGTGCCTGCTGTACACAGGCCAATACTTTGTGAACTTAAGATGTAGGATAGTGATGGAGTAGATATTAATTTTCAGTTGAGGCAGGGTAAATGTAAAATAAGGCATCTTGGTATGGTTGCCTGTTGATTGCTATTAAGGAAACCAGTGGAATCTCTCACTGGGAGAAAAGGAGTGTGGATATAGGATTGCTATATCTTCATTTAAATTTTAGAAGCAGAACTATGCAGACGACTGCCAATGTTGGCCATTAGTAGACCTAATTTCCTCTCCTGGTATGGCACTAACAGGCTTTGTGACTACAGGCATAAGTTTGTGTTGAATAACCGCTTGTTATTTTTTTTCTTGTGACTAAGGGTCTGTGCTGGTGAGATAGCTGTCTGAAGTTATCATGCAGTGCTCACTGTCTATATGGTCTTGGCAGCTGAACTCGGCACAATGCTCCCTCCAGCTTGACTAAACAGCCTGGAGCTTTGATAAAATGCTCAGAGGCATTTGGATGAACTCTGTCATTTTATTCTTTTATATAAATCCAGTACTGACTTTTTAAATGTCGTGTGAGCATGAATTTGGTATATAACTGACAACAGTGTAATGTTTTATAAAATAATCTTTCAAATAAAAACAATTGGTAGCAGTTCTATGGGCATTTTAATGGGACTGCAGTGGATTTACAAGGAAAAAAGGTATAGTCTTGTGGTATCCTTGAAAATACCCTGCTCAGATCTCTCTTTAAAGAGAGAATTATAGTTGATTGATTTGCTCCAGTTGCTACTTTTTGGATCCACTAGGGTATTTACTCTGCACCCATGCTTCCCAGCCAATGCCTGAGCAAGGCAGTGATATTGGAACCAGGCCATTCCTTTCTAACACAGGATTCCTCTAATAAACAACTTTGGTTGGTGATTTCCTATCATGATCGTCTGAGAACTTCTCTACCATCTGAGGTTCTTCTCATCCAATTCTTCCTTCTCTCTCCACTCAGAGGTGACAGCTCATCATGTATGTGTACCCCCTCCCCCTTTACCCTTCATAGGCATTTCCCCAGTAAATATTTGACGTGTCAGATTTCAATTTGGCATCTGCTTCTTGGAGATTCCAGACTGATGAAAGTGTTGCTGGGAGTGCTCTAGAGAACAAGCAGTAAGAAGGGATTAAAGACAGGTCCACTCATTGCCCATCTGGCAAGAAGAGTCCCATCCTGAGTGGGAAAAGGATAGTCTCAGGCCAAGGTGGCAGTCCCACTGCCACACATTTCACCTGTGTTTTCTAAGAAAAAGTCCCTGTACAGAGAAAGGCCGTTGTCAACATACTCATTTGAAAGCTATGGTGTGCAATGCATATAAGGACAGTGGATCTGGCTGGTTGTTACTAAGTTGTATTTGATACCTTGAAAAGGGATAAGGAGAAAGTGTGGGCTATTAAAATCTATGCTTAGCTTATGAAGAGGTCCTTATCTCACATAGTAGGAGGATTGAGCTCAGGATTTGATAGTTCAGGTCACAGAGCTCCAGAGGTATTTCAAGGCTTAGCCAAAGTAGGTCTGTTATGTTGAAGTCAGGGCCTCTGTTGGAAAAGCCTAGGACACTAAGGCATGGAATGAAAACATCTTGGATATCTCTGAGGACTTTGGCTCTCACAGAGGTGGCCCAATCCTCTTCAGTAAGAGAAGCTACTGCAGAGGCTGCTCTACTACAAGGCAATAGATGGCCCCCTTAGGAGCTAACTTCATCTCCTCTCTTGGCTGCCACGCCAATAACTAAGGTTAACTGCCTGCATGACCTGGCTGTGCCTAATAAGTGAGGAAAGAGATTGCAACCCAAAGGAGCTGTGAGAATTAGTCAATGTGCACTGGCAGGAGCTGGGGGAATATTTTGAAATTGAATTTTGAGGGGTTTTGATCAAAGGGGATAGAATATAAGATTGGATAAACAAGAATTTATTGACTTGAGGCACTCTCACAGGACATGGGATTTAACACCTGGGGCAAACCTACTGTTAAAGTGGCTCTTTATAAGCCTGGAGAGAGCAATGAGACATACAATACAAAGTTGAAATGCGTGAGTTGCCCTGGTGGACAGTAAAGTAAGAAAGAAGAGGCTGAGGAAAGTAGGGATACCAGAATGGATGTATTGTGTGAGGCAAGGAAACCCACCAGAGGATTACGTTCCATGAGAGTGCCATAGCATTCTCCAACGTCATCAGAACTGAGCTAGTGAGAATGGCACCAACATCACTAAGAAGTTCAGTGGTGACCAGAGCTGATAGTAGGGAAGATGGGCACGCATCTAGATTCATTAATAACCATGGAGATGCCATAGGTGCCATAGTAATAGAGGTAAGGTGGAAGTACTTAACTGCTAGAAAATCAGAGGCTACAATGACTGGTAAGGTTGAAGAGGCAAGAGTCTTAATCTGCAGGGAGTTGTGAAGACGGTTAACAGAGCATACCATACCTTGGGGCAAAACAGATGGGAAGCCAGTAAGTTTACTACTGAAAAACATCTACAATGAGAAGAAAGCAAGAATGGAGGAGCAGGAAGATGAGAGTGGATACCCCAATAAAAAGGCATGATCCTTTTTTCAGTTTCTGGATCAAAGTGAATTTTCAGATCTAGAACCCACTGAAAGAAGTGATGGCTGGGTCGCTAGGGTGAAGGGCTCTGTAATGCCACAACAAATATTTGCTGTATTAATTGCTTCTGCCTTTCCCCAAAGGGGCCTGTGGCCATTTACTCAGATGACTGTACACTGGGGAAAGAGAAATATGGGACATTTCAAGGACTATTAAATATAGGATTCATGTTGACATTGGTATTCAGGAACCCAAAGTATAATCATGACCTTCTATTAGTGTGTAGGCTTATGGTAGCCAGGTCATAAATGGAGTCCTAAAAAAAGTCCTTCTTACAGCAGGCCCACAATGTCCACAGATCCTCCTAGAGGTTATCCTCACAGTTCCTGAGTTTGTGATTGGAATTGACATACTTAGTGATTGGTGTAATTCTCCAAGTGGGTTCTTGACCTGTGGGGCAAGAGCTATCATGTGGGAAAGACTAAGTAGAAGGTTCAAACACTGCTTCTCTCCTATTCTCCCAAGCCAAAATAATAAATAAATAATATCATTTCCATTGGTGGTAGGGGGTTGGTAGAAGTTTGTGTTGCCTTAAATATCTAAAGGATGGATGTGCAAGTGATGGGTTCTGTTATATCTCTATTTTATCTGTTAGTCTGGCCCCTGAAGAAATTGGATGCATCCTGGAAAATCACTGTAGATCACCACAAGTTCAACAGAGTAGTAGCCCTAATCATAGCTGCTATTTCAAGTGTGGTATCTTTGGTAGAGAAGATTAATAAAGGCCTCGGTGCATGGTAGGAGGCTATTGATTTGATGAATGCTTTCTTTTCTATTCCAATCAGAAAAGAGGATCAGAAACAGTTTGCAGTCATGTGGAATGAACACAAAAAAAATCATTTACAGTTTTACCCCAAGGCTATGTTAACTCTCTTGCACTTTGTTGTAGCCCAGAGAGATCTGGAGTGTCTGGACATCCCACAGAATGTAACATTGATTCATTTTATCAATTATATCATGCTGTTTGGACAGGATAAGCAAGAGGTACTGGTATATTGGAGGAATTGCTTAGACATAAGTATTCCAGACGATGGGAGATAAATCCTCAGCAATGGCGGGCGCCCCTCCCCCAGCCTCGCTGCTGCCTTGCGGTTAGATCGCAGACTGCTGTGCTAGCAATGAGGGAGGCTCCCTGGCCATGGGACCTTCCCGGCCAGGTGCGGGATATAATCTCCTGGTGTGCCCGTTTGCTTAAAGCGCAGTATTGGGGTGGGAGTTACCCGATTTTCCAGGTGTTGTGTGTCTCAGTTCCCCTGGCTAGGAAAAGGGATTCCCTTCCCCCTTGCGTTTCCCAGGTGAGGCGATGCCTCGCCCTGCTTCAGCTCTTGCTGGTCGGGCTGCAGCAGCTGACCAGCACTGATTGTCCAGCACTCCCCAGTGAGATGACCCCAGTACCTCAGTTGAAAATGCAGAAATCACCGGTCTTCTGTGTCGCTCGTGCTGGGAGTTGGAGACTGGAGCTGTTCCTATTCGGCCATCTTGCTCCGCCCCCTCTATATCGATGGGAGATAAATCCTTTGCCACTTTGGCAAAGTTTGTAGAGGCTTAGTCAGTGGAGTGTTGGGATAGTCCATCCAAAGTAAGGGAAGAATTGCTGTGTATTGCATCTTTATTTTATTTTTATTTTATTTTATTTTTTTGAGATGGAGTCTCGCTCTGTCACCCATGCTGGAATGCAGTGGTGTGATCTCAGCTCACTGCAACTTCTGCTTTCTGGGTTCAAGAGATTCTCCTGCCTCAGCCCCCTGAGTAGCTGGGACTGCAGGTGTGTGCCACCAGGCCTAGCTAATTTTTTGTATTTTTAGTAGAGATGGGGTTTCACCATGTTAGCCAGGATGGTCTCGATCTCCTGACCGTGTGATCTGCCTGCCTTGGCCTCCCAAAGTGCTGGGATTACAGGCGTGAGCCACCGCACCTGGCTGCATCTTTATTTTAAAGTAGGAAGTATAGCACCTTGTAGGCCATTCTGGATTATAGAGGCAACATATTCCATACCCAGAAATACTGTTCTGGCCCATATATCTTGTGATATAGAAGATTCTATATCTCTGACAGATTAGGGTGGGGTGTGGATTAGGAAAGAGCTCTTCAACAGATCCAGTCTATTAGTGTAAGGATCGTGTAGGAAGCAATGACAGATGCTATGTTGTTGGAGGTATAAAACTTTAGCAAGCCCTAGTGGAAGAAATCATTGTCCTGGGGTTCTGTAGCAAAACAGTGCCATTTGCACTGCATAATTTTAGATCTTTTGAGAAATAGTTTCTGGTGTGTCAGTAGGCCTTGGTAGAGATAGAAAACTTGACCATGGAGAATCAAGTGACAATATGTCTAGAATTGTTCATTTTGAGATGAAATCATTAAGTCAGATATATCTAGCAGTAGTTTGTCACAAAGCAGAATTGGTGCACTGAGTATTGAGCCTAAGCAGGACCAAACTTACATAAACAAGTAGTCCAGATGCGCATACCACTACCATGTTTATACCAATATGCCTCCCCAGACTTGCACTTATGGCTGTATATAGTACCCCATACAACTAGCTGAAAGAGAAGGAGGAAAAAGCTAACATTAGTTTACAAACAGGCCAGCTCAGTGTGTGGGTACATACCAAGAAATAACAGTAACGACCTTACAACCATTTTCAGGGGTGGCTTTGAAAGACATGGAGAGAAAAATTTTCCCAATGGATGGGATTTCTAATGTTGCACCTGGTCATTAACTTTATTTGTAAGAAAAAGTGAACTAAGGTGAGAATATATATATATATTTAGAATCCTGGGTGGTGGTCCATGGACCACTGGGCAGAGACTTGAGATGAAAAGGACTGGAAACTCAAAGACAAGAAGGCCTGGGGAAGATGATGTGATGCACAAATGTGAGCGAGCATAAAGTGTTAAGGCTTTTTTTTGTCCCACATGTTAACACCATGAAAACATCCATCACAGAAGAGACACTAAATCACCAAATGATTACAATGACTCAGCCAGTAGACATTAGTCAGCCTTCATCATTGGCCATCTTGGGACTGACTGGATAAGCAGATAAACAGTGGGCAGGCACACAGTGGCAAAGATGGAGACTAGGTCTGGGTTCTGCTGTATGGACTCCAACTTAACACAGCCAATGTAGGTATTGCTGCCTCCAAACGCCCAAACTTCAAAAGCCACTTCTGAGTGTGGCTATGATAGTTGTTGTTCGTTCTTTGCTTGTACCCACACATTAAGTAGCAGAGACCATTAAGTCTTCTGACCCAGTACAATTTGTCCGGAACCACTTAACTGTCACTTCCAAAGCAGATCCAGTCTTTCTTGGGAGCACAGTAAGGGGTCCCATGAAACTATAAAGTATGACTGCACCCTAGGCATTTTGAATTGTTTGTGTCATGAACCAGCAGGCAACAAATGTCACCATTTTGAAGGAATAATTGACCTTGCGCAACAGGAGGAGGGAGGAGAACTTTTATACAACAGGGAGAAAAATTTCTCTGCTGTTTTGTACAATCAGCGGAGAAAGTTTCTCTGCTGTTTTGTACAATCAGTGGAGAAAAATAGGTATGAAACACAGGTGATCCACTTGTGTGCTTCTCAATTTGCCTTTGTAATCTGATTCCTGGCATCCTCATTTGTAGTTCCAAGTAGACACAAACTGTATGCTGGCCAGGGAAGGATATGATTACCAAGGGCTCAGACTCCTGAGGAATAAAGTTTTGAGTTACATCCTTAGACAAACCAAGACCTGCAGAGGTGATGGTTAAAGATGAGGAATTGAGAATAGAGGAGGAAGGAGAAAATGATACCACTGGTGGCCCCAAGACCTACCATCATGAAGACCAGGCTGCTGATTTTCATCATCTCGAAAAGAAACCCTGCAATTCTAGCTATCACCCCCTATTCCTTCCTCTGTCCCTCCATCCCCACAACCATAAGCAACCACTAATATACTCTCTGTATTTGTGTATTTGCCTAATCTGAATATTTGATATGAGTAGAATCATATGTGTGGTCTTTTGTGCTTGACTTCTTTCACAGAGCAGAACATTATCAAGGTCATCTATGTTGTCGCATGTACTTCATTCTTTTTTATGGCTGAAGAATATCCCATTATATGGGTAACCACATGTGTTTATTCATTCATCAGTTGATGGACATTTTGGTTGTTTTCATCTTTTGGCTATTATAAATTATGCTACTATAAACATTTGTGTGCAACTTTTTTTGTGGACATATTGTTTTATTCCTCTAAGGTAGATACTTAGGAGTAAAATCAGTGGGTCCTATAGTAACTCTACCACCATTTGTGGAACTTCTGACCAGATCTAAGTGCCTGCATCATTTCATATTCTCATTGGCAGTATATGAGTGTTCTGATTTCTCCACATCCTTGACAATACTTGTTATTTGCAATTTATTTATTTATTGTTTACAATAGCAAAACTAATGGATGTAAAGTGGTAACTTGTGATTCTGATTTGCATTTTCCTAATGATGCTGACCATATTTCAATGTGCTTATTGGACATTTGTGTGTCTTCTTTAGAGAACTGTCTCTTCAGATCCTGCGTCCATTTTGTGATTGGGTCATTTATCTTTTTATTATTGAGTTATAAGTGTTCCTTTTTTTTTTTTTTAAATTTTTTGAGATGGAGTCTCACTGTCACCCAACCTGGAGTGCAATGGTGTAATCTCGGCTCACTGCAACCTCTGCCTCCTGGGTTCAAGCGATTCTCCAGCCTCCCAAGTAGCTGGGAGTACAGTCTCCTGCCACCGCGCCTGTCTAATATTTTTGTATTTTTAGTAGAAATGGGGTTTCATCATGTTGCCCAGGCTGGTCTTCAACTCCTGACCTCAAGTGATCCACCCATCTCAGCCTCCCAAAGTGCTGGGATTACAGGTGTGAGCCACTGCACCCAGCCAAGTGTTCTTTAAATATTTTAGATACAAGTTCCTTTTCAGAAATATGATTTGGAAATGTTTTCTCCTATTCTGTAGGCTGTCTTTTTGCTTTCTTTATAGTGTCTTTTGCAGCACAAAAGGATTTTATTTTTATTTTTTGTTTTTTTTGAGACAGAGTCTCACTCTGTTGCCCAGACTGGAGTACAGTGGTGTGATCTCGGCTCACTGCAACCCCCACCTCCCAGGTTCAAGTGATTCTCCTGCCTCAGCCTCCTGAGTAGCTGGGGCTACAGATGCATGCCACCATGCCTGGGTAATTTATGTATTTTTAGTAGAGATGGGGTTTCACCATGTTGGCCAGACTGGTCTTGAACTCCTGACCTTAGGTGATCTGCCTGCCTTGGTCTCCCAAAGTGCTGGGATTACAGGCGTGAGTCACTGCACCCGGCTGAGGATGTTCTCTTTTATTTTTAGTTTGTTGAGTGTTTTTTTATCATGAAAGGATATTGGATTTGGGAAATAGCTTTTTTTCATGTCTATTGAGATGATCATGTGGGTTTAAAAAAAATTCTATTGATGTGGTGTATTACATGAATAGATTTTCAGATGTTAAAACAAACTTGCATTCCTAGGATGAATCCCACTTGGTTATGGTGTATAATGCTTTTTATTTATTCCTGGATTTGGTCTTGCTTGTATTTCATTGAGAATTTTTGCATCTATTTTCATGAGATATTGGTCTGTAGTTTTCTGTTCCTGTGATACTTTGTCTGGCTTTAGTATCAGGCAGTGTTAGTCTCACATAATGAGTTGGTTAGTATTCCCTCTCCTATTTTTTGAAAGAATTGATATTAATTCTTTAAAAAATATTTGGTATAAATCACCTACAAAATCTTCTGAATCTAGGCTTTTATTTGTGAGTAGTTTTTGATTACTAATTTAATGCATTTACTTGTCATGGATTTATTTAGGTTGACCCTTCTTAAAATTTTTAATTTTTGTGGGTACAATAGGTGTATATATTTATGGGGTACATGAAATGTTTTGATACAAGCATGAGATGTATAAAAATTACATCATGTAAAATGGGTCATTCATCCCCTCAAGCATTCATCCTTTTTGCTACAAACAAGGCAGTTATACTCTTCTAGTTGTTTAAAACGTACAATTAAATTATTATTGACTACAGTCACCCTGTTGTGCTATCAAATACTAGGTCTTATTCATTCTTTCTGGTTTGTTTTTGTTTTTTTTTAGACCCATTAACCATCCCCACCTTCCTCCCATCCTCTTATTACCTTTCTCAGTCCCTGGTAATCATCCTTCTACTCTCTGTCTCCACAAGTTCAATTGTTTTGATTTTTAGATCTCACAAATAAGTGGGAACATGTGAAGTATGTCTTTCTGTGCCTGGCTTATTTCACTTAGCATAATGACCTCCAGTTCTATCCATGTTGTTGCAAATGACAGGATCTCATTTATTTTTATGGCTGTCTTGACTTGGCTCCTAGATTGAACATTTCTGGTGTATAGAAATGCTACTGATTTTTGTACATTGATTTTGTATCCTGAAACTTTACTGAAGTCTATCGGTGTATGATTCCATATCTTATTCTTTTATATTTTTGAAAGGTTGATAATAATGTGTTCTTTTTCAATTTCTGATTCTAATAATTTGAGTTTTGTTTTTATTTCTTGGTCACTTCAGCCACAGGTTTGTCAATTTCTTTGATCTTTTCAGAGGATCAGCTTTTGTTTATTGATTTTTCTCTATTGTTTTTTCTATATTTCTTTGATTTCTGGTCTAATATTCATTATTTTCTTTCTTCTGTTTGCTCCTGCTTCAGGTTTTGTTTATTTTTCCCCCTGTGTATTTAGGTGAAAGTTTATTGATTTTAGATGTTATTTCTTTTCTCTTAAAGTTATCATTTTTAGAGACAAGTTCTTGCTCTGTCACCCAAGCTGGAGTGCAGTGATGAGATCATAGCTCACTGTAACCTCGAACTCCTGGCCTCATGCAATCCTCCCACCTTGGCTTCTCCCAAAGTGCTGGGATTACAGGTATGAGCCACCACACTCAGACTCTTTTTAAATGTAGGCATTTATGTGTACAAATTTTGTTTTAAGATATTTGTTAGGTATATCCCATATTTTGGTATATTGAATCTTCATTTTCATGCTACATATTTTCTAATTTCCATTTTTATTTCTTCTTTGATTCATTGGTTACTTAAATGTATACTGTTTAATTTCCACATAGCTAAGTTTCTCACATTTCTTTCTGTTATTAACCCCTAATTTCATTCAACTGTGGTTGGAGAACATAATTTGTGATATTTCTATCCATGTAAATTTATTGTTTTTTTTTTTTTGCCCAGCATGTCTTGTATTCTGGAGAATGTTTCACATGCACTTGAGAATATATATATTCTCCTATTTTGGGTGTCGTGTTCTATAGATCTCTGTTAGGTCTCTTTGTTGATCTTGTCTGTAGTTATATACATTATTGAAAGGGGAGTATTGAAGTCTCTATTATTATTGTTGATTTGTTATTTCTTCCTGTTTTCTGTCTGTTTTTCTCTTATGTATTTCAGTACTCTCTTATTATATGAACATATGCTTATAGTTGTTATATTACAAATATATGTGCATGTAATAATAGTGGGATAATGATCAATTATTTTATGATTTTTAAAATGTCCTTTTTAGTCTCTAGTAGCTTTTTTATTTTAAAGTATATTTTGTCTGATTTTATTATGAGCACTCCAGCTTTCTTGTGGTTGCCATTTGCATAACATGTCTTTTCCATGGTTTTCTTTCCAATCTATGGCATCTGTGAATCTAAAGTGTATCTCCTAGAGATAGCATGTAGCTGTGTTTTGTTTGTTTTTCAGTTTGACAACCTGTCTTTTGGTTAGGTTTTTTAATTTGCTCACAGTTAGTGTTATTTTTCATATAACTGGATTTATATCTAATTTTAAAAAGTATTATACACTCAATAAGACATTGCTATAATTATTACTTTATATAATTGTATGACTTTTAGATAAAATGAAAGAAGAAAGGAAAGCAAGTATACATTTATGCTTTTAAAAATATTGTCCTTAGTTATTTTCTGATTCTTTGCATTTGTTCCTATGGACGAAGTTATCTATGGTAACTTAACAATACACTTAGCTCCCACCCACGTTCTTTGTATTGTTATTGGCATACATATTACATTTTTGTATGTTGTAGACCCAACAAAATATTTTATATGTACTGTTGTTTCCAATTGCTTTTGAAATCAGTTAAGAGAATAGAGGTAAATAAATCTGTATTTGTACTATCTTTTATAACAACAATGACCTTTACTGATGCTCTTTGTTTTATCATGCAGCTTTGAATTCCCCTCGAATTACTTGCTTTCAGCCTGAATAATGTGGATCAAAATATATCAAAACAAATGATCAGTTTTTGTGTATGTAAGGATGTCTTTATTTCCTTTTTTGGGGGGCAGGGATAGAGTTTCCCTCTGTCACCCAGGCTGGAGTGCAGTGGTACCATCTCAGCTCACTGCAACCTCTGCCTCTCAGGTTCAAGCAATTCTCCTGCCTCAGCCTCCTGAGTAGCTGCAATTACAGGCATGCACCACCATGCCTGGCAAATTTTTTGCATTTTTAGTAGAGATGGGGTTTTGCCATGTTGGCCAGGTTGGTCTCAAACTCCTGACCTCAGGTGATCCACCTGCCTCAGCCTCCCAAAGTGCTGGGAATACATGCGTGAGTCACCATGCCTGGCCAAATGTCTTTATTTCACCTTTAATTTGTAAAGATAGCCTTGCTGGGTATAGGATTCTTGGTTCATTTCTTCGAGTAATTTGAATATGTTATCCTACTGCCTTCTGTTCTCCATTGATTCTGATTGGAATTTATCCTAATCTTATTTGGGTTTCCTTGTAATTGATGAGTCATTTTTCTCTTCCTACTCTTATGAATGTCTCCTTTGCAATTTAGCATTTTTACTATGATGTGTATATTTGTAAATCTCTCTGTTCATCATACTTGGAGTGCTTGAGCTTTCCAGATGTGCAGGTTAATGTTATTCAGTACATTTGAGAAGATTTGTCATTACTTCTTTGAACATTTTTTTCTAACTCTTTTTCCTCTCATTTTGGTAATCCTATTTTACATATCTTGATGTATTTAATAGTGTCATACTTTTCTCTGAGTTTCTGTTCATTTTTCTTCTTTTTTTTTCATTTTCCAGATTACATAATTTCTATCAATCTATCATCCAGTTCACTAACTCTTTCTTTTGGCAGTTTAAATCTACTATTGAGCACCTTTAGTGAATTTTAACTTTAAGTTATTGTACTTTTCAGCCCCAGAATTTCCTTTGGATCCCTTTTTATAAAAAATCTTCTCTCTTTTTTTCCCTTCTCTTCCCTTCTTCCCTTCCCTTCCCCCTCTTCCTTTCCTTTCCTTTCTCTCTCTTCCTTCTCTTCTCTTCTCCCCTTCCTTCCTTCCTTCCTTCCTTCCTTCCTTCCTTCCTTCCTTCCTTCCTTCCTTCCTTCCCTCCCTCCTTCCCATCCTTCTTCCCTCCTTCCCATCCTCCTTCCCCTTTCCTCTCCCCCTCCCTGCTCCCTGTCCCTCTCCTCTCTCTCTTCTTCTCTTCTCTTCTCTTCTCTTCTCTTCTCTTCTCTTCTCTTCTCTTCTCTTCTCTTCTCTTCTCTTCTCTTCTCTTCTCTTCTCTGCTCTTCTCTGCTCTTCTCTGCTCTTCTTCTTTCTCTTGCTATGTTGACCAGGCTGGTCTTGAACCACTGGGCTCAGGCAGTCCTCCTGTCTTGGCCTCTCGAAACCATGTGCCTGACCTATACTTTCTATCTCTTTATTAATACTATCCATTGCTGTGATGTTGTCATCAAACTTTCCTTCTTTTATTATGGTTTTCTTTGGTTCTTTGAACATATTTATCATGGCTACTTTGAGGTCTTTGTATGGTAAATCCAATATTTGGTTGCTCTCACAGACAGTTTTGATTACCTGCTTTATTTTCGGTTGACAGGTCATGTTTCTTCTTTGTTTCTTTACATGTCTCATTTATTTTTGTGGAAACTTGGATATTTCAGACAATATATGTACAACTCTGACTGTCTCTCTCTCTCTGGAGCTTGTTATTTTCATTGTCTTTTTATTTGTTTAGTCACTAACTACGTTATTTTGGTGAAGTCTATTTTCCCTCCACAGTGTGAAGCCTCTGTTATTGCTTTTTGGGGGTTATATCCTTGGGTATTTTCATAGTCACTCTGGTATGACAGTAGTTTTTGCTGGGTTCTCTTTGGCTATCTCTGTCTCTGACTACACCAGCTGTTAAGCCCCAGTAATTGCTAGTTGATTGCTCTATTGTTTTCAGCAATGCCCAAGATCACCAAATTTGGGCTCCTTTAAACAGATAGTTCCTGAGGTTAGTGTTTGAAATTTGTTCTGACCCAAGGAAGGCTCCTTCCAGCTCTCTCTTTTCCCAGTTCTCTCAAGTAACTCAGCTGGCTTACAGTTTAGCCTACATTTCCAATGGATCTACCAGTATTCTCCTAGTTGCCTTTTGCTACAATCTCCATTGTTTTTTGAGAGTGTCTTTAGCCTTGGAACTTCTCCGTACTCTGCTGCAAACAAAGTCTGCTCCTCTGAGAAGATACTAAGAGCTATTTTATGGCCATATAGCTTTTTCCCTCAGGCAAATTTTCTGAGCTATGGCTCTAGAGCTGGGAGTGAGGATGATTGCACACATCTGTCTGAGTGACACTCATGCTTTTGGAGCCAAGCACTTGGTAGTCATGGTAGGGGCAGTAGCCTCAGCTTGCCTCTCCCTACATGACATCCTCTCCACACAAGCAAGGATGATTGGGGCCCCATTGTTCTCAGCAGACCACCCCAAGATAGAGCCTCTGTGCAATGAGTGAGGGCTGGGTAGGAGAAGTGTTCTTCACCTTTTGACTGCAATCGCCTGGAACTTAGCCTCAGTAACAGATAGCGGAAGACAGGATGACAAATGCTGATGTCCTACCCTTCCTGAGAAGATAGCCCTCCAACTGTGGGCTGGGTGGAGAGGAAACCCTATCTTCTTGACTGTGTCAATCTGTGTAAGAATTTACATCTGTTGGGAGGGGAAATGAAGAAAGCAGGCCTTTGTTCACATATCACAGACTCTGTTCTTACCAAATTTTAATCTGTTTTCTTGAATAAATACTGTTATTTGCTGTATGATGTCAGGACCATTTTCAGATAGTTAAAATGTGTTAAAAAATAATTTCCCCCAGTTTTATACCCATGAAGCTCATAATGCTGTTTTGGCAGAGGTGAAAGTTTCAACTTTTATTTCTTTATTTTTTTTGTGACAGAATCTTACTCTATTGCACAGGCTGGAGTGTAGTGGCATGATCTCAACTCACTGCAACCTCCGCCTCCCAGGTTCAAGCAATTCTCCTGCCTCAGCCTCCCAAGTAGCTGGGATTGCAGGTGCACACCATTACGCCTGGCTAATTTTTGTATTTTCAGTAGAGACGGAATTTCACCATGTTGGCAAAGGCTGGTCTCAAACTCCTGACCTCAGGTGATCCACCTGCCTTGGCCTCCCAAAGAGCTGAGATTACAGGCATGAGCCACCGCACCCGGCAGTCTCAACCTTTTCTTAATAATTTTTATTATAATTGGCAGTTGATTTATTCACATACCTCTCTACATTTGAAGAAAATTGAGGGAGTCTACTATTTTATTTACCTTTCTATTTCTAGTGTTTACCATAATGTAGTGCATATATTGGGTGCTCAATTAATATTTGGTAAATGTATTTTGCCAAAAACTATCACCTATCTATCGATATCTATAGTTGGAATATACAAAATCATAACCCAGAAATTTTAAAAACAAAATTTGATTAACAAAAATTCATATTCTAATCAACTTCTTAGCAACCTGACTATGACAGAGGTTGTAAATTATATATTCAATACCCTGTGTTCTTCTTTTTTTAGTAACATAATACAAATTTACTTAGGATTATATTGTGCTCAAATAAAAAGAGATCACATTTCCCAACTTCTCTTTCGGTTAGTTGTGGCCTGATCACATAATGAAGTTCAGACCAATGAGGTATAAGTGAATGATATCGAGTTGGTCTTTTTAGGTATCTCCTTAAATGGGGAATAAACAATTGCATTAATTTTTTTTTTTTTTTTTTTTTTTTTTTTTGCTTTTTCTGTCTTTTCTGTGTTTCTTGATTTGAATGTTGGAATAATGGTTGTAGCTCTAGAAGAAACTTTTGTCTAGGAGGTGTCCTTGAGAATGAAAGCTACATGCTACATACCAAAGATGAGGCAGCAGAAAGGTAGAAAGAAGGAACCTGGGTTTCTTATGATGATGGCTGTGGAGCTTAACACCTATATATTGGATTAGGTGGACAGATAGATACATAGGGAATAAACTTTTATCTTGTTTAAACCACACTTATTTTTAATCTCTATTCATAGTAGGTAAAAGTCTTTCCTAACTGATATGTCATCTATTTCACATTTTGAAGTTTTAGGTTCTACTTATGTGCTACATGTACATAGTGTATATATGTTGTGAATGTCACATTCTACTTATTTTATTTGGTGTTGAAATTGCAGCTTTCAGGACACTGTTTTTCTCATAGTGTATAGAAGTGCATCTAGAAATGGTGCAAAATTAATAAATGAACTATATATATATTTAACCACCATGTTTCAACCTCTCTCTTCAACCTTACATAATTGTATTTAATCATTGAGTTGTTTTTGATAATTAAATGGAGGATATATTCAAGAAAGAAAAATGTGATCTCCAGCTTTCATTTTTTTTCATGGTTCTATTTTGTTGTAGTCAACATTTACAGGTGCTTGAGATCTTCATGTGAAACTTCATTATATATGAAATTCTATCAACATCACCTATTTTTTCAAAGTTGGCTTCAATCATGGTATGTAGTAAAAGTAGTCCACATTTATTGAATGCTTATTATGTATGAAGCAAGAGCCTTTTTCCAAGAGCCTTTTTTTTTTTTTTTTTTTTTTTTTTTTTTGGGATAGGGTCTTGCTCTGTCACTCAGGCTGGAGTATAGTGGTGTGATCATAGCTCACTGCAGCCTTGACCTCCTGGGCTCAAGCAATCCTCCTGCTTCAGCCTCCTGAGTAGCAAGGACTACAAGTGCATGTCATTATGCCTGGCTAATTTTTATTTTTATTTTTGTAGAGGAGGGATCTTTCTGGTTACCTAGGCTGTCAAGAGCTTTACATGCAATCCATACAGCAACTTTCTTTGTAAGTTGTACACTATTATACTCCTCATGTTACAGATAAGGACAGGATGGGGGACAGAAGATTAAATATATTGCCCAAGATCACACAGCTAATAATTGGTGGAATGAGTTTTCAAACCTTGGCAATGTGCCTCAGAGTTTGTGTTCTTATCAACTAGATATACCATACCATGTCTTCTAAATATGAGTCATTTTTTTAGCCTTGGAGCTCTTACTGCTGAAAATACATTCTTATTTTATTTGAATACTTATTTTAAAAAGCAATTTAGCTCTTGATCCCGCTTTTTTTTTTTTTTTTTTTTTTTTTTTTTTTCTTCATATTTTTAGTAGAGATGGGGTTTCACCATGTTGGCCAGGCTGGTCATAAATTCCTGACCTGAAGTGATCCACTCATCTCAGCCTCCCAAAGTGTTGGGATTACAGGTGTGAGTCACTGTGCCCGGCCATTGCTCCCTCTCTTGCCTTGTGACATGCTGGTTCCTCTTCACCTTCCAGCATGAGTGTAAGCTTCCTGAGGCCCTCACCTGAAGCAGATGCCAGCACCATGCTTCATGTACAGTCTGCCACAGAACTGTGAGTCAAATAAACCTCTTTTCTTTGTGAATTACCCAGTTGCAAATATGCCTTTAGAGCAATGCAGAAACAGACTAATAAAAAATTAGTACTGAGGAGTGGGGTGTTGCTATAAAGATACCTGAAAATGCAGAAGTAGCTTTGGAACTGAGTAATGGGCAGAGGTTGGAAGAGTTTGGAGAGCTCAGAAGAAGATAGGAAGATTAGGGAAATTTTGGAACTTCTTAGACACTTGTTAAGTGGTTGTGACCAAAATGCTGTTATAAATATGCTGATAGAAATATGGACAGTGAAGGCCAGGCTGACAAGATCTCAGATGGAAATGAGAAAGTTATTGAGAACTGGAGTAAAGGTCACCTGTGTTATACTCTAGCATAAAAACTTTGCTGCATTGTGTCCATGTGCTAAATATTTGTGGAATGTTGAACTTAAGATTGATGGCCTATAGTATTGGGTACAAGAAATTTTTAAGCAGCAAATCATTCAAGAGTGATGTGGCTGCTTCTGACAGCCTACCATCAAGTATGGGAGCAACAGAATGACTTAAAGCTGGAACTCATAATTAAAAGAGAAGCAGAGCCTAACAATTTGGAAAATTTGCAGACTAGCCATGTGACAGAGAAGGAAAGAGTGTTTTCAAGAGAGTATTTTCAAGAAAGCTGCAGAGCAACCCCTTGCTAAAGAGATTAGCATGACTAAAGTGGAAGTGCTAATATTCAAGACAATGGGATAAAGGTCTTGAAGGCATTTCAGAGATCTTCTAGACAGCACCTCCCATCACAGGCCAAGAGGACTAGGAGGAAAGAAAGATTCCAGGGGCCAAGTCTGGGGTGCTACTGCCCTGCTCAGCCTGGAGACACTGCTCCTCACATTCTGCTTGCTCAAGCTCTAGCTGTGGCTCAAAGGGCCCTAGATACAGCTCAGACTATCTCTCCAGAGGGTGTAAGCAATAAGTTTTGGCATCTTCCATATGGGGTTAAGTCTGCAGGCTCACAGAATGCAAGTGAGAGGGAGGGTTGGCAGCTTCCATATAGATTTCAGAGGATATATGGGAAAGTCTGGGTATCCAGTCAGAAGACTGCTGTGGGAGCAGAGCCCCTGAGCAGAGACAAACAGAGACTACTAGGTCAGTGCCAAAGGGAAATGTAGGGTTGTAGCCCTTACATAGGCTCCCAACTGGGGCGCTGCCTAGTGGAGCTATGGGAAGTGGGCCAGCACTCTTCAGACCCGAGAATGGTAGAGCCACTGGCAGCTTGAACGAGCCTAGAAAAACTGCAGGCACTCAACTCCCATCCATGAAAGCAGCCACAGGGCCTGCACCCTGCAAAGCCACAGAGGTGGAGTTGCCTAAGGCCTCAGGTGTCCCTCCCTTGTACCAGTGTTCCCAGGATGTAGGACATGAAGTCAAAGAAGATTATTTTGGAGCTTTAAGATTTAATGTCTGCCCTGCTGGGTTTCAGGCTTCTCTGAGGCCTGTCACTATTTTCTTGTGGTTGATTTCTTCCTTTTGAAATGGGAAAATTTACCCAATGCCTATACTGCCATTGTATTTTGAAATTAAATAACTTGTTTTTGATCTTGAAACCATAAAGGGGAACTTGCCTTGAGTCTCAGATGAGACGTTAGACTTTGGACTTTTGATTGAGTTGATGCTGGAATGAGTTAAGACTTTTGGGGATTATTGGGAAGGCATAATTTTTTTTTTTTTTTCAATGTGAGAAGAACTTGAGATTTGGGGGGTTGAGGGAAAGAATGATATGGTTTGAATATGTATCCCTTCCAAATCTTACATTGTAATATGACCTCCAGTGTTGGAGCTGGTGCCTAATGGGAGCTGTTTGGGTCATGGCGGCGGATCCCTCATAAATGACTTGGTGCTATCCTCATGGTAAGGAGTGAGTTCTCACTCTTTTAGTTCATGTGAGAGCTGGTTGTTTAAAGGAGCCTGGCACCTCCTCCTCTCTCTCTTGCTTCTCTTTTGTCATGTGACACACTGCTCCTGTTTACCTTCCACCACGATTGGAAGCTTCCTGAGGCCGTCACCAGAAACATATGCTGGCACCATGCTTCATGTTCAGCTTACAGAACCATAAGCCAAATAAACCTCTTTCCTTCCTTTTTTTTTTTTTTTTGACAGAGTTTCACTCTTGCAGCCCAGGCTGGAGTGCAATGGCACGATCTTGACTCACTGCAACCTCTGCCTCCCAGATTCAAGTGATTCTGTGACCTCAGCTTCCCAAGTAGCAGGGAGTACAGGCGCCCGTCACCACACCTGGCTGATTTTTATATTTTAGGTAGAGGCAAGGTTTCACAATGTTGGCCAGGTTGGTCTTGAACTCCTGACCTCAGGTGATCCAGTCACCTCGGGCTCCCAAACTGCTGGGATTATAGACGTGAGCCACCATGCCCAGCCTGAACCTCTTTTCTTTATAAGTTTTTTGTTTAAAATGCAATTTAAAGTTATGAATACCCAGAATACTTTCATTTGCCTAAATTGTTGTTACACATACAGACAATCCAACTTTTATTGTTTTTGTATATGAAAATATTATTAGAGACTGTAGGGAGAGAAGGGATCAATGAATTTTGTAGACTGAATTAACATGCCTATTATCTTTCGTATAATTAACAATATTTGGCAATATGTTTTGTTATTGGTGTATTGTGACATATATCAAATATAAGCTTTTCCTACTAATAAAGAGCCAAAGTTTGTTGTTGACTTTTTAAAAATATAAATTAGAGTAGATCCAGTGTTATCCTATTATAATCACTCTGATCATCTGTATTCTTATACATATGTATGAATTTGGGAGGAATAGGTACCTACAATCGCCAGGAAAATATTTAACCCATATTCTATTTCATCTGTCTTGCATATTTGAACACATTAGGGAAAAGAAGTTAAGAATCATTGGTCTAACTAATCAACCACTGTTGTCTACCTTACAAGATTGTTAGCTGAAGTTTTAGAGCTAAGCTGGTGTTGGCTTAATATATGTATACTTTTAGGCACACTTTAAAATTATTGCCCTTTTTCTTGACTGGGCTGGGATGTTGAATTGGTCACTAGGTAAGGTAGGCATAAGTGCAACTTAACAATTGTCCTATAAGACACATTGGCTAGGTTGGCCCTCCAAGCATACATTTTAATAGCCCGAGTCAGTATTTCACACATGAAAATGAACACAGGAGCTACTACAAAAGGAATTCCTTCCAATGAGTGTCAGAAAGTATCAGAGAGCTGGTAAAGTGCTTCAGAATGAAAAGAGCTATAAGAATGTGAGATATTATTATATAGTATGGGAAACAAAACAATGGAGTATAGATAGCATTCACCTGCAGGGGATCAATAACACTGACTTTATCATATTCAACTCAATAACTTGCTGTTTTAGTTGGAGAGGTGGTGAGGGAGTGGGAAATTACCAGGTGCTTAAGAAGAAAAAACAACCAAAAAACCTGCACCAAGCACTGACTCATGATTTCCGGGCTGAAAGTAGATGTCATTAATGACCCTTTTTATTCATGCAGAGGTTCTCAAAGAGGAGCATAATGTTCCATTAGTAATAATTGAAAAAGTCTTTCTTCGGAATTATGTCAAAATCTAAAGATGATGCTTCTGCCAAAACATTTTGGTGACAAATGTGTGAAGTATTTGACAGAAGGTGCCACTGCAGGTTGAAGAGGCTTCTTGAGGAGATTCTCAGAGGATCTGGAGGGAACAGGCTAACATGAGACTGACAGCATCAGTACAAAATTCCCACCTCATGTCCCGGTCTTTGAGAATCACAGTGCTCCTTCTTATTGATAGTCCAATCTTACTTGCATGCTCCAGTTTTAACCAATGTTGGTGGAAACGTAAAACGAAGAGACATTGTATAGGTAGGCCTTCCATTACATAATTTTGACTTTCTTTTTTTTTTTTTTTTGAGGCGGAGTCTTGCTCTGTCGCCCAGGCTGGAGTGCAGTGGCCAGATCTCGGCTCACTGCAAACTCTGCCTCCCGGGTTCACGCCATTCTCCTGCCTCAGCCTCCCGAGTAGCTGGAACTACAGGTGCCCGCCACCTCGTCCGGCTAGTTTTTTGTATTTTTTTAGTAGAGACGGGGTTTCACTGTGTTAGCCAGGATGGTTTCGATCTCCTGACCTCGTGATCCGCCCGTCTCGGCCTCCCAAAGTGCTGGGATTACAGGCTTGAGCCACCGCGCCCGGCCGATAATTTTGGCTTTCATTCTTTCTGTATAATGGCGACTGTACGAGCTCATTGGAACAGAGTGATAACATGGACTATAACGTCAGAGACACAATTTCAAGACCACAAAAGTCCTGTTCTACTCTTGCCTCCCTGTGCCAACCTCAACTGGCCCATCTGCTTTTTGTTTTGCTTCTAGACCTCCACCTCATTTATTATTTAATCTTTTCTTCTTGATGCACATTCCAAGTACCAGATTGCTCAATATGTAACACCTCAGGGTAAAAGCTAAGCTGAATGTTGCCCTGGAAGTCATGCTGATTTAAAGAAAAAATAAATATAACCTTAGTTTAGCTTTGCAGACTCTACTGCTCCTTTGTGACTGTCCTCTATGGATACCTCATTGATAGTACATATTTTCCTTTATTGTTTAATTTTTGCATGTGCCTTTGTCTTTCTACTAGATTGCAAGTCCCTCAGGTCTTAGGACTATTTTACTGAATCAAAACCTTGCCTTTGGTCACCTGTGTAGACATAGGTCACTTGCTTAACTTTTCTGAGCCTTGGTTTCCTTGTTTGAAATGGAAATAATAATAGCTAACTATTTTATATTGTAAGGATCAAAGGAGATAAATCTTATAAAATATTCCATCATAGTACTTGGGACATCATAAATGCTTATTATAAGAAGGAAAATAGGCATTGGGGTCTAAAACAGTGGTTAAAAACTAACAATGGAATGAAATGTCTTCAATAATCTTGGGTTCTCCAGTTGAGGGAATTGTTAAGAATGTCCCAAATAAGCTCTAACTTTAATTTATTGTTGTGCCTTCTGGACCAAGGCAGGATTTTGGCTAGGTGATTGAAACAATCATGGTAGAGTTAACAGAGTTAAGAGACTCGGTGGGAGGAACCAGTTTTGGATGGTAAAATGGAATTAGTGTTATACCAACTGAGTCACCTGCTCAGTGAGTTTTGGGCACAAGTGATATTAGAGAACATATAAATTCATCCAATAATTACTGTGCACCCATTAAGTGTCTCTAAGTGTTATGGCATATAAGCGTATATCAAAGGGAAATTATTGGGTCCTAAAAGAAAATGAACAGGTCAGAGTAATTTGTTTGCAAATTTATAGGCTCATTCCAAATAATATACACTTCTTATTTTCAATGTAGTATTTTTATAGATTCTGGGTTGTTGTTCAGATACAGAGGTGTTGCTTTGGCTCTTTCAGTCTCACATGCATTTAGAATTACTTTTCTGATGGGACTGGTAAGTTTGAATTGATCCACCCAGTTTCCCTTGTGATGGCCATCTAAGATTTATGTCATATCTGATCAGAGTTAACCACAGTTTGTGACCTTACAACAGATTTTTTTCCCCTATAAATTTAACTGGATGACCCTGAGGTTGAACCTGAAAATTTGCCTCAATAGCAATAGAGTCTGACCAGTTTTGCTGCAGTTCAGTGATAGCTGTCAAGGACATAATTTTTCAAATTAAAAATAAACTTTATTCTATATGATCATTATTTGTGGCATACTGTGTGTGTGTGTGTGTGTGTGTGTGTGTGTGTGTGTGTGTGTGTGTATACTACTACAGTTTGGGTTGGGAAGCCAAATCTAACCTATCACATTCTTTAGAAAAAGGGTTTTTTTGGAGCACAGCCATACTCATTCATTTAGATATTGTCTATGCAGTAGAGAGTTAGACAGCACATGCTCTACCATGTAAAGGTAGAGTCAGGAAGTTGCAACAGATATCTTGTGACTCTTAGTGCCTCAAATATTTGCTCTCTGGCCCTTTACAGGGAAAGTTTACCAACCCATATACTTCAGGGAATTAAAACAAAAAAATTGTAGTTTGTTTTCTGATAAAACAAACTCATATTCAAAACCAACATTTACACTCTCAGTATTGCAAAGTCAAACTCACTAGGATAAAGGTGTTTAATTAAACACATTTTTATAAAAAATTTTAACAGAAGGAATGTAAGAGAAAAACACTGATGCTAAAATTATGGGGGATTTTTGTTCTAAAGCCAATAGTTATTTAGATATGTTTACTTTACTTTTTTTATAGTTCTATACTAATGACGTTATTTTTAAAGTTTGTTAATTTAATCAAAACCAAAAGGACTTGTGTCTATTATAAGAACTCTTACAACTCTGTAATAAGACAACAATCAATCTGATAAATACAGGCAAGTAATGTGAGCACATACTTCACAAAAGAAGAAAAATGAGTGGTGAATGAGCACTGGTAATATCCCCTGATAATTACTTATCAGGGAAATAAAATTAGAGGTGTACCAGTCACATCCATTAGAATGGTAAACTAAAAAGGGCTGACAATGTGGAGAGTTGGCAAGGTGTAAAGCAAATGGGACTCTCACATACTACTGGTGAGAATAGAATGTGGTGGAATCATTGTGAAACAGTTTGGGCATTTCTTACAAAGTTAAACATACACTTACCACATGACCCAGATATTTATCTGATGAAATACTATTTGGCAAAAAAGAATTTAATCTAATACATGCAACAACATGTATGAATCTTAAATGCATTATGCTGATTGTAAGATGGCAGATGCAAATGGGTACATTCTCGATGATTCCATTTATAGGAAAATATAGAAAAGACAAATCTAATCTCTAGTGACAGCATGTCAGTGGTTACTTGGAGTCAGAGGTAGGAGGATTGCCTAAGACGGGAGATGAAACTTTCTGGGGGTGATCAAAATGTTGTATGTGGTGGGGGTACACAAGGGTATACATTTGTAAAGACTCAGCAGAATGTATCTTTTTGTACATAAATTTTACTTAAATGAAGTTTATTTAAAATCTCAAGTGTTTGAGAAAGGGAGAGAGAGAGAGAGAGAGAGAGAGAATGAGTCAGAAAAAGAATTGGAGACAAAGACACATGAGAGAGGGAGACAGTAAGAAAGGGATAGGTGGAAAGTGAGAGCATTTTATTTGTTACATTTCCCAGCAAGGATATAAAGTGGACAAACTCAAAATTAACAGTGAACTTTATAGTGCAGGATTCTGAGGTTATGTTCCAAGCTATGCAGCAAGTTCCTTATGTAACTTCTTTAGACAGTTTTGTTTTGCTTTCTGTTTAATATTTTTTTGCTGTGATTTCAGTGGAGTCAATAGTCAAGTCAAAGAAAAAGTATTGTTTTCCATTCGCAGTGGGGAGTTGAGCCTGCATGCTTGGTGCACAAGTCCTTGAGGCAAGAACAAGCAACTTAGCTCCTTAGCGACACTGAATGGCAAGTGAGGGTTGCCTTTGGAATCCTCCACCTACTCTCTTCTGTACTGTTTCTTCACACCTCATCTGATTTCTTCATCTCCAGGAAAGTGTCCTGTAACCTAATTTTTTCCTTCTCAGCGTGCTGCCTTCATTGCCCAGTGTACATCATTTCTCAAGGAGAGATTAACATGTTACTTCTCAACAGAAATTATACTAGTAGGACTTTCTTAATCCAAAGTTGGATCCCTTAAGGCATTTCAGACCTGCAAGGGACAGTGAACCTCTTACAACTCTAAAAGTAGACTACTGAGGCACAAGCTTAACTTTGCTTACATGCAAGGCTGTTTTCAAGAACCCAATGCATATGTACAGACTGAATTAATAGGTAATGAGAAGTGAACAGAAAATAGCAGATCATTTGTGCCCTTTAATACTCCCTGTCTTACAAGGGCCCCAGTATCTATCAGTCCGTACTGAATATGTGTTTGTTTGTGTTCCTCCAAGTATTTCAGTACAATTTGTACTACATTACAGCACTTTGTATTTTCTAGTCCTATCATGTGCTTAAATCTTCCCTGCTTATGCCTGGCTTAGTTCCCATTTGTCAGGAAAGGGACAAATTACTACTCCTTCACCTTCATGCAAAAGCTTCTCATTGCTCAAGGTATGTTCCACCTGGCAATAGTACCAGCTATGTCACCAAAGGCATGTGACTTCTAGCATGGATGTTTTGCTAAACTCTGGCCGTATTGCCTTGTGATTCTGATGCCTCACACTTGTTTGCCCTTTCCTATAATCCTCAGTCCTCATCTGTGGCCATTCCTTACTTCTTGCATTAGTTTGTTACTTCTCTACCTCTTACTCAACATCGTATTTCTGATTACAGCCTCTTTTCTCTCCAAGTTTCTCTCACTCCCACCATATTTATTCTGTCTCCTGGTCCATCTCAAATCTATGAGTCATGTCAAGTCTTCACTTTCTTTCAGATCTGCGCTGGATCACACAATCCATTACTTCACCCACCCATCTTTCGCCAATACTGTTAGCTCTCTTCCTCTTTATCTTTTCAACACATCTTCCTAGCATGAAAAGATGCTGGCTCAATCCAGTCAGCTCAATTATTTGTTATTTTTTTCTCTTAAACTTGGGCACTACAGCTATTCAAGAAAACTGCACACTATATAAATTATGGCTTCTATAAATTAATAGTTCATGGCTTTCACACATTTTAATGGAACATTTACTATGTGGCAGACACTGTACTAGGTTCTAAACATGCGAACATAAAGAATGTTGACTTTTAGGGTCTGTGATCAGCATGAATTTCACAGAGGAAGAAAGAAGAATTCTGAGAGAGAGAGAGGAAGGAAGGAAGGAAGAGGAGGGTAGGGAGGGATGGAGGGGAGTGATTGATGGGAGGGAGGGAGGGAGGGTGAAGGGCAGGCAGTCAGGCAGGACGTCCAGATCCGTCCGGCGCGCGGACTGCCGTGGCACGTCCGTCCGGCCCTGCCTTCCCTTCCCCTTCAGATTGGCTCGGACTCGAGATGCAATGGACTTTTTATGTCCCTTTTATTTAATTATCTGAGGTACTTACCTTCCCTTTCTTCCAGAGAAATCATAATATCAGTCTAGGAAAGTCATTGGTAATGTTTTGTAAATTACAACACACACTTAATTTGGAATTCATCTCTCCCGATATTTTAATCCAGCAATGTCGAAACTTTTTGCGCAGATAGCACATCTTTTTCAAGTCAACTTGGCCTTCTTCTGACCTTTTGACCATTACATTTTCCAAAAAAAATTCCGCTATTGCTACTGACAAAAGTAATTCTTTTATTTTTTTTTATTTTTTTTTTTTTTTTTTTTTTCTTTTTTTTTTTTTTTTTTTTTTTTTTTTTTTTTGTTTTTTTTTTTTTTTTTTTTTTTTTTTTTTTTTTTGAGGTGAGTCGTCTCGCTCTGTCGCCCGGACTGAGTGCAGTGCCGGATCTCAGCTCACTGCAAGCTCCGCCTCCAGGGTTTACGCCATTCTCCTGCCTCAGCCTCCCGAGTAGCTGGATATACAGGCGCCCCCCCACCTCGCCCCCGGCTCTTTTTTTGTATTTTTGTAGAACGGTTTTCACCGTGTTTACCCCAGGATGGTCTCGATCTCCCTGACCTCGTGATCCGCCCGTCTCGGCCTCCCAAAGTGCTGGGATTACAGGCTTGAGCCACCGCGCCCGAATCGAACAAATCTTTCGCCTTTTACTAAAGAAAGAAGTTCTATCTGCTATCACCTGACACTTTAATTTAAAGGTAAATTGCACACCAAAGGCAAGAAACAGTTTTCAACTATTAGAAATGCAATGTTTACAAGATGGCAGATTTTCAGATGAAAACAAAACACGCTCTTAAAAAATTTCTGGGACAACAACTCAGAAAATCTAAGGCAGTTGAGAAAGGACAGAGTCTTTGTTTCTTCAGAGAGTGAAATAATCTACCATTATATGGTAGATATCTAGTCCAGATCTATAATTTAATTTATTACTATCTCAGCACATACCACATATAACCTTCTTTAAGTGTGTCTGGGAGAAACCTGGGAAATCAGCAAAGGCTCCTTGCAGCCAGCCTGGTAGTGCCTGCCAGCAGTTTGGGAGTACATCTCTTTCAAAAGGTCACCAAGTTAGGGACTGTGTCCAACTCTCTGTTCAGTGCAGCACTCTTGGGGGCTGTCTATGGGTGCTAGTTTCCCTCTGCTGGCCAGAGAGCTTAGTTACTGTCCTGCTGGGAACAGAGGGTAGTTGGATACTTTCACATTCTCCCTTCTCTTTCTCACTCCCCTCTCAAAATTCTTTTCATACCGAAAAATGCCTGGCAGAAGAAAGAATATATGACAGTTTGAGGCAGCCAGAGCTCCCACACTGTCTGCCAGGAGGTATATTTCTGGGGCAAAGCGTAGTGAGAATTTTTTTTTTTTTTTTGGTGGAAATGTCAGAGTTTATAACAACTTAGAAAGAGTTGGTTGTACATTAAATGTCTGCATCATAATATTCTTGAACCATCCTCTTTCTTAAGTCTAAACTACGACTTCCTGACTTCCTTCCTTCCTTCCTTCCTTCCTTCCTTCCTTCCTTCCTTCCTTCCTTCCTTCCTTTCCTTCTTTCTCTCCTCTCCTCTCCTCTCCCCTCCCCTCCCATCTGCATTCTGTTTCGGTCTGCCCGTCCCCCTCTCGTCCCCTCTCCTCTCCTCCCCTCTCTCTCCTCCCCGTCTTCCTCTCCTCCTCTCCACCTCCCCCCTCCCCCTCCCTCCGTCCCACTCCCCTCCTCCCCTCCCCTCCCCTCACCTCCTCCTCGTCTCCATCTTCTCCTCTCCCCTCTTTTCCCCTCCCCGCCCCTCCTCCATCCCTCCCTCCTCCGTCTGCTCCATCCTCTCCTCTCCTGTCCTCTCCTCGTCTTCTCTCCTCTCCTCCTTCTCTCCTCTCCCCTCATCCCCTCCCATCCGTCCTCTCGTCTCGTCTCCCCTTACCCCTCCTCCCCCTCCCATTCCTATCCTCCCTCCCCGTTCCTCTCCTCTCCTCCTCTCCTCCCCTCGCCTCCCCTCCCCTCTCCGCGTCTTCCCCTCTCCTCTCCCTTCCACGGTTTCGTTCTCCCCTCTCCTCCCTCCCCTCTCCTCTACGTCCGCCCCTCCCCCTCCTCCCCTCTCCTCCTCCCATCTCCTCCCATCGGCCGCGCTCCTCCTCCACTCCCCCGCGCCCTCTCCTCTCCTCACCGCGCCTCCCCTCTTCCTTCCCTCTCCGCTCCGCCCCTCTCCTCCCCTCCCCGCCCCACCTCCTTCCGCCCCTTCCCCTCCTCCCCCCTCCTCCTCCCCTACCCGCACCTCTTCTCATCTCTCCGCTCCTCCCCTCCCTCTCCCCTCCTCCCATACTCTCCTCGCCCCTCCCTACTCGCCTCTCACCTCCCGGCGCCCTTCCCCTCCCTTCCCCTCCTCACCCTCCCCCTACTCCCTCTTCCCTTCTTCTTCCCCTCCGCCCCTCCTCTCTCTCACTCCCTCTTCTCTCTTCTCCTCCTCCTCCCTCTCCTCTCCTCTTCGCTCTCCTCCCTCTCCCCTCCTATCCCCTCCCTAACCCGTTCCCCCTCTCCCCTCCTCCTCTTCTCCCCTCCTCCTCTACTCTCTCCTCCCCTCCTCCCCCCCCACTTCCCCTCCGCTCCCCTCCTCTCCCCTCCTCTCCCCTCCTCTCCCCTCCCTCCTCTCCTCTCCTGCCTTTCTTTCCATTTTCCCTCCTTCCTTTCTCCTATTTTCTTTCTTTATATATGTATGCATCTAACTGATAAAACAATATTATTACAGCATTTGAACATTTGCTTTGGACCAGAACTTTCTGGCATTAAAGTTCTGACATAGGCTAAAATCAATAAAACAAACCAAAAAATTAAGCAAACACACACACACACACGTCTACTAAAAACAAAACAAAAAAAAGTAAAGGAGTAAAAAAGTCATTCACCTACCAGGTCAGAAAATAGAAAAGGAGATGACAGTAGATGAGAGAATTCAACACACTTTTAAAAGAAGGAAGTAGAGAGACAAGTGTTAATTATCTTCACAGACTGGATGAAGTTGTAACTAAGTGCCTGTAGCTGTAGACACTGATGTGGAATGAATCAATCCCCTCTGCAAAACCCTGAGAGGTTCAGCATTTGGAGGCATATGTGGAAGACAAGGATGAGGCACTGGACTGCAAGTGGGGTTAAATGAAAGTCTGCTTACAGAGTCATTGAGTCCACAGGTACCCTTCCCTGTCCATGAAGCTAGGGGACAAGGTGGTATCCTCCTTTCTCTCCTGTTAGAACAGAGGTTTATACTGTGGAAAAATTATGCCACAAATATATATCAGTCTCTGGGACAACAGTGGATATATCGATATGCAGGGCTGAGAGATGGGACTAAAAACAAAGGGATTAAATGAATATCTACATAGCAAATTATGAAACATCTTCACCCTTTTCCCATGATCAGGTTCTAGAATGCTGAGAACCAGAAACATTCATCTTGTTGCTTTCCTATATCTACCTCATCTTCACAGTAGGACAGAAGATTGGATTCTGGAGAAAGGACATTCAGATGTTGAAATTTCTGGCTCCCTGGAATGACAACCTTACTTTTCTTTTTTATCATTTTGAAGAAACTTTTGAAGGAAAGTTCTGCCTTTGTACACAGAACCATGCTCATTTTAAAAAATAGATCCTTTCTTTTTATTACTGAGTAGTATTTCACAGTATGAATGTAACACAGTTGTTTATTTATTTTTATTTTGAGGCGGAGTTTTGCTCTTGTTGCCCAGGCTGGAGTGCAAAGGCATGATCTCGGCTCACCACAACCTCTGCCTCCCGGGTTCAAGAAATTCTCCTGCCTCAGCCTTCTGAGTAGCTGGGATTACAGGCATGCACCACCATGCCTGGCTAATTTTGTATTTTTAGGAGAGACGGGGTTTCTTCATGTTGGTTAGGGTGATCTTGAACTCCCCACCTCAGGTGATCTGCCCTCCTCAGCCTCCCAAAGTGCTGGGATTATAGGCGTGAGCCACCGTGTCCAGCTCAAGGGCAAAGCCAAGGATTGTCAAGATGGGGAAAGCCTCGAATATTAAAGAGAGTAACTAAAACAAATAGAAAAAAGAAAACCCAGACAGAACAGAAACATTGCAGGTAGGGAAAAATATATCTTCAAAAATTATAATTAACATCCCTACAGAAATAAGAGAAACAAAGGAATGTTACTGTAGTTGAATATTCAAGAAAGCATTTAGAAAAAAATAGTATAAATAAAACATTTAATATTTTGGTTGGAGAAAATATTTTAGGAGGTCTACTAGAAAGTAGAATGAGTCAAAGTAATGAAAAACTAGAGAGAAAAAGGTAAGAAAATTAGAGGATTGTTTCAATAATGTAATAGTATTTCTAGAAACAAATAGTATTTCTAGAAATAAATAGAGACAATGGAAGTATGTATTATCAAAGAAATAACGTAAAAACATGTCTAAAAGCAGAAGGATATGTACTTCTGAATTGAACTGGCTTACAAAATGTTTAGCACAATGTGAAAATACACCCAGAAACATAAAATTTCCAAACAGGAAATCTCAGTACAAAATTTCAAAAAGAAGGAAAGATTCTGAAAGTCGAGAGACTTTGAGAGCAAACGTGAAGAGAGAGAAACCAGGTTACATATCAAAAAGCAGAAATGTGAATGATGTGTAATATCTCTAGAGCAACATTGGGTGCTAGAAGACACTGTGCTAAAAATTCTGAGGCACTAATTTCCAAACTAGAATTACATACTAAATGTATTAGTCAGGAATCTCCAGAGAGACAGAATCAATAGGAGGCAGACAGATAGATCGATCGATCCATAGATAGACAGACAGATCGATCGATCCATAGATAGATCGATTGATCGATCGATAGACAGATAGACAGACATGACTTATTAGGGAAATTGGCTTGTGTGATTATGGAGGCTGAGAAGTCCCATGCCAGGATATCAGCAAGCTGGAGACCCTGGGATGCTGGTAGTGCGGCTCAGCCCATTTCAAAGTCTCAGAGCCAGGGAAGCCAATGGTGTAATTATCCATTCAAGCCTGAATGCTTGAGAACCCACAGGTTTGCTGGTGCAAGTCCCACAGTCCAAATGCCAGAGAAGCTGGAGTTCCAATGTTCAACTTTAGAAGAAGTTTGTCCTAGCTTCAGCAGATAGAGTGAATTTGCCTTTCCCCTGCTTTTTTGTTCTATCCAGGACCTCAGCCAATTATATGGTGCATACACACATTGAGGGTGGGTCTTCCCACTGAGTCCCTACCAACTCGCATGTCAATTTTCTCTGGAAACACCCTCAGAGTCACTCCCTCACAGCCACACCCAGAAATAATCCTTACCGGTTCTCTAGGTAAGGTATTTCTTCATCCAGACAAGTTGATACCTAAATCGACTTAACCAATTGTGTTGGTTAATTTTGTGTCACTGTGACTGGGTCATGGGTGTCCAATATTTGGACAAATGTTGTATCTATGTGTGTGAGTATGAGGGTGTTTCTGGAAGAGATTAACATTTAAATCATTAGACTGAAAAAAGCAGGTTGACTTCTCCAATGTGAGTGGGCCTCATCCAATCAGTTGAGGGCCCAACAAAAAGGTGGAAGGAGAGAGAATTTGCTTTCTCTCCCTGCCTGACTGCTTGAGCTGAGCATTGGTCTTCTCCTGCCCTCGGACTGAACTTACCCCATTGGCATTCGTTTTTCTTAGGCCTCTGGATGCAGACTGGAACTATACCACTGACTTTTCTGGGGTCTCCAGTTTGCTGATTACAGGTCAGGGGAATTCTCATCCTCCATCATTTCTTAAGTCAATTCCTTATTTTATATATATATATATGTATAGTATATATATAGTTTATATATAGTATATATATAGTTTATATATAGTATATATATAGTTTATATATATGTATAGTATATATATATGAAATAGGTATTATGTGTATATATGCATATATATATTATATGGAATTTTCCCCAACCCCTTTAGTAATCAATGTTTTAGAAAATAATATCTTAAAAATAACCAAAGTTTAGACTTTATTATATTTATTTATTTATTATTATTATTGTCAAGACAGAGTCTCACTCTGTCGCACAGGCTGGAGTGCAGTAGCGCAATCCTGGCTCACTACAACCTCCACCTCCTGGGTTCAAGTGATTCTCATGCTTCAGCCTCCTGAGTAGCTGGGACTATAAGTGCATGCCACCACATCCAGCTAATTTTTGTATTTTTAGTAGGCACGGGGTTTCACCATGTTGCCCAGGCTGGTCTTGAACTTCTGGCCTCAAGTGATCCACCTGCCTCGGCCTCCCAATGTGCTGGGATTACAGCCATGAGCCACCACGATTATATTTAAAAATTCATAAGTAACATCCTCTATATGCATGAATATAAGGTGAGCTATCTTCTAGTTATCTCTTGGAAATATATGGAATTTTATACACATATTTCATATACTATATATGAAATGTTTTATACACACATAATATATGGAATTTTTCCCAACCCCTTTAACAATCAATGTCCTAGGAAATGCTATTTCAAGAAATAACTAAAATTTAGCCCTTATGATATTTACAAATTCATAATTAGCATCCCCTATATGCACAAGTATAAGGTGAATGGTCTTCTAGTTATCTCTTGGAAAAGAAGAAATGGCCTTATGTTTGAGCCTATACTTTCTCATACTATGACAGAATTCCTCAATTTTTTTTAAACAACCAAGCACTTTTTAAAAGAAGACAAATTATCCTGAAATCATTTCAATGAAAGCTCTTTTTTGTTGTTTAGAAAAATCATCTGGTGAAATTATTAAAATAAAGAAGGCAAAAATATTGGTAATTGAGTCAATATTTCTGGGGGTATAGTCTCACAATTGCAAGTTTTTTATGTCATTGTGAACAACTTAAAAAGGCAGTATTGATAACTGGTTAAATTGTGGAAAGGACATTAAATAAATTGTAGTGTTAAAATTTTCTTAATTACAATTGCTGAATGAATGAAATGACCCATTGTCCAAATGATATGTGAATGGGTACTCGTGGGTTGAAATACAATTTCTGGTGAAATATGATACATGATTTCAAAGGTATTGCATCTTAAATGACATCAATGGCAGTGAAAAGGATGTATTTTGTAAAACTGTGTTAGTTGACCCAAAATGTGACTTTAATGATGAAAAAGTTATTTATACTACAGGTACACATGAAAAGTTTGAGTACAATTGTTTCATGAAATGTGAAAGTTAGAAGAAGCATTATATCTAAAATAACATTTTACTTTATTTAATCTGAGACTTTAAATATGTATGTATAACTAAATTAGCAAATGTTATTAAATATTATATGGGATACTAATGACAGATAATTACTTTTTTATAATCGTAGTGTAATTTAAATCTTTTTAGGCTGTCCTTCAATGATTACCACTTTCCAGGCTCAAAACCATTAACATTTTCTCCTTCTAGATTTGTTCTAATTCCTCAGTCTGTTTCAAGAGATGTAGCGACTTGGAGAGCATTGCATTTCAAATAGGAACGTACTGGTTCTGTTTTCTGGGTAAATGCTAAATGTGTTCTTTTTAAAAATTGTATGTTTTACCTTTTTGGATAATATCTTATCATTTTATTGACCTTTGAGGCTATAGCACATTGGGCTGATGTTCTCAGCAGTCTACAATAAATTCTCAAATCCATTTCTCAGACCACAAGTAAGAGTTCACAGCTCCTTCTCCACAGTTAAGGTTTGGATAATTTCTGCCTAATTGTATTGCTTTTCATTGTACTTGCTTGCAATGAAGTTCACCTACACTTTCTATGTCAACTCACACAGGACCTAACACATATTCAATCCAACCTCTTTGTTTTATGTGCAAAAGTACAAAACATAAGACCAGGGAAGATAAATAACTCATTCAAAATCACCGCTGTTTGGTGAAAGAGTTGGAGCTCTTGGCCCTCTGTCCCTCCTGTTAGTACATGGAAGATTTGATAAACAAGAGGAAAATGTTTGCCTCAGGTTCAGGATGAGACTTTCCACCAAGGCAGTAGGACCTTTATTTAGTGTAGTTCCAAGAAGCAGAAAGCAAGCAATAGTTTAAACCTATCTGGAGACCCAGCATAAAACTTATCTCAAAGAAATTTCCACAAATAGCATTTGCAAATATGAAAAGCAAAGGATTTCCATTCAAACTACTGATCCAGCTTTCAGTTTAGCAGCCAGCCACGTGAAGTGGGGACATGTCAGTTAAACTCTCTGAGCCAAGCTTTACTTTCCTTATCTCTAAAACAGCAAACCAGAAATACTTTCCAACTTGTGGATGAGAACAAGGCAAGGAGGCAACACAGGTTTACTTCCACGATGGTGACCTCAGGCAAGTGATGAAACCTCTGTCTCCAGTTTCTTCATCTGTAAAATCCCGATAGCAATACCTCCTATGTATGGACCAGTTATAGGGTTAAGTGAATTCACTTTTGCAAAATACTTAGAACAATGCCTACACTTAGTAAGTGTTATAGAAGTTTTAAATAAGTGAGAAATAAATATATAATGAGTTAGAGAAGACACACAAACAAATCAGGAATTCATGGGGCATGACGGGCTTTCGGCTTCCTTCACTCTCTTTGTCTCTCCTCATCCAGCTGTTCAATCTCCTCCCTCACTTCAAACATCCCCCTCATGGAGAGAAGTGTCTTTTAACATAATGATTTCTTAAGCTATGCTGTTACAGCTGTCGATATTAGCAAGTTTGAAGTTCGTTGTCATCTTGCTGCCCCATTCTGAATACCTTATGTTTGCTTTGCTTGAATGCAAGGCATGAAGGATGTGTAGGATAAAGCTTAGGTTTTTTTGGGCAGAGTGAGAATAATAGAAAAGGAGGGAGCAAGGGAATCACGTGAAATCTCCAGGGACCTACAGAGAAGACTGAGGGGTAACCTAAGGGAAACAGTATGTAAGAAAATGTTTGCATCACTTTCATCACTTTCTGGACTCTAAGAAGTTTCATGATTGAGGTCACTTTGTAGCACAACCTTAGACTATAATGTCAATGATGTCCCCTGGAGTAGTGTGAGCTGTGGCTCTGAACCCATGTTAAATGGACTTCTTGCTGGTGATAGAATGAGCCCAGATGCTTTTAGAGTTCTAAGGGAAGGTTACAATTATAATATGATGTAGAAAGGGTTATAATAGAAAAAACATGTGGGGTGTTGTAGGAATACAGCGGAGAAAGAAAATAACTTGGTTTGGGTGAATTTGGAAATGCTCCAAAGTAGATGACAACTTAACTCCAAAATCAGTCAAGCTTGCGCAAGACACTCAGTATTCATCAACCCCCATTCTTTGTCCAGAATTATACCAGACACTTCCAAAGAAGGGGAGACTCATGGTCTTGTTGTGGAAACCTTGTTTCTATAGTGTCTTTAGTCTGTAACCATGATAAGGGATTGTGGCAGACATAAGTCACATGGAAGAGGTTTCCATCAGTTCTGTGAGAGTTCAAAAGGCACACTATAATCAAACTGAGATAATAGAAAAAATTTTTTGCTCAATGTAGTGAAAAGCTTTGTAATAGTCAGAGCTATTCAAATATGGAATGGTCTCCTTATGGTAGGAACGAGCCCTTGTTACTGTGTTTAGATGGAGGTAGGGAATTGCAGGGGCATTTTTGTTTGTTGGGATAATGCTAATAATAGAAAAAGTAAATCTCTAACATCAATGTCTTAGCACAATTTAAGATTAATTCTTGTTTGTGTAATGAAGAGTGAGATTTCCTGTTGGCACGTGACTTTCTCCCTTGTGGTGACTTAGGGCATGAGGCTCCTTCCATCTTTGGCTCTACCATCTCCTTTGGCTTTAGTGTCCTCTGAGCCAGAAAACCAGAAGGTTAGGAAGGAATAAGAAGAGCTGCTCCTTAGTTATCTTGGTTCAGAAATGATGTACATCACTTCTGTTCACGTTCTATTGGTGATAAGTGGTTATATGATTTCACTTAGATACAAGAGAGACTGGCAGATGTGGTCCCTGGCTGGGAAGCCACTTCCTAGTTAAACATCTGTAATATGGAAAGAAAACTCCAGTTTTGAATGAACAATTGGTCATCATCGCCACAGGATTGAAGCCTCACATGAGATGACCTTTAAGATCCCAAAATGTTGGAATTCTTTGATTCAATTAGGTCCTGATTTCCTCCCCAATCACTTTTGTGATTTTGGACAAGTCGCTTATCTTCTTCCAGCCTCAGTTGATTCATCTATAAAATGACATGAACAATTCTGCTTTAATAAAAAATGACTCAGGGCATTGTGAAATTTAAATGAAATAATGTGTGTGAAACTGTTGTCTAAGTTAAAAAGTATTCAAAGATATGAAGCATTATTTTAGATAGTTGATTCAACTTAGCTTTTACTTGGACCCATAGTTGAGCTTGGATATTTTTTTTCCACATGTCCTTGAAAGATTATTATAATGCTCTGATACTGGAACATATTAAATGACTTATGTTTCTATAGTTTTAGTTTTCACCGTTCATTCACTTCTTCTTGAAAGATCTTAAAGTATTTCTTTTACTCAAGAAAATAAATAGTACAAACTGCACCCGATAGAATCTTTTTGCCTGTCATCTAAATACATCCATCTCTTCAATATCATATACTTGCTGGGGCACAGAAATATAGATCATCTGTTAGTTTTGAATGACATTTTGAAGTTAAAATAAAAGGAGAGATGTGTGCAAAAATGTTTATGATGTTTAATGATATATAGAGAAAAGATATGACTATTGTTGCTATTATGGTAGAACTTTAAACAGAGTCTGGGGGAGTGAAAGTTCTATTTTACTGAATATTCTATTTAACTGAGATATATCATTCACAATATTTTGAATCTTCAAATCATAAACCTAAAAAGAAACAGAGAAATCACTCACTTCACTTTTTTATTTAACAGATCAGAAAACTGAGGCTAGTGTGGCTGTCAAAGATTATGGGGTAAGCTTTCAGTGGTCTTGCACTAAACAGGGTGATATAAGAGATTTATTTCTATCTAGGATATCTAAGACTTAATATAGTGTTTCTCACTATACCATGGCATTTACTTGTCAAATCTTTTGAAAATTATATTGTTGTAGAGTAGCTAAAAATATAAAAAACACAGGAGATTGGGCAGAATGTACATGTTCTTCACAAACACCAGAAGTTTTCTCTTTTGGGCAACTTTTATATAAAGTGTTTTCTATAATGTGATGTTTTCTACTTTAATTTATGGTTTACTGAGACTTGTAGTAAATGAGTTCTGGCTAGTTGATATTTTATTGTATCATTAGTAGTCGTGACATTGTTAAGCATAGCATCCCACTATAAATGGGTGGATTTGGCCTGGCACTGTGGATCAGGCCTGTAATCCCAGCACTTTGGGAAGCCAAGGTTGAATGGATCACGAGGTCAGGAGTTTGAGATCAACCTGGCCAACATGGTGGTGAAACCCCATCTCTATGAAAAATACAAAAATTAGCTGGGTGTGGTGGCAGGTGCCTGTAATCCCAGTTACTCAGGGGGCTGAGGCAGGAGAATCGCTTGAAACCGGAAGGCGGAGGCTGCAGTGAACCGAGATTGTACCACTGCACTCCAGCCTGGGTGAAAGAGCTAAGTTCTGTCTCAAAAAAAAAAAAAAAAAAAAAAAAAAAAGAGTGGATTCGCTTGTAGCAGAGTAAAAAAAACTGGGAGTAACTGAGAACTGTGATGATAAGCACCATAAAATAGAGAGATAAGCAGATGTTGATAGATGAAGAGATAGGAAGAATTTGAATTTGTCTGGGACTCTGGAATTCTCACCCTGCTCCTTACATTCTATATTTAACATCAAATGGCAGAATAAGGTCGCTAAGAATAAGAAGCTGGAGCCCGTCCAATCCACTGGCACCAAAGCCATGCACTTTGCAACTCTACTTCTCCAGCCTGTTCATGTGAGGAGGATGGATGACAACAGGATTCCAAAGAAATTACTTTGCCCTGAGCTCAGAGGACGACCATCAACAAACCTTCGCCAGTAGGTCAGAGGAAGCTCTCCAAGGATACATAAATGTTTACAGAAGTAGTGGAGCATACCTGGCAGTTGCCATAATAGCTATGGAGAAAGAGTACTGATCAGAATGGATGCTATCGCAGCTTTGGGTTACAGGTTTCTGGGGTCTATAGTTGTGTATGCGTGTGCATGCACAGATCTGTATTTGTGTAGCCATCTGATATAGGCAGATATCATTTTGCCCTTTGTGTTGTGCACACTATGTGTCTTGGTCCTATCCCCAATTTTTTTTTTTTAATTTACCCTTAAATATTTCTGATTGTCAAAATTATTTTTCTCTATCCTATCTCAGTATTTTTACTTATACTCTTAATTATGTTATAAAATGATGGTTTTTGTTTTAGGTTACCAAGTTTGGGATGATTTGTTATGCAGCAATAGAGTCCAAACTTGTTTTTCAAAGGCTTTTCTCTTGAATATATTTAACACATATTAACTTTGCTTCCTACATTGCATTGAACTATCTCTGTAATCTTGAATGAATTCCTTCTCACTTCTAGCCTCACATTTCACACCTTTAACTAGATAACGTCTAAAGGATACCTAGAAGGGTTTTACACAGCATCTTGTGTTGCTCTTTATAGCTCTGTTTGTGTAAGTTTTAGAACTAACTGAACATGCGCGTCAAGCACAATGCTCTCACTAGATCCTCAGTGTAGTTTGCACATATGGATGATTTTAACTCCATCATATATTATTCACATAGCAGCCAAAGAGGTCTCTGAAACACAGAAACCAGACTCATGATACCATCCTGCTCAAAACCCTCCAGTGACTTCCATCACTCGGAGTCAAATCCAAATGCCTGCTTATGCCCTAAAAGGGCCTGTGTGATTTAGTCCCTATCCACCTCTCTTATATTAACTTCTGTCACTTCTTGTCTTCAATCAACTCTATCTACATTGACCTTCTTTTTACTTCTTGAATACACCTAGCTCATTCCCATTTTAGGGCTTATGCATTTGCTGTTTCCTTTGCCTTAATGCCTTTTCCCCTGATTTTTGCATCTCACCTCCTTGCCTCATTTAGGCATCTGTTTTTTCTCTGAGTGCTTTTTCTCTGAGTAGCCTTCTCTTACCATCCTACCTGGTTTTGTCCCTACAACTCACTGTTTTGACACTCTGTCCTTTTCTCTGCTTTAGTGTTTTTCATAACACCCATTTCTAAGTGAAGTTATATTATGTATGTAACAGGTCACATAATAAAAGTTTTTCTGTTTTCCAAGATTTATCTGAGGCAGCAAAGGTGAAGCAAAAGGTGTTAATTGCTTGTACTTAATAAAGAAAAGTACCATAACTTCTATGTATATCTATGAGAAGAGGCTTAAAAAATTCTCCAGTGGCTCTTAGCCCTTCATCTCAAGGGTATGTAAGCAGATGTGAGATGATAAATAAGGGGAAGATTGGAGAGCAAGTATCTCTCTGAAGAGAGATGCCAATGCTACATTGTTTATTGACTCTCTTCCCTTGGGGTAGGGAAACTTCCTCTTTAACATAAGCCAAGTAAATCATTTACAAGAAAACTGCTCAGCAAATGTGACTTGTATGTCTAGATGTGGGATGGGGTGGAAGGTTGGCAGACACAGGGACTGATGCTGGATTTCTGCCTCGGGAGCTCCTCTCTGAAGGTAGAGTGAGTGGATGGGGCACAGCTAGAGCAAGCTACGTTCACTGATGGTAACACAAAGATGATCATGTTTTTCGAGGACAAGGTAGACCTGAACAAGTGCCCAGCCTTTAATTTCTCTGAAGAAGACCTTACCCAAGAGAGTTTCCTGCCAATGGAAGGCACTCGGCAGAAAGGCTAGAGGTGGTGCGCGGACTGTTGCAGTAGGGCTGAAGGTTGGGAGGGTGAGTAGATGGGTGGGCAGGTCATACATGACTTGATTGGAGGGCAAGACTTTTGTCAAGAAATGCTTCTAAGAGAGGCCTCCTGTGCGAGAAGATCACCAAAAGACCTGTAAAGTTCTCCAAAAAAGAAAGGGCTAGACTGCAGTCTACTGAACTAAGACCTCTCCTGCCCTTTAACTGTCCTTCCTCTCCTCCCTCCTCCCTATCCCCCAGTCCTGGAAGAATTAAAGGCAACAAAATGAGGTATGAATAAGACCAAAAAACAGGAATCTAACCCTATTTTCTATCCCTTTCCTGTTGCAGATTTCTTAGCCCAAGCTGGAGGATAAGCTAAAATCTAAAAACTGATGAGACAGTGATATTTTGATATTAAGTTGGATTAGAATTCAAATTTCTGAAAATAAGACTGTTGAATAATAAATATCTGGAAATGATGAGAAAAGCTATAGTATATAATTTCTAGGTTTCCTCCAGAAATTAGAAGGAAAGCTTCAACATAGCATATTTAAAAAAGTTAGTGACGCTTTAAAGAAAAATATTTTGCCTCACAGGTTAAGTAAATTTACTATACACACACACAAACACACACATTTGTTATGTATATTCTGTCTGTTAAATCAGAAGGTAAACTCCTCGAGGAGAAGGCCTTTGTTTACCTTTGATCACTGTTGTATTCCAGTGCTTAGAAAAATGCTGATACCTTGCAGTTGCTCGATTTTTTTTTTCTTGAAGAATGAATTCTGTAAGGATTGGAATAAGCTGTTTTTATCTGGACATGTAATTCACTTCTTGTGCTATTCTGACTCACAACTCCCATAGGAAATATCCCTGTGGAGTCCGGTGAGTTGGCTGGAGAGGAAGAGTGAGATAGAGATTTGGTGCGAACTCATGGACTAGCTGTGTGTCTGGTGGGCCACTGAACTGTTCTAAGCCTTACTTTCTGCGTCTGTCAAATGAGAACCTCATCACTTATTTGGCAAGGTCATGGTGAGGATCACGTTCATAGTGCATACCCAGTTTCTAGTTGATTGTGTCTACTTACCGTTCTTTCTTCTCTTCTCTCCTCCAGAAAGAATAATGTCTTGTTAGGCCTTGCTGAGGTTTTTTTGGTCTACAGAGCCATTGAACTTTTGAATTCAGAAAGGTGACTGTGATTTGCAGCAGGAGCAGTGTTTTCTCTGGGAGTTCTCTGGCCTCAAAGGTGATGGATGGGCACCTCTCAGGCATAGTTCCTTGATCAATAAGCCATAAAGTCTCAAATTATTTTGTTAGATCCATTGATCAAATCCATCGAATTTGTCCCAACTCTTTTATTGTTAAGACAAAGGATAGCGATGTTCAGTTTCTCTCTCCTTGCTACTTTCTTTCTTCCATTTGGCTTTAAGGTGCTATGAAGCAGTATGGGAAAAGCGGGAAGAGGAGAATGAAAGTTACTCCTACACATTGATGGAAAGATGCTCATTCTGGCTGTCTGTTTCAGAATGAAGCAATGTGGATTCCCACTTTGGTCTTTTAAGAGGTTCCTCAACACACTGGCTTGGGAGCACTTTTGTCTTTCATTCATTCATTTATTCATGCAATTATTCAGTAAATATTTAATATGTGACAAGTACCATGAGTGAGTTGTATTTGCATGGCTGTTTATTTCTCTGTAAGTGCCATCTAGGTTCAGATTCCAAGGAAGCTGAAAGATTTTTGCTAGGTGCATGACACATGGAATTTGCTAAACTTTTATTGTTGGATGGGTGAATTGAACTGTTTCTTGAGTAGTTGGCTAGGTTAAGTATTTAGTCACGAATTTAATAAACATTTAATGAGTACTTTTGAATGAAAATAATAATGCCTAACTTTCAGGGTTGTATGATAATGAAAAATTATGGAGTCCCTAGCACATTTTCAGGTATAAAATAAATTCTTAATAACTGATAAATATCATTATCATTATTGTTTCCTGATAGATTGGAGCTGTGGCAAAGGAGTAACACTTCCATTTATTTTGTTGGTTCATTTTAGAAAATTCTATTGCTGAGAATCTCTGGCCCCTATACAGTAAATAAAATGATTCAATTAAGTATAGTTCTTAGTATCTTATTTGACTTCTCTTTTCTGCCCTGTCCCCACAAAGTATACACAGTTATTTAACTCAAGAAGGATACCACCATCATAGAATTACCTGGCCTCAGGGATTCTAGAAAGGAAAGGTATAATCAAGTCTCATCTTAGTGAGTAAAATACACTCATCCTTAGAAATAAAGAGATTTAGTTCCTTGTATAAAGCAAGCCGCCTCAGGTAGCTTAACATGGTTTTTTTCCAATGAGAGTTTTATTTACTCTTCTTAAAAGTGAATCCAATATTTAGTAATTAGTTTATTTGTGTTATTTATAGAGTAGTTTTTCCACAGAAGACTTCCAACAAAGAACTTTAACATTGCACATACGTTTTAATATGTTGTACTAAAAATGAGGAAAAACTGATTAAAAAAAATTACCTCCCTTCTCCCTTATTTTTTTAGTCCTTCTCTGCTCATTCCATTTCAACTAACACATAATTTTGGTATGCCCTGTATGTATATACTACTGTGCTTTTTATATCTTCTCCAGGGTTTTGTTATGATCTTTCTTTTATTTGGAATAAATTCCCTACATTCCTTAATTCCTTACCCCAAAAGTCTTCTACAGTGACTCAATTCCAGTTTAGGGATCTTTTCTATGTACTTCCATAATTCCCAGTGCTTACTTCTTTTTTTTTTTTTTTTTTTTTTTTTTTTTAGACAGGGTCTCATTTTGTTGCCCAGGTTGGAGTAGTGCAGTGGCATGATCTCGGCTCACTACAACATCTGCCTCCCAGGTTTAAGCGATTCTTGTGCTTCTGCTGCCTGAGTAGCTAGGACTGCAGGTGTGTGCCAACATGCCTGGCTAGTATTTTTACATATTTTTTGAAGAGGTGGGTGTCTTGCCATGTTGCCCAGGCTGGTCTCGAACTCCTGAGCTCAAGAGATCCACTGGCCTCAGCCTCCCAAAGTGCTGGGATTATAGACATGAGCCACCACACCCGGCCCCAGTGCTTACTCTTATCACCGCACTGAAAGCGCATACATACCTGTTTGTTTCTTCATAAAACTATGTTCCTTGAGAGTGGGTTACTGGCTTATTATCCTGGTGCCCAGCACCATGTTTGACATATTTTAGTTGCTCATCAAATTTGTCAAATGGATGCACCATTGAATAAATGAAAGAGAGGCTATTGGCATGTGTAATAGGAAAGAAAGTAAGACATAATTGCTCTGTACTTGGGGAAATGCAGTACTTACATTTTAGTTGTGTGAAAAAGAAAACCACACATAAAATTATTAGAGCTGATTTACTTGAAGACATGGTTTATGTCTGGGTGCTGTTTGTTCACAGAAGGGAGAACCTGTGTGAGTTGAGATGATGACTGGTGTCATAGAGGATTAAGCATTAAAGGATAAATTGGACTTAAAATGTAATCATGGAAACCTGATAATTGGTGCTGAATATAATGTATTACATAAATTTGGGATATACAGTTTTAATTTCACTAAACTTATATCCCAAACTGAAAAATTATGAGGAATTGTCACAATGGATAAAAATAAAACACTTTGAATACTATTAGAGCTATATCAAATACTTTTACATTTAGTAGCTACTAGCAGAGTTACCATCAATATTAATTAAAAAAATTAATCCTGTCTATAGACATATACATTTTGAATTATGCAAAGATTGTTTGGAATAAAAACCCCAAATCCCCATGTTATATGACTTTTTTTTTTTTTACGTGGTTCAATATAGACAAAGTAGTAAAACTTTCCATGCATACATGCTTTGTTTCACAATTTCATAAATTGCATGAAGATCTGTGCTTTTGGAAATTTATGGAGGCAAAAAGGGTTCAAGGCTGCAAACCTCTGACAAGTAAGCAGTGGATAACGGAGGGAATAAGTTACTGAGGAAAGACGTCATTACAGGGTCAGAGTTACAGACCTATTGTGAAATGAGGCATGAGACACTACCACTGCCAGAGTTTTAAGTTAATTGCTGGCACTTCTCTATGCATTCGATCAGACATAAGGGGAGAAATTCTTGCCCTTCATAAACTGTCAACAAGCCAAATGAAATATGTGTTGAGAGTAAATGCAAACCTTTTTCATAGTTAGAGAAGAACATGATGCAATGATTTAGGCACCTGGAAAACAGAGCTCTTTCTCCATTACACTTATTTTTTATGTTAAAGTAATGTACTGATTGTACACTTGAAAGGATACATTTGGAGAGTCTTTTTGATTTTCTTCAACTTGACAGTAAAGCAATATATAGCCATCTCTGAATTGCCCATATGTGGATTTTCCCATTTGTGAATTATCTGTGGCACGTTTTCCAACTCTGATGGCCTAGGAATCCATCCTAGGACTGTTTCTTCCTGCTCAGAAAAATGAAGAAATCATTTGAATATGAACCCAAACAAATGCAAGTCTGCAGGTCAATCTGTTGCAGGAATAAAAAACTATCATGTGATAGATTTTCAAAGCCCTCCAGCAGAATGAATGGATTCCTTTATATTCCTATAGCAGTTTTTACCAACTTCTACTATAACATTTATCACATTTTATTATAGTTTTTCATTTGCTTGTCTGACCCCCTTAGGCCTCTGAGAGCCAATGGTAAAGAAAGGTTTTAAAATCGTTTTTCTTCCCTTATTTCTAAATTCTATATCTGTATTCAATAATGTTAATTAATGTATAATGTTAATTAATGTACGAATTAATGAATAAACAAGGTTTTACATGTATGGCCTCTATTAGGATAAGGAGAACTGCCTGTAAATAACTTAGATTTTATAGCATTTAAAGCTGTAAATAATCATAGAAACATCCAGTACAATATGTTTTTAAGCTTTCTTTTATGCAAAAGAGTTCTGATTTTAATTAAATGTTACTTTGAACTTTATAAAGTATGAGTCAGAGGGATGTAAAAGTGACCTAGGTAAAAAGGAGATACAGCCCATCATCCTGTCCCCTCGACTACATCAGTGACCAGGACAGAGAGAACCCTTACCCTAACACAGAGCACCAGGTCTCAATGGAAAGCAGTTTGAAACAATCTTGCCAATACGACCTCTTAATTTTATAAATGAAGTGCACAAGTTTACTGGAGCTCCCCATAATTATTTCCCAAGCCAAGACTGGAACTTAGGTCTCCTGAATGAACAATGCTTTTTCAACAACATCATGTTTTCACCTCATTATTATTTCTGTGATTGTTTCAAATCCCTCACACTCCCATTCCCCTTCAATATGGCAAAGGAAAGGCAGCAGGCTGTAACATCAATTAATGTAAAAAGCGGAGACCATGTGACTAAACTTCTGCTGTAAGAAGTACTCTCTTGGTATGCCTCTAGCATACCATCACCCTGAGTGGGATAACGTGTGGTGTGGCTGAGAGCTTATTGCACAGGATGCTTCGAAAAACCCAGACGTGATTTCCTAACTTGAATATGCATTAATTCTCCCATGGGCAAGAGTGGTTCAACCAGCTCTTGACTACGTGGTAAAGGGGAATTTGTATAAGGGAGATAATAGAAATCCATCGGGAATTCAAACCCTCACAGCAACTTGACATCTCCAGTTTCTTTCTTCTCTTCTAAATTTTCACCTGGATCTGCAAGAAAGTAGCCAAAGTGACAGAATATCTTACCTGATGGATATGCAAACAGACAATCATAAGAATGATAATGGTAATGCTGAGGATAGTAATGCTTACACGTCAAAACACATTTACATTTATAGGGAGCACTGAAAGGCTTTATTCCATGGTATCCTTAAAATAACCTGTGTAAAGAAAGCAAGCTATAAAAAAGGTGATGAAACTGAAGGTAAATGCTAAAATGACTTATCCAAGGTGATAATGAATGGCAAAAATAGGAATGAAACTCTGCTTTTTTCTTTACACAATATAATCATGACATGACATCATTGTAGCTATAGGAGGCAGCTAAAGGCTTCCAAGCACCCCTTATATTAGTTTCTGCAGCACTGACCTTTTGAATCTTTCCTACCTTTTCCTTTCCATTCTTTCCACACTTCTTCACTGGGTTAGTCTGTTTTGCATTGCTATGAAGTAATACTTAAGAGAGGGTAATTTATAAAGAAAATAGGTTTATTTTGTTCACAGTTCTGCAGGCTGTGCAAGCATGGCACCAGCATTGCTTCTGGTGAAAGCATTAGGAAGCATCCATTCATAGCAAAAGGTGAATGGGGAGCAGGTGTGTTACATGAAAAGAGAAACAGCAAGAGAGAGGGAGCAAGAAGGATACCTGGCTCTTTTTAGCAACCAAGTCTCGTGTGAACTTAATACTGCGGGAATGTCACCAAGCCATTCATGAAGGATCAACCCCATAACCCAAACATCTCCCACTAAACCTCCAACATTGGGAATCACATTTCAGCATGAGATTTGGAGGGGACAAACATCTAAACCATATCACTCATGATATCAGTAAACATTCATTTGGGGGAGTTGGACTAACATGAGCATAATAAAATAGGAAATTTGTCGTAGGAATTCGTCCTTACACAAATGTGGGAACGACTGAGGAAGTAAAAGTCCAGTGAGGGGAATCGATGATCAGAGGAAGCTAACCAGTCCTAGTCCAGCTGAGCAAGTCAGAGCTTGCGGAGAAATCTGAAGCTTGGAACATCTAGCTGCCACAGTAGGACCACAAAAGGCTCTGGCATAGAAACTGTAAAATGTTGCTGGCTTTTATTGCCTCTGTGAGTTCACAGTAAAGTGTCTTGTGAGATTAGAGTGGGTCTTGGTTACAAGAACAAACAAGAGGAAGAAGAGATGAACATGGAATGGAGAAGAAAGAGGGAAAACTAGACCCCATCAGCACTTTTGCATCTGTTTTCTCACCACCTCTAACCAGTAAACATCTCTAGAAAGTAATGGCTGCTGCTTCACTTTCACTTGCCAAACTCATGCAACTTTATTTTTGGCCAACTCACACTCAGGACCATAAAGGGAAGAGTGTGTTGAGACATGTGGCTCCCAGTGTAAACAAGTTGGCAATCGAACAATCCCACACACTCCTGTACCTCAACACTTTATTGATCACACAATTTTGTAAAACTGAAAGATATGCCTTCTGTACAAAGTAAACTACGAAAACCTTAAAACTTCTAGGAAAAAACCATGGAAGAATATCTTTGCAAAACTGGAGTGAGCAAATATTTCTTAGACGAGATTAGAAAGCAGTCACTCTAAAGGAAAAACTGAAAAATTAGAAATCACCAAAATTTAAACTTCTAATCAGAAAACACTATTCAGGTAATTGAATAAATTCAATTCAATACAATATAGTACAAACAAATCAATACGGAAGTAACAAACTGGGAGGAAATACTCTCAGTATGTGTACCTATGACAAAGGACTTTATCTAAAGTATACAAATAATTCCTGGAAAACAATTTAAAAAGACACCTCAATGAAAAATGGACAAAAGACATAAACAGATTCTCCACAAAAGAAGATATATAGGTAAATCAAAAAGTACATGGAAATGTACTCAACATTTTTAGCCATGAGGGAAACTCAAAACCACAATGAGATAACATTATACATGCACCCAAATGGCTAAAATTGCAAAGACTAACCAAATCAAATGATGACAAGTATGTGGCACATCTGGAACTCGAATGCATTGCTTTTGGAATGTAAAACATTGCAACTACTTTGGAAATCAGGTTGAAAGTTTTGTATGATGTTAAATATATGCCTACCCTGTGACCCAGAAATTTCACTTCTAGATAGTTAGTAAAAGAGATGAAAATATAATCTACAGAAAGATGTGTATAAGAATGACTATGGTAGTTTTGCATATGGTAGTTCCAAACTGGAAGGAAGCTCAGTGTTCATCAATAGGAGAATAGGGAACGATGACACTTTCATCCAATGGGATACTATTCAATAATAAAAAGGCACAGACTACTAATACAATGACATAGATGGCATTCAAAAACACTATGACCAATAGAAGCCAGATACAAAAAAGTGCATACTCAATAACTTCAATTATTCAAAATTTTAGAATAGGCATAAAAATAATCTATGGCAAAATAAATTTGAAGAGCTATTCCCTCTGACGGCAGAGGGTTTGTGGGGATTGACTGGGAAAGAATAAGAGAAAACCCTGGGGTGGTGAAAAGTTCTTATTCGGATGGGGTGCAGATGACTTGAGTTTGTGTGTTTATCAAAACTCATTGAGCTATAAAACTTATGAACTATACTATAAGCTTATGAGCTATAGTATATATGCACTATGCCTCAATACACATATTTAAAAAAATAACGTTAAGAGAAAAATACCAAAGAAATTACGAGTAGTAGACTTTATTTGTGCAACTAACAATTCATGAATCGAGCATCACCTTGAACCTGGTTGAAGAGGTTCAGAGAGCTCCCCACAGCAACATGGACAGGCAATATTTATAGACAGAAAAATAAAGTGACATACAGAAACAGCTTGATTGATTACAGCTCAACATTTGCCTTATACAAAAATGGTCTGATCAGTTGGCAGTCTGTGATTGGCTGAAGCTCGGCTGGTGTGATTGGCTGGAATTCAGCTATTCCTTACAAGAATATACTCATATTAGGTTGCAGGTTTTTTTTTTTTTTTTTTTTTTTTTTTTTTTTTTTTTTTTAACATACTAAGTTAGATTGCAGTTTGCTACCTATGGAGGCGATCTAAAACCAAATTTAATTTAACAATAATAAAAGAAAATCTGTATTTTGCTTACATACCTGAATGTAATTAGAATACATTTTTGACTCTGCTACTATTTTCTCTTTCACCTTTTTGCCAAGTTTTAAGAACACAGACTCTGGCATTAAAACACAGCAGTTCAAACCCCAAATTAACCATTTTTAGCTATGTAGTTGTAGAGAAATCATTTATACGTTTTAGGGCTCAATTTTCTTATCTGTAAGATGAAAATAGTAATAATACCTTGTAGGGTTCTGGTGAGGATTAAATGACATAATATGTATAAAAAGTTTATCACAGAACCTAGAGCTACACTGTCCAATATTGTAGCTGATTACATGTGACTATTTAAATTAAAAAATAATTAAAATAAGGCAAAATTGATGATTCAGTTAGTCTTGCAACAAGTGGCTAGTGTCACCATATATAGATATAGAATATTTCCATCATTGCAAAAAATTCTGTTTGGATAGTGCTGTCTTAGAGGACAGAAGATGTTAAGTAAATACATTTTAGCAATTATTATTATTACTACAATTAAGAGTAAAAGACTCCCCTTAAAAATTTGGCATTTTATTAAAGAAAGTAGACACAAGTCCAGGCACGGTGGTTCATACCTGTAATCCCAGCACTTTGGGAGGCTGAGGCAGGTGGATCACGAGGTCAGGGGATCAAGACCATCCTGGCTAACACGGTGAAACCCCATCTCTACTAAAAATACAAAAAAAAAAAAAAAAAAAAAAATTAGCCGGGGGTGGTGGTGAGTGCCTGTAGTCCCAGCTACTTGGGAGGCTGAGGCGGGAGAAAGGTGTGTGAACCCAGGAGGCAGAGCTTGCAGTGAGTTGAGATTGTGCCACTGCACTCCAGCCTGGGCGACAGAGCGAGACTCCAACTCAAAAAAAAAAAAAAAAAAAAAAAGTAGATACAAAAAGGTAGAAAACAATACCATTAAAGGCTACAACTTTGAGGAGTGTTATGGGAATTGAGAAAAGGACCCTATTAGTGACAGGCAGGTAAGCATTACTTGGAGCGCCCCTGAACTGTGTAAGACACAACTTAGGAGTTGACTGAGACTGATAAAAATTAGTACATGCGCTGTTTACTGGAAGCAAATCTTTAAAGAGGCCATGCAGGCTGTGCTGGGGTGGTGGAGTGATAGGAGAATCAGGATGTATTCTGAATAGAAAAAAAAAAAAAAAACCTGCTCATACATAGTAAGAGAAGAAAAGACACTAATGAGAGGTTCAGCTCTTCGCCACCTATAGGCTTTGTGTGAGTGGTTGACGTGGTTTGGCTCTGTGTCCCCACTCAAATCTCATCATGAATTGTAATCTGTGTCTGTCCAGGAAGGGAAGTGATTATCTTATGAGGGTAGTTTCCCTGTACTGTTCTCGTGATAGTGAATCTCACGAGATCTAATGGTTTTAAAGGTGGCAATTTTTCCTGTGCATGCTCTCATTCTCTCTCCTGTTGCCTTGTGAAGAGGGTGTCTGCTTCCCATTCTGCCATGATTATAAGTTTCCTGAGGCCTCCCCAGCCATGTGGAGCTGTGTCAGTTAAACCTGTTTTTTTAAATAAACGACCCACTGTAGGCTATTTCTTCATAGCAGTGTGTGAACGGACTAATACAGTGGTGGTTGGTGTAGAATGATAGGACGTGAGCTAAAGAGGTAGGCAGGGCATCAATGAAGAAGAAACATGTCATGCTAATGCATGTTTTTAAAAATAAATGTATTTAATTATTTGTATATATAATATATTCATGTGGTCTAATAATAAAAAAGTATACAAATAAATACAGTGAGAAGTACACACACAGCATAGGTGACAACTCCTTTTGGTTTCTTAGCTAAACTGCCAGAGTTCATTTTAACACATCTAAACAAAACAAATACATGCGGGTACATTTATGTGTATGTGTGTTTCCCGTCTTTAATATAAGTGAGTTTGGTACTATTTTGCACCTTGCCTTTTTTCACATATGATATGTATCGTGGAAACTTTTCTGTTTCCTTTTTCTTTTTTCTTTCTTTTTTTTTTTTTCTTTTTTTCTTTTTGCTTTTTAAAAGCAGCTTCATAGAATTTCATTATGTGGGTGTATAACAGTTTATTTAGTCAGCTTCTTATTAAAATTTTGTTTCTAATCTTTTGCTATTACAAAAAATGCTGTAATCAACAACTTTGTACATAAATAATTTCTCAAATGTGAGTGCGTATCTATAGAATGCGTTTTTAGAAATGGGACTGTAGGTTTATGTGTTATGATTTTGAGAGAGATTGCCACATTGCTCTTCATAGGGTTCTTCCAATTTACACTTCCACTGACAATGTATAAAAGTGCTTGTTCCTTACAGCTCCCTGGTAGAGGTTGCTATGAAACTTGTTTTGCTTTTTGTCAATCTGACAGGGGAATCCAAGTAGCTTTAATATGCATTTCTCTTATTATTATATTATTACTTTTTTATTATTAAACATTTTGATTTGAACATTATTCTCCTTCCATGGCAATAGTCTTTAAAGTGATCATATTTACATTTTAGAAAGGTCTCTTTAGCAGGGGTCTTGAGGAGAGTGGGTTGAAGCCAGGAGAGACAGGAGATAAGAACACGAAGGAGAAGAATACAATTCATGTTAAATGTTTAATGAGAGATACTAAAGGCTAGAAAATACAGCATTTGGAATGGAGAAGAGGAAGCTAATTCCAGATATAATTGGCAAATAGTGGATTGGATTGCTTGATTACTTGGTGTGAGGGAGAAGAGAGAGTCTAGGAAGGTTCTCAGGTTTCCAATTTAGGAGACTGAGTGGTTAGTGATTGGGACTGGCAGGGCTGGAGATTCTAGAGAGAAGCTGTGGAGTCCTCATGGAATGTCTGCTTGGTTTGTAATGTCTAGAATTTTAGAAGAGTCATGAAGAGTAGAGCTAAAGATTTGAAATATATATGTAATCTTATTAATCTGAGGTACTTACAGTAACATTGCTAACAAGGAAAGGTGGAGTAGAAATATCTATGTTGGAAATTCTCGTAAGTGCTTTAACAAGTGGATAAGATTCAGTTATAATTAGCATATTCTTTGTTTGAATGCAGATGCTCTATCTAAAGCTCCTCGTTCTTCACTAGGCTAACACTTCCCTTGTTTCCACTGGAAATTTGCTTGGCAAATCGTTTCTGTACTATTATAGGTAAAATCCTATTACCAATGTTCTATGAAATATTCTATTGCCAAGTCAACTGTAGTCCAAAGCAGCAATGTTTGAGACTCTGCTAGAAAAGCTCTCCCAAAACTAACTGGGCTTTTATAGCATCTAGGGTATTTTCTATCTTTCTGACAATCACATTTCTCGGTGAGACTGGCTGAATCTGAGAAACAAATCTGAGAAATGTTCATCTGGACAGTGGAATGTCTTTCTTGGCTTTATATTGCCAGAACACAACATTGGAGCCTGGCACAGAGTAGGTGCTTAACAAGTGGTTGTTAAAGGGAAAAAACTCTGAAGAAAGGATTTAACAATTGCCTGACATTCGGAGCAAGCTTAGTTTCATTTCATTTTCTCATCCTGTATTACAGTTGACACAACTCAGAAATAGTGAACAAACCCTCTACCTGTCTCTCCTCAGTGAATCCTCTGGCCCCTCTGTACAGAATAATCATATATAGTCTGCTTTTTTGATTGAGATTAGGAGAGAATTGCTAAAATAAGGTAAATTGTGTCATTGCCAAGCTGTATTTCAATTCCTCACTCTATCACAATGTATAAAACAAACTTAAACACTCCCTAGTCCTCCCAAGCATCTGGTCTAAAGCTCCTTTTTCTAAACATACAAAGTACAGAAAAATGATTACAAATTATTTAGGAGTTGGAGTGGGCTGTTGGAGGAGTAGAGAGGGTAAGCATGTATAATAACTGCATGGCACTTTTTTTTAACCTATCATTTTACTACCAAGGTGCTTGCCATCTTCACAAATTAGTTCCCCTACATTTACCTTAAACCTCCTGTCCTGGTGGACCTGCCAGTCTCTTTACATACATTGAATTTTTCATCTCTTTGCTTGCTATTTTCTCTATTTCTATTGCAGTATTATATGTATCTCTGTGTGTGTGTGTATATATATATATGCATATATATGTGTATATATATAAATAAATGCATAGCTCGTGAATGTACAGCTTAGTGAATTTTCACAAAGCAAACACCCCCATGTGAGCGCTGACACAGATTAAGAAATAGAACACAACCACATCCCCAGGAGCTTCTCCCAGTGCCCCTCTCTCAGTCTTTAACTCTTCTTTCCCCAAATGCAACCATAGCCACTGTCTTGATTATAGCACTATAAATCTTGCTTTTTGGAAGGTAATATAAATGGTTACATATATTGTGTATGACATATTTGCTTTTGTGTCTGGTTTCTTTTACTCAAAGTTACACAACTGAGATTCATCCACTTTGTTACATTTAGTGGTGGCTCATTAATTTTATTACAGAATGGTATTATATGATGTGAATATGCCAATTCAATATATCAGTTCTTCTGATGATAGACATTTAGGTTGTTTGGAGTTTTTGGTCACTGTGAGTTGTGCTGATATGAAAATGCATATCTGTGCTATTACTGATGGTATTCCCTCTTATTGAACTTCCCTCCTCCCCAGCTCGACCCTAAAACTTTTTAATTCCTAACTCAGATTTAGCTACTCTTGCTGTAAATGAGCTTTCTCATCTCTCCAAACTTCTGCCTTTCTACTCTCTTAAAGTACATCTCATGTATTACCAAATAGCTCCTTATATTAAAACAATTTGTACATGTGAATTATTTCTTCTATTAGATTGTAAGCTCCTGAGGGCAGAAGATGTCTCATTCATCTTGTTATTTCCAAGTCAGTGTCTTCCTTATATTAGAAATCCAATAAAATTTCTGTTAGTGAATGAAGGATGACTTAGAAAAATGTCTCCCTAATGTGTAACATTATTGCATCAATTTGGTTGAATATGTACCATTTTGATGGGAGGCTGATGAGCAATAAGATCTCTGGTCAAGTAGTTAAAACATAGAAATTTTTTTCTATTCAACTGTAAGATTCATATGATTGATACTTAAAATATCTAAAACATAGTCTTTAAAAATTGGGAAATATGCTATTCTTAGATGGAAAATCCATAAATAATCTCATATGCTGCTCTGTGTAGAATCTTGACTGTATTGGTAAAAAATATCACTGTAGTTGGTATTATTTCAACAAATAATTATTTTATGCTCACTATGTGCTGGGCATTGTATTAGACCCACAATATGCTCTCTATTTATTTCATGTATGAACAGGAAAAAGGTCAGAACATTCTCATTAGGGAGCTACTTTGCATTTTTCAGTATGACCATGATTTAGCGTTGAGTATCTTCTTCCATATAAAGAAAGTCAGGACATATTATGCTTCACAGAATTAATTAAGATCAAGCGGCAAAGAGATAGAAAAAGAGCAGAAGAGGAAATGTTGGTGTTTGGGGGATGCTAATCACTTGCCAGTCTCTGTTTTGGCTTCTAGGCAATTAAGAGCAGACAAGGCGCCAAATAGAGATTGTAATATTAGCTTTTTAATTGATTAGGCTGGATTGGTGAATGTGACAGAACCTTCTGTTTTTGGTACAAATGAATGCACCCACCCACGTCATAGACAGAGAAACTGGAGATGGGCAGTCCCACCCCACAGGAATGAGATCCAGTCACTGAGAGCTAACCACTTAGTATCAGAAAACAAAGAAAAGCTCATTTCACTGCAGGCCAGGTTGATATTGAGGGATATAGAGCAAGAGAGAGTGGAACTTGCTTTGTATGTTTATATTGTTATATTTTTTGTTCTTGGACTGGCAGGCACTCCCCATGCTGAATAACCATTTCTCTGATAATCATGCTGTTGATGGAGAGATCAGGAGTGAGAGGATCAAAATGTTCACTCAAGTAGCTCTGCTTTCTGGAGGAGACACCCTATCCTTTCTATGGAACCTTGAGAGAAGGTAGAGAAGATAAGATCAAAACTAAGAGTCATAATGAGCATAGAAGATCGAGAGGAAATTTGGAGCATTTCCCCCTAAAATATAAAAATCATAACAGTTGAGAAATGTAAAAAGGTATAACAGAACTGTAGAAAAAAATTTAAGTGTGAATTTCAGGCCAAATTTTCAAAGAGACAGATAAGGTAATTTATAGGTAAATGGGAAAATAAAGGGAAATGACAGGAGATCCATATCATTACACTATTTTGGTTGATACCTACCATCCATAAAATATGAATCGATAACTGAGGTATTACTGGAAAGACTAGAGTTGCAAAGAATACCTGCCTAGCCTTGCAATGGATTTTAAGGAGAAGAGAAAGAATAATTCTGCACACATTTAGTGGGAACAATGGCTGATGTAGTGAGCTATTTTAGTTTATTCTTGCTGCTATAACAAAATACCTTAGACTGGGTAATTTATGAACAACAGAAATTTATTTCGCAGTTATCGAAGCTCGGAGGTCCAAGTTCAAGGTGCCAGTGGACTTCATGTTTTAGGAGGGCCTTCTCTCTCTTCTTTCATGGGTGCAAAGCAAGGGTGCTGCATCCTCACATGGTAGAAGGGGAGGGCAGCTCCCTTCAATCTCTTTTATAAGGGCACTAATCCCATTCATGAGAGCAAAGCCTTCATGACATAATCACCTTCCTAAAGTCCTCACCTCTTAACTCCATTACATTAAAGATTGAGTTTTAACATATATTTTAGAGGCACACTAATATTTAGACCATAGCATTTCACCACAGCCCCTTAAATTTCATGTCCTTCCCACGTGTAAAATGCATTTATTCCAACCCCCAAATCCCCAAGTTTTAGCTTGTTTCATCATCAACTCAAAAGTCTAAAGTCCACTGTCTCATCTAAATATCATCTAAATCATATATAGGTGAATTTCAAAGTATGTTTCATCTTAAGGCAAATTCTTAATCAGCTGTAAACTTGCAAAATCAAATCATGTGCTTCCAAAATACAATGGTAGGATAGATATAGAATAGACATTCTCATTTCAAAAGGGGAAAAAAGGAAAGAAGAAAGGAGCAACAGGTTTTAAGTAAGTCCAAAACCCGACAAAGAAGACAACATTAAATCTTAAGGTTTGAGAATCATCTCTGACTCCAAGTTCCTTATTCTGGACACACTGAGGCAGGGGTTTAGACCCCAAGGTTCCAGGTAGCCTGGCCCCCATGGCTCTGCTGTGTGTAACCCAAGCTACAGCTCTCATGTGTTGCAGTCTTGGGCCTGTGGCTTTTCTGGACTGGAATAGCACTCTGGTGGCTCTACCAGTCTGGGATTTCAGGGACAGCCCAGCCCCCACAGCTCCACTGGTTATTGCCTTAGTGGGAGCTCTCTTCAGTGGCCTACTCCCAAAGTCCCCACTGGGTATTGCCTTAGTTGAGGGTCTCTCCATTTGCCCCATCCCCACAGTTCTGCTGGGTGATGTCCTAGTTAGGGTGATCTGCAACAGCCCCAACCCCATGGCTCTGTTAGACATTGCCCCCTGGTAGGGCCTGTCTGCAGGAGCTCTGCCACCGAGGCAGTTCTGTCTGCCTAGATTCCAAGCGTCCCTGGGGCATCCTTTGAAATCTAGGTGGAGAAAACCATGCTCCCACGCTCTGTGTGCCTTCAGAGTTAGCACCACATGAATGCCACCAGGGTTTACCACCTGTGCCCTCTGGGGGGATGGCCACTGTGGCTCACAGCATGCTTGGACTCAGTAGAGCTGCACTTGGGATGGCTGAGGAGCACTGCGCTGGAATGCAGAAAGCACAGACTTGAGAAGCCTCAGCCCTTTCTTTTGAAATTGTTCTGCTCTCAATGCCCTAGCACTCTGGGGGCTATAATTGGTGGGGAGATCAGATCTCTGAAATGCCTTCCAAGTCATTCTTCATTGTCTTGATGAATAGCAACTAGCTTCCTTCTACCCGTAGTAGTCTCCTTATCACATTGTTGCTTGGCAATACTCTTGATATTCTTTTCTTAAAATGCTTTTTCATTCTTTTCACATGGTCAGGCTGAGAATTTTTTATATCTGTAAGCTCTGCGTTTCTTTTGTTTATAATTTTTATCTTTAGTTTGCTTCTCTCTTCTTGCATTTTACTGTGAGCAGTAAATAGAAGCGATGCAGCACCCTCACAATTTTGCTTAGATATTTCTTCTTCCAAATATGTAGTTTTTTAAAAATTTTATTTTTTATTTTTTTTGAAACAGAGTCTCACTCTGTCACCCAGGCTGGAGTGCAGTGGTGCAATCTTGGCTCACTGCAACCTCTGCCTCCTGGGTTGAAGCAATTCTCCTGTCTCAGCCTCCTGAGTAGCTGGGATTACAGATGCATGCTACCATGCCCAGCTAATTTTTTGTATTTTTAGTAGAGATGGAGTTTCACTATGTTGGCCAGGCTTATCTTGAATTCCTGACCTCAAGTGATGAGCCCGCCTCAACCTCCCAAAGTGCTGGGATTACAGGCATGAGCCACTGCACCCAGCTCCAAATATTTCATTTCATTGCTCATAAGCTTCTCCTTTCACAAAACACTAGGATAGAAACATAATTCAGGCAAGTTATTTGTTATTTTATAACAAGGATGGCTTTTCATTCAGTTTCCAATAACATATTCCTTATTTTATCTGAGACCTTATCAGAAGGTCTTTACCATACCATCCATATACTACCAACATTCTGATCACAACCTCTAAAATAATCTCTAAGACTACTGAGGCTTTCTCTATAACTTTCCACTTCTTTTGAACTTTTACCAGAATCACGCTTTATGGTCCACTTGCTGCAACATAGGCTTTTTCTAGCCTACTCCTCCAAACTCTTCCAGCCTTTGCTCGTTATCCAGTTCCAAACTAATGGGATGCAGTGAAAGCAGAGGTATGTGGGAAATTCATAGCTATAAACACATTAAAAAACAAGATAGATCTCAAATAAACAACCTAACTGTACAAATTAAGGACTCGAAAGAGAAGAACAAACTAAACTCAAGGCTGCAGAAGGAATGAAATAATAAAGACTAGAGCAGAGATATAGAAAATAAAGAATAGAAAAGCAATACACAAAAGCAATGAAAACAAAAATTAGTTATTTGAGAAGATCAACAAAATTGACAAACCTTTAAGTAGATGGACTAAGAAAAGAAAATACTGATATTATTGAAATCAGAAATAAAGTGGGAACATTGCTACTTATTCTACAGAAATAAAAAGGATTATAGGAGAATACCACGAATAATGTACTCCAAAAAATTGGGTAACCTAGATGAAATGGACAGATTTCAACAGAGACAAAACCGACCAACATAAAATCACAAATAGAAAATCTGAATAGACCTATAACTAGTCAGGAAGTTGGAATCAATAATTTCCTGGCAAAGAAAAGCTCTGGACCTGATGGCTTCACCAGTGAACTCTACCATACATTTAAAGAACTAACACTAGTCCCCGCCAACTTTTTTTTTTTTTTTTTTTTTTTTTTTTTTTTTTTTTTTTGAGACAGAGTCTCACTGTGTCCCGTAGGCTGGAGTGCAGTGGAATGATCTCTGCTCACTGCTACCTCCACCTCCCTGGTTCCAGCGATTCTCCTGCCTCAGCCTCTCAAGTAGCTGGGATTACAGGTGCCTGCCACCACCCCTGGCTAATTTTTGTATTTTTTGTAGAGACGGAGTTTCACCATGTTGGCTAGGCTGGTCTCAAACTTCCGACCTCAGGTGATCCGCCCTCCATGGCCTCCCAAAGTGCTGGGATTACAGGTGTGAGCCACCATGCCCAGCCCCAACACTAATCCTTATTAAACTTTTCCAAAGAGGTTGAAGGGGAGGGAATACTTCTTAACCCATTACATGAGGCTGGTATTATCCTGATACCAAAACCAGACATTACGAGAGAAGAAAACTACAGACGATATCCCTATGAACATTTGATACAAAAACTGTCAACAAAATACTTGCAAACTAAATTCAGCAGCATATTAAAAGAATTATCCACTGTGACCAGGCCAGATTTGTTCCTGAAAGGCAAGGATGAATCAATTTACAAAATTTAATCAATGTAATATACCATTTAACAGAATGTAAGAAAAAAACCCCATATGGTTATCTAAATTGATGTAGGAAAAACATTTGGTAAAATTCAATCATGTTTCATGATAAAAACATTACACTAGGAATAGAAGGAAACTATCTCAATATAAAAGGCATTTATGAAAAATGTGTAGTAAATATCATACTCAATGGTGAAAACCTAAAAACCTTTTCTCTAAGATCAGGAACAAAGCAAAAATGCCTGCTTTTTGCTACTTCTCTTCAATATAGTACTGGAAGTTCTAGGCAGAGCAATTAGATACAATTAACAAAAGGAAGAAAAGAAGGCAGCCAGATTGGAAAGGAAGAAGTAAAATTACCTCTGTTCACAGATAATGATATGATCTTCTTTGTAGAAAACCTGGAAGAATCTACATGAAACTGTTAGAACTAAAATGAATTCAGTGACATAGCAGTATACAAAGTCAACACATTAAAATCAATTACTAGCAATGAACAATTTCAAAAGGAAATTACAAATATTCCATTTATTATAGCATCAAAAATAATAAAATACTTAGGAATTAACTTAACCAAGGAGGTTACAAGACTTACACAGTAAAAATTATAAAACATTGCTGAAAGAAATTAAAGATGACATAGATACATGGAAACACACCTCATGTTCATTAATTAGAAAGTTTATATCAATACTACTCAAAGTAATTTAAAGATTCACTGTAATCACTATCAAAATCCCAATGACTTTTTTTTCAGAAATAAAAAAAAATCCATGCTAAAATTTACATGGAATCTCAAGAAAAACTGAATAGCTAGATAATCTCAGAAAAGAACAAAGCTGGATAACTCACACTTCTTAATTTCAAAACTTACTCCAAAGCTGTAGTAATGAAAAAAGTGTCATGCTAGCATAGACATTAGACATAAATAGACTGATGGAAGAGTTTGGGGAGACCAAAAATAAACCCTTATGTACATGATCAAATGATTTTTGATAAAGTTGCCAAACAATAAATGGGGAAGGACAGACTTTTCACAAAATGGTACTGGCAAAACTGGATATCCACATACATAAGAATAAAATTGGACCTTGCTCTAATTTAATCATATAAAAAAAGAATTCAAAATGTATCAAAGACCTTAATGTAATACCTAAAACTATAAAACTCCTAGAAGAAACATAGGACAAAAACTTTACAACACTGGATTTAGAATTGATTTCTTGGAGATAGCACCAAAAGTACAGGCAACAAAAGAAAAAAATAGACATATTGGCCTTTGTGAAAATTAAAAAAAATTGTGTATCAAAACACAATATCAATAGAGTAAAAAGGCAATCCATAGAATGTGAGGAAATAGCTGGAAATCATATATCTGATAAAGGAATGATATCCAGAATATATAAAGAACTCCTAAAATCCAACAACAACAATAAAACAAACAACCCAATTAAAACATGGTTGAAAGAGTTGACTAGAGATTTCCCTAAAGATCTATAAATAACCAATGGGCTCATCAAAGAATGCTCACATCACTAATCAGAGAAATGTAATTCAAAACTACAGTGAGATACGACTTCACACCACTAGGATGGTGATGATCAAAAAGAGAGAAAATAACAAGTATTCTCAAGAATATGGAGAAACTGGCACCTTTGGACACTGTTGGTAGGAAAGTAAAATGGTACAGCCTCTGTGGAAAAGAGTATGGCAGTTCTTTATAAAATTAAAATAGAATTACCATATGATTCAGTATTTCTGCTTCTGGGTATATATCGAAAAGAATTGTAAGGAGGGTCTCAAAGAGATATTTGTACATCCCTGTTTATGGCAGCATTATTTACAGTAGCTAAAATGTAGATGCAATTCAAATGTTCGTTGACAGGTGAATAGATAAGCAAAATGTGGTTGTGTACGTACAATAGAATATTATTAAGCTTTAAGAAAGAAGAAAATTCTGACATTATGCCACAGCATGGATGAATCATGAGAACACTATGCTAAATGAAATAAGGCAGTCACAAAAAGACAAATATTGAATGATTTCACTTATATGAGGTACTTAGAGCAGTGGGAATTATAGAGATAGGAAGTAGAATGGTGGTTGCCAGGCACTGGGGTAGGGGAGAATAAGGAGTTACTATTTAGTGGTTTTAGTTTCAGTTTTACAAGATGAAAAGTTATGGGGATGGATGGTGGTGATGGTTGCACAATATTCTGAATGTACTTAAGATCACTGAACTATACACTTAAAAAGGGCTCTGATGGTAAATTTTATGTTATTTGTATTTTACCACGATAAAGAAAATAAAACAATAAAATAAAAATTAATGAGTACTACTAAGAAAAAGAGAAATCTATTGTGTTTTTTCTTCTTCTCATTCCTCCAATTCTGTATCCTCTTTCAGTGAAAACTTTACCTTCTTCAAGTTAAACTCTGTTTATTTTGTAAATTATTGAACAGTTGTGTTGTACGTTTCTTGATTTTAATTACTAGACACCAAACAATGATCTGAATTATAATTCTAAAATACCAATGCAATTATAATTCTATAACATTATGATGCATGAAAGCTATATATTTTGCATGACTAGCCATGGGTAGTAACATCTCAGTACCTGAACTATTTTCCGTGCATACATTGCACAATGTCTGAACACATTGACAGAATCTGCTTGAGACGGCCCTAGAGCTGATTAAGGTCCTACAGTCTTTTTTTTTCCTGTTTCCTCACCTTTTAAAGCTACCTCATAATATCAAATCCTGCAGTAATGCTTTAGTCTTCTTTTTTTTTTTTTTTTTTTGAGACAGAGGCTTGCTCTGTCACCCAGGCTGGAGTGCAATGACACGATTTTGGCTCACTGCAACCTCCACTTCCCGGGTTCAAGCGTTTCTCCTGCCTCAACCTCCCAAGTAGCTGGGACTACAGGTGCTTGCCACCACGCCCAGCTAATTTTTGTATTTTTAGTAGAGACGGGGTTTCACCATGTTGGCTAGGCTGGTCTCGAACTCCTGACCTCAGGTGATCTGCCCACCTTGGCCTCCCAAAGTGCTGGGATTACAGGCGTGAACCACCTGTCTGGCCACTTTAGTCTTGGTTCTGCCTTGATTTTTCATACTCTCTGGAATATTTTCATGGAAAACTGAATTTTTATAGGGACCATTTAGCAAGAAGAAGGGGGACCTGTACCTCCTCCATTCAGAGAGACACATGAATAGGGAAAGAAGTAATGCTACAGAGCAGAGCCAAAAACCATTTGGCAACCAGTGTTAATGATGATCTGGCAGTTCACAGAGGGCTAGCATAATCCATACCCCTAGGAAATGGACAGGCTGTGAGTATGTTTTAACTATCTTTGACAGTTGGAGGACAGGCAAAAATTATTGCGTCTGTTCAATGCTCTGACCAAGTTATGTGAAATCTTGATTTTTGAAGAAAATGTCTTGATTTGCTAAGCATTGAATTGCTTGAAAGCATTTATTTTAAATGAAAATTTAAATGAAAAGAATAAAATGAGATAGAATATTGAAGACAATTATATAGGTAAAACACAAAATGGACCAATTTTTGGTTAAATTGGAAGAAGTCAACACACAAAATGAGAATGTGATTGTAAAGACATGTATAGTTTACAGTCACCTCATTCGGGTGGTTTATGACAATTCTGTGGGAGAAATATGGCAGGGATTGCCATCAAAATTTTCCAATTGAGGAAATAGATTCAGTAGGATCCAGTGCCCTGATTTATGTCACTTGGCTTGTATGGGGCATAATCATGACCAGAACCCACACTTTACTGCAAATTTCTCTAATTCGTAGCAGAGTGCGCAATAGGAGTCTCTGCTTTAGCTCCTAGGCTCTGGACAAGACCACACCCAACTCTACCCAACATGAGTGTTATCTCATCAATCCCATTACAGAAATTTTCAGGGGAAAGGACTCAAAATCATGTTAACTTTTTATTTTTCTTTTTTTGATCTTTGGTGCAAAAGTACTTTCCAATATTTAACAGCTTTCTTTTTTCTTTTTTTTTCCTGCTGCAATTTAAAATCAATTTCTCTTGTTCTGTCTTGATATGTGAAGCCAGTTTTGGTCACCTTGGTTTTGCTTCCTAAAAGATAGTTAATATGTTAAATATTACTCTTAATTCTTGAATCATCTGGCTGTTCTACCCTGCCTCTGCCTCCAAGTCCTCTACATGTTTCATTATCATATTGATCTTATGATAATCAAACACCTTCCACTGTAGCCAGTATCAGCATAACATACTGTTATATGCCACTTAAAACTATTTGACTGATTTTGAGTCAGGACTTTGAGTTGGGGACAGGGGGCTGTTTCCTTCTTTGAGCAAGTTATTGAAACACTTTTACCCTCTCTTACCACATCTCAGAAATAAAGATAATCATGCCTATGCTGAGTTATGAATAACAAATAAGGTCAAGTATGAAACACTTTGTAAACTGTAAGAAGCTATAGAAAGGAAAGTTTTCCACTTAGTATAATAAAGTTCTTGGCTGGGCACGGTGGCTCATGCCTGTAATCCCAGCACTTTGGGAGGCCGAGGTGAGTGCATCACCTGAGGTCAGAATTCGAGACCAGCCTGGTCAACATGGTGAAACCCCGTCTCTACTAAAAATACAAAAATTAACTTGGCATGGTCAGGTAGCACGCACCTGTAATGCCATCTACTCGGGAGGCTAAGGCAGGAGAATTGCTTAAATCCGGGAGGCGGAGGTTGCAGTGAGCTGAGATTATGCCATTGCAGTGAGCTGAGATTGTGCCATTGCGCTCCAGCCTGGGTGACAAGAGCGACATGCTCTTGTTGCATATCGGGGTGAAAAGATGCTTTTTGAAGGTCTATGTTACATAGCAGTCTCCTAAATTTTTGTGGCTAATGAGAAGCAGGAAAGTGAAGGAGAAAGCGCCTGAGCCCTGGACGAGGAAGATCTATGTGACTGTGGCTCTGTCTCTTCCTATTTGCATGACCTGGGGAAGTTAGGGTCACTCTGTCTCAGGACTGTTGTGAGGAAGTGTTTGGCATTGAATAAAAGGCAACACTTGTTATTACTATGGTATGTATATATTTGTGTAACCTGTTTATTCCTTGCAATTATCACACAGGCATTGCTACTGTAGATCCAACAGATTCTTAAGAAGAGAAATCTGTATAATATCACACTTCCGGGTCTAGGCCTAAGAGTTCTTCCTCTGTGTTCTCTCTCTCTATCTCACCATTTTGAACTTACTCCAATTAGTTAGAGGGGGACAACACACTGGAACAATAGACTATAAGTAGGCTGGTATCCATCAACCGGTATATGGAATGCAGCTGCTCACTTTCATGGTTGTGTACAAAACATAAATTTCTCTCTGCATTTTTGTTTCTTCGCCTTGTTACAGAAACCTAGAGTTACTCAAAGTAGAACAAAGCAAATTTTTCCCTCATTTTTAAATTAGCATACTGAAGATGCTATTACTGTTTAGATAAACTTTTTATATAAAATTAACTTTAAAAAAACTTACTGTGTAATGATGAGCAATTGTTCAAAAATTTAATGTTTTATTAGTACATGGTAGCATTTTTTGATGTGCATATGTATTCATAGTTCTAAAGCTATCCTTATGGCTTTTCTGGACAGTAAAACCACAACTGAAAATTAAACCTTAAAGTACATGGATTTTTTTGGGCACATAAAACACTAATCACATATTTTTTCAATACTATTATCAGCTTCATGAATTATGTATTCATTTTCCTATTGTTAAGAAGAAGAAACTGAGGCTGAGAGTGGTAAGTAAATGTTGCCATAGCCAGTCAACGATGGAGCCAAAACTCTACTTTGTTTTTAAGTCCTCTGCTCTCCCTTAATTTTACAGTATTTGTATCAGTTGGACTGCAGTCATCTTGGTTTTGCTAGCTTGTGTAGAGCACTTTGAATCTCAGGATCACTTGATTTCTCATACTATCACCCATTAAAAATTTGCTGAGAATCTGAGTTATATGGAATAGCTTCTTCCAAGTTAGCTCTGAACTGGAAGAAAAAAGTTCAAGTTTTTTTTTTTTTTTGATGGAGTCTTGCTGTTGGAGTGCAGTAGTGCCATACTGGCTCATTACAACCTCTGCCTCCCAGGTTCAAGTGATCCTCCTGCCTTAGCCTCCAAAGTAGTTGGGATTACGGGCACCTGCACCATGTGTGGCTAATTTTTAGTGGAGACAGGGTTTCACCATGTTGGCCAGGCTGGTCTTGAACTGTTGACCTCAAGTGATCCTCCCACTTCAGCATCCCAAAGCGTTGGGATTATAGGCATGAGCCACCATGCCTGGCCATAAGTTCAAATTGTTAAGCAATAGGAAAATTGCCACATTTTCTTTAAATTAATTAATTCAATTATTCATCAACTATCTATTGATGCCAATTCTACACCAGGCACTCTGCTAGATCCGGAGAGTAAAAAGTGAATCAGGCACATTCTATCTCTGCAGTACAGCTTCACCATAACAATGTGTGTCCTGTTAATTCTACCCAAAATATTTCCCAGGATCTTTGAAGTTGCTGTACATCATAGTGCCTTCCACATAGTAGATGTCCAATGAGTATTTGGGAAATAAACAATGGGGAAACAGAGTGCACAGGATATAGATGTCTTACTGTATAAACCGTATATGTGAAAATACTCATCTGTTATTTCATTTAATTTATCTAACAATTCCATGAAACAGATCCTGCTCTTCACATTTGCAAATGAAAAAGCTGAGGTTCAGGGCAACTTGTCCTGAAAGACACAGCAAAAAAGTGATGGGGCCAAGATTTAAACCTGGGCCTAACACCAGAGCCTAGCTACATTCCTACTCCCCCCCCCACCCCCCCCACCACGGCCTTCCAAGATCCAGCAATGAATAGCTGGAAAGTTGTTTCCCATTAAAGGCAAAATGAGGTTGTTCTCCTCTCTTTGAATCACTGTTCTGTAATTTATCTTCTCAGACGGAAACAAAACACCCAGATTTATTCCTATAGGGCACCTATGTTTTTCACTATGCTTACTAATCAAAGAGGAACTATTTAAAAATAAAGGGGCCTGTTTGTTAAAAATCCTTTTCTGTGATCCAGTTAGCTCTTCTCTTTATTCCATTTCCCAGGGCTGAATTTCTTTAACACCCTGCATCATGCATAACTAGATTTATGAGCAGAGGATACAAATAACAAGCTGGCTTAGAGTTCAGATTCTCTCTTAATAAGCCAAGGTCATTTTTAGCCTGTTCTCTTCCTATTTCAGGTATTTCTGCCAGGTATGCTCAACTCTCACTTGCTAAAGACCATACATATATACACACATATATACATATATACACACATATATACATGTATGTACATATATACATATATATGACATTTTTATTGATATATAATGCACATACCATAAAATTCATCCTTTTATAGTTTATAGAGTGGTTTTTAGTATTCACAGAGTTGTGAAGTCATCACTACTGTTTAATTTTAGAACATTTTTATCATTTCAGAAAGAAACCCTGTAATCTTAGCAGTCACACTCCATTCTCTCCTCCCCACCCCCCACCCACACCACCAGGAAGGCAACCAGGAATCTACTTTCTGTCACTGTGGATTTGCATAATCTAATGAATTCATATGAATAGAATGATCTAATATGTGGTCTTTGGTGATCATAGTCTTTCACTTAGTGTACTGCTTTTAAGCTTCATCCTTGTAGCATGTATCAGTATTTCATTACATTTTATGGCTGAATAATATTCCATTGTATGAATATAGAATATTTTGTTGATTTATTCATTGGTTGATGGGCTGTTGGGGTTATTTTCACTTTTGGTTGCTATAAACATTCATATGCAAGTGTTTGCATGGACATATGTTTTCATTTCTCTTCGGCATATGCCTAATATATATACTACATACCACTTATATATCAGGTGTGTAGTTGCTAGGTCATATGGTAACCATATGTTTAACAATTTGAGGAACTGCTCTACTGTTTTTCAAAGTAGCCCCTCCATTTTTCATCCTACTGGCAGTTTGTACAAGGGTTCCAAAAACTGTCTCTTATTCTAGAAGATGCTTATGAGTGTCTGTCTTTTTAAATGTAGTCATCCTAGTAGATGAGAAGTAGTATCTCATTGTGGTTTTGATCTGATTTTCCTAATGACTAATGCTATTAAGCATCTTTTCATGTGCCTATGTGGAATTTATCTTCTTTGGAGAAGTATCTATTTAATTTTTTTGCTCATATTTTAGTGAGGTTATTTGTCTTTTTTTTTTTTTTTTTTTTTTTGAGACAGAGTCTCACTCTTTCACCCAGGCTGGAGTGCAGTGGCACGATCTTGGCTCACTGCAACCTCCACCTCCCGGGTTCAAGCAAGTCTCCTGTCTCAGCCTCCCGAGTAGCTGGGACTACAGGCGTGTGCTACTATACCCAGCTAATTTTTGTATTTTTAGTAGAGACAGGGTTTCACCATATATTTCACCATAGTAGAGACCATATTTCACCAGGCTGGTCTCAAACTCCTGACCTTAAGTGATCCACCCTCCTTGGCCTCCAAAAGTGCTGGGATTACAGGCACGAGCCACTGTGCCCCGCCGGTTGTTTGTCTTAATATTGTTGAGTTATAGGGATTCTTTATAAATTGTGGATATAAATCTCTTATCTGATATGTGTTTGCAAATATTGCCTCCCATACCCAGGGCTGTCGTTTCACTTTCTTGATGATATCCTTTGAAGCATAAAAGTTTCTAGTTTTGTTCATCAAAACATAATCGGACTTCATGTCTAATTTACCTATTTTTCCGTTAGTCACTTCTACCTTTGGTAGGCCTCAATCTTTTAATTTCTTTTCCTTTTTTTGAGATGAAGTCTCACTCTGTCACCCAGGCTGGAGTGCAGTGGTGCGATCTCGGCTCACTGCAACCTCCATCTCCCAGGCTCAAGCGATTCTCCTGCCTCAGCCTCCTGAGCAGCTGGGGCTATGGCACCTGCAACCACACCTGGCTAATTTTTTGTATTTTTAGTAGAGACGGGGTTTCACCATGTTGGCCAGGCTGGTCTCAAACTCTGGACCTCAAGTGGATCTGCCCACCTCCCAGAGTGCTAGGATTACAGGCGTGCGTGAGCTACTGTGCCTGGCCTAATTTCTTTTCTCAATAGCTAAAAGCTACCAGCTTGCTATATTTTATTCACATAAACAACTAAGGGATTTAGATGCAATCTGTAGGCTTATTTGAAACTTATTCTAAGCCCAAAGGTCTGTTTCCTCATTAGTTAAGTGTAAAAAGATGATTCCAGGTGATGCCGAAGGACATGCTGCAAGAGAATATAAACTCGAACTCAGTATTGATTGTGTTTTTGATGCTGTTAGAGTCAGATTTGAAGAATCTCTAATTTATAAATTTATAATTCTAGGTGAAAGCATGACTAAGGTATTTCTAAGGCCTGAGAAAACTGGGTTTTACCACACATGAATGGGCAGTCCTCCAAAGGCCAAAAGGTTTAGGGCTAACTTAGACAACTGGTCTATGCTTATATTCAAGAAAGGAAACAAATATAGAAAATAAGTGAGTGATGAGACATGGAATGGTAGACTAACTTTTATTGACCCCAGCTATTCTCAGGTTCTTCACTTATTTTAACCCTTAATTTTCATAACATATCGGGTTGGGCATTGTTATCCCTATTACATACAGAAAATGAGACACAGAGTGACTAAATATGTTTAAAGTGAAAAAGCTACACAGTGATGAAAGCAGGTTTAGAACTCTGATACGATTAAGGTAAGAACCATGTTCTTTCCATGTCATGGTCCTAACCTAGCAAATAGCAGCCTCCATCAGCCAAGTTATTTATTTATGAATGGGAGTGACTCTATTTCAAAGGTAATGAGATCCTTAGCTAACCTCTAACTAGAGAAATCTGAGTGTTGGGAGCTTTGAATCTAAATACAGATAGAGGCGGCCATGCAATCCACAAGGGAAACTCTTCTCTTAGACAGACATTACAGAAATGTCTGGCATGGATCAATGAGACAACATACATAATTTTACTGTATAAGTGAACTATATCAAAGTGTAGTTTACATAAAATGAACAAATTTAAAATGTATACATTATTCCTTGAGTTTTAACAAATAGATATGCCTGTAACCACTATCCTAATCAATATATAAAATATTTCCATAACCCAAATAGATGCTTTTTGTCACTTAGGAGTCAATCTACACCTCTTTGTCCACAATCACTGAACTGCTTTTTGTCACTATAGATTAGTTTTTCCTGTTCTAGAGTTTTATACAAATGGAAACATCAAGTAGGTACCCCTTTGTGTCTAGGATTTTGCTTAGCAAAATCTTGGCGATTCATCCAAGTTGTTGTACATATCAATAATTCATTTCCTTTAATTGCTACATGGCATTCTGTTATATGAATGTACCAGTTTGTTTATTCATTTATTATTTTTTGGACATTTGGGGTTTTTCCAGTCTTAGTCATTATGAACAAAGTGGCTATGCATATTCTGGTCATCTTTTGTGGACATGTATTTTCATTTCTCTTGAGTAAACACCTATGAGTAGAATTGCTGTGTGATAGAGTAGACATAAGTTTAACTTTATGTGAAACTGCCAACCTGCTTTCTAAAGTGGCTGTAGCATTTTGTATTATCAACAGCAACGTATGAAGGTTTCAGTTGCTCTGCATTCTTACCAACACTTTATATGGTCAGTATTTATAGTTTTCGCCATTCTAGTGAAGATAAAATGGTATTCCATGATGATTTTAATTTTCATTTTCTTGAAGATTTATGTCAAACATCTTTTCATGTATTTTTTGGCCATTTGTGTATCTTTTACTGTGAGTTGTTCAAGTCTTTTGACAACTTATTTTCCAATAATTTTGACTTTTATTTTAGATTCAGGAGCACATGTGCAGGTTTGTTACCTAGGTATATTGTGTAATGCTGAGGTTTGGGGTACAAATGATCCTGTCACCTAAGTCATGAGTATACTATCCAATAGGTAATTGTCAGCCCTTGCCTCAACTCTCTTTTCCCCATGTAGTACTCCCCAGTGTCTATTGTTGCCATCTTTATGTCCATGTGTACTCAATGTTTAGCTGTCACTTATAAGTGAGAACGTGTGGTATTTGGTTTTCTGTTCCTGTGTTAATTCACTTAAGATAACAGCTTCCTGATGCATCCATATTGCTTCAAGGGAAGTGATTTTATTTTTTTCATGCTGCTTAGTATTTCATGGTGTACATGTACCACATTTCCTTTCTCCAATCCACCGCTGATGGGCACCTACGTTGATTCCCTGTCTTTGCTATTGTGAATAGCACTGTTTTGCTGTATTTTCACGTAGTGGAAAGGATGAGCTAGTGCTCTGGGGTGTCTTTTGTAAGAACGCTAATCCCAATCATGAGGGGCTCTACCCACATGACCTAATCACCTTAAGGGTTGGTATTTCAACATATAAATTTTGGGGGGGAAAAACATTCAGGTAATTGTATTTATTATTCTTTCTAGTTATTCTTAGTTTAATTTGTTTTCTTTTTATTAACTTCTTAAGGTGAAAACCGAGATCATTGATTTAAATCTTTCTTTTCCAATACAAACTTCAAAAACTATAATTTTCCTTCTAGTTACTTTTTAAAATTCATCTCACTTTTTTTTTTTTTTTTTTTTTTTGAGATGAGGTTTGCTTTTTACTGTCACCCAGGCTGGAATGTAATGGCACACTAATGACTCACTGCAGCCTCGACCTGCAGGGCTCAGGCAATCCTCATACCCCAGCCTCTCAGGGAGCTGGGACTACAGGTGCTCCATGCCCAGGTAATTTTCAATTTTTTTTTTTTTTTGTAGTGATAGGGTTCCACTGTGTTGTCCAGGCTAATTGCAAATTCCTGTGCTCAAGTGATCCTCCCATCTCAGTTTCCCAGCATGCAGGGATTACAGGCATGAACCACCACACCTGACCCCTACCCACAAATTTTGATACGTTGTATTTTCAGTTTTCTTAATTTTCAAATATTTAAAAAATTTCCTTTATACTTCTTATATAAAATCATCATTTATTTGGACATGTTATGTTGAATTTCAAGTGTTGGGAATTTTCTAGATGAAATTAGAGTGATTTCTGATTTAACTGCATTGTAGTCACAGAGCCTATTCTGTATGATTTGAAACCTTTGAAATTTACTTATTTTATGGAGTGTTATATGATCTATCTCTATAGGTGTTACACATATACTTGAAAACAATGTATATTCTGCTATCTTTGGGTGAAATGTCCTATAATTGTCATAGTTTAAGTTACTTAGTAGTCTTACATCCTTACAGATTTTTGTCCACTTTTTCTATCAATTGCTGAGGGTATTGGAAACCATGTTTAACGAATTATTTGTTTATTATTCTTTTCCATGTGGTCAGTTTTCACTTCACATATTTGAAGCATAATTATTAAGTGCACACATACTTAGTAACATTATGTCTTCCTGATGAATTACTGTATATCACTATGATATATCTAGGAAGTAGCTCTCTTTTTAAAAATCTGGTTACTATTCCTTTTCTTGAAGTCTATTTTTTCTGAAATTATTATAGCTGTTCTAACTTTCTTTTAATTAACTCTTTTATAAAATAACAAGCTTATTGAAATATAATTCACACACCATACAATGCAACCATTTAAAGTGTACAATTCATTGGTTTTTAGTATATTCCCAGTTATACGCAACCATAAGTAAGTAAATTTGAGAACATTTCTTAGCCCCAAAGTGGAACCCCAGAAGTTTAACTATCACTTACGTCCCCCATCCCATTCAGTCATAAGCAAACACTAACCTACTTTCTGACTGTATATATTAGCCTAATCCGGACATTTAATTGATATAGAATGATATATAGTGCTTTGTGCCTGGATTCTTTTGCTTAGCATAATGTTTATAAGGTTCACTTATGTTGTGGCTGTATCAGTACTTCATTCCATTTTTATGGGTGAATAATATTCCATTGTATGGATAGAAAACATTTTATTTATCCATTCATCAGTTGATGAACATTTCGGTCAATTATCTCCACTTTTTGTTATCATGAATAATGCTGCTATAAACATTCATGTACAAGTTTTTGTGTGGAAATGTTTTCATTTCTCTTGGACATATGTTTAATATATAGGGACCACATATCACTTATATATTAGGAGTGTAAGTGCTGGGTCATATGATAACTTTATGTTTAACATTTTGGGGAACTAAGCTATTTTCCAAAGTGGCTGCACCATTTATCATCCTATTGGTAATGCAACATTTAAAATTTTATAAAATTTTCCTGCATTCTTAGAGACACTTCCTGTCATCTGTCTTTTTGAGTTTAGTCATCCTAACGAATATGAATTGGTATCTCATCGTGGGTTTGATTTGATTTTCCTAATGACTAATGCTGTTAAGCATCTTTTTATGTTTGTTAGCCATTTGTGTATCTTTGGAGAAATCACTATTCAGACCCTTTGCTCATTTTTAAAATCAGGTTGTCATTTTATTATTGAGTTTTAGTTATTCTTTGTATATTCTATTTATTTAATATTTATGGAATATTTAAATATTCTGAACTATTCTTTGTATATTCCAGATAGAAGTCCCTTAACTGACACAAGATTAGCAATTATTTTCTCTTATTCTGTGGGGTGTCATTTTACTTTCTTTCTTTCTTTTTTTTTTCTTTTAGACAGGATCTTGCTCTGTTGCCCAGACTGGAGTGTAGTGGTATGACCTTGGCTCACTGCAGCCTCGACCTCCAGGGCTCCAGCGATTTTCCTGTGCCACCACACCTGGCTAATTTTTGTATTTTTTTGTAGAGAGAGGGGTCTCTCCATGTTGCCTAGGTTGGTCTGGAACTTCTGGGCTCAAGTGATCCTCTCACCTCAGCTACCATGCTCAGCTCATTTTACTTTCTTGATAATGTCCTTTGAAACACAAAAATTTTTCTTTTTTTTTTGTTTTGTTTTGTTTAATGTTGATGTAGTCCAAGTTACCTATTCCTCCTTTTGTGGCTCATGATTTTGGTTTTAAAGCTAAGAATCCATTTCCAAATCCAAAGTCATGAAGATTTATTCTTACATTTTTTTTTTCCCCAAGAGTTCTATAGTTTTAGCTCATACATATAGGTCTTTCAACTATTTTGAGTTAATTTTTTATATGATGTGAACAGGGATCAAATTTCATTCTTTTGCATGTGGCTATTCAGTTATCTCCACACTATTTGCTGGAAAGAGTATTATTAATATTTTACCACCGACTTGTCTTGGCACCCTTTGGCACATAAGGCATGGACACACAGTTTTACTTCTGAACTCTTAATTCAATTCTATTCATTTATATGTCCAGGTTGACAGTTCCACACTCTGATTACTACTGCCTTGTAGTAAGTTTTGATGCCAAGGAGTGTAAGTCTTCTAACTTTGTTCTTTTTGAGATTATTTTGGCTACTTTTTGTCCCTTGCAATTCCATATGAATTTTAGAAACAATTTGTCAATTTCTGTAAAGAAGTAAGCTGGAATTCCAGCAGGAATTGTATTCAATCTCTTGGGTAATGTTGCCATCTTAGCAACATTAAGTCATTCATTCTATGAACATGAGATGCTTTCCTGTTTATTTAGACATTCTTCAATTTCTTTCATTAGTATTTTGTAATTTTCAGAGCATAAGTTTCATGCTTCTTTTATTAAATATATTCCTAAGTATTTTACTCCTTTTGATGCTTCTGTAAGTGGTATTGTCTTAATTTCGTTTAGGAATTGCTCACTGCAAGTATATAGAAATATAATTTATTTTTATATGTCGATTTTGTATCTTGTAATTTTTCTGAACTTCTTCATTAGTTCTAATAGTTTTTAGCAGACTTATTAGGATTTTCTATCTCCAAGATCATGTCATCGTCAAAGAGAGATAGTTTTACTTTTCTTTCCAATGCAGATGCCATTGATTGATTGATTGATTGCCTAATTGCCCTGGCTAGAACCTCTAATACAATCTTGAATAGAGGTGATGAGAATGAACATCCTTGTCTTGCTCCTGATTCTAGGAGGAAAGTATCTATTCTTTTTCTATTAAGTATGATGTGAGCTCTGAGTTTTTCTTAAATTGTTTTTATAAGGTTGAGGGAGTTCCCCTCTATTTCTGATTTGTTCAGTGTTTTTATAGAAGTGTGTTCAATTTTGTCAAATACTTTTTCTCTATTGAGATAATCATGTGGTTTTTGTCATTTATTCTACAGATACGATGTATTACATTAATCAATGTTTTGATATTAAGCCTGCCTACATTTTTGAGATAAATTCCAACCAAGCATAGTTTATGTTTTTAAAAATAATGTTGCTAGATTAGGTTTGCTAGTGTTTTGTTGAGGATTTTTACATTTATATTTATAAGAGATATTAGTCTACGGTTCTCTTTGCTTATGATGTCTTTGTCTGGTTTTCGTATTAGAAAAATACTGTTCTCTTCGAGTGAGTTAGGAAGTAATCTTTCCTCTGTCTTTTCTTGGAAGAGTTTGTGACGAATTGGTATCAATTCTTCTTTAAATGTTTGGTAAATTCCCCATTGAAGTCATCTGGGCCTGGGCTTTGTTTTGGAAGAAATTATGTTTATGGTTACAAATTCAGTCTCTTTACCTGTTTATAGATTTATTCAGATTGTTTATTTCTTCTTAAATCAGTTTGATAGCTTGATTGTTTCTAGGAATTTGTCCATTTCATCTAAAATATGTAATTTGTTGGCATACTATTATTCACAGTATTTCTTTGTAATACTTTTTATTTCTATAGGATCAGTAGTAATGCCCCACTCTTTTATTTCTCATTCTTGTAATTTGAGTCTTCCTTCTTTTTTTCTTGATTAATCTAGCTAAAGGTTTATCAAAATTCGTTGAGCTTTTCAAATAATCAGGTTTTGGTTTCTCTGTTGCTCTTCTATTTTCTATTTCATTGATTTCTACTCTAATTCTTAGTATTCTCTTCTTTCTGCTTCTTTTACTTTGCTCTACTTTTTTAGTGTCTTAAGGTGAAAGGTTAGGATACTGTTTAGAGATTGTTCTTCTTTTTTAATGTATGTATTTATAGCTATAAATGTTCTTGTAAGTACAATTTAAGCTATTTCTCATAAGTTTTTTATATAACCTGTTTTCATTTTCATTCATCTCAAAATATATTCTAATTTTTCTTCTGATTTTCTCTTTGACCCATTGGTTCTTATTATTAACTGTTACATGACATAACTTTCTCCATACTCTTCTTTTAACTTACATTTGTCCTTGTAGTCAAACTTCATTTCTTGTAGAATGTTTATGGTTGGATCTTGCTTCAATCAGATAATATATTCCTAGATGTAATTGCTGTGTTTAGATCATTTAAACTGAATGTAATTGTTGGTATTGTTGGGCTTTACGTCATTTTAAATTTCGTTTGTCTTTTTTATATCTCTTTTACTCATTTTCTTCTTTGTTTGACTTAATCACATACTTATATGATTTCATTTTCTTTTGATTATTACCTTATTAAGTTTACTTCTTTAACTTATCACACTCAACCTTCAAATAATACATCAGGTAATATATAAATGTAAAAAAGAATTACCACAACACCTCATTTTCCCTCACTTTTTGTTATTAATTTATACTTGTTGCTTCTGCATATGTTTTAAACTATATAGTCTTTGTCTTAAATAAGCAATTATTATTCCTGCTACTCTTCCTTTTGATTTTGTAGATAAGAATTTACATGTGGAATCTTTTTTTTTCTTTTTCGGTCTGAAGCACTTTCTTTATCACTCTCGTATTGCTGGTCTGAAGTGAATAATTCCTTCTGATTTGTTTGTCTGAAAATGTCTTTATTTTACTTTCATTTTTGATGGTTATTCTCACTGTGCTTAAAACTTCAGGTTGACAGACTTTTTGGCATATATTTATTTATTGGGGGGTGGCTTTAGCACTTTATATTCTATTGATTTCTGGCTTGCTTGTTTTTCTAATGGAAAGTTAGTAGTAATTTTTTTTTTTTTTGAGTCTCACTCTGTTACCCCAGGCAGGAGTACAGTAGTGCAATCTTGGCTCACTGCAACCTCCGCCTCCCAGGTTCAAGCAATTCTCCTGCCTCAGCCTTCCAGGTAGCTGGGATTATAGGAACCCACCACCATGACCAGCTAATTTTTGTATTTTTAATAGAGACAGGGTTTCACCGTGTTGACCAGACTGGTCTCAAACTCCTTCCCTCAGGAGATCCGCTTGCCTCAGCCTCCCAAAGTGCTGCGATTGCAGGCATAAGTCACTGCGCCTGGCCAGTAGTAATTCTTACTTTTGTCATTCTGTACATAATGTCCTCTTTTTTCAATCCATTTAAAAATTTTTCTCTTTATCACTGGTTTTCAAGAATTTGATTCTGTTGTGGCTTGATGTGATTTTATTTGTGTTTATTTTGTTTAATTCTTACTAAGGTTTATGTATGTATGGGTTTACATTTTGAATTTTTTTTGTTATTATTTCTTTAAGTATTTTCTTTTTCTGGGAACCGTCTCCTTCTGAAATTCTAATTACATGTGTTGTAAATGGCTTAATTATGTCCTACAATTATATAGACTCCAGTCATCTTTGTTTGTTTGTTTTTGTATTTTTTTTAAAATTTCAATAGGTTTGGAGGTACAGGTGATTTTCTGGTTCCGTGGATGAGTTCTAGTGGCAAATTCTGAGATTTTAGTGTACCCATCACCTGAGCAGGGTGCACTGTACCCAATACATAGTCTCTTATCTGTCACCCTCCTCCCAACTTTCCCCTTCAGTCCCCAAAGTCCATCATATCACTCTTATGCCTTTGTGCCCTCATAGCTTAGCTCTCACTTATAAGTGTGAATAAAGATTATCTAGTTTTCCATTCTGAGTTACTTCACTTAGAATAATGGCCTCCAGTTCCATGCAAATTGCTGCAAAAGACATTATTTCATTCTTCTTTTATGGCTGGGTAGCATTAGATGGTGTATATATACCACATTTTCTTTATCTACCTTTTAGTTGACGGACACTTAGGTTGGTTCCACATCTTTGCAATTGTGAATTGTGCTGGTACAAACATGCATGTGCACGGGTCTTTTTTGTATAATAACTTCTTTTTGCTTCGGTAGACATACAAGAGTGGGATTGCTGGATCAAATGGTAGTTCTACTTTGAGTTCTTTAAGGAATCTCCATATTGTTTTCCATAGTGGTTGTACTAATTTATATTCCTGCAAGCAGTGTAAAAATGTTCCCTTTTCACCACATTTGTGCCAACTTCTATTGTTTTTTTGACTTTTTAATTATGGTCATTCTTGCAGGAGTAAGGTGGTATCTCATTGTGGTTTTAATTTGATGATTGGTGATGTTGAGCATTTTTTTCATATGTTTGTTGGTTGCTTATACATCTTTTGAGATTTGTCTATTAATGAACTTTGCCCACTTTTGATAGGATTATTATTAATTTTTCTTACTGATTTGTTTGAGTTCCTTGTAGTTTCTGGATATTAGTCTTTTGTCAGACACATAGTTTGCAAATATTTTCTCCCACTCTGTGGATTGCCTATTTACTCAGCTGATTATTTCTTTTGCTGTGCAAAAGCAGTTTAGTTTAATTAGGCCCTATTTATTTATTTTTGGTTTTGCTGCATTTGTTTTTGAGGTTTTAGTCATGAATTCTTTGTCCAAGCCAATATCCAGAAGAGTTTCTCCAAAGTTTTCTAGAATTTTTATGGTGTCAGGTCTTAGACTTAAGTCTTTGATACATCTTGAGTTAATTTTTGTTTAAGGTGAGAGATGGGGATCCAGTTTCATTCTTCTACATGTGGCTTGCCAGTTTCCCTAGCACCGTTTATTGAATAGGGTATCCTTTCTCCAATGTATGTTTATTTGGAGATCAGTTGGCTGTAAGTATGTGGCTTTATTTCTGGGTTCTTTATTCTGTTCCATTGGACTATATGCCTATTTTTATACCAGTACCATGCTGTTTTGGTAACTATAGCCTTATAGTATAATTTGAAGTCAGGTAATGTCATACCTCTGGGCTTGTTCTTTTGGCTTGGTATTGCTTAGGCTATGTGGGCTCTTTTTTGGTTCGATATGAATTTTAGGATTGTTTTTTCTAGTTCCGTGAAGAATGGTGATGATATTTTGATGGAAATTGAATTGAATCTGTAGATTGCTTTGAGAAGTATGGTAATTTACACAATATTGATTCTTTCCATCTATGAATATAGGATGTGGTTCTATTTGTTTGTGTCATCTGTGACTTCTTTCAGCAGTGTTTTGTAGTTTTTCTTGTAGGGGTCTTTCACTTCCTTGGTTAAGTGTATTCCTTAGCATTTTGTTTTTTTTGCCCCTATTGTAAAAGGAAATGAGTTCTTGATTTGATTCTCAGCTTGGTTATTGTTGGTGTACAGCAGTGCTACTAATGTGTGTATGCTGATTTTGTATTTTGAGACTATAACGGATTTGTTTATCAGAGCTAGGAGCTATTGGATGATGGACTCCAGTCATCTTCGTATAGTTTATTCTTTCTGTGCTTCAGTTTAGATAGTTTATATTGCTGTGCTTTAAGTTTCACTGATATTTATTTCTAGAGTTTCTAATTTGGTATTAGACTTACACTTTTTTTTTTTTTTTTTTTTTGTATTTTGGATCAAAAAAATAAAACCTTTCTTTTTCTTTTTCTTTTTTTTTTAGTGTTACAATTACATTTAAAAAATAGCTTTTTTTTTATTATGTTCATGTTTTCCCACAAATTTTTGAGCATATCTTTGATAGCGGTTTTAAAGTTCACGTCTATCATTTCGATTTCTGTTCCTATTGACTAAGGTTTCTTCTGATTATGAGTCACGTTTTCTACTTGTTTGTATGTCTAGATTGTTAAAAAAAATTCTGGACATTGTCATGTTATAATGTTTAGTGTTGAGATTTTGATATTTTCCATTACAGTCTGTTGACTTTTGCTAGGTAATGAAGTTATTTGCAGTGCAGCTTGATCTTTTTGAAGCTTTTTTCTGCCTTTGCTGAGTGGGTCTAGGGTAGTCTTTATTTATGACTAATGTAGACCTAAAGCTGGGGCATAATTCTTCATAGATCTTTTCTAAATATTTCATGTATGTAATGAAATCTGTCTACTTTATCTGGTTGGAATGCAAAAACCTTCCAACCTTGTGCAAGCTTTGGGAATTTTGCAACTTATAGCTATGCTGTAGTTGTTCTTTGCTTCATTTTATGGAGTTTCACTCTATGCATACCCAGTTTAGTATTCAGACAAAGACTCAAAGTCACCTTTAAGGAGATCACAGGATCTGTGTGTGTGTGTTTACAAAGTGTAGCTCCCTCTTCTCAAATGTTCTATCCACAAATTCTAGCTTTTTCAGGCTCTTTGACGTCTACTTTCTGTCTTTTAAGTTCATTAAGATCATTATTTTAAACTTTAGGTCCTCCTCTTTGTGCCATAACATGGAAAATATATCCTACAAGAAAAATATGTGAATACAAGGAGGAGCATTATATTTAGTGTGTAATGACCTTACCAGGCATTATCTCATTATAGCCATTATTACCATGATTGTAAGTAACATTTTTCCCACCTAAATATGAGGAAATAGAAATTCTGACAAGTTACAAAACTTGAACTTGAAAACAAATTCATACATGTATTCAATGAGCATTATATTTACTGAACATCTACTATGTTTTGGTCTTTTGAAGGTAGCTATTATACATTGATAAGCCAAAGAAGTTTGTATCTTATCTTGTGAGGGTTTTGATTTGGTGAGAAGACTTATAGTAAACAAGCAAATATAAAAGGAAATATTCATGTATATATTGTAATAAGGGCTGTGAAAGACATAAAGAAGCCATGGAACAACCCTGGTAGGGACCTTGAAAGAAACATGGGAACTTAGGTGGGTAAGATGGAAATTTATGTTTTACATGTAAGGGATATTTAAACAGACATCTGAGGGAGTCTAGGGAGCTAACCATGCATGAAGAGTAGGGAAAACAATTTCAGGCAGAGGGTATTATAGTCCTTGATGTAGGAAAGAACTTTATGTGTTCAAAGAAGCAAAAGAAACAAAGATGCTAAAGAATATTGAATAATGGAGAGCGTTACCTCAAATGAGGATGGAGAGTTGGGTAGGAAACTCATCATGCAGGGTTTCCAAGTAGAAAAGAGCTTGGTAAGTTATTTGGAAAATGTAAACACAAGTTATATTTTTATTAGTTTGTCTACTGCATGAGATGTTGTATTTAGGAAGACAAAAGGGAAACTACAAGAGTCACAAAGAAATTATTTTAGTAAATCTAAATAGGAGATTTCAGTAGCTTACTCTAAGTATACCCAGTTTAGTATTCAGGCAAAGTCTCAAAGTGATCTTCAAGGAGACCACAGGATCTGCGTGTGTGTGTTTACAAAGTGTAGCTCCCTCTTCTCAAATATTCTATCCACAAATTGTAGCTTATATTCATACTTCTCAAAGAGAAGTATGACTTATGAGAACAGAGAAGAGAGGAGAAGGTAAGAAATCATTTTCTTAGTGATCCAGAAAACATTAGGAGATTCCCCAGGCAGTGTTGAGAGTATAACTACATTTAAGATCATAATTTTACATAAAATCCATGAAGATGAGGAAAAGGGCAGATTTTGGGTACATTTGAAAAGAGAAACTACAAGGCTTAGTGATAGATTGGAGTCTGGGATGATAGTGAAGGTTAAATTAAGGATGAAAGCGTGTTTCTCTTTTGAGCAACTGGATGGTTGGTTGTGATATGCAGCGAGATGAGAAAGATTGAGAGAGAAACAGACTTGGGTGAGGGAGGAGACTGAAGAATTCTAATTGGAATATGTTGAGTTTTAGGTAACCATGAGATCTCCAAGTGGAGATGTCAGATAAACCATTGGTTTTAAAAGAACTAGCAGAGGAACATTACTGGCCGAGAACACAAATGAGGAATTGTTCACACAGACGTTATTTAAAACTATGTGAATGAATACTGTCAGCTAGATCATGTAGAAAGAAATGAGAAGGCTGCGATGCTCAGGATCTAGGGTTCATAACCTATTATGCTTTTAGAGGCCAAGCAAAGGAGAAGCTGCTTTCAAAAGACACTGAATAGGAGCAACTGTAGAGGTAGGAAGAAAGCTCTAAGACTGAGATTAACCCAATACCAAGAGAACATTTTATAAAGAAAGGAAACACGGCAAGGAAGGAAAAGTTACTATCTGTTTCAGCCTTTGGTAAGCTTTGCAACCACAATTTTTGTGTCATGAAAGAGGCAGAAGCTAGATATGAGTTATTTGAAGACTTAATGGTTGGTGAGGTAGTAGAGAAAGAATATATAAAACTCCAGAGAGCACTTTGTCTGTGAAGAGGAGTAGACAAGAGATATATCAAGGGAAAGTTATATCTTAGGATGACAGAAAATAGAGCACTTCTGTATGCCGAACTATTCCACTAAAGAGAGATAATTTTATGATGCAGAAAAAGAGAGGGTGCCTAAAGGAACAGAATCCTTGGGAAAATAGGAGATGAAGTGATCAGGACCCATGTAGAAGGACAAGCTTATGAAAAGGAAAAAAATAATTCCACTGTAACTGGAAGGTAGAAAGAAAAAGAAGTGCAGATACAGGTGGCTTTGTAGATGCAGTGAGATGAGCCATCAGGATCTGAATGACAATTTAAAATATCTAAATACAGTATGAGTTGAAGTCATTGGCAGAGAATGAGGGGTATTCTCATTCTCAAGGAGGAAAGAGAAGTATGACTTACGAGAACAGAGAAGAGAGGAGAAGGTAAGATATCATCTTCTTAGTGATCCAGAAAACATTAGGAGATTCCCCAGGCAGTGCTGAGAGTGTAACTACATTTAAGATCATAATTTAACATAAAATGTTTTAGCCTACTTGTATAAATTTTCTGCATCAGAGTTAAGTTTCTTATGTATAGTAAAAATCACATGGATATTTGAGTTAACACAAGATTGACTTACATTTTATTTATTTATTTATTTAGAGATGGAGTTTTGTTCTTGTTGCCCAGGCTGGAGTGCAATGGCACGATCTCGGCTCACCACAACCCCTGCCTCCTGGGTTAAAGGTATTCTCCTGCCTCAGCCTCCTGAGTAGCTGGGATTACAAGCATGCGCCACTACGCCCAGCTAATTTTGTATTTTTAGTAGAGACGAGGTTTCTTGATGTTGGTCAGGCTGGTCTCAAACTCTCGACCTCAGGTGACATGCCAGCCTTGGCCTCCCAAAGTGTTGAGATTGCAGGCGTGAGCCACCAGGCCTGGCCTATTTGTTTTTAAAAGAGATATGACAGGGGAGAGGGGCAAGTACTGGCAACTCCAAAATATTTACATAAAAGAGACTTAGAAGGGGCATTATAGATTGGAAGAATGGAATGGGGATATGGATATTACTAGCGGGTTAAGGCCATGGAAAATATTTTGAGGCCTCATGTGCATGTTTTCACTTCCTTATTTGGGTAGCTAGGAGGTGAGCAAATGAAAATTCTTCAACTTTCCTCCAAGCCACTCTTTGATGTCCCCACTGGGAACAAAGGAGTTGAGTATTTATGCAAGGAAGTGTTTGTACAAAATTGCGTAGCATCTGGAAGTGTGGTATCTGCTGTCATGTATCTGTCCTGAAAGTGTGGTATCTGCCCTTTTATTACATGTTAATGACATGTGTGTACGTCAGTCCCCTCATCAGGACCATGAAGATAATAAGAATTTCTAAATTTTGTGGTTGTTGTAAGTTGTAAATGTATGAATATGTGTAAAATGCTTGGACTACTGCTTAGCACATGTAAATACTCAGTATATGTCTCTTCTTACTACTTTCTTAGTGTTGTTTTTATTATGGGCAATGGCTTCTGAGCAGAACAAGAAGGGAAATAAATTCAAAAGAGGGCTGATGGATAGTGAGAGAGTAGTGGAACAACGGTATGTAGGTAATGAAAATGTCAAATCGTTATAGTAATAGTAATAGAACAAAAAAGGTGATGGGACAAGAAACTGTGATATGAGAGTTGGAGATTACCATTCAGGATTTCAGGGGTGAAGATAATTTTTCTGATGATAAAAATGTTTTGAAAGAGGGATAGTGTGGTAGGTTGTACTATTGTTCTTAATTATGTAATGTCTTCCCTGTACCAGTGTTATACAATACTTTCTCTTATGTGTGCCTAGCAGCAATTCCCTGTGAAAGAAATGTACTTTTCTGCTTTATTGAGTCAGGCTTGGCCATGTGGCTTGGTTTAGTCAACGGAATGTGAACAGAAGTGACAGTAGCCATTATTGAGAAGCAGCTTTAAGAACCATCGTGTGGCTCTGTCATTACCCCTTCCATCTCCACCTTGACCTCCATCATTTTTTTTTGCTCTGTTGTATTGCCAACATGTTGCAGATGGGGGCTGCTCCTTTAGCCTAGATTCTAGACTTCTGATAACAAATAGTTCTGTGTCTTTCATGACAGGCAGAAATATAGATAACCAGCAGCTGACATTTTACATGAGCAAAATATAAATCTTTATTGTTATAAGGCACTGAAATATTGGGGTGGTTTGTTACTATTGCATAAGGAAAAAATGAACAGTATAGATAGAATGGCTGATGTGGAGTAGAGGAAATTATCTTTGGAGATGAAGGGCTCAAGGACCTGAAAGGTCAAGATTTCAAGAGGCCAGGGTCATCCACATTAATACGGAAACAGACAAATACAATGATTGGGATTAGGTTGGAAAGTAATACTATGAGCCATGAGTTGAAGACTTCAGTGAATGAGGGCACATTAACAGGATACAGGTACAAATAAAAAGTAAAATAAGATGATTTCTTAGAGGAGGACGAATTTTTCTTTTCTTTAGAGACAGTCTTGATATGTTGCCCAGGCTAGATTTGAACTCATGGGCTCTAGCAAATCTCCTGTCTCAGCTTTACAAGTAACTGGGATTACAGGCATGAAGTATTGTGCCCAGCTTTGAGGAGAAATTTTTATAAGAGAAACAGAAAAAAAGTTGGTTACAAGGAATAAGAAGAACTAGTTCTACCTCTTAGTTTGCTAGGGTAAGACATGTAAGCTTACATTGGAATAGATTGTAGGGGAAGCAGGAACTTTGGACTATAATTATTTTTCAGTAAATGCAATTTTATGAAGAGAATGTAAAATGATATTGGATTATGTGAAAGAGTTCGTTGATTACAGACTGGGAGTTCCAGAAGACAGTAAAGAAAAATTCAGGAGACAGGAATTGTGGGCCTGGTGTGGTGGCTCATGCCTGTAATCAAGCACTTTGGGAGGCTGAGGCAGGTGGATCACCTGAGGTCAGGAGTTCCAGACCAGCCTGGTCGACATGGTGAAACCCTGTCTCTACTAAAAATGCAAAAATTAGCCAGGCGTGGTGGCACACGCCTATATTCCCAGCTACTTGGGAGACTGAGACAGGAGAATCACTTGAAGCCAGGAGAAGGAGGTTGCAATGAGCCGAGATGGCACTGCTGCACTCCAACCTGGGTGACAGAGTGAGACTCCGTAAAAAAAAAAAAAGAAAAAAAAAAAAAAAGCAGATATGCAGAGATTATGTGATTTGGGGTAGTTAAGGTGAAGAATAGCTAGGGGGTTTGGATTTCCAGTTATGATTGAAGTCATCAGAAATGCGAGACTTTCTGGGATAGTCTTGCTGGGAGATTAGTTCTGGTACTGTGGTCCTGAATGCTTTCTCTGATGCTACAGTGGTGTCCAGGGCAGATGCTTCTTCCCACCCTATCCTATTATTAAGGATGCCTAAATAAATACACAAGAAAAAAGCAAACAACACCATCAAAAAAATGGGCAAAAGATATGAACAGACACTTCTCAAAAGAAGACATCTATGCAGCCAACAGACATATGAAAAAATGTTCATTATCTCTGGTCGTTAGAGAAATGCAAATCAAAAACACAATGAGATACCATCTCCTGCCAGTTAGAATGGCAATCATTAAAAAGTCAGGAAACAACAGATGCTGGAGAGGTTGTGGAAAAACAGAACGCTTTTACACTGTTGGTGGGAGTGTAAACTAGTTCAACCATTGTGGAAGACAGTGTGGTGATTCCTCAAGGATCTAGAACTAGAAATACCATTTGACCAAGCCATCCCATTACTGGGCATATACCCAAAGGATTATAAATTATTCTATGATAAAGACACATGCACATGTATGTTTATTGTGGCACTATTCACAATAGCAAAGACTTGGAACCAACCCAAATGTCCATCAATGATAGACTGGATTAGAAAATGTGGTACATATATACCATGGAATACTATGCAGCCATAAAAAAGGATGAGTTCATGTCCTTTTCAGGGACATGGATGAAGCTGGAAACCATCATTCTCGGCAAACTATCGCAAGGACAGAAAACCAAACACCACATGTTTTCACTCATAAGTGGGAGCTGAACAATGAGAACACATGGACACAGGGAGGGGAATGTCACACACCAGGGCCTGTGGGGGGTGAGGGGTTGGGAAGGAGAAATATCTAATGTAGGTGATGGGTTGATGGGTACAGCAAACCACCACAGCACGTATATACCTATGTAACAAAACTGCACGTTCTGCATAGGTAACCCAGAACTTAAAGTATAATAATAATAATAATAATAATAAATAAAGTTTTAAGGTTTTCTCCTTGGCCTTGTGGTCTGTTTCCCCCTCACACTCCAACCTACAGATACTGCGGTTTCTAGTTTCCCACAACTGAACTCCTTCAGGCTTCACCTTCTCATGTAACACTCTGTGGTTTAGGAATGTTTTCTTTCTTGTACAAATTCCCTTTAACAATGGAACTTTAAAAATCATACAAAGCTAAGAGTGCAAAAAGCTCATTGGGAAAGAAAAAGAAAAAACCAAAATTCATCCAAAGTATCTGAAAAAACATATGTGTTCATAGAGCCTGTGGTGCCTCTTCAGGTAACTTAACTCTGCTTGTATTAACTTGACTTTTCCAACTCTGGTCTTCCCTTCGGATAACGACAGAGAATTTTAGGACCTCAAGATATGGTATCAGCTGAATATTCCTAGGTGCTCATAATAGTTAATGAAATGAGTATTTTATATCATAATATCATGTAACATTTTATAATTTCTTTTACATTGCAAGATTGCTTGCTGAAGTTGGAAATATCTTAAAAATTCCATCTTAATAATTAAACTGAAATGGGGGTGATTGCCCTTGCATGAGCAATTGCTAGTTTATTAAATCACTTTACTCTCTAAATACCATTCAGTGTTCAAACATTTAAGTAGCAGTCGTTAAGACTGCCAGAATGATAGTTCCTATTTATTTAGCACCTTCTATGCAGTGACCTCAAATAAGTAACTCAAATGTTGAATATTTTATAGAAATAAACACTGACCTTGAGATCTTGGAATGAATTTCTGTATTGATTATCGCACTCTGCTTATAGTATTGAGTGAGGTCACCTCTGCATTGACAAAAGTTTGGTTTTTATTGGCTTCCATTTTTAAGACAAAGAAATTGAATTTATAGATGCTATGAAGATTTTAATAGCAGAATGAAGAAATGGACAAATCTACTATATTCGAATGTGTGTCTTCCTCTTAGTAGATCAAGAACTCTAAGGGTTGAGTGTGATGACTCATCCCTGCATTCCCAGCACTTTGGAAGGGTGAGGCAGAGGGATTGCTTGAGCCCAGGAGTTTGAGAAGACCCCATCTCTACAACAAAAATACAAAAATTAACCAGCAGTGGTGGCACACACCTGTGGTTCCAGCTACTCGAAAGGCTGAGGCAGGAACATAGGTTAAACCCAAAAAGTCAAGGCTTCAGTGAGCCATGTTTGTACCACTGAACTCCAGCCTGGGTGACAGAGTGAGACCTTGTCTCAAAAACAGAAAGAAAAAGAAAAAAAAAAAAAAAAAGAGCTTTACGAGAAACTCAAAGCCTCCATCAATGCTACCAGTTGAGAACAGGTCTCTTTCCCTACCACCGATCTGGTTGAAATTTTCAGAAGGGAAAAATGCAAACATGATGATGATGATGATGATGCAGAAAATATAATGATGATAGCAGCTATTTTATTGAAGCTTTCTTTTGTACCAGATACTGTACATTAATTTTCTGTCGTTTTCACAAAACTCTGCAAAGTGAGTTGTGTGATTTCTATTTTTCAGATGGAGGACCTGAGGCTCTCAGGTATTAGAAACTAACTCTAAATCACATAACTTGTAACTAGCTGAATCAGTATCCAGATATAAGACTGTCTCAGTATCATGTTGACTCTCCAACCACACAAATTTCTGTCATCTTTTTAGCACTCTCTGGATACTGTTAGTATTTCCTCACTCCTCTCTTTGTCAGGGAAATAAAATTTTCTTTCTGCCAAACTATTTATAGAATCATAGTAAAAAATTACTCATAGTCATTGTTTCTATTGGTTGTCACCAAAAGCACGCAAGATAAATATTATTGTCAACCCTAAAAGTGAAGCTCACAGAGTTCTTGTAACTTTCTGTAGGCCACATAGCTAGTAAGTGAAAGAGCTGGCAATTTTACCTAAGTCTTCTAATTTTATGCAAATTTTCCACTATGCCATTGGGTCTCTCAAATGATTTTTATAGAGCAGGTAACAGTTTACAAATGACTTTTATGCATATTATTTAATTTGCATCTCCTGGTGTCATATAACCAAATTTTGTTCTAAATTAAAATTTTTATAAATATTCTTAGGATTTATTCAGAAATTGCTGATTCTTGTGGTATAATGTTAGATTATTTTAGAAGCCTACCTGTCTCTGTTCAAGACCAAATAAAATGTAGTTCTCAAATGAGTGGCAACAAATATGTTTTAGGAAATAAAATACTTGTCAGTAAGCAAATATGTCAGTCTCACCTCTCTCATGGAGGCATTGGGAATATGGAATGGACAATATGGACACTCTTGGTTTCTTCACTTTGCCTCCTTCCCTAGGAGTGATGCTCTGGCAGTTTTTATTTTATTTTTCTTCTGAACTGTAGCCCAAGATAATTTAGCTGTTAAGAAATAGAGCTATGATTTGAACCCAGGCCTCTGCCTCCAAAGTCAATGTTCCCACCGAATATGTTATGCAGTGCTTCTGATCTCTGTCATACGTTACTTTTTCAAGTTTTGCCCAGATCAGTCTGGGTGAAATGGTTCCCACCTCCTTGTACTCCACTTCCCCAGGCAACTTGGTACATATTTATTTATGTTCAATGACTCAACTCAGATATTACTTCATTTATTCAACACCATTTATTGACCACTAACTATATTCTAGAAACTCCGCTAATGTTGAGGGAAAACAGTAAGTAGAAAGACAGTTTCTGGTCACAAAAGCAACAGTCTAGGGGAGAGGACAGACAATTAAACCAATAGCAATGTGATAATGGGAAAGGACAGGAAGCTGAGAGACTGCAGGGCTCCATACTACTGTCTGATGAGTCTCTCACCATTATGAAGCTCTATGCTACCAGAGGGAGAAAGCTCAAACCAGGACAGTAGAATCCCCACCAAATCAGATCCTCCAGAATTGTTCCGTAATTCTTAGTGCATTGAGAATCCAGTAAGTCAGCCTGATGGGATGATTTTAAGGAACCACTAATGGTCACAGCAGCTAAAGTTGATAGTGCTGCACGAATAATCAGATTTTAGGATGCAGATGACAATCCTGGTGAGTCAGATTTCTCTACAACCTTTTCACCGTCTGCTGATTGCCGTAGTGCATTTTTACTTTTCATCATAACAGAAGGGTCTACCTCATGCCCTAATCACTTCACTGTCCATGTTGAAGACCCACTTGACAGCCTCGCCTCACAGTTTCTAAGCCTCTTATCACCAGGAATAGCATCATCACTCCACTTGAAACATCCATCAGCAGGTCTCCCTGCAGGCCTGCCGTGTCGTCACTCAGAATTCTCTCCTTACCAGAGTCTTTGCAATTGGAATTCTCCCTTGCCTCACATGGCTTTTCCCTTCTATGTCACAGACTGTCACTGAACAGCTAGTCCTTCACTCTGTCAGACCCAGCATCTATTCTAGTCGTAGGATATTAGGCAAGTCACTTAAACCTTTTGATCCCTGGTATCCTTATCTGTGTAATAGGGATCATAATACTATCTTGAGGATCCACTGTAAAAATTAGCTTAAAATGTGATAGAGTTTCTGAGTTCTTTCGCCATTTGGTTCGCCTGCTTCTAGGTGTGACATTCATCACACACCACTTGTGGCAGGACAATTTGTAGAAATCTTTTCTGTTTCCTATTGGATTCTAAACCTATGAAAGAACATATCTAATTTATATTTATCATGAACCTTGAAAATAATATATGATAAGCAGGTAAAAGATCGTATAGTGTTTAAAAGAAGAAAATACAATTTTCTGTCATTAAACCATACTTGATGTTTCATTTTAATATCCTTTTCTCTCCTTATTTGGAGGATTGCTTTAAAATATTTAGGTAGATTAGGATAAGTTTTTCTGACCTTATTCCCCTGCTGTTTAGAACTGGGCTTCCTTTGCATGTCTCTGACTTAGCCATCCAACAATAGCCTTTTAACAATCAGAATCAGCGCTGCAGGTACTGCAGCTGACAGGGGGTTGGGGATTCAGTAAGACTGTCTCACAGCTAGAATGACCTTGACAGGCTTTTTATTTTTTCATGAAATCTACCACCTGTCCTCATTTTCCTTCACCCTGTCCCAATTTAGGGACATGAAGCCCTGGTCCGGGAGAAAGACTGCCAGGGATGTGAAATTCTCCTGACAATTTTTCTAGGTGCCATGGTTTCATTCCCTTTAGCCAGACTGTTTAATATTTAATCTACATTTATCAAGCACATGTTATTTGCAAAGCACAGTGTCCAAATAAGGGGTCAAGAGGAACTAGTGATTTAGAAGATGTACATATTTACAAATATATATATTTAGACTTAAGAAGAATTTATCCCATGTGTGTCCCATTACAAAGCTAGTATTCAAGATAGAATAACAAGCCTACATTTTAATATAATATTCATCCTAAGACTATAAAATGAGGAGGATAGAAACAATTATCTCTAAAATCCCTTCCAGCTTTAAGAGACTAGCAAACCCTCTACTAGAATCAGGAGTCACCCATGAACTAAACAACTGATTCCTAAGATGGAAATTTGCTTCAAGGCAGATTTACCTGAAAAATCGCTGGTTTGTTCAGGCCCACAGTTACTGCAGACCCACAGATGATTATTATGAAGAATGATAACCAAACATTATGATCATGTCTACATGTGGTCAGTGAATCAAACCAAATTGGGAGTTTAGTCATGATTGATTTTCTTGGCATCCTGCTCGGTGATGATTGTTTTATAGGAGCAAATGAGTGGTTTTGTGAGTGGTGGCGCCATGTATTCCTGGCCAAACTGGTGACTGTGTCTGCCACCTGGGGTTTTGATGGCAGGAAGCTGTGTTCTGGTGTCTGGCCAGCTGACTCAGCCACAGCCTGGACCCCGAGCCAATGATATTTCCCAGAAGACAGCACCAAATCTTCTCTCCAGTCCAACCTATGAGGGTCTCAGAAAAATTTGTGCTCTTTCTTCTTCATATTCCTCTGCTTTCTAGCTGTATTCTTTTAGAAAAAAATTAATCTCTCTTAGCCTCACTTTCTTCATATGTAATATGTAGAAAATATATACTTCACAAGATTGTTGTGAGAATCACATGAAACTTAAAGTTCCTAAAACATCGAGTAGAACTCCATCCAGTAAAGATTATTTTCCATTTGCCATGTCATTCTTTCCTTATCCATAGGTGTCATACCCCTTGACCCAGCTGAGCTCTGAAACTTTAATTGCTACAATCATTTGTTGAGGCAGAACCATATCCCTGGTTAAATCTAACTCTCTACCCACCCTGATGCACCCACACAGCTAAACCTCTGGGGGATAGCACAAAACCTTGCAGCTTGACTTTAGTGCAAGCAAGTACTAGGCTGCCAGCATTCCCAGTACATTCACTCTTCTGCTTTTCTCCATGACAATTGTGCACCTTCCTTCACTTCTCAAAACTTCAATATCTCCTCTCCAATAGCATCCTCATCTAATGACCACCTTCCTATTCCACTGGGGGAAGTTGAAGCACCCAGAAGACACCTTCCACAAGCCCCCGCCACTGTATCTATGCTTCTACCTGTTCCTGTGCTCATAGACTTGACCTTTTTTTTGCTTTGTGGATAAATTCTTCACTCTTTCAATGGTCATCCCTCCCCTTGAGCATAAACGTCCATCCCTTATTGATTCCCAGTAAGCTTCTCCTCTTTCTTATGCAATAACAAATTTTCTCTCTCTATTGGACCTTTCACAACATGAATATGCTTTTATTTGTCTTATCTAAAAACTAAAACTTTCTTTCACTCAATTTCTCCCTCAGCTGGTGGCCCACTTTTTGCCTGAAAAATTCAATTAAATTTTTGTCTTGTTTTGTCCTTACTGTGTCAGGGTTTTTTTCTTCCACTTTTTCTTTCTTTCTTTCTTTTTTTAATTTCCATTTCAATTTTTTCTAAAACTCACTGTGATCAAGCTTGTAACCCGATCATGGCACCAAAGCAACTCTTGCCATGGTCATCCGTGATCTCTGTGTTACTAAATCTAGTAGTTTTATAGTTTTTTTTTTTTTAATTTTACGTTCTAGGCTACATGTGCACAACGTGTGGGTTTGTTACATATGTATACGTGTGCCATGTTGGTGTTCTGCACCCATTAACTCGTCATTTATATTAGGTATATCTCCTAATGCTATCCCCCCCACCCCACAACAGGCCCCAGTGTGTGATGTTCCCCTTCCTCTGTCCAAGTAATCTCATTGTTCAATTCCCACCTATGAGTGAGAACATGCGGTGTTTGCTTTTCTCTTCTTGTGATAGTTTGCTAAGAATGATGGTTTCCAGCTGCATCCATGTCCCTACAAAGGACGCAAACTCATCCTTTTTTATGGCTGCATAGTATTCCATGGTGTATATGTGCCACATTTTCTTAATCCAGTCTGTCACAGATGGACATTTGGGTTGGTTCCAAGTCTTTGCTATTGCAAATAGTGCCGCAGTAAACATACGTGTGCATGTGTCTTTATAACAGCATGATTTATAACCCTTTGGGTATATGCCCAGTAATGGGATGGCTGGGTCAAATGACGTTTCTAGTTCTAGATCCTTGAGGAATCACCACACTGTCTTCCACAATGGTTGAACTAGTTTACAGTCCCACCAACCATGTAAAAGTGTTCCTATTTCTCCACATCCTCTCCAGTACCTGTTGTTTCCTGACTTTTTAATGATCACCATTCTAACTGGTGTGAGATGGTATCTCACTGTGGTTTTGATTTGCATTTCTCTGATGACTGGTGATGATGAGCATTTTTTCATGAGTTGTTTTATAGTTCTTAATTTAACTGACCTTATCAGCAGCATTTGGTACAGTTGACCATTCCTATTCCTAGGAACACTTTCTTCTTCACTTTACTTCTTCTATGGCTCTTGAATTTTCTCCTGCCTCATTAGTCATTTCTCAGTCTCTTTACGTGTACCTCCTCATTTCCTCACATGCTTAGCAGTGCCATTAACTAACACAATAACTATATCTTCCCAGATTTTGAGGCCAAGTGTTTTGGAGTTACTTGTGATTCCTTTCTTTCTTTCATTTTATACATCTCATCCATTTGTGAATCATGTTGGCTCTATCCTTAAAATGTATATAAAATCTGGTTTCTTATCACCTTGATATCTATCTCCCTGGTTTAAACCATCACATTCTTTCATTCTCTTTTCTGAATTATTGTAGTCATTTCCTAACAGACCTCCCTGCTTCTCCCTTTGTCTACTCACCATCTAGCCTAACAGAACAGGTGGGATGGCCTCCTTGAGGATGTCAGATCATCTCAGTCATTTTCCTAATACCATCCAATGGCTTTCACCTTGCTCAGAGTAAAGTCCAAATCCTGACAGTGGTCTACAGAGCCCTACCTGATATGAATTTCAATTGGTTGGGGTCACTGACATGTCCTATATTGCTATATCCAGTGGTGGCTAGTCTTTGATTCCTATCTATCTTATGTGTCAGCAACAGTTGGCTCAAATGACCATCCTTCTGTACCACCACCCACCCCCCCGCCGCCAACTTTTCAAAATGTTAGCTTTTGAAATACGTATTTTTTAAGGTTTACTACCCATATCACTGGCTATGTCAAATCAGTTTCCATTGCTGCCTCCTTTCCCTTTTCCTACCATCTAAATGTTGTGGTACCCCAGAGCTTTTATTTGAGATATTTTCTGTCCTCGCTCTTATTTTGTATTCCCATGGCTTTGAATATCATCTATGTATCTTGATACCTCTGAAGTTTATGGTTGCAGCCCTGGGATCGAGGTTTGTCTATCCTACTTATTTACTGGATGTCTAAAAGGTATCTCAAATCTAATATATAGTAAAGACAGATTTTGATTTTTAACCCTAACTCTATGCCACATACTCACTTTTTCCCAGATTAATAAATGATACAGTTTTCCTTGGAGTTGCTTGGGCTAAAGACCAGAAGAGATTTTTCTTTCATCCTTTGCTCTCACCACAAATTCCTTCCATCAGCAAACACTGTTGAGTTAATATATGAAATATATCTTGAATCTGGCATGTTTTAATGAAAGAAAGAAAAGATGGATGGATGGATGGATGGATAAATAAATATGGGCCTAATTTTAATCTCTTTCTATTCTTCTGGAAATTGCTTTAAAGAACCCTTTAAATAAATGAAAGAACTACATTCTGAAATGTCCTACATTTATTCAGTAGGTTCTGCTGCATGTAGTAGATGCTCAACTAATATTCATGAAATTCAGAAAATAATTATATTTCAAGGCACAAATAGTGAATAGATAATATAATTTTTCCTTATATGGCTCAAATGTTTCACAAAAATGCTAAGATATTTAAACCCCAATCAATTTAAAGAAATATTCAACTATACTCATTTTATATAGAGAGAAAAAGAAACACTGAAAAGTAAAGTAACTTGTGGGAAGTATGGTAACCCATCACTTTATTGTAGAGGACAAGGGTGAAATTAGCCTAAGTAGGAGGCAATTACAATAATATTGGGAGAATACATTTTTTCACTTATAGCATAGGTATGTTTGAGATAAAGATGTCTAGAAAGCAGATATCTGTTTAGAATATTACATTATACCTTTGAGTTCTATTATTCAATGAGAAATATGTTATCACAGATTAATTATGTAACAGGCTTACTTACTCTTAAATACATTCCTCTTCTATTATGACAAATTATAGGAGGAATGTAAAACTTAGACAGAATTTAAATAATAGTTAAGCCTGCTGTTTTTGAAAATTGTATTGGCATGCTTTGGGGAAATTCTGAGTTAAATAAAATCAGTGATTCTTTATATTACAATTTCTGAGAGTTTTAATATGGTTATATATAGTGTGAATATTGAAGAAGGGGACATAATATACAACATCTTCTATGTTTATTTGATCAGGTGATCCTTTTTTCATTTAACATAGATTAATTTCTGGAGACACATTAGTTTTTTTGTGAAACACATTTTGGAAAATTGTTCATAATTAGCAGTTTCTTAAATGTCTACTCTTAATCCCCAACATGCTGCTTTCTTCCTTCTTTAACATAGCTATCTGTATTTCAACTCAATGTCATAAGAAAGAGCTCTCCAATCAATTTCATTATGCAGTTTAGCTTGAGAATACTATTAATTCTAGGCTTTAGGAAATGTAATATGAATATATGCCCTATTACTATAAGTACTCTTCGATGTAGCTTTTCACAAGGACTGTATTTATATGTCTCTCTTCATCCACAAGAGTTGACTCTTCTTGGCAGCAGTCATTTTCTACACACACACAGATACACACACACACACACACGCACACACATTTTAATACTATACATGGCAAAATGCACAGATATTAAGTGTACCATTCAATGACATTTGCTGATTGTGTACACCCCCATCGCAAAATAGACAAGATATTTTCATCAACCCAGGAAATTTCCACATGCCCCTATCTAATCAATCCTGCCCACACCCCAAAATGAGGCAACTGCTTTCTGATTTCTATCGCCACAGATTTGTTTTGTTTCACCTATTTTTTCCCTTCTTCTTTTTCTTTTTCTTTTTCTTTTTTTTTTTTTTGAGATGGGGTCTCACTCTGTCCCCCAGGCTGAAGTGCAGTGGCGATCTCCGCTCACTGCAAGCTCCGCCTCCCGGGTTCACGCCATTCTCCTGCCTCAGCCTCATGGGTAGCTGGGACTACAGGCGCCCGCCACCAACCCCGGCTAATTTTTTTGTATTTTTAGTAGAGACGGGGTTGCACCCTGTTAGCCAGGATGGTCTCGATCTCCGGACCTCGTGATCCACCCCCTTGGCCTCTCAAAGTGCTGGGATTACAGGCGTGAGCCACCGCGGCCGGCCTGTCCTTCTTAAAAATTGAACCATTTCAAATGTATTCTTTGTTTTCAACCACCTTGGTGCTTTGTGCAGCTTGTTTTTGAAATTAAGCTATATTTTCACATGTATCAGTTGTTTTGTTTCTTTGTATTGTTAAATAATATCCCATTTTAGGAATATATCACATTTTGCTTAATGATTATCCTGTTGAAGAACATTTGGATTTTTTAAATAGTTTGGGTTTTATGACTAAGATTGCCATAGACATTCTTGAATGAGTGTTTGTTGGCCATTTCTTTTAGATAAATATTTAAGAGTGGAATTACTGGCTTATAGGATAGCTGTATCGTTACCAAATAGTTTTTCAAAGTAGTTTTTTTTTATCATTTTATGCTTCACTAACAATGTCTGAGAGTCCCAACTTTTTTACATATTTGCTAGCATTTTCATCATCATTCTTTTAAATTGTGGCCATTTTAGTAAATATGAAGTGAAATGACATGGTTATTTTTGTTTGCATTTTCTTAATAATTGACATTGAGCGCCTTCTTATGGGTTTATTGATTATTCCTATGTTTTCTTTTGTGAAGTGTCTGTTTATGCCTTTTGCCCAGTTTTATTGGGTTGTTGCTGTTTTGACTGTAGATTTATAGGTGTTCTTTCTATATTCTAGAAAAAAGCTCTGACAGAATATGCACCGTAAATATTTCCTCCCAGGCTGTGGCTTGCCTATTCATTTCCTTAATGGGATATTTTGATGAAGAGAAATTTCAATTTCAATGAAATCTAGTTTATCAATGTTTCCTTTTATGGTACAGGTTGAGTGTTCCTTATCTGAAATGCATGGGACCAAAAGTGTTTTGGATTTAGGGTATTTTCAGCTTTGGGGATGTTTGTGTATACATGATATATTACAGGGATGAGACTCAAGTCCAAACACAAAAATATCACTTATGTATTATATAGACTGTGTACCCACAGGCTGAAGGTAATTTTGTATAATACTTTTAATAATTTTGTTTATGAAACAAAGTTTGCATACACTGAATTATCAGAAAGCAAAAGTGTCCTTATCTCAGCCATTTGTGGATTGAACGATTTTGAATATATTCTTTGTTTCCAGCTACCCTGGTGCTTTGTATAGCTCGTTTTTGAGATTAAGTTAGGTATCCTGACAAAAAAACAATTGTTTCTGTTTTTCTGAGAAAAACCTTTTTTTCTTTGGGGATGCTGAATAAACTGTATGTTATGTGCCTGAATTTTCACTGTGACTTGTCACATGAGGTCGTGGCGAATTTTCCACTTGTGGTGTCATGTTGGCACTCAAAGATTTTTGGTTTTAGAGCATTTCAGATTTTGGATTTTCAGATTAGAGGTGCTCAACCTGCATTGTTTTATGTCTTATCTATGAAATATTTGCTTACTCAATGATCATGAAAATATACTTTCATCTAAAAAGTTTATTCTTCTATCTTTTACGTTTGTATTTATTTGTTTTCCATTTCAAATCAATTTGTGTTTATGCACTGGGATGGGGTTGAGATTTATTTTATTTTTTCCCTGATGGATATCCAGTGGTTCAGCATCTTTTCTTTCTTCAGTGAATTTATTTGGTGCTTCTGGCGATCATGTTTGTATTACATGATTTTATCTTTATGGCTTCTGATGATAGAACAAATTCATTGATTTTGATAATAATCACAGACCTCTATTCTGAACCAGGCACTGTGCTAGTCCCTAAAAACACAAAGCAACAGAGTCATGGTTCCTACCCCCAGAGTGGATTGGTTAGGTCTAAGCCACTGAAATGTTACCTCAAAGTAGTTCACAACTCAGGATATCTGTAATCCCATATAGCTGGGATTCTATGGTATGCAAACTTCAGAGCTGATTAATTCTGAGGTTCAAAAGTGTCATCAAGGTCTCAGACTTTTTTCTATCTCTCTGCTTTGCCATCTTCACTCGGATTGACTCCATTCTTCGACTACAAGCAAAGATGGCTGCTGCAGTTACAAGCATTGGAACAAGTCAGAATTACACTCAGAGGTGGAAGATAACTTATTTTTCTTTTAGCTTCTAATGAGGCAAAGTGTAATTTGGCGGATGGCTAGATACCTGAAAAAATAGAAAATTATTAGTAAGCCAGACAGGGAAATAGATGGGTAGAAAACCTCTAGTGTTATAGTATGCTCCTTATAATCAATTAGGAAAAATGGATATTACCCAAGTAAATACACAAACAGGCAAGGAATCAATGCAATTCCAGTGAGTATTAACGTAGATTTTAAACGAGATTCTCTGACACAGACTAAATGGGGTGGAAGGGCAAGGAATTTCCACTTAAGATAGAATGCTTAAGGTAGGGTTCTTGGAGGCAATGGCACCTAAGGGGAGATGCAGCTGAGAGGATGAGCCCATTGTAGCCACATCTGGAGGAGGAAGGTTTTTGTTAAAGGGGACAGTGACTGCAAAGTCTCTGAAGGGAGAAAGCTTGCCATCTTCTGAGAACTGCAAAAGGCCAGTGTGTCAGGAACCCAGTGAACAAATGGGAGAGTGGTACAACACCAAGTTAGAGAAATAGGAAGGGCTATTTGTCTGGGATCTTGTGAGCCTTGTTGGCTCTGGGGTCCATTCAAACATTCATATTTTATTCTCTGGGAATTTGGAATAGGAAATAGCAGAAGGTATTTCAGTTTAGAATGATCTCTTGAGAGGTAGGAATATTAACTGAGGAGCTGGAGTAGGGGTGGGAAGGGGAGGGATAATCTGCCTGGTCCATGAAATGAGAAGCAGGGAAAGTGCAAAGAGAAAGAGAAGAAGCAGATGTGTAGAAAGAATCTGAGGTGAGGCAGACAGGGAGAAAAAACCCTGATTGCTTTTAACTTCTTTGTTCCATTGCCTTCCATAAGTCCCTGCTCTAATCCTTCCTTTAAATTGCATGAATGAGCTGGATTCATTTAGTCAATTCACCTTTCTTGCTTAAGTTAACTTGAATTGAATTTTATTACTTGCAACTAAAAAACCGTTAATCAATACACATATAATTTCTGTGAGTTTGACAGTCGAAGAAGCAAGTTAAGTAAAATCAAGTCGTCTATATAAGTCAATCTCAGCTAATAATTGCTTTTCTAGATTTGGTTTTTAGTTTGGAGGAGGAACTAAAATGCTGCAAGAGTTAAAAAAAAGAGAAAAGAAAAAATTGAACACAAATGGAAATAAAGCCCCTTATGACCATAACTAATCCATAACTAATTCCTTTCATACAAATATGTTTTTCAAATGTCCATAACAACTATTCTGTTTACATTCTCTTTTCTTATGCTTATTTTGCCCACATGTTTGAGATTTTGTCACTTTTTTTCCATAGCATTCCTCTCCCATCTTGACAAGTTATTAATAATTATCAGGAATTTGAGTACATGAAAGATTAACCATTTCTTCTGCTGTGACCAGACTAAACATGTCTTAAAAGAACCATAAATTTCCTTTCATTCTTTGTTATTCTTTTCATCACATTAACTGGAGAGCTGGTTCTTTTGTCACACTTGAAAACCCACACTTTTTTTTCACTTTACAGGAAAAGCTTTCATATGTGTTCTTGAATTTGCTTTCCTAATTGTTTCTTTCTTTCCTTTTGAGTCTTTTCTTTACCTGTTATTTGGTTGACATGTTGAGAGTTCCACCTCTCTGCATCCCCTCTCCAAATCCTCTGCTTCTTTCAAGGCCTAGTCTGGTTTACTCTTCTGCTGAAAACCTTTGGCTGATTCAACGTGCACAGATTTTTGCCTTCTCTGATATTCTCTTGTGCTTCTCGGCAGAACCACAGTTTAGAATGTAACCTTTCTCTCTCTCTTTTTTTTTCTTTGAATATATGCATTTCCCTTGTCTCCTCAGGACAATGATAAATTTGGGAGAATGGTATCTCAGTTTTACTTGTTTGAGTTAGCATTACGCTTTTCAGTATAAAATAATAAAGCTAAATACGTTGGATTAACAGGGTAGTAGTTTATTGCTCACTAATGTAAAAGGAACCTGGAGCTTGCAGTTTTTGGGTGGTATGACAGCTACTCTGTCTTCAAGGACTCAGATTCCTTGCTTTCTTTTGCTCTACCATCCTTGGTATATGACTTCCACTTTCAACATTGCTTTATTATTCAAGATGACTATCACATTTCCAGCCATCAATTCAGCGTTCCTGGAAGGAGGAAAAAGTAAGAGGAATGGACAAAATGGCTATTCTAAAAGCCCCCAAGATGACTGTGGTTCTTCTATAGCACTTGGTACAGTGACAAGCATCATGTAGCACTATGTGCCAAGAATTGTGCTTAATGCTTTACAAATACCATCTTATATACTCTACCCATTCACTGTGTGAGATAGATACTACTGCCCCCACTTTATGCATTGGCCATTTGAGGCTGGAAAGGCTACATGACCCCAAAGCAGGAAGTGATTGAATTAGGATTCCAAACCAGTTTTCCCTAATGCTAAAGATGGTGAGAAGGAACAAACAGTAGCTTTTTCAAATAGGCCAGGTGTCTAGAAATAATGGCACACAATCTTCTGAGCTGATAAAACGTTTGGGAAAACAATAATTAGAGGAAATATCCGTAAAGGAGACTGTGCTTAACTTAGAGGTGGTAGACTGGGGCATTGACTCCAGACTCTGTGATCCATTCTAACTGTGTGAACTAGAGTAAGAATTTAACATCTTTGAGTCATATTTCTTATATTTGCACAGAATAGATAATGGACTGTTGGAAAGAACTGCCATAGGCTCAGATAAAGCACTAGTTTGTGAACAATCCTGAGCGATGAGAGTCCTGTCCTCTGGGTGCCTTATCTGTGCTGATATGCATTCTATGTCCCTATACTGTATTGAAATTCTTCCCTCCTCCTCATTCATTACTGTCCAGCTGGAACTGGTAAACGTGACCTTATTTGAAAATAGGGTCTTTGCAGATATAATCAACTTAAGATGAGGTCATACTAGATTAGGGTAGGCCTTAAATCTAATGACTTGGTCTCCTTATAAGAAGAGGAAAATTTGAACACAGGCTTTCAGAGAGATATGGGGGAAAAAACCATGTGATGAAGGAAGCAGAGATTAGAGTGATGCAACTGTGAGCAAAGGACCATTGAAGACTGACAGCAACCACCAGAAACTAGGAAGAGGCAAGGAATGGTTCATCACTTGAGTCTTTTGAGATTTTAAACTTCTAGCCACCAGAACTGTAAAACAAGATCTCTGTTATCTTAAGTCACCCAGTTTGTGGTAATTTGTTAGGCCATCCCTAGGGAACTAATATATTCCCCCTGTAGATGCAACATGTGAATCTCTGAACCAAAAGGTGAAAGTAGGATGAACTCTCTCAAAATCATCCTCCACTAACTCACTTGTGGAATTTACATCTCCTGCCCAACAGCTTAAGGTTGTACCACATTAGAGATCTTGGTTCCTAGGGTGGGAATCATGTCCCACTAGGGGACATACTAGTTCCACTTTAAAGCTACAATTTTAAACTTAAAGCTCCAGTTACAACCTATTCTTTTTGGACACTTCATGCCAGAGTACCAACAGGCAAAGAAAACATGGATGATATTGGTGGGATAATTGATCTTGATTATCAGAAGAGTTACAATTGATGAAACAAGTCAGAAAGGAGCATATCTGGAATGTAAGGAGTCACTATGGCATTAACTGGTTTTTCTCTGTCCACTGATAATGATGAACATATGACTGTTACAAGCAAAGTCTGACAAGGGCAAGGCAATTAGGAATGCATGTCCTTTGCAGATGAAGGTCTGGTTTACCCTAGTAGGCAAGCAATCTGGATCAGCCGAAGTGCCATCTGATGGTGAGGAATATATATGGGATTGGTTATACTGGCGAGACAGAATGAACATCAATTTTTACTTCAAGACCTGTTTGTTCCACTAACTGTCTTGCATTAATTACATGCAGAGATCATGGCCATTCATAACCCTAAATAGGACTAAAAGTTTGGACTTAATAAAGATCAAAGTAATAAAAGGAGTGACTGTATTGGACACCTTTTGTGTGCCATTCAAACCCACTTAGTTCCATCTGTCATTTTAGCCTTTGCTGCAGCAGCATGTTCTATATAATTTTTGACTAGCTTTACGTTAGTGAAACCTGACAACCCTTCTAGTTGGGACTACACTGAATACTTCTTGCTTCCTTTCTTAAGGTTTTGCTGATGCCATAATCTGGGACAGTTGCGGAAGTTGACTTGACATTTATGCCCCTGAGGCCAATCTTGGCAAGGGGCAAGAGACAATGGGTGAATTTGTCTCCCAACCATACCCAAAGTGTACAGCTTTGTGACTCACTTCATAAAACCCTTCAGAAAGTCCCATGAGATTGAATCCCAGTTGCCCCTACCTGTGGCCAAATTAATTTGCTATACTGGCTTTTCCTCTCTCTTTCTCTTTTACTCCCTCTGTAACTTATTTTCTCTCCGAGGCATCACTTCCCAAATAAATTACCTGTGTGTCAGCCTTTTTCTTAGCCTTGGTATTTGGGGAAACACATGCTAAGTAAAACAAGATTTAATATTTATTCTGCCTGAGGCATAAATATCTCACAGTGTTTTGATGTTACATTGCTCAGAATACTTGCAGTTTAACGGTGAAAAAAAAATCTATATTCAAAGGACTGACTCCTCATATGCGCTTTTAGATATTAGCGACCCCGATAAGGTACTTTTGCATTGAAAGATTTTTCTTACACTTTTTAACCAAGGCAGGACCTTGAACTAACTTATTTAGTCTTCATTCTGGGTTTTTGACTAGCTTTTATCATCTAAATAATAATAAATCCCAGTAACATTTTTGTTTTGAAGAGGTCACAGCTTGAAATAAAAATGCCAAAACCATACTCATGTTAGACTGCTCTACTGCCTTTCACAGTAGGTTTTAGAAAAATGTGCTTATATTTAGCAGTCTGACCTCTGACTTCATCCCAACAGGGTTTCACCCGTTTTCAGTTATATTAGGCCTTCATGGAAAAGAGCAAACTCGTTCCTGGGGTGACCACAGCTGTATCACTAGTTGTATGTTTATTTTATACAGAACTTAAAATACCCCATTAATTTGGTTCATACTGCTTTGAGAGCTAATTTACTACACTTTATCTGACTTACTTCTATTTTTCAGCAAGGAGCAGTGCACCTTTTTAAATAATCCATGAAATTCAGTCTGAGTGGAGTAGTGTCCTGCAGGAGGTAGCATTGCCTGGCAGACAAGTCCCAGCACCCAGCAGCTTGGACTTCTTTCCAAGTACGTGTAAAGGCGTCTCTTGGAGACTCTTAAAAATATTTTGTGGGGGATGGAATACACCAGAATAGAAAGGTTACAGGTCCTGCGTTTGAGGAGGAGTTAAGAATCAGAACAATTTGCTATGCATGTGATTTTTTTTTTCAATATTGATTCATCTGTTAAGATCTGTGTGAACTCAGTTCACATTATTATTCTCATTTTTAAGTAAAAAAGTTGAGGCACAATCAGGGTAAATTATTTTCTTGAGGGCCAGTCATGGGAAGGTGGTAAAATGGAATAAAACTCAGAATCTCTAATACAAAATGCTGTGTTAGGCAATATTTGATCCTGAGCAGTGTTCACTGGCTGGAGTTTCAAATATCCCAGTGTCTTCTTTCCTACAGATTTTGGATAGATTCAATTCTTTGTCAGTCTTTTTTTTTTTTTTTTTTTTGTATTTTTAGGGCTTGTTTTCTCTCTGTTTTTATTTGTTTTTCAAAACTTCTCCCACTCTATCACAAGGCATCCATTCCTACTCATGGAACAGGATAGACTCCAGAGTTTAGCCACATGTGACTGCGGAACATTTAAGTACGGCCAATGGGAATTGAGATGAGCATTAAATGTAATATACCTTGGATTTCAAAAGCTAACTATAAAATATTGCAATCATTTTTAAATTGATTACATGTGGAAATGACAATGTTTTGGATATATTGGGCTAAGTATATTATTTAAATTAATTTGAACTGTTTCACTTTACTTTTTAAAATGCATCTATCATATTTAAGTCTTTGAGGATTCACCACACTGTCTTCCACAATGGCTGAACTAATTTACACTCCCGCCAACAGAAATACCATTCAATCAATTAATCCCATTACTGGGTATATACCCAAAGGAATATAAATCATTCTGTCATAAAGACACATGCATGCATGTGTTAACTGCAGCACTATTCACAATAGCAAAGACATGTATAGCAAAGACATGTAATCAACCTAAATGCCCGTCAATGATAGAATGGATGAAGAAAAGTGGGACATATACACTATGGAATACTATGCAGCTATAAAAAAGAATGAGATCTTATCCTTTACAGGGACATGGATGGAGCTGGAGGCCATTATCCTTAGCATACTAACAAGGAACAGAAAACCAAATACCACATCTCCTTACTTATAAGTGGGAGCTAAATGATGTGAACACATAGACACATAGAAGGGAACGACACGCACTGGGGCCTATCAGAGGGTGGAGGGTGGGAGAAGGGAGAGGATTAGGAAAAATGACTAATGGTTACTAGGCTTAATACCTGGGTGATGAAATAATCTGTACAATGAACCCCCATGACACAAGCTTACTTATGTAACAAACCTGCACTTGTACCCATGAACTTAAAAGTAAAAGAAAGGCGGGGTGTGGTGGCTCATGCTGTAATCCCAGCACTTTGGGAGGCTGAGGCAGGCGGATCATGAGGCCAGGAGATCGAGACCATCCTGGCTAACACAGTGAAACCCCGTCTCTACTAAAAATACAAAAAAATTAGCCAGGGGTGGTGGTAGGTGCCCATAGTCCCAGCTACTTGGGAGGCTGAGGCAGGAGAATGGTATGAACCCAGGAGGCAGAGCTTGCAGTAAGCCAAGATAGTGCCACTGCACTCCAGCCTGGGCAACAAAGCGAGACTCCATCTCAAAAAAAAAATAAACTAAAAGAAAAAAAATTTGTTTAAAAAGTGTGACTACCAGATAATTAAAAATTACATATATATAACTCACACTTGTGACTCAAATTATTTTCTATTTGATAAATAAGCTCTATAGCTTGTCAGTGAGGAGATAGATATAGGTTAAGGTTCTAAACACTAAGGCCAGTTAGTAGAGCCCTTGAGAGTACTGAAGACTAAATCACTGAATCTCAGAGTCAATGCAAACTCTGGTTTGCATTGCACAGCATTTAAAATCTCCTTTATTCTGTAAACTTCCTGGAGGCAGAATCAAGGCTTGTCCCATTTACAAGTATATACAGTGGTACTTAGCTCTATACCTGATGTATGTAGGAATTCATGAATCCAAAATGGTGGTTGCTGAAAAAATTCAAGGACAGAGTCATGTGTGATGTCCATGGCTCTAGTGGGCAGTCATTTCCATGTTTGATGAGGGGCAGAGTCACTGCTTCAGAAGGCAAGGGAAAGGGGGGAGCCATTTTGCTCTTGGTTAATTCTCTCGTTGTGATGTCTTAAGGCTCTGACTTAAGCTATCCTTATTTTTAATTTCTCCCTGTGTATCTCTTTCTCTGTAGCTAGAACTCCTGATATAAGATACCCCGGAGTATTTTATGTTATTGCGTAGATTGAGACACCACTGTTATCAGCTCTTCAAAATGTGCTGACAACTGCTTTCATTATTCATTCATTCATTCCCTCACTCACATGTTTCATTTAAAATAAATATTTATTTAGTACCTACTTTCCATACAGCACAGTATTAATTATTGTGATCAGATTAAGAAGACAATATCAGAAGTTGACAGTATAAACTCTCTTAAATAGGGCAGTCTCACTTGTGTATATGTTTTCTCAGTATGACTTTCATAATGCTTTTGCCATTTTGTAAACATATTCTGTATTTACCTTTCTTGTCTTTATGTGTTATGCTCTTTTCATCACCCAAAAGACCCACCATATTATCACTATTTTGAATACTCAATTTAAATTCTTTCATTTGAAGCCTTTTTTCTTCCTTACTTCCTCCTTCTCATCCCAATAAGATGTGATTTCTCTTCATTGGTGGGAGTTATAATAAAGGGCCCCTAAGTTGCAGTGTTATGGCTACCATTTTAGGTAAAATTAATTGAGACATTGGAATAATCCAGTCAATGCATGGTCTCAACTGGCTGCTCAGTAGAAAGTGATTTCTCTCATTTAATTTTGATTTATTTGGTTTGCCTTACTTTAGATATTCATTGAACCTCTCTTGAGTTTCCTCTGCTGTATCTATCCTGCTAATGAGCACACTGAAATGATTTTTAAAAAATTTTGGCTGGGCTCCATGGCTCACTCCTGTAATCCCGGCACTTTGGGAGGCCGAGGCAGGTGAGGAAGTCAGGAGTTTGAGGCCAGCCAGGCCAACATGGAGAAACCCCATCTCTACTAAAAATATAAAAATTAGCCAGGCATGGTGGCGCATGCCTGTAATCCTAGTTACTTGGGAGGCTGAGGTGAGAGAATCACTTGAACCCAGGAGGCAGAGGTTTGCTGTGAACTGATATGACACCATTGCATTCCAGCCTAGGCAACAGAGTGAGACTCTGTCTCAAAAAAAAGAAAAAAAAAAAAATCGGATAAGATTTTGTGTATTTCTACAATATTTTTGACTGCTTTCATAATTGATATATTTCTACTGAAATTCTTCATGTGTTCATGCAACTTTTCCCACTAGATTCTTTAAAATATTTAACATAGATATATTAAAATTTGTGTCTGATACTTCCAACATTTGTCAATTTCTGGTTACATTCTGGTTCTATTCTTGACAGTTTGCCACATTTTCTTGTTTCTTTACATGTCTAGCAATTTATGATTAAATGCCAGACATTATGAGTAAAAGAACCACAGAAACTAAGGTAAATAACATTTAACCTTAGAAAGGTGCGTCAGACTTGTGGGGGTTGGGTGGGAGTTAGTCCCTCTCGTATGTGGTTGACCTAAGTATGCACTTTGTGGTGGCTTTAGTTAGATTCATTTCACTGCAAACATCAAATAATTTGAGGTCTGGAACAGAATCTTTCCTTTAGCAGAGAATGTGATCTGAGTTCCTGCAAGTCTCATCTCCATTGTCCTGCTCTGCCTTAATACACTTGTGCCTCTAGGGTAGGGATAAGGGATCTCTTTCAGCTCTTCTCTCTCTAGTCCAGCTACAGCTGGCTGCTACTTCACATTCAGTGTAAGGCCCAGAGATTTTAGAGGAATGCTTTGCTCTCAGCCCTCAGTAGGCTCTGTATCCTTTTCTCTCGCTTTCCCAGCTCTTCTACAGCAGCTGCTGCCCAGGTTCCATGTGAGGTCAGGAGTCCCTGGAGACTTTCACTTGATCCTCCAGCCCTGTCCTAAGACTTCAGAAGCCTCTCTTTGGACTTTTTTTTTTTTTTTTTGGATGGAGTCTCGCTCTGTCGCCCAGATTGGAGTACAGTGGCACGATCTCGGCTCACTGCCAGCTCCACCTCCCGGGTTCATGCCATTCTCCTTCCTCAGCCTCCTGAGTAGCTTGGGACTACAGATGCCCACCACCACGCCTGGCTAATTTTTTTTTTTTTTTCTGTATTTTTAGTAGAGATGGGGTTTCACTGTGTTAGCCAGGATGGTCTCGATCTCCTGACCTCGTGATCTACCCGCCTTGGGATTACAGGCGTGAGACACCGTGCCCGGCCCCCTTTGGATTTTTAACATTCTAAAACTATTCATTCTGTCTTTACTTTTCCAGTATCCTTCAGCACAACTTAACTGCTCCCCATAGTAGCCCCTTACATCATTTATTTTACAATTGACAAACCATTTCATGTTCTCTCCAAATAGGGCAAGGAGAGTACAGTAAAACTATTTTGAATGTCCTGGGCATTGTGCTGAACACTTCACACACACACACACACACACACACACACACACACACCTTATTTTATTTTTATAATGACAATATTATAATAACTGGTAATATGACCAATATTGTACTGATAATAATAACAACAGTATTATTTTCATCATTGTGCAGATAAAAAAAAAACTAGGACTCAAAAAGGTGAGTTCATATATTTATTCAAACATAATTTTAAGGCCTAATACAGTATTTTTAATGCTAAGATGCTCATTTAAACATTTTTAAAAATTGCAACAAATTTCACAATAGATTTAATGTGGTAGTAGCTCTCCCCTACCAGAATGGTATTATTGAATAATATCTAAATGTTGAGTTGGGAGAATAGGATATAGTGGTGAAAATGCCTCATGCAGACTTCTTGTCTTTATGGAGATGACAGACCCGCTAATCACACAAATCATGGATAGTGGAAAAGGGATTAAAATTTATATGTCTGCTTCCAAAATTCCATCTTGACAGTAAGCTATGATGCCCCCTTAGTGGCAGTACCCTAGTTGCTGCATTGATTACATATCAATAGTTCTGACTTCACATTGAGTGCTGAGGTACTGAGTAAATTTTTATTAATTTATTGGCTTAAATTTTTTGTCTCAATCTCATCTACCTTCAACTACTTCAATTATTGACGATTTCTGCTCCTTTTTCTTGCTTCACTACGTTCCTGACTTAGCTTTTCCATCCTCGGGAAACATTCCTCACCCTAGGTACTATTTATTGTCTGTTTTTGGTGCAGCTATGCTCAGATCCTCTCCTTTCTTTCTGGTGGGAGACTGACTGTGACTCTGTGAGCAGGTATTGTCCATTAAACACTTTTTTAGTCTTGTTTTTGGCTCATTGACTTTTTTGTCCTGGTGGAGCTACTCAGCCCTAATCAGGCTTCTCTTTTGGTATGTGGTTTATACTGGAAAATTTGGCTTGAGCTCTGGCTTCCTGGAAGTTTGCCTAGTTGGCTTTTGGAGGTAGCACCAACCTCCTTGCATGTGATCTGTGCACATGCCTATGATCTCCCTCTTTTGTGTATTACCTGTATCTACAATTCTCCTACCATAACAAGTTAGGAGTAATAAATATGGTCACAACAACTGTACAATAAGTACTCCTAGGTGTTGTCTTTTGGGAGTGGTGTCTTTAATGCAAGGTGAATTCTTGGCAGTTTTTTTTTTTTTTCTTTTTAGAATCTTCCAAAAGAGAAGGTGCAAGATTGTTATTTCACATGTGCTAGAAACACAGTACCTTCAGCCATCATGTGCCTATGATTGTTATCTTCCACTGCTTTGACTTTCTGCTGTTTTCACCTCCTTTTGTATCTGTGATACCTAACAAGGGTATTCCACAGCTCAGATGCCTGCCACTGATGTCAAAGTTGTACTATATCAATGACTCATTGAATTCTAATGTGGCCAAAATGCTTAAGTTCTTAAGTGCTTAAGTTCAAAAGTACTTCTGACGTGAATAAGGAGATAGTGTCCTTTAAACACGCCCACTGATGAAAGGGAAAATTCTACCTATCTTTGTGCTTTAAAACAAATTACATGACAAGGATGCTAAAGCAGTCCTGTCTTGTAGTGCTGCATAATCTGGTGCAGTTCTCATGAAGAAAGTTGCAGTTTCAGCTGTCTTTTTTCTGTGACTCGCATGATCCCATTGGCCCAGGCTGAAGGACAAACTAACTGACAGGTGTCATGTTGGGCAGAAAATCATGTCCTCTTAGGTATACCTGGATATCATAATTGTCCCAAATTTAGGTACCTTACTCTCTCCTTTGGGGAAGGTTTTTCCCAGTTGATTTTTTGGGAGCTCATGCACTGCATACAAATTCTAGAAATACTCAATCCTATAGAGAGGCCATGATATGCAGGAATTCCAGAGTGAACAGAGGTTAGATACAAAGTGAAACTCTGTCAACCTCCCTCCCCCACCTTTATAACTCTTTTAGTTGGCAACAAGCTAATTAAAGCTTTTGCCTTCAAGTTTTGCCTTTTATCCAATGGGATAAGAATAGCATAATATCTTTTTAATGGAAGAAATGAGAAAATCTGCAAAGTAGATCAAAACATTCTTTGCTGTAACTTCTTTGTGTCACTCCGAGTTGCTTTGTGGGACTCATTTATAACACTGGCTTTGTATTAGGTGATTAGCATTCACATGTAGTGATCTGTACATATTTGGAATTTGTTAGTATCACATTTGGTGTGTCTGTAGTTTGTAGCTGGTCTTTATTTGTGCTATTTTCAGCAGCAGAACATCACTATATCCCCAGCATCTGGTAATGAGTTGCTTGTAAAAAGAAGTGACTTTTTTGTTGTGCATCTTCAAAAAAATCAATTGAGATGACTGGAATATAGATTAAAAGGATAAAGTCAGAGTTAATGTATTATGAGGCTAATATTTTCAACATTAAATGTAAAAAAGTAATGTATGGCTTGAAAGGCCTTAAATAGTATGAATAAATTGAGATAAGTTTAATGCTCACTGAATCAGAAATATTTGAAAAATACATTAACCATATATATATATATAATATGAAATAAATATATAAAAATGAGAGAGAGAAATGATGACATGATTTACAAAATAGCATTGCTACACACACTATGGAATACAATGTACTCATTAAACTTTACTAGAGAATAGTCATAATGAAATCTGACATTTTTATTCATAGGCAATAGATTCAATAAGCACCCTTTTGTAAAAAAAAATACACTAATGGTCCTATTAAAAATAATGACTTTATGCTTAAGTGCCCATTGATTACTTAAAAACTCACATATAAGCTAGAAGAATAATTAATAGAAGAATCATTTCAAAGTTCAATTTCCCAATTACAAAGTTTGTTTCTACATTTACCATAAGAGACAATATTGTCACAAGCCACCCAGCTGTAATGTTCAATGTTTTCACTACTTCTGCTATTAAGGTCTTCCTGAGGTCACTGCCTCTCACTGCTTCTGCAGGAGAGTGTTGGGCCCCACATACCAAGATGGAGCTGTGCCCTGTGACGCCTCTGAAAGCCAGACTGTGCAGGACATGTCCTCATGTGCCCTTGGGAATATTTACTTCTCAAATGGAATTAATGTTGCAGTGATTTGTGTTTAACTCTTCCCAAATATGATCTGCCTTGACAGTCTAAAATTATCGTTGGGGGGATCCTGGATCATGCCCAACCAATTCATTCCTAGCTATCAAGACTTTCAGAGAAGGTATAAAAATAGAGGCAAACAGTAGCCCTACTAAGCAGTCTGCTTACAGTCAATTTTTACTAAAAGGCCATATAGCCTGTATCTGTTGTGACCCTTTATCTTGGGTGACAAGAAATGCCTAACACCCCAAAGATTATGGTTTGCTACTATGTGCTATGCTGCTAATTTGAGAAACAGTGAGAATCGAAATGCTTTGGATAATAAAATATCATTGTGTTGGCTTTGCTACTTTAGATTCTTCACTTCCAAGAAATATCAGTCTTCATTTTGCCATTCTAAAAGTAAACAGGGAGATTCTCCCTTTGCAATCTTCCAAATGGAGTTGCATGCCGACATAATAGCTGTGCATGTGCTTCTATTAAAAGATGTTGGCCATGCCTGTGGCACACTGTAAGCCCCACGCTCACCAAGAATCTGTGAACCAGGAAATTTCTGTTACCCTTAGATATCCAAAACACACATCATGAATGAGATTTGTCATCTGTGGTTGTAAACCTAAAGATTGTCAGAAAATATGTGATAGTAACATTTGGGATGCTCCAAATTCCAATCAAATCTCCCAGGAATCATTTAAGGGAGGCAGGGCTGAATGTAATTACAGTTGGTAAGGGAAGGCCTAATCCATTTTGTTGTAGTCAATCTGGAAAAACAAAAGACAGCAACTAGACTTAAAGCATAAACACAGAATTCCAGAGCCAGAAATTGGCAACATTTGCCTGGGATTGTGTAAAGGAGAAAAACACGCCATGAAAGACATCAATTTTCTCTTCACTGTAAAGGAGTTCTCTGTTGTGGCATAGGAATGTTTCATTAGGCCTATGGCTAGCTCTAGACGTTACATTCGGCAACTCTTTTTTTCTAAAACAAAAGGAACTATATAAATATTATCTCTACCTGTGAAAACCATTGTTTTAAAAAGGTTGATTTGATACAGACTTTCCCATTACAGTAGTAAAAAACAATTATAAAATAAGCCTGTTTTATAATAGATACACCTGAAATTATATTGCCAGTAATTCTTTTCTTTGGAACATTGTAAAAATACTTGTGGTTTATACTTCTGTACATACAAATTACATATTTCATAGAGAATATGTAAAAAATGTTGTATCTTTTTTATAACAATTATCTTTTAATTCAACAAAGCTTTATGAATACCATGTGCCTCTCTGCAAAGCAGTAGAGACAAAGTACTGATCTTAAGAAGCTTAATAGAAATATGTGTTCAAATGGTTGCAGAAAAGGTACCATAAAAGAAGGCAGGGATGTGCTACAAGTATGAGGCCTGACACACACACACACACACACACACACACACACACACACACACACACCACCCAGGGCATGAATCTCATGAGACATCAGCAGACACTGATCATTTCAGCAGGTGACTGATAGCCAAACAACGTAAACTCTAACAGGAATTCAAGAGGAAAAGGTTCTTTCCTCATTCAATTATTCATCCATTTCCTCATTTATTCATTTATTCAACAAATGTTTTTGACGGCCTACAGTATGTGAGATACCGTGCTAATTTCACTGTTTCTACTGGGTGGTGGACATGCAATTAGTCACACTATCAAGAGGAAGAGAACAATTTTTAAAGGTCTGTTGTCCTCAAACTTCTTTTTGGTCGGTCTGAATTTCTCTCATCTTGGTTTTCCTCCCATGAAGATGTTCAGTGAGATGTCTTGAAAGCATCTCACGCTCCAATCAAAAGCAGAGGTGAAGGCTTGTTAACTGTTGCTAGCCTGGCCTAACCCCTCAGGGAGGGCTGTTTGTTTGTTTGTTGTTGTTATTCTAGCTCATTTTCTGCTTCCATTATTTCAGTGTCAAGATAAATAAGGTAAGCAATGCAAAGGGCTGGACTAAGAGCAGCCATTTGCTCAGGCTCTAGAAAAAGCCTTCAGCTAAAGGAACAAAGAAAATAGCAGAGCATAGTGAAGACTAGGAAAGGCTACCCCTACAAATGGCATTTAAGTTAAAACTTGTCCAAAGGAAGAACAGAAGAAACGGGTAAAGAGTGGGGAAGAGGAAAGGGTATACTGAACAAAAGGATGTTTGAGAAGGGAAAATATGGCACAACTAAAAAACTGAAGGGAAGTTTAGTATGGAAGAAACTCAGGGTAGGGTGCAGAAGCAGGTGGAAGATTTTAAGGAGGGAAGTGTCATTATCTAATTTTACTTTGCAAAGATCAGATTGGACACAAATAGCTGGAAAAAGGTAAGACAATTTTCTAGGGAGAAATAACAGCTACCTAGCTTAGAGTTGTTGCAGTAGAGATGGAAAGATGTGGACTTATTGAAGAGCTACCTCAGAAAATCTACAGAAATTTATATTGTGAATTGTTTTCTTTAAATTTCTCATAAGGCAGAACCAGAATAGGTGTTGGACAAGGAAGGATAATCATTTGTCTTCATGTTGTAAGTTAGGCATTCCTAAAGAAATTCTATCCCCGAATATGATACTTGTAATCTGCAGACCAATGCCTGAAACACTATCATTAATGATTTATTTCTTTTGATAATTGCTATATATTATCTGTTGTCAATTAGACATCTTCATCATGCCCTTCTAAGTTTTGCGTGCATTGCAGAAACAACTAGAAGTTACAGGTCCCAGAATCCTTTCCCTTCGTAGTTCCACGTAAGATTCTTTTTTCCAATAAGAATAACTCACATGTCGTTTAGAAGGTGGAAAAGGAGAAGCCATTATTCTCAGGACACAATTGTGCCAGATGCGAGGGCAAAGGTGAGATTCACAGTGGCTTTTCAGTGAGCTCTTAAGGATCATTCTCATCACTGCTGCAGGCTGACAGTGCAAACTTCTTAGCAGTTTCCTGGCAAGTTTTAAGGGTCACCCACATTGATGCTTGAGTCTAATATCATCAATGCTGGCTTCCCTGACCTCTGCTCCTGCAGCTTTTCCAAAGATCACACAAACCCATAATTCTGATATTAAATTTTTTATGTCCCAGGTACATTAAAATGGCTTCTGTTTTTCTGATGGAAGTCTGATTGAAATAGGTTTCTCTACTAGAAGCGTCCCCAAGGGAACAGAACATTTAAAGTGGGAATCTCCAATTAGTTATTTGATCTGATTAGCTTTCGATCATGATTGTCCATGTCATGCAACGACAAAACAGTGGCTTAAATTATCACCTTCCCCTACCTAAAGTCAAGTGTCTACAGAAGGTGAGGCTCGAAATCACCAAGTTCTTGTACTAATAGAACTTTATGGTGCATAAAGAGTAGTGTGGATGTGATGACTGGTTCTTCCTGAACTGCAGAATTTGGAAAAAGAAAATCACAAGCTTAAAACCTTATTTATTTATTTATTTATATCCGTTTTACTGAGGTATAGTTGACAAATAATTGTATATATTTAAATAAATGTTTAAGATGGTAAAATTTTGTAAGTATATTTTACCTCCATAAAAACATTTTAACAAATGTATCGAAGACGTACAACATGATGTTTTTACATACATATACATTGTGAAATGATTGCCACAATCAGACTAATTAACATTTCTCTCTCCTCACATAGTACTTTTTTATTTTTGTGATGAGAATACTTCTTCCTTTCCCAATTGGATGCCTTTTCTTTTCTTTTCTTACCTATTTAAGATTTACTGTCCTAGGAAATTTTAATTTTTTAATACAGTATTATTAACTATAATCTCCATGCTGTACATTAGATTTCTAGAACTTAGTAATTCTGTATACCTGAAACCTTGTTCCCTTTGACCAATATCTCCCCATTTTCCCTACTCCCAGTCCCTGGCAACCACCATATTATTCTTTGCTTCTGTGATTTGACATTTTTAGATTCCATACAGAAGTATGATCACGTAGTATTTGTCTTTGTGCTTGGGTTATTTTGTTTAGCATAATATCCTTCAGGTTCATCCATGTGATCACAACTGACAGATTTTCTTCTTTGTTAAAGCTGAATAGTTTTCTGCTATATATAAATGTGTGTGTATATGTGTGTGTGTATGTGTGTGTGTGTGTATTTGCTACATTTTCTTTAATCATTCGTCCATTGATAAATATTCAGGTTGATTCTACATTTTGAGTATTGTGAATAATGCTACAACGAACAAGATTGTGCTGCTATTTCTTGAAGGTACTGATTTTATTTCCTTTGAATATATACCCAGAAGTAGGGTTGGTGGATCATAGGGTAGTTTTATTTTTAGTTTTTTGAGGAACCTCTGTACTGTTTTTCAAAATGGCTGCACCAATTTATTATACATTCCCACCAACAGTGGATAAGAGTTTCCCTTTCTCCATGTCCTGGCCAACACTTAGTTATTGCTTTTTTGATAATAGCCATTCTAACAGATGTGAGGTGTTATCTCATTGCACTTTTGATTTGCATTTCCCTGTTGAGTAGTGATATGGAACACTTTTTCATATATCCATAAATGACCACTTATATGTCTTCTTTTGAGAAATGTCTATCAGGTCCTTTGCTCATTCTTTAATTAGGTTATTTGTCTTTTTGCTATTGAGTTGTTTGAGTTCCTAATATATTTTGGATATTAACTCTTTATCAAATGTATGGTTTGAAAATATCATTTTCCCCTTCCATAGGTTGTCTTTTTAATCTGTTTTTTTCTTTCCTGTGAAGAAGCTTCTAAGTTTGATGCAATCATATTTATATAATTTTGCTTTTGTCTCCTGTGCTTTTAGGGTTATATATTTAAAAAAAAATCATTTCCCAGGTCAATATCAATAAACTTTTCTTCTATGTTTTATTCAAGGAATATTATAGTTTCATGTCTTACATTGAAATCTTTAATGTATTTTGAGTTTATTTTTTGTACCTGATGTGAGATGTGTTTACTTTCATTCTTCTGTATGTGTATATCTAGTTTTCCCAACATTTAATGAAGAGACTGTCCTTTCTGTATTGTGTAATCTTGGTGCCTTTTTTTGGAAGGTCAATTGACTGTAAATATGTGGATTTACTTCTGGGCTCTCTATTCTGTTCCATTGGTGTATATGTCTATTTTTATGTCAGAAGCATAGTGTTTTGATTAATATAACTTTGTACTATATTTTGAAATTAGGTAGTGTGATGCCTCCAGCTGTGTTCTTTTTATTCAAAATTGCCTTGGCTATAACAGTTGTTTTTGTGGTTTCATATGAATTTTAAGATTACTATTTTTTCTATTTCTGTAAAAAATGCCATTTTAAACTTTAATAGGGGTTGCATTGAATCACTTTGGGTATTATGAATATTTTAATAGTATTAATGGTTCCTGTCTATAAATATGGGCACTCTTTTCATTTATTTGTGTCTTCATTATTTTCTTTTGTCAATGTCTTAAAGCTTTCACCTTATTAATCAAATTTATACCTAAATATTTTACTCTTTTTGATGCTATTGTAAATGGATTATTTTCTTAATTTCTTTTCTGGGACAGTTCATTGTAAGTATATAGAAATGCTACTGGTTTTTGCATGTTGACTTTGTATCCTGCACCTTTACTGAATTTGTTTATAAGTTCTAACTATTTTTTTGGTGGGGTCTTTAGGGTTTTATATTTATAAAATCTGGTCATCTGTGCACAGAGATAATTTTACTTCTTTCCCAGTGGATGTCTTTTCTTTTTTTTTTCCCTTCCCTTCCCTTCCCTTCCCCTTCCACTTCCCTTTCCCCTTCCCCTTCCCCTTCCCCTCTCCCTTCCCTTTCCCTTCCCTTCCCTTCTTTTTCTTCTTTTGTTTTCTTTCTTTTCTGTTTTTTCCTGATTGTTCTAGCTAGGACTTCCAGTACTATATTGAATAAAAGTGGTCAGAATATATATCCTTGTCTTGTTTCTGATCTTAAAGAGAAAATATTTAGCTTTTCACCATTGAGTATGATGTTGGCTATGGGCTTGTCACATGTAGTTTATAGTCTCGTCTCATATAGTTTTTATTATGTCAAAGTGCTTTCCTGGTATACTTAATTTGTTAAGAGTTCTTATTGTGGAAGGATGTTGAATTTTGTCAAATGCTTTTTCTGCATCTATTGAAATGATCATATCATTTTTATTCTTCCTTCTGTTAGTGTGGTGTTTCACATTTATAGATTTGTGTATGTTCAACTATCCTTACATCTCAGGAATAAATCCCACTCAATCATGGTGTATGAACCCTTAAATGTGCTGGTAATTTCAGTTTGGTAGTATTTTGTTGACCATTTTTGTATCTATGTTCATCAAAGTTATTGGCCTGTAATTTTCTTTTATTATAGTGTCCTTTGGTATCAGGGTAATGCTGGGTTTGTAAAATGAGAAGAATTCCTTTGCTTTAATTTTTTGGAAGAGTTTGACAAAGATTGGCATTAGTTGTTCTTTAAACGCTTGGTAGAATTCATTAGTGACACACTCAGTTTCTCATTTTTTTTTTGTGGGGGTGGGGAGGTTTTACACTACTGATTCAATATTCTCACTCGTTATTTATCTATTTAGATTATATATTTCCTCATGATTCAGTCTTGGTAGGTTTTATGTTTCAAGGAATCTATCCATTTCTCTAGGTTATCCAATTTGGTGGTGTATAATTGCTCATAGTAGTCTCTTGTATCCTTTGTATTTACGTGGCATCAGTTGTAATGTCTTCTCTTTCATTTATAATTTTATTTGAGTCTTACCTCTTTTTTTTTTAATCTTGCTAAGCATTTGTCATTTTTGCTTACTTTTTCAAGAAAACAATTCTTAGTTTCATTTCTATTTTCTTATTTATTTCTGTGTGATCTTCATTCTTCCCTTTTTTTTCTAATAACTCTAGGCTTAGTTTGTTCTTTTTCATTCTGTGAAATGTAATTTTAGGTTTTCTCATTTGAGAGCTTTCCTTTTCCTTATTGTAGGCACTATTTCTGTAAACTTTCCTTTTTAAACTGCTTTTACTGCATCCCCTAAAGTTTATGGTGTCTTTCCAATTTTATTTGTCCCAAAATATTTTTTGATTGCCTTCTTGATTTCCTTGTTGAATTATTGGTCATTTATGAGTGTGTTGTTTAATTTCCACATACTCAAAGATTTGTGAATGTTCCAATTTTTCTCCCATCACTGAATTTTAGTTCACATTATTGTGGTCAGAAAACATACTTGATATGATTTTCATTTTTAAAAATTTGTTCAGACAGGTTTTGTGGCCTAACACAAGGTCTGCAAAAAAATGTGTAGTCTACTGTTGTTTAAAGGAATACTCTGTATATGTCTGTTAGGTCAATGTTGTCTATAGTTTTATTCAAATCCTCTGTTTTCTTATTGACTTTTTTCTCTGGATGATTTATCTGATATTGACAGAGGGTACTGAAGTTCCCTACTATTATTATATTGCTATCTACTTTCCCCTTACATTCTGCTAATATTTGCTTAATATATTTAGGTGCTACAATATTGGGTTCATGCATATTTACAACTGTTATATCCTCTTGATAAAGTGACTCTTTTATCATTATATAATGACCTCCTTTGTATCAAGTGAATGTTTTGGACTTAAAGTCTATTTTATCTAAGTATAGTCACACGCTTGCTCTCTTTTAGTTACTATTTGAATGAGATGTCTTTTCCCATTCCTTCACTTTCAGCTTGTGTGTACTCTTAAAGCTAAAGTGGTTCTTGTAGGCAACATACATAGTTGAATACTGCTTTCTCATCTGTTCAGCCAGTCTATGCCTTTTGATTGGAGAAATAATCCATTTACATTTAAAGTAATTATTGATGGGTAAGAACTTACTACTGCTATCTTGTTAATTGTTTTCTGACAGCCATTCCTCTGTTTCTTTCTTCCTTTATTGGCCTCTTTTCGTGATTTAACTTTTTATTTTTGTAATTGTATGCTTTGATTCCTTTTTCTTTGAGTGTGTTTTCTACAGGTTTTCTTTTTGTAGTTGCTGTGGGGTTTACAGAAAATATTTTATAGTTATAGTCTATTTTATGCTGATAACTTCAGTTACATTTAAAAACTCTACACTTAATCCCAGCACTTTGGGAGGCGGAGACGGGTGGATCACGAGGTCAGGAGATCGAGACCATCCTGGCAAACACGGTGAAACCCCGTCTCTACTAAAAAATACAAAAAAAAAAACTAGGCGGGCGAGTTGGCGGGCGCCTGTAGTCCCAGCTACTTGGGAGGCTGAGGCAGGAGAATGGCGTGAACCCGGAAGGCGGAGCTTGCAGTGAGCTGAGATCCAGCCACTGCACTCCAACCTGGGCGACAGAGCGAGACTCCGTCTCAAAAAGAAAAGAAAAAAACAAAAAAACTCTACACTTTATTTTTCTTTTCCCCATGTTTCATGTCACTGATGTCATAATTTACATCTTTTTATATTTTGTATCCATTAACAAATTATTATAGCTATCCTTCTTCTTAACACTTTTGTCATTTAATTTAATTAAAAATAATTTACACATGTCCAATACAGAATGAGAACACTCTTGATGTGATTATATTCTTAACTTTACAATGAGTTTTATTTTATTTATTTATGTCTAACTTTTAGGTTTAGTGGGTACATGTGCAGTTTTGTTACGTGAATAAGTTGTATGTCATGGGGATTTTGTGCACAGATAATTTTCTTTGCAATCTTGCCAGCATCTGTTGCTTTTTGACTTTTTAGTAATAGCCATTCTGACTGGTGTGAGAAGCTATGTAATTGTGGTTTTGATTTGCATTTCTCTAATTATTACTGATGTTGAGCATATTTTATATGTCTTGTTGGCTGTGCTTATGTCTTCTTTTGAAAAGCGTGTGTTTGTGTTCATGTCCTTTGCTCACTTTTTATTGGGGTTGTTTGTTGATTTGTTTAAGTTACTTACAGATTCTAGATATTAGACCCTTATCAGATGCACAGTTTGCAAATATTTTCCCCATTCTTTATGTTGTTTGTTTACTCTGTTAATAGTTTTTTTTTTTTTTTTTTTTAATTTACTTGGCCCTGCTCAAAGCAGGACTTCAAAAAATTTGCTTACTAACTCACATCTGTTCCTCTTTGTGGAAATCTTTAATAAAAGGCAAAAGATTTATTTGTTCTGAAGAGAAACCATAATGATAGTTTCCTCACTTGTCAGTTTTTGTTTTTGTTGCAATCACTTTTGGTGTATTTGTTATGAAATCTTTGCCAGTTCTTATGTCCAGAATGGTATTTCCTATGTTTTCTTCAAGGGTTTTTATAGTTTTAGGTTTTACATTTGAGTCTTTAATCCATCTTGAGTTGTTTTTTGTACATAGTGAAATAAAGGGGTCCAATTTTAATCTTCTGCATATGTTATTCCAGGATCATGTATTGAATAGGAAATCCTTTCCTCATTGCTTGTTTTTGTCGACTTTGTTGATGATCAGATGACTGTAGTTGTGAAGCTTTATTTCAGGGCGCTCTGATCTATTCCATTGGTCTATGTGTCTGTTTTTGTACCAGTACCATAATGCTTTGGTTACTATAGTCTTGTAGTATAGTTTGAAGCTGGGTAGTGTCGTGCCTCTGGCTTTTTTCCCCCTAAAGGTTGTTTTGAGTATTTGAACTCTTTTTAGGTTCTGTATATATTTTAGAGTAGTTTTTTCTAATGCTGTGAAAAATAGCATTGGTTAGTGTTATAGGAATAGCATTGGATCTATAAGTTGCTTTGGGCATTATGACCATATTAACAATATTGATTCTTCTATCCATGAGCATAGAATGTTTTTCCATTTGTTTGTGTTATCTCTGATTTCTTTCAGCAGTGTTTTGTAATTCTTGTTGTAAAGATCTTTTGTTGTAAAGATCTTTCGTCTCCCTGGTTAGCTGTATTTCTAGGTAGTTTTTTTTTCCTTTTGTGGCTAATATGAATGGAGTTGTGTTCTTTATTTTGCTCTAAGCTTGAACATTTTTGGTATGTAGAAATGCTACTGATTTTTGTACATTGATTTTATATCCCACAAGTTTGTTGAAGTTGTTTACCAGATCTAGAAGCTTTTGGACAGACACCATTCCCAAGTATAGAATCATGTCATATGTGAAGAGATAATTTGAATTCCTCTCTTCCTATTTTGATGTTTTTTATTTCTTTCTCTTGCCTGATTGTTCTGGCTAGAACTTCCAGTACTATGTTGAATGGGAGTGGTGAGAGTAGGTATCCTTGTCTTGTTCTGGTTTTCAAGGGGACTGCTCCCATCTTTTGCCTGCTCAATATGACATTGGTTTGGGTTTTCATAGATGACTCCTAGTATTTTGAAGTATATTCCTTTGTAGCCTAATTTTTGAGGGTTTTTAACATGAAGGGATGTTGAATTTTATTGAAAGCCTTTCTGTGTCTGTTGAGATAATCATGTGGTTTTTGTCTTTAGTTCTGTTTATGAGATGAATCACATGTATTGATTTGCATATGTTGAACTAACCTTGCTTTCCGGGTCTAAAGCTTACTTGATCATGGTGTGTTTTGATATGTTGCTGGATTTGATTTGCTAGTATTTTTTTTGAGGATTTTAGCATGTATGTTCATTAAGGATATTTACCTAACGTTTTCTATTTTGTTGTGTCTTTGCCAGGTTTTGGTATCAGAATGATGCTGGCCTCATAGAATGAGTTAAGCATGAGTCCCTCTGCCTCAATTTTTTGGAATAGTTTCAGTAGGATTGGTATCAGCTCTTTTTTGTACATCTGCTAGAATTCAGCTGTGCATCTGTCTGGTCCTGAACTTTTTTTGGTTGGTAAGCTTTTTATTACTCATTTAATGTCAGAATTCATTATTAATCTGTTCAGGGTTCCCATTTCTTTTTCTGGTTCAATCTTGTGAGGTTGTATGTTTCAAGGAACTTATTAGCTTCTTACAGATTTTCTAGTTTGTGTGCTCAGAGGTGCTTACAATAGTTTATGAAGATTTAAAAAATTTCTGTGGGATTGGTGATAGTGTCCCTTTTGTCATTTCTGATTGCATTTTTTTGAATCTTCTCTTTTCCTTTATTAGTCTAGATAGAGGTCTATCAATCTTATTTATTCTTTCAAAAAACAAATTTTGGTTTTATTGATCTTTTGTATTTTTTTTTGTGGTCTCAGTTTCATTAAGTTCAGCTGTGGTGTTGGTTATTTCTTTTCTTCGGTTAATTTTGAGGTTGGTTTCTTCTGTTTCTAATTCCTCTAGGTGTGATGTTAGGTTGTTAATTTGAGATCTTTCTAGCTTTTTGATATGGGTGCTTAGCACATAAACTTTTATCTGAATGCTACTTTAGTTGTATCCTAGAGATTCTGGTATGTTGTATCTTTCTTTTCACTAGTTTCAAGAAATTTCTTCATTTCTACCTTAATTTCATTGTTTACCCAAAAGTCATCCAGGAGCAGGTTGTTAAATTTCCATACAATTGTATGGTTTTGAGAGATCTTCTTATATTAATTTCTATTTTTATTGTGCTGTGGTCCAAGGGTGTGATTGGCATGATTTTGATTTTTTAAAAATTTGTTGAGAATTGCTTTATGACTAAGCATATGGTCAATTTTAGAGTAAGTGCCATATGCAGATGAGAAGAATGTATCTTCTGCTGTTGTTGGGTAGTGTGCTCTGTAGATGTCTGTTAGGTGGATTTGGTCAAATATTGAGTTTAGGTATCAAATGTCATTGTTAGGTTTCTGTCTCAATTATCTGTCTAATACTGTCAGTGGGGTGTTGAAGTCTCCCTCCATTCTCGTGTGGTTATCTAAGTATCTTTGTAGGTCTCTAATAACTTGTTTTATGAATCTGGGTGCTCCAGTGTTGGGTGCATATATATTAGGATAGTTAAGTCTTCTTTTTGAATTGAACCCTTTCCCGTTATGAAATGCCCTTCTTTGATCTTTTTGATCATTATTGGTTTAAAGTCTGTTTTGTGTGAAATAAAATAGCAACCCCAGCTCTTTTTAGTTTTCTATTTGCTTGGTAGATTTTCTCTATCCCTTTACTTTTGAGCCTATGGGTGTCACTGAATGCGAGACAGGTTTCTTCAAGATAGTATACAGTTAGGTCTTGTTTCTTTGTCCAATTTGCCACCCTGTGCCTTTTAAGTGGGTCATTTAGCATGTTTACATTCAATATTAGTACTAGCGTGTATAGATTTGATCCTGTATTCATGTTTTCATGTTTTTTTTTTATTTTTTATTTGTATTATACTTTAAGTTCTAGGGTACATGTGCACAATGTGCAGGTTTGTTACATATGTATACATGTGCCATGTAGGTGTGCTGTACCTGTTAACTCATCATTTACATTAGGTATATCTCCCAATGCTATTCCCCCTCCCTCCTGCTACCCCACCACAGGCCCCAGTGTGTGATGTTCCCCACCCTGTGTCCAAGTGTTCTCATTGTTCAATTCCCACCTATGAGTGAGAACTTGAGGTGTTTGGTTTCTGTCCTTGCGATAGTTTGCTCAGAATGATGGTTTCCAGCTGCATCCATGTCCCTACAAAGGACATGAACTCATCCTTCCTTATGGCTGCATAGTATTCCATGGTGTATATGTGCCACATTTTCTTAATCCAGTCTATCATTGATGTACATTTGGGTTGGTTCCAAGTCTTTGCTACTGTGAATAGTGCCACAATAAACATACCTGTGCATGTGTCTTTATAGCAGCTTTTTGACATGCTGCTGGATTTCGTTTGCCAGTATTTTTTTGAGGATTTTTGCATTGATGTTCATCAGGGATATTGGTCTAAAATTCTGTTTTCTTTTTTTTTTTTTTTTTGCTTTTGTTTTTGTTTTTGTTGTGTGTGTGTGTGTGTGTGTGTGTGTGTGTGTGTCTGCCAGGTTTTGGTATCAGGATGATGTTGGCCTCATAAAATGAATTAGGGAGGATTCCCTCTTTTTCTATTGATTGGAATAGTTTCACAAGGAATGGTACCAGCTCCTCTTTGTACCTCTGGTAGAATTCAGCTGTGAATCCATCTGGTCCTGGACTTGTTTTTGTTAGTAGGCTATTAATTATTGCCTCAATTTCAGAACCTGTTATTGGTCTACTCAGGGATTCAACTTATTCCTGGTTTAGTCTTGGGAGGGTGTATGTGTCCAGGAATTTAGCTATTTCTTCTAGATTTTGTAGTTTATTTGCGTAGAGGTGTTTATAGTATTCTCTTGCGGTAGTTTGCATTTCTGTAGGATCGGTGGTGATATCCCCTCTATCATTTTTTATTGCGTCTATTTGATTCTTCTGTCTTTTCTTCTTTATTAGTCTTGCTAGTGGTCTATACATTTTGTTGGTCTTTTCAAAAAATAAGATCCTGGATTCATTGATTTTTGAAGGGTTTTTCGTGTTTCTATCTCCTTCAGTTCTGCTCTGATCTTAGTTATTTCTTGCCTTCTGCTAGCTTTTGAATGTGTTTGCTCTTGCTTCTCTAGTTCTTTTAATTGTGATGTTAGGGTGTCAATTTTAGATCTTTCCTGCTTTCTCTTGTGGGCATTTAGTGCTATAAATTTCCCTCTACACACTACTTTAAATGTGTCCCAGAGATTCTGGTATGTTGTTTCTTTGTTCTCATTGGTTTCAAAGAACATCTTTATTTCTGCCTTCATTTTGTTATGTACCCATTAGTCATTCAGGAGTAGGTTGTTCAGTTTCCATGTAGTTGAGTGGTTTCAAGAGAGTTTCTTAATCCTGAGTTCTAGTTTGATTGCACTGTGGTCTGAGAGTAAGTTTTTTGTAATTTCTGTTCTTTTACATTTGCTGAGGAGTGTTTTACTTCCAACTATGTGGTCAATTTTGAAATAAGTGTGATGTGGTGGTGAGAAAAATGTATATTCTGTTGATTTGGGGTGGATAGTTCTGTAGATGTCTATTAAGTTTGCTTGGTGCAGAGCTGAGTTCAGTTCCTGGATATCCTTGTTAACTTTCTGTCTCCTTGATCTGTCTAATATTGACAGTGGGGTGATAAAGTCTCCCATTATTATTGTGTGGTAGTCTAAGTCTCTTTGTAGGTCTCTAAGGAATTGTTTTATGAATCTGGGTGCTCCTGTATTGGGTGCATATATATTTAGGATAGTTAGCTCTTCCTGTTGAATTGATCCCTTGACCATTATGTAATGGCCTTCTTTGTCTCTTTTGATCTTTGTTGGTTTAAAGTCTGTTTTATCAGAGACTAGGATTGCAACCCCTGCTTTTTTTTTGTTTTCCATTTGCTTGGTAGATCTTCCTCCATCCCTTTATTTTGAGCCTATGTGTGTCTCTGCACGTGAGATGGGTCTTGACTCTTTATCCAGTTTGCCAGTCTGTGTCTTTTAATTGGACCATTTAGTCCATTTACATTTAAGGCTAATATTGTTATGTGTGAATTTGATCCTGTCATTATGGTGTTAGTTATTTTGCTTGATAGTTGATGCCGTTTCTTCCAAGCATTGAAGGTCTTTACAATTTGGCATGTTTTTGCAGTGGCTGATACCGGTTGTTCCTTTCCATGTTTAGTGCTTCCTTCAGGAGCTCTTGTAAGGCAGGCCTGATAGTGACAAAATCTCTCAGCATTTGTTTGTCTGTAAAGGATTTTATTTCTCCTGCACTGATGAAGCTTAGTTTGGCTGGATATGAAATTCTGGGTTGAAAATTCTTTTCTTTAAGAATGTTGAATATTGGCCCCCACTGTCTTCTGGCTTGTACAGTTTCTGCTGAGAGATCCACTGTTAGTCTGATGGGCTTCCCTTTGTGGGTAACCCGACCTTTCTCTCTGGCTGCCTTAACATTTTTCCCTTGATTTCAACTTTGGTGAATCTGACAGTTATGTGTCTTGGAGTTGCTCCTCTCGAGGGGTATCTTTGTGGTGTTCTCTGTATTTCCTGAATTTGAATGTTGACCTGCCTTGCTAGGCTGGGGAAGTTCTCCTGGATAATATCCTGGAGAGAGTTTTCCAACTTGGTTCCATTCTCCCGGTGACTTTCAGGTATACCAATCAGACATAGATTTGGTCTTTTCACATAGTCCCATAATTCTTGGAGGCTTTGTTCATTTCTTTCTACTCTTTTTTCCCTAAACTTCTCTTCTTGCTTCATTTCATTTGTTTGATCTTTAATCACTGATACCCTTTCTTTCACTTGATCAAATCAGCTACTGAAGCTTGTGCATGCATCATGTAGTTCTTGTAGCATGGTTTTCAGCTCCATCAGGTCATTTAAGGACTCCTCTACACTGTTTATTCTAGTTAGACATTCATCTAATCTTTTTTCAAGGTTTTTAGCTTCTTTGTGATGGGTTCGAACATCCTCCTTTAGCTCAGAGAAGTTTGTTATTACCGATCATCTGAAGCCTACTTCTCTCAACTTATCAAAGTCATTCTCTGTCCAGCTTATTCTGTTGCTGGTGAGGAGCTGCGTTCCTTTGGAGGAGAAGAGGCACTCTGATTCTTAGAATTTTCAGCTTTTCTACTCTGGTTTCTCCCCATCTTTTTGGTTTTATCTACCTTTGGTCTTTGATGATGGTGACGTACAGATGGGGTTTTGGTGTGGATGTCCTTTCTGTTTGTTAATTTTCCTTCTGATAGTCAGGACCCTCAGCTACAGATCTGTTGGAGTTTGCTGGAGGACCACTCCAGACCCTGTTTGCCTGGGTATCACCAGCGGAGCCTGCAGAAGAGAGAATATTGCAGAATGGCAAATGTTGCTATATGATCCTTCTTCTAGAAGCTCGTCTCAGAGGGGCACCCAACTGTATAAGGTGTCAGTCAGCCCCTATTGGGAGGTGTCTCACCATTAGGCTACTTGGGGGTCAGGGACCCACTTGAGGAGGCAGTATGTCTGTTCTCAGATCTCAAACTCCGTGCTGGGAGAAGCACTACTGTCTTCAAAGCTGTCAGACAGGGACATTTAAGTCTGCAGAAGTTTCTGCTGCCTTTTATTCAGGTATGCCCTGCCCCCAGAAGTGGAGTCTATAGAGGCAGGCAGGCCTCCTTGAGCTGTGGTGGGCTCTACCCAGTTCGAGCTTCCTGGCCACTTTGTTTACCTACTCAAGCCTCATCAATGGCGGATGCCCCTCCCCCAGCCTCACTCCCACCTTGCAGTTCGATCTCAGACTGCTGTGCTAGCAGCAAGTGAGGCTCTGTGGGCATGGGACCCTCCAAACCAGGAACGAGATATAATCTCTTGGTGTGCTGTTTGCTAAGAGCGTTGGAAAAGAGCAACGTTTGGGTGGGAGTGTCTCGATTTTCCAGGTACTGTCTGTCACGGCTTCCCTTTTCTAGGAAAGGGAATTCCCCGACCCGTTGCACTTCCTGGGTGAGGTGATGCCCTGCCCTGCTCTGTGGCCTGTGCCCATACTCTGACAAGCCCCAGCGAGATGAACCTGGTATCTCAGTTGGAAATGCAGAAATCACTCATCTTCTGTGTCGCTCACGCTGGGAGCTGCAGACTGGAGCTGTTCCTATTCGGTCATCTTGGAACCTCCCTTGTTTTCATGTTTTTAGCTGGTTGTTATGTAGACTTGATTGTGTAGTTGCTTTACAATGTTAATGGTCTTTGTACTTAAGTGTGTTTTTGTGGTTGCTGATAACAGTCTTTTGTTTCCATGTTTAGCATTCCTTTAAGAATCTCCTGTAAGGCAGTTCAGATGGTAATAAATTCCCTTAACATTTGCTTGTCTAAAAGGAATTTTATTTCTTCTTTGTTTATGAAGTTTAGTTTGGCTGGGTATAACATTCTTGGTTGAAATTTCTTTTCTTTAAGGATGCTGAATATAGGTCCTCAATTTCTTTTGGCTTGTAGGGTTTCTTCTGAAAGGTCTGTTGTTAGCCTGATGGTGTTCCCATTTTGGGTGACCTTCCCCTTCAGTCTAGCAGTCTTTAATATTTTTTTCTTTGATTTTGATCTTGGACAACCTGATAACTATGTGTCTTGGGGATGGTTGTCTTATACAATATCTTGCAGAGGTTCTCTGAATTCTCTGAATTCGAATGTCAACCTTTCTAGTGAGGTTGGGGAAATTTTTATTAACAATATCCTCAAATATGTTTTCCAAGTTGCTTGCTCTCTCTCTCTCTCTTTCAGGTATACCAATGAGTTGTACGTTTTGTTTCTTTACATAATCCCATCTTTCTCAAAGTTTTTGTTCATTTTTTTTATTCTTTTTGTTTGTTTTCGACTGACTGAATTGATTCAAAATGGTCTTCAAGCTCTGAAATTCTTTCCTTAGCTTCGTCTATTCTGCTTTTAATACTTCTAATTGTATTATGAAAATTCTGGAGGGAGTTTTTCATCTGCATAAGATCAGCTTGGTTCTTTCTTAAAGGGCTATTTTGTCTTTCACTCCTGTATCCTTTTACTGTATGCCTTAGATTCTTTGAATTAGGTTTCAACTTTCTCCTGAATCTGGATGATCTTCATTGCCATTCAGATTTTGAATTCCATGTCTGTCATTTCAGCTGTTTTAGCCTGGTTAAAAGCCATTTCTAGGGAGCTAGTGCAGTTATTTGGAGGTAACAAGAGAGTCTGGCTGCTTGAATTGCCAGAGTTCTTGTATTGATTTTTCCTCCTCTCAGTGGGCTGATGTTCCTTTAATTTTTTTTTTCTGTTGAAAGCTTTATTTGCACACACTTAGGGTAAATGAAAATTTTATGATTTGGGTAAAACTTCACTCTTTGGAAAGTAATATTTTACACAAGGAGAAGTTAAGGATACTGGCTCCCAAGACAAAGCTTAGATTCAAGCCCAGTTTCACCATTTACACCAATCCTCTGATTTTGCTCAGTTTCCTTATGATATAAGGCACTCAGTAGCACATGCCCAGCACACAGTAAGTGCTCAGTAAGTATTGGCACTATGAAGTTCAAACAGCACCACTGGTAAACTAAGTTCAGATATCAGAGGTAGACACTGTTTATACATCCTCACAGCTGAGGTGATGCCATGGTGAAATTTTTATATCAAGAGGCCTTTGGTAAAAATCATGAGAAGAGCAGAGGAATGGACTTCCTGTGGCACCCAGAAATAAATGTTAAAGGAGCCTATTTAATACTATAGTAACTTCTGGACTTCCAGAACAGTGAAAAAGGAGGCTGGGGTAAGGAAGATAAAAGCCCTCTCACCACCCTGAATGCTGACCTGGGGGATGCTTCCTTCTATTCTGTGTTTAGACCCTCCAGATGGAAAAAAGAAAAAAAAAAAAAAAGCATTCTTCATTCTTTAACCTAAATTATCCCCATGGCTCAATCTCTACACCTTCATCACCAAAGAGAACCCACTTCTCTCTAAAATTTCTGCTGTTCACATAGGTAAACACTACCACAAATGCTCTCCATTCATCTGAATGAAGATGCCAAAGAAGGACTTTCACTGCAGGTTTGTTTGTTGCATTCAAATTATACAATGTAAGGATAAAGTGTACAATACACAAAACCCCCAGCATCAAACAAACAAGTGAAACAAAACACCAGCATCACACATTTCCTCTAAATTCACAGTACAAAAGCAAATATGGAAATGGTTTGGTAGGTAATAAACCATGGCATATTTTCTTCTTCCTCAAAGAAAGTCACATCAGTCATTAATATTTATTTCCCTGTGAAGTTCATTGTTCTAATTTTTCAGGGTTCCTTCAACTCTTTTTTTCCTTTTTCTTGTTTTTTTGAGACAAGGTCTGACTATCACCCAGGTTAGAGTGCAGTGGCACAATCGAACCTCACTGCAACCTCTGCCTCTCGGGTTCAAGCAATACTCCAGCCTCAGCCTCCTGAGTAGCTAGCACTATAGGCCCCTGCCACCACACCTGGCTATTTTTTTTTTTTTTCATTTTTTGGTAGAGAGGGGATTTTACTATGTTGGTGAGGCTGGTCTTGAACTCCTCACCTCAAGTGATCTGCCTGCGTCGGCCTCCCAAAGTGTTGGGATTACAGGTGTGAGCCACTGCACCTGGCCCCTTGCTTCAACTTGTAAACTTCAGAAAGCTAAGGAACAGAAAAATGACTCTCATCCATAGGATTTGATATTCCAACCTTTCATTCACTTGGTGGATGGATACTGAAACCTGCTACATGTCAGGCTTTGCACCCTCCCTCTATTTGAGAGTTGGCCGATGGCTTTAGTAAGAATAAGTTGGGAACTGTAACACATGTGTTTACTTAACTTTATTTAACATTTCCCTTTTTTAAAGTATAGATTCAGCTCTGACTATACAACTGTACATTTCTAAGTATTTTTTCTTCAGCAGTTACAAACCCTTCATCCGGGATGGTGTAAGTATAAAATAGAAATTGCAAAAACGCAAATTATTCTATTATCATTAGAAATTTAACTTTAGTCCTGTTTCTATCATGGGACTATTTTCACAAACCCTAAAACTAATCTACAAAAAGCTATTACTGGTCTTTTTCCTTACCAATTGGTAAAATTTCCACAAAATTTTAATCAGTAGCAAACCATGTAACAAGCTTGTGTTTTAACATAAAACTGTGACTGACTATTTGAGAATACCTACTTTGGTTAAACTTCATAGAAAAAAAAAGAAGAGAAAAAGTATAGGAAAGCAGACCCTTTTTCTGCTTAAACTCACAAATGGCAGATTCACAGTGGGCTGGAACAGAAATAGCAGGGCTCTTCAGAAACTCCAGGATTTTTAAAGACAAGTTCTCACTATTTTTCCCAGGCTGGTCTCAAACTCCTATACTCAAGCTATTCTCCTGTTCCTGCCTCCAAAGCAGATGGGATTACAGAGCATGCACCACTGCGCCTCACTCAGGTCTTTTGATTAAACTACCAATAAAGGCTAAGTGCATTCAGACTTATAAAATCCCTGAATGAGACCCCTCATTCTCTGTGGTTCTCTCAATTCAAGGTAGCATGATGTCATCTCTGAAGTTGTTCCTGAAGATAAAGAGACGGCGGATGACCAGGGCTAGAGCATGATCGGTAACAAGACTAAGTAAATGGTTATAAAGTGTAAGGCAGCAACTCTCTATCTCTGAGGGGCATCAGAAATATCTGCATCTTTCTCTCTCTCTCTTTTTTTTTTTTTTTTTTTTTTTTTTGAGATGGAGTATTGCTCTGTCACCAGGCTGGAGTGCAGTGGCGCAATCTTGGCTCACTGCAACCTCCGCCTCCCAGGTTCAAGTGATTCTCCTGCCTCAGCCTCCTGAGTAGCTGGTACCTGCATCTTTCTAAACATATGAGTGCTTGGACCTCACTCCCTACCTCCAAAGGCGGAGCTCCAGGCAGGTAGGTCTTGCCAAAGTTTAGTCAGCAATTCTGATGTGTGCCACAGAGAACTAACTATTGGTGCAATGCTTCTGCCATGCATATGCACAACCTTTATTTGGAGTAAGTGAAGGTGATTTATCAATGGTTCATTTTATAAGATCACCACTGTAAGTATTCCTTCATTGTCTACCCTGGCTGCAGATTACCCAGCAACAATCATGGATAAAATGTCAATTCCCTTCATAACCAAAGTTAGAGTTTTAGGTGAACGTTTGCTTTTCACACTTTGTTTCTTTTATGTGGTAGAGCTAGGATATACTTGTTAACTTCTTATTTGTAGCTAGTTTCACTGAAAATTCTTCTGGTATTAGTGTGCTGCTAAATCTCTTGTTTTAAAGATAAAGAGATTTGTACATTCTTAAAAAAAAAAAAAAAAGGAACTTAAGGAAAACATTAATCTTAGCAATTTCTGATAAAAAGAAAAAAAAAAAAAACCATTTCTAACTTACCACTGATCTTTACTAAACTTTTAAGCTTTAGTTTATGCAACAGGATCACAATTTATTTCCCCAGTTACTCACACCCAGATTGTTTCAAATCCCCAACAGGGAAGTCCAAATCATCATGCTGTAGATTCCCATGCCTTAGCTTCTGCAGTGTTTCTCTGCAAAGGGGCCAGAACGATACCAGCATTCCTGTCTTCACCCTCGGAAGACAGATTATACTTTTTGATAATTACAAATTTTTGCTTTTTGATTTATTCTTGGACAAGTTCTCATATCAAGTAGCAAATGCTCTGTCCCCTTTTGAGAGCTCTCCGGATTGTTATAGATGAGATATCATTAGTGATCCATTCATTCGCTATGTGAATATTGCTCCAGTGTTTTCACAGCATGCCAGATTCATGGATGAATTTCTGAGCATCATTTCCAGCCTGAGCATACATGTGAACTCATAGTCTGCCACAATTTGGGTGATGTCTTCTCCCTTCCACAAATTGGGAACACCAAAGGACTCCAATAATCTGTCCCACACAACAGCTTGACCTTTGTCATACCTTTTGTTTTGGACTCCAGGGATTTCTTTCAACTAGAATCCTGTTTTTGTTCAGTACACTTCCTCTTTTGTCCAGGCCTTTCTAGTGTATGCACATTCTTCTGGTTATCACAGTTACTAGCCTCCAGTTTCTCCTGATGGTGTATAAGCACCTTAACATCTCTATCTGCTCCTTCTGAAGACTTTTCCATGTATCAACTTCCACCCATTTGGCATTCTTGGTGGCAAGTTTTGACATGATGACCTAGTGATGGGCAGGAATAAGTCCATTCTCCTGGTGTTGCCAACAGGAGAGATTAAGTCTTTGACAACTCTATCTTCCTGTTCCACTCATGTAGTCTTTGGCCGGCTCAAACAACCTGAGGTGCATGTTGGTGACTGGATTAAAAGAATCACAAGCAAGGAGAACCACTTCAGTCTTCTCTGATTTTTCCATGGTAAGAACTTGAAGTTGTTGATTTCAGTAGAAAACTGTGATGCCTCCCTTGTCTTTTCCATGCTTCTGGATTTGATGCCTTCCCTCAAGGCATGTCCAGATGCAGGGTTTTCCTTAAAGACCCTCTCAGCTTCACTAGGAAAAAAACTTAGAAAGGCTGCGGTAGGCTCAGTCAAGGGAGAAAATGTTTCCTCAATCTTTACAGTTACTATTCTTTGGATGGGGCCTTTTGCTTTTATTTTCTTTGATGCCCTTGGAATTTGCCTGTGGTATCAGTTGGGTTCAGCAGACTGGCTTCATTTCTGGATGATTTCAGGGGGACAAGGCTCAACTCAGCACTCCTGAGCCATGTGCTCTAACCCTGGGGGCTGGAACAAGGCCCACAGCTTTGTTCTGTGGCCTGTGAAGTGTTAAATACCTGCTGCGCCAGAGGGGCTGAGGTGTTCTTGGTTCACTGGCAACAACACTCCATTGGGAGTGCTGGCAAAATCACTTCACCGGAGTAGTGGCAGAGCAGTTTGTGCATGTGCACTGGTGGCAGTGGGATGGTAAATTCCACCCATGCATGCTGGCAAAGCAGTGGGAGGAGGCTTCACTTGGGTGCATACTGACAGGGTCCAGTCTACAGAAGGTCTTCTACAGATAGGCGGGGTCTGCCAGCAAAGGAGCTATGACAGTGGTCACTGCAATGCACCCTGGTTGGGCATCTGAGGCTGCACTGCCAGTGGCACAGTGCAGGCAAGTGGGCACAGTCAGGCTGGGACTTCAAGAAAGATTGGCAGACAGGGTGGCACTCAGATCAGAGTGGCTCTGTCTTATGGGCAAGAGGGCTCTGCTCTGTCCAGCTCCAAAAGTCAACAAAGGCCAAACCTTCTTGAGGAATGTGGCAAGCCTTGGGGGATTGGCACTCCTGGTCATGCTCCACTGTAGCCATTCCCATGCCAATGTTTCTGGGCTCCACAAAGGTTGGAGTCCTGCCCCTGCCAACTCTACAGGCAGCTCTCTCTACTAGCTGAAATGTTTGTGGGGGTCATGGGATCTCCTGCAGCTAGCATTCTGGAGGTCCATGGTGAGAGTAGGCCACTCCATGCCTATTTAACTAATCCCTTCCCCAGGAGCCACTGGAGGCCAGGAATGAGTCCTGGTGCCTGAAAACCTCATTGAGATTTCTCATCCTCCCCCTTCAGCCTAATTTCTGCATCTTCCCTTCACCCACTCTCAATGCCTACCTTCTAAAGATCTGCTTGGGCTGAGCTGGTCTTCTTGATGGCCTGGTTTTTCAGTGGGAGATACTCTTCCTCGCTGCATCTAATCAGCCATCTTGACTCTCCTCCTTTGGTTACAATGAATTTTGTACTTTCATATGTGTGGTATGTTGTTAGTGTCCTTTTGTTGCAAGTTGAAAAACTTTCTTTAACTTTTTTTTTTAAGGGAGGTCTAGTGGTAATGAACTCCCACAGTTTTTGTTGGTCTGGAAAAGTATCTCTCTTTCATGGCTAAAAGATAGTTTCACTGAGTATAATATTCTTGGTTGACAAAGTTCCTCCCCCACTCCCTAGTCAGCACTTTAAATATATCATCCCAAGCTCTCCTAGCCTACCAGGTTTCTGCTGTGAAATCTGCTGATAGCCTTTGGAGGATTCCTTGTATATAAATGAGTCACTTTCTTCTTGCTGCTTTCAAAATGATCTGAAATTCCAGAATAGAAGCATGGGGTGCATACTTAAACATCAGAAATAAGGTGGGGAAACTCAGTTTAATGGTCATCAAGGCCCACTATTACTTGAGCTGTATAATAAAATATTAAGCATGAAACCTTCTAGGCCAACCTCTTTCCTAGCAATGGATTTCTTTTCTCTTCTTTTTCTTTGAGATGGAGTTTCTGTTGCCCAGGCTGGAGTGCAGTGGTGTGATCTTGGCTCAGTGCCACCTCCATCTCCTGGGATCGAGTGATTCTCCTGACTCAGCCTCCTGAGTAGCTGGGATTACAGGTGTCCACCACCACACCCAGCTAATTTTTGTATTTTTACTACAGACAAGGTTTCACCATGTTGACCAGGCTGGTCTCAAACTCTTGACCTCAGGTGATCCACCTGCCTCGGCCTCCCAAAGTGCTGGGATTACAGGCATGAGCCACTGTATCTGGCCTAGCAATGAATTTCTTTTACTGAGTCACTTGTGCTTTGGTTTCAATAATGATTTATAATTTCCTTGTGTTGTGAGATGTGACAGAGGTTTGGCACACACAGAATTAATATTATTGTCATCTCCATGTCTAGGTTTATGAGCAAGACCCTTTGGCTAGCTCATGGGAGCCTTAAGAAATGAGAATTAGACAAGCCTCAGTGGAAGAGTGAAAGCTGTTGTCACTATGGAACCATCTCGTATATTTATTGTTCTTGTTTGCTAATTATTTTTTGTTTTCCTTTTCATAGCCTCTGTGACAAACTCATGACCCTGTTTCTTTGCACTAAAATCTCTGAGCTTTTTTTTGTGTGTGTGGTTCACTGAGTTCACAGGCACTGAGTGGCACCAAGCATTAAATTTATTTGAGCAATTCATTGGCCTTTTTATCTATGAGACTACCAGAAAATTTAGCAAAGCAAAAAAAAAAAAAAAAAAAAATATTAACTGTTGCTACAGACTATTCTCTTGCTCAATAAATAACATTGAGCTCAAGTCAATATGGCTGCTACAGAACTAGTCCATGATATACCCCAAGGCTGAAATTATCAGAGCTAAATGGGCAGAACCTGGATATGAAAATTTGGGGCAGGTACTTGAAGCTGGACTCAACTACTAATGGTAGAAAAAACAGCCAGGCAAGTAAATTTTGGTGTCCAAAAAGCACAGTGATAGATGATTTCTGACTCTTGCCCTTCCTATTGGAAGTACAGGGGCACCTGGTGCTATCTTTATGGGGTGTTGAGTGTCATTGTCTGAGACTGAGAATGCAGAACAATGGGTGTATGAATGCTGAGGAAGTCAGAAAGATTACCAGGTCTTAAAAGCAAGAGGAAAAGCTCATTTGGGATATGGAAGTAGGAGTTCAGAGTTTGAGGGAGAAGGTTCAGCAAGAGCAAAATAAGAAAAATGAAGTGGAGCATGAGAAACTTACATTTAACGTCCGGGAAGAGTAGGAGTCATCCCACCATTGTTCTGCTGGAAGCTGGATTAAAGATCAAGGCATTTGAGGGCAGCAGATGAAGAGTAGTTGGTGAGCAGATATTATTGCCTCAACCTTGGGTTCTGTCTTCAGAGGTAGGGCTTCAATATTTGAAGAGAATTTCTGGGAGCTATGTATAGTTTTTTTTTTTTTTTTTTTTGGAGTAAATGAGGGAAACAGGATGCTGGAGTAGGGTTTCAATCACAGTGAAATTATGGAAGTTCAAAGCTTAGATACAGGCAGTAACTTTTTCTTTTTCTTTTCAAATTCATGTTTTTGAAAAGCAGAAATGTTTTCACAAAAATCACAGTATTCTAGGTACCAAAACCAGGGTAATAATTTCAGTTACAAATTCATTGCTTCATTAAGTCTTTCTGTGGAATAGAATAGATTCCAAGACCTGGGGTATAATGGAACAGAGGCATTCCCAGCAATGAATAGTGGAGAGTGCTAGACAGTTCAGAACAGTTTATACAAGAACCATAATCAAATGGGAAACAAATAATTGATGAGCACCCACCATACACAAAGAACTAGTCATTGAAAAAATCAGGTATGTAAATGTGTGTGTGTGTGCCTGTGTGCATGTATATGCATGTACATTTATGTGTTTGTGTACATGTGTGTGTTTGCCTTGGAGGTGAGGGATAAGATGCAAAAACTAAGACATAAAACTTGGCACAGCTTTTGTTTAGCTCCAAATCTGGTTGAGAAAATAAGTCATAACATTCACTTAAAAAATAATAAACATTGTGATTGAATAAGTGAAAAGAAGGTCAAGGTCACTGGGACTATGGTGTTCAGAGAAGCACTAACCAGAGAGATATATTTGAAACTTGACTCAATTGGAAATGTAGGATTTGGGTAGGTAGAGAAGAGGAGAGAGGACTTGTGTGGTGAGAGGAAAGGCATTAGAAAAGAGTGTGGAGGTGTAAGTGTGTTGACAGGCCAGTGAAGATGCCACTATGACTGTCATGGAAAGTTTTTGTAGGACAGTAGTGTAGCTTAAGCCAAAAGGAAGACATGGAGTTCGTATTCTGAATTTAAACCATTATTTTTGACTCTTTTATTACAATTTGATGTTTATCCCATCACAGCTACCTTTCTGTTGTCGTTCTGCTCATTTTGACTTCAATTAGGAATTATATGGGATAAGGAGGTTTTAGGCAATAAATAGCTAGCATTTCGGTGTAATTGATTCTTGGAGGTATATTTTACATTTCTTAATTTTAGTGCTACAAAAAAGTGTTTTCTTTGTTTGGTTTGTAGTACAACTAATAAGCTAATAAGAGGTCAAGATTTGAAGCCAGGTGGCCTTTTTTAAATCCTATATTCTCTCCAATATATGCTGACCCTCTAAATATCCATTCTACCCTGCTTCCCTCCCTCTCGGTTGGAGATATATATATATATATATATATATATATATATATATATATATACACACACACACACACACACACATATATGTATATATATACACACATATATATGTGTGTTTATATATGCCATGTACTGAACTCTTGTGTGCTTCAAACACCATGCCAGGTATTTTCTACATTAGAATATACAAAACTACATAAGGAATGTGTGTTTATTTGACCTGCATTTAATTGTACAAGAGTATAAAGCCTTGTTTTCTTTTGTAAGAAGTCATCAATGAGTGAATGACATTGTGTGTACACAAACTCCCAGAAGGGTGACAGGTGACAGTGATTGACTGTGTGGGTGGGTATTCCAATGAATGCTGAAATGGGAATGATGCATGCAGAAAGTGTGTGAGAGGGAATGTGGTTGTCTTTGACCAAAGTCAGTTAGTCAATTGGGTCTACATTAAGGATAACAGCATGGCAGGATATGAGGGCACAGCACTTGGAGGCTTGGTTTCCATTTGGAGGGTAGGGGATTCAATCAGAGTATATTGGCATGGCCTACTGTCTTAAAATTATTGCTAAAGGCACAGCAATTACTCTATATGTTAAGCTTGGGATAGTCTTCTCTCAGAGGCAAAAAAATCCCTAGTCAAATCTGCAAAAGAGTTGTTATGCTCTTTGTGTGTTGTCTCTGTGTGTGTGTGTGTGTGTGTGTGTGTGTGTGTGTGTGTGTCTTTCAAAGCCAGCAGTGAAAGGCCAAGTAAAGCACTGCAAGGCAACATAAATGATTTAAGACCCAACGATTTTGCCAGGGAAACATTCAAGACGGAGTCTAATCCTTTAATCTAACCCCAGTCCCTTTAAAAGCTTTGAGCTAGGAGTTGACTCAGCATGTCAGTGCCAAGAAGATCCATTGACCCTGAGTTCAGTGCTGAGAAATTGAGAAATGTTCTTTTTAATGTCTATTCAATAAATACAGCATCCACCTTGCAAGGGGCTGCACAATCCACTTCAAATCCATTATGGGATGTTCTTGTGGGCTGACAAGTTGTCCTGAGACAACAGTGGCCATGAGATGAGGTTAACCCTTCCTGTGGAATGTAAATCATCACAGCCACTACCATTGCTGGCTCTCCTAAGACCTTGGAAAGAAGATGCTTGAATTGATATGAGAACCCTGTGGTGTTCATTTCCCTTCAGACTAAGGCTATCTTTTACAGAATGCATTAACTCTTACACAGAGATCTACATATAACCTGCAAAATAGTATTTTAAAAAACAAAAACAATGACAAAAAAGAAATTACATATTTCCTAGAGTAAAGACATTATCTCCATCTTTACTTGAAAACAGAGATCAGATTTCTCTCACCCCACTTGGCATGGAAAATCTCTGTCATGTTGCTTGTGAATACTGTGGTTATGCTTTATAAATTCCTCATAAAAACATGTGAAAATGATGTGTGATAAAGAATAGTTGTGATAATAACAGGTGAATCGAGAAATCTGAGAAATGTAGTTTGGGTGCTGAGGTAATAGATTTTTGTGCACATTTCAGTGGTTTATGAGACAAATGGGAGACAATATATAAAAATCAGGACAATTCCAAAAAATGTTTAATGGAGGCTAACTGTCCTCCTATGGGGCCATAGGGAAAAGTGACCTAGAAATAAACACACTGACAAATTTCTCCAGAGTTGGACCAAGTCAAGGCTGAGGCTCAGTGCTTTGGATTTTTGTCGTTATAATAACACATTCTCTGGCATGAAATAATTCACTTCATAGCAAAGTGTGTATGTGTTGAATAAATATTTGTGGATTGATAGATTAGCTGGTTTGCTGTATGTGTTATCACATTAACCAAGATAGATTAATTGTCTATTGTTTGGCAAATTGCTCATCACTGTGGGATCCATGCATTTAGCAAGTTCTTATTGAACATCTTCTATCTATCAAGGACCCATTAAAACCTAAAGTAGGGTTTTGGATAATTGGGAGAACAAAGACAATTTACAGGGTTGCCAAAAGTGCTTTCCTTGAAGCCAAGTCTTACAGAATTTGATGGGTATTTTGTGGAAAATGGTTTCTATTGTCAAGTTAGTTTGGGACACACTAATCGAAACACAGAAGTACTTTTACCAGAATCCCTCTCCAATAATAAGCTTATCTTAACTGTCAATCTCAAGAAGGAGGAATACAACAAGTAATGTTTAGCCAACTTTTGACCATAAAGTTGTCCTTTTTCCAAAAAAAAAAAAATATTTCTTAGAAATAGTGTTCTGTAGAGCATACCTTGAAGAATGCTTTCCATTGAATTCAAGTGGGATGACTTTCTCAAAGCAACTAGAAGAATTTTGCAGTCAACCTTGATTTTCTCCTTTGTGTCTGAGAAGTTGCTAGCAATTTGCTTCAGTGGACTCTGAGGAGGCCAGATTTATGCCTCCCAACAGAGTAAAGTGACTTCAGTGTACAGATTGCTGGTGTTGAGAAATGTAAGCTCTGTGGATAAGGGAGGGTTTAAGCAGCCAGGGAATATCTCAGCAGAAAAAAATGACTACATGGTTCTGCCCTTCTCCATCCCTGCCATGTTCCCCCTGGGTCTATTTAGATCAGGGACAGAGCACTATACCCAGAGCTGGGCTGCCTGTTTGCAGGGTTAAGAGTGATTTCTTCTCCCTTTTTGCACTTTCATGTGCCTCTCACTGTACACCCTCACACCCAAGAGTAGAGGTCATATTAATATTGCTTAAGCTGACTTTGTCTCCCTTATTGCAGAGGGAAGAGGTAGCCCCGTTATCCTAATCAGTATTACCCAGTGAGCAGGTGTGGGAGAGAATGGAAATTTATTATATTCCATGGCCCAGGTCAGGTGCTAGCATTTTATACATTGACTGTTGGGGCAGGTATTATTTTTCTCATTTTAGAACCAGGGTTAACATAAATAACTTACTGTAGGTTATGAAACTAGTGAATGGTAAAAATGGGATTGAATCTGGTTCTGCCCGATTCCAAACTGCAATGTACTGTAAGATAGATGCATGTACAGTGCTTTACAGGAGGCAAAAAGTTCCACATGAAGCATTTCATCTGAATCTGATCAGTTTTATTAAATCAGCTTGAAGATTAAAATAAAAATAGAAGAGATTCCCACTTACCCAAGGTCACAGAGCAAGTCAAAGGCTCAATGAAAAAGATCCCTATCTAAGCGTGGGCTAGACATCCAGTCTCAAAACAGAGGATGACTTAGGTTGTGTTTATTATAATTGTGACTATGATTTATAAATTCATAATGATTCATAAATAATATCCTCCCATTTAATCCTTGAACATTCTCAAAGTAGAATTTTATTATTTTCTGTTTATTTCGAAGAGGAATATAGGGATAGAAAAAGCACTAAGAGATGTGATCATCATCAATGCTAGATACAATGCTAACAAATTGGCAGTTACTATTTTCTTTAATCCTCAATGATCTTAATCCCCATTTTACAGAAGAGGAAAGTGATGTTTCAAAAGCTTCAGGCTTCTTCGGATTCTAGAGCCTCAATTGTCACCCACTTCCTGCCTGCCTCCCAAATTAAGACTCACCCTTAAGACTTCTGTTTCTGATTCACACTCTCTTTCCAATATAGTCATAAACTGTCAAAAGATATGGATGTAAAGTGAGAGCAAATCAATAACCCAAGTACCTTCTCTATGAGAGAAATCATGTGTGTGCATGTCAAAATATGTGCATGCATACGGTCATAAACTGAAACGCAGCACACTGTGTCTTAAACAGTTCATTTGTTTTAGAACTGTGAGTTCGAGGTTCTTTGTATGTCCCGTCTCCACGGCTTTTGCTCATATTTCAGTGAAATCCTGTCATGAGTCAATCTCTATATCCAAGTCCTGGTGAGTTTTCCTGATTGATTAGGATGGAGTATCTGTGACTCGATCAGAACTGCATATTGTGAATAGTGTGACAGCCCCGTGTATCACCCTGGGACTCCATCATTGCAGTAGCTGGAGTCCCAGATTGGATTGCGTCGGAGCATTGACAATCCAGTATTGATGTTCATGTGACACTGGGAGCTACTGTAACAATCTTTATTTTATCTGTGGCTTTTGCTCTCGAGCTCGGGTTGAGCCCCCATAGGGCTACCACGATAATCAACACCTCTAATTAGCACTTAGAAATGTCTGGCTCCCAAGGCTGTCATTAGAAGACAAGCTTGGTATGCAAAATACTGAAGCTCTTACATTTCCCAAGCAAAATTTTCCTCCCAGGCCTATGTCATGGATAGTGCTTTCAACACTCTGCCAGCAGGAGAACTCCTTCCCTGCCCCTCTCATTTAGGAAGAGCTGAATTCAGAGGATGAGGTCTGCTTAGGCAATTGGGAGGCTGGAAATTAGACATCATGTCTCATACCTGATTCTTGCACTCACAAAGGCAGGTCCCTGACTTGGGTCTCCACCAACTCTCCACTGCAGTGATTGGGATGACGATGTGTGCAGTGATCAGTGCAAAAGAAAGTAACAGGAAAACCTTTCCTCTGTTCTACCCTCTCTTTTTCCTTTTATGAATGAAATGGTGGAGAAAGAGCTAAGCAGTCTCATACCTCAGTATTCAACAGGCCAAGGGGACTACTACGAAAGATGTTTCCATTCTACTCACTTCCACCCTTCCTCCAGCAGGGAGAGGCAGCAAGATAGCTGCATTGAGGAGGTTTTATACGGGGAGGGAAATGATCCATTGGCCAAGGGTACGATGGTGTACTTGAGAAGGGGCTGGCAGTTTATTTTCCACAAGCCATCACCAAGTCAAGTTTAAGCTAATGCTGATAACAATTTATTGCCATTATCATTGTTGCAGAGCAATGAGAGAGCATTAGGACACCCAGCTGCAGCGGATGTCTTTGACTCCCTCCTCTAAATGCATTAGCCTCTTTAATCAGCTGATGTCATATCGTGTCCCCCATGCAATTTTTAGAGAGTCATCCTTAGATGACTTCATTTATTTTGAAGGGCAAGTCAAATGTAGGAAGGAGTAAAGAAAAGGAAATGAGGGATAGTGAGACTGGCCTAGACCACCATTGAAAGGGCTCTGCTGCCCTTCATTCTTACCTCCATCCCCATGCCCTATCCAGTTCTTGCAAACATGGTGGATGGATTTCTCCAGAACCAGATCCAGGGCAAAGTTTTGTGAATAGAAGAGAGGCTAGAAAAGTCCATTGAACCTTCCTAACGTTGCCAGGGATAGATGTAGAAGACTTGCTTTGTGGTCTTCTCTGATCTGCTCACTGGCAAAGTGTTCGGGTCATTATTTTGGTTTCATCTGAAGGAAACAACAGTATTTACTTCCTGAAGGTTGGAGGCAATGACCTCTGAAAACTCCTTCCAATCTAAGGATTTAGGAAAATAAGCTTTTGTACCATCTGTTCTTTTTCTTTGTTTTATCTTTTCTTTTTTTTTTTTTGAGACAGAGTCTTGTTCTGTTGCCCAGGCTGGAGTATAGTGGTGCCATCTCTGCTCACTGCAAACTCTGCCTCCCGTGTTCAAGCAGTTTTCCTGCCTCAACCTCTTGAGTAGCTGGGATTACAGGTGCACGCCACCATGCCCAGCTAATTTTTGTATTTTTAGTACAGACAGGGTTTCACCATGTTGACCAGGCTGGTCTCGAACTCTTGACCTCAGGTGATCTGTCCACCTTGGCCTCCCAAAGTGCTGGGATTATAGGCATGAGCCACTGTGCCCAGACCATCTTTTCATATTTTTAAAAACAAATTTGACATCATTACCCTCATTTGCAGAATAAAGCTTCAGGCTGGTGTCTACTTTCTTTTATGAATATACCTGTGCAGTCCTCATCTAGTTATCAAGATTGAAAAGTGAGCAGGTGCTACTCACAAATAACCAGTTTATTTTGTTACCTTCCCCCCCACACACACCCGCCCACAAAATTTAATTGAGATCTATTACCCTGACAATATTTTAAGTCAAAAAACTGCTTATAGTAGTATTTCAGTTCTCCTCTTATGAAGGGAGTATGATTCCTATTCAAATTCAGTTCTTAAGCACCTAATATTTATTGGGAATGGTTCTAGGCATCTTTTTGCTTACACTATCTCTTAAAGCTACTTTAGCACTCAAAATGAAAACTTGAGGTTCTTATTCTTTGTATTTTACACATTAGGAAACTGAATTATGAAGAGAGTGTAATTTACCCAATGAAAAGCAGGCATGGATTTGGGATTGAAGTGCCTTTTGATTTTTCTTCGAATTAAACAACATGAAGGTAGGTTATTTTCATTTTCCCACAAGGCTTAATCAGGCGCCACTTTGCTAAGAGCAGAAGAAGCAGTCTGGCAAATGTCTGCTCACTGCAGAGTAGCAGGTGTGGTGTGGTGAGATGGGGATGCCACCTAATCTTGAGCTCACAGGTGGTGTAACTCGGAACAGGCACCCAACCACTTGAGCCTCAATATTCTCTGTAAAATAGGGATTAGTATACCTTTCTTAAAATTGATGATGGTAGTTGGTAATGAAGTAAAGCACCTGCCAAATAGTAGGTACTCAATACAAATGATTTCCTTTCTTTTGGACAATGATAAAATTGTGCTTCTTCTGATAATAACAGCTAGTATTTCGGGAGCGGGTTATATTTTGCAACACACTTTCAGATATTCTTTTTTTTTTTTGAGATGGAGTCCTGCTGTGTCGCCCAGGCTGGAGCGCAGTGGTGCAATGTCGGCTCACTGCAACCTCCATCTCCCAGGTTCAAACGATTCTTCTGCTTCAGCCTTGTGAGTGGCTGGGACTACAGGCACATACCACCATGTCCAGCTAAATTTTTTGTATTTTTAGTAGAGGCGGGGTTTCACCATATTGGCAAGACTGGTCTCGAACTCCTGACCTCGTGATCCACCTGCCTCGGCCTCCCAAAGTGCTGGGATTATAGGCATGAGCCACCTCACCCAGCCCAGATATTCTTTACTCTGTCACCTCACCCCTCTAAACAAGTAAATACCAGAGGTGGTCACAGACTAAGCATTTTTGTATTGTTACCTATCAAGTAGTTTATTCTAGAAGAATAAAAAATAGAACCAGCGGGTAAGGCAGACTTGGAAATGGGGGATGTGATGTTGTTTTCTTGAATGAATACCTGGGAAAAGTAGGAGGTGGGAAATTAGCTTTCTACTTTTTATATCCAGTTGAAACATTCATGTTTGTTTCCACACCTGCCTTGTCAATATGACCAGGATGAATCCTGTTTTGTCTGTTTACTTGATATTTACCCAAGTCTGCCATCAACAAGAAAACACATCTCAGCATCTCACTTGGCAAGAGGAAGAATTGAGGCAGCACAGCAGCTGTCATATTTATTTCAGTGGCAAAGCAGGTCAGGAAAATTGATAAAATTAATCATACAAACTAGCAAACATCAGGAGTGAGAACGTGAAGGAACAGATGAGTTCTTGCTTCATTCCAGGCTGCACCTGCCCTTAGTTCTAATGGAGTCTGTGCAATCAGCTGATGAAAGCAAGGAAGGAGGGAGTTGTGGCAATGGAAATAAAGGCCTGAAGAGAAATGGGAACATGAGCAATTATTGGGGCAGGTCTTAGTCTGTGGACCTGTGGTGTCTGCAAAACTCTATTAAGTTGTCTGAGGCTGTGGGAAATCCATCTTTAGGTGTTCCATGAAGAGAATAAGTTCAGGACCTAATATTGGCTTGGATCTATGGCAGATGATCCTAACTTATTTGGGCAGCATTTCTTTCCTGTTGTAAGAGGAAGCATGGCTATTACTGCAGTAGTTTTTGACTCTAGATATGCCTTAGTGTCACCTGGAGAGCTTTTAAAACTACTGATGGCCCCCACTCAACCCCAGGTGAATTGAATCAGGACCCAGGCATTGATGATTTTTATAAACTTTCCAGGTAAATTCTAAGAGGAGGCCAGTGCTGAGAGCTCCTGGCCTATAGCAGTGGTCCACAAACATTAACATTCATGAGAATCATCTGGAAGGCTTGTTAAAACTGAGTTTGCTGGGCCCCATTTCTGTGGTTTTTGATTCAGTAGGTCTGGTTTGGGGCTTAAGAATTTTTATTTCCGGGTTGGGCGTGGTGGCTCACGTCTGTAATCCCAGCACTTTGGGAGGCTAAGACGGGTGGATCACGAGGTCAGGATATCAAAACCATCCTGGCTAACACGGTGAAACCCTATCTCTACTAAAAATACAAAAAAAAATTTGTCGGGTGTAGTGGCGGGCGCCTGTAGTCCCAGCTACTCCAGAGGCTGAGGCAGGAGAATGGTGTGACCCGGGAGGTGGAGGTTGCAGTGAGCTGAGATCGCACCACTGCACTCCAGCCTGGGCTACCCAGCAAGACTCTGTATCAAAAAAAAAAAAAAAAAAAAAAAATTTATTTCTAATAGACTCCGGGGGATGCTTGCATTGCTGATCAGGGACAATGCTTTGAGAGCCACTGACTAGAGGAAATGGCACGAGGTTCTTTTTCTGATCCTGTATTAGTCTGTTCTCACACTGCTGATAAAGACATACCCAAGACTGGGTAATTTATAAAGAAAAGAGGTTTAATGGACTCACAGTTGCATGTGGCTGGGAGGCCTCACAGTGGAAAGCAAAAGGCATGTCTTACATAGCGGCAGAAAAGAGATAAATGATAGCCAAGTGAAACCCCCTTACACAATCATCAGATCTCCTGAAACTTATTCACTACCAGGAGAACAGCGGAAACCGCCCCCATGATTCAATTGTCTCCTACCTGGTTCCTCCCACAACACATGGGAAGTAGGAGAGCTACAATTCAAGATGAGATTTGGGTGGGGACACAGCAAAACTAACATTTATTAGCTGCATTACCTTAGGAAATCATTTAGTTTCTTAAACTCACAATTATAATTATCTTTCTTATCTCAAAGATTTTGGTAGATCAACTGAGATAATATATATGGTAATACTTTGTAAATTATAAAGCATAGGATAAAAATTAAGTTTTACTAATTTCTATTCAAATTCTCATTATGCTTTGGGCTTGTAGATCCGACTATGATTGTGACAACTTAAAGCAAGGGTCATTCATTCACTAGAAAGGTAATTGATAAGTACCATTATGTACCCAGCCCTGGATTGAATGCTGGAGATAACAATGACCATGACAAATGGATCTCTTCCCTCATGAAGCTTATTTTCTGGTGCAGGGCCAAATTCACCTCTTTTTGTATGGCCAGTGGGCTAGCTATGGTTTTCACATTTTTATAATTGTTTAAAAAAACTGGAAAATTATTTTTTGATGCACATAAACTATATGGCATTCAAATGTCAGTGTCCATAAGTAAAGTGTTATTGGAACACAGATATGATCATTCATTTTTGTATTTTTAACAACTGCTTTCATGTTATAATGGCCAAGTAGAGTAGTTCAATGAAGACTATATGGCCCACAAGGCCTAAAATATCTACTATCTGGTCCTTTACAGAAAATTTGTGAACTCCTGTTCTAGTGAAAGAGTTAAACTCCACTGCAGCAAAAGCTGAATGGCAAGCAAACAAAATGAGGGATAGAATAACAGACAAGGAGCTCTAGATGGGCCTCTCTGAAGAGATGACCAGGTTTTTAGGTCCTGGTAAAATAAAAGGAGTTAACCAGGCAACACTTCAGGGAACAGAATAGCATATATAAAGGGCCCGAACTTGGCTTTTTTGAGGCAGTGTAAGAAGACCAGTGTCACTGAAATCAGATTCAAGGGGGCGTGGTTGTTACTGGTTCAAGATGAAGGCATATACTCTCAGGGGGCAGATCAGGAAGGACCTTGTATGCCTTATGAGCTTGATTTTATTCTACGTACAATGGGCACTATTTTAAGGAAGGGAAGAAGGTGATGATAAAAATAGCTAACTCTTTTTTTTTTGAGACAGAGTCTCACTCTGTCGCCCAGGCTGGAGTGCAATGGTGCAATCTTGGCTCACTGCAACCTCCGCCTCTGGGGTTCAAGCCGTTCTCCTGCCTCAGCCTCCCAAGTAGCTGGGACTACAGGCATGTGCCACTATGCCTGGCTAATTTTTGTATTTTCAGTAGAAATGCGGTTTCACCATGTTGGCCAGGCTGGTCTCCAACTTCTGACCTCAGGTGATCTGTCCACCTCGGCCTCCCAAAGTGCTGGGATTACAGGCATGAGCCACTGCACCCAGCCCAAAATAGCTAACTCCTATTGAGCACTTACCAGGTGCCAAGTGTTCTAAGGACAGTATAATCTTCAAAACAATGCTATTAGATATTGGTATTATCCTCATTTTACTGATGACAAAAGTAAGTTACAGAGACGTTAATCACCTAATGTCATGCAGCTGGGAAAGTCAGACCTGGGGTTTGAACACAGAGTGTGACTTCTCAGTTCTTTCATTTATTTATTTTTAACTTTTATTTTAGATTCAGGGGTAAATTGCCTATCTGTTATATAGGTAAAGTCTGTTACGTAGGTAAATTGCATGTCATGGGGTTTGATATACAGATTATTTCATCACCCAGATAATAAGCCTAGTACTTGATAGGTACTTTTTCAATCCTCGCCCTTCTCCCACCCTTCAAGTAGGCCCCAGTGTCTGCTGTTCCCTTTTTTGTGTCCGTATGTACTGAATGTTTAGCTCCCACTTATAAGTGAGAACATGTGGTATTTGATTTTCTGTTCCAATGTTAGTTTGCTTAGGATAATGGCCTCTAGCTACATTCACATTGCTACAAATGTCATGATCTCATTCTTTTTTTATGGCTGTGTAGTATTCCATGGTGTATATATTCCAAAGTTTCTTTATCCAGTCTACTGTTGATGGGTATTTGAGTGGATTACAAGTATTTGCTATTGTGAATAGTGCAGTGAAAAATTTATGCATGCAAGTGTCTTTATGGTAGAATGATTTAGATTCCTTTGGGTATTTACCCACTAATGAGGTTGCTGGGTCAAATGGTACTTCTGTTTTAAGTTCTATGAAAAATTGCCACACTGCTTTCCACAATGGCTAAACTAATTTATGTCCCATTAGGAGTGTATATATATTTCCTTTTCTTTGCAACCTCACCAGCATCTGTTATTTTTTGACTTTTTTAATAATAGCCATTCTGATTGGTGTGAGATGGTATCTTGTTGTGGTTTTGATTTGCATTTCTCTAATGAATAGTGATGTTGAGCATTTTTTCATATGCTTTTCGGCCACACGTATGTCTTTTTTTGAAAAGTGTCTGTTCATGTCCTTTGCCCACTTTTTAATTTTATTTTGTCCTTGTAAATTTGTTAAAGTTCCTTATAGTTACTGGACATTAGGCCTTTGTTGAATGCATAGTTTGCAAATATTTTTTCCCATTCAGTAGATTGTCCCTTTACTCTGTTTATAGTATCTTTTGCTGTGCAGAAGCTCTTCAGTTTAGTTACGTCCCATTGGTCAATTTTTGTTTTTGTTGCAATTGCTTTTGGCATCTTCATCATGAGATTGTTGCTAGATTCTATGTCCAGAATGGTATTTCCTAGGTTTCTTCCAGGGTTTACAGTTTTACATTCAAGTCTTTAATCCACCTTGACTTGATTTTTGTATATGGTATAAGGAAAAGGTCCAACTTATTCTTCTGCATGCGGCTAACCAGTTATCCCAGCACCAGCACCATTTATTGAATAGGGAGTCCTTTCCCCATTACTCATTTTTGTCACTTTGTCAAAGATCAGATGGCAGTAGGTGTGTGGTTTTATTTCTGAGCTGGCTATTCTGTTCCATTGATTCATGTGTCTGTTTTTGTACCAGTACCATGCTGTTTTGGTTACTGTACCCATGTAGTATAGTTTGAAGTCGGTTAATGTGATGCCTCCAGCTTTGTTCTTTCTGCTTAAGATTGCCTTTCTCTATTGTTTTGAAGGTATAGTAAGAGAAGAAACAAGCCAGTGGGGAAGCTATTCCTCAAGTCTAAACAAGAGGTAGTATGGACTGGTCTGAGAAGTTAGCAGAGGAGATAGGCAGAAATAGACAAGGCTGAGATACGAGAGGACCTGTGATTGTCTAGCTATGAGGAGAAAGAGAGAGAAGGACCAAGGACAATGTAAAAGTTTCAGGTGGATGGCTGGTGTATTCATTGACAATACTATGGCCAGAAACCTTGTCAGATGATATACTTTGATTTGGGACAGTAATTGCAAATGCATGCAAATATATATTTGTTTCTTACTCCCCTTAGGACTATAATAACCCTTTGAGAGCAGATATAATGCTGCCTCCATCTATCTCTAGCCTGCAATATAGCGTATGGCATATTGCAGTTGTCCAATATAATTTACAGAAAATTGAACACATTTTAGTATTTTATTCATGTTGCATAAATATAGGTTGACTAGGCTAAGCCAAACTAAATTTTGACTAGCACACTGATATTTCAATGTTTGAACGTTAGTATTCAGGTGGATTCATTTATTTTGGGAAATTGTTTTTTGGCTTCATCATGTCTAAAACTTTTGCCTGACCAATTCTTGAAATTGTCTGTGTATTCCTCAAAGTACTTATAACTCTTAAACTTAAAAATAAACATAGGTGAGAAGAGCACATAGAAATGTATGGACCTACAGATCCTTCAGTTGCAGCTCACAGATGAGGATCAGGTCCATTTGAAACAATTAATGTAAGATCAGTTGAGACCATTGTGGATCCTCAGTGACCCTTCCGTTCCCTCGATTCTGATGCCATGACCTCTCCCGACTCACTGGACCCCTTCACATTCTCCAAGATGTCACCCGTAGGTTGCCAGGCAACGCTAACAAGGCTGGTCTTTACCCTGCAGTTAGGCATCAGCTGCTGTCATCACATTTTAAGTTATTATTACTATTTAACAAAACAATGGCTAAGGCTTGTGTAGCTCTCAGTGGGGTACCCTCTCCGGAGAAAATGCTCATGTAGATTTCCTGGGAAACTAATTTATTTTCTTTTCTTAAAACAGATCACAGTTAAGTCTGTAAAAGATAGAAAAGGTCTAGGATGGGGTGGAATGGAGTGTGCTGCTGGACTGATGAAAAGACACAACACAGGCAGTGTTGAGCAGATAATCAGTATGTGCAAATTATACGTAGGAATGGAGCAGAAGGCACATTTATTTTCTGACAGTTGCTAAGACTACCAGTGTTTTGGTAAATTCCTGAGTATGAGCCTGAACTTGAATTATAGAAACTGTGTACCCAGGAGCCAGGCTTTCAATATTGAGGATGGGCTCAAGAAGCAGTATTTTCGTTTCTTAGAGTTTTAGGGAATTTTTGGTTTTAATTCTTTACCAATGTCTGACTAACACAACCATAGCACAATTCCTTGATCATACTCTTTACTTGGTAAATATTTGTGGATTTGGGTTGTGAATATAACAAACTTTTTTCATTGTGCTTAGAGCTTGAATTTATCAGTCAAGCATGTATTCAAGCTTCTACTATTTGTCCTTCGATATGCCAGAGACTCTAAGATACATAAAGAAGTAGAAGACCTGACTGTGTAATGAAGTGCACAACTTATTTGAGACCATAAATAAAACAATAGTTAACATTTATCGAGCACCTACTATAGGTTCAGGCACAGTGATAAACACTGTTAGCCCCTGTTTCTGGTATTTACAACAACCCTCCATGGTAGATGTTGTTGCCTGTGTCATCCTGTCCAAGGTCACACAGCTATTTATTGGGGGAATCAAGTTCTATACCAGGTTGGCCTGGATCCAAAGCCCTCATATTTGTTCCTGTGCCTGTGGCACTGGCACACATGAATATACCTATATATGCATATAAATATAGATATATACACATCTACGAATGTGAATATACCTATATATAGGTATATTCATGTGTGCTAGTGCCACAGGCACAGGAAATATATATATTATATATACATACACACACATATATGTGTGTATATATACACATATATGAATATATACACACACATATGTATATATGTATATATGTGTATATATGTATATCCATGTATATATACACGTATATATGTGTATATGTGTATATATGTATATCTATGTATATATACGTATGTCTATATATATGTATATCCATGTATATATACACGTAAACATATATAGTGTATATATATCCATATATATACACACATGTATACGTATATATGTGTATATATGTATATCCATGTATATATATACATGTATACGTATATATGTGTATATATACATGGATATACATATATGTATATGTATATATGTGTATATATGTATATGTGTGTATATATGTATACATATATATATTCATCTGTTCAGTCATTCATCTAATATCTATAAGAGTTTAACATATACCTGCGAGTGTACTCAAAGCATCAAAGAAAGAGAGAGAAAGACATGGTGCACTATTGGACAACACAACGTTCTTGACTTAATGGAGCTTACATTCCAATGGAAAGGAAGACAAGCAAGTAACCAAGCAAATAAGCACAAGAATGAGCAAGCAAGCAAGAATCTGTAATATCTTATAGTAAAATATGCTATGACTAAACTGAAACAGGCTAAGGGGACACGTAGTTAAAATGACCTGCTCCAGTTTTCGTATTATAAATCCAGAATTGCTGACTTCTAGTGCAGGGTACTTTCCACTTCAGGATACCCTGGAAAAAAACAAAATCTCAAAGTATTCCAGATCATGGACATGGGATTTAGACTACAACAGTTGCTAATTGTGTTTTCTTTAATATTACAGTATGATATTCCATTTAGAATTAGGACAAATAACTTTGAGATAGAAAGTCAAACCAAAATCATATCTTTGTGATATATGTAAGTTGACCATCTGCCTACTATTAGAAGCCCGATTCTTTGCTAATGTTGATAGCTGTGATAATAGTAGTAATGAAACAATAGACATTTTTGAGTGCATACTATATGATAGGTCCTGTGCTACTAGTAAAAATGACAAGAAACAAAAATCCTTGCTTTTGCCCAGTGTATTATGACTGAGAAGAGAAGCAGCACTAAAGGTCTTTCAAATTCTGTTGCCTATGCCTTATCTCCCACACCCTGCCAAATAATGCAACATTGAAAGTAGTAAAAAATTGCTGCCAATGCAAAGAGTAATTTTAATATTAAAGAAGAACAACCCAGGAAGACACAATCACTAACAAGCATTAAAAAAAGGCAGAAGAAACCCTCGTATAGAATCTTGCTGACAAGTGCTATTAAATATTAATTCTATAGACCGTGGAGACATCATTAAACAAACATATACACCCTGATGCTGAATGTGCACTGGTCCAAGCATTTGTTTTACATGTGGTTGTTGGCTAGGTGTAGTCTTTTGTGTTGCTTTACCAGGCAAAAGACAATTTTCCCCCTACTTCCATTAATTGTATCCTTACACATCACTGAAATTCTCATTGCCTTTTTGGTTATTTCTCTTGTCTTTGCCTTTCATTTAATTGGAAAGACATTTTTTAGGGAGAATGAAGGGAGTTACCTGTTTTAAGGCTGTCATGCATGGATAAAAATGTTTCATGTTTAGATAGTGATCTAGATTTAAAGAACCAGTGCTACGTGCAGGGCATTTAGAGAAATTCGAGCACTTTGCCAGTTTATTATCTCTTTCCAACTTCACCTCAAGACTCTTTAATAAAGATCCTAAATATTAGGGAAGAAATAAAATTATAACCCATAGAAACTAGCGAAGCTTATCTATTCAGTTTATTTCTAAAATAGAAATGTAATTTAAATACCATAGATGTGAAGGGATAACTGTACCATATTTGGAATCATAATCACAGAGCTGCAAAGGGCCTTAGCATTTAGTGCAGTGGTTCTCAAACTTTAGTGACATCAAAACATCCTTGTTAAGGTACAGTTTGTCACCCCCAACCCCCAGAGTTTCTGATTCAGTAGGACTGGGTGGAGGCTCAAGAACTTGTATTTCTAACAAATTTCCAGGTGATGCAGATGCTGCTGGTTTGGGACCACAGTTTGAGTATCACTGATCCAGTGTAACCCTTACTTTTTACAGCCCAGGAAACAGACTTGGAGAAGTTGCTACAATTTTCCTAAGGTTACCCTTTAGCTAACAGCTAATTCTCCACTGTAACTTAAGTCTCTGGGGTCTACACCATGCTTTTCCCACTTTGCCGTGGAGAATTTTAGAGATATTATAGGAAGATCGTAACTATGTTACTCTATCAGGTTTAGTAATTCTACTGAGGAATCTGAGACCCATTCAGGGGAAGCGTGGGAGGCCGTCTAAGGGATCCCCCAGCCTTTCTGTTCTCTTGCATGGCAATAACCAAGCTTTGGATGTGACATGTCCAGGGCTGCATCACTATGCAGCGATTGAGATGGAATAAAAATTCAGCTCTCCAGAATCCCAGAGTGGGCTCTCTCTACCCCTCATCTCACCAGATGAGGCAACCATGGTCAGCCTCTTGTGCCAGATGTTGGGACTACATCACAAAATGGTGACTATTATCACCCATTTTCAAGGAAGACTTCAAGCAGATCCATAGCCTGGATTTACATTTCAAAACCTAGAGAGTATACCATGTATAGGAGCTCTCCAGTTTGCCTTACGGCCTTCTTGGGACTTTTGCCTTCATGGACCTCTTTTTCCATGGGAGGCCAAGGCGGGTGGATGACGAGGTCAGGAGTTCAATACCATCCTGGGCCAGGCACGGTGACTCACGCCTGTAATCCCAGCACTTTGGGAGGAGAGGCTGGCAGATCACCTGAGGTCAGGAGTTCGAGACCAGCCTGGCCAACATGGTGAAACTCCATCTCTACTAAAAATACAAAAATTAGCCGGGCATGGTAGTGGACACCTGTAATCCCAGCTACTTGGGGTGGGGTGGGGGGGTGCTGGAACAGGAGAATCGCTTGAACCCTGGAGCGGGAGGTTGCAGTGAGCCAAGATCGCGCTACTGCACTCCAGCCTGGGCAACAAAGAGCAAAACTCCGTCACAAAAAAAAAAAAAAAAAAGAAAAGAAAATAAAAGAAAAAAGGCCAGCCTGGCCACGATGGTGAAACCCCATCTGTTCTATAAATACAATAATTAACCTGGCGTGGTGGCAGGCGCCTGTAATCCCAGCTACTCGGGAGGCTGAGGCAGGAGAATCGCATGAATCCTGGAGGAAGCAGAGGTTGCAGTAAGCCAAGATTGCGCCACTGCACTCCAGCCCGGGAGACAGTGAGACTCCGTCTCAAAAGAAAAAATAAATAAATGAAAACAAAGTAATAAACATGTATTACGTAAAGACCTTTTACGACTGCGTTGGCAGAAAAACACATGCAATCCAAGCTGGCTTCATTATTTTCTATCTACTATTATTTCTTCTGATTTTAACGTAAATTAAAACGGAAACATTTGCATGGGCTCCTCCAAGTACCGAAGGCCCCAGGCACGGTGTCACCGGTGCCTAATGGGCAAGTGGGCCCTGGGTTGTTGGCGATTCAGTTCTGGGATTTGCATTGAAGACAAGGGCCTTTGGGTCCGATTCTGGGGCAGCAGCCACCGCCCGGCCGCCCCGCGCAGCTCTCAAGTGGAGCAGCCCGGGCGCCTCCGGAGTCCGGGAGCAGGGCGGCGGCGGCACGCAGGGGAGCGGCCGGGTTCCGCAATTCCCGGGCGGCAGGGCGGGCCCCGCCGGCTGCGGGTGGCTGGAAGCGCGGTCCCCAGAGCTGGCGGCGCTGCCTGCGACCTGCGTAAGCGGAGGAGGCGCGGCCCAGGCCCCCCAAACGTGGCGCACACAACAGAGAAGAACACGGCGCAGTTTTTTTTGCATACAATTATAGTGATGGCATCATTTTTTTGGAAACAAACTGTCCATAAATGTCACTGAAAATCCGGGTCTCCTTTTATTAAAACTGAAAAATGTGTATAAATGTAAATAACAAATGACTGATACAGGGATAAGAACACCACAGCGGCTGCTGGCGTCTCTCTTCTTTCTCTCTTTTTTTCTCTCCTCCTCATGTAATTTGCATTAATAAAGAGGCTGTTCCTTGTCGGAATGTGTTTCATCCGGTTTAAAATCCCAGGGCGATCCACTAGGAAGAGCTCTGGGAGAATCCAACTGTCAGAGCCGACAAGACAAATGAATCCCGGTGTCAGGAGCGTGTGGTTCAACGATGACAGATTGAGAAGAACTGTCCCCCTCTCGACAGGCGGGCTTCATTTTCAAATTAATAAATCTGAATAAAATATTTTTCCTTTCATTACGAGCGGAGCCTGTTTGACAGTTCCAGTGACAGGAGGGAGTAGCAGTGTTGATGAGAACAGTTTGCATGAATTCCACCTGGGCTTTTTCTGTTTTATTTTTACCTGCAATCTCTTCCCTGTTTGCCTCTCTCCTTACCCCCTCCCTTACCTCCCATGTTTTCCTTTTCCCCTCCCTTCTATTCCATTCTATATTCTGTTTCCCCTCATATTGTTGTCTAATGATCCTTCCCTACATTCCGTTCCCCTCTTCACTATTCTGGGTCTCTGAAATGTCACCCCCTTCTATTTTTTTTCTTTTTTTTTTTTTTTTGCTATTCTTTTTATTCACCCGCAGGCTATTGCCCTGATTAAAGTCCAGAGCATTATTTCACTTTTAAAAATGTCCACAACTAATTATTATGAAATGTTTTCTTTATTCCTGTGTTTGCTTAGTACTGATCGTATTATGATAATAGCTCAAGTCTAAGCTAGAGGAAATAGCCGATTTCTCTAAGTTATAATTCCACCTTAGGAAACAATCCTCATCATTTTCTCTTCACACAAAAATAAAAGCAACCCTTCCAAACAGACAAAAAAATAAAAAATAAAAAAAATCCCTTTGTTGTTAGTTTCCCTCCCAAAGCCAAAGGGATGAGATCGCATATACCTTAGGAATTGTATCTGCATTGGCAAATCTTAATGCATGGGGTGACAGGCTGTTCCTCTTAAATAATTTAGGAGCACTTTCTGGGAAACAATATGTGATCATTAGAGAAATACTACTGAGAAAAGTGACTTCTTGATAACAGAGGGGTTTTGTTTTTGCATTTGGTAGAGAATGCAGTCACAGCAGGCAACTTTCAATGTCCTGGTTCTGCCGCCTAAGATCCACAGAGTTGGAGGAAACTTAATCTGAGTGCAGCAGTCAGTGACTCCCAAATCCCCCACCTTAAATGCAGAACTCTCTCCTCTCCTCCCTCCTCAACCTGGAAGGAAGGAAGGATATCTGCCAAAGCCACCACAAGAAAATGGCAGGGGTGCCAGGAGATCCTGAGGTTTTAGCTCAAGGGTCTGGTCTCTAACCCTGATTTGTTCTATTCTGCCCATCTGTTGTTCCTTCTCCTTCCCATCCCTCCACAAGGTGATGGCTTTGTTGTGCAATTTTATAGGACAAACTTAGGTCCCAGGGTTGTATATCTGATGTATATCATGGAACATCTGCTGTCTTAACTCCCAGTAGTCTCTGAGAACACAGGCCATAAAGATACCAAGCTTGTGTTTGAGTAAATGTATGTAGGTGGACTCTTCAAGCAACAATGTGAGATCGTATAAGCTTACAGGAGAAATATATGTATTATATATATGTGCATATATATGTATACATATATAAAATATGTAAATATATACCATTTTGGATATGATACTTAGATTATTCGAGTCATAGGAATTAAAACAAGGGAAAAAATTAGCAGGGCTTTCTAATAACCATGTTTAATCAAGTATGGAAAACTGCACTAGATAGGAAGACAGAGTATAATACTCAAATATCTCAGAGAGATGACTTCTAGCTTTAATCTTGTTGAAATCCTAGCTTAATTACTATGATAAATGGAAGAGCCATCTATACTAAAAGGTCCAAAGCAAGTCATTACTGGTAGGATGGGAAGAAGTTTGATGGTCAGCATCAAGATTCTAGAAATTCTTGTATAAATTGTTATGGTTGCTTTATAATTCATTTCCTCATTTGCACTTTTTCCACGTAGATAAAAAATATCGTTCTGCTAATACTGTCTACCAGTGACTTCAAAACACAGTTTCAGGCCGGGCACAGTGGCTCACACCTGTAATCCCAGCACTTTGGGAGGCCAAGGTGGATCACTTGAGGTCAGGAGTTCGAGACCAGCCTGGCCCAAATGGCAAAACCCTGTATCTACTAAAAATACAAAAATTAGCCAGGCGTGGTGGTGGGCTAACTCGGGAGGCTGATGCAGGAGAATCTCTTGAACCCAGGGGGCAGAGGTTGAAGTGAGCTGAGGTCACGCCACTTCACTCCAGCCTGGGTGAAAGAGTGAAACTCTGTCTCAAACAAAAAACAAACAAACACAAAAACGGGCCAGGTGTGGTGGCTCACGCCTGTAATCCCAGCACTTTGGGAGGCCGAGGTGGGTGGACCATGAGGTCAGGAGATTGAGACCATCCTGGCTAACATGATGAAACCCCGTCTCTACTAAAAATACAAAAAATTAGCCGGGTGTGGTGGCGGGTTCCTGTAGTCCCAGCTACTCGGGAGGCTGAGGCAGGAGAATGGTGTGAACCCGGGAGGCGGTGCGCTTGCAGTGAGCCAAGATCATGCCACTGCACTCCAGCATGGGCGACAGAGTGAGACTGTGTCTCAAAAAACAAAAACAAAAACAAACTGAAAAAAAACCCCCACAGTTTCATAGCATCTAGATTTGAATGTTTAAATAGCTATTATAAAGATATAGAAATGTGAATATTCCAATATTTTTTACATATATTAATTCATTTGATTTTCACAATAACCTGGGTAGACAAGAGGAGTATTGTAATCTGCATTTTAGAGTTTACAGTTTACAGGAAACTGAGTGTCAGAATTAAGTGACTTAAATGAAATCGTTTGGCCCACAAATAGAAGAGGAAGAACTGATTTTTTTCCCTTACTCCACGTGCTATTACCTTTTCACTGAATTATGCTGCACTCTGCAGTATGTGTATGTGAAGAAGTCTTCACGTGTATCACACAATAGTAGAATTGATTACTATTAATTCACCAATGGTTGAAAATTGCTGCCCTCGAGTTTTGGTGATCCACATTCCAGTATGCTGATCGATTTGTATCTGCCTCTCAAAATCTTGTTTTTCAGAATTTTTCTTCCATTTTATTTCTGGATAATATTTAGGTGGCTAAGAAATAGTCATATGAAGACCGCCACTTCTCTCAGGCAAGTGTTGTTATGGACTACTGTACAGAAAAAAAGCCTACATATATATAACAATGTGAAATCCTTCATTGTATTGGAAGAGGATGAGATCGTAATAGATACAGTGATTTATATATTTATTCTTTTAAGACGTAGTTTACTTTTAAATTGTGTGAGGACAAGGAATTATACCCTATCACTGTGATTCAGTAAGCTGGTTACTTATTGAGTATTGGATTTTTTTTTTTTTAGCAATCTCACTTGCTTCAGCCTTCATTAATAAAAATGGGTGATAATTACTTTCACAGAAAGACTTAAGAATCTTGAATATAATATCTTACATTTACATCTTATAATTTTAGAACTATCACAAAAACATTGCTACTTTTTCTTCATGAATCAGGCAGAAAATGAATGAATAAATTAGTGAAAAACACACAGGTAGCAAAAGTCTTCATCTCCATGACAGCCCTGTAAGGTAGGCATGATTATTCTTTCACTGCTAAGGACAATCTGAGAGATGAATGGCTTAGAATGGCCAAAGAACTAACATGAGACAGAGCCAAATTCAAATCCAGCTTGTCTCAGTCTAGGGTTCTTTCTACTATATCATAGGTATGCTTTGAATCAAATTTCTAAAATGACCTTTGTATGCTGGGGTTGGGTCTTTCATGTTACTAGAGCAGACAAGCAGCTTGGCTTACTACGTAATGCACTCAAGGAGCAATGGTATTTCGCACTAGCCCATGCTTGGTAATGCAGAGGTAGTGAAAAGATAAAATGGGGTCACATCATTCCATGGGTCCCCTTTCCATTTAGAATTCATTAAATGTAAATCAATAGTTTACTAAGCAGATATGGCCCCAGGTTTAGCATATAGTTGTAACTCCCTGAGCCCTAGGCCGCTATGAACACCAAGGACACCAGGAACATAAGAGTTCATGGCAAGCACAAGACAACCCAGGCCAGTGCAAGACCTTCTTCCTTCCAGGTCTCCTGAGTGGTGCTGCAGAGAGTCAAATGATGACCGCTTCTTTTGCCTCCTTACATAAAGGAAGCACTAAAGGAAGTGGGAAGTGAAGAGCAAGGTCATTCACTTAACAAACATTTTCTGAGCATTGTGCTAGGATATGAGGCTAGAAAGCTCAGCAAGACTCATTCCTGCCCTCATGGAGCTGACAGTCACACAAAAATACATAATTCTGTGTGCTAAGTTCTTTAACAGAGTCATGTTCACCATGCTTTGGGAGCAGAGGATGAAGCAACTAACTTTGGGTGGGGGATTCATGGGATTTCTTTTTGATTGATGCAGAGAAACAGGAGAATTTCATTGTAAGGCACATGCAACATATGGAGGTGTGTAAAGCCCATATTAACCTTATATTTCCATTATTCTTTTATATACATTCAATTTCCCACTTAAATTGAATTGCTTTCATTTTTATAGTAATAATAACTGCCATTAGTGTTATCACTATACCATCTGTTGGACATCTACTGAGTGCCAGGCACTGTGCTATGCCTTCTATACACTTCTCATTCATCCTGACAATATTTTTGTAAAAGTATGATTTTTGTTTTTGTTTTTTTCTATTCTATAGATGAGTCAATTGAGGTTTAGAAATCAAGGACTTATCCTAGGCTATGTGACTAATATACAGTAGAGCTAAGATTCAAATAATAAATTTCTTAACTTCAAAGTCTGAATCATTGATTACAAGGTATAGTATCACTTATTCCATATACACAATGTCTCAATGCCTTTGTTCATTTGCCTAGAATTGCCTTTCCCTTCCACTTGTCAAATCTCACTTGGGCTCAGTTCAAATGTTTATTTCACTGTGAAATCTTTCCTGATTTTGTATTGCTAGAGCGATGGCTCCACATCAAGGAGACCCTTGAACCTGGAAATCAAGGCAATCATTTTAGAATAACTGCAAATCATGATCTAAGAGCTCGCAGTCCTGCCCTCAGACAGACTTGGTCCATTGTGTCCCTCCTTCAAGAGATGTGAATCACCATTCTTCCTTAAACATCTCCAGGAATAGAACTTCTACAGTCTCTCTAAGTAGTCTATTTCTTTTGGCAAATCAACATTTCCCTTGCTTAATCTAAATGCATTCCCTCTTGTTTGGTATTCTGCAGTGGTAGAGGCTACCTGTTCATAGATAATGCACCATCTGAAAACCATCCCTAGGCTGAAAAACAGTAACCAAGCAACCCTTTGCCTTCTCCTCTCTGACTAACCTTTTGCAATTCTTGTGACCTTTCCTCCAAAGTCTATTTTTCATCCCTTTAATCTTTTTGTCACTGCCCTTTCTCACCTTTAGCATCAACAGCAAGGAGACCAGGTTCTGACACACAAAAATGCCACTAGCAGGTGGCAGGCAAATTGGCATGCTTAGCACAGCCCCGTGCACCCTCCAGGGATTAATAATAAATACTATTTGATGATGAAATCTGAGTGCATTTTCTTTTCAATGAGACAGTGTCAACTGTTTTCTTCTAAAATAGAAATGAGCAGAATACAAAATTCAACAGCCTTCATTTTTCCCCACTCAGGAGGCTGTTATTACTGATCTGGTTGGCATTCTTCCTGGTTCAGCCCAGACAGGAAGAATCTTAGCGGTGCCATTGCCCGTTCCCTTGATAATTAGCTATGATTTATGAAAAATCAATGATGAGTACTTTGAATACTTTGTTTTCTTTATTTCCTTGTCTGACTGGTATATCTTGAATTTGTTGAAGTAAATGATTTTAAACATAAACTAGACTCCAAGTAGAAAAATCAAAGTACAAAGATCATATACATGTATATATGTGTGTGTGTGTGTATACACATTTTTTTTTTTAAGGTGGACAACTGTGCCAAGGTTAGCAGGATTTATCCTTTTGACATTTACTGAGCACTTTCTGTATTCTCAGGTTAGAGTGGCTTGGGGAGATGAGTGTGAGGAAAGAAGAGAGGGTAGATATATCCTCAGGGTGATCTAATCCAAATCCTTTCTTTCCCAAATAGGCAATCTGAGGCTCTGAGAGGCTGAGTTACATGTACATAATTACCCAAGTGTTTATTGGTAGAATATGGGTCAAGATTTCATGTCTCATTATGCTTACTTCAGGTCTATTTCTAGAATTACTCTGCTACCTCTGTTTTTGCTTAAAAAGCACTAAGTCAGTGCTATGGCAGAAAGAAGTATACAATGGTGGTTAAGACATTCAAGGAGTATGAAACCCAAAATATGGATTAAGTAAACTTGGCATTGATCTCTCTAGATTTGGAATGGAGGCCTGGAGTACTGCTCACTGTGCCTCCCTTCACCCCCCCCCCCACCCCCCCCCCCCACCCTTCTAGAACCTGGGACTTTGAAGAGCAGATAACAAAATTATTTTTTCATTGAGATGCAAAGAAAAATATGATACTCTTTCTTTCTGTGTCAAGGAAAGTCCACATTAGTTAATGCTGAATGTCAGAAAAATGCTGAGCTAAATAATAATGCCAGATATAAACAAGCCAATAACATATACACTAAAAGTATGAGCACCTGATTAATTGCCAAATGAATAATACTATAAATGCTGTAAGACTGTAGATGTGGGAGAAAAACTCTGGATAAGGAAGAGAGAAATTTTGGCCACCTCTGCAAGAATGTATAATCTGAATATATAAAAAGGAAAGGCAAAAAGCCTTTAGGGAGATATGCGGGAGATTTTGAATCAAGAAAATGTAAAGTGCATTTGGATAATAATGAATAAATCATTTATTCTACTGGAGTTTTGATAAAGTGAGTTGTTAGAGATAAAAATGAAAAGGCAAGTTTGGGTCAGACAGTGAAAAGTGCTGAAAGTCAGGCCAAGGAAAATGGAATTTATTTAAACTCCTTAGAAGAGGATTTTTTCAGTATTACGCAGTGAGGCAGCCCTTAATAACAAATCCACACAGGCTTCCAGGGTTGACTTTAAATTTTTAAATGACTTTCACACAATCTCTAATTTATGAACCGACAGTGACATCTACCACTTGTTCTAGTTGAGTTTGGCAAGAATTTTTCAAGGGTGTGCCCTTCCCCCTCATCTCATTTCCAAGGCATGGCAGACATTGTTCTGCAATCCTATAACAGCAACTGACCACAAAATACTTCTTTACACTGTGCTGCCTCCACTCACTAGGGAATGACACGTGGCATAAAACCAATTTGTTCATCTGACTTTAGTTGTGTAGCCAAAATATGATTTCCTGAGCAATATTAGCTGCATCTTCCTATCTATAAAATGGGGTTGGTACTCAGATTTTATGCTCCTTATTGGTAGGCAGGTGGCTATTCTAATTCACAAAATGTTAAATGTAAATACCACATGTAAAATAATCAATGGAGATTTTATGGGTCTATTGAGAAATCTGGGACCTGTGGGCAATGTGAAAGGAGACTAAAACGTATTACTGCCATGCAATGGGGGTTAACTAACAGACTTAAAAAATCAGAAATTGTTAGGAATGTACCTATCAATATAATTAGGGTACACTATTTAGAAAGACAGTCAACTGGAGAATTACTTGGTTCAGAATTATTTGATTGTATTTAGCAGTCCATATGACGTTCACGATCGTTATCTGCTTTGTGGTCAAAGATAAAAAACAGTGTTGTCGCTAGACATAGAGTAAAATATCTTCAAAAGGAGGATCAGTTTCTAATGACGAAAAGCAAGTTATTGGAAGAAACATAAACAATAGGACAGAGAGACAATAAAGGGAATTCGTAGCTACCATCATATTATGGAAATATGGTAAATCTTTGAACAGAATAGCTTAGAAACTTCCCTTATATACTTATCGAAAATGTAAAAAATCCTGGAAAAACATTTTAAGTGCCCATATGAGAAAAATAATGTGCTAAATTTGGGCCCTTTTAGTAAGACTGTGATTTGGAGTAAGTCACTTGCTGAGGACCAAGTGATTTTCTGAAGATGATGTAACATGTAATATGTAATATAAGAAAGCTACTCAATTTACCATATAACACAGAAAAAGTTGTGAAGTGTTTTAGGCTAATCTCAACCTGAACTTTCCAATTTTGTAACTTTGGAATTTCCTGTCACACAAACCAGAGTGTTTTTTTCCCTCAGTAATTCTCCACAGAACCTTTACAAGATGGCCTGCAGGAACTCCTTTCGTGTGGTGGTTTTGATTTTCTACTGCACTGTTCACAAGACAGGTTAGCATTTTGTCTGTATAGTATATAGTTTTTAAATGATGGCATCTAAATTATAATAACTGACAAATATTTGAATTATTTTACCATTTATCAAATGTTTTCACATACATTTATCATAAATTTAAAAATAAAACTTTACGAGACAAACAATAAATCTATAACCTATCATGGCCATAGCCAGAACTTGAACCTAAATTCTCTGTCTCCAAATTCTATGTGCTTTCTAAGCTATCATGCATCCAATGTATCACATATAATTTACCATCCAAAGCAAGAAACCTGGAAATTTTTAGTTGAGATTCTTAGCTTATTTCACTCCCTGAAAGTAGATGAAAAAGAGTCAACACCTCAGTAAAGGTCACAATATTTATACTCAGCTTTAGTGCCAGAAGGTGCCAGGAAAATAAAATATTAAAGTCCCTGAGGAATCAATGATGACAAATTAAAATCAATGACAAATCCATGTTAAATAAAAATTATTCTTTGTTTTTTAAAATGCCTAAAACACTTTGTTAAAAAAAAGTGTCACCATCATTTATGACTCCTAAGTTGGTTGGGTGACCCCAGCAATGTAGAGACTCAATCTCGCTTTTCCTGTCTGTGAAATGGAGTTAATGGTATCTGCCATCTCTGTTTGCAAAGAGACTGTCAAGATAAGTGATCCTATGGATGCATGGCTCCTTGGAGTAGGGAAGTTGTATAAATCCAAAATATTATCAACAAGACGCTGACTGACATTTACATAGCTCTCTTCTCCAGAGCATAGCAGGCTTTTATTGCTTTACAGAGCTCTAAGAAATAGAACAGTAATGCTCTCCCCAGACTGGAAGCTGACCAGTAGAGTGGATAGGTGGCTGACCTCCGCATGGCACAGTGAGGTGATAGCCTTATTGTCAAGTGATGTTGATTAATAGTTGTCTGTTCAACAATTAGTCCAGTGAGTCCAGCTTGCTGCTGCCTATCACTACCATAATGAAAGACCTCCTGTTATAGAAAAGTTCATAGTTTCCAGAACGAAATTTAAACTAAACTTTTTTATTTTCTTACTGCTCTTAAATTTTCAGATAACTTTCTCCTACACTACTTTCTGGTTTCAATAGAAACAGCGGAAAAATGCTGACTGTGGAATTCCTGGCCATCAGAACAGGAGAGGGCTTGAATGTCGCAAGAAATATTGGTTTCCTTGAGGCTTTCAGACCTTTTTTTCTAACTACATAAATAGCTTAGGGGTGAAAGAAAGAGAAGGCAAGTGATGGGGACGGAGTTGACAAGAGGGTAGAAATGTTACATTTTCAAAAGAGAGGTAGGTAGGATAAATGTGCTCTTCCTCGTTAAAAAAAAGGTGTGTGTGTTAAGTAGGAAAAACAGGAATGGTGATGTAAAATAGTGGGTATCAGGAAATTAGCAGATCTGTGTCCTATTCTTAATTCTGCCACTGAATTTGATCTTGAACTAGTTATTTAATCAAACTTGGCTTTAATGTTTGACTCTAAAATTAGAAAGATATACTAGAAGATCTTTAAGTGATGTTTTAGCTCTAAAATTTGCTTTGTTTCCCAAACATCACAAAATCACCTACCGCTTTGGCTGAATGTAATTAACTCCACCCTCTCTGCCATGAGAGGACTTTTGCATATGGAAAAGTCACCATGAGAAAAGCTCCAAATCTGGAAGCCCCAAATTCGTCATTTGGCTTTTTTTTTTTTTTTTTTTTTTTTTTTTTTTTTTTTTTTAAATTGTGAAGTGTTCCATGAGACTCCAGTATCCTTTTTCAAGGTTGAATTTCTCTTGATGACAGAAGGAAGACTCTTATACGGACTTGGGAATCCAAGGGTATCTCTCTGTGAACCAAAGAACTTAGGAGAGAGTTTGTTTTATTCCCAGGCTCCAAGAATGAGTTCCTATCTCTATCAGCTTTGTATTCCAGTAGCTTTGAATCCAGGGTTTGCTAATTCATTTACATACATATCTCAGCATTTAACCCCAACACAAAGCTCTGGAAAAACAGCAAGAAATACATGAAGAAGAGATAAAACTGCTAATTAATATGCTGAAGTTCTAAGATAATAAGTCAACATAATTGGAAATCTGGATGCCTGAAAATTTTGGTTGACCTAGATAATTTATCTTAAATAACCAGAAATCTTTCAATGAGTGAAAAATTTATCTGATTGGGTCTAGGCAGAAACTGATGCACTGAGTTAAGGTTGTTAGCAAATGGCTCATTATTCATTCAATGCAATTAATTTTAATAATGATAATTCAAATATAGGCTGTTAGAAAAACAAGGCTCTTGAATCACCCACTTTTGAACCGTACTCTGTGTCTTCCTAACAGTATGCAGTTCTTGACTAACACACTAAATATTCTTAGGCAAATGTCTTAGGTCATTTTCCTGCCAGAAATAGCTGAAATTCTATTTTTCCACCTTAAACAAGTAGTTAATACTTCCACTGTGACGTTGTAATAAAAGCCATTAAATTTACAGGTGCTTTTTATTTTACAAATTATTTCAAGAGCAGCCCTGATTCTTGAGAGGGATAAATTGAGCATCAAGAAATTCAAGCCTTCTCTTCTCTCTAGTTGAGATATTTTCCTTTTGATTGTGCCTTGAGATCTTGGTGCTATTTCATAATGCAGTTACCATAGGAAATTTCTCTTGTGATCTTCCTGGTAGTGGCTATAGAGAAATATCAACTAAATATCAATAGTATACCCAAAAGTTTTAATTTGCTTTTTTCAGAATACTTTGCCTTGGATCGGAATAGTTATTGCTTTCTTAGTGAATTCAATTGCAACCTCCAGTTTATATACACTTCATAGTTTGAACCGAGGTAGGATGACCATAAAAAGTGGAAAATCTCAGCTCTGATTTAAACTAAAGGTTATGTGTAGGTATTATTTTCATTCTACAAATGAACAGTTGTTTTAATTTGCTGGATGATTATGGAATTATCCCTCTGTGGCTAGCCAGCTCAGGACCAAAGCTTAGAAGATTAATCAAATGGAATTGAACAATTCTCTCGTCCAGCTTCACATTTTGAAGCATGGAGACTTTCCTTATAGAAGCTGTAGTTGTTCCCCATCCATTTTTATCTGTGAATCCAATGTATTGACCACTGAGCATTCTCACAGATATCCCCAGGTGATGTCACATGTTCCAAGAACCTCTTTGGCCAAAGGCTCTCCAGTCCCCTGGGTTGGACTACAAGGAGCCTCAAATTCTCTCTTTTTTTTTTTTAAGAAGGAGTCTCACTCTTGCCACCCAGGCTGGAGTGCAGTGGCACGATCTTGGCTTGCTGCAACCTCTGCCTCCCAAGTTCAAGTGATTCTCCTGCCTCAGCCTCTCCAGTAGCTGGGATTACAGGCATGTGCCACCATGTCCAGGTAGTTTTTATATTTTTAATAGAGACGGGGTTTCTCCATGTTGGCCAGGCTGGTCTTGTACTCCTGACCTCAAATGATCTGCTTGCCTCGGCCTCCCAAAGTGTTGGGATTACAGATGTGAGTCAAGGCGTCTGGCTGGGAGGCTCAGATGCTTATATGAGGGACACATGCCCTTTGTCCTAGGATAGTGTCTGGTACAATCAAAATGGTAAACAAATTGTTCTGAAATGGTTACATTCAAAGCATTTACACCGGACTAAAGGTAGTAGAGAGGTGGTAGTCAGTTAGAATAGCCAAGACCAGATACCAACAGGGTGGTGCCAGAGTGACTCTGCTCCATAGAGGGCCTAGTTTACCTCAATTCAGTAGGATCATCTGGACCCACAGGAAGCAGAGGACACTGTAGAGCTTTCTCCTTATGTGTCAAAAAGAAAACTTTATGGCTCCGTATAATTTTTATTTTGAGGAAATGCGATATGATATATATAGTCAATGTTGGTTATTAGGGCCTTACTATGTGCCAGTCATTGTATTAATATCCAAGGCAAACAAGACTCCCAAAATCTTTCCTAATAAAAAATGTATCAGGTGGTTATAAACTAAGCAATTATAATGAAATATGACAAGTACACAGACAGGAGAACGGGATGCAATAGGAATATATAGGAGGAATGTCAGTCCCAGAATATGGAGGGTCAAGGAAGCCTTTTCAGAAAACAATGGAAAGAGGCAATCAATTTGGATTAGACCTGGGTTTGAAGCCCTGCCCAGTCATTTCATAGTTGTAAGACCGAAGTTGTTTAATCCATCAAAGCTTCAGTTGTCCCATCTATAAAGCAGAGAAAATTAAAATTAACCATTCATATTTATTTCAATGATCATGTGAATTAAAGTACTTAAAATACCAAGCATGGTGCTTGACACAAAACAGATACTCAAGAAAATATTCATCCTTTCCCCTTTTCCTCATTCCTGTTGTAATACTAACATGCAGTAGTGGCCAGGCTGGCATAAAGTACATGTTCAACAAATGTTTCTTGAATTGATTTGAATTTCAGCAAAACCATATAAAAGTCAGCTTATGCCAACTTTTCTGGAATGTTTGTATTTGTAACATCATATAGAGTCTATACTCATGAGGTCATTTCTTACAGTTATAGCATCCAGATAATACTTCTCATCAATCAAAATATATTCAACTCTTATGAAAATGCAGAATATTATAGAGTTTTAGATAATGTCTAGCATGTGTAAATAATTTATGGGTCCTCAGTTTTTCAGAATGGTTGTCCGTATTTTGGTAAAATTTACTTCTCTTGGGCATGTGTTCAGGATCTGGAAATACTGAATAGAGGAGTGGAGAGTTTACAGACTAAAGACAATCCTTCTTAATTTTGCCTTCATAGAAATTGCATCATAGAGTAAAATAAGAGTAGAAAATTCAGTGGAGATGCTAACAGGAGTACCCCAAAAGTTATTACAATATTTGTATCTCTTTGTTCCAGAAATATGCACAGATTTGGAATGCATACAACTAATATGGTAGCAAAGCAGGCACAAGTCCCAGCCATGCCATCACTGTGGAGACTTGGCATAAGAGTTTTAGGCTTCTATGCACAAACCTACAAAACTCTATCCCTCTTGACTTTCACACACCAACAATAACAAAAACACAAAGGAGCAACACTTCTGCACTCAGGAGCTCCATGAGAGCTGCATTCACTGCTTCCTGGGAGAGACCTCTGGCCCTTTGCAGGATTGGACCACACCATCTTCTGAAATGCAATTCTAAAAACACTTAACAATTCCCATTACTTTATGAGAAAAAAGAAAAATCCTGGGGGCATCTGAACTTATTTGGCTCAAAATGTGAAGTGTACCAGTGCCCTACGATTTTTTTCTTGTTTTGTGGCCATGGGGCTCTTTCGAATAGAATGTTTCATTCATTTCCAAAGGGAAGAACTAGAAATCATGTAGACAGTCCTTGAAGACCAGCATTAGGATAGATGTAACAAGGAGCTATGCAAAAACTGGAGAGGAGAACAGCAGGGTCTGAAATACAGCTTGGAACCCTATTCTGAATGGCTGTGAAAATGTTAATGGGAGAATGAGGGCAAGGAGTCCTCAGAGGGTGTATTCCTTCCTCTCTTTATGACATGTCAACTCCTTGGTCCGGGAATGTTGTCCTGAATTGGCTTTGTTTCTCTTCCTCTTACACAGACACTCTTAAGATGTCTGGTTGTATATTTATAACACTTAAGAGTTGTATAAAGTATCTTGTTTCATTTTTCATTTAAAAAGAGACAGATACCTTTTTCTCCCACAGAAGGAGAAATAGATATCATGGAATTTTTACAACAGTGGTAGAATTGGGGTTAGGGACCATTATGCAGCCATCTCTGTTCTGGCTCTCACTGAATTTCAATGTGGGGCCGATTACTCCATTATTGACTAGTAACATGAGGTTGTATCATCAACAGATGCACATAATGAGATTTCTCTTTCTCTTCCCTCCTAAGTCACAGCAAAGCCATTTGTGCATGCTAGAATCAAGTTCCTCCATCTATAACATAGAGGGAACAGGCAAAGAACTAGGGAGAGTTATTTTCTACCTTTCTTTCTACAGATGATTCCATGACTACATACATACATGAGATAATAATTACCAGGTAAGCAATTCGAGCTTTCACTGAAAAAACAAAATAGATGTCATATAAATCTAAGGCATTATCACTAATTTTATTACTTGGATTAATTGGGTCTTAACACACTATAGCAATAAAGATGTTATTGAGGTATATTTTAATTATCTGTTTTGAGGCAACAATATGTCAGGTGTGTAGAAATCTAATTTGATGCCAGGATGTAACAATTCTGCAGCTCCTCAGTGTATGTGGAACCATTCTAATCATTGAACTGCCTGACTTTTGTCTAATTCCCTGCAACCTCTGTTTTCGTTTCAGCTCCTATAATTGTAAGAAATGCATTCTTATTAAACATCTTGGCGTATGTTATTGGGATATTGCAATTTTTAAAAATCTCTCTTTTTGCAATTCACTATTTTCAAACTGTCAATCTCTGGTTCAGGTCTCATCATGAAGTAACACTGCTTCCTGCAGGCTACCAGGCACATTCTCCTATGGCACATTCTACCTATGGCTCTAGCTGGACGTAATATTCACACCCTTGCTTCAGTAAGCAGAGGGGCCAAAGAGGATTTGCCTGGGTTTGAATACCAGCTCCAGTACTTATTATATGCAGGATGGTCATATTCCTGATTTTCTCCAGGCAATCCAGGCTTTTTCTATTTGGTTAGCATAATTACTGATAGCTCTGTTTTCACTCTCAAAGGGTTCTAGCCACCCATATATATGCGGCACCCCAGGCAGATCACACCCTCTTTAATCCTTACCTTTTTCATTTGAAAAAGTTTTGAAAAATTTAAACTCCTAGCATACAGCAAGTATTCAAGAAATATTAACTAATGTGCTTATATTCTACAATGTTATATCTATGGGCCTTTGGAGGATGATGACTTATCTCTTTGTTTTTCAGTGGCAGTACTGAAGAACGGCTGCTTGATTCCATTCTTTGTAAGACCCCCATCTAACTATCTGCCCACCTCTGGTCTGGGTTGACAAGACATCTGGAGCTTTTCTATTTGATAACTGCCATTCCTGGTAGAGAAGAACTTCTCTCTTACCTAGCTGGACATTTGGGCACTGTTGGTATTGTTTTTCTAGACTGGGGCTGACTCTGGTCTTCTTCAATGCATATTAGACAGATTTCTCTGATACCTGTGTTCTGCCTCTACTCGAAAGTCTCAAGATCTTACCCTGGCACGCCCATTTCCCTTCTCAATAATTGTATGGCATAAGGTGAGTGGAGGTGAACATATGGTACAGCCAAACAGCCTATGAGGAGAGGAGGGAAACTGTGGGTTAAAGGTGAAGACCCAGGGGGCCAGCCAACACTGAGGCCCTTTAAAGAAAGTTGAAATCAAATGCTGGTTATAGACACCAGGTACAAAGAGCAAAGGCAGAATCAAGGTTAACCTATAGAATTGGGAGCTTACCATTTGACAGATGCAGGTTCAGAGGAAAAGCAGACAGAGTACAAATGAGCCTGGGTGATTGTTGCAGACAACTCAGCGATGTACTGTACTTGCCTAACTGACTGATTTGAGTGGTGTGTGGGAGTCTCGTGGACTTAAAAGACAGGGTTGAGAGTGAATACTCTTCTACTCTCTGAGCTGGGATGCTTTCCTGGATATGAATGCCTTCTTGGACCTAGAATGGAGTTACTACTGTCTCAATTAATGTACTCTTGATTGACAATTCTTGACTGCTCTTTGGCCCATTGCTTGTCCTGAAATCTCACTAAACTTTTCCCCAGAACTCAGTCTGCCTTTGTTTCCCGAATGTTGTGTCCTTCTGTGGTTTAAGCCTGTCCTGGGAAGTAAAGTAGTCACAAACTGCAGGTTGGAGTCACCCACCCAGGGAAGCTAATAAGAATCCCATGCCCAGCCCCAGAACAAAATGTAAAGTCCCACACTGCAATCCAGATTCTAAGAATGAACTAGAGACATGGTAGTTCTGGATCTAGCCAACACTAAATATTGCTACCTGTATTAACTGTATTTTTAAATGTTCTGTATTCTTGATGCTCTGACACATGGGGTCTTACTGACTTGGGAGGGACTCCTCCCCTACCCCACTACGTTAGCTATTTCTTAGAGATAGTAAACCTGCAAATATACCTTCGATATACAAAGAAAACATAACCTATCTGCCTCCGTCTGCTCTGGGATACTATCACCCTGCCCTAATTGCCTCAAGGCCAGGTACTGGACAACTAGGGACCACCCCTAGAGCCAGAGCTTACCAAAATTAGTCAAACTCTCCAATCTCAAGGCTGCTTACCCTGCCTCAACTGTTTCTTCCCACGAGAAACCCAGTAAAGGTTCCCATCCACAGCTCCCTTCCTCCCTCCCTCCCTCCCTCCCTCCCTCCCTCCCTCCCTCCCTCCCTCCCTCTCTCTCTCTCTCTCTCTCTCTCTCTCTCTCTCTCTCTCTCTCTTTCTTTCTTTCTTTCTTTCTTTCTTTCTTTCTTTCTTTCTTTCTTTCTTTCTTTCTTCTTGCTCATCTCACCTTGGTGCTTCCCCATGTGCTTCTGCATGGTGTGCTATGCCTCTTCTCTCTAGGGGACTATGTGTCTGTACCTGATTGAAACAAATCCCGGGTACCATTAAAACACAGCCTTTCCATTCATGCTTTAGTATTATCAGGCATGACTATTTTGGAAAACCACTTTTCTCTGGATGCGTAGTTAGTTCTCTTCAGCTTGCATCATATTCTATGGGAGGTAGAAAGGTAAAATGTGATCCTGGAATGTGCTTAAGAGATTGTGTCCAGAAAAAGTGGCATACCCCTGCCACCAGAATGTACTGGCTTGCCATCGGTGTGTTAGGATAGGGACTGACATGTTGTGACATTTTATTGACAGGTTGGATGAATGGTCCACTTAAAGATTTATTAAGGGGACAATCAAGAGACTAGTAAATTCATTTTAGTTATGAGACATATAATCAAACTTGCCATTTAACTAAGCTTATGATATATAGCAGAATGATGAACTACAGCTACTTTTGATCACCAAACTTTTTTCTGCAATGGGCCAGATAACAAACTTGGCTTTATGTTTATGAACCAGGTCACAGATGTCTATAACAACTACTCACCTCTGCCATTGTGGTGTGAAAGTAGCCATAGATAATACATAACTTATGGGAGAGTGTCAATAAAGCTTTATTTGCAAAACAGGTATCAGGTTGGATTGGCTCGTGGGTCATAGTTTGCAAGGCCTGGTCTATAGAAACAAAATCTCTATATTTGTATATTGACATCTAAAAAATCATTATATACTAATCTAGGGTATTCAAAAATAGGTTCTTGGATTGATTGGGTCTTAAAAGAAAAAGCAAATTCTTAAGTAATTAGCTATCTTTATTACTAGAGTAGTTTCCCATTTCTTTTCTTTTTCTCTCTCAATGTATCAGTCATTTGAAAGATTTTATTATCTAACAGAAAACTAATACTTGTTGATTTAGTCAGCAAACACTTATTGACCTACTCTGTGAAAGGTACTATGTTAGGTATTAGAAAAATAAATCAAGAAAAACTGTATGCACAATAAGCTTATAGTTTGTAGATATGTAAATAGAGAAATGTAATTTTTCATAGTGTCTTGTAGTAGAGGTGAATGCTATACCAGCTGAACACATGGCCCTGCCAGCTCTATTTTTTAGTATAAAACTCTTTCTTCTTTTCTCCCCTTAGTAGTTTCATGAGTTTATTAGCATGTTCAAAAGTTTATAATACCATAGATTATCCATAATAAACACTTGGGTAACTTGACTGGCTTTGATGATTCAATTTCTTGGATCCTCTAAATAATTTGGGAAAGACTGTACATTTTTGGTAAAAAGACATACGTTTTTGGGAAAAGGGTAGAAATTAAAATACTCTTTAGGCATGTTTGCTACATCATTCTTTCTATTATTTTGTATTTGGCCCACTGAGAGAGAGAAATAGAGAGAGAGCACCTGAGAACCAGCAATATAGTGACCGACAAATTTTATTTGCAAAATAATGCCATTATAAACAAAATTACCGTATGCTTACATCGTTATTGCATAAAACAAAAACCACTTTAGTACCAGCTTATTGGGGAAGATATAAGCTATCTGGTATAATATAATGTCTCTGAAAAAAGAATGCAATCTTTTCTTTTCCTCCTGCAGTGTAAACTGGTAAAAGTTTCATCACAGATGGATTTCAATCTAGTCATACCAGAATTTGGAATCTCTTAGGCTAGATTTCAAACATGGATGCAACCTGCATAATCTCTTAGCAACAAGCAATGTCTGACAGGTGACTCTGCAACCATTCCTTGCATTAGTTTAGAAGGGGCACCTTTGTATATTCTTGAGTGTCCGTGCCTTGTTGACAATAGACATGGTTGGAAGTGGTTAAATGCAATAGGGAAGATAGTGCTTATCATATACACATGGGAGTCCTTTTAGATGCCCCAGTCATCAGTGTGCAGCTTCCTCTATTTTAATGACAAGATCCAATAAGAATTGCCTAGAACATAAAGTAGAATAAAAAAAAAAAGGAAAAAAAAAAAGAATTGCCGAATTCTTTACCAAATGATAAGAATTGCCAAATGATATCATTGCCAAATGATAAGAATTGCCAAATCTGATATTGTCAATCCCTTAATTTAAATTCCATTGCCTTTGCTGCTATTACAGGGTAGCTTTTGAAACTAGGTCCTCATAATTGAATGTGACCCTTATTTAGGGGTCTACTGCTATGGTGAAAACTTATGCTGCTGCAGACAACATGGTTTCTTCAAATGAGGTAGATATGAGTCCATCTTCTTGGCTAAGGGTAGTTTTTAGTTTGTATTCTCATACTAAGCCATTATTCTCAAAGTACAGTTCTCCAATGTCAAGGTGGCTGAATAAGAAGGAGCTTTGAGCAGCAGCCACATGTGTCAGAACCAACTCTCCCTTTCACAATTGGCTACGCTGTAGTGTTAAGCCTGGAACCCCTGACAGATCCTCCTCCCATCATGATGCATTCAACTTAGGCACCACTGATCTCTCATTCCAATGTGTCTTGGTCAGAACAATCTCAGTCCATCAGAGGAGGTCTAATAATATCAGACTTCAAAATGGAAGTGGCCAGGTTCTCTAGCTTTTTCCTTCCACTTGGCTCCCGAATCCCTACATGAAATGTAAGCACATTCTCCCTAGAGAGGGATCTGTACCTCCACTGGCAGTTTTTTCTGAAGACAGAAATGGTTCCTTTACATCCTTCAGCACAACAGTGGTCGCCAAATTAAGTTACATTTACATAATGATGAGAGGAAATTCATACATGTCATGGAACAATAAGATTTGCTTTGAGATGACTTTTTACCTTTATCTCCTTTTTTTTTTTTTTTTTTTTTTTTTTTTTGAGACGGAGTCTCGCTCTGTCACCCAGGCTGGAGTGCAGTGGCGCGATCTCGGCTCACTGCAAGCTCCACCTCCCGGGTTTACGCCATTCTCCTGCCTCAGCCTCCCGAGTAGCTGGGACTCCAGGCGCCCGCCATCTCGCCCGGCTAGTAGAGACGGGGTTTCACCGTGTAGACCAGGATGGTCTCGATCTTCTGACCTCGTGATCCACCCGTCTCGGCCTCCCAAAGTGCTGGGATTACAGGCTTGAGCCACCGCGCCCGGCTGTTTAGAGGAGCCTCAGGCAGTCTTTAAGTGACAACTCTCCCTATAGTCCACTTACAGGTCCCGTGTTAAACTGATTTATTTTTCAACTAAAAGGTAAGCCAGTTACTAAAATTTCTCATTTAATGATACAATTTTTAGTGAGTGAGTATAATCATCATTTCATATGAGTATAGCTTAATATTCTTAAATGTGGCTATGGCTGCGTTAAAATTATGACCTACAAGCTGAAACAGTGGTTGATAACTATGTTTGAATATAATTTACTGAAAATGCCTTGAGATCTTCAGTTTGACAGGATAACAGAAATCCAAATGATTATTTCTTTTATTGTTTTTTTTTTTTTTTTTTTTTTTTGAGACGGAGTCTCGCTGTCACCCAGGTTGGAGTGCAGTGGCCGGATCTCAGCTCACTGCAAGCTCCGCCTCCCGGGTTCACGCCATTCTCCTGCCTCAGCCTCCCGAGTAGCTGGGACTACAGGCGCCCGCCACCATGCCAGGCTAGTTTTTTTTTTTTTTTTTTTTTTTTTTTTTTTTTTGTATTTTTTAGTAGAGACGGGGTTTCACCATATTAGCCAGGCTGCTCTCGAGCTCCTGACCTCGTGATCTGCCCGTCTCGGCCTCCCAAAGTGCTGGGATTACAGGCTTGAGCCACCGCGCCCGGCCTTCTTTTATTGTTTTAAAAAATGCCTACACATTCTCTTTGTTTTTATTTAATTGACAAGGTAAAGAGCAATGCTTCTGTGGTCAGTGGACACTTCTCTGTGGAATTTGAACAAATATTTAGGTTGTAGCGGTTTTGCTCTTTCCACTGCAAATTCCATTAACTCTCAAGGCAACAGTATTTCTCAATTCCTTTCTATCGTCATAGGACATTACAACAGGAAAGAAAAAGTGGAAAGATGTGATAACAATGGAATATATGGCTCACAAAATTAAACCTGCCTACTTCATAGGATGAGAGAAAGGGAAATAAATAAAATCTCACCGAAAGTTAAAACAGTATTCAGGGAGCAGCTGTTCAGAAGGAAAAGATAAAAGCAAATGGTAGAAAGGCCAAGGGAAGCTGAGACCTGGAGCAGAGGGGCTCTGAAGGCTTTGAGTGATTGGCTCAAAGAGAGTGAAACATTAAAGAACGCTTTGAAAACACCTCAAACACAGAAGAAGAAAGGCTAGTTATGCAGGAATTACTTTATCTTGAGGAAGGACATGTTTTATTTATGTACGTATAAACAGAAATAAAAAGTTATATCACTTTGCTTGTTTCTTTTTCTTGTTAGAAACAGTGCTATTTTGTAAAGATGGTCTCTTGGCTTGACTTGAATAGATCAGATGGTTTGACCTTCATTTAGTTGAAAGAAATTCTTGGAGCATAAAGCAAGAAAGATGATATTCAGGGTGCTTGGGAAAGAATGGCAGTTAATCCATTGTTTTATATACTGTAGGGAAAAATAATACAGGTAAATGAAGGGAATAATATATGTAACCTGAATTTGAGGTAGAAAAATAGGTAAATTGGGAAGAGAAGAGTAATGGGACGCTCCCTCCCTCTTGCAACTTAATTTTTTAGAAAGATCTTTTGCATTCTTCCATTCAGCTCAGTGCTGTGTTTTTAATATATTTCCTGAATGCAATAGCCCTCATTCTTCCTGCTCCAAGGTACATTGCAGGAAGAATTAAGCATTAGGCCTTTAAATACACCTTCCTTGATTACTGTTCTTCAAACAAAAGTCTTCAGAAAACTAAGAAAGAGAGTGTGTGTGTGTATAAATTTTCTTTAGCCTAAAAGCTCCAGCCAATCACTTTTCTTAACTCTGGGTCTGTATTTTCCCAAATGGTCAGTTGGTACTGGTATGCTTTTTTTTTTTTTTTTTTTTTTTTTTTTTTTTTTTTTTGTAACTTCAAGAGTACTTATAGAAAGCCAACTCATAAATTAATACAGCAATTACTAGACAACCACTACCACTACTACCATGACTATCACTACTTTTAACCACCATCACAGCTGCTGCTTCTTACTATGACGACAACCTTACAACTAACTAACATTTCTTGAGTACTTACTATGTGTCAAGCATTATATTCAACCCTTTCTATGCAATATGAAATTTGAACCTCACAATAACTCACTAAGATTGATGCCCACATTCACATGGCAAGAAACTCTCCAAGCTGGGACTTAAACTTTGATATGATCATCTATTATATTATGCTACCCTGTAATTTGATGCCTCTTCCAACTTTGGTGTTTGGTCTCTCCGTTGGCACTGTCTGCTTTTGGTTCTCCTACACCATCACTCTTTTACTGTTCCCTCTGCCACAGATTGTCCTTCGTGAGAGGTGCCCTCCACCAAGTGCTGGAGTCTTGGGTGTGGGGGCTTTTATGTAGCTGATGGTATCTGCCTCTGTGGCTGAAAGATAAGTGTTTTGGGCCATCTGTGTAAGACTGTCAGTCCCAGTGAAGATCTTGCTGGTCCTCTCTCATTATGGCATGCTGCTAAATCACAGTCGATCTCTTGGGGCTCTGTGACTCTGGTGGGTGCACCAGCTGAGCTGGGCTACATATGTCTCTAAACCCCTTCCACTCTAGTTAGGCCATCAGTTCATAGAAGACCTGACTGCCACCTTCTTTGCCAAAATAAAAGTCTCTTCCTGCTGTAGCTGCTTCCTGGTAGAAGATAGCAGTCTCTTCCTATCTTCTTTACGCCATCTCTGCCTCAATAAGGTGCTCTGACCTTCTATCCTATTTTTGGTAAAGTGGTGATTGGAGAATAGAGGAGTGAGAAATGGAGAGTTGCACTTCAGACGTACTTGAAGGAATCGGACAGTGCCACTGCTCCTCTGACACCCCAACCTCACATGGGTGGTTGTCAGTATCAGTGACTAGTGATTTCCTGCCTCCTTCTTCGAAGGTACTGCCCATTCTCTGTAGGTACTATGTATACGGTAATTAATTCTACAGCACCAGCCACTGGTATTCGTTATCATTGAATTCAGCATTGATTCATCACTTGTTGGATAGAGGACAAAGTTATCCATCTGAATCTTCCTATGGAGTTCTGTTCTCCAAGTACTCGCACAAGTGAAAACTAGTAACATTTTCTCAGGCCTTGTGCTTTCCCTCAGGGTAAAGAATGACACTAAAGTTTTTGGTTTCAAACATGTGAAACCCAAGCTTGTAGCAGTTGCAGGGAGAACTGGATATTTGTGCATCAAACTGGTTCCCTCTTCCTGCTGGGGCCATGCCTAGACTACTTTGTTGGCCTCCCTTGCAGTTGAGTTCCATTTAATGCAACTGCAGACAGAAGTGATGTGAGTGCCACTTCCAGGCTATCTTCCATGTGATCTCTTCCCTCATCTTCCAGTCAGATGTACACACCAAGGGAAGGTTCTTGTACAATTAGGATAGCAGTGCCGTTAAATATGAGGAGGCTGGGTCTCTAAGTGAACTCCCTCACCTCCATCAATCTGCATTGCACTGCAACAGTAGAAAGAAGCAAATCTTTATTGTGTTAAATTACTAAGAGTGGGATTCTTTGTTACCTTAGTTGGTATTTTTAAAATGTAAACTAGCATGTTATTGTACTAGGTCTTTGTTTCATCCCCACACATTTTAATACAAGCTTTGGAGTTTACCTGGATGGAAATAATAAAATAAGGGAAGGAAAAAGACGACATGAAAAGGAGAGAAAAAGAATAAAAGGGAGGAAAAAAAGAACAGAATAAAGGAAGGAGTGAAAGGAGGAGGACTGATATTTAGATAAGTCACTTTGATATGAAAAAAGAATTACTATAGTTGTTCCTGTCTCAACTGTAGGTACATGTTCCAGATCATGTACATGTTCTGTCTTGTGGTTCACAGATAGAGATATCAACCGTGTGACAAACACTTTCTGTTCACTGGAGACCAGCATTGTGGACACCATTCCTAGAATATGCTTTTCTGGCTTTTGAGCCCTTACTCCTTCTGGGCACTTTCACTCCTTTCTTTATTTTTCTGGAAAAATATTTTCTCCCTCTCTTTTTTGTTTTACACTCATTCTATTTTTCCTTTAATGCCCAACTCAAATGCTATCTACTTTATGATGTCTTTCTACATGATTGCAATACATTTTGATCTTTTCCTTCTTCATAATCTCACAATACATTCTGTCCATCACTATTTTGCCAATTAGTCATATATTGCTTGATACTCTCATTATTTCTATGTTTGTAGCTTATGTATCTTGTTTGTCAGCTTCTTAGGGATGGAGAGGGTGCATTGTTTTTATTCATAGAATTATCTGACATTAGATAGGTGCTGGATACCCAGCAGTTTTCCATTATTATTATTATTTTAAATTTTTACTTTTACTTCTGGGATACTTGTGCAGAATGTGCAGGTTTGTTGCATAGGTATACAGGTGCCATCATGGTTTACTGTACCTATCAACCTATCATCTAGGTGTTAAGCCCCAGAGGATGCAGTTTCTGTCTATCACAATTACATAAAACTTTAACAAATTTACATGTTGATGACAATTAAGTAGAAGGCAATGCTTTATAACAGAGAAAGAACTCATTAGGAAATTCATGAATCATGGTTCTAAAGACAAGATTTGCTATTTTAAGAAAGATGTAATATTGGGATTACAACTTTTATTGTGTTAAAATATTAACAACTCCATAGACCTATGAGCTTTACAGTTCATTTGAGACATTAGTAATGCCAAGGAAGGCAATCAACTTTAGTTCAAATAAGCAAATGATTAGAGATGACAATAGAAATAGAAACAGAACGCTCATCTATCTATTCACTCCTCTGGGTATTGCTCTATTATCTATAACATACATGCATTCTTACAGTGCCATTTATGGACACTGCTTCTATTCAGCACTGAACAACATTACACTCTAAGATATATCATCGTGGATTGAGATAGAGAAGGATTTCTGAAAATCCTACACAATTATAGTAATAGTAACAAATCAAAACTTCCCAGCTCTCTTTTGCACTTTGCTTTATCAGCCCTGCTATGGCAGCTGTTTTAAGTTTGTAGACCAATGGAGTTAGAAGAAAAGCAAGACCACAAAACAGAGATGCAACTGGAGCTAGAGTATCTGGTGAAAAGGAGTGAAAATAGGAAGTTGAAGCTTGGCAGCCTAGCCAAGTAGGTCCATGAGAGTGATAGGATTTCAGAAGCCTCTGACAATTCTAAGACCTCTTTTACTTAAAAGCAGAAAACAATGCCTGGCCGAAAGTGCTGTTTCAATTTAAATGTGTGAGTGGGAGGCTGTATGTCCGCATCATATTAATTTGGTAAGTGTGATGGAAAGAAGAACTGAAAGAGTCCTATTTTCTCTTCTTATACCCCTGAGTTCGTTAATCTATTTTTAGCTTTTGTCCTTTCAGCTCAGCCAGGAGCTGCCCTGAAACTCAGCCTATGGAAATGTGCCGGGCTCTGAACTGAGCTGCAAAGAATGAAGGTGAAGCTTTGAGCTGCTAGATTCATGGCTGGGGTTTTTACACACACATAAAATATGAATCTCAGTTGTATACAAAGCTGAACCCATCGTGCCAAAAGGATCCCAGTCAAGCAGGCCTGTAAAATGAAATCCTCTTGGACTAATTTAAGGAGACCTGAGTGATATAAATTGTGGCCTGCTCAAATGCAGGAAATAAAAAAAAATTGCAAGTTGAATACAAGCATCTCTCTTGGTGCCGTTGGCAGCCTTGTTGTGTGAGCAATGGGAACAAAAAACAGACTGAGAAGTTAGCTCCTGATTCGTTTTCCTAATAACTCAGCAGCTCCCTGTTTATACTGGTCTTGTGGGCCTAATGAAACCCTCTTCAGTGAGAATTTAATACAGAGATAAACTTTTCAATAAATGCATGGCTCTGAGTTGGCTGAACTCTGATACCTTTCAGTCTGGTCTAGCCACTCCTCTGGAATTGGTATGCATAGAAAGAAAATGCTCGTAAAAAGCATTCCCGATAAAAGAATTAATTCACACAGAACACTGAGCCGGAACCTCTGCCTATCAGACACTAAGATTTCTCTATTTCATTCGATTTTTCACTAACCATCTTATAGGTCTTTGTTACCCTTAGTGGGTACGATCCTCAAGGTCCCTCTGACCTTCTTTAAGCAAGCATTTATATGACTGTTAGAGCTATTAAATACAGTAGCATGTAAAAAGGTTTCAATACCTGTTTAGGAGATTTCAGGTACCAAAAGAGGGTGCAGTACAAATAATATGTGAACCTTGAGGATGAGTTTTATTTGAAGCAACAGCCAAACTCTTACTTGCTATAGGAAATTAACTTGTTAGGATTTGAGGAGGAAGTGCATCATCTTCACTATGCATGAGGGATCAACTGCTGTTTTCTGCAGAACATGGAAAAGAATTTCTATGACTGTCATTCAGGTAAGTTTCTAGGGAAAGATACTTCCATGAAATCATCAATTTATTAATTTAGAAAATGGTTTTCCATTTAGAATATTCAGCAAGTATTTTTTGAGCATTAGCTTGTGTTCTGGGTATTGATAATATTCCAGGCCATGATCCTTCATCTCATAAGTCAATCAACATAGAGAGAACATGGCATTGTTATGAATATTTAACCAAAAATCAGGTTTTCGTTTGCTGTGGTACATTAGAGAATAAGTCAAATATGCATTTTTTTGTTTCAAAATATAACAAAAATTTATGACTTTATACAAATTGCTGTGACCTATTTCTTGAAACATTGGATAAATTACTTACTTCCAACCTCACATGAGTATAAAAAAGTGAAAATGATTAGTTTGTAATTAATTATATAGGTGATTCATAAGTATTAAAATAGAAGTATAAGAGAAAATGGACATTATTTCAGGAAGCCATTTTATGAAACAGTAAGAATTATATTTTATATGAGATAAATATTATTGGAGACAATATATAAACGCATGCTTATTTTGTGTCTAAGAGTACAACTTACCAAAAGAAAATGTGAATCTCCAATGTATAATCACAATATTAAGTAATAACTTAAAGATAGTTTAATACATCAAATAAGAATTTTCAGAAAATATTTACTACTGAGGTGTGTGCTATGTAAATTTAAAAAGAGCATTCTGAAATGATTGTCTAACATAAAGAGGATACTTTTTCAATTTTAGGGTCTTTCTCAAATGTTAAAAGTTCTAATTCTCCTCTAGGGAGAGTTTCTGTTGTTTATAATTTCTGTAAGAGAGTATTTTATTTCCTAATAAACAGTCAAAACTTTAGTAGTTACTAATATTGTAAGGTCATTCACATAGTGTCTTTTATCAAAAATGGTGGACCTGGATTCTGTTTGAAGTTTAGGTGTGTCAGTCCTGTCAAGTTGCTATGGCTTCAGGGTAAAGTCAGCCTTAGTCTGCAGCAGAATAGGTGCCTGCTTAGTGGTGTGATCAAAGGCTTACAGAAGTCTTACAACCCAGAGCTCTCTCCATCAAACAAGTATTGCTACAAAGTTTGAAATCCTGGTGTTAATGATTTATTTTTACGCTTCAGCCAGGGATGACAAGATTTTATTCCACTTTCTAATATTGGTAATGACTGCATCTTTAAGATTGTTTGCGTAAAAGATTGTTAGAAAAGACTAATAATATTGTTTAACAGTATCTGTCATGAGTCAGGTCTAGGTTATATTTGGCAAACTTATGGTTTATTAATTTTTTCGTATAAAGCATAAATACCCTTTAGAAAGGTACTATACCTATCATTTGGTCCAGGAGATCCTGTTTATTTAGTTAAGTCTGTACATACATATATACATATGAATACATAATTTGTATACATACATACATAATTATAAATATTGTGGACATATAAATATACAACTCATATAGTGCATGAAATTTCTAGATACTCCACATCCTGGCTGGGTATGAACTTGGTAGTGCCATCTTGTAAGATTATAGTCATTCTGGTGGGTAAGTAGTGGAATCCTATTACGTTTTTTAATTTGTGTTTCTCTGATGATTAACAATGGTGATAACCTTTTCACATACTTCTTTGCCCTTTGATATGCTTCTTTTATGAAGAATCTGTTTAAGTCTGTTGCATCTGACAAAGGCCTAATATTCAGCACCTATGAGGAGCTTGAACAAATTTACAGGAAAAAAAACCATTAAAAAGTGGGCAAAGGACATGGACAGATACTTTTCAAAAGAAGCTGTGGCCAACAAGCATATGAAGAAAAGCTCAACCTTCCTGATCATTAGAGAAATGCAAATCAAATCCACAATGAGATACCAGCTCACAAAATTTAGAATGACTATTATTAAAAAGTAAAAAAATAACAGATGCTGGTGAGATTGCAAAGAAAAGGGAACAAGTACACTATTGGTGGGAGTGTAAATTAGTTCAGCCATTATGGAAAGCGGTATGATGATTCCTCAAAGAGCTGAAAGCAGAAATATCATTTGACCCAGCAACATCATTATTGCATACATACCCAAGGGAATATAAATCATTCTACTGTAAAGAAACATACCTGCGAATGTTCATTGCAGCACTATTCACAGTGGCAAAGACATGGAATCAACCTAATAACCCATCAATGGTAGAATGGATAAAGAAAACGTGGTACACGTACACCATGGAATACTATACAGCTATAAAAAAGAGTGAGATCATATCCTTTGCAGGAACATGGATGGAGCTGGAGGTCATCATCTTTAAACTAATGCAGGAATAGAATACCAAATACCGCATGTTCTCACTTACAAGTGGGAGAGAAATGATGAAAACACGTAGACACGTAGAGGGAGCTAACACACACTCGTGCCTTTCAGAAGGTGGAGGGTGGGAGAGAGAGAGAATCAGGAAAAATAACTAATGGGTGGTGATGAAATAATCTGTACAACAAACCCCATGACATGAGTTTACCTGTGTAACAAACCTGCACATGTACCCTGAACCTAAAATAAAAGTTAAAAATATTTTTTCTTTTCTATTTTTTGTTTCTATGATATATAAATAAAATTAATATATGTATATTGACCCTATAGAGAGAGAATGTGCCAAATTGACTTATTAATTATAGATATTTTTCTGTAGATTCTAAGACCATGATAAGCAGAAGTGCTGGGCATTCTTCTCTTAAAATGCTTTCAATATTTTATTATCAAGTAGATATTTGCTATCAGCTTTTTGTGCATACACATGATCAGATTATGCAAGTTTCCTGATATTTCAAGATTGCCCCAAAGTTTAAAAAACCTTATGTATGGATATTGTATATTATTAAATGCATATTCTCCAACAGCTAAGAAAATCATATAATTCTTTATTCTGATGAAATGGTGAATTTTACTGATTTTTTAGTCAATTTTATAGTCATAGAATAAACGAAGCTTGGTCAAGATGCATTTTTCTTTTGTATGTTTTAGGATTTATTGTTAATTTTATATAGGATATTTTATGTCTATTTTCATAAGAAATATTGAGCTACTTTATCATTGAAATTTTCCTTTCCTATGAGGGTTTTGTCTAGTCTTGGCATCAATAAACCATCGAATAAATTGAGAAGTATTTCATTTTGTTTCTTTTCTTCTGAACCTCTTATCCTTTGGATTGTTAACCATTGTTCTTTTTTTCCTATTTGATTTATTTATGCTCTTTCTTTCTTTACAGATTTTCATTGAATTTGCTTCTCTATCTCCTACATTTTTGAGATTGATACTCGTATCACGGATTTTTTTTTCCTTACATATGTACTTAAGAACTTAATTTTTTTTTCTAAGCTTAGCTCTAACTTCATCTCATAAAACTTGACTTGCTATGTTTTTATTTTCATTCAGTTCAAACATTTTGTTTTATTCCTTTAAGATTACTATTTTGACCCATAGGTTAAGTAGCACTAAATTACCTAATTTACAAACATTTGAAAACTTTCCAGTTATGTTTTGGTTTTTATTTCTAGTTTAATCCCACTGTTAACAGAGAACACACTCTGTATAATTCCAGTACTGAGAAATGTTTTGAGGCTTGCTTTACAGCCCAGCATATAATTAATGTTGGTAAATGTTCAGTGTGCACTTGAAAACAATGTGTTTCATGCAGGTGTTAGATACAGGATTCTATTAGTAGCACCTAGGTGAAGTTTATTACTGGTGTTTTCAGATCCTTTAATTGTCTACTGGTTTTCAGGTCTGCATTTTCAATCAGCTACTACAAAGGTGTATTGCGATCTTTAGCTATAATTGTGTATTTAGTTTTTCTTATATTTCTGTCTTTTGGGGGCCTTTTTCTATGGTCATTTTCTTCACATAATTTCTCATGGTATATAATATTTCTTTTTTGACTACATTAGATAATTATTTGTCTATTTTGTTAAGATTAAAAAAACCTCAGGATTTTGATTTTCAATTAGATCTGTTCTTTCCAATTATCTACCTCATTAATTCTACTTTTACCTTTATCATTTCCTTCTGTGGGGTAACAAAGAGTTACCATATGACCCAGTGATTTCACTCCTAAGTATATGCCCAAGAGAAATGAAAATATATTTACATAGAAACTTATACATGAATGTTCATAGCAGTATGGTTTGCAATACCTCCAAAGTGGAAACAATCTAAAATGTTCATCAACTGATGAATGTACAAATATGGTATATTCATACAATGGAATATTATTTAACCATAAAAAGGAATAAAAATATGATACATGCTAATACATGAATGAACCTTAAAAACATTATGCCAAGTGAAAGAAGCAAGTCACAAAAGGCCACATATTGTATAATTCTATTTATGTAAGATGTCACAAATAGGCAAACCTATAGGAAAGGAAGCTGAACTGATTATTGTCAGAGGCTTTGTGGGAAAAAGAATGGGAATAAATATTAATAATAGCTTTTTATGCTCTGTGTTTACTATAATACCTGTATTATCTGCATGTTTCTTTTTAATAACTTCATTGACATATAATTCACACTGTTTAAAATTCACCTTTTAAAGTCCAAAATTCAGTGATCTTTTAATATATTTAAAAAATTGTGCAACCATCATTGCAATCTGAATCCAGTACATTTTTATCACCCAGAAAGGAATCCCAAGCCTCCCCAAGAAGTCAGCTTCAATTATTTTTGCATGTGAATGTCCAATTCAAATTGTTCCAGTACTATTTGTTGAAAAGACTATCTTTTATCAATTTTATTGCTCCTTTGTCAAACATCAGTTGACTATATTTATGTGGGTTTATTTCTTGGCTCTCTGTTCTGTTCCATGTATCTATTTGTCTGTTCTTTTACCAGTACTACACTGTCTTAATTACTATGACTGTATAGTAAATCTTGAGGTCAGCTAGTGTCAGTCTTTCAACTTTGTTCTCCTTCAATACTATGTTAGTTATTCTGGGTCTTTTGCCTCTTCATATAAACTTTAGAATCAGTTTTTCAATGTTCACAAAATAATTTGCTGGGATTTTGATTCGTATTGCATTGAATCTACATATTATGTTGGAAATAACTGTCATATTGACAATATGGAATATTATTTTCCATGAACATTGAATGTCTCAATTTATCTAGTTATTCTTTGATTTCTTTCATCCAAGTTCCGTAGTTTTCTTTTTATAGATCTTATACATATTTTGTTAGATTTATACCTAAGTATTTCATTTTTGCGGTTCTTAATGTAAATTATATTGTGTTAATTTCAAGTGCTTCTTGTGCATTGCTGGTATGTAGGAAAATGACTGATTTTTATGTATTAACCTTTTGCCCTTAAACCCTGCTATAGTCATTTATTAATTACAGAATATTTTTGTCCTTTTTAATATTATTCTATATAGATGATCCTGTCATCTGTGAACAAAGACAGTTTTATTTCTTCTTCACAACCTGTAAATATTTTATTTCTTTTTCTGGTCTTATTGCAATAGTTAGGACTCCAGTACAATGTTGAAAAGCAATGGTGCAGGGAGACATCCTTGCCTTATTCCTTACCTTAAGGGGAAAGCTTTGGGTTTTTCATTATTAAGTGTATGTTAGCTGTAGGATTTTTTTTTTTTTGGAGATATTGTTATCAATTCAAGGAAATTCTCCCTCTTTTTATAGTTTACTGACAATTTTTTATTGTGAATGGGTTTTGGGTTTTATCAAATGTTTTTTCTGCCTTTATTGATGTGATCATGTGACTTTTCTTTAGCATGTTAATGTGATGAATTAATGTGATGAATTAAATTAATTGATTTTCTAATGCTGAGACAACCTTGCATACCTGGGGTAAATCTCATTTGGCTGTGGTGTATAATTCATTTTATACATTGTTGGATTTAATTTGCTAATACATTGTTGAAGATTTTTGTGTCTATATTCATGAGAGATGCTGGGCTGTAGTTTTCTTTGCTTGTAATGTCTTTAGTTTTGGTATTAGGGCAATGCTAGCCTCGTAGAATGAATTAGGAAGTATTCCCTCTGTTTCTTTTAAAAGAGACTGTAGGCCAGGCACGGTGGCTCATGCCTGTAATCCCATCACTTTGGGAGGCCGAGGTGGGCAGATCACGAGATCAGGAGATCGAGACCATGCTGGCTAACATGATGAAACCCCGTCCCTACTAAAAATACAAAAAATTAGCCAGGCCTGGTGGTGGGTGCCTGTAGTCCCAGCTACTTGGGAGGCTGAGGCAGGAGAATGGCATGACTCTGGGAGGCAGAGCTTGCAGTGAGCTGAAATCACACCACTGCACTCCAGCCTGGGTGACAGTGAGACTCCGTCTCAAAAAAAAAAAAAAAAAAAAAAAAAGAGATTGTAGAATATTGGTATAATTTTTCTCCTTAAGTATTTGGTAGAATTCATCAGTGAACCCATCTGGGCCTTGTGCTTTCTATTTTTGAAGTTTATTATTTGTTCAATTTGTTTATTGGTATGGACCTATTCAGATTCTCTGTTTCTTCCCATGTCAGTTTCAGCAGAGGATGTTTAGATGATGGATTTTACATCTTTCTTAATACATGTATTCAATTCTTTAAATTTTCCTGTGAACATTGCTTTGACTACATCCCACTCATTTTCATAAATTACATTTTTATTTTCACTTAATTCAAAATATTTTAAATTTCTCTTAAGACTTCTTTGACCAATGTATTACTTAAAAGTGTGTTGCTTAATCTCCACATATTTTAGAAATTTTCACCTATATTTCTGTTATTAGTTTTTAGTTTAATTCCATTGTGGTCTAAGAACAGATATTGTATGATTTCTATTCATTCGGATTTGTTAAAGTATGTTTTATGAGCCAGAATGTGGTCTCTCTTAGTGAATGTTTGATATGAATTTGAGAAGAATGTATATTCTGTGGTTGTTGGAGGGAGTAGTCTATAGGTGTCCATTATACCTAATTGATTGATGGTGTTGTTGAGTTCAACTATATACTTACTGATTTTCTGCCTGCTGCATTTTTCTATTTCTGATAGAATAGCAGTGAAGTCTCCAATTATAATAATGGTTCATCTATTTCTACTTGCAGTTCTATCAGTTTTTGCCTCATGTATTTTGATGCCTATTAGGTGCATACATTTTAAGGATTGTTATGTCTTCTTGGAGAATTCACCACTTTATCATTTTGTGATGCCGTTCTTGATTTCTGATAACTTTCCTTGATCTGAAGCTTGTTCTGTCTGAAATTAATATAGGTACTACTACTTTCTTTTGATTAGTGTTAATGTGGTATATTTTCCCCACCAATTCACTTTTAATCTATATATATTTATATTTAAAGTGGGTTTCTTATAGAGAACATACAGTTGAGTTTTGTTTCTTGATCCATTCTCACAATCTCTGTCTTTTAATAGATGCATTTAGATTCTTGGTATTCAAAGTGATTATTGATGTAATTTGATTAATATCTATAATACTTGCTACCTTTTTTCTATTTGTTGCCCCCTTTCTTTGTTCTTATTTTTGTCTTCCATTCTTTTTCTGCCATTTGTAGTTTTAATTGAACATTTCATAATTTTATTTTCTCTCCTTTCTTAGCTGTTTTACCTTTTTTAGTTGCCGTAGATTTTACAATATACATTCACAACTATTCCAAGCCTACATTCAAATAACATTATACTACTCTACAGGTAGTGTGAGCAGCTTATAATAAGAAAATAATCTTAGCTCTTACTCCTGTTCTTTTTATCTTTGCTGCCATTTATTTCGCTTACATAGAAGCATAGATATGCATATATATATAATATACATAAGCATACATAGTCAAATACATTGTTGCTATTATTATATCAAGCAAACTATGTGTTGGGACAATTCAAAATAAGACAAAGGTTTTAATTTTATTTTTATTCTTTCTTTGATGCACTTCCTTTTTTATGCAGATCTGAGATTCTAATCTATGTTATTTTTCTTCTCTCTATAAAGAACTTCTTTTAACATTTAGTGCAAGGCAGATCTACTGGCAACAAATTTTTGTTTGTCTGAGAAAGTGATTTTCCTTCACTTTTGAAGGATAATTTCACAGGGTACCAAATCCCAGAGGATTTTTTCCCCCTCAACTCTTTAAATATTTTCTTCAACTCTCTTCTTCCTTGTATGGTTTCTGATAAGTTACATGTAATTCTTATCTTTCCTCCTCTATAGATTTTTCTCACTTCTGGGTTCATTCAGTATATTTTCTTTGATTTTCTGTCATTTGAAAATGATATGCTTAAGTGTAGTTTTTAGCATTATCGTATTTGATATTCTCCGAGTTTCTGGATTTGTGGTTTGCTGTCTGACTCCAATTTGGGGAAACTCTGTCACCTTTTTTTGCCCCCAAGAGAGGGACAAAAAGAGAGGGAAGACATGGGACAACTATTTCCCCTTTCTCAGAAGGGGATAAAAAGAGAAGGAAGGCACGGGACAAATATTTGAAAAAATACCTATGTGTTGCACCTTTTGTAATTGTCCCACAATTCTCAGATACTATGTTCTGTTTTTTTCCATCTTTTTCTATTTCTTTTTGAGGTTTGTTGGTTTTTATGCAAATATCTTTAAACTCAGAGATTCTTTTCTTAGCTGTGTCCAGTCTGCCAACACACTCATGAAAGGCATTCCTTTTTTCTTTTACAGTTTCTTTTCTTTTTTTTTTTTTAATCTCTAGCTTTTCTTTTTGACTTCTTATTAAAATTTCCATTTCTTAGATTGTCCATGTGTTCTTGCATGCTGTTTACTTTTTCCGTTAGCGCCCTTACCATTTTAATCATAGCTGTTTTAAATTTTCAATCTCGTAATTCCAGTATCTCAGCCATATCTGAGTCTGGTCCTTATGTTTGCTTTGTCTCTTGAAAGTGTGTATGTGTTTGTTTGGGTTTTATTTATTTATTCATTTATTTGCCTTTTAATGTGTCTTATAATGGTTTCTTGATGACTGCACATGATGTACTGGGTAAAAGAAACTGCTGTAAATAGGCCATTGGTAATGTGATGGTAAGGTCTGGAGGATGGAGAAACATTTTAGGAGGAAGGAGAAACCTATGATTAGGTCTCAGTGTCTTAGTGAGCCTGTATCTTTGACTGTGGACATCATATGTACTTCTTAGTCCTGCCCTGCCCACCTTCAGTGGAACAAGATAACTAGAGTAGGCAGGTGTGTAGGTTATTTTTCTTCTTTAATGTGAAAGATTAGAGGAGGCTGGAGTTAGGTATTTGCCTTCTTTCTTAGCATACTTTCTGCTGCTATCACAAATGCCTGAGACTGGATAAATTTATAATGAACAGAAGTTTATTTGTTTCATAGTTCTACAGGCTGGGAGGTCCAAGAGAATGGCACTGGCATTAGGCAAGGGCTTCTGTGCTGCATTATCCTCTGGTGGAAGGCAAAAGGACAAGCAAGTGTGAATCATAGAGAGAATTGAGCCAAACTCATTTTTAAAATCAGGAACCCACTTCCATAATAACTAACCCCCTTCTGCAATAATAGGGGTACCCCCATGACCTAAACCCCTCTTAAAGATCCCACCTCTCAACACTGTTAGGATGGCAGTTAAACATCAACATGAGTTTTAGAGAAGACATTTAAACTATAGCATCTTTATGTAGAGGAATAGACCTGGCTACAATCGAGTATTTTTCTTTCCCCAGGTCAGTTTGGCTCTGATAGTACCCTGGTAGGTTAGGCTCTGGTTAGAGTTTCTCTTGAGGGCAGATCCTTTTTAGATGAACAGAATGCTCTGGCGTATTTGAAAATAGTTCCCACCCCCAACTTCTCTCCCTATTAGAAACATGAGATTTTTCTCCAGTATTCACTGGGAGAAGTGTGTTGAGTTCCTGGACACAAAACTTACAGAAATGTGGACTAAGACTGGGTTTTTTTTTTTTTTTTTTATCTCTTAGATTTGTCCACAGTAAGTTTCTAGCAATTTGTCAGTTGCCATTCAGATTTCCACACCTTGACTCTGGTTCCTGCAAAGACTTGTGCTGCATTTGCTTGCAATTTAGGGTAAAGTGGTTTGCCTTGTGGCCCTACCTCTCAAATGGATCTAAGAAGAATTGCTAATTTTTCAGTTTGTTCAGCTTTTTACTTGCTGTTAAAGTGGAAGCTGGTGACATCCAGCTTCTTAAGTGCCAGACTGGAAACCAGAATAATGTTTTCAAAATCGATTTTGCCAATCTTTGGCTTTTGTTTGGAGTTCTTGGTCTATCTAAATTTAGTATAGTTACTGCTAAGGTAGAATTCATGTCTGCTGTTTTGGAAATTGTTTTTTGTGTACCTTTGTGCTTTTCGTCTCTGCATTCATTGATTACTGCTTTCATTGATATTAAATCGATATTTTCTAGTATACTATTTCTATCCCTTTGTTGTTTGTCTTACTATGCTTTTAAAGTTATTTTCTTAGAATTCTCCTGAGTAGTGCAATTAAAATATTAATTTAAAGCAATATAGTTTAGATTAATACCAAATTGATTTTAATAACATACAAAACTTTAGTCCATTGTAGCTTCATTTCCTTTCCCTTCATTTGTAGTATCATTGTTGTACAAATTCCATCTTTTAAAAAATCTCATTTTAGATTCAGGTTGTACATGTGCAGATTTGTTACTTGAATATATTGCATAATGCTGAGGTTTGAGCTTCAACTGAACTCATAACCAAAATAATGAACATAGCACCTTACAGGTACTTTTTCACCCCTTGCCTCCCTCCCTTCCTTCATTTGGAGTCCCCAGTGTTTATTGTTCCCATCTTTATGTTCATGTGTATCCAATGATTAGCTCCCACTTATAAGTGAGAACATGTGGTATATGGTTTTCTGCTTCTGCACTAATCACTTAGAATAATGGCCTCTAGCTGCATCTATGTTGCTGCAAAAGACATGATTTTGTTCTTTTTTATGGCTACATAGTATTCTGCGGTGGATATGTACCACATTTTCTTTAAGCAATCACTGTTGGTGGGCACCTAGGTTGATTTCATGACTTTGCTATTGGAAATAGTGCTGTGATAACCATGTGGGTGCATGTGTCTTTTTGGAAGAATAATTTCTTTCCCTTTGGGTGTATACCCAGTAATGGTATTGCTAGGTTAAATGGTAACTCTACTTTTAGTTCTTTGAGAAATCTCCAAACTGCCTTCCACAGGGGATGAGTGAATTTGCAGTCCTACCAACATTGCCTTTTCTCTGAAACCTCATCAATATCTGATATTGTTTGATTTTTTAGTAATAGCCATTCTGACTTATGTGGGATGGTATCTCCTGGTGGTTTTGATTTGCATTTCTCTGGTGATTAGTGATGATGACCATTTTTTTCATGTTTGTTGGCCACTTGTATGTCTTTTATTTTGAGAAGTTTCTGTTGATGTACTTGGCCCACTTTTTATTGGGGTTGCTTGTTGATTTAAGTTCCTGTAGAATCTGGGTATTAGGCCTTTGTCAGATCCATAGTTTACAAATATTTTCTCCCTTTCTGTAGGTTGTTTACTCTGTTGTTAGTTTCTTTTGCTGTGCAGAAGATCTATGGCTTAATTAGATCCCATTTGTCAGTTTTTGTTGTTACATTTGCTATGAGGAATTAGTCATAAATTCTTTGCCTAGGCCAATGTCCAGAAGAGTATTTCCTGTTTTCTTGTAAGATTTTTAGAATTTGAGGTCTTATATTTTGAGTTTTTAATCCATCTTTAGTTAATTTTTATATAGGGTTAAAGGTAGGGGTTCAGTTTCATTCTTCTGCACATGGTTAGCCAGTTTTTCTAGCAACATTTAGTGGATGGGGTTGCTTTTCCCCATTGTTTATTTTTGTCAACTTTGGCAAAGATAAGGTGTTTGTAGATGTGTGGCTTATTTTCTGAATTCCCTATTCTGTTCCATTGGTCTCTGCATTTATTTTTTGCACAAGTACCATGCTGTTTTGGTAACTGCAGCTTTGTAGCATAGTTTGAAGTTGAGTAATGTGATGCTTCCATATTTGTTCTTTTGCTTAGGATAGCTTTGGCTATTCGAGCTCTTTTTTGGTTCCATATGAATTTTAGAATTTTTTTTTTTCTAATTTTGTGAAGAATGATGGTAATTTGATAAGGATTGCATTGAATCTGTAGATTCCTTTGAGCAGTATGGAAATTTTAACAATATTGATTCTTCCAATCCATGAGCATGAAATGTTTTTCCATTTGTTCGTGTTATCTATGATTTGTTTCAGCAGTGTTTTTTAGTTCTCCTTGTAGAGATCTTTCACCTCTTTGGTTGTATATATTCTGGGGTAATTTTCATGTATGTGTATGGCTATTGTAAATGGGATTGTGCTGTTGACTTGGTTCTCAGCTTAAGTGTTATTGGTATACATAAATGCTACTGATATTTATGCATTGATTTTGTATCCTGAAACTTTCCTGAAGTGAATTATTGTATCAGGCTAGGAGTCTTTTGGTAGTCTTTAGGATTTTCTAAGTATAGAAGCATATCATCAGCTAAGAGAGATACAAATTACATCTTTAATAGCACACTGACACAGTTTTATAATCATTGCTTTATTCGGTTGTCTTTTAATCTGACAAGAGAATAAAAGAGTTACAAACAAAAATGCATTCATACTTTTTTTTTTTATTTTGCTATTTAGTTACATTTAGTGGTGCTTTTTATTTCTTTGAGTGGATCTGAGTTACTGTCTACTGTCCTTTTATTCTGCCTGAAGAACTCCCTTCAGCATTTTTTTGGTACATAAAATCTGCTGGTGATAAATTACACATTTTGTTCATCTGGAAATTTTCAAAATTTTCTTCTTTGGTCTTCAATGTTTCCAATGAGAAGTCTGATGTTAATCTTATTGATGAGCTCTTCTATATAGTGAGTCACTTAGACTGTGTTTGATTATATTAGTTGTTTGTCTTATATTAAATCACCCTTGCATTCCTGAGATAAATTCTACTTAGTCAATGTGTATAAATCTTTTAATGTGCTGTTGGATTCATTTTGGCCATATTCCATCAAGAATCTATGCATCTGTGTTCAAAAAACTTTGGTCTGTAGTTTTTTCTTGAGTTATCTTTGGATTTGGTATCATGGTAATGCTGTCCTCATAAAATATTTTAGAAAGTTTTCTCTACTCTTCTTTTATTTTTTGTAGAAGAGTTTGAGTAGAATTAGTGTTAATTCTTTCTTAAATGTTTGGTAGAATTCATCAGTGAAGATCATCTATTCCTGGGCTTTTCTTTGTTGGAAGGCCTTTGGTTACTGATTCAATATATTTAGTTGTTATAGGTCTGTTGAGATTTTCTATTTCTCCTTGAGTCAGTTTTTGTGATTTGTGTGTTTCTAGGAATGTGACATTTAATTTAGATTATTACTTTTTGCTGTACAATTGTTCACAGTATTCTCTTATAGCTCAATTATTGTAAGTTTTAGTAATAATGTTACTTTATTTCTAATTTTTGCACCATCTCTCTCTCTCTTTAAATTTTTTTTTTTGTGTGTGTTAGTCTAGCTAAAGGTTTGTCGGTTTTGGTGATTTATTTTTTAAAGAACTAAATTTGGTTTTGTAAATTCTCTCTATTTTTTTTACTTTCTATTTTTAAAAAAATTTCTTACTGCTGCCTTTGGTTTAGTATACTTTTCTTCTTGTAGTCGTTTATGGTGTGATTTTTGGTTGTTGATTTGATATCTTCCATCTCTTAATGTAGGCATTTATAACTACAAATTTCCATCTCAACACTATTTTCACTGCATCCCAAAAGTGTTGGTATGTTGTGTTTCTGTTTTCATTCATCTCCAAGTATTTTCTAATTTTTATAGTGATTTCTTTTTTGACACCCATCCAATCAGGGAATAACATTATTTGAAGACTGGTATGTTTTTTATACTATATTCTATTTTTAGTTTATACTTTCTCATATGGCAGGGGTCAACAAGCTGCAGTCCCACAGTTTTTATAAAGAAAATACTATTGAAACACAGCAATGCTCATTTGTATATGCATTTTCAATGGCTGCTTTCAAGCAATAGCAGTATAGTTAAATAGTTGTGACTCAGACTCTATGGCCTCTAAGCCTAAAATATTTATTATCTGTCTTATTAAGAAAAAGTTTGCCAACTCTTTGTTCAGACTGTTTACAATTAATGTAATTAATTGTAATTTAGCTTATTTTAATATTGACACATTTAACTAGATCATTTTGGTATTTGTTTTCTATTTGTCCTATCTCTTCTTATTAATAATATATAAGCTTTGCTACGGTATATATCTATTTGTCCCCTCTCATTCTTTGTATTATTTTATATATTTTACTTTTACATGTTACAAACCTGTTAATACATTATTTTACATATCACTAATCCCTTAAGAACACTGAAAAATGACCTCCACCCAAAAACCAATCTTTTTATGTGTAACACATATTTGCTATTTCCAGAACTTTTCTTTCTTTCTCTATCCTTTCTTTTTATTTTCTTTTCCCTTCTCTTCCTCCTTCCTCTCCTTCCTTCCTCCTCTTTCTTTCTCTCTTTCTTTCTTTCTCTTTCTTTCTTCTTTCTCTTTCTTTCTTTCTTCCTTTCTTTCTTTCTTTCTTTCTTTCTTTCTTTTCTTTCTTTCTTTCTTTCTTTCTTTCTTCTTTCTTCTTTCTTTCTTTTTTTTCTTTCTCTTTCTTTCTTCTTTCTTTCTTTCTTTCTTTTTTCTTCTTTCTCTCTCTCTCTCTCTCTCTCTCTTTCTTTCTCTCTCTCTCTCTCTCTCTTTCTTCTCTCTCCTCCCTGCCTCCTTCTTTCCTTTCCTCTCTTCTTTCTTTTTTTACTTCCTTCCTTCCTTCCTCCCTCCCTCCCTCTCCCTCTCTCTCTCTTTTCTTTCTTTTCTTTTCTTTTTTCTTTTCCTTTTCTTTCTTCCTTTCTTTCTGTCCCTTCTTTGCTGTCATACTAAATACAATTTCTATGACAATGCACACATTTACACACATGTAACTGAAAATAGAGTGCTACAAAACAAAATTTGTCCTTATTACTTGAGACACATTCTGATATTTGTTATTGCGCTCAGTTTCACTTTTAACAAAACTCATAGTGATCAACTAATTTGATTTCATGAACTGTTGATGAGTTTTAGCCTGTAGTTTAAACAATGCTGACTTTTATAGTTTACTTATTTCCATCTCCCAGCTTTACTGAGATATAATTGACCAAATTGTATAAATTTAAGGCATAAAATATAATTTGATATACATATATATAGTGAGAAGATTAGCACAATCAAGTTAGTTAACACATTTATCACCTCATATAGTATTTGTGTGTGTGTGTGTATGTAGGAGAGCATTTAAGATCTACTCTACTAGTAAATTTCAAGTATATGATACAGTAGTATTAATGAGAGTCACTATTCTGTACATTAGCATCCCAGAACTCATTCATATTAACGGAAAATTTATACATTGTGACCAACATCTCTCTATTCTCACACCCAGCCTCTCACAATCACCATTTCACTCTGTGTTTCTATAAGTTCGTCCTTTTTACATTCTATATATAAGGGAGATCAGATAGTATTTGTCTTTTTGTCTGATTTATTTCACTTAGTATAATGCTCTCAAGATTCAAATATGTTGTTGCAAATGGCAAGAGTTCCTTGTTTTTATGGATAAATAATATTCTATTGTGTATATATACCACATTTTAAAATCCATTCATCCATCAGTGGACACTTTGGTTGTTTCCATGTCTTGGCTATTGTGAATAATGCTCTAATGAACATGAGAGGACAGATATCTCTCTAGGATCTTGATTGTGCTTCCTTTTGATATATAAGCAGATGTGAGATTGCTTGATCATTTGGTGGCTTGTTTGTTTTTTGAGAAAGCTCCATATTCTTTTCCATGGTGATTGCATCAATTTACATTCCTGCTAAGAGTGCATGAAAGTCCCCTTTTCTCCACAACCTCACCAACACTTCTCTTGTCTTTTAAATAATAGTCATCCTATTAGATATCAAGTAGTATCTCATTGTGGTTTTAATTTGTATTTCTCTGATAATTAGTGATATTGAACACCTTTTAATTTACCTGTTTTCCATTTGTATGTCTTCCAGGGAAAATTGTCTATTCAGATCGTTTTTTAAACAAATTATTCATTTGTTTGCTAATGAGTTGTAGGAGTTCCTTTATATTTTGAGCAATAACCCTTTATTAGATGCATGGTTTGAGAATATTTTCTCTCATTCTGTAGGTTGACTTTTCATTTTGTTGATTATTTCCTTTCTTGTGCAGAATCTTTTTTAGTTTGATGTAGTCTCAGTTTATTTTTTGTTGGTTGTACTTTGATGTTATACCACAAAAAATCACAGCTAAGACAAATGTTAATGAGTTTCTCTTCTATGATTTTTTTTTCTAGGAGTTTTATGGTTTTAGGTCTTACATTCTTGGTCCTTAAACCATTTCAAATTATTTTTTTGAGTAGTATAAGGAATCCAATTTTATTCTTTTGCAGGTGGTTATTCAGTTTTCCCAAAACCATTACTGAAGAGACTATCCTTCCCCATTGTGTATTCTTGGCACCATGTTCAAATATTAGTTAATTTTGTTTGTGTGAATTTATTTCTGGACTCTCTATTCTGCTCCATTTGTCAATGTATCAGTTTTTAGGCTGGCACTATGCTGTTTTGATTACTACCGTAGCTTTGTAATATAATTATTTTTTTTTATTTCTATATGTTTTTGGGGAACAGGTGGTATTTGGTTACATGAGTAAGTTCTTTAGTGGTGAGTTGTGAGATTTTGGTGCACCTATCACTTGAGCAGTATACACTGAACCCAAATTGTAGTCTTCGTAATATCATTTTAAATTAAGTAATATGATGCCTACAGCTTTTTTTAAAAAAATTATTTTATTTTATTTTATTTTTTTTACTCAAGATTACTTTGGCTGTTTTGGAGTCCTTTGTGGTTTTACATGAATTTTAGAATTTTTTTTCTCTATTTGTGAAAAATGCCATTGAAATTTTGACAGGGATTTCATGGAATCTATAGACTACTTTGGGTAGTATGAATATTTAAACGGTATTAATTCTGACTCATTATCACAGATACCTTTCCATTTATTTGCGTCTTAATTTCTTTCACCTGTGTTTTATAGTTTTTAATGTAAATTTTTTTACCTCCTTGGTTAAATTTATTCCTAAGTATTTGTTTTTGATGCAATTATAAGTGGGATTGTTTTCTTTATTCTTCACACAGCACAAAGTCCATTTAAAAACATTTGCTAATAGTCACCCATGAAGTTTTGGAAAATAAACAAGGAAGGTGCTATGGTACTTTTATATGTCAACTTGACTGGGCCATGAAACCTCTAGATAGCTCTTTAAACATCAATAGAGATTTTGGTACCTTGAATTGTTCTAAAGAAACAATTTTAATAATGTATAATGATCAGATAAGGGTAATTAGCACATCCATCATCTCAAACATCTATCATTTATTTGTGTTGGTAACATTCTATATCAGATAAATAGAATTTTAAGGATGAGTTTACTAAATTGGTTCTAAGATTTTTGGAATTGGCTCTATAACCTGAATGACTCAATTTCCAGGAGAGGATTGATAGCCCATGGTGTGATTTGGCAATAGAGATACGAAAAGGACCTGCATTCAATATTCCTAATCAACCATTGATAAGAAGCAAGAAACTGGGTGATTGCATTTACAATCTAATATTTCCCTTTGATTCACGAGGGATACATTCCAAGACCCCCCAGTGGATAACTGAATTTCGGCATAGAACTGAATCCAGTTGCCTTCAGTCAGAATGTGTTTCTGATCATGTCTCTTGCCCCAAAATTTAATGTGATTTCCATCCTAAGCTCTATCATGCACTGTGGCTGTAACTTTGCAATTTGAGGTATAACAGCAAAACTAGCACAAATTTCCTTTTTTTTTTTTTTTTTTTTTTTGAGACAGAGTCTCGTTCTGTCGCCCGGGCTGGAGTGCAGTGGCCGGATCTCAGCTCACTGCAAGCTCCGCCTCCCGGGTTTACCGCCATTCTCCTGCCTCAGCCTCCCGAGTAGCTGGGACTACAGGCGCCCGCCACCTCGCCTGGCTAGTTTTTTTATTTTCTTTTAGTAGAGACGGTGTTTCACAGTGTTAGCCAGGATGGTCTCGATCTCCTGACCTCGTGATCCGCCCGTCTGGGCCTCCCAAAGTGCTGGGATTACAGGCTTGAGCCACCGCGCCCGGCCAGAAATTTCCTTTTTCTAATTCACAGTTTCATGGATAGAAGATTCACTCTTAGCATAGATTTTAGCATTCTCAGCATATATTGTTTTCCTTTCTTTACCAATTCAAGAAGTTTTACATTTTCGCTTGAGGGTAGCACTTTGCAGCTTCTATTTGACATATCCAAATTGCCAGCATCATTACTCTTGTGCTTTGGAGCCATTGTTAAGTAAAATAAGAATTACTTGGACTCAATTACTATGATACCATGACAGCCAATCTAATAACAGAAATGGCTACTAAGTGACTAGTGGAAGAGTGGTATATACAGTATAGATACTGTGGACCAAGGAGTGGTTTCTCTCCTGGGTGGGACAGAGTAGGAAGGCATGATATTTCATGATGGTACTCAGAATGGTATGCAACCTACAAATTGTTTATTTCTAAATTTTTCAGTTTAACATTTTTGGGCCACAGTTGACCCTGGGTAACTGAAACTGTGGAAAATGAAATCACAGAAAAGTGGGGACTACTGTAATTTCAAACACTTTTGAAAAATATAATAAATATAATCAGGTTATCTAATTGCTCCTAATTCCACTGGAAAAACTGGTGAAAGAAAAGCATAAACTCAGGGATTTGAATTCCCAGCTGAAGTACCACATGAATGACCAGAACACTTGTAGATCTACCCTGAAAGAGATTCTCATCTCTTATAGCTACAAAGCTGAAATTGCTGAAAATCAAACACAGAATATTATTCTGTGACTGGAAGAATTACAATATCAAGGTGAACTTCCAGCCTTTCAAGGTGCCTGCTGCTAAAGTGATTGCATTGATTAGGAAAGAGTGGGATACTGTAAGTTGGAATGGGGATGTCTGGGAAGACCCTCATGAAGCTGAAATGTTGAGCCCTTAAATTCTGATGAGTCTTTGCCAATAGAAGAGGTTTCCCCACCTGCTGGGAATCAGCCTTCCTAATTCCAGTGGTAGCAGCCCTTACAACCACACGGGTAGTGGCCTTTCTCTCCCTGTCTGAGGAGATTAACTCTGCGTTGCCTGAGGAAACTGTAATGTCCTCCCCTGAGGCAGTTGCCATGCAGGACAATCCTAATTATCCTCAGAACTCACTCCCACAATACCACTTTAGTCCTATGCCTATAATTAGATTTACATTTAAGCAGGCTCCTGAAGGTGAGGTACAAAGTGTGACTAATGAGGAAATGTTCTATCCTTCAACAGAACTAGTTGAGTTTTCTAATTCATACAGACAGAAATCCAGGGAACTTTTGTGGGAATGAAGTCTAAGGGTATTGAGCAATAGTGAAGGAAACATAAAGTTGAAACAGGTCAAAGTTATTGATATAGGCTCACTAAGAAGAGATTCTGCTTGCTTGTTTGCTTTTCCTTTCTTCCTTTCTTCCTCCTTTCCTTTCCTTTCCTTTCCTTTCCTTTCCTTTCCTTTCCTTTCCTTTCCTTTCCTTTCCTTTCCTTTCCTTTCCTTTCCTTTCCTTTCCTTTCCTTTCCTTTCCTTTCCTTTCCTTTCCTTTCCTTTCCTTTCCTTTCCTTTCCTTTCCTTTCCTTTCCTTTCCTTTCCTTTCCTTTCCTTTCCTTTCCTTTCCTTTCCTTTCCTTTCCTTTCCTTTCCTTTCCTTTCCTTTCCTTTCTTTTCCTTCCTTTCTTTCTCTCTCTCTCTCTTTCTTTCTTTCTTTCTCTTTCTCTCTTTCTCTCTCTCTCTCTCTCTTCTCTCTCTCTCTCTTTCTCTCTCTCTCTCTCTTCCTCCCTACCTTCCTTTTTTTTCCCTTGAGATGGAGTCTCACTCTGTTGCCCAGGCTGAAGTGCAGTGGCACGATCTCAGCTCACTGCAAGCTCCCCCTTCCAGGTTCACGCCATTCTCCTGCCTCAGCCTCCCAAGTAGCTGGGTCTACAGGCACCCACACCATGCCTAGCTAATTTTTTGTATTTCTTAGTAGAAACAAGTTTCACCGTGTTAGCCAGGATGGTCTTGAGCTCCTGACCTCATGATCTAGCCACCTTGGCCTCCCAAAGTGCTGGGATTACAGGCATGAGCCACCATGCCCAGCCTCTCTCTCTCCCTTCCTTCCTTTCTTTCTTTCTTTTCCTTCTTTCTTTCTTTCTTTGCCTGCTTTCTTTCTTTCTTTCTTTCTTTCTTTCTTTCTTTCTTTCTTTCTTTCTTTCTTTCTTTCTTTCTTTCTTTCTTTCTTTCTTTCTCTCTCTTTTTCTCTCTTTCTTTCTTTCTTTCTTTCTTTCTTTCTTTCTCTTTCTTTCTTTTTCTTTTCTTTCCTTCTTTCTTTCCTTCCTTCCTTCCTTCCTTCCTTCCTTCCTTCCTTCCTTCCTTCCTTCCTTCCTTCCTTCCTTCCTTCCTTCCTTCCTTCTCTCTCTCTTTTCCTTCTCTTTCTTTTTTTTCCCTCACTTTTAAAATCCGAGTTCCCATCTGATGTGTTTTTCTTCACTCTAAAGAACTTATTTTCATAGGTCTTGGAAGCATATGTTCGCTATTTATTTTAATATATTATCTTACATCTTGAATCAGATATGTTTCTGGAAGTAGATAATAAGCCAAGGAATAAGGCACTGAATTGAGAAGGTAAGCTTCAGAAGATATATGCTATAGAGGTTATCAGTAAAAAAAAGAGACTTGCTTAAAAGTGAAAGTAAATACACTCACTTTTTAAAATTTAGGCAAATGGTGAAGGTCAATAGATAAAGGCTGAAAATAATTTTTGAGCAAGCTTGTTATTAATGATCACAAGAAGTATATTAAAATCTACTTTCATTTCTCTGCTTTTGTCTTTAGACTCTAATTGTAGGCCTCACATTAGGGTGGTCCAGTGTCCTAAATCAAAGATTATCACAGAAGTTGCAATGCAATGCTTAGTATAATATCAAAATACCTAGTAAAATGCAGATGTTCAATAATATTGATGAATGGACACATAAATGAATGGGTCAAAGTTTTAGTTTCTAAGTAGGCCTTGGAGAGGAACCTCCTTTTCTTTGTACACAGACAGAATACAAAAGGTCTCAAAACATGAAATGACATTTTTTCCTGTATCCAAAGAGGGAAGAGGGAGATTGGGTTTGTGGACACACAGTGTTTAATGAATTCTAAGTGAAAATTTTCTCTACATCCCTAAAGCATTATTACTGCTATTATCCATTTCTGAAAATTTGTAAATGGAATTGATTATTCAGAAATCAACTATTCATGTAGAAAATCAAACTTACTTTCAAGAAGTCAAATAAGAAAAACTTAGTTGGCATAAAGTAAGATTGACTTGGGAGAAAAGTTGGTAGATACAAATCTAGCAGCTTAATATGAGTTTCTAATTATTGAATGTAACTGCTAAAATACTTGTTCTGTTTTTGAAAAGGAAACATAAAAGAATCAAAGGGCAACATAATTAACTCATATATAATTCATAAGAAAACCCTGTTTAAGTGATAATGGTGAAATTTTCTTATTTGTTTCGATTCCTGGGGCTTCTTATTGGATTAATCTAAACAATTCTTTATAAAGCCTGGTTCTTCTAGTTAGTGCTTGCAAAGGATATATGGCAGCAGGTTTCCTAAAGAAATTTGCAGGGTAACCTTCCACAAAAACTCTAAATGAACCCTGAAACAAAAGTTCAAATTTCGGATAACTCAAAGCCACTTACCTATCTACTGCCACCAGAAATGCTGTTACCCTTTAAGGATACAATATTACACTGACCAAAAGCTAGAAACTGTCAATGAGGACCTTAAAAGCACCACTACTTACTGATCTATTCAATGTTATCCACATCTTAGTAGAGGTCACAGTCAGAAGCATCATTGGTCATTCATGTGTATAATCAGTAAGCACATATTGAGTGGGATGCTCTTATGACTGATGTTAGAGCTACTTTTTGGACAATGGTCATTACTTTTTGTATTGCTCTAAAGAATATTGCAGAAAAAAATGCCTCAATGATCATTATGATGAAAGATAAGCTTTGGATATCTTGTCCAAAGTCATTACACGGCTAAAAGTTTTATGCTTTTTATGGTGGGGAGGAAGATTTTCTAAATTGTGATAGTCACTTCACTACTTCCAAGGTTAAATAAGTTTAAAGTTTTTTGAAAACTTTATAATAATAATGTTTACAAAAATAATTAGAAGAACAAAAAGAGGCCACTCAGACTGAAAGACATTAGAATGTTTATATTTTTACAATAATTTTAGTAATTCCGTTCTGATAAACCTATCAATGCAATAGAATACAAAGCCTAGAAAGAGACCCATTTGTATATAGAACACTTAGCATGTAATAAAGCTAGAATTTCAAATAAATGTAGACGTTACAATTAATGATACTAAGTAATTGAAAAAAATTAGGAAGTTCAATTGTCTATATCAAATGTTGTAATACAATTAAATGATAGTAGTATTCAGAATTAAATTTAAACAAAAACTATAAAAATAAAATATAGCTAAACTATTAAATATTGGAAAGCAGGGAATGCCTGCCTAAGACTAATTATAAAATAAAATTAAGTGGAAAAAAATGATAGATCTTAATTTAATTTTTAAAGAAACCATCTATGTAAGAATAGCTACAAATTTAAAACAAACAACTTGGATAATCTGTATAATTTTTATGAAAGAAGAAATATTTCTAACTTCATAGACAAATGATTATTATAAAAAAGAACACATCAGCAAAAATGCATAAGATATACATAACAGCAATTCACTAAAGAAATAAAACGAGTAATCAACATATGTGTAGGAAAGATTTAATGTCACTAATAATCAAACCAGGGTAAATTAAAAATTCAAGTAAGATATTTTTCACCTAACAAATCAGTGAAGATTTAAAAATATAATAATTATTGATTTTGGTGAGAGTGCAAAGAAATGTGTACCCTCATAAGCTGAGCAGAAGATAAGACAGACAACAAAAGATAGAATAGTTAAACCATAATAGCCACAGACTGAAAAATTATGCATCAATATTAAATTTAGGCCTTGGTAGGATATTTGATAACATGAGAAAATAGTGATGTTCAATTGTGAGTAACATGTAGAATTGCTTTAAAATAATTTTATCTGTCACTGAAGCTATATCTGTATTTCAGGAAGGATATACCCCAGTTGTAGATTTTCTTAATAAGTTGCCCCATTTTCCAAGTTTAGCTGATTAACATTTATGTCTTCTGTAATCAGGAATAGTTATTAACTGACACAGAAACAATTTGGAAGCATATGTAGCAAAAACATAAAAATTATTGCATCTAAATAATGATAAAGTAACAATCATTTAAAAAATTATTTTTTTTTCTAAATTTTCTATAATGAATATATAATATTTATAATAAGGTAATACCCTTGATAGCCCTACTTATGTGTGTATACATGTGTACACATGTAACACGAAGAGAACTGTAAAGAAATATGCAAAGATAATTTTGATACCTTGTGAGTGGTGAGGTTTTTGATAGTTTTAATTTTCTTCCTTACACCTTCTGATATTTTCTATATTTTTAACATTTATCGTATAACAAAAAAGTAAAGGTTATTTAGGTATCTTTGCTAGGTTATGTTTAGACACTGCCAGATACTTAATGTGGTAAAGTTTTTGTACTTACGCTGTAATTAGAAGCAGAGTTTCTCTGCACGAAAGTGGTGAGTATTTATGTATTTAAATTATTGGCAAATTAAAGCACCATCTAACAGCTTGCAATTCTTGCTGGAATGGAGATGTTAAATCCTGATGTGAAACAGGAGAGAAACCTTATGACTGCCAGTTAATCACATAGGGTTCCAATGACAAGTGAATTTACTTCCTACTTATTTTGCTCTTTCTACCTCTTTTAGTGACTGGAAAAATAAGAAAGACAGGAGCAGAGAAGTCAAAAAGAGTGGACAGGTGGTCATACATTTATTTAACTTTATTACATGAATGGGGACTAGTTGGTGGCTGACATATATCAAAACAGCCTACAAATAATTGAGGAAACAAAAGCCAGCTGAAAGTTGAGTACAAGCTACTAGGAGGTCACTTAACCTCAATCTGGATTGAAATCGTAGAACAGTGTTAGGAGGAATTTTGACATAATATAAAAATTCCAGGTGAGTGGTAAAAAGTGACCCTTTCAACATTGTGTACAAAGCAAGGTTAGATTAAATAGAGATCGATAACTTTTGAAGACTAATTCAAAAAGAACAAAATTATACTGAGGAATTGCCTTTCTTGGTTAACTTGCTTTGTAGTAGCATTAACACTTTTTTCACTCTTTTGTTGTTGTAAAATATATATAACACAAAATTTGAGATTTTAAGCCATTTTAAGTATACAATTCAGTGGCATTACATTCATAATGCCATGCAACCATCATCGCTGTCTCTAAAAGCTTTTTATCACCCCAAGCAGAAACTTTCTAGCCTTTTAGCAATAACTTCTCCATCTCCCATACCCTTACCCTTAGTAACTTTTAATCTATTTTCTGGCTCTACGTATTTGCCTATTTTAGATATTTCATGTAAGTAGAATCATATAGTACTGATTTATTGTGTGTCTGGCTTATTTCACACAGCATATTTTCAAGCTTCATCCATGTTGTAGCTTGTATAACAACTTCATTTCCTTTTATTGCTGAGTAATAGTCTGTTGTAGGTATACACCACATTTTCTTTACCCATTAAACTGTTGTTGGGCACTTACATTGTTTTTACCTTTCAATTATTGTGAATAATGCTGCAATGAACATTCAGTTATGAATATCTGTTTAACTCCCTGTTTTAATCCTTTCGGGTATGTGCCAAGGAGTAGAGTTGCTGGGTCATATGATAATTATATGTTTACTATTTTGAGGAATTGCCTTACAGTTTTTCACAGTGACTACAGCAATTTACTTTCCCACCAGCAATGTATTAGGGTTCCAACTTCTTTACTTGGCAACACTTCCTATTTTCTGTTTTTGTTTTGTTTTCATTATGTGGTCTTCTAATAAGTGTGAAACAGTAACTCATTCTGGCTTTTATTTGCATTTCTTTAATGATTAATGATGTTGAACATCTTTTCATGTGCTTATTGGCTATTTGTATATCTTCTTTGGAGAAAGGTCTATTTAAGTCCTTTACCTATTTAAATTATTTTTGTGTCTTTTGTTGTTGAGTTGTAGTAGTTCTTTATATATTCTGGATATTAAACCCTTAACATAAATTATTTGCAAATACTTTCTCCCTTTCTAAAGGCTATCTTTTCACTTTCTCGATAGTGTCCTTTGATGCATAAAAGTTCTTAATTTTGATGAAGTTCAATTTATATATTTTTTCCTTTCATTGCTCAAGCTTTTGGTATTATATCTAGGTCTTCATTACCAAATCTAAGGTCATGAAGATTTACTTTGGTTTTCTTTTAAAAATGTTGTGGTTTTAGCTCTTATATTTCAGCCATTGATCCATTTTTGAATTAATTTTTTTGTGTATGGTGTGAACTAAGGATTCAACTCTGTTTTCATGTGATGAAAATTGATTTGTCCCAGGACCATTTGTTGAAGAGACTCTTCTTTCCTCATTGAATGAACTCATCACTTTTGTCAAAAATCAATTAGCCATAGATACATTGGTTTATATTCCATATATAACTCTCAATTTCCTTCCATTGGTCTATATATCTTTCTTAATGTCAGTACTACACTGGCTTATGTACTGTAGCCTTGGAGTAAGTTGTGAAATTGGGAAGGATGAGATCTCCAACTTTGTTTTCTTTTTTCAATATTGTTTTGACTATTCAGAGCCCCTTTCAACTCCTTATGAATTTAAGGATTGACTTTTTCATATCTGCAAAAATGGCTGTTGGAATTTGGATAAAGATTACACTGAATCTGTAGATGACTTTGGGTAGTATTAACATCTTACCAATATTAAGTTTTATTATCCATGAACACAGGAAGTTTTTCTTTTTATTTAGGTCTTTTGAAATTTATTTCAGCATTGTTTCATAGTTTTCAGTGTACAAGCCTTTTACCTCTGTGAATGTGTGTATAATTTTTTTCTTCTCACTAAAAAAAGAGGAAAATTGAGTTGAAAAGTTGACTAATTTATCTATCGAATAAGTAGCCTGTGTTATGAGCAACACCGGGTGTTCAGAACCAGACTTCAAGCCTCTTGAGAGCTCATAAAACTCAAACTAATAACATGGTAATAAAAGGTGCCCCTGCTTTAATTTGAAGTGTAGAGCAAGTCTAATTATATCTTTCTTGAATTTCTGAGGACATGCAAATTTCTCAGTGAGATGATTCTGAGCATCAATTAGTTATGAAATAATTGTAAGCAGCTAATTTTCAGAGGATTGAGTAGATTGTGCAGAGGTTTCAAAAATGGCTTGGGAGTTTTGGCATCTTTAACAGACACAATAACTGATATTATCATGATAATGTTTTTCTTAAAAGCAGTAATAAAATATTTTAATTTATTAAGGATTTTTAAAATAAATGCTTCAAATTAAAACAAGATGAAATAAAACAATCAAAGAAACAAACAAACACAAAACAGAAATGCTGGGGCAAACCTTGACATGACTCTAATGTTTATCCCAGGATTCCTTAAAACAGTCTCATGATGGCCCAGCCAATCCTGAGCTGTCCCTCCATGATGACCAGCCAATCCTGAGCTGTCCCTCCATGATGAAACCCTCAACAGCTTCTGCCAGACAAACTTCCAGGAATTGGGAGAGCTAGAGAAGACTGTTTTACTCAAACATCTCCTTCAGTGCAAGTGAATCTGAAGGGTCTTACTATTTCAGAGTGTTTTGGCAAAAGATATGTTTAGATTTTTGTGAGTCTGAGAAATTTTAGACTTTTCTAACAACATATTGTAAAACTATATGGACTTTAAATTTTAATATTTAGGATAGGGTTTAACTAATAAATATTTGGGAGGATTTGCAGAGTTCAATCACAAATATCCCCCGCATCTTTATTTGTCTGTCTTCCTCATGCAGTCTTTCTGGAAATAATGTCCTTTTCTTTCTCTCTCTCGCTCTCTCTCTCTCTAAATGCCCAAATTCTCTTTTACTTTTCTTTTGCTTTCCTCCAAGCTCTGATTGTTTTCTTAAAATACATAGAGCCCCGATGACTGGAAAGTTGAGGGCTTCAAAGTCCATGTCTTAAAATTTATAGTGTAGCTGCTTGAATTTTATAATAATATAGGAATGATGTGGGAGTTGATGGTGTAAAACAAATTATAAAGTTGTAGCAGAGGATTTATGAAAACCCTAGTGTGGTGTAAAATGATCACATTTCTCAGAAAGTAGGTGTCAATTTCTCAACTAAGACTCCTTGGACATGAAAAAAAGAGGTGTAAGGAGTTTCAAAGAATTATTATTTGTAACATTAATAAGAAAATGCTACTCTGTTAATACATAGCAGCATTTACTAGATAGCTTTACAATATTGTGGTAAGTGTCCTTCAAAATCTTCAGAGGTAGATTATTAGGACACATTTTCAAATAATAAAAGAAGAATAGTAAACTAAATGATTTTAGAGGCAAACAGTAACCAAGTGTTGTATTAATATATGTATTGGCTGGACCACACACATAGGGTACCCAAGAAATGACTGTTAGATTATATGTCAGTGCAGCGTTGTTGTCCTTTTTTTAAATAAGAAAGGATATGAAATTAAAAGTAAAAAGAGTTGACCTTTGAACTACATGGGTTAGAGCTGTGTGGGCTCACTTATAGATGGATTTTCTTCCACCTCTGCTACCCCTAAGACGGCAAGACCAGATCCTCCTCTTCTTCCTTCTCATCTTACTCAACTAAAAACAATGAGGATGAAGCCCTTTATGATGATTCAGTTTCACTATTTTCCCTTCTTTATGATTTTAATAAGATCTTTTTTTCTTTCGCTTATTTTATGGTAAAATATAGTCTACAATACATATGCAAAATATGTATGAATCGACTGTTTATGTTAGCAGTAAAGCTTCTGGTCACCAGTAGGCTATTAAATAGTCAATTTTTTGGAGAATCAAAAGTTATATGTAGATTTTTGACTGTGCCAAAGGTTGTTACCCCAACCCCTACATTGTTTAGGGGTCAACTGTATACAAATCCTTGGTTCTGGACTCACAGAACTATCTTTCAGAAAAGTATATTCTGCAAAAATTCTGGGGAATACAGATGCAAAATAGAGACAAACTGGGCATCTTCACTTGCATGCCTGCCTACACCACAATCTGAGGAAGATCACCTCATGTATATTCTGATGGGCAGGAAGTATTTTTAAAATTTGGCCCAATTAAATTGGTCCAAGAGAGGGCACTAGATACTGGGCTGTCTGGTCATGATTTGGTGAGTCATGTATTTCCTGTTTGACCTAGCTTTACCAAAGATGTGGCAGCCTAATAACATTTCTCTCTCAAGCATTTTCAATTAGAAAACTAAAAGGAAAAAGTAGTTAGTGGTGGGACCAGAGCATGAATAGAGGCATTAAGAGAAGACATGAAATGGAATTGCAACTAAAGCAAACTGAAAACATGTTTAAAGCAAACTTGGAAGACAGCATCCACTGACAGTAAACACAAAGAAACCAGTCAGTAGAGAGATGGGAAGAGAAGAACAAGGTAGATGTGCAAAGAAAAACACCACAAGCTGGAGAGACTCTGTGGTGCCAGAGAATGCACCTTCTTGCCTCAGAAGGCTTCCCAGCTTCCTGTTGTGGTTTCTTCCCGTGAGGCTGTATGGCAAGATCCTGGATTTCTGTGAGGTTCCTGTACCTTTGCATTAACAAAAAAGCCCAAACAATAATTTCTGGAGGCAGCTTGAATGGGTTCTCTTTCTTGAATCTCAAAACCCGTTATCAATAAACCCCAAATAAGCCTCACAATCCCCAGAAAATACTATTTTAGGCACAAGAGCCCTATCCATATTTGTAGTTTTATCAAGAGCTGTAACAATGCTGAAACATACATACAATTTTTGGTTATAGGTACTGCTAAATATGGCTGTGCAACTTGGAGGGCTTCTTGCAGGTTGTAGAAAAGAGTCCTGGTAAAGATCATAAAGAGGAATGTCTTTTGCCCATAACACGGTTACCTACTTCCCACTGCAGTGTCAAGGAAGCTGGTAGAAGTGACTGTGGGTGAAATGAAGAGGATGGCTATGAATGAAGTACACAGAATTATTTCTAATATTGGAATATAGCATGAAGACTGTTGTTGGGGCATAGAATTTTGGAGCTCATAGGACTTTAGGGAGCATTTTATCCCATCTTCTCATTTTGTAGAAGAAGCTGAGGCCTGAATGCTTGATGATGTTCCAAAGACAACCAATTATTGTGCACAAAGTAGGGAGCTGATGCCAAGTTCCCTGCCTCCTAGTCCAGCATTCTTTCCTCCTTATCTAGTAGCCACCTTCTTTTCTTGTGGATCGTTTTAGGGAAGTTAGCTCAGTGGCTTACCCATAGGCTGGGGGATGAACTGCAAGATCTTGGGTTTCGTTAGATAATTAAGTGTGTGTTGCTTTGATTCCCAGTAATATGAGAATGCTAGATAAGTGTGAAATAAAAACACAATCTGCCCAGATTTAAGCTTTTAAAACTTTTATATCTTAGAAATTGATGCACATCAACCTTCAGAGCGTAGGCATCAGTCTAGCCTTTCACTAAATGGAAATATGTTGAGCTTGAAGTCATGAATGTCTCCTAATTAAGAAGTTGATAAAGAGTCAGAAATCATAGTCCATGAACCGAGGCTGTAAGAGTAAACTCCGAGATTGTAAGCACATTGAAGGAGGTCAAAATTAAGCTTTATGGTTCAAATTTTTATTTCTGTGCATTGCATATGTCATGAGGTTGTTTTCTCAGAGATGGCTGAGTTTTAACTGAGTTGTCACCTGTAGTATATTTTTCCCATTGAGCAAAAAGCCTGCAAATTCAGCTTGGAGGATTTGCCTGAGGCAAGGTGTCATAACCATTCACAAATCACCACTTGTATCCTGTTTACATCACCTTTGCCCCACACAAGTCTATGTAACTGATCTCATTCGCCTTTTGCACAAATGAAGAATTAGGCCCTGTAAAATCACTGTTGCATAACTGTAGATAGATATCATAATACTATGCTAAAGTAAATAACCAAAACAATGAGACTACTAACCTGAATAATATCTGAACAAAGAATATAAGAGTAAAAGTGAGTGATGCAAAGCTGCATGACATTAACTGCCGTTTATTAAGTATCTACTATGTGCCAAATATAGTTCATAGTTATTTGATTTCCTTATGATTATCCTGTGAGATAACTTTGGCCATATACATGTTATAGGTGAGTAGACTAAGGTTCAGAGAAACTCAGATCACACATCTAGGAAGTGGCAGAGCTGAAATTTAAATTCAAGTCCCTTTTTATCTAAAACCCATGAATTCTCTTAACTAGTTCATCATCCTGACTCTTTTATGACTGAGAGGTTCTGGCAGTCACAGCTACTTGTAATACTACTTGACCCACTAAGATAGAATATATAGAAAGACAAATGCTTAACAGAAGAACTGAATACAGCTGTCCATGGCACAATAAATGAACAAACGCTTATTGATACGTGTGCTGGGCACGACACAAAGCTCTATGCTATAGCAGGTTCCAAGAAGTGGGAGAAACAGGCTTTGCCCTCAAGGACTGTATAATGCAGTTGGGGCAATAAGATGTGCACATCAAGGGTAACCAACAGCACAGGGCTTATATGATAATAGATGACAAGAAATACCTTCAGGGTAGGAAAGAATAATGAGAAGATGTGAGGTCATCCTTTCCCCTTAGGAGAACAGAGACTTGCAGTACACACTATGCCACAAAAATCTTTATGGAACTGGCTAATTTTATTTGAACTGGAGATGATTTCTGGGCTGCTGGGTTGCTGACCCCATTCTGACTCTAAAGTTAGACTTTTTATGAAAAACAGCCTATCAGTAAGACAGTAGAAAGTATATCTGCTCTGTTATTCACTACAGTGTTCTATTGATCAAATAGCATACTTGTTTTGACTATATCCTCATCCTCCTGAACCTTTGTTGGAAACTAAAACATGCATAGCAGGTAATCTTGGAAGCAGGATAATATAATTGTGAAGTACTTGTCAATACCCTAACTCCAGAAAAAATATATTTTGAGATTAAGAAAAATTAGCTTAAATTTTCCTGTCCTGTCACCTTCTTGGGTGGTCTTCATGAGTCAGTAAAATGGCATTTAAACTAAGTAACTGTAAAACCCTAGCAATCAGTCTGTAATGTCCAGTAATCTTTGCCTAGCATCTCCTCGTGAAATGGCCCATTGAGAAACAGAGCAGGCCACCATCATAGAGTGGTGGCTGTCTACTTGCCCTCTTTGTGTCCTAAATATGTCACCTCAGCATGCCAGGCTGACATGCCTTGGCCCCACTGTCAGGTTTGTTTGTAAAAGCTACCCAAATCCTTGTTTTACATGCTCCACGTAGTCTTCCCATGTTTGACTGTATACTGCGATGCCATCAATCAATGCCACACTGCATTCACCAACTTCATCAGCACTGTGTTTACCTTCTTCTTAAATGTAACTAGTGTGTTTCTCTTGCTGAAAGGGAGACTCTAAACATATATAAAACCTGAGTGTGGCCAGGGCTCTGTGCACAGTGACATGCCCATAATTTCAAGAGCCTCTTCACTGCCATGATTTGATTGTACAACGACATGCCTATCTCTGTGACCATATGCTTTTGGTGTCCTTGAGAGAATTCAGGTGAGCAACACTCAAACTCCCATGGAACATGAGAATACTCATTTGTTACTTTTGGTTACTCACATCAGTCATTAGAAAGACTTAGAGTATCTGTAGTTATTTTATCATTGATGTTACAATAGCATCCAGCACAAAGGAAAATAGTGTAATAGTAAAACTGTGGTATCTTTTCAAGAGGGAAGAAAAGTAGTATAATGACAACTAGGAGAAGAAAATTCATATTTGGATGTGGATCATGCCTTTGTCCAAATGTGGAAACCCTGAGCTTATTCCTAGTGTTTGTATCTAAAAGGACATATTTTATTTTGCATATCTGCCAAGGTCTAACCCCAGTCTTCTGCCTGCCAGGTGAGCAGTAGATTAATTATTTAGAGTAAACGTTTGTGAGAATGCCCTAGATGCTAATTCACTTGACATTGTTACCTCCATGGGAAATTTTGATAGATAAAGCAAGCTTCGGATATACAAGTGAAAGGCTTCTGATCCACCATCTTTTTTTTTTTTTTTTTTTTTTTTTTTTTCATTTCTAATGTCTTTGTGTAGAGAAGATCTTTTCTTTCTTTCTTTCCCATCATCAGAAAAGCAAGTTGATCTGAGGTGCAGTGTAGAATCTTTAGGTCTACCAAACTATCAAATGTGAACACCCTTCTTTCTTTCATAGACGTATTATTTTACAGAACTACCCTCTGCTTCTTTGTACTCTACTTCCTTTAAGCAGTCCCTTACAGTAAAATCAGAAGTTACCTTTTCAGTTGTCTCTTTGGCACCTCTATTTAATCCTTTTAGCCTTCTGAATTTGTATTTGTCTGATGTCCAGGTTGTCCAATTCTAAATTTAAAAAATTAACAACTTAGATTCTAGAGAAGGGTTCCTTGTCACAGTAGCCAGCTCTCTTTTGGTTGAGCATTAGACTATCTGAGTCCTCTTGCTAGAGCAACAAGAAACCATGTGACACCTTCTCTCCTTATTCATTTATTCTTGGGCTTTCATATGGCCCAATTTTCTGTGCCCTCCACTTTTTGATCTTGGATGTGAAGCATCTTCGTTTTTGATCTCAGATCTGATCTGAAAACAGCCGGTAGTACCAGAAGGATATCGTTCTGGTAAAGCTTGCTAGCTGCTGCTAAGAGCATGCAGAGACAGCCCCTGTAAGTATCCAGTTTTTTTTTTTTTCTTTCTTCCAGAGTATATTACAAAGTTAAGGATGGTAGGGCTGGGAGGTCTAAAGGATAATGTCATTGTAAAGGGCCACTGACACAGAACACACTGAGCAATCTTCTTTTCTTAGTTTGGGCAGATGCTCTGGTTAATTCAGCTTCCAAGCAGACATAGGAATCTCTGCTCTGAGTAAGGAAGCTGGAGTTGAGTTAATAACTGAAGGAACCGCTGAGTCTTGATGATAATTCTATAAGATTACCTGCATGCCTAATAATTAAGAGAACTTTCTTTGGAGAAAGAAATTGGCATTCTTGAATGTTGCCACATAATCAGAGCTCCACTTCTCTGCAAGATATTCTTTCACAGATTTAAGAACATATAAACAGATAAAGATAAAGAGACTTAGAGGACCTTGGCATATTTCCCTGAGGCAGAACATTTGTCCTCACCCTAAGGTGAAACAAAGTGGAAATGGTGCCTTAAAGGCAACTTGAAAAGTATTCATTAATCAACAAGTATTTATTTAGCACTATTTTCAGAATTGTGCTTGGGGCTGTGGTAGGATGATAAAATAAGTGTAAAATAGAACCTATGCCTGCAAAGAATGTATGCTCTAATTAGGGAGAGAAGAAATAATAAGCAGAAGTTTAGAATAAATGCTAAATTGTGTGTTTCAGATCCTAAGAACTATAAGAAAGAAGCAGGTTATCCATGAGACCTGGAAGAGTCAGAAAAGCCTTTGCTGAAATGATAGAACTTGGAATGAGTCTTGAAAGATGGGTGAGATATAGATAAAATGACCCCCACATTAATTAATTCACAGACTTAATTAATTCTGATGGTGGGGAATGTGACCTAGGATACAGCACTATTGTCACTATTCTCTTTAATTACAAAGAGGAAGAATTAACCTATACCATAAAGACATTTCAAATGCATGGCCACCTTTGAGACAATTTATAGGCATGCCACTTAAGTAGTGGGGTTTCTGCTAATTGACCTCATTTATCCTTTCCACTTTTTTTTTTTTTTTTGCCTTAGGCATCATAACCTTTAAAGTTTTTGAACTATAACTTTGTATTAATATTCTTTTTACCATTTGAAAATTCTCATAGCCTGAGACTGAAGATGAGCCTAAGAACTCAGACTAAGAACCTCTTCCATACGTTGTGATCCAGAAATGAATTACCCAACCCACAGCACCTTTTTATAAGTCAACAGGGCAGCCACCTCTTGTTTCCTAGGTGACAGCCAAATGGCATTGCCCGTTGTGCAGTGTACCTTGCAGGGGGATCCCAGCTGCCACTTCCTTTATATGTCTTCATATGCCCTGGGAAAACTTCTTTGCCATTACTCCACGTCATCTTGAATTAGTCTACAGAAAGAAAAAGAGAGCAGTTCCGCCCCTCTGTTACCTCTCATTTTGCCCTATAATGTCCATACACAATGACTTGAAGAGTTCAAGGAACAGCCCTTCAGTTCTTGTGTGTAGAGTGATAATAATACTAACTCACATTTGTGAAACTTTTTCATGTTCTTTTTCTTATTTAATTCATTTACCAGTTTATGAAGCAAGTAAGAAAATAGAGGATTATTAGAACTCACTTACTCAAATAGAAATGCCTTTTCTTCTTTATATAAAATATAAATAGGTGCTTTTTTAAAAAAGCAACGTCATTAAAGCATTTTTAAATGCTATAAGAAGTGCTTTTTTCTCTTTCAATAAAAGTCATAATAATTGTAAAAAATGTGCAAAACACACAGAAACCCTCATACACTATATTTAGAAAGAAGGAAAATATAGATGAAAAATCTGAGCCTTTAAGAGGTTAAGACTTGCCCAAGGTCGTATTCCTAGATAAAGGACAAGATTGGGCACAACCCTAAATGGCTTGAGGCCAAATCCTATGTCAATGTGCCAGTCAGGATTACTGGAGAACTGCAGTAGCATTGCCACCCTTGATATTCAGGAGGGTATATAATTCTATCAATACAATACAAAGGTTAATGGGATTGCCTCCTTCCAACTCTATCATAGTAAACGCAGGCTTTATGGCAACGTTAAAAAAATGACCTCTCTCTGCTTTATGCTGATCATTAAGTAAGATTATCTCACACTAGAGATTTACTATACCAAAGAGCACTGACATCACTAACTGCTATTAAGTGTATGATACTTATACTCCATAAAGTGGAGCAAAATACCTTTGTCAGCAATGTAGGGAAAACAGACATGGCCAGAGGCATTCATCCCACACAAAACAGAGCCATTGTCTGCAGGAATCTCTCTACCAGTTTCTAATGCTCTTTGGCCAAATCCACCTGAGGAAAATCTCAATATGGAACAGAAAGTCTGCTCTGTGATGTCTTTAAATAAATGAGATCAACTCTCTATTAATTTCAATAGGTTATGCAGATTAATTAAAACCTTCCAGTTTCAAGAAAAAAATTGAAGCACGTATTAGTCTGTTCTCACACTGCTATAAACGACACCTGACTGGGAAATTTATGAAGAAGTTTAGTTGACTCACAAGTTCTGCAGGCTGTACAAGAAACATGGCTGGGAGGCCATAGAAAGCTTACAATCATGACACAAGGCAAAGGGGAAGCAAGCATGTCTTACCTTGGTGGAGCAGGAGAGAGGGCAAAGGGGGAAGGGCTACACACTTTGAAACAATCAGACCTCAAGAAAACTCACTCACTATCACAAGAATAGCAATGGGGACATCTGCCCCTGTGATCCAATCAACTCTCATGAGGTCCCTCATTCAATGTTGGGGATTACAATTCAACATGAGATTTGGGTGGGGACACAGAGTCAAACCATATCATTCTGCCCTTGGCCCCTCCCAAATCTCATGTCCTTCTCATATTTCAAAACCAATCATGCCTTCCCAACAGTCCTCTAAAGTCTTAACTCATTCCAGCATTAACTCAAAAGTCCAAGTTCAAAGTCTCATCTGAGACAAGTCACCTATGAACCTGTAAAATCAAAAACAAGTTAGTTACTTCCAAGATACAATAGGGGTATTGCATTGGGTAAATGCCCCCATTCTAAAAGGGGGAAATTTTCTGAAACAAAGGAGCTATAGGCACCATCCAAGTCCAAAACCCAACAGGGCAGTCATTAAATTTTAAAGCTCCAAAAAAATCTTCTTTGACTTCATGTCTCATATCCAGGCCACACTGATGCAAGAGGTATGCTCCCAAGGCCTTGGGCAGCTCTGTCTCTGTGGCTCTGTAGGGCTCAGTTCCCTTGGCTGCTCTCAAGGGTTGGCATTGAGGGCCTCTGGCTTTTCCAGGTACATGGTGCAAGCTGTTGGTGGATCTGCCATTCTGGGGCCCCACCCCACATTTCCTCTTTGCTGTGTCCTGGTAGAGGTTCTCCATGAGGGCTCTGCCCCTGCAACAGCCTTCTGCTTGAACATCCAGATATTTCCGTACATCCTGAGCAATCTAGATGAAGGCTTCGAAGCTTCAACTCTTGTCTTCTGTGCACCTGCAGACCCAACATCACATGGAAGCCACCAAAGCTTGGCACTTGCACCCTCTGAAGAAATGGTCCAAGCTATACCTTAGGTCCTTTTAGCCATGACTGGAGCTGGAGTGGCTGAGACACATGGTGCCATGTCCTGAGGCTGCACAGAGCAGCAGGGCCCTGGACCTGGCCCATGAAACCATTTTTTCTTCTTAGGCCTCCAGGCTTGTGATGAGAGGGGCTGCCTCAAAGGTCTCTGAAATGCCCTGGAGGCATTTTCCTCATTGTCTTGGCTATTAACATTCAGCTCCCCTTTACTTAGGCAAATTTCTGCAGCTGGCTCGAATTCCTCCCCAGAAAATGGGTTTTTCTTTACTACCACATGGTCAGGCTGCAAATTTTCCAAACCTTTATGCTCTCCTTCCCCTTTAGATATAAGTTCCAATTTCAGACTATCTCTTTGCATATGCAAATGAGCACAAACAATTAGAAGCAGCCAGGCCACATTTTGAACACTTTGCTACTTAGAAATTTCTTCTGCCAGATACCCTAAATCATCTCTCTCACGTTTAAAGTTTCACAGGTCTCTAGAACAGAGGTACAATGCCACCACTCTTTGCTAAAGCATAGCAAGAGTGACCTTTAATCCAGTTCCCAGTATGTACCTCATCTCCATCTGAGACCACCTCAGCCTGGACTTTGCTGTCCATATCACTATCAGCATTTTGGTCACAATGATTCAACAAGTCTCTAGGAAGTTCAGAACTTTCCCTCATCTTCCTATCTTCTTCTGAGCCCCTCAAACTATTTCAGCCTCTGCCTGTTAGCCAGTGCCAAAGTCACTTTCACATTTTCAGGTATCTTTATAGCAATGCCCCACTTCTCTGGTACCAATTTTCTGTATCATTCCCTTCTCACATTGCTACAAAAAGCTACCTGAGACTGGGTATTTTATGAAGAAAAGAGGTTTAATTGACTCGCAATTCCACAGGCTGTAAAGGAAGTATAACTGGGGAGTCTGCTTACAATCATAGTGGAAGGGCAAAGGGGTAGCAAGCACCTTCTTCACATGGTGGAGCGGGAGAGAGAGTTGGGGGTTAAAGCGCCACACACTTTTAAACCATCAGATCTTGTGAGAACTCACTCACTATCAAAGAACAGCAAGGGGGAAATCTGCCCTCATGATCCTGTCACCTCCCACCAGGTCTCTCTCCACCAACTTGGGAATTATAATTCAGCATGAGGTTTGAGTGGAGACACGGAGCCAAACCATATCAAAGCAGAAACAATTGAATCAGTATATCTGTATATTACTTTAATCTTTAAATTCTCAAGTGATTAATATTATGATGTCACTCAGTAGTCAAGTTTTGTTTCTAGCAAGGAAGTAATAAAAGAGAAAGAGATAGGTAGGGTGACCCTTCACAGGCAATGCTACATTTTCTCAGTAAGAATTCTTATAGGAGTTATTTACCCAACAGTGTGCAATACTGTTGCAAATAAATGTTAATTTAATAAACATTTATTATCTTTTTTTTTTTTTTTTTTGAGACAGAGTCTCACTCTGTCACCCAGGCTGGAGTGCAGTGGCATGATCTTGGCTCACTGCAAGCTCTGCCTCCCAGATTCACACCATTCTCCTGCCTCAGCCTCCTGAGTAGCTGGGACTACAGGCACCTGCCACCACGCCTGGCTAATTTCTTTTTGTATTTTTTATTAAAGACAGGGTTTCACCGTGTTAGCCAGGATGGTCTCGATCTCCTGACCTCGTGATCCGCCCGCCTCGGCCTCCCAAGGTGCTGGGATTACAGGTGTGAGCCACCACGCCTGGCCTATTATCTATGATTTCTGAGACATCACAGTAGGGTCTGGGGACACTGAGATGAAAGACACAGCTCTTTTCAAGTAGCTCTCACTCTAGTAGCAAAGACAAACACACAAGCAATTGGAAGGGAGCGTACTTAGTGTTCTGAGGAAGGGTGTCTCGGGGACCTGGTTCTGAGTGGTTCATAATAAACCCACTATGGGATGGTGTGGAGGTATCATCAAAGTGGATTTTCTAGGAGAGGTTTTTTGAAGCCCACATTTGGATTTAGAGCCAAATGTTGTGGATATAGGCTTTTGCCCTCACAAACCAGCCATCTGTAGTAAAATATCTGCATTGCTTCTTAGAGCTTGGCCTCTAATTCTATGAAAAATACTGGAGGGTGACATAGCATAGGATGGATTCTGGACATTTATAAAAGAATACACTTTTTAAACCAGTATAGAAGCAGGTGATACTAAAATATGACACTAAGATTCTATTTTTATGTATCAAATTACTCATTTGATTAAAACACAATCTTATGAAAAACATGAATTTTTGTAAACGATTTTCTGTTGAATAAACATGAAAAAAATTTTGTTTCATTTTATACCAAAAATCAGTTCAAACAGCATCAAGGGACAGTATCATGAAATCTCAGAACACCAAGGGTTAAATAAGTAAATTAGTTATTTCTAAAAATTGTAAGGACTATACAAGGAATATTAATATTCTCTTTATATAGATTCCTCAATCATTAATGTTTTATCACATTTATCATATAATATCCATTACAAACCCCATGTTCTCTGTGTCTATATATACCTCTCTTTATATATCCAAATTTGCATTGCCATTAAAGATCCATTTATATAGTAATTTGAAGAGGAAAAGTGTTTTTTTTTTTTTTTGGTTGACCACAAGTCAAAATTTATTATAAAGGCATAGTAATTGAGTTGATGTGGTATTTGTTCAGGGATAAAGAAATAGACAATTGGAAATGACTGTAGAGCCCAGAAACACCTCCACATGAAGAATGACAGAGGAGTGCTGCAGAGCAGTGGTAACAGTGAGAAAACAAATGAGGCTGGAACAACTGTTGTCCAAATGGGGAAAAATGAAATTCAACTCCTATCTTATACCAGACATAAAAGTCAGTACTAGATGATTAAAAACCTAATGATCAAAATTATAAAATCTAAGAAGATTGTATAGAGGAATGACCTCAAAGTCTGAGTAGGATTTCTTAAACAAGATATACAACACCGTAAAGGAAAAGATTGATCAATTGGACCCCATCAAAATTTTGGGGCATTAATTTTGTATAATTTTTCTTAGAGAAGGTCCCCAAATTGTATCACTTCAGTCCCCACAAAGACTGGATGCAAGTTAAGTGCTTTCCAATAATACATTCTTTCCTTCCTAAGCAAAGTTTATTCCTAAAGACAGTATTCTAGACATATGATACATTTCCGTTTCCTTCTTAGGCCTCTTCTATTTTCTTTGTTTTCCTTTTTTTTAAATTATACTTTAAGTTCTAGGGTACATGTGCATAACGTGCAGGTTTGTTACATATGTATATTTGTGCCATGTTGGTGTGCTGCACCTATCAACTCATCAGCACCCATCAATTCATCATTTATATCAGGTATAACTCCCAATGCAATCCCTCCCCCCTCCCCGCTCCCCATGATAGGCCCCGATGTGTGATGTTCCCATTCCCGAGTCCAAGTGATGTCATTGTTTAGTTCCCACCTATGAGTGAGAACATGCGGTGTTTGGTTTTCTATTCTTGTGATAGTTTGCTAAGAATGATGGTTTCCAGCTGCATCCATGTCCCTACAAAGGACGCAAACTCATCCCTTTTTATGGCTGCATAATATTCCATGGTGTATATGTGCCACATTTTGTTAATCCAGTCTGTCACAGATGGACATTTGGGTTGATTCCAAGTCTTTGCTATTGTGAATAGTGCCGCAATAAACATACGTGTGCATGTGTCTTTATAGCAGCATGATTTATAATCCTTTGGGTATATACCCAGTAGTGGGATGGCTGGGTCATATGGTACATCTAGTTCTAGATCCTTGAGGAATCGCCATACTGTTTTCCATAATGGTTGAACTAGTTTACAAGTCCCACCAACAGTGTAAAAGTGTTCCTATTTCTCCACATCCTCTCCAGCACCTGTTGTTTCCTGACTTTTTAATGATTGCCATTCTAACTGGAGTGAGATGGTATCTCATTGTGGTTTTGATTTGCGTCTCTCTGATGGCCAGTGATGATGAGCATTTTTTCATGTGTCTGTTGGCTGTATGAATGTCTTCTTTTGAGAAATGTCTGTTCATATCCTTTCCCCACTTTTTGATGGGGTTGTTTGTTTTTTTCTTGTATATTTGTTTGAATTCTTTGTAGATTCTGGATATTAGCCCTTTGTCAGATGAGTAGATTGCAAAAATTTTTTCCCATTCTGTAGGTTGCCTGTTCACTCTGATGGTAGTTTCTTTTGCTGTGCAGAAGCTCTTTAGTTTAATTAGATCCCATTTGTCAATTTTTGCTTTTGCTGCCGTTGCTTTTGGTGTTTTAGACATGAAGTCCTTGCCCATGCCTATGTCCTGAATGGTACTACCTAAAGTTTAATGTAAAGATTCACTAACTATAACAAGGGATTGTAGAAATGAGGAATTGGCTAGTAAAAAGTCAGGAGAATTTTAAATAATATAGGAATAATAGATACAAGAGGAGCCACTACTTAGGGCTGAGCTAAAGTGCTCAAGAAAGAATCTCTCTAGGACTGAGATCCAGATGTTGTTAAAGAGGGCATGACCGTGGCTCATTAACTTGCTGAAAATTTGCCCACTGCTGTGCCAGGTAAAATTGTTCACAGGCACCTGTATCCCCTGGAGGCACTCTACTATAAAACCACTGGAAGGGGTTGCAGGTGGAAGCTGTTGGTTTCTGGTGCTTTTCGCCACCATGCACCGCATAAATCAGGTGCTGGAGAAGTTGTGCATGCTTTAGGAGCTGAGCCCTGGGGAAGCTGCTTGTGCTGTGAGAGCTGGGTGCCGGATGCTGGAAAAGCTATATGTGCTGCAGAAACCAGGCTTTGGAGAAGCCACCTGCTCTGCAGAGGCCTGCCAAGTGTGCACACTGGAATCAGGAAACAAAGCTCCTTTCTCCTGCAGCACCTATTTCCCTTTACTGATAACCCTTTTTGCCAATTGGCAAAGAAAAAAATTAAAGGCTCAGATTCACTTTTGCAGAGCAGGCAATAAAATTCAAATTTAGAGTTGAGAGATAATAAATTAATAACCTGATCCATTATTTTTATTCTTTTTCTTGGCCGTTTGAAATCATGTTATAGACATATTACCTCCATCATGCCTAAGTAGTCCAATGTATTTTCCCCAAGCAAGGGCCTTATCTTAATGGCAATACAACCTTCCAAGTGAAGAAATAAACATCGATGCAAGATTGTGTCCATTGGGTTACAAGACCCAATAAAGTCCCTTTTCCTCTTATGGTCCAGATTTTTTCCAAGACAACATTTTGCATTCAGACATTGTGCTTGTCCTTCAATTTAAAATCATACCTCAGGGTGTTTTCTGTATATTTTATGACCTTGAATATCTTGAAAAATTACAGGCATTTGATCTTGGTGATGCTGCTATAAATTCATCATTTTTACCTTTGTAATTTGGTATGTACATTGTGAAAAAAATACCCTGGCATTATGTGAATATCCTTTCTCTCATTCAACATCCATCCACCAATATGAGCAACTGTGTGTATCTTCTTTCAGAGTCATTTTCCATTTGTATCATTTCAATTTTCATCATTCTTTCTTTTTTAGTTAGTATTCTGCTGTAAATCATCTTAACAATTTTCTTTCTCTTTCTTTCCTCCTTTCTTCCTTCTTTATTTGTTTATATGTGTATGAACTCCTGAATCTTATTTTATTCAGTTTATTTAGTATATCTCTGTCATCATTTATTTGGTGCTCAAAGTGTCCCAGAATTGCCAAGTTCCCATGCAAGATATTTCTTTTTCCTTTTAATATGCCTACATCATTCTTTGAGCACTTCATTCATTTCTAGAACAAAGGGCTACTTGAGGATCATTTTATACTTTCCTTACCCCAGCCCTTGAATCAGCCATTTCCCCAGGAAGCCCTGGTTCTGGTATTTGGAAACCAAGATCTTAGTGCTAAGTGTGTTTATTGCTACTGGGATGTCATTGCACTTACAGAAGATATCACTAGGAAAATATGTATTATACGCACACATATATCCGTATATATACAGAGATACATATCTATATTTCTAAATCTTTCTATACCTATGTATTTTTTAAATCACCCTTACCTCTATTGTCCATTTCAATATCTCAGAGGTATTTCTAGTTTTCCCCCTTTTCATATTTGTAAGGTTTTTTTTTGGGACAATGAAACTTGACTCCCATTATGTGCAATGTTGACATATTTGATTCATCTCCTGCAGATGACTTATATGGTTTGGCAGTGTCCCCACCCAAATATCATCTTGAATTGTAGCTTCCATCATTCCCATGTGTTGTGGGAGGAACCCGGTGGGAGGCAATTGAATCATGGGGGCAGTTCTTTCCCATGCTGTTCTCATGATAGTGAACAGATCTCACAACATCTGACGGTTTTATAAAGAAGACTTCCCCTGCACACACTCTCTTGCCTGCTGCCATGTAAGATGTGACATTGCTCCTCATTCACCTTCTACAATGACTGTGAAGCCTCCCCCGCCATATGGAATTTGTGAATCAAACCTTTTTCCTTTGTATATTACCCAGTCTCAGGTATGTCTTTATTAGCAGCATGAGAACAGACTAATACAATGACTAATCTCTCATTTTGGCTGTCTCTGTAACCCTTAGCTTCACCACCCCTTCCTTCATCTTCTTGCCCCTTCAGCACTGGCCTCTACTGCTTGCCTCTTTGACCCACTAAAGTCTCAGTCCTCTGTCCTCCTTCTTCCTTCCAAAGAAAGGGCAGGGAATAGAAGAGAAAAGGAAAAATGAATATTTTGATGCAGTAAGAATTGAAGAGAGGATAGACAGTAGAGGAAGGTTTTCAGGCGTCTAAAACTCTCTGTCATTTAGCACTTTAACATCTATAATTGTGACAATTGACAGAGGGTGAAATTAAAATTATTTCCAATATTTGTTTAAATTCCAAATTTTATAAATATTGGTTTAAATTAAGTTTATAATAAACAAATTTCCTATATTTTCTCATATAAGTCTCACCCCCATAATTCAGATATTTTGTGGATTATTTTCCTTAAGCTACTTTTTCATTTTGAGTATTTCAACATCAATTTATTGTAATTATTGGATCTTAAATATTACTGACTTAACTATTCAATGTACAGTACTACGAGCACAATGGATCAGTAATAAAGAGAACTATCTGGCAAAACACCATTAGATTTAGATTAATTCCTAATGAACAGATCTTGTGAATGAAAACAAATCTTGTAGCTCCCTGGAAGTGAAATATTACCAGCAATCCTCAATAATCTGAAAAAAGGCAGATTGATATACAAAGGAAAGTTACTAATTTCAGATGCAATCGTTGAAACTTCACTTCTGGAGAAGAAAGAAAGAATAAAAGTTATCTGGAATATCAATGCAATGAGTAAGCCATTTGTTTAGTGTGGTACTACTCTGTAGGGACTTTGTATATTGTCACATAAATGGATTTTCACTTCTCAGGGATATAGGATGGTATTCTCAGTTACTACTTCTATTTACCTAGAGAAGCAAAGTGAAGTATAATAGTGAAATGGAAGAGTTCCCTGGCACCCCTCGCAGGACATATGACAGGGTTGTGGCTCGGTCTGTTTGGGCCACCATGGGCTCAAACCCCTTATGGGAGGCAGAGCACACAGTTGGGCAGGTGCAGGAGCTGGGATGAGCACTTTTGGGCTCTGGTCTCACAGTGGCATCGAGGGATGGGTGCCTGCAACTCCCAAGGCCCCACTGGGTGTGCTACAGTGCTCCTTTAGCTCTACCATTTGCAGATGGCTTAAGTGTTAACCAGCTCAGTGCCTTCTTAGTACCTGGTTTCTTATCCAGCATCCAGGAAGAATCGGGTCATGCGTGGACTTGAAGGATGGTGAATATGGCGGTTTTATCAAGTGGTGGACATGACTTTCAGCAGGATGGATGGGGAGCTGGAAAGGGGCTCGAGTGGGAAGATGATCTTCACCTGGAGTCTGGCTGTCCAGCAGCCAAACTCCTCTCCAACTGTCCCCAGCTGAACTCCTTTCGATGTTCAGACATTCCTTCTCTTCTCTCCTTCTCTGCCATGCCATTCTGCTGCTCTGTCACTCTTCTGGTCATCTGCTCTTGGAGCCTGGGGTTTGGAGTTTATATGGGTTCAGGATAAGGGGGCATGGCAGGCCAAAAGGCAACTTTTGGGCATGAAAACAAATGCCTGTTACCATTTAGGGTGTGGGTTTCCAGGCTTGAGGGTGGATCCTTTGCCAGGGAACTGCCCTCTTCTGCCCAGTATTTTCGTGTGTTTTGTCTGTATCAATAGGACTTGCCATGATTGCCCAGAAAATTTAGGGAGGGGAACATTTTCCCAGCTCATTGTTTAGCATACTCTGTTTCTCACTCTGTGATCCTCCTGCTGACTTTGTAAAGGAGGTTTGAGAAGCCACAGGATAAACATGGCACTTCTTATCTTTCTCTAACTTCCATTTTGCTTGAGAGAATAATTTAAAATATTACTTATATTGTACATTGAATACTGTATATTCACATATTATATACAAAACAAACTATATTAAGTAAACCTGGATCTATTTTGTTATACGCTCTGTTGCATTTCCAGCCTCCCTGCAGTGAGGTGGGACCATGTGACTGAGACCTGGACAAGGGAATGTGGGTGGAAGTAATTCTACCACTTCTGTGCATGAATTGTAACTTCCACAAATTCCTCAATGTTTTTTCTTTTTCCTCAAGCATGGGTAGACCTGCCAGTGGAGGATTCTAAGCCCCTCCCAGATGGTAGAGCCACTGAGAAGACAACCTGCATTGCACTGTCATATGAGCAAGAAATAAACTAATACACTGAGATTTGAGAGTTGTTTGTTTAGTAGCTCATATCACTTGTTACTTACCTGACTAGTACATATAAAGATAAACACTGATTTTAATTGATTTTAAAAGTAAAACAGTTAACTTCAACTTGTACCTCAGGTTTGCTGCTTTGGGCTCCATCTTAAGAACTGGATACATGTTTGTAATTTTCTGCCCCTGGAAATTCCAACAGAGGGGTTTGAGAAGCTCTGGCCTAAAACCACTGACACGTTCAGAGAACATCTAAAGAGAAGAAAAGGTCTTTTCTAATAATATATTAGTCTATTAGAGGCTATATATTTTTTATACTATATATATATTGTATATATATACCGAATATATATATTCGGTGTGGACAAAATGATAGTACCATGTATGAAAATGAATTTCCCCAAAGAGAGATTAGATTTGAACTCTTGATGTCTGTATTCTGCATGAAATACAGGTATTCTGCATGGAAAAGATCCTAGCCCCATTGTCAATATTTAGTCTGTCTCATTTTTTAAATAAATACTTACTCCTTGATGATTTTTTGTTCCTGGTTTATTATCATTCACTAAAGCACTACCTTTTCATCCTTCTTGGTGATTTCAATGTCCATTTTGATGTCTTTTCAAATACCTGACATTTTAGTTCTATGTCCCTCTCTCTTTCGATGATCTTATCCTTTGCCTTAAATAAGTCATCGACTTCCATGTTCATGCCTTAGATCTTGGCATTATCAGTGATTATAACATCTCAGCATCTCGGTTTTATGTATTCTATTCTTTGACCATCGCTTTCTACCTTCCTAGCGCTCGCATTCTGACTCCCTCTGTCTTTTAAGCATTAAGTCTAACTGGTGTATGTGTGTGTATATATATATGTATGTGTGTATATATAATTTATAGTATATGAATATTTATATACATATATATCAATTGATGCTAATACATTTTCATATTCCATTCTCACACTTGTAGTCTTACTTATTTACTTACCTTCTCACCTGGCTTAAATTCTCGGTTAAAAAGTACAATTATTCCTTTGAAAATGCCTTCAGCTTCCTTGCACTTACTATTCTTTGTTGTACTTCTTTGGCTAAACCACAACTCTGAGTATTTTAACTCTCAGTATATATTGTACCTGCTCATTTGCAACTGAAATGGCTAGAGGAGAACACACAACTGTGCTGATTGGTCTCATTTTAAAATCATTATTGCTAACCTCAAATGGGCTCCTAATGCTATCCAGCAATAATACTGTATTTTTGTATCTATTCACTTATAGATCTCTTAAAAAATTGTTTATGCCTTCCCCTCTCTCCTGAAATTTCTAACGCCTTCTTACTCGCCCCACTCTTAGTTGATGACTTTGTTTTCTATTTCACTGCCAAAAAACTTTCTTGAGCAATTACTAACATACTTGCATCCTTTTCAGCACTAGTACCTATGGACCCTCACTCCCCTGAACTGTACATATCTATATCTATATATCTATAGATATAGCCTTAGACAAGATGGACAGAAAAGGGGACACCTTGAACATACATGCTATCGAGCAATCATTTGAGATTAGCAATAACGATTTTTAAATGAGACCAATAAGCCTAGTTGTGTGTTCTCCTCTAGCTGTTTAAATTGCAAAATATGCATAAAAATATATAACATTTATACATATATAAATTTTTTTTTTGTTTTTTTTTGAGACGGAGTCTCGCTCTGTCGCCCGGGCTGGAGTGCAGTGGTGCGATCTCGGCTCACTGCAGCCTCTGCCTCTGGGTTCAAGTGATTCTCCTGCCTCAGCCTCCCAAGTAGCTGGGATTACAGGCGCCCACCACTACGACTGCCTAATTTTTGGATCTTTTTTTTTTTTTTTTGGAGGCGGAGTCTTGCTCTGTCGCCCAGGCTGGAGTGCAGTGGCCGGATCTCAGCTCACTGCAAGCTCCGCCTCCCGGGTTCCCGCCATTCTCCTGCCTCAGCCTCCCAAGTAGCTGGTACTACAGGCGCCCGCCACCTCGCCCGGCTCGTTTTTTGTATTTTTAGTAGAGACGGGGTTTCACTGTGTTCGCCAGGATGGTCTCGATCTCCTGACCTTGTGATCCGCCCGTCTCAGCCTCCCAAAGTGCTGGGATTATAGGCTTGAGCCACCGCGCCCGGCCTGGATCTTTAGTAGAGACGGGGTTTCACTATGTTGGCCAGGCTGGTCTTGAACTCCCAACCTTAGGTGATCCGCCCGCCTCGGCCTCCCAAAGTGCTGGGATTACAGGTGTGAGCCACCACACCCGGCCACATACATAATTTTTAAGTAGGACAAAGCAAAACAAAAACAAACCATAACCCTTGTTGCCCACCTTCCATATACCACTCCAATCTTTTTCCTCCTTGTTGAGATACAACTATGAAGAGTTGTATAGCTCACGGTCTTCAATGTCACTTTTCTCATTTTCTCTTGAAGCAGGAATCCACACAGATTGCTTGTTATTTTCAGGTCCTTTAACCATTACTGTCAACATTTTCTAGCCCCATGTCACTGTTTTGTTTATCTAAGTGCTAATCAATGTGTAATATTACATAATATATTTTACTTATTTATCTCATTGAATTTCTTCTCTGCAAGAGTTTAAGCTTAGTGAGAGCAAAGAATTATCTTGCTGTTTGTTGTTGTTGTTTTACTGTTTTATCTCCAGTCCTAAGAACAGTGCTAGCCACAGAGCAGATGCTCAATAAATATTAGATATTTGAATAAATAAACCATAGTGGCAAAATAGGTGTAACTATACATCTCAGTTCATATATGACTGAAATCTGGGGCCCTGATCTAATATTCCCTCTTCCCCTCATCCACATCACAGATTGTGACACTAATCTCTGAAGCCAGGCTCAATTTACTACAAAGAAATGTCTCCTGTGTTTTCTTAGCCAGTGTAATTCTCAAACTGAAGTTCCAACTGCTTCCAGGGCCAGCACAGTTGTTAATAAGTGGGCTGGATTTTTTTTCACCCTTGATTGAGTTTTTTGTTGATCTTCAAAATGGTGGAGAGTAATGCGGTAACAATTTAGGCCCTTGCACAAGATGAGTGAGATGAAGAAGATGCAAAATCTAGCGAATTTTAGTCTTTGTTTATAGCCTAATATCTAACATGGCCACATGAGAATTCCTTTCAGTGAAAGGATTAGCAGAGAAGATCAATGTGAATCATTCCCATGGAGCCCTCAGTCCCTCCCTTCTGCCTCCTGCTTCTGAGATACCGGCATCAAATCTCCCAGCCTTTCTACTTTAGTGCTGTGAATTGCTATCCATGCCATGGACTTGAGCTTATGATGTGCCATTGTTTCTCTATTAACTTCCTCAAAATATCAAATAAAATGTACACAACCTTTTCCCTTTAAATTAGCCATGACAGCCCAATTGAGGCCCACCAACACTCGCCCATAAATGATACAGATATTGAGCCCTGTGTTCATACTTAATAGTGGCAAGAGATCATTGAGTATCCTGAACTGTGCTCTTCCCACTGAGAATAGCTTATCACTTCCCTCTTCATATTGTGCTGTGATACACAACCTCTTTTTTCTACTCTTCATCTTTCTTTCCTCCTCTTTTGTTTATCCTCCCCTCCTCTCCCATGTTATTCTGTTTCATTTTCTCTTTCTATTTAGTTTGTTGGTTGTTTCTTGGCAGTGGCATATTTGTTGACTTGCTCTTTTGGTGACATCTTTTAATAAGGAAATTTGTCTCTTGGTGTCTCCTCGCCTAAGGGTGTGCTTACTTAAAGTGTAAAATGTCAAACTCTACCAAGGATGACAATAACCCTCTGGGTAAAGAAGAATCAGCCACTGCATTATTAATCACTCAAAAGGCAGACAGGAAATATCAGCCATCTCAAAGAAAGAAAGACTAAAATTCGCTAGATTTTGCATCTTCTTCATTTCACTCGTCTTGTGCAAGGGCTTAAATTGTTACCGCATCACTCTCCACCATTCTGAAGATCAACAGAAAACTAAATCAAGGGTAAAAAAAAATCCAGCCCACTTATTAACAACTGTGCTGGCCCTGGAAGCAGTTGGAACTTCAGTTTGAGAATTACACTGGCTAAGAAAACACAGGAGACATTTCTTTGTAGTAAATTGAGCCTGGCTTCAGAGATTAGTGTCACAATCTGTGATGTGGATGAGGGGAAGAGGCAATAAGCAGGTGACTACACACTGACCCTTCCTACTGCTTGACTGGCAGAGCTGGCATTCCCAAATGTCCTTACTTAATGTCCCTTCAACATTACAGCAGCCTGACCCTCCTGAAGCTGCAGATAATTGTGGCCTTCAGTTTAACAGGGATGAAAACTGGGCCTAATGACATCTTACATGGTCATGCTCTTTCTGGACGGTTACACAAGCATGAAGAAGTGAGGAGAGAACTCTTATTTTGGTTTGTTCTGTAGCAGACCAAGAAGTGATCACAGATTTATTCCACAGTGAAATAGTCTGGCTGCCAACTCGTCTGTATCTGGTATACATACACACACCTGCATGCCTCAGTATTCTTTCTGTAAACTATCAAAACAATGGACAACATCCCACAGAATGCTATAAAAGTTCTCCAAATTTCACAGTGATGGAACTAAAAGCAATTATTTTGTATAGATCCCTTGTAGCTAATAATAAGTCTCCTGTTTGTTTCAGCCAAATAATGGGTTTCTGATTTTCTTGACATGGTTCCTAAAAACATCAAAATAGCTTGAATTTTCCCAGTGAAGAATTACCTTAAAATTAAAATTTTAAAATGATTTTGTTGTATTTGTCATGATTTTTTTATGTTATATGTATTTTATTCTGTAGTATTTAGATTTATTCAAAAGATGTGGTTAATATAAAGAATATACTTTAAGATCTAGACTTTTTACTTCCAATCTGAAATCTTATGGGTCAGTTCAAAGTTGACAGGATAAGCATGATTGGAAAGTTGATCAAGTCTCCGTGTGGTAATTCAACTCGACATTAGTTCACAGTAAACAATCAAAAGTCTATGGCTTGGAGCAGACTTTAGAGTTTATGAAGTTACCTGCCTTCATTAAGAACTGCCCCTGAGCATTTAAAGAGTGTTGAATGGTAGGTGTCTTAGTCATCTTGGACTACCACAGTAAAATGCCATAGACTGGGTGGCTGAAACAAGAGAAATGTATCTTCTCACAGTTCTGGAGGCTAGAAGTCCAAAGTCAAGGCACTGCCATGGTTGAGCTCTGATGAGGTCTCTCTTCCTGGCTTGAAGATGGCTGCCTTCTCTCTGGTCCTCACATGACTATTCCTTGGTGAACATATGGTGGGGGGGAGGAGAGAGAGAGAGAGAGAAAGACAGACAGACAGAGAGAACTCTTTCTTCCTCTTCTTGAAAGACCGCTAATTTCATCACGAGGATCCCACCCTCATGGCATAACCTAACCCTAATTACCTCCCAAAGCCCCATCTCCAAATAGCATTGCATTGGGAATTAAGATTTCTACATATGATTTTGAGGGAGACACAAAAATTCAGTTCATAACAGTAGAGGTTGTTCTACTTGCCAAACACTGTGCTAGTGTCTTACATGCATTATTTCATTTAATTCTCATCACAACCATGTGAAGTAGGGATTAGTGTATCACTTTGTAGATGAAGAAAATGGGTTTTCAAAAGGGTAGATAACTTGAAATAAGCAGAAGAGCTGGGTTTCAGCACCAGTTCTGCCTGAAAGTCTAATCTTATTTCTAAAGCCCACCATGGAAAAAATGTTATTATTTTTTACAATAGATAAATATTTACTATCTTTTAAAAATTTGAACAAATGTAGAGGTACAAGTGCAGATACATGGACACATTGTGTAGAGGTAAAGTCTGGGCTTTTGGTGTAACCATCACCCAAAAAGTATACATTGTGTACCTTAAGTAATTTCTAATCCCTCACCCTCCTCCCATTCTCCTACCCTTCAGAGGCTTCCGTGTCTGTTATTCCTCACTTTATGTCTACGTGTACACGTTATGTAGCTCCCACTTATAAGTCAGAACATATGCCATTTGTCTTTCTGTTTCCAAGTTATTTCATTGAAGATGATGGCCTCCAGTTCCATCTATTATGCTTCTGTGGAAAACATGATTTCATTATCTTTTTATTGCTGATTTGGATGCACAGATTTTTCTCTAGATCTTTGCATTGAACTCACATACATTCCTTTTCTTTTAATTATAATAAGTCAAATCTTTAACTTGAGTTTGAATGTTTAAGAAATACAAAAGCATGCTCGGGAAATAAATTTATTACACAAAGTCCTTTGAAGCTTTGAGATGTGACATTTTCCTAATGACGTGCAAGAAGATAGTTGTATTGGAGTTTGCGAGGTGTTATGTAGTTTTGAAATGTGTTCTAAACTTTGTAGTATAAGATAAAATTCAGCCTTCTCAGCTCTGAAGTTTTGTGGTTCTACTTAGAACTAAAATGAGAGATTGAATATCAGCAATATTTAAAAATCCAGCAAATAATTACTACACATATGCCATAAGCCAAAGAACATGCAGGTCCCTATATTCCAGTAGACAGGAAGAATGATAGTATCCGTGCCTTTATGGATCTCCTGCATTTTGAAATTATGATAAATGCTTTTTAAAAATCTCTAAAATGAAATCCAGCAAAAATGATTTGGGAGTATTGTTTCTTTTTCCTGATAAATGAGGTTCTAATGACATTTAATAAGTAAGAATTACTGTAGTATGGGTTCATCTGCTTTTATGTTAATTGTCTTGGGCAACATGAACAAGGCTGAAAAATCAATGATTTGTCAACTGGTCATTTATATTTATGTGCATAATCTGTAATAAGTACAAGTCATCCAGTTATTTTCTTCTTTTACTGTTTTGCAAATGATTCAAATGATACATAGTAGAATTAGTATAAATATCAAATTGTGAGTAATGTGATTTGGGTTAAAAGTATTGAATTATTTGTAATTAATTGACAAAATGCTAACAGTAATTCTAATCATATTCAGCTTCAGCATGTAGAGATTTGCATTGTCTCCTTTACCTAACTCAGTTTAACAGAAAATAAACTATCAGAGCCTCTTTGCTATAACAATTATGCTGGGTAAGTTAGTCTGTTCTCACACTGCTATAAATAACTACCTGGAACTGGGTAATTTATAAAGAAAAGAGGTTTAATTGATTCACAGATCCACAGGTTGTACAGGAGGCATGACTAGGGAGGCCTCAGAAAACTTACTGCCATGATGGAACGTGAAGGGGAAGCAAGCATATCTTCACATGGCTGGCAGGAGAGAGAGAGGGAGAGAGAAGGGAAGGTTCCACACACCCTCAAACAACCAGATCTCTTGAGAACTCTATCACAAGAACAGCAAGGGGGACGTCTGCCCCCATGTTCCAATCACTTCCCACCAGATCCTTCCTCCAACACTGGGAACCACAATTCAGCATGAGATTTGTGTAGGGACACAGAGCCAAACCATATTACTGGGATGAATAAAGAATTTTGGATTTTCTAGAAGGTTTAGCTTTAATATTTGAGAAATAATAAATGCAGTTGATAACATAAAGAAAAATTTCTGTATGCCTTATTGAAAGGAATGCCAAAGCCACTAACCACCCCTGAAATAAACTAACAAACCTTTGAAATAAATATCAACTAAGATTTATATTTAGAAGGATATGAGGTTAGTTCTTACTGCTAGGCAACCAGTTGACCTAAGTTTAATTTAAATCAGCATTGTAGTGTCACCTAATGGACAGTAAGGATAAGTTCTTTTATACATGGAATACAGTGGTGCTTCCCTCCCCCCACTCCCACTTTAAAAATGCATCTTTATATCTATGATTGTGTCTATAGAGCCAAATGAAGTGGGAAAATATGACTTTTTTTGGAATAAATGTGGCCAAAATGGAACTATCATTAAAATTATCTAGGTAATGGGAGATACATTTGGTATTTCTAATGTCTTCATTTCTTTGCTTTCTGCTTTCTGTTCTAGTCCCTTAAAAGATAGTGGGCTCATTGAATGTAACAGCTGGCGTTCTAGATAATGGCAATGTGAAATGACCAATATATTGAGTATCGGTTATCCTCTTGTGTAAATGCTAAAAGATAACTTCAGTCCCTATAATGGGGGATCTGGCTCCACAGAGATGGACTCTTCTATATTTATATAGACTATTTCCACTTACATCTCTCTTTCTCCTTCAGTAATGCCAAACTGAGACTGATAATTTTCTGCTTACACATTGTATGATATCCTCCAAACACAGGGCTATATAGTTAATTTTTTGTCGTTGTTTGAGTCTTCTACATTTAATCAAGTTTATCAACATATACATATCTGTCTAGTTAAGGATCAAAGGAAATGACAGATACTAAATATATTCACCCTGTCACTAGTAGGACATATGAGGAGTAAGAAAATAAACCCACTAATAGGCATATTAAGTCAAATCAAAACATCAATTTGTCATTTTTCTTTATTAAGCTTGAAAATAGTTTTTTAAAAGATTATTCAGTCCTGGAAAGTTATGATAAGACACACACTCTAGTGCATTGTTATTTGCAAAAAATAATTAGTAAAAAATCTTTTGGAATAAGTTTGTGTACACTAATGTTCACAAACTTTGGGACAGTAATCTCACTTGTAGGAATAATTGTAATTACCTAATTCTTACATAGAAAACAATATATAAAAGAGGATGTCAAACAGACCATTGTTTCATAGTTACTGACAAAAATTAACGCAGAAGTCTACCAATAAGAAATTATGATACAACTGTGTGGCATGCTTTGCTATTTTTCAAATATTTAAATTAATAGAAACAGAAATCATACAACATTATGGGTCTATGTTCATAAATGACATAAAATTTAGACAGTAATTTGAAAGCTTGGATATCGGTATGTTTACAAGTATATCTTCTTGGAAGTGTGTGTCAGTATATAGTATTAGTGTATTATTTAAGGTATTAATGAAAATAATAGATAAACTCTGAAATTTCAGTGGTTTTATAATAAAAGGTCATTTCTCATTCATGCAGCTTCACAGTAGTTCAATGCTGGTGCTTGGAAGAGAACCTTCTAGGTGATTCAGGGATTCAAGCTCCTTCTATTCCATAACTCCACCATCTCCTCCAGGACCATGGGGTTCGTTAGTTTGACCTCACAGAAATGAAAGGCAAGACGGAAAGCCACATCTACTGCTCACCTCAGGCCTGAAGTGACACAACCCCCTCCTAATCAAATTCTATGGGCCAGAACTAGTTACATGATCCCACCTGGACACGTGCATTGGAGAATGTGGATTTGCTGGCTGGAAGGCTGCTTTGCAACAATAATGTTACATTAAGGAAGGCAAACACAGATTTTTAAGGGGGAAAAAACTGTGTCTCTGCCACAATTATTACAGTGGTCAAATACCCAGGCTCTGAAATCAGACTAAGGATTAAATGGGAAATTTAATAGTATCTTCATAAGTAGATTGTGAGAATCATATGAAATAATCACAGTAAAGCACTTACATTGTGCTTTACATGGTGGCAGTGAAGATCATTATAATCTTGTTTTCTCTGTCTATAATATTTCAGAAAAATATTAAGGAATAATATAAAATATTAATAGTGATGAGATTCAGTGATTTTCCTTCTTTTTCTGGTTTCCAAATTTTCTGTATTGTGATAAGGTAACTTTTATTATAAATATTAATTCTCATACATATCTGAATATAGGCTATTCAAAGAGTTTTGAAATCAATTGTATTTAGTCAACACTTTTGTAGTGCTTAATAAGTGATGGCCAGTCTTTTAAACACTTAACATATCTGTTGGAAATAAGGACTTTGGAAAAGATAGCAGATTACGGTCTTGAAATTCTGTGTAAGTAAAGATGGCTGTAGGAGAATCATTAATTATATATATGTGTGTGTGTGTGTGTGTATATCCATACTTTTTTTCTATTATGTATGATTTTCCATATGCAAAAAGCTGAAAGCAGACCATGGTTAGATTAGTGGCCTAAACTTGTTCTGCCAGGAAAATCCAGGAATATAAATGTTTGGTTCCACTCACAAGAGTGGAACTCTTGTCAACAGAAGTAGGTATTGTTACTTACCTTTTGCAGAGGAGAGAACTGAGGTTCGCAGAGGAGAGAACTGAGGTTCACAGAGGAAGTGATCTGCCCTCAGTCACACCCCTGCGTCACTTTGGTGCCGGTGGTGTTAACGTTCGGGAAGTAATACAGCATGGAGTTCAGAGGAGCATTTTTATGGCTAAAGGGCAGCATCCTAAGCACTTTAGGCAACTAAGTGATGAGAAGCCAGGTTAGATAACAGGCCTTGGGTGAGGAATAGAAAGGTCGATGGCAGGGACTCAAGACGCATCACTCATTTTTGAATTTTGCTTAAGGTTGACAACATTTCTAAAGCAGGAATTCTTTATTCTGCTTTTCTTAAATAGCCAGCAGGAAATTTGAATGCAAGAGTTCAAGTAATAATGCTGACCTGAAAATACAATTGAGATTAAATTTTCATTCGTTTGATAAACCTATCAGGAATATTTGGTATTCAGAAAATAAGGAAACAAAATGAGTAAGACAGGCTCTTCCATAGAGGAGCTCAGAGTGTGGCTGGGGAGGAAGGAAGCATAATTAAGGTACATAGTATTACAAGCTGAAGGAGAGGAATATCTAAATTAAAATTTAAAATATGAAAGAGTATTTATTATGGAAAAAATAAACTTTTCATGTACATAGAGAAGTAATAAAGTTCTCCAACAATAAAAGCAATTTTTCTTATCTAGATTTTATACCAAATAGTTTACCAATATTGAGCTGAATTGCCAGCTATGTATCCAGAACATTTCACATATGTACACCTTGAGGACAAGAATTGCTACAGTGGGGACATTCAAGGTCTTCAAAATCAAGATTGATGTGCTTTAGGAAATACTGATTCTACGAAGATGCAACTAATATTTATTGAATACACCAGTGTGCCAAGTGAGTCCCCATATTACTATCACTGAATACCAAGATAGGGTTTACTAGCGAACACTCTGGCAAGAAACAATAAAACTCTTTTCTCAAAAAGTGGATTTATTTATGAGCCACTTCAGGTTTACTAGAAACAATCAGTTCTAGTGTTGTCTAGTGTTTTTAGTTCTAAAATATAGATGCACCACTATTGATCATAACCAACTATTGTGGAACATTTGCCTCTGCTGTGCCTCTGTATTTCTTGCCTAGTTCCTCTCGCATGTCAAATTAACCTTCTGAAACTCCTTATTACATAGTATCTCCAATGAATAAAAAGACCCTGTGAGCGTGAGTGTGTGTGAGTGTGTATGTGTGTGTATATATGTGTGTGGAGTGTTTTCCTGGCTAACACATGTCAGGATCTGTCTAAGCCCCTCGCTTTGTGCTCAAATGTCACCCTGCCAGAATTCATTACATCCTGTTTATTAATTAATTAAAACATATTTATACAGAACAGGCTTTATGAGATGGAGTAAAAAATAACGTTATGAGAGGCATCCTCCAGACAGAGTGACTTTTCTCCGATGGCAACCAGGAATGCAACTCCAGCATTCCCTGTCAATGCCACTGCAAGAGTTGAGATGATATGAAAATGTGGTAATTAAAGGTAGAAGATCAAATAAATTACTTTAATTCCGGAACTGGGTATGGGGGAAATGTCTCTTTTCTAAATCATGGTCTGATCATAAATATCACTTCGGCTTTTTGATAAGAAAAAACACATTAGCACTCTATACACACACTCACTCACAGACATATACATGTTACTCCAAAGGTGTCATGGTGGCATAAAGTGAGGTGCTAAGGCCCCTGTGAAGATTCAGCTAATGCTTACTGACCTTCTGCTGACACCAGTCACTGGACAAGGTGTTTCCATGATCTTTTCTTCAAGTCAGCTTACTATATGACACGAAGACATTTATCTCACTCCCTTCTATCTCAGGTTTCTTCCTTGTCTTCCAAATGAGGTTCAACAGACATGCCCAACCTCCCAGAGCTACTGTGAGGGTACAATAGAGTATGAGAACCTGCTTGGAAAAATAAATTCACATAGCATTGGAAATAAAGTGTCATTACTGGATGGCTTTTCTAAGCATCTTTTTAGGAACATATTTTGGTGAAGCAGTACCTAAGCTATGTCTATGGGGCTCAGTCTTATATTTAAATAAACCTATATTGACAGATTAAGGTCTTGGGTACAAAAGTTAGAAAGGATGTCAATAATTGTTGGATATAATCATGTTGTCTTGAAGATATTGTAAGCTGAGGGTAAGAAAGGCTTACTTTACAAGAAATATATATATGTATTCATATAACACACACACACACACACACACACACACACACATATATAATATTCCATGAGGAACCCTTAGGAAGCTGTAATATAAAATTATAAAAAAGGGACCACCCTTGCTCCCAACAAAACAAAACACAAGAACAATAAAAACAAAACAAGTAGTGATGAGAAATAAAAAATAGAAAGTGCCTGAGATGAGGACTTCTTACTTTTGTCTTCTGGCAAATGCAGAAATGAAACTAAAATTTATGGTACATAAAATAGTGTCAGGAACACATATTTGTTGAATGAAACATCTGAAAAACATTGAGAGGGAAGTTAGTTGTGTCCAATACTCAAGTAGAAAATAGTTATTCATTCTGGCTTTTATAACTAAATGGAAATCAATGTGAAAAATCAACTTTGATTTACTTAAATTTTCTTTAAAGCTTGCTTTTTAGGAATATATCTATCTAGTCTATAGTATGAAGCATAGCTGTTTGTGATAAGCTGGCTGTTTGCTGTTCAATGATACTAGCAATGATTTTGAGTTGTAATCATTGGCTGTCCAATTCTAGTTTGTGGGTTGTGCCTAATTTAAAATTAATCCTTTTCAAAAAATGTTAGGCAATAGCTCACGACTGTTGTATGATGCATAACTATCAAAATTGTGGGTTACTGGTCTTATATGGTTGATTTTTCTTTCCTGACCTGTATAGAACTTTTAAAATAAGGTAGAAAAAAAAGCTTCTCAATTTAAATATTATAGATTTTTTTTTCTAGAAGGCAGATATAAAAATTGAACTTGAGATTACTCAGGGGTTAATTTTCCATCTGTCTTTTATTAATGTAAAATTCTTGAAATTTAAGTATTGTAGTGGACCATCAGTCCTGTCTCATTTACTATGTTAGGAAACAGGCTCATCAGAGTGTAGCCAGGCACTCCCAGCTAATAAGAGCCTGGGTTCCCACTCTTAGCCTAGGCCCTTGCTTCTAAAATGAGTTCCCTTTATAAAAAGTAAATTCACAGAAATGTCAAAAAAATAAAATAAAGTTTCCAAAGCACACCTAGACGTAAACCACTGTGTTTTCTGACTAAAGTTTTGAATATTTGTTGGGATTTTAAGCTAGGTATTCTCTGATTTGTAAGTGAGGGTGCATTCCTAACAAAAGGAATGATTGCTGACTAAAATTACTTCTAGAAATCCCCAACTCAATGGGAATTTTAAGTGTAGGGAAATCTAGGTGTAAATGAAAAGATTAGTTTGAGGTAATTTATGTTAGGTGTAACATAAGGGATAATTGTTTTACTTAATTCTACTGTCTCTTCTGTATGCTCGCAAATTATACGTCATTGTACTCTCTGTTAGAGACAGTCTAGGCCAAGGCAGTTACATGTCAATATGCCTCCTTCCTTTTTCTCTTCTCTTGTGGCAACCTTAGAAGCTATCTGCTAGAAAACATTTTTACAAGATGGTGCAAGACTACCTATCCCACGTGGAATGTGCATGAGCAAGAAATAAACCTTTGCTATGTTAAGCCATTCAGATTTTGGGGCTTGTTGGATGGGCAGTTGGCATTAGCTACTCAATCTTACAGTCATTGTTATCACTACCCTTTGCCTCTTTTTCTTTGGTTCTCTGGGTATCAGTTAGGGGCCCATTGATATATATGTCTTCCCAGTGATCAGATATAGAGTTTTCTGTAAGAACTTTCCACTATGCAAAGAGAAGTGCCACTTTTTAAAATTATATCAAGATGTTCTTTGTGAATTTTATGCTCCTTAAGAAACAAAGTATCCTGGTTCCTGCTAAATGCATATATTTGTACTAAAACTTGCCCATTTATGACTTTAAAAAGAGAGCACATTGGTGGTAGTTTGAAAACCTTTTTTTCTATCATTTTTTGGTAAGTTTGTGTCTGAATACCTTAGCAGGATAGAGGCTAAGGTAGTGCTGTATATTTTTTCCTATTATGGGTAAGTTAAACCTGTTCTAGGACCATATTATCTCACCCTTCATTTTAATAATAATTACAGCAAAACAATTACAACAATTTTGGCTAAGACTGTGAGTTGTCTTCCTTTATTCTTGTCTTCTCCCTTTCTCTTTTCCCTCAGGTGAGTTGGAGCTTGGTGTGTTGCTATCTAGCAATAGACTATGTCACCCAGCCTCCCTTACAGCTAGTCATGGTCAGTGTGACTGGAAGTGATATGTATGTTCTCCAAGTCATTCTCTTAAAAGGAAGTTGCTTAGTCTTTACTTCCTCTTTCTGCTTTTCTTGGATGTGCTGCTGATGGGCCAACTCTAATCAAGCAGATGACGTTAAAGCCCTAAAGCAGTATTTCTCAAACATTAATTTGTTTACCAAAGAATCTTAAAATATGAATTCTGATTCAGAAAATCTGGATGGGGCTTGAGCTTTCACATTTTTAACACGTTCCCTGGTGATGCTGTTGTTGATAGTCCAGGGCTCTGCACTTGAAATAACTAGGTCTTAGAAAATGACTGACACACAAGCTAGAAGAAACCTGGGACCCTGGATGACCTCTGGGAGCAGAGCTACACCCCTTACCCTGGACGACTACTCTCTCCATTGCTTGGAGAGAGATAAATCAACTTCTCTTATATATCCACTATGTTTTTGGATTTATTGGTTAGCTCTAGCCTATACTCCAAGGAATACAAAGGTAGTTATAAGGATAATAATGAAAGTAATAATAAGTGCCATTTACTGAGTGCTTACCATGTGGCAGACACTTATAGTCATTATCTTTTAATATTCATAATAGCCAGTGAAGTATTATACTCATTTTATAGATGTGGAAGCTAAGGAAAGAAGAAATCACTAACTGGTCCAAACTCACACAATACGGCAGTATTGGTATTAATTGGCAGCACTGGTATTAAAGCTTGGATGTCTGTCCTCAAATGAGACATTTATTGCCAAACTGACCACAGTGTGACTAGTGCATTTAAACGTGTTTTAGACCTAATCAGCTTTCCCCTGATTTTGCCTCTGGGTGTTTGGGTTAATGTTGACCATTTTCTTCCAGACAACAGGTCAGGGAGGATAGTTCTTTGCTATTTATGAGAAAGAGGACCCAAAAGTATCATCCTTTCTGTCTATCATTAATTCTTAACCAAGATTATAGAAAAAATAATAGACCAAGATTACAGGAGAAGGCACTAATGTACATATAACATGTAAAGATAGAGATCTGTTCTCCTTTACTGCTTCATCTTACTAGGTTCTTGTCTTCTACTCATCAGCTTTTTCTTTTTGGTCTCTGGTGAGCTATGAGAGAGACAAAAAGAAAGAGATGCTAATGCATCACAAGCTTGCAAAATGTTAAGTCTGGTAGGGGTACGTGGGGGCGAGGGGATGCTGGAAAGCAGCATACTTGTCTGATGTTTTTCTGTACTCTGGCTACTTCGCCAATCAGAATTGTTAGGTGGAGTCAACCAGAGATTCGATCAGCCTAGAGAAGGGAAAATGAAAGCACTCTGGATGCCTCCTGCATTTGTCTCATCCTGGGGATAATTAACTGATGAAGGCAAAGCCAAATGAGGAACTGCATTTCTGAAACAGTGTCTGGGGAGAATAATAGATTAAGACATTTTCCAAACACAACCCTGGATTAAAAGTCAAACCATAAAAGGAGCATTTCTTCCAACTCCAGAAGGGTGGACTTCACCTCTAGGGTGGACAGTTAAGGTTTATTATTTTTGTGGCAGAGTAATAGTGACATTTCTACTTAAAAGTCCTTATGACCTTTCTAAGGGAACTGTTTGTGCTTCACTTGTTCTGTCATTTTTCTCCTTTCCCCCGGAGATCACCTTGCTTTTATAACTATGAGAGACTAATAGAAGGGGCAAGGAAGGGGTAGGAAGAATGAAAAAGAGAACATATGAGAAAGAGGTACTGTAATGCTATAATAAGATAAAAAAAAAAAAAGGTGAAAGAGTATAAAAGAAGATAAATTTGTCTCTATAATAAATATAAATTCTAGGTCTCCAAGCTGAAAATATCAGAAAATGCTATCTTGGTGGCTGATTATTACAAAACCAATAGATTTCCAGTGAAAAATAATCATTCCTGTAATGTATAAAGCCTTGATAATTGTTACTTAAATGCTGGGACTGTGTAACAGGCTGATTTCTCTGCATTACTTTACCTTTGCCCACTTCATTCACCTCTTATTTTTCTTGAGCACCATGCAGCTCTACCCTCTGCTTCTGTGCAACCTGGTAGCCTCACTGTGACCCTCAGCTCTTTGAGATTCTGAATTAATTTTTTTTTTCTGGCCTTTCTTCTTAGGGCGTGGTTGTGGAGGATGTTCCATTCTAATCTAAAGGTATCTATCTGTTATAGATTCCTTCCCATCAAGATTCCATCCACATGTGTAAAATTTACAAACTCAAATTAAGCCACTCGTGGGTAGTAATTAAACCACACATTAATCTTCCCAAGTAATATTTGTGTTTTAATACACAAAAGAATTTTAGATATCTTGCTTGGAATTTTAGATATTCTGACAAGATTAGAGAGAAATATTTTTAAATACAGAAGTTTTTCCAAGAGAAAGACTTATGTTTGGTTACATAAAAACATCTAGTAACTGAATCTGAATGTATTCTTAAAAGAGAGAGAGATAAGTTCTTCAATTTTGGTATTATTGGGATCAGTTTGGTACATGGTGTCTGTTCTATTTCATTTACATAGATAAAATAATAAACCTTATTCAACAGTGTTCTTCAAAAAACAAACTTAACCTGCCCATTATGTGATGCATGTATAAAATAGTAGGTTAATCACCATGCAGAATGGAATTTGTACCAACTCAGTAATTGATAAAGAATTGTAACTGAAGCACAATGCTCTTTTTTGTTTTATCTTTAATGGACACGTGATAATTGTACACAGTTTTGGGGTATAGTACGATGTTTCAATATTTGTAGACATAATATAAAGATCAAATCAAGGTAATTAGCATATCTATCACCTCAAGTGTTTATCATTCCTTTGTGGTATGAACATTCAAAAATCCTCTCTTGTAGTTATTTTGAAATATGCAATATAATGTTGTTAACTATAGTCACCATACTGTGCAATAGAATACCAGAATTTATTCCTCTTATCTAACTATAATTTTATAGCCATTGAGCAGTCTCTCCCCATTGCCCCCCAACACCCACCACCCTCCCCTTACCAGCCTCTGGTAACTACTATTCTACTCTACTTCCATGAAATCAGTTTTTTTTTTTTTCTTTTAGATTCCATGAGTGAGATCATGCAGTATTTATCTTTCTGTGCCTGCTAACTTTACTTAACATAATGTCCTCTGGGTTCATCTATGTTACTGCAAATGACAGGATTTTATTCTTTTTTTATGGCTGAATAGTATTCCATTGTATATATAAACCACATTTTCTTTATCTATTTGTTTGCTGATGGACATTTGTATTGATTCCATATCTTGGCTATTGTGAATAGTGCTGCAATAAACATGAACGTGCAGGTAACTCTTCAACATACTGCTTTCATTTCCTTTGGATAAATACCCAGTAGTGAGATTATTCTGGGATCATATCGTAGTTCTACTTCTAGTTTTTTGAGAAATCTCTATACTGTTTTTCCATCACGGCTGTAAATGTAATTTACATTCCCACCAACAGCCTATAAGGGTTCCCATTTTGCCACATCCATGCCAGTATCTGTTATTTTTTGTCTTTTCAATAATAGCCATTCTAATTGAGGTGAGATGATATCTCATTGTGGTTTAAATTTGCATTGAAGTGCTATACTCTTATTAGAGAAAGGAGTACTTATTAAACTCTTTATTAAATGCTACTGCCAACCAGCCAAACCATTATTTGTGAACAATAATAAATATTTATTTGTTTATTTTTCAGCTGCTGAATTTTGTAGTGATTCATTACATAGCAGTAGCTAATTGAAACACTTCCCCAAGGCTGAAAAATTCTTTCAGAGGTCCCTTTAACTGATGAACACACAAAATCAGTAATACATTCAGCAGAATTATTACAGTGTGAAATTAAGTTATTGTGAACATATCTTTACTTTGTGGTAAATACTTAGAAGTGATTAAGAGAGGCAAGAACACTCTTAAATTCTTCTCTTCCTTTTTCTCTCTCTCCTTTTATAAAATTTATCAATAACCTGTGATAGGAAATGACAATAGAAATAAGTAAGCCATTGCTTTGCCCTTAAGGTGCTTACAGTATATTGGTCATGTATGACTGTGTGAGGGAAGGCAGGCAAGTAAATGAATAATTATAGGACATTGGTAAGATGTTAACCAAGGTATGGGAACATGAAAGAAAAAACATGATGCTTACTTCTGACTAAGAACATAAGGAGAGAGTTTACAAAGGATATCTTATTTGAGCTAAGTTTTGAAAGAATAGGTTAGAACCTTGATGCATAAAACATGATCCACACACCAGTAAATAGCATCAGCCTCACTGAAGGAGTTTGTTAGCAATGCAGAATTTGTGATGGTTCTCATTTTGTCTGCATATTAGAATCATCTGGGAGTTTTGCAAAAAAGTAATGCCCAATATTGCTCTATATGAGTTTCCCATTAAATTGTCTTAGGATGGAGCACAAACATTAAGATGTTTGGAATATCCAGGCACCAGTGAGTGGTCTAGTATGGCTACAGGCATATGTTAGATTGTTAGATTGTTCAGGTGCTTTGTGCTGCTGTACATCAAGGTGTAAAGAATGAGCGTGGTGATATAGATTTCCAAGATTCTGAGAAAATCTTCTGACTCTCTTGTCTGTAAATGTGGAAGTTCTGAAAATGGTCATGATGACTTTGGTTGATGCCTGGCTACTGAAATAACTTCCATGCCAAAAATCTTAGAATGCCTAGAGACATGGATGTTCTAAACGAGACTGCAAAAGTTACCAAGCTGCAAAGATTGGAAGCAGGAGGGAAAGATAAAGGAAACGGATCATATTAGGAGATCTACTTGTCAATGTTATAATGAACAAAAGCTTACAGGCAACTTTGAAAAGTTTTATATAATAGTGTCGGGAAGAACTTAATTAATTTACACAGTTTCCTTATGGTTTTTGTTCAGTTCTGCATCCTGCCTGCCCTGGCTCTGGTTGGAGAGAGCATTTAAACCTCAGAATCTGTCACTGATGAATAGTACAGGTCCCATGGCATTCCCACTGCATTCATTGCAATGTTTGGGCCAAGTTCCAATCAGAAAGTTACTTTCTATTGACTGTAAATTTCACACCTCTGACATGAAGACTTCTCATAACACACACTCTCTAAATTGGCTTCAAGTCCTGCCTGAAACCAAGTATGACACATACCCTCAAATGGGCTTCAAATTGAGCCATAGCCTTGGCTAAACATATTTTAATGACAACACATAACATTCAGGTCATCGAAAGAATATTTCCCTCTTCATATGATACATGTGCTGCTGGCATAAAATTATATGACTTACGTCCCCTTTCAGCATTGGGAGGGTCGAGAAATCTTTTTCACTTTCGGTCTGAAATTACTCTTTGGTATAAATTATTACTCACAGTTCAACACTTGCTGTGTTCTGCCCAGAGGTGGCTGCCTTCTCAAAGAGTCTTTGATTTATGGGTGGAGGCAGAAGGGCGAGAGTGCCTCTGAGCAAACATGTACCTGCCCAGTGTTCCCTCTGTCAGATGCAACAGAGGGTTGAGGAGCGGGAGCCCACCAAATCAAACAAATCAGACAAATCACAGAGAAGCCTTTTACCTCTATTGAATAATTGAGGTGTAGAAGGGAATCATTGAGGGTATGTCTACTCTACTCAGCTGGTTCTTGATGTTTTTCAGATCCGTCAAGACTGGAACCAATTATAATCAGGAATGATCTAGGAGGCTGACAATGGATTCTAGTGCTGGATCTGCCCCTTGCTAACTTTCATGAGTGAGCAATTAACATTGGTAAGCCTCCCTTGCCTCAATTATATAAACAAGATAGCATATTTTTTGTTTAATTTGCAAGGTTATTATTTCATTCAAGTAAGACAAATTATTTAAAATGTTGTGTGAACTGAACAAATCTATGATGCTTTTATCAGATGCAGGAGTTATCATAAAATATGGTGGGTTTACCACAGGGCCTATCTTCCTCAAGGGTTATAGCTTTTTTATTATGAGCTACACTCAGAGGCATTTAAATAATAGGCCCCTTTACAATATCATATTCTCCATCTCCATCCTGCGTGTGATTGGGATTCTATATATTTTTGACCTTAAGAAAAATACAAAAAAAGTGTCCCATTTTTATTGTAAAGGAAATAGATTTCCAGAATCTTACCCCCTTCAGAAATTGAAAGACCTGATTATCAACTGTCTATAAGGACAGCAGAAAACAATGAAACTAAAAGGTAATCTGCTGTTTCTGTAAACTCTTCGTTACTTGCATTAAATCTCTAAGGTGAAAGAACTTATTTTCAACAAGTTAGAACATTCAGGAATTTAGAGTTGCTGATTTTAAGAAAATAGAAAAGGGGTGCTGTGGTTATCTACCAAAAATTCAAATCTCTATAATAAGCATGTATTCATTAGGAAAAGATGCCTGGGAGCTAATTCTGGCTTATGAAACACTGAAATTAAAGGAATTTGGCCCAGTGAGGAAATGTATCCCTGTGGATGGTCAGAGTGACCACAAACTTCAGTGGCTATGAGGATGGGTCGGCTTGGGAGTTCCAGGAATTTTCATCAGAGGTCACCTTCCCATAAGCCACTGCCCATGTAGGTTGAACTCTTTTTTTTTTTTCTTGATTTTCTAAGTTGATTATTCAGCTTTAGCTTTAAATTTCCCTTCTCTGTGTACATTAAAAGATTAATTTCTTATGCTTTGGGAGACAGAGTCTATTTTACAGAGGAGATCTCTGGGCACCTAGAGGAAATGTGACATTTCTTAGATCTTCCAATGGATCCTGGCAGATTTTAAGTGAAGATACCTACCCACCCCCCATTCTGAATTTCAAGTCTTTTCTCTCTAGATTCACTATCTCCTTTATCATGCAAGTGTAGTTCCTAAAGACACACTTCTCAGACATAATTAACCATTAGAAGAATATTATCAAAGGATCAGTTTGCTAAATGTTAGCAGCATTGCCAGGAGTTACATTGGGAATTATCGAAACAAGATAATACATTTGTTTTGTGTGTATCAACCATAATAGATGTGCACCTATTAGAGCATACCAAATATTTTTGATGTGCTTTAATCTAGATTTTAACAGTGTGAAAAAAATACGTGAAAAAATACTGCATAACAATATATCATACATAATACATATTATATACTATGATATATGTATATGCTACATATTAATAACTATATAGCTATATATTATATATATCATGATATATATATAATAATTGATATAAATACATTTTAAAGGTTTTTCTTAAGAATGAGATGCATAATTTAGTTTCCTCACATTGGCACTGCCTATGTGTATTTAAAATAATTGATTTGTAGACATTCTGTTTATGCATAAATTCTCAGGAGTACATTTGGGGTATTGAAGAGTACCTAAAGAGTAAAGATTGTTTAGAACCAGATTATTTAGAATTTCAACTCTGTCAAGATGCCAAGAAGCACAGTAGAGTACCAGCTTCTAGGATCACTATGTATGTCAAGGAAAGTTTCCCAAAATATATGACAATTAAGCCAAATCACGAAGGTCAGGGAAGAATTCGGAGATAGCATTCCAGGTAGACTCCCAGTAGAATGAGAAGATGCAAATGTTCTGGGGGCTGGGGGTGGAGAGAGATGATGCAGTAAGGCAGCAGAGGAGAGAAGGATCAGGTCAGGAAGGGGTTTGTGGTCTAATCTATGGCACTTTTAATTTATCCTGAAGCCACTGAAAGCTTTTGATACAGAAAGTGCCATGGTGAGTCCTTTGTTTCTGCCCAGAGAGCCTAGCAGGTCATATGCCTAAGTTTTTGCCATGCATACCTAAATACTTGTCATTTCTATCTAACGTAACACACATTAAATAATGTTTGGGGACAGTGCTATGGAGGGGATCAGATTTGGCTCGTGTCACTGTGCAAAAAGAAAGAGAGAATGGCTCTGCAGCATAGACAGCAAAGTCTTTCTTTCAAGGGACAAGTAGGCCTGTGCAGGGGGAGACGTTGAATTGAGTGAGAGCTGTCTGTTTAATACCTCCTTGTATTAGCAAAGCTCCTTGAGTGGCCTTGAAAATCACTGAAGTGCCAGAAAGCTTTATGATCCAGAGCTTAAGTTTACTTCAGTGATATGTCGCAGGAATTGTTAAGTGAGAACACAAGCCTGTCTATTCACCTTAACAAGTGAGAGAGGCCGACAATCTTTCCCGTATCAGAAGGTGTGTAAGAGGAGGAATGGATAAGGGCTTCCCGGAAAGCAACAGCTGAACCAGAGGAAAGGTTGAAACAGAGTCCAGGAGTAGAGTTTAGCAAGTCCCTGGAAGAAAGAAGTTAGGTTCCATTTACACAATATCTAGTCTGTGCCAAACATAACTAAATGTCTCCTGTATAATTTTGGTTTGTGTGGTTGTAAGATTTTATGGGCTCTTGGAACCAAGAGGAGAGACCAATGAGGAAAGTAACTGTCAACACATTTTCTTAAGGAAATCATACATTTCAATCCAACTGGCATTTGGGCATGGTGCTGACATAATAATTTTCAAGCAAAGGTGTAAGATACATCTTTTTATACCAGGCTTCAATCACCTGCAGAGACTCCCTGTTGTAAGAGTGGAGAATCAAATGTAGCTTAAATGAAAATAACTTTATTCAGGGAAGTAGGTGCCAGTGTTAGCTGAAGCAGTGGCAAAACTGATTTTTCAAACCCATGGAGTATAATCTTTATTCCAGATTATCCTCTTTCTTCCTTCTAATCATACAAAATAATGTCTTCAAATAAATATGCTGATCTACCTATGAAAAATATATTTTCTGTAGGTCATATGTTTCTAGCAATGGAGGCATTTTTAGTTAAATTGTATTCAAAAGATGGCCAGGTACAGTGGCTCATGCCTGTAATCCCAGCACTTTGGGAAGCCGAGGCTGGCAGATCACCTGAGGTCAGGAGTTCGAGACCAGCCTGGCCAACATGGTAAAACCCCATCTCTACTGAAAATACAAACATTAGCTGGATGTGGTGGTGGGCTCCTGTAATCCCAGCTATTTGGGAGGCTGAGGCAGGAGAATTGCTTGAACTCAGGGGTTGGAGGTTGCAGTGAGCGAAGATTGTGCCACTGCACTCCAGCTTGGGCAACAGAGTGAGACTTTGTCTCAAAAAAAAAAAAAAGAACGAGACTGCCTGTCCAATATGGGCTAGTTACCCCTAACTGAGCCAGCTGGAACTTACCTCTGTTTTCTGGTAAACATATCTACAAAATAGTTACTGAGGATATCTAATTGTATGCTAGGAACTCTGCAAGTTCTTTATGTAGATCATTTTGTCTAATATCCAAAGCAATTATCCCAGAAAGGCCCTATTATTAACTTGATTTTTCAGAAGGGGAGTCTGTGGCATGAAGTGGTTAAGTAACTTGCTCAAGGTCATACTGCCATTAAGTGGCAGAATTGGGATTTGAGCTTATGACTACCTAACTTCAGGGCTCAGGTACCATAAATTATTAGTTTAGTTTTTTTCTATGTATTAAGTTTACCAGTTCATTTATGGGCTGAACCTCCTACCTTGCCCTTATTAGAACTTTGTTCTTAGGGACCCTAGGCGATAAAACTTTATACTCAACCATGATAAGACAATGTAATGATAATGCCTCAAGGTGAATTATTTATCTTCAAATCCAAGAATCCTGAATAGCCATCTGAATTTGAGAAAATGTAAGAAAAATAAAGGAACAGCTATCTCTGTGGGTGGGGAAAAATATGTTTTGAGATTTGGCCTAAAGTTTGCTTAATATTTAACTCACTTTACTTTTAATTTCAAAAATAAAAAAAAAATGTATTGCTGAAGTCCATGAAATAAAGGATTGTATGTTACAGAGTATAAGAAATCAGATAACATATTAATCAAACCTTCTGAACACTGCAGAACCTTTACACGTTTAGAAATTTCAGCGAATGGAGCATATTTAACTTGCCACTGACTACATGATTTTAATATAGTCTTTTACAAGAATGTCAGTTTGTTTGTGTGTTACGACAAAATACAGACCAGGTAATTTTTAAAATTTTATTTTACTAATTTTTTGGGGGGAACAAATTGTATTGGCTACATGGATAAGTTCTTTAACGGCGATGTCTGAGATTTCGGTACTCATCCCCCGAGCAGTGTACACTGCACCCAATATGTAGTCTTTTATCCCTCACTTTCCTCCTGCCCTTCCCCCGGGTCCCAAAAGTTCTTTATATCATTCTTATGCCTTTGCATCCTCATAGCTTAGCTCCCACTTATAAGTGAAAACATACAATATTTGATTTTCCATTCCTGAGTTACTTCACTTGGAATAATGGCCTCCAAGTTCATCCAAGTTGCTGCAAAGACCGTTATTTTGTTCTGTATTATGGCTGAGTAGTATTCCATGGTGTATGTATACTACAGTGTGTATAGACCACATTTTCTTTACCCACTTGTTGGTTGATAGGCACTTAGGTTTGTTCCATAGCTTTGCCATTGTGAATTGTTCTGCTGTAAATGTGTATGCATTTGTCTTTTACATATAATGACTTCTTTTCCTATGGGTAGATACCCAGGAGTGGGATTGCAGGATCAAATGGTAGTTCTCCTTTGAGTTCATTAAAGAATCTCTATACTGTTTTCCATAGTGGTTGTACTAGTTTACATTCCTACCAGCAGTGTAAAGAGTTCCCCTTTCACCCCATTTATGCCAACATCTATTATTTTTTGATTTTTTAAATTATAGCCATTGTGTTTCTAATTTGCATTTCTCTGAAAATTACTGATGATGAACACTTTTTTCATATGTGTGTTGGTTGTTTGTATATCTTCTTTTGAGAATTGTCTATTTGTGTCCTTTGCCCACTTTTCAATGGGATTATTTGTTTTTATCTTGCTGATTTGTTTGAGTTCCTTGTAGCTTCTGAATATTAGTCCTTTGTTGGATGCATAGTTTGTGAAGATTTTCTCCCCTCTCTGGGTTGTCTGTTTACTCTGCTAATTATTTCTTTTGTTGTGCAGAAGCTTTTTAGTTTAGTTAGGTCCATTTATTTTTTTTTTATTTTTTATTTTTATTTATTTATTTATTTTTTTATTATACTTTAAGTTCTAGGGTACATGTGCATAACGTGCAGGTTTGTTACATATGTATACTTATGCCATGTTGGTGTGCTGCACCCATCAACTCGTCAGCACCCATCAATTCATCATTTATATCTTGTATAACTCCCCAATGCAAGCCCTCCCTCCTCCCCCCTCCCCCCTCCCCATGATAGGCCCCTGTGCGTGATGTTCCCCTTCCCGAGTCCAAGTGATCTCATTGTTCAGTTCCCACCTATGAGTGAGAACATGCGGTGTTTGGTTTTCTGTTCTTGTGATAGTTTGCTAAGAATGATGGTTTCCAGCTGCATCCATGTCCCTACAAAGGACGCAAACTCATCCTTTTTTATGGCTGCATAGTATTCCATGGTGTATATGTGCCACATTTTCTCAATCCAGTCTGTCACAGATGGACATTTGGGTTGATTCCAAGTCTTTGCTATTGTGAATAGTGCCGCAATAAACATACGTGTACATGTGTCTTTGTAGTAGAATAATTTATAATCCTTTGGGTATATACCCAGTAGTGGGATGGCTGGGTCATATGGTACATCTAGTTCTAGATCCTTGAGGAATTGCCATACTGTTTTCCATAATGGTTGAACTAGTTTACAATCCCACCAACAGTGTAAAAGTGTTCCTATTTCTCCACATCCTCTCCAACACCTGTTGTTTCCTGACTTCTTAATGATTGCCATTCTAACTGGTGTGAGATGGTATCTCATTGTGGTTTTGATTTGCATTTCTCTGATGGCGAGTGATGATGAGCATTTTTTCATGTGTCTGTTGGCTGTATGAATATCTTCTTTTGAGAAATGTCTGTTCATATCCTTTCCCCACTTTTTGATGGGGTTGTTTGTTTTTTTCTCGTATATTTGTTTGAGTTCTTTGTAGATTCTGGATATTAGCCCTTTGTCAGATGAGTAGGTTGCAAAAATTTTCTCCCATTCTGTAGGTTGCCTGTTCACTCTGATGGTAGTTTCTTTTGCTGTGCAAAAGCTCTTTAGTTTAATTAGATCCCATTTGTCAATTTTTGCTTTTGCTGCCGTTGCTTTTGGTGTTTTAGTGAGTTTCTTCACAGAATTGGAAAAAACTGCTTTAAAGTTCATATGGAACCAAAAAAGAGCCCGCATTGCCAAGACAATCCTAAGTCAAAAGGACAAAGCTGGAGGCGTCACGCTACCTGACTTCAAACTATACTACAAGGCTACAGTCACCAAAACAGCATGGTACTGGTACCAAAACAGAGATATAGATCAATGGAACAGAACAGAGTCCTCAGAAATAATACCACACATCTACAGCCATCTGATCTTTGACAAACCTGAGAGAAACAAGAAATGGGGAAAGGATTCCCTATTTAATAAATGGTGCTGGGAAAATTGGCTAGCCATAAGTAGAAAGCTGAAACTGGATCCTTTCCTTACCCCTTATACGAAGATTAATTCAAGATGGATTAGAGACTTAAATGTTAGACCTAATACCATAAAAACCCTAGAAGAAAATCTAGGTAGTACCATTCAGGTCCATTTATTTATTTTTGTTTTATTTGCTTTTGGGTTCTTAGTCCTGATTTCTTTGCTGAAGCCAATATCTAGAAGAGTTTTTCTGATGTTATCTTCTAGGATTTTTATGGTTTCAGGTCTTAAATTTAAGTATTTGATTCCTCTTGAGTTGATTTTTGTATAAGGTGAGAGATGAGGATCTAGTTTCATTTTTCTACATGTGGCTTGGCAGTTATCCCAGCACCATTTATTGAATAGGGTGTCCTTTCCCCACTTTATGGTTTTGTATGCTTTGTCGAAGATCAGTTGACTGTAAGTATTTGGCTTCACTTTTGGGTTCTCTGTTCTAGTCTGTTTGTCTAAATGCCTATTTCTATAAACCTTGTAGTATAATTTGAAGTTGGGTAATCTGATGCCTCCAGATTTGTTCCTTTTGCTTAGTATTGCTTTGGTTATGTGGGCTCTTTTTAGGTTCCATATGAATTTTAGAATGTTTTTTCTAGTTTTGTGAAGAATGATGATGGTATTTCAATGGGGATTACATTGAATCTGCAGTTTGCTTTAGGCAGTATGGTCATTTTCACAATATTAATTCTACCTGGCTATGTGCATGGGATGTGTTTCCATTTGTTTGCATCATCTACGATTTTTTTTCAGCAGTGTTTTGTAGTTTTCCTTGTACAGATCTTTCACCTCCTTGGTTAAGTATATTCCTAAGTACTTTATTTTATTTTATTTTATTTTTTTGCAGCTGTTGTAATAGGGATTGAGTTCTTAACTTGATTCTCAGCTTGATGTTGGTGTATAGCAGTGCTACTGATTTGTGTACATTGATTTTATATCCTGAAACTTTAGTGAATTCATTTATCAGCTCTAGGAGCTTTTGGGGTGAGTCTTTAGGGTTGTGTAGGTATTCAGTCCTATCATTGAAGAATAGTGACAGTTTGACTTCCTATTTTCCAATTTGAATGTCCTTTACATTTCTTTCTCTTGTCTGATTGTTCTGGCTAGGACTTCCAGACTAAGTAATTTATAAACAACAGTAATTTATTTCTTACAGTTCTGGAGGCTGGGAAGTCCAAGATCAAGGTGCTGGCAGGTTTGGTATCTGGTGAGGACTGGGTTTTCACTTCAAAGTGGCACCTTGTGGTTGCATTCTCTGGAGGGGATGAATGCTGAGTCCTCACATAGTAAAAGAGAAGAGAGGAAGAATGGGCTAGTTTCCTCCAACTCTCTTTATATAAGGCACTCATTCATTCATGGCAGCAGAGTTCTCAAGACTTACTTTCCAAAAGACCCTACCTCTCAGTACCACCACAGTGGAAATTAAGTTTCAATACATAAATTTTAGGGGGAACAAATTCAAACCATAGCAAGGCTGCTCTAATTTTTTCATAAAAAAAAATTCCATTTAGATGACTTTATATTACATTACATCCTAGCAGGGAATGATCATATTTCCTCCATTTCCCCATCTCAGTAAATGCGAATCCTCTTTATCTAGTTTCTCAGAACAGAAATCTTCATGTCTTTCTTGACTTCCTTCTTTCTCCAACTCATCAGCTCTACCATGAAATTATATCTAGAGTTTAGCTGTTTCTCACCCATTCTACTACTACTACCTAGCCTATGCTACCATCATTTCCTACCTGGACTATTGCAATAGCCTCCCAGCTAGTCTCTCTTCTTACTTGTCTATTTGTCACACAACAGCCAGAATGATAACCTTAAAATACGATTTTGTTCATGTCACTTCTCAGTTCAAAGCCTTCCAGTGATTTTCCATCTAACTCAGAATAAAGTTAAAACACTTTACAATGTCCTACAAGGCTGTACTTGAACTGATGCACTGAAAACTCTCTGATCTTGTCTCCTACCTTTATGTTTCTCATTCATCATATTCCGGCCACACTGTTCTGCTTGCTGTTCTGCCAACAAGCTAAGCATATTCCATACCTCAGTGCCTTTGCACGTCCTGTTCCCTATAGCTGTCAAGCCTTTCCCTCAGCTACCTACGTAACTCTGCTTCTTACTTTCTTCTAATCTCTGCTCAAATTTCACGTTATCAGAGAAGGACTCCATGATAATAATATGCAAAATATTTTATACACACACATATATGTATAAAGGTAAAATGTTCAACAATAGTTTCTAATTCCAAAACAATTTCTGATAAATATTTATTTCCCCATACTATTTTCCAAAAACTTTTAAATTATAATTTATAATATAGTACAGAAAAGTACACTGTAAAGGCATAGAATTCATTAATTTATCACAAAGCAAACATCTGTTTCACTACTATCCTGGTTAAGAAATTAAACATTGTTAGCACCCCAGTGTTGAGGAGCACCTATAACCTGCTCTTAATAGTTAATGCCTTCCTTCTTTATAAAGATAGCCAGTATTTTGAATTTTATGATAATTATTTCTTTGTTTCTCTTAAATTTTTACCAACTGAGCATGTATTTTTAAACAATATAGTTAAATTTGCCTGCTATTTGAGTTTCAGATAAAATGTAATCACACTGTATATAGTTTTTTCTCACCTGGCTCCTTTTGCTTAACATTATGTTGTGAAATTCATTTATTTTATTGTATGTAGATCTAATTCCTTTATTTTCATTACAGTGTATTATTTAATTATGTGATTATTTGTAGTTTATTTTTTTCATTCTACTCTTGGTGCACATTTGAGTTGTTCCTGGTTTGAAGTATTGTGAATAATGCTGCCATGAGCATTTATATACATGAGTTTTCATGCATATGTGTGTGGGTTTCTGCAGGATGTAAACCTTGGAATGCAATTTCTGAGTCATAGGGTATGGGAATGTTAAATTTGAGTTGATAATTCCAAAATGTTTTTAAAGTGGCTGTGCCAGTTTACACTCTCACCAGCAGAGCATGAAAGTGCTAATTAATTCACATCCCTGCCAACAATCAATATTGTTTTATTTATTTATTTATTTATTTATTTATTTATTTATTTATTTATTTTTAGAGATGAGGTTCTTGCCATGTTGACCAGGCTGGTCTCGAACTCCTGGCCTCAAGCAATCCTTCCATCTCGGCCTGCGAAAGTGCTGGGATTGCAGGCATGAACCACTGTGCCTGGCCTATTTATTTATTTTTAAATTAACTGATCTTGTGAGTGTGTAGTAGCATTGCATTGTGATTTTAATTCTAATTTCCTGTAGTGGTAATTACATTGTGCTCCATTTTAAAATATTCATTATCTATTTGAATATTCATTTTTTAAAAGTACCTCCTCAAATGTTGTCCACATTTATATTTGTTTCTTAGTAGTTGGTGTATTCTAATTAAATTTATAGGGACTCATTACATATTCTGTGTATTATTATTTTCTCATTATATGTGTTGAACATTTCTTTCCCCACTCTATAACTTTCCTTTTCACTCTCTTGTAGTGCTTTTAGATGAAAAGAAGTGTGTAATTTTAGCATACTACAGTTATCAATCTTTTTTTTTTTTTTTTTTTTTTTTTTTTTTTGAGATGGAGTCTCACTCTTGTAACCCAGGCTAGAGTGCAGTGGTGTGATCTCAGCTCACTGCCACCTCTGCCTCCCAGGTTCAGGCAGTTCTCCAGCCTCAGCCTCCTGAGTAGCTGGGATTACAGGCACCCACCAGCACACCTGGCTCATTTTTGTACTTTTAGTAGAGACAGGGTTTCACCATGTTGGCCAGGCTGGTCTCGAACTCCTGACCTCAGATGATCAGCCCACCTTGGCCTCCCAAAGTGCTGGGATTACGGGTGTGAGCCACTGTACCTACCCTATCAATCTTTTTGTTTATTGTTTGTGTATCTTTTGTCCTGTGTAGGTCCTCTTTCCCTACCACAAGTTCATGACTATCTTCACTGTTATAATCTAGAAGCTTTATTGATTAAACTATTGCATTTTAATTGACAGTTTAACTGGAATTGATTTGTATTTTTTGTATTATTTGAAGTAGGTGTTGACAATATTTTTTTACATGAATATTTCAATTGACCCAACAGAGTTTATTATTTCCTACTTGATTTACAGTGTTACCTCTGTCATAAATTAAATGTCTATTTTCAGATAGCTTCAATTGCTATAGATCTATAGTAAGTCATGGTGTCCTGTAGAACGTATTCTCTAACCTCTTTCTGAAGATTTGGATGATAAATTGTCATTTGCATTTCCATATCAATTTAAGACTTATTTGGCAAGTTTCGATGCATATACACACACACTCTTACCTTTTTGGGATTTTGATTATAATTGATTAAAATCTATAGATCAATTTGGAGGGTATTGATATCTTTACTATACTAATACTATATTGTGTCTTTCAATTTATGAAAATGTTTTAATGTCCATTCAGTTAGATATTTGTTTTTTTTTTCAATATTTTATTCTCTCTGAAGTTATTGTGAATGGGAGTTCATTCATGATTTGGCTCTCTGTTAGTCTGTTACTGGTATATAAAAATGCTTGTGATTTTTGCACATTAATTTTGTATCCTGAGACTTTGCTGAAGTTACTTATCAGCTTAAGGAGATTTTGGACTGAGATGATGGGGTTTTCTAAATATACAATCATGTCATCTGCAAAGAGGGACAGTTTGACTTCTTCTTTTCCTAACTGAATACCCTTGATTTCTTTCTCTTGCCTGATTGCCCTAGCCAGAACTTCCAACACTACATTGAATAGGAGTGGTGAGAGAGGACATCCCTGTCTTGTGCCACTTTTCAAAGGGAATGCTTCCACTTTTTGCCCATTCAGTATGGTATTGGCTGTGGGTTTGTCATAAATAGCTCTTATTATTTTGAGAAACGTTCCATCAATACCGAATTTATTCAGAGTTTTTAGCATAAAGGGCTGTTGAATTTTGTCAAAGGCCGTTTCTGCATCTATTGAGATAATCATGTGGTTTTTGTCTTTGGTTCTGTTTATATGCTGGATTACGTTTATTGATTTGCGTATGTTGAACCAGCCTTGCATCCCAGGGATGAAGCCACTTGATCATGGTGGATAAGCTTTTTGAAGTGCTGCTGGATTCAGTTTGCCAGTATTTAATTGAGGATTTTTGCATCGATGTTCATCAGTGATATTGGTCTAAAATTTTCTTTTTTTGTTGTGTCTCTGCCAGGCTTTGGTATCAGGATGATGTTGGCCTTGTAAAATGAGTTAGGGAGGATTCCCTCTTTTTCTATTGATTGGAATAGTTTCAGAAGGAATGGTACCAGCTCCTCCTTGTACCTCTGGTAGAATTTGGCTGTGAATCTGTCTGGTCCTGGACTTTTTTTGGTTGGTAGGCTATTAATTATTGCATCAATTTCAGAGCCTGCTGTTGGTCTATTCAGGAATTCAACTTCTTCCTGTTTAGTCTTGGGAGAGTGTAAGTGTCCAGGAAATTATCCATTTCTTCTAGGTTTTCTAGTTTATTTGCGTAGAGGTGTTTATAGTATTCTCTGATGGTAGGTTGTATTTCTGTGGGGTTGGTGGTGATATCCCCTTTATCATTTTTTGTTGTGTCTATTTGATTCTTCTCTCTTTTCTTCTTTATTAGTCTTGCTAGTGGTCTATAAATTTTGTTGATCTTTTCAAAAAACCAGCTCCTGGATTCATTGATTTTTTGGAGGGTTTTTTGTGTCTCTATCTCCTTCAGTTGTGCTCTGATCTTAGTTATTTCTCACCTTCTGCTAGCTTTTGAATGTGTTTGCTCTTGCTTCTCTAGTTCTTTTAATTGTAATGTTAAGGTGTCAATTTTAGATCTTTCCTGCTTTCTCTTGTGGGCATTTAGTGCTATAAATTTCCCTCTACACACTGCTTTAAATGTGTCCCAGAGATTCTGGTATGTTGTATCTTTGTTCTCATTGGTTTCAAAGAACATCTTTATTTCTGCTTTCATTTTGTTACGTACCCAGTAGTCATTCAGGAGCAGGTTGTTCAGTTTCCATGTAGTTGAGCGGTTTGATTGAGTTTCTTAGTCCTGAGTTCTAGTTTGATTGAACTGTGGTCTGAGAGACAGTTTGTTATAATTTCTGTTCTTTTACATTTGCTGAGGAGTGTTTTACTTCCAACTATGTGGTCAATTTTGGAATAATTGTGATGTGGTGCTAAGAAGAATGTATATTCTGTTGATTTGGGGTGGAGAGTTCTGTAGATGTCTATTAGGTCCTCTTAGTGCAGAGTTGAGTTCAATTCCTGGATATCCTTGTTAACTTTCTGTCTTGTTGATCTGTCTAATGTTGACAGTGGGGTGTTAAAGTCTCCCATTATTATTGTATGGGAGTCTAAGTCTCTAAGGACTTGCTTTATGAATCTGAGTGCTCCTGTATTGGGTGTATATATATTTAGGATAGTTAGCTCTTCCTGTTGAATTGATCCCTTTACCATTATGTAATGGCCTTCTTTGTCTCTTTTGATCTTTGATGGTTTAAAGTCTGTTTTATGAGAGACTAGGATTGCAATCCCTGCTTTTTTTGTTTTCCATTTGCTTGGTAGATCTTCCTCCATCCCTTTATTTTGAGCCTATGTGTGTCTCTGCATGTGACATGGGTCTCCTGAATACAGCAGACTGATGGGTCTTGACTCTTTATCCAATTTGCCAGTCTGTGTCTTTTAATTGGACCATTTAGTCCATTTATATTTAAGGTTAACATTGTTATGTATGAATTTGATTCTGTCATGATATTAGCTGGTCATTTTGCTCGTTACTTGATGCAGTTGCTTCCTAACATCGATGGTCTTTACATTTTGGCATGTTTTTACAATGGCTGGTACTGGTTGTTCCTTTCCATGTTTAGTGCTTCCTTCAGGGTCTCTTGTAGGGCAGGCCTGGTGGTGACAAAATCTCTAAGCATTTGTTTGTCTGTAAAGGATTTTATTTCTCCTTCACTTATGAAACTTAGTTTGGCTGAATATGAAATTCTGGGATGAAAATTCTTTTCTTTAAGAATGTTGAATATTGGCCCCCAGTCTCTTCTAGCTTCGAGAGTTTCTGCCAAGAGATCTGCTGTTAATCTGATGGGCTTCCCTTTGTGGGTAACCCGACCTTTCTCTCTGGCTGCCCTTACCATTTTTTCCTTCATTTCAACTTTGGTGACTTTGACAATTATGTATCTTGGAGTTGCTCTTCTTGAGGAGTATCTTTGTGGCGTTCTCTGTATTTTCTGAATTTGAATGTTGGCCTGCCCTACTAGGTTGGGGAAGTTCTCCTGGATGATATCCTGAATAGTGTTTTCCAACTTGGTTCCATTTCCTCCCTCACTTTCAGGCACCCCAATCAGATGTAGATTTTGTCTTTTCACATAATCCCATATTTCTTGGAGGCTTTGTTCATTTCTTTTTCCTCTTTTTTCTCTAGACTTCTCTTCTCGCTTCATTTCATTCATTTGATCTTCAATCATTGATATTCTTTCTTCCAGTTGATGGAGTCAGTTCCTGAAGCTTGTGCATTTGTCACGTAATTCTTTTTTTTTTTTTTTTTTTTATTATACTTTAAGTTCTAGGGTACATGTGCATAACGTGCAGGTTTGTTACATATGTATACTTATGCCATGTTGGTGTGCTGCACCCATCAACTCGTCAGCACCCATCAATTCATCATTTATATCATGTATAACTCCCCATGGTTTTCATCTCTATCAGTTCGTTTATGGCCTTCTCTGCATTGATTATTCTAGTTATCCATTCTTCCATTCTTTTTTCAAGATTTTTAGTTTCTTTGCGCTGGATATGTAGTTCCTCCTTTAACTCTGAGAAGTTTGATCAACTGAAGCCTTCTTTTCTCAACTCGTCAAAGTCATTCTCCATCCAGCTTTGATCCGTTGCTGGTGATGAGCTGCATTCCTTTGGTGGGGGAGATGCGCTCTGATTTTTTGAATTTCCAGCTTTTCTTCCCTGCTTTTTCCCCATCTTTGTGGTTTTATCTGCCTTTGGTCTTTGACGATGGTGATGCACTGATGGGGTTTTGGTGTAGGTGTCCTTTCTGTTTGTTAGTTTTCCTTCTAACAGTCAGGACCCTCAGCTGCAGGTCTGTTGGCATTTGCTTGAGTTCCACTCCAGACCCTGTCTGCCTGGGTATCAGCAGCAGAGACTGCAGAAGATAGAATATTGCTGAACAGCGAATGTTGCTGTCTGATTCTTGCTCTGGAAAGTTCGTCTCAGAGGAGTGCCCAGCCGTGTGAGATGTGAGGTGTCAGTCTGCACGTAGTGGGGGATGTCTCCCACTTCAGTTACTCAAGGGTCAGCGACTCACTTGAGCATGCAATCTGTCCATTCTCAGATGTCAATCTCCATGCTGGGAGACCCACTGCTCTCTTCAAAGCTGTCAGACAGATCATTTACATCTGCAGTGGTTTCTGTTTGTTTAGCTATGCCCTGTCCCCAGAGGTGGAGACTGCAGAGGCAGGCAGGCCTCCTTGAGCTGCGGTGGACTCCACCCATTTCGAGCTTCCTGGTGGCTTTGTTTACCTACATAAGCCTCAGCAATGGTGGGGGCCCCTCCCCCAGCCTTGCTGCTGCCTTGCCGTTAGATCTCAATCTGCTGTGCTAGCAATGAGGGAGGCTCCATGGGCGTGGGACCCTCCGGGTCAGGTGTGGGATATAATCTCCTGGTGTGCTATTTGCTAAGACCCTTGGTAAAGTGCAGTATTAGGGTGGGAGTTACCCGATTTTCCAGGTGTTGTGTGTCTCAGTTTCCCTTGGCTAGGAAAAGGGATTCCCTTCCCCCTTGCATTTCCCAGATGAGGTGATGCCTCGCCCTGCTTCAGCTCTTGCTGGTCAGGCTGCACCAGCTGACCAGCACCGATTGTCCCGCACTCCCCAGTGAGATGAACCCAGTACCTCAGTTGAAAATGCAGAAATCACTCGTCTTCTGTGTCGCTCGCTCTGGGAGCTGGAGGCTGGAGCTGTTCCTATTCGGCCATCTTGCTCTGAGATCCTAATCCATCTTGAGTTAATTTTTGTCTAAGGTGTAAGGAAGGGATCCAGTTTCAGCTTTCTGCTTATGGCTAGCGAGTTTTCCCAACACCGTTTATTAAATAGGGAATCCTTTCCCCATTGCTTGTTTTTGTCAGGTTTATCAAAGATTGGATGGTTTTAAATGTGTGGTGTTATTTCTGAGGCCTCTGTTCTACTCCATTGGTCTATATCTCTGTTTTGGTACCAGTACCATGCTGTTTTTGTTACCATAGAATTGCAGTATAGTTTGAAGTTAGGTAGTGCAATGCCTTCAGCTTTGTTCTTTTTGCTTAGAATTGTCTTGGCTATGCAGACTCTTTTTGGTTCCACATGAAATTTAAAGTAGTTTATTCCAATTCTGAGAAGAAAGTCAATGGTAGCTTGATGGGGATACCATTGAATGTATAAATTACTTTGGGCAATTTGGCCATTTTCATGATACTGATTCTTCCTAACCATGAGCATGGAATGTTTTCCCATTTGTTTGTGTCCTCTTCTATTTCCTTGAGCAGTGGTTTGTAGTTCTACTTGAAGAGGTCCTCCACATCCATTGTAAGTTGGATTCCTAGGTGTTTTATTCTCTTTGAAGCAATTGTGAATGGGAGTTCACTCATGATTTGGCTCTCTGTGTGTCTGTTATTGGTGTATAAGAATGCTTGTGATTTTTGCACATTGATTTTGTATCCTGAGACTTTGTTGAAGTTGCTTATCAGCTTAAGGAGATTTTGGGCTGAGATGATGGGTTTTTCTAAATATACAATCATGTTGTCTGCAAACAGACAATATGATTTCCTCTTTTCCTAATTGAATACCCTTTATTTCTTTTTCTTGCCTGTTTGCTCTGGCCAGAACTTCCAACACTATTTTGAGTAGGAGTAGTGAGAGAGGGCATCCTTGTCTTCTGCCAGTTTTCAAAGGGAATGCCTCCAGTTTTTGTCCATTTAGTATGATATTGACTGTGGGTTTGTCATAAATAGCTCTTATTATTTTGAGATGCATTCCATCAATACCTAGTTTATTGAGAGTTTTTAGCATGAAGTGCTGTTGAATTTTGTCAAAGGCCTTTTCTGCATCTATTGAGATAATCATGTAGTTTTTGCCATTGGTTCTGTTCATGTGATGGACTACATTTTTTGATTTGCATATGTTGAACCAGCCTTGCATTCTAGGGATGAAGCTGACTTGATCATGGTGGATAAGCTTTTTGATGTACCGCTGGCTTCAACTTGTCAGTATATTGTTGAGGATTTTTGCATTGATGTACATCAGGGATATTGGTCTAAAATTTTCTTTTTTTGTTGTGTCTCTGACAGGTTTTGGTGTCAAGATGATGCTGGCCTCATAAAATGAGTTAGGAAGGGTTCCCTCTTTTTCTATTGTTTGGTATAGTTTCAGAAGGAATGGTACCAGCTCCTCTTTGTACCTCTGGTAGAATTTGGCTATGAATTTGTCTTGTCCTTGCCTTTTTCTGGTTAGTAGGCTATTAATTACTGCCTCAATTTCAGAACTTGTTATTGATCTATTCAGGGATTTGACTTCTTCCTGGTTTAGTCTTGGGAGGGTGTATGTGTCCAGGAATTTATCTATTTCTTCTATATTTTCTAGTTTATTTGCATAGAGATGTTTATAGTATTCTCTGATGGTAGTTTGTATTTCTGAGGGGTCGGTGGTGATATCCCCCTTATCATTTTTTATTGCGTCTGTTTGATTCTTCTCTCTTTTCTTCTTTATTAGTCTAGCTAGCAGTCTACCAATTTTGTTGATCTTTTCAAAAAAACAGTTCCTGGTTTCATTCATTCTTTGAAGGGTTTTTCATGTCTCCATCTCCTTCGTTCTCCTTTGATCTTAGTTATTTCTTCTCTTCTGTTAGCTTTTTATTGTGTTTGCTCTTGCTTCTTTAGTTCTTTTAATTGTGATGTTAGGGTGTTAATTTTAGATCTTTCCTGCTTTCTCTTGTGGGCATTTAGTGCTATAAGTTTCCCTCTAAATACTTCTTTAAATGTGTCCCAGGGGTTCTGTTACATTGTGTCTTTGTTCTCACTGGTTTCAAAGAACATCTTTATTTCTGCCTTTATTTTGTTGTTTACCCATTAGTCGTTCAAGAGCATGTTGTTCAGTTTCCATGTACTAGTGCAGTTTTGAATGAATTTCTTAATCCTGAGTTTAATTTGATTGCACTGTGGTCTGAGAAACTGTTATGATTTCTGCTCTTTTGCATTTGCTGAGGAGTGTTTTACTTCCAATTATATGGTCAGTTTTAGAACAAGTGCAATGTGCTGCTGAGAAGAATGTATATTCTGTTGATTTGCAGTGGAGAGTTCTGTAGATGTCTATTAGGTCTGCTTGTTCCAGGGCTGAGTTCAAGTCCTGGATATCCTTGTTAATTTTATGTCTCATTTATCTGTTTAATGTTGACAGTGTGGTGTTAAAGTCTCCCATTATTATTGTTTGGTCTTTCCCCATAGCCCAGTATTTCTTGGAGGCTTTTGTTCATTCCTTTTCATTCTTTTTTCTCTAATCTGGTCTTCACGCTTTATTTCATTAAGCTGATCCTCAGTCTCTGATATCCTTTCTTCTGTTTGATTGATCCAGCTATTGATACTTATGTATGCTTCACAAAGTTCTCACGCTGTGTTTTTCAGCTCCATCAGGTCATTTATGTTCTTCTCTAAACTGGTTATTCTGCTTGGCAATTTGTCTTTCATTTTTTCAAGGTTCTTGGCTTCCTTTCACTGGGTTAGAACATGCTCATTATAGCTTGAGGAGTTTGTTATTACCCACCTTCTGAAACCTACTTCTATCGGTTCACCAAACTCATTCTTAATCCAGTTTTGTTCCCTTGCTGGTGAGGAGTTGTGATCCTTTGGAGGAGGAAAGGCATTCTGGTTTTTGGAATTTTCAGCCTTTTAGCGCTGGTTTCTCCCCATCTTCATGGATTTGTCTACCTTTGGTCTTTGATATTGGTGACCTTCAGATGGGGTCCCGGAGTGGATGTCTTTTTTATTGATGTTGATACTATTCCTTTCTGTTAGTTCTCCTTGAGGAGGCAGCCTGTCCTTTTGGTTGATGTCGATATTATTCTTCTCTGTTTGTTAGTTTTCCTTCTAACAGTCAGGCCTCTCTGCCGCAGGTCTGCTGGAGTTTTCTGGCGGTCCACTCCAGACCCTGTTTGCCTGGGTATCACCAGTGGAGGCTGCAGAATAGCAAAGATTGCTGCCTGTTCCTTCCTCTGGAAGCTTTGTCCCAAGGGGGCACCTGCCAGATGCCAGCCAGAGCTCTCCTGTATGAGGTGTCTGTTGGGCCTACTAGGAGGTGTCTCCCAGTCAGGATACGAGGAGGTCAGGGACCCACTTGAGGAGGCAGTCTGTCCCTTAGCAGAGCTTGAGCACTGTGCTGGGAGATCCACTGCTCTCTTCAGAGCTGTCAGGCAGGGACGTTTAAGTCTGCTGAAGCTGCGTACACAGCTGCCCTTTCCCCCAGATGCTCTGTCCCAGGGAGATGGGGGTTTTATCTATAAGTCCCTGACTGGGGCTGCTGCCTCTTTTTCAGAGCTGCCCTGCCCAGAGAGGAGGAATCTAGAGAGGCATGATGGCTGCAATGGCCTTGTTGAGCTGCAGTGGGCTCCACCCAGTTCAAACTTTCCAGAGTTTTTGTATACACTGTGAGGGTAAAACTGCCTACTCAAGCCTCACCAGTGGCAGACACCCCTCCCCCCAACCAAGGTCGAGCATCCCAGGTTGACCACAGACTGCTGTTCTAGCAGTAAGAATTTCAAGCCAGTGGAGTTTAGCTTGCTGGGCTATGTGGGGTTGGGACCCACTGAGTCAGGCACCGTAGAAAATCTCCTGGTTGGCCAATTGTGAAGACTGTAGGAAAAACTCAGTATCTGGTCTGGAATGCATCATTCCTCCCGGTACAGTCTCTCATGGCTTCCCTTAGCTAGGAAAGGGAAATCCCCTGACCCTTTGTGCTTCTGGGGTGAGGCGATGCCCCACCCTGCTTCAGCTCAACCTTCATGGGCTGCACCCACTGTCCAATCAGCTCCAGTGAGATGGACTGGGTACCTCAGTTGGAAATGCAGAAATCACCCACCTTCTACATCAGTTTTGCTGGGAGCTGCAGACTGGAGCTGTTCCTATTCAGCCATCTTGCCAGTCACCCATCCTCTTGCCCATTTTTTTTATTGGATTGTGAGATTTTTTTCTCTGTAGAGTTGTTTGAATTCCTTATATATTCTGGTTACTAATCTCTTGTTGAATGGGTAGTTTGCAAATATTTTCTCCCATTCTGTGAGTTGTCTTTTCACTTTGTTGATTATTTCCTAGTTGTGCTGAAGCTTTTCAACTTGATGTGATCCCATTTGTCCATTTTTGCTTTGATTGCCTATGCTTGTGGGGTATTACTCAGGAAATTTTGCCAAGACCAGTGTCATGGAGAGTTTCCTTGTAGTAGTTTCATAGTTTGAGGTCTTATATTTAAATCTTTATTTTGATTTTATTATTGTATATGATGAGAGATAGGGGTTTAGTTTCATTCTTCTGTATATGGATATCCATTTTTCCCAATACCATTTACTGAATGGACTGTCTTTTCCTTGGTGTATGTTCTTGAGACCTTTGTTAAAAATGAGTTTACTGTAGGTATGTAGATTTGTGTCTGCATTCTCTATTTTGTTCCATTGGTCTATGTGTCTCTTTTTACAGCAGTATTATGCTGTTTTGGTTACTACAACTTTGTAGTAAAATTTGGAAACTCTCCAGGACATTGGTCTGGGCAAAATTTCTTGGGTAATACTCCACAAGTACAGGCAATCAAAACAAAAATGGACAAATGGGATCACATCAAGTTAAAAAGCTTCTGCACAGCAAAGGAAGTAGTCAAAAAAGTGAAGAAACAACTCAGAGAATGGGAGAAAATATTTGCAAACTACCCATTTGATAAGGGATTAATAACCACAGTATATAAGGAGCTCAAGTCAAGACTGGGATTCCTTCAGCTTTGTTCTTTTTGCTCAAAATAGCTTTGACTATTCTAGGTCTTCTGTGGTTCCATATAAATTTTAGATTTTTTTTTTCTATTTCTGTGAAGAATGTCATTAGTATTTTGATAGGGATTGCATTGAATCTGTAGATTGATTTGGGTAGTATGGACATTTTAACTATATTGATTCTTCCAATCCTTGAACATAAAGTATTTTTCCATTTTTTTAATGTATGCTTCAATTTTTTTCAACAGTGTTTTATAGTTTTCATTGTAGAGATCTTTTACTTCTTTGGTTAATTCCTAGGCATTTAATTTTATTTGTGAGTGTTGTAAATGATATTTTTGTTTCTTTTTCAGATTGTTCACTGTTTACATATAGAAATACTACTAATTTTTTTATGTTGATTTTGTGTTCTGCAACTTCACTGAATTTGTTTATCAGTTCTAATAGGTTTTTGTTGGAGTCTTCAAGGTTTTAGAAATATGACATCATGTCATCTGCAAACAAGGATAATTTGACTTCCTCCCTTAGAATTTGGATGCCCTTTATATCTTTCTTGTCTGATTGCTCTAGCGAGGACTTTCAGTACTATGTTGAATAACAGTGGGGAAAGTGGGCATTGTTGTGTTCCAGATCTTAGAGGAGAGGCTTTCAGATTTTTCTCATTCAGTATGATACTAGTTACTGGTCTGTCGTTTATGGCTTTTATTAATTTGAGGTATATTCCCTTTATGCCTCGTTTTTTGAGGGTTTTTATCATGAAGGAATGTTGAATTTTATTGAATGATTTTCAACTTCAGTTAGAATGATCATATGGTTTTTGTCCTTTATTCTTTTAATATGATATATCACATTGATTGATCTGTGTATGTTTAACCATCCTTGTATCCCTGGGGTAAATCCCACTTGATGAATGATCATTTAAATATATTGCTGAATTCAGTTTACTAGCATTTTCTTGATGATTCTTAGAATTCAGCAGTGAAGCCATCAGACCCTAGCCATTTCTTTACTGGGAGATATTTTATTACAGTTTTCATCTCTCTTCGTTACTGGTTTGTTCAGGTTCTGGATTTCTTTGGGGTTCAATCTTCTTAGGTTTTATGTATCTATGTGTTTATCCATTTCCTCTAGATTTTCCAGTTTATTGGCATATAGTTTATCATAGTAGCCACTAATAATCCTTTGAATTCTGCAGTGTAAATTGTAATGTTTCCTTTTCCATTTCTGATTTCATTTATCTGGGCTTTCTCCTTTTTTTTTTCTTCCTTAGTCTGGCTAAAGGTTTGTCAATTTTGTTTAACTTTTTGAAAAAACAACTTTTTATTTAGTTGACTTTTTTTCTTGTTTTCTTTGTTTCAAGTTCATCTATTTCTGCTCTGACCTTTACTATTTCTTTTCTCTGCTAATATTGGGTTCAGTTTGCTCTTGCTTTTCTAGTTCTTTAAAATGCATTATTAGGTTATTTATTTGAAGTTTTCTTTTTTTCTTTTTTTCATGCAGGCACTTCTAGCTGTAACTTTCCCTCCTAATACTGCTTTCAATGTATCATATAGGTTTGGGTATGTTGTATTTCCATTATCATTTGTTTCAGGAAATTTTTCAGTTTTTTCTTAGTTTATTCATTGACCCACTGGTCTTTCAGAAGCATATTGTTTAGTTCCCACAATTTCTCTTGTTGTTGATATCTAGTTTTATTCCATTGTGGTCAGAAATTATGCTTGATATTATTTCCATTTTTTAAAATAATTTAAGACTCATTTTGTGACATTCCATATGGTCTATTGTTGAGAATGATTTATGTGCTGAGGAGAAGAAAGTATATTCTGCAGCCTTTGGATGAAATGTTCTGGAAATATGTACTGGGTCCATTCGTTCTATAGTGCAGATTAAGTCCAATGCTTCTTTGTAGATTTTTTGTATGGGAGATCTGTCTAATGCAAAAAGTAGGGTGTTAAAAATCTCCAGCTTTTGTTGTATTGGGGTCTATCTCTCTCTTTAGTTCTAATAATATTTGCTCTATATAACTGGGTGCTCCAGTGCTGGGTGCACATATATTTATTATTGTATGTCCTGTTGCTGGATTGATCCCTTTATCATTACATAGTGATCTTCTCTGTCTCTTCCTACAGTTTTTGTTTTGAAATCTATTTTGACTGGTATAAGTATAGTGACTCCTGCTTTTTTTTGGTTCCCATTGGCCTGGAATATCTTTTTTCATTCTTTTATTTTCAGTCTTTGTGCATCTTTATAAGTGCAGTGTATTTCTTGTAGGCAACACTTCATTGAGTCTTATTTTTTCATCTTTTCAGACACTCTATGTCTTTTGATTGGAGAGTTTAGTCCATCTACATTCAATGTTATTATTGATAAGTGAGAACTTACTCTTGCCATTCTATTATTTGTTTTCTGGTTGTCTCATAATTTTTTTCCTTCCTTCCTGTTTTCCCTTTAGTGAAGATTTTCTCTTGTAGCATGGTTAAATAGCTTCCTTTTTATTATTTGTGTATCTACTGTATGGTTTGTGATTTACAGGTACCATGAGGTTTGCAAGTACTATCCTATAACTCATTATTTTAAACTTATGACAACTTAACACTGATTGCATAAACCAACAAGCAAATGTGCAAAAAGAAAACTAACAAAAACTCTATACTCTTAACTTCATCCCCTACTTTTTAATTTTTTGTTGTTTCTCTTTATGTTTTATTGTACTCTCTGTATCTTGAAAAGTTGTTGTAGTTATTATTTTTGATTGGTTCATTATTTAGTCTTGCTACTTAAGTCAAGAGAAGTTTATACTCTATAATTACAGTATTATGCTATTGTATTTTTCTCTGTACTTACTATTACCAGTGAGTTTTATACCTTCAGGTGATTTCATTTTGCTCACACACATCCTCTTCTTTCAGATTGAAGAGCTTCCTTTTGCATTTCTTGTAGGATAGGCCTGGTGCTGATAAAATCCCTTAGTGTTATTTGTCTGGGAAAGTCTTTATTTCTACTTCATGCTTAAATGATATTTTTACTGGATATTATAGTCTAGGGTAAAAGGTTTTTTTTTTTTTTTCTTCAACATTTTAAATATGCCACTCTCTCCAGGCCTGTAAAGTTTCCACTGAAAGGTCAGTTGCCAGATATATTGGAGCTACATTTTATGCTATTTGTTTCTCTTATTGCTTTTAGGATCCTTTCCTTACCCTTGACCTTTGGGTGTTTGATTATTAAATATCTTGAGGTAGACTTCTGTGAGTTAAATCTGCTTGGTGTTCTATAACCATTTTGTGCTTGAATATTGAAATCTTTCTCTAGATTTGAGAAGTTCTCTGATATTGTCCCTTTGAATAAATTTTCTACCCCTATCTCTTTCTCTGTCTCCTCCTTAAGGCCAATAAATCTCTATGTGGAAGAAGGGTTGGTGAATAGCATGGCATTTATTTATGTACCCAATGCTATGAATATTTTCAGATCACTTTTATGTAGGCAGTTATTCCCAGTTCTGAATGGCATTTTTTTTCTGCAATGAGATTTTAATCCCATTTTTGCCATGAAACATACTGTTCATTATAGAAGTAGTATAAAATCATGATCAAAATGGAAACAGATAGAACACCAGGTTTTGAGAGGTATAAGGTTATATCATTATGTAATTATAAGTAGTATTTTGAAGATTATATTGGAGAAAAACAGTTTCTCAAAGAAAAAGTCAAGACAGCACTTTGAGTTAGAACATGTGCAAAAGATAGACTTGAGACAAAGTATTAAAAATCATGGGAAAAGAAGCTGACATAACAAAGCTTATGGCATGAGATGAAAAATGTATGAGAAAACCAGGAAGATATCAAGAATGGACCAGGCTTCCTTCCTTAGTAAGAGTGTTGAGAAAGAACTCAAAATTCCTACCTATTTATGGTGCTTAAATACTTCTACTAAATGGAGCAAAATTCCTCTTAGCACAGTTTTAACCATTCTTTAATATCTTTTTAATTTCTTCATGAAATTCTGATTTATAGAATACTTTTAGATATTATGTTTTTCATATATAAACTACTTGGCCTAAGTGGAATATAACTGATAATTAGTGACAAAATATGAGGGCACAGAGTGGGCAAAACAATCAGAACAGCACATAATCCAGACTTTCATGTTAACAAAAAATTGATTTCTGTCTTGTTATGCTACTGCTATTGTTTGAATATTTATGCCTCCCCAAACTCATGTTGAAATTTCATTTCCAATATGGCAGTATTGAGAGGTGGGCCTTTAAGAGGTGACTGGGTAATGAGGGCTCTGTCTTCATGAATGGATTAATCTATTAATGGATTAATGGGTTAATAGATTAATGTATTATCATGGGAGAGAAATTGGTGGCTTTATAAGAAGAGGATTAGAGACCTGAGCTAGCACATTAGCATTCTTGGCTCCCTCACCATGTAATACTTTGTGCTGCTCGGGACTCTGAAGAGAGTCTCCATTAGCAAGAAGGCCCTCACCAGATGCAGCCTTCAACCTTGGACTTCCCAGTCTCCACAACTGTAAGAATAAATTCATTTTCTTTATATATTATCCAGTTTCTGGTATTCTATTCTAAGCAGTAGAAAACAAACTAAGACAGTTACATATTACACAAATCATTAATACCAAATTGGGTAGGAAAAATGGGGAAAGGAGGTAATTAGATGTCAGTGAACTATTTTTTGTGTAAGTGGCAAAATCCTCATTATTGTGCAGAAATCTCCCATCCCTGTATCTGTGGCCACAAGTTAGTATGGTCTGGTTCTAAACACTCAGCTCACAAGAAAGGGAAAGGTGGCCCTCCTGCTTCAGCTTGGCCCCTGAGCTCTTGGAAGACTAGTCACCTGGCCCTTGATTGAGTAACATCTTAGTGCCCTAGATTTGACTCTATCACACATGCTGACTCTTTGTGCTGTAGCCATTCAGGTTTTCTACAGATGTGTGTAAATCATTTGTCATCTCTATAGCTGACAAGCCAAAAGGATCCTTCATGAGTCAACAATACTCATTTTTTTGAAGGGCAAATTTCCCTGGTCTCCCCACTGTCTTGACAAGGACAGCAGCGGACAGACCTGCTCCATGAATACTAACAGGGCTGTTGGCAGAGCTCAGATGCTCAGGGTCAGGGGCTCCCTACAACTGAAGAGCCACAGGAATTTAAACACTATCTCCTGGTAAGGCCTGAGTGACCTAGCAGGATGTAGCAGGGACATGAGGAATGCAAACTTAACATGGGTGTCAGTGAGCTGAAAGGGGTGGTATCCTAGGGCCTGGGACAGTTCAAACAAAACCCATGTTTGATGCTGTGGACAAAAAAGAAAATCATGAGAGGATATGAGTACATGAGGCACAAGAAAAGGGGAGTATGCAGGATTACAGCATATCCTTTTCAAAAATTCTGGGGCTGATTGCAATAAAGGGTTAAACTCCCTTAAGATTTGCTTTGGCCTTGACTGCCCACACTCCCAACCTCCCCTGCCACTTCCTCACATTTCTAAGACGTCCCTTGTGCCGAATTCTTATTCAACTTCAAACTGACAAACTGTTTTTAATCTTTTCCTTCCATCCAGCCTGGAGATTGGGAAGCAAAAATCAATACTGGTTGGCAGGTGATCAAGCTGCTTCATACTGGTGTGAGGAGAGAGCAGAGAGTGAGAGCAGAGGACAGGAGGAGGGAATGGGAGGGGAGCAGGAGGGGGCCTGCAGGGAGGGGAAGGAGTTTGACTAAGTACCATGAATTACTGGCTAGAGGTCCAAAGGCCTGAGATTTCTCTGGCCTTGAGCAGGGGAGCTTGGGAATGCCATTAGAACAATTAGGTCATGAGTTCACTGCTCTTGAGGTGCCTTTGGAGAGAGGCACAGAGAATTTCCCTGACACTTGAATGGGAGAGGGAGGGAGGGAAAAGAGACAGTGAGAGAGGGACTCAATCTTCCTGTAGCATCCTTTAAGTAGAGACTTGACAACCTCAGCACCACACAGCGAGGCTGATTTTGCTTTTAAAAAGAAAACAGCATAAACATCTTTCCCATTCAATTAAAAAAAATAGTGTTTAAAAGATTTTAAAGGGACTTTCAAGTATAGGATGGCAGGAAGGAGGTAATAGGGAATGATGTCCACCCAAGTATCCCTAAAACCCAATGAATGACCTGGGGTGATTTCATATTCATTTCCAGCCCAGGGGCACCATGGTCCCTGGTTACTCAATTATTGACATTCTAAAATCTCTCCTAAGGCAGTGGATTCTCAATTAACTGTCCAGGAGTGAGGAAATTTGAAAATGTGGTCTTTTTATGAGAAACCTTCAAGTGCAAGGTTAAAGCCTGAGCCAGATTTGCCATATTTTCTGTTGCCACACCATCAAAATGCGGGATGCTATATGCTCCTATGACCTCAGACAAAATTCTGAGATTTTAACTCAAGGCTCTTCCCTAACATCTCCTTTCCCTACAATTTAGGCTGTTCTAGTATCTTTCTCAAATTAGGGGCAATATGGAGAGAAAGTCAACTATTGGCTTCTGGGTTCCTCCAAATAGCCTAGCATAGATTTTGTGGTTGGCACAATAGCTCAATGAAAAAAAATTTTTCAATATTAAGAGCAAGAGTTTTGGCGTAATAGTGGTATAAATTCCTGATTAGTCTCCTGTCCCAGTTCCTCCAGGAGGAGAGGATATAAACTATTCCTAAGATGGGCCAAAGAGTTCTTGTCTCCCCTGGAGAAGGGAGAGCAGATCAGATCACCAAGAGGGCTATTAGTCATGTGGATCCTGCACTGTGTCTCCTGCCAGCATTGAACCTCTGGGCCTGGATAGGTAGAAAATATAAACTCAAGTCACTGTGAAGGGTGTCTCAAAGCAGAAGAAAACAGTGCTTCACTTCCCTGTATGTGGCCTGTGGAGGTTTCACATCTGATATGGAAGTCTAAGGCCACCATGTTGCCAGAGAGGAAAAACAAAATAGGCTGACAGGTGTCTACAAGATGGGAAATTAGACAGGCTTATAAGGTAACTACCACAGTATAGTATGAGGAAAGCAGCATAGGTAAAGTTCTTAAGCCCACAAGGAGAGCTTGGGAAATCTGAGAGTGGGCCTGTACACCCAAAATGATCTTGACATTCAGAAACGGAGAATCGTATTACGTGAGCCTAGGAACCTGAGCATACACATGAGAAAAGGAGACATGAGTTTCATCTCATTGGAAGCCATAGAGGAGAGATAATGATGCCAATAACCCCTTTTTCCTTCCCACCCGCAAAGCTATTTTAGGATGATATCTAAATCCCTCTCCAACTTTCATGATATAGTTCAAACCTGAGAAGAAAACAAGGAGAAAAAGAATCATCAAGTAATTAAGTATGTACTCTTAAAGACCAATGAAAATCTGGAATTCACTTAGTTTATTTGAAAGCAAATGTTTTATTATTATTATCATTGTTTTAAAATCATTATTATTATTGCATCCGGCAGAGATGAAGTTTAAAATCATGAGTAAAAATAAATTGCAGAAAGCTTAAAATCTGTTTAGAATCACAGAATCTGTGTCTATGATTATGAACTTTGGACTTGCTATATCTATAACTGAGGAAAACTTTAGTTTCGGTTTTTGAGTAATCCATATTGCAGAATTAGCTCTGATTCTAGGAAAATAAGCTCCCAGGAACACCGCCCATCTCTTTGCTTACAGTGGCCCTTAATATCAAATGTGAACTTTGTGGAAGGTTGAATAAAATACCTTCCTAATTTCAGAGTTTGAGTAGAAGGTTTTGACCCTTCTTTTTGATTTTAAATTACCTTTTTTTCTTTTTTTGTAATTCTTAGAAAATTCACCTGGGATCCCAGTCATATGATAATTTTGTAGCCTTTTAGACTTCTGCTCAAGATAGTGAGGTTGTTTATTTATACTTTGATGGACTCTTCTATAAACGACAATAGTAGCAATGATTAAGGAAGTGTAACATAAACAATTAGATACAGGCAACCTCAGAAACAAGACCAACCATTCAGTGAACCAGCAACTGACCAGAAATACAGACAAGAAAATGAGTCTGAAGCCACATGACTACTAGGCTGTGGGTCTGGAAGCAGGTATTGTAGTCAGAAATTTGATATCTGTGAGGCAAAGTATTAAAAAGTTTGCTCTGCAGAGAGAAGAACTAGGGCCAGGCTCACTACTTGGGAGTAGGGAAATGGAAGGGTCACCCATTAATAAAAATTACCTGATTTTAAAATTTTTATTCAGGGAAAGTCTCACTTTGTTGCCCAGACTGGAGTGCAGTGGCACAATCATGGCTCACTATAGCCTCAACCTTCTGGGCTCAAAAGATCCTCTTGCCTCAGCTTCCTGAGTAGCTGGGACTACAGGTATGCACCCCCATGCGTGGCTAATTTAAAAAAAAATTGTTTGTAGAGATGAGATTTCACTGTGTTGCCCAGGCTGGTCTCAAATTCCTGGCTTCAAGTGATATTCCAGCCTCAGTGTCCCAAACTGTTGGAATTATAAGCATGAGCCACAGCACCCAGCCTGCTAATTTTTTTTTTAAGTAATCTTGCTGGCTGAGTCTTTAGCTTATAAGCAGCTACAGGTCTAAAAAGGATATGAATAACAGACACCCTTAGGACCATAATTGAATCATGCTATTTGTATATTTTGTACTGAATCTATGATGCCCCACAAAACATCATTAGACAGGAGCACTGAGTTCACATTTTAAGACCTGGGTGGACTGGACACCTGTGGATTCTAGAGAGAGAAAATTATGAGTGGCAGGTAAAGTCATTGAGCCCAGAGGGAAGGGATTTTAAGAATGCAAGAGGGATTTTAAAAGACTACCATTGGAGGGCATGCCCAAGATGGCCGAATAGGAACAGTTCCAGCCTCCAGCTCCCAGTGTGAGCAACAAAGAAGACAGGTGATTTCTGCATTTTCAACTGAGGTACTGGGTTCATCTCACTGGGGCGTGTTTGACAGTTGGCGCTGCTCTGCAGGTGCAGCCCGACCAGCAAGAGCTGAAGCAGGGCAAGGCATCACCTCACCTGGGAAGTGCAAGGGGGAAGGGAATTCCTTTTCCTAGCCAAATGAAATTGAGACACACAATTCCTGGAAAATGGGGTAACTCCCACCCTAATACTGCACTTTACCAAGGGTCTTAGCAAATAGCACACCAGGAGATTACATCCCACACCTGGCCCAGAGGGTCCCATGCCCACGGAACCTCCCTCATTGCTAGCACAGCAGTCGGAGATCTAACTGCAAGGCGGCAGCGAAGTTGGGGGAGGGGCGTCCACCATTGATGAGGCTTAAGTAGGTAAACAAAGCCACCTGGAAGCTCGAATTGCTTCAGGAGGCCAGCCTGCCTCTGTAGACTCCTCCTTTGGGGACAGGGCTTAGCTAAAAAAAAGCAGCAGAAAGCTTGGCAGAGGTAAATGCCCCTGTCTGACAGCTTTGAAGAGAGCAGTGGATCTCCCAGCACGGAGGTTGAGATCTGAGAATGGACAGACTGCCTGCTCAAGTGGGTCCCTGACCCCTGAGTAGCCCAACTGGGAGACATCCCACACTAGGTGCAAACTGACACCTCACACCTCACATGGTGGGGTATACCCCTGAGACAAAGCTTCCAGAGCAAGAATCAGACAGCAACACTTGCTGTTCAGCAATATTCTATATTCTGCAGCCTCCGCTGCTGATACCCAGGCAAAAATGGTCTGGAGTGGAACTCAAGGAAACTACAGCTGAGGGTCCTGACTGTTAGAAGGAAAATTAACAAACAGAAAGGACACCCACACCAAAATCCCATCAGTGCATCACCATCGTCAAAGACAAAAGGCAGATAAAACCACAAAGACGGGGGAAAAGCAGGGAAGAAAAGCTGGAAATTCAAAAAATCAGAGCGCATCTCCGCCTCCAAAGGAATGCAGCTCATCGCCAGCAACGGAACAAAGCTGGACAGAGAATGACTTTGACAAGTTGAGAAAAGAAGGCTTCAGTTGATCAAACTTCTCAGAGCTAAAGGAGGAACTATGTACCCAGTGCAAAGAAACTAAAAACCTTGAAAAAGAATGGAAGAATGGATAACTAGAATAATCAATGCAGAGAAAGACCTTAAAAGAGCTGGTAGAGATGAAAACCGTAACACGAGAAATACGTGAGAAATGCACAAGCTTCAGGAACTGACTCCATCAACTGGAAGAAAGAGTTTCAGTGATTGAAGATCAAATGAATGAAATGAAGCGAGAAGAGAAGTCTAGAGAAAAAAGAGGAAAAAGAAATGAACAAAGCCTCCAAGAAATATGGGATTAAGTGAAAAGACAAAATCTACGTCTGATTGGTGTGCCTGAAAGTGACGGGGAAAATGGAACCAAGTTGGAAAACACTATTCAGGATACCATCCAGGAGAACTTCCCCAACCTAGTAAGGCAGGCCAACATTCAAATTCAGAAAATACAGAGAACGCCACAAAGATACTCCCCAAGAAGAGCAACTCCAAGACACATAATTGTCAGATTCACCAAAGTTGAAATGAAGGAAAAAATGGTAAGGGCAGCCAGAGAGAAAGGTCGGGTTACCCACAAAGGGAAGCCCATCAGATTAACAGCAGATCTCTTGGCAGAAACTCTCGAAGCCAGAAGAGAGTGGGGGCCAATATTCAACATTCTTAAAGAAAAGAATTTTCAACCCAGAATTTCATATTCAGCCAAACTAAGTTTCATAAGTGAAGGAGAAATAAAATCCTTTACAGACAAACAAATGCTTAGAGATTTTGTCACCACCAGGCCTGCCCTACAAGAGACCCTGAAGGAAGCACTAAACATGGAAAGGAACAACAGATACCAGCCATTGCAAAAACATGCCAAAATGTAAAGTCCATCGATGATAGGAAGAAACTGCATCAACTAGCAAGTAAAATAACCAGCTAATATCATGATGACAGGATCAAGTTCACACATAACAATACTAACCTTAAATATAAATGGGCTAAATGGTCCAATTAAAAGACACAGACTGGCAAACTGGATAAAGAGTCAAGACCCATCAGTCTGCTATATTCAGGAGACCAATCTGACATGCAGAGACACACATAGGCTCAAAATAAAGGGATGGAGGAAGATCTACCAAGCAAATGGAAAACAAAAAAAAGCAGGGATTGCAATCCTAGTCTCTGATAAAACAGACTTTAAACCAACAAAGATCAAAAGAGACAAAGAAGGCCATTACATAATGGTAAAGGGATCAATTCAACAGGAAGAGCTAACTATCCTAAATATATATGCACCCAATACAGGGAGCACCTAGATTCATAACGCAAGTCCTTAGAGACTTACAAAGAGACTTAGACTCCCATACAATAATAATGGGAGACTTTAACACTCCACTGTCAACATTAGACAGATCAACGAGACAGAAAGTTAACAAGGATATCCAGGAATTGAACTCAACTCTGCACTAAGAGGACCTAATAGACATCTACAGAACTCTCCACCCCAAATCAACAGAATATACATTCTTCTTAGCACCACATCACACTTATTCCAAAATTGACCACATAGTTGGAAGTAAAACACTCCTCAGCAAATGTAAAAGAACAGAAATTATAACAAACTGTCTCTCAGACCACAGTGCAATGAAACTAGAACTCAGGACTAAGAAACTCAATCAAAACTGCTCAACTACATGGAAATTGAACAACCTGCTCCTGAATGACTACTGGGTGATAACGAAGTGAAGGCAGAGATAACGATGTTCTTTGAAACCGATGAGAACAAAGATACAACATACCAGAATCTCTGGGACACATTTAAAGCAGTGTGTAGAGGGAAATTTATAGCACTAAATGCCCACAAGAGAAAGCAGGAAAGATCTAAAATCGACCCCCTAACATTACAATTAAAAGAACTAGAGAAGCAAGAGCAAACACATTCAAAAGCTAGCAGAATGCAAGAAATAACTAAGATCAGAGCACAATTGAAGGAGATAGAGATACAAAAAACCCTCCAAAAAATCAATGAATCCAGGAGCTGGTTTTTTGAAAAGATCAACAAAATTTATAGACCACTAGCAAGACTAATAAAGCAAAAAAGAGAAGAATCAAATAGACACAATCAAAAATGATAAAGGGGATATCACCACCAACCTCACAGAAATACAAACTACCATCAGAGAATACTATAAACACCTCTACGCAAATAAATTAGAAAAACTGGAAGAAATGGATAATTTCCTGGACATTTACACTCTCCCAAGACTAAACCTGGAAGAAGTTGAATCCCTGAACAGACCAATAGCAGGCTCTGAAATTGAGGCAATAATTAATAGCCTACCAACCAAAAAAAGTCCAGGACCAGACAGATTCACAGCCAAATTCTACCAGAGGTAGAAGGAGGAGTTGGTACCATTCCTTCTGAAACTATTCCAATCAATAGAAAAAGAGGGAATCCTCCCTAACTCATTTTACAAGGCCAACATCATCCTGATACCAAAGCCTGACAGAGATACAGCAAAAAAAGAGAATTATAGACCAATATCCCTGATGAACATCGATGCAAAAATCCTCAATAAAATACTGGCAAACCGAATCCAGCAGCACATCAAAAAACTTATCCACCATGATCAAGTGGGCTTCATCCATGGGATGGAAGGCTGGTTCAATATATGTGAATCAATAAACGTAATCCAGCATATAAACAGAACCAAAGACAAAAACCACATGATTATCTCAATAGATGCAGAAAAGGCCTTTGACAAGATTCAACAGCCCTTCATGCTAAAATCTCTCAAAAAATTTGGTATTGTTGGAACGTATCTCAAAATAATAAGAGCTATTTATGACAAACCCACAGCCAATATCATACTGAATGGGCAAAAACTGGAAGCGATCCCTTTGAAAACTGGCTCAAGACAAGGATGCCCTCTCTCACCACTCCTATTCAACGTAGTGTTGGAAGTTCTGACTCGGGCAATCAGGCAAGAGAAAAAATAAATGGTATTCAGTTAGGAAAAGAAGTCAAATTGTCCCTGTTTGCAGATGACATGATTGTATATTTAGAAAATGCCATCGTCTCAGCCTAAAATCTCTTTAAGCTGATAAGCAACTTCAGCAAAGTCTCAGGATACAAAATCAATGTGCAAAAAACACAAGCATTCTTATACACCAGTAACACAGACAGAGAGCCAAATCATGAATGAACTCCCATTTACAATAGCTTGAAAGAGAATAAAATACCTAGGAATCCAACTTACAAGGGATGTAAAGGACCTCTTGAAGGAGAACTACAAACTACTGCTCAGTGAAATAAAAGAGGACACTAACAAATGGAAGAACATACCATGCTCATGGATAGGAAGAATCAATATTGTGAAAATGGCCATACTGCCCAAGGTAATTTATAGATTCAATGCCATCCCCATCAAGCTACCAATGACTTTCTTCACAGAATTGGAAAAAACTGCTTTAAAGTTCTTATAGAACCAAAAAAGACCCCACATTGCCAAGACAATCCTAAGCCAAAAGAACAAAGCTGGAGGCATCATGTTACCTGACTTCAAACTATACTACAAGGCTACAGTAACCAAAACAGCATGATACTGATACCAGAACAGAGATATAGACCAATGGAACAGAACAGAGTCCTCAGAAATAATATCACACATCTACAGCCATCTGATCTTTGACAAACCTGACAAAAACAAGAAATGGAGAAAGGATTCCCTGTTTAATAAATGGTGCTGGGAAAATTGGCTAGCCATAAGTAGAAAGCTGAAACTGGATCCTTTCCTTAGTCCTTATATGAATATTAATTCAAGATGGATTAGAGACTTAAATGTTAGACCTAAAACCATAAAAACCCTAGAAGAAAACCTAGGTAATACTATTCACGACATAGGCATGAGCAAGGACTTCATGTCTAAAACACCAAAAGCAATGACAACAAAAGCCAAAATTGACAAATGGGATCTAATTAAACTAAAGAGATTCTGCACAGCAGAAGAAACTACCATCAGAGTGAACAGGCAACCTTCAGAATGGGAGAAAATTTTTGCAATCTACTCATCTGACAAAGGGCTAATATCCATAACCTATAAAGAACTCAATCAAATTTACAAGAAAAAAACAAACAACCCATCAAAACGTGGGCAAAGGATATGAACAGACACTTCTCAAAAGAAGACATTCATACAGCCAACAGACACATGAAAAAATGCTCATTATCACTTGCCATCAGAGAAATGCAAATCAAAACCACAATGAGATACCATCTCACACCTGTTGGAATGGCAATCATTAAAAAATCAGGAAACAACAGGTGCTGGGGAGGATGTGGAGAAATAGGAACACTTTTACACTGTTGGTGGGACTGTAAACTAGTTCAACCATTGTGGAAAACAGTGTGGCAATTCCTCAAGGACCTAGAACTAGAAATACCCTTTGACCCAGCCATCCCACTACTGGGGATATACCCAAAGGATTATAAGTCATGCTGCTGTAAAGACATATGCACACGTATGTTTATTGCGGCACTATTCACAATAGCAAAGACTTGGAAGTAACCCACATGTCCATCAGTGACAGACTGGATTAAGAAAATGTGGCACATAAACACCATGGAATACTATGCAGCCATGAAAAAGGATGAGTTCATGTCCTTTGTAGGGACATGGAGGTAGCTGAAAACCATCATTCTCAGCAAACTATTACAAGAACAGAAAACCAAATTCCGCATGTTCTCACTCATAGGAGGGAATTGAACAATGAGATCACTTGGACACAGGAAGGGGATCATCACACACCGAGTCCTATTGTGGGGATGGGGTAGGGGGGAGGGATAGCATTAGGAGAGATACCTAATGTAGATGATGAGTTAATGGGTGCAGCACACCAACATGTCACATGTATACATATGTAACAAACCTGCATGTTGTACACATGTACCCTAGAACTTAAAGTATAATAACAACAACAAAAAAAAAAAAAAATGAAAAGGAGAAGGATGAGAAAAAAGAGGAGAAGGGCACGAAAGGGGGAGGAGGTAGAGCAGAACAGGGAGGGCAAAGAAGAAGGAGGAGGAGAAAGGGGAGGGAAGGGAGAGGATGAGGAAGAGGGAAAGGAGGAAGAAGGGGAGGAAGAGGGCAAGAAATAAGAAAAAGGAGGAGGGGAGGAGGAGGAAGAGGAGAGGAAAAGGAGGGCAAGAAAGAAGAAGAAAAAGGAGGAGGAGGAGGGAAGGAGGAAGAAAAAAAAGGAAGAGGAAGGCAAGGAAGAAGGAGGAGGAGGAGCAAGAAAAACTTATGCCACCAAAGGGACTCATCTATTGCTGTTATTTTTCTTAGAAATCGAGGATATTCATATAGTTCTAAGTAAGATTTTATTTGGGACTATAAGAAGGTAGTTCTGCTGCTGAAAAGGTAGAAAATTGCTAGACGCAATGATTTCTGAAGATCTTTATAGCTTCAAAATTCAATGAATCATCATGATAACTAACTTTAGTTGCCTTTTACTTAGTATCTCCTACGGGCTGGACACCAAACTAAGTCCTTTTTATCCATTATTTAACCCAATCTTTATGGCAACTCTGCAAGGTATATATTTATTACTTTAGTTGTCTTTCCCATGGCTTGCGACTCTTAAGGAACCATAGTTTACAGCATGATCTGTAAGATCGAAAGCCCATGTTTTTTTCTTCTTACTATAGAATTCCATTAAGTGAAATTAAAATTATCTTTTTTTTTGAAATGGAGTCTGGTTCTGTCACCCAGGTTGGAGTGTAGTGGCCCCACGATCTCGGCTCACTGCAACCTCTGCCTCCCAGGTTCAAGCTATTATCTTGCCTCAGCCTCCCAAGGTACTCATCACCACACCCGGCTAATTTTTGTATTTTTAGTGGAGATGGGGTTTCACCATGTTGGCCAGGCTGGTCTCAAACTCCTGACCTCAGGCTATCTACCTGCCTCAGCCTCTCAAAATGCTGGGATTACGGGGATCAGCTACCACACCCAGCCAAAATTATCTTTAAGAAAATTACTTAGAATATTAACAGGGTGTGATAGGCAGAATAATGGCCCCCTAAGGATGTCCATATTCTAATCCCGGAACCTGTAAAAGGAGGCTTAAGTTGTATAATCTTAAACTGTGATTAAGAATCCTGAGATGGGGTTATCAGGCAGGCTCAAAGTAAACACAGTGTCCTTGTGAGGAAAGACGGGGCACAGAGAGTCAGAGAAGGGGATGTGATGATGAAAGCATAAAACCGGAGTGATGCAGCGTGAGAAAGACTCCACCTGCCATTGCTGCTTGAAGGCAGAAGAAGAGGACTGTGAGCCAAGGAATGAGGGCAGCCTCTAGAAGCTTGGAAAGGGCAAAGAAGCAGAATCTCCTCTCAGCCTCCAGAAAGAATGCAACTCTGCCAATACCTTGATTTTCAGTGGTGAGACCAGTTTGGACTTCTGACCTCCAGAACTGTAAGATAATAAATTTGTATTGTTCAACCCACTAAGTGATACATTTTGGGTATTTGTCCCCTCCAAATCTCATGTTAAAATGTGATCCCCAGTCTTGAAAGTGGGAACTAGTAGGAGGTGTTTGAGTTATGGGGGCAGATCTTTCATGAATAGATTAATGCAAAAGTGAGTCTGTTTTTCACGAGAACTGATTGTTGAAAAGAGCCTGGCACGTCCTTCCCCTATCTTGCTGCTTCTCTCACCATGCGATGCCTGCCTTCCTTCCCCTTCCATCATGAGTGGGAGCTTCCTAAGGCCCCCACCACACGCTGGTGCCATGCTTCTTATATGGCCTGCAGAACCATATGCCAAATAAAGCTCTTTTCTTAAAAACAAAAAAAGCAAGAGGAAGAAATTTCAAGAAAGCAGTAAGAGAAATTCCTAAGCAAAAATTATAAAACACAGTAAGAAGTCAAATTCCAAGGTAGCTCAGAACACCCAATGAAGCAAATTCCATAAGATTTTTGGAATAAAACTTTTAAATAAATGTTGTAGTACTCAGATGAATGAAGACACATCCATTAAAAAGAGAATATATTGAACAAGAGCTTATGAAACCGTGTTGTTTAATATAAAAATAACCAATTGAAAGTCATGTGATTAAAAGATTAATTATCAATTGCATTTATTTAGATAAAAATTCTATAGGCAGGAAACTTTAGTCAAGATGCAAAGAGAGAATTTATGTATTGAAGAACTGTACTGGGACTATATTACAGAGAAAAAAAGTAAAAAATACATACAAGAGCAATTGAAAGTCATGTAGGATAAATAGAGAGAGCCAATTCCGTTTAATCGTTCAGAGCAAGTTCAAGAGAAGAGAATGAACGAATGTTGTTGAACCAATATTTGAAAATATGAGAAGATATTTGCAATATATATATATCGAGAGAGAGAGAGAGACAAAATATGTATATACCAGAATGAAGAACTGAAATACATTAATAAGAAAAAGTTAAACTACCTAAGAAGAAAATGAGCAAAAGACTTAGTCTCTTTACCAAAGAGGATATCCAAATAGCCAATAAGCATATGAAAAAGTTCTCAATATTTGTACTCATCAGTTAAATGTAAATTAAAACCGTAATGAGATACAACAACACACAATCAGAGTTCCTAAAATTAAGTAGTCTGATATTGACAAGAGTTATGGTAGGTGTGGAGAAAGCAGACCACATTGCTACAGCGTTTGTAAATTAGTACATTCAACCTTGAAAAGTTTTTTGGCAATATACAATAAGTATAAATATATGCCTAACCTACGGATATATGCCTAAACCAGTTCTACATACCCAAGATAAATGCGTACATATGTATGCTAAAAGACTTTCACAGAAAGGTTTTTTTGCAACTTTATTCGTAACTCGCTAAAAAGCAGAAACAACCCAAATGTCCATCAACAGTAGAATGAATAAACTGTGGTATCTCCATACAAAATACTACACAGCAGTAACAAAGAACGAATTATGGCAACATGCAACAACATAAATGAACTTCACAGACTCACTGAAGAGTAAGAGAAGTAAGAAAAGGAAATACATAAAGAAGCCAAGACAATGGATATTGAACAGAAATGACAAAGATGCTAGAAATGAGTCCAAATGTATCGATAGTAATATTAAATGTAAGTGGACTAAAGTCAACTATTAAAGCATGCTTTATAAGTTTGGATAAAAAATATGCTTCTTATATGAGATATTAAAAAAATCACACAGAAAGATTAAAATTAGGCTCAGATTCAGTTTTTCCTGTAGGCCATTAGACTTCTGTGACTTTAGTAATCCAGGAACTCTGAGAAATCTTGGGCGCCAGTCTCTTTGAGGTTATCTTACTCCCAAAGATAAATTAAATCAAGAGAGAAGGAAACCCAGGAAATTATAACACCTAGCCCTCCCTTATATAGGTAACTCCTACCTAGATGTTTTCCTGAGCTTAAATTTCAGAGTTTTTACAAAATTACTTTTATTTTTATTTTTTTAGAGATGGGATCTCACTGTTGCACAGGTTGGAGTTCAGTGACTTGATTGTAGCTCACTGCAGCCTTGAACTACTGGGCTCAAAGGATCCTCCTGGCTCAGCCTCCTGAATAGCTGGGATTACAAATGTGAGCCACTATGCCTGACAAATCCGGGGGCTTTAATATAGGTTTGGCTGCCCCATGTTGTTGTCCAAACTGCTCTTGACTAAGTCTACATCAAAGATGGGGACTGATCTAAAAATGAGCTTATTTTTCATTTTCTCTCTTCTGAATCCTTCTCTTCCTGGAAATCTACCTGGATGACATCACATTTTATCTGAAAGTCATATTTTGCTCTCCTTCTCACTGATGTCACCCAGCTGATTGGTCACGAAGTTATGCTTGTTCTGAAGTTTTTGTTTGTTTATTTTTTCTTTCTATTGAGACAAGGTCTTACTCTGAGGCCCAGACTGGAGTGCAGTGGTGTAATTGTAACTCACTGCAGCCTTGACCTCCCAAGCTCAAGCAGTCCTCCCACCTCAGCCTCTAGAGTAACTGGAACAACAGGCATGTGCCACCATTCCTGACTAATTTTTAAATTTTTTGTAGAGACAAAGTCTCCCTACATGACAGGCTGATCTCAAATTCATGGACTCAAGCAATCCTCCCTTCTTGACTTCTCAAAGTGCTCGGATTATAGGCATGAGCCAGTGTGCTCAGCCTTATACTACTTTTAAAATGCTTCCTAAATCCATTGTTCTCTCCACAATCTACTGCTATTGTCTTTGTACACTCATCACCTCCCACCTGCACTACTGATCTAGGCCACTCCTGATGTTCATTGGCATGGGAGGTGCCTCCTTTCTGGCTCACCATTTGCCATATCCTCCAATCCCTCTGCCCCAGTCCGTGAGTTGTGGACTACCCCTCACTGACTCTTTTCTGTTGAGGGCCCTTCTCCAGGAGTCCTTTTTAGCAGGGCTCTTTCTTAAGTTGATTCAGACCAGCTCTTTACTAAAGGGTCTACACATCTTATACCCAGAAAGTAGACACTCTCACCTCATTGTTGATAGAAGTGCACCTGGCTTCTAGTGCAGCCATCTCTCTTATCTCTGTCTCTAAGCCAACATCACTTTCACCTTTAATCCTAGGTAGGTGAAAATTAGATACCCCAGATTTCAGGGGAAACATGTCAGACTCTCCAAGGGATACCCTGAATTTTCTTTTCTTACTAGGCTTAATGTAGGAGAAAAGTATCTCCACTCATCCCCCAAGGCTGATGGGGTAGGGCAGCAGGAATTGTGTAGCAAACTGACATGATTCTCTCCAAAGAATCATGTCTCCAGGACTCTTTTACTTCGGGTTACTTATTAGAGGGTAGTGTCAGCAATAAAGAGAGCGCTCTAATGAAAATTAAATCCCTAAGGGGAGAAATGTTCTGCCAGTTATTGTTTGTTGGTTATAAAGAAATATATTGAATACTGCTAAGCATCATATTTCTTAGTGTCCAGTGACCAAATGACATAGTTGAAATCTGTCTTTCAATCAGTGTATGTGAGCATTTTACAATCCAAAATTTGATGAACATATTTTCATTAATCTATCTGTTCATTTTTTCATTCATTTAAAAACTATTTATTGACCTCCTTCCATGTGCCAGGCACAAAGAGGGCTAAGATATTGTCTGTGTTATTGAGACATTCACTATGGCATGTGCCATTTTATGGGAGTTTGGAGAAAGAAGCACTCAATTCTTTTTGAAACAGATAGAAAGAATTTCATGGAGGAATGAAGATTTGAAATCTTTATGTCTTTATCTGAAAAACAAAACAAAACAAACCTTCTTGGATTCTAATTATTGCTGACTCTTTCCTTCAAACTTACTAACATTGAAAGTATACTCTTACCACCAGTTTATTCTTTTATTCACTAGTTAGGTTTCTGTTCCTTCTCTTCAATGATACTAGCAGAGGTCAGCAAAGTCCTCCTAATCCCCAAGTTGAATGGGTTTTTAATCATCATCTGATTTGGCCTTCCTCTGATAGTTGACAATATTATTTCCTCCTTGAAAATCTCTCCTCCTTTGATTTCTACAACATTTTTGTCTCTCAGTATTCTCCTCCTATTCCTTGTTATTTCTTAATTTCCTGAGTTGGATTCCCTTCTTGCTCTCATTCTTTAAATAGCAGTGATCTCCAGGTTTCTGCCCTGGTTCAGCTCTTCTTTGCATTTTATACTTAATCATTTTTATAGTCTCAACTACCATTACATAATGATGTGTCATATCTACATTTATAGTACACCCTTGTCTTATTTCCAGGCTAATACAGCTAACAACCTCCTGGAAATCTTCACCTGGATTTCTTGCAAGTATCTTAAAATAAAGGTATCTCATATAGATCTCATCTCTATCTTTATCTCTAAACATGTTCTTCTTCTTATAATCCCTTTTCCCTGGATAGTACCTATCACTCACACCAAATCCTGTGAATCAACCTGAAAACTTTTCTCCCCTTTCACCTTCTAAATCCAATCACTCATCAAGTCTCAAAATTTTTCTCCTCATTTTTTCATCAGTATATTTTTTCCACCCTCTCTGCAACTCCCTCAGTTTAGGCTCTCATCATTTGCTGATGAAAACACAACTGAATTTTTACTTCCAATCCTGTTCCACTGTTGTTAAAAGTAATTGTTCTTAAACACAAACCTTATCATACTAATTGGTTGCTAAAAACCCCTTAAGTGTAATTCAGTAGTTTCAAGATAAAGTCCCAAATCCTCAGTATGTTATGCAAAGCTTTTCCTAAAATGGCCTCTGCTTTCTTCTCTAATTTTGTATTTTGGTATGCTGCACTTTTGCACAGTATTTAAAATGCTTTCAATTTGCATTACCTTGTCATGCTGTGTCATGAATAAGCATTTTTGCTCCTGCTGTCCTCTTTGCTCAGAATTACTTTTTTCCACCATCATCTCATCGATTAGCCTGGTGAGACATTATACCATTTTTAGGACTTTAATTCCAATGACACTTGTTTTTAGAGCTGTATCTGGCTCTCTCCAAGGCAGAAATAATCACAGAATCCTTTGTGTCTTTCTCTCCTCCATTTCCCTTTAGGTATACTTTTCTGACATCAAAATATCTTCTTTTCCCCATTTATGACATACTATATCTACCAATATGGTGGGCTTTTCCCCATTTATGACATACTATATCTACCAATATGGTGGGCAGAATCATGGCTCCCCAAAGATGTTCACATACCCAGCCCTGGAACCTTTGACTATGTTAGGTTACATGTCACTGAGGTAGTAAGTCTGCTGATCAGCTGACCTTAAAATACGGAGATGATCCTGGATTAGCCAAGTGAGCCCAGTGCAATCCCAACGGTCCTAAAAGTAGAGAAAGAAGGTAGAAAAGTTAGAGTCAGAGAAGTAGATGTAACAAAGGGAGCAAGACCGGAGTGACGCCATGTGAGGACTAAATACACCCTTGCTGGCTTTGGAGATGAAAGGGGGCTGTGAGCCTGGGAATGCAGGCAGCCTTGAGGATCTGGAAGAGGGAAGGACACGAATTCTACCTTGCACTTTCCAGAAGAGATACAGCCTGGCCAACACCTTGATTTTAACCTGGTGAAACCCCGTTCAGACATCCAATCTCCAGAACTCTTAAGATAATAAATTTGTGTTACTTTGTGTTTGTGATGATTTGTTAGAGCAGCAATAGAAAACTAATATGCGCATCCCGGTGCAAGCTCCTTAAAGGTAGCTCTTTTGTGTCTGGTGTATGGTACACAATTAATATTTAATATTTTAGTGTTGAACAACTAAGCTTAAATCATGGTTACTGGGGGAATTCAAGGAGTTTGCCTACCATCTGTGCATGCACAAAGCTTTGATGCATAAAACTCCAATTATGTTACAACTAGTTATAACATAATGTAGTTGTATGGTATGCTCAGAGCTCTTGCCTTGTAGAAATAGGGGAAAAAATGGAATGTTTAAAATTAAGGCAGAACAGCTTGGTGTGGTGACAATGCATAAGAGATAGTCCATCCGTCACATGTATAGTTCTTAACTCTATTTCAGGAGAGAAGAAATACGCATTCGAAATGAAAATCAACATAAGAAAACACATAAAAAGAGCCCAGATGATGAAGGAATAATTTTACTCTGAGGTGGTCGAGGTAGACATTATAGAGGCAAATGAAAGTTGAGGCACATGAAGACATTATAAAGGCACATGAAGAAGATTGTCATTCTATACATATTTGCAGTTTCATTTTTGGCCTGGCAAGTAAAGTGAGATGAGAATGTTGTAGACTTAAAAGAGACCTGTATGTCTAAATGGGCAAATAAGTGGGCCAGTGAATGAATAAATATTGAAAAGAAAGCCAGATTTACATCCTGGGAATATGCGTTTGGGGGAAAAAAGGCTTAAAACATACTGAATAAAGATATTTTAGACAATTGTGACTATTCATTATGCCTAAACATTTTATCAAGTCTGAATTTGGAGAGAGCAATAAATAAAGAACTACATACATGCATTTTCACTTTGGCCCCTATCCCTTTACTAAACAGTTCTCTCAAAGGGCAACGATGTTTTTCTAATTTTTTCATCAAGTGGCCATTGCTCAGTCCTCAGACTAACTTCTCTGCAGCACGTGACACTGGACACTCACACCTCTTCATTTCTGTTCATATGGTGTCTGAAGTGTATCACACCAGCTGTTTATCCCTTTTCCATAGCAACCTTTCACTCTCACCCTTTATGGCTCAAAACTTGTGGGTACTTTTGGTGCTCTTTATGTACCTGGTAATGTTGGACTTTTTAGTACCTCAGTCAAAGGAAAGTGAAGGAAATATGGGTCCCTGGGGGAATAGAATGGGTGGAAAAGTAGAATCTACCCATCTTTGTAATTCTCTCCAAGATTACTGAGAACAAGCCCTGGCGCCAACTCCTTCAGGGTGCAGCCAGGGGAGCCGGCATCCATGCTGTGTTGGTGGAAAGAAAGGAGAGGAGCTGCTGCAGTATGGCCTGTGGGTGCGAGCAAAGGATTTATGAGTGTTTTTCATAAATCAGATGTGTGTCATGGGCAAGGAGAACTGGCTTAAGCCATTTAGTACTGGCCCAAGAAACTGCCTGGAAAGTTATTGGAACCTGGAGAGAGTCCTTGTGGAGTGGAGCAGCAGGTGCCTGGACTATTACAGTGCTTTGCTTATTTCTCAGAGCTACTTCATTTGGAAGGACCCACCAGAGGAGGCTCAGAGAAAAAACTCCAAGTGGCTTCAAGAGAAGTAGACTGCTTCACACACCTGCCAGGACCCAGAAAACTCAAAGCCATATGACCATAGTTATTGCCAGGCAAAAAATGTTTGCTCTTCTCTTTCCTCTTCTGTGCTCGTGCCCCACTATTTACAGGTCAAACACAAGACCTAAAAAGTTTGGAAAGAGACTTTTGAGGAAAAGAAAATAAACAAGCCTTACTCCCTTCCTTGAAGACTGGCCTTGAACAGGTCATAGCTAAGGCTAGGAGAACTGAACTGTGCGCTGTGCCACATATTGACTGGGCATTCTAATTTCTGAATCAACACTGAGTGTGGCAATTTAAACTGGCCACAGGACTTAAATTGACTGTTACTAATGTTCACTTTAAGTCACTATCAATAATATCACAAAAGACCAGAAAATTCATGGACTAGCCAATGTTTTCATGCAAGGCAGAAAATAAATTTCTTCTATTGGATACATATGAAAAGGGCTGTGGGAGAAAGGAATAAAGTTAACATATGGGACCATCCCACTAGTTGTGTTGTGTTTCGTCTTTTGCTTTTGTTGCAAAAGCCATTGTTATTTAATGATTTCAGAAAGTTGTTTCTTTTCAAGTGACACTGAGGACACTGGCTTCAAAAAGAGCTCACAGGCCTTGCTCTATGTGCTTAAATGCCTAATAGAAGTATCACAACTCGTGTGTAAATAATGAGACCGCATCCCATGCCTTCTCAACCCTGCCTCTTTCCCTGCCATGAGAACACAGTGGAAGCCTATTGCAATCTGCAATACCTTGTGCATTAGACATGGGTTGGGTTGTTGAGATGTCACTATCTAATTCTCCAGAGCCTGGGACCAGAACACTTGCAAATACCAGAGCAAACCCTTTTTCAAGTATTGGAAAAATTTTTCAAAAAATGGGTGACCATTAAAAAAATCCTGTCGGGTTTCCCTATTTAATAAATGGTGCTGGGAAAACTGACTAGCCATATGCAGAAAACTGAAACTGGATCTCTTCCTTACACCTTAGACAAAAATTAACTCAAGATAGATTAAAGACTTAAATGTAAAATCTAAAATCATAAAAACCCTAGAAGAAAACCTAGGCAATATCATTCAGGACATAGGCATGGGCAAAGACTTCATGACTAAAACACCAAAACCAGTTGCAACAAAACCCAAAATTGACAAATGGGATCTAATTAAACTAAAGAGCATCTGCAAAGCAAAAGAAACTAGCATCAGAGAGAACAGGCAACCTACAGAACGGGAGAAAATTTTTGCAATCTATCCATCTGACAAAGGTCTAATATCCAGAATCTACAGAGAACTTAAACAAACATACAAGAAAAAAACAACCTCATCAAAAAGCGGGCAAAGGATCTGAACAGACACTTCTCAAATGAAGACATTTATGTGGCCAAGAAACATATGAAAAAAAGCTCATCATCACTGATCATTAGATAGATGCAAATCAAAACCACCATCTCATACTAGTTAGAATGGAGATTATTAAAAAGTCAGAAAACAGATGGTAGTGAGGCTGTTGAGAAAAGGAATGCTTATACACTGGTGGTGGGAGTGTAAATTAGTTCAACCATTGTGGAAGACAGTGTGGCGATTCCTCAAGGATCTAGAAGCAGAAATACCATTTGACCCAGCAATCCCATTACTGGGTATATACCCAAGGATTATAAATATTCTACGATAAAGACACAAGCACACGTATGTTTACTGCAGCACTACTTATAATAGCAAAGACTTGGAACCAACCCAAATGCCCATCAATGATAAGCTGGATAAAGAAAATGTGGCACATATATACCATGGAATACTATGCAGCCATAAAAAAGAATGAGTTCATGTCCTTTGCAGGGACATGGATGAGGCTGGAAGCCATCATTCTCAGCAAACTAACACAGGAACAGAAAACCAAACACCACATGTTTTCATTCATAAGTGGGAGTTGAACAATTAGAACACATGGACACAGGGAGGGGAACATCACACACTGGGTCCTATCACGGGGTGGGGGGCAAGGGGAGGGAGAGCATTAGGACAAATACCTAATGCATGTGGGGCTTAAAACCTAGATGATGGGTTGATAAGTGCAGCAAACCAGGATGGCACATTAATGCCTATGTAACCAGCCTGCACATTCTACACATGTATTCCAGAACTTGAAGTAAAGTAAAAACAAACAAACAAAAAATAAAACAGAAAATAAAACATCCTTTCAGAGTTATCTTGTTTAGATACTTGTGTATAGTCAGAAAAATAATTCTCTAAGGAAAAATTTTTCCATTTGTTCAACAAACATAGATACGACTTTTTCTGTGTTAGGCCCTATATTAAGCAATAGTAGTTTAGGGTGAAAAATATAGGCATGTTTCCGGTTTCCACCAGAGTTATAGTTAATAAGAGAGGCCTTTATTAAACAAATAAGCAAAAGGACTTACAAATGTTGTTAAATCCTAGGAAGGAAAGAACAGAGGTCTTTGAAATAATAACAAGAGAAAACAAATTTTGATTAACATAAAAACCACATTATAAATAAAATCAGTCTTGGGCTCTGCAGGTGGGTTTTTAAATTGGCACAATAAGTTTGGAGAGCAATTCAGCCCATATGTATTAAGAATCTTAAAAAAATTTTCAGATACTTTGACATAGTGATTCAGTTATAGAAACTTATCCTAAGAAAATGATTTGAAATGGGACTAAAAACTTATATGCCTGTATATTCATTGCATCATTATTTAAAGTGATGAACAATTCAAAATGATCTAATTTAATAACAAAAGAGGAATAGTAACATACATTAGGGTAAATTCAACAATGGAAAATCACGCAGTCTTTTATACAACATACTCATGATTTATTAAATGGATACACAGTTCTGTACATGCAAAGTATAATTCTAATTTTAGAAACAAAAAATGAGAAAATATGTCATTTAGTGATGACATAGTGTGTGTAAGACCTAGAAACTAGGTCAAATAAAAGATGACCTTTTCCTTCTCTATACTTTTCTGCATTTTCTATGATGAAGATGTATTCTTCCAGCAGGAAGAAAAAATGGAATAAATTAATAAAGCAAAAAAATTTTTTAAAAGACTGAAGGACAGCCAGGTGCAGTGGCTCACGTCTGTAATCCCAGTACTTTGGGAGGCCCAGGCGGGCAGATCACGAGGTCAGGAGATTGAGACCATCCTGGCTAACACGGTGAAACCCCGTCTCTACTAAAAACACAAAAAATGAGCCGGGTGTTGTGGCGGGTGCCTGTAGTCCCAGCTACTCGGGAGGCTGAGGCAGGAGAATGTTGTGAACCCGGGAGGTGGAGCTTGCAGTGAGCCGTGATCAGGCCACTGCACTTCAGCCTGGGCAACAGAGTGAGACTCTGTCTCAAAATAAATAAAAATAAAAAATAAAAAATAAAAGACTGAAGGACAGCAACTATATAAGCTATGAGCATCTCTAGGCTGAATGTTTAATGTATATTTTTATTTAATTTAAAAATTTTTCTGTTTTTTTTTTTTTTTCTAATTTTGTAAAATAAACATGTTACTATTTTGGGGACATCAATGTCTCACCAAATACCAGACTTTTGAGTCAAATAGACTCAAAATCCCAACTCTCCCTCTGAAAAGCCATCTCTATGAGTTTTCACAAGATGTTTGACCTCTGAATTTGTTGGCACATCTGTAAAACAGATGTATTGAAATGTCTTTAAGTTTATATTTTTAGTGAATGAAATGAGTAAAATTGTGTAATATTGACTACCGCAATTTGCCATAGAGTAAGTCCTCTTTAAAGTTTTTCTCCTTCTTCCTCTTATTCCCTAGCTTCTCCTATTGTAGCAGTTCTTCTGCAATGGAAAAAAAAATCAGTTGTTCAGTTGTACCTGGCTAAATTTCAAACAATAATATAAAAGCTAACATGCTTAACTAAATTTCATGGGTATTACTTGACAGGATTTATAATCCCATTATCTAACATTAATATTTTTAATGACCATACATTGATAGAATTCCAGTTTCAATGTTTTCTGGAAAAGAATACTTGCTGAGTTGTAGCAAATGTGTCCAGTGACTATTTCTGGATACACAAATGATATGCCATTTATGTTGACAAGGTAATGGAAGCTGAACTTACCTCCATTTTTGCAGTCCCTTACATCCCTTGAAGATGCTATCTTCTATTTTAGTTGTACCCTTACTGATGAGCCAGCCGTAGTGCAGAACAGAGAAATTATTACAGTGGAGCTGTAGAAACCAGTGAGTTCCTAAAGTTTAAAGCAGGCCCACAATTATTCTCAGTAGTTAAGCACTCTTTCCCCTAAAGAGTCATTGTATATTCAGCTTAAATATTAGCTCACTTTCTATAATGGCAGTACTCTTAAAAAGATTTTATAGAAGTACACTTGGGAAGCTAGTTATTTAATGTTACCCTATGGTGAATTCTTTATTAAAATAAATACTCTTTACCAAATTTACCTTTTCTTATATGGGGTTTTGTTTAATGAGCCACATCCACATTGATTCTTGTTGAATGAAAAGACATTATTTCACAGGCCAGCAGAATTTTCTAAAGGGAGGCAATTCCTTCAGTCTAGGCTTGTCACGTCTCCCTTTTTATCATCCTGGTACTTGAATAGTAATGGATTGGGCCTGGATAGGGAGGGGCAGGATCAAGAATTGACTTACAACATACCGCATATCTAGGCAGTCCAGTCCTATCCAGTCCTATCTAGGCCACTGCGGCCAGAGGCTGGTAAGTAGTGTCATTCTAAACAGGGAACAAAGTTAAGCTTCTGTGAGGTCAGGGAGTCAGCAGGAGAGCCATCAGTGGGAGGGCAACTGACCTTTTCCCAGAGCTAGGGGTAAAGGTTGCTCTAGATGTGTTTTTACTGCCTTTTGACTGCCAACACCCCAAAATTTCCAACTGTTACTTCTTAACAATATTAAGTCATGGATTTCTTTATGATGCAGTGATATGCTGGTAAGTATTAAACAGGCTGCTGGGAAGAAGTGTGTAGGTATGTGTAAAAGAAGCTCTTATTTGTGGCTTTTGCTGATTTCCGTGGTGTAAATATTCTTACCATAGCTGATTTTAGGCTACCAGTGTGAAGTTATTGAACAGAGAGTTGGGAAGAGATGGGAAAAATCAGCTCATACCAGCCAGTATGAGCTAGCTCTGCTCCATCATACTCTGCTATAGTTTGATTTGCTTGGGCCCTCCAAATCTCATGTTGAAATCTTATCCCCAGTGCTACAGGGGGGCCTAATGGGAGGTGTTTGAGTCATGGGGAGGATCCCTCATGAATGGGTTGGTGCCACCCTTGAGGTAGTAAGTTCTCACCCTACTATTTCCCTCGAGAGCTAGTTGTTAAAGCCTGGAATCTCCTCCCTACCACTTTCTCTCTTACAATGTGATCTACATACACCAGCTCCCCTTCACCTACTGCCATGAGTGAAAGTAGCCTGAAGCCCTCACCAGAAGCAGATGTTGGCACCACGCTTCTTGTACAGCCTGCAGAACTATGAGCCAAATAAACCTCTTTTCTTTATAATGTATTTGCCTTGAGTATCCCTTTGTAGCAATACAAACAGGTTAAGACATGTCCCCCTTTTCTTGCTTGGGACCGTGTCACATGCTCTAAAAACTTCTTTCAAACTTTTATTTTTCTTTTAACCTCTGTTTCAACATACTTATTGACTTTTTTCTTCTTTTTCTTCTCTTTCTTTCTCTCTCTCTCTCTCCCCTCCCTGTCTCTCTCTCTCTCTTTCTTTCTTCCTATTCCCAGTTATCTACAGATGTTTTTCCAGTATCATGGCAGGGTTATTTGGCAAGTAGTTTTTTCCACCAGGTTTTGTTTTAACACATTTTATTTTTCTAAAAGAATGAGTTTTCATACTCCTGTATTTTTTTGATACAGAAACTTTTTCCTGCTGGCATGTTTTCTCAGTCCCTAAGTGATGTTAGAGCAAAGTTACTTTTCTATTCCTTTCCACAGTATGTAAATATTTTTCTTTCCTATTTTGATTTATATTCCATGTACTATCATAGGCAATCAATTAATCCTCCAATATTTATTAGGCACGGGATGGATACTGTGAAAACTACAACCGATGATGAGAAGAGACTTCTGGCTTAAAACGTAATTGGCAAGAAAAGAATAACATACAGTAAAAAGTAGAGAACTTTATAGGACCAAATATAAATAAGGGCTAAATTACATGATTGTGAATAGAAATTTCAAACTGAAAGTCCTCAGAAATGTTTTGTTTGACCTGTACAGTGTGTGTGTGTGTTTCTTTCTTTCTTTCCTTCCTTCCTTCCTTCCTTCCTTCCTTCCTTCCTTCCTTCCTTCGGAAGGACAGGACGGATATGCCTTCGGGCATATAGCTGTTATGTGGGACTGGAAGTAGAGCGGCGGCCTCGAAGGACAGGCCCGCCACCCCACTGGCAGACGGCCTCCTTCCTTAGAAGGCATGAAGGAATAAGCGACCACGCCGTCCTCCTAACCCCCTCTCAGTTACTCTACTCCTCTCCTCGTACTGGTCCCTTCTTTTTCCTTTCCTTTCTCTTCCTTCATTTTTTCTTTCGTTCTTTCTTTCTTTCTTCTTTCTTTCTTTCGTTCTTTTCTGTCTTTCTTTCTCTCTTCTCTCTCTCTTTTCTTCTTTCTTCTTTCTTTATTTCTTTCTTTCTTCCTTCTTCTTTCTTTCTTTCGTTTCTTTTTCTTTCCTTCCCTTCCCTTCCCTTCCCTTCCCTTCCCTTCCCTTCCCTTCCCTTCCCTTCCTTCCTTTCTTTCTTATTATACTTTAAGTTCTAGGGTACATGTGCACAATATGCAGGTTTATTACATAGGTATACATGTGCCATGTTGGTTTGCTGTGCCCATCAACTCGTCATTTACATTAGGTATTTCTCCTAATGCTATCTCTCCCCTAGCCCCCACGCCCCTGACAGGCCCTGGTGTGTGATGTTCCCCTCCATGGGTCCAAGTGTTCTCATTGTTCAATTCTCACCTATGAGTAAGAACATGCAATGTTTAGTTTTCTGTCCTTGTGATAGTTTGCTCAGAATGATGATTTCCAGCTTCATCCATGTTCTTGCGAAGACATGAACTCATCCTTTTTCACAGCTGCATAGTATTCTGTGGTGTATATGTGCCACACTTTCTTAATCCATTCTATCATTGATGGACATTTGGGTTGGTTCCAAGTCTTTGCTATTGTGAATAGTGCCACAGTAAACATATGTGTGCATGTGTCTTTATAGTAGCGTGATTTATAATCCTTTGGGTGTATGCCCAGTAATGGGATTGCTGGGTCAAATGGTATTTCTAGTTTTAGATCCTTGAGGAATCGCCACACTGTCTTCCACAATGGTTGAACTAATTTACACTTCCACCAACAGTGTAAAAGCATTCCTATTTCTCTATATCCTCTCCAGCATCTGTCATTTCCTGACTTTTTAATGATTGCCATTCTAACTGGCATGAGATGGTATCTCATTGTGGTTTTGATTTGCATTTGTCTGATGACCAGTGATGATGAGCATATTTTCATGTTTCTGTTGGCTGCATAAATGTCTTCTTTAGAAAAGTGTCAGTTCATATACTTTGCCCACTTTTTGATGGGGTTTTCTGTTTTCTTTGTTTAAGTTCTTTGTAGATTCTGGATATTAGCCCTTTGTCAGATGGGTAGATTGCAAAAATGTTCTCCCATTCTGTAGTTTGCCTGTTTACTCCGAGGATAAATTCTTTCACTATGTAGAAGCTCTTTAGTTTAATTAGATCCCATTTGTCTGTTTTGGCTTTTTTTTTTGCCATTGCTTTTGGTGTTTTAGTTATGAAGTCCTTGCCCATGCCTATGTCCTGAATGGTATTGCCTAGGTTTTCTTCTAGGGTTTTTATAGTTTTCGGTCTAACATTTACATCTTTAATCCACCTTGAATTAATTTTTGTATAAAGTGTAAGAAAGGAGTCCAGTTTCAGTTTTCTACATATGGCTAACCAGTTTTCCCAGCACCATTTATTAGTTAGGGAATACTTTCTCCATTTCTTGTTTTTGTCAGGTTTGTCATGTATGTTGAACTGGCCTTGCATCCCAGGGATGAAGCCAACTTGATTGTGGTGGATAAGCTTTTTAATGTGCTGCTGGATTCGGTTTGCCAGTATTTTATTGAGGATTTTTGCATTGATGTTCATCAGGGTATTGGTCTAAAATTATCTTTTATTTATTTATTTATTTTGAAACACAGTCTTGCTCTGTTGCCCAGACTGTAGTGCAGTGGTGCGATCTTGGCTCACTGCAAGCTCCACCTCCTGGGTTCATGCCATTATCCTGCCTCAGCCTCCTGAATAGCTGGTACTACAGGTGTCCACCACCACGCCTGGCTAATGTTTTTTTTGTTTGTTTGTTTGTTTGTTTTTTTTTTTTTGTTTTTCGTATAGACAGGGTTTCACCGTGTTAGCCAGAGTGGTCTCGATCTCCTGACCTTGTGATTCACCCCCTTCAGCCTCCCAAAGTGTTGGGATTACAGGCGTTAGCCACCATGCCTAGCCAAATTCTCTTTTTTCTTGTGTCTCTGCCAGATTTTGGTATCAGGATGATGCTGGTCTCCTAAAATGAGTTAGGGAGGATTTTCTCTTTTTCTGTTGATTGGAATAATTTCAGAAGGAATAGTACCAGCTCCTCTTTGTACCTCTGGTAGAATTAGACTGCAAATTCTTCTGGTTCTGGGCTTTTTTTGGTTGGTAGGCTATTAATTACTGCCTCAATTTCAGAACCTGTTATTGGTCTTTTCAGAGATTCAACTTCTTCCTAGTTTAGTTTTGGGAGGGTGTATGTGTCCAGGAATTTATCTATTTCTTCTAGGTTTTCTAGTCTATTTGCGTAGAGGTGTTTATAGTATTCTCTGATGGTAGTTTGTATTTCTGTGGGATCAGTGGTGATATCCCCTTTATCGTTTGTTTATTGGGTCTATGTGATTCTTCTATCTTTTCTTCTTTATTAGTCTGGCTAGCACTCTATCAATTTTGTTGATCTTTTCAAAAAACCAGCTCCTGGATTCATTCATTTTTTGAAGGATTTTTCATGTCTCTGTCTCCTTCAGTTCTGCTCTGATCTTAGTTATTTCTTCTCTTCTGTTGGCTTTTGAATGTGTTTGCTCTTGCTTCTCTAGTTCTTTTAATTGTGATGTTAGGGTGTCAATTTTAGATCTTTCCTGCTTTCTCTTGTGGGCTTTTAGTGCTATAAATTTCCCTCTACACACTGCTTTAAATGTGTCTGAGAGATTCTGGTACGTTGTGTCTTTGTTCTCATTGGTTTCAAAGAACATCTTTATTTCTGCCTTAATTTCGTTATGTACCCAGCAGTCATTCAGGAGCAGGTTGTTCAGTTTCCATGTACTTGTGTGGTTTTGACTGAGTTTCTTAATCCCGAGTTCTAATTTGATTGCACTGTGGTCTGAGAAACAGTTTTTTGTGATTTCTGTTCTTGTACATTTGCTGAGGAGTGCTTTACTTCTAGTTATGTGGTCAGTTTTAGAATAATTGTGATGTGGTGCTGAGAAGAATGTATATTCTGTTGATTTGGGGTGGAGAGTTCTGTAGATGTCTATTAGGTTTGCTTGGTGCAGAGCTGAGTTAAAATCCTGGATATCCTTGTTAACCTTCTGTCTCATTGATCTGTCTAATATTGACAATGGGTTGTTAAAGTCTCCCATTATTATTGTGTGGGAGTGTAAGTCTTTTTGTGGGTCTCTATGGACTTGCTTTATGAATCTGAGTGCTCCTGTATTGGGTGCGTATATATTTAGGATAGTTAGATCTTCTTGTTGAATTGATGCCTTTACCATTATGTAATGGCCTTCTTTGTGTCTTTTGATCTTTGTTGATTTAAAGTCTGTTTTGTCAGAGACTGGGATCGCAACCCCTGCTTTTTTTTTTTTTTTTTTTTTTTTTTTTTTTTTTTTTTTTTTGCTTTTCATTTGCTTGGTAGATCTTCCTCCAGCCTTTTATTTTGAGCCTATGTGTGTCTCTGCATGTGAGATTGGTCTCCTGAATACAGCACACTGATGGGTTTTGACTCTTTATCTAATTTGTCAGTCTGTGTCTTTTAACTGGGGAATTTAGCCCATTTACGTTTAAGGTTAATATGGTTGTATGTGAATTTGACCCTGTCATTATGATGTTAGCTGGTTATCTTGCCCATTAATTGATGCAGTTTCTTCATAGCATTGATGGTGGTTAGAATTAGGCATGTTTTTGCAGTGGCTGGTACCAGTTGTTCCTTTCCATGTTTAGTGCTTCCTTCAGGAACTTTTGTAAGGCAGGCCTGGTGGTAACAAAATCTCTCAGTATTTGTTTTTCTTTAGAGGATTTTATTTATCCTTCACTTATGAAGTTTAGTTTGGCTGGATATGAGATTCTGGGTTGAAAATTCTTTTCTTTAAGAATGTTGAATATTGCTCCCCACTCTCTTCTGGCTTATAGGGTTTCTGCTGAAAGATCCCCTGTTAGTCTGATGGCTTCCCTTTGTGGGTAACCCGACTTTTCTCTCTGGCTGCACTTAACATTTTTTCCTTCATTTCAACCTTGGTGAATCTGACAATTATGTGTCTTTGGTTGCTCTTCTGGAGGAGTATCTTTGTAGTTTTCTCTGTATTTCCTGAATTTGAATGTTGGCCTGTCTTGCTCAGTTGGGGAAGTTCTCCTGGATAATATCCTGAAGAGTGTTTTCCCGATTGGTTCCATTGTCCCCGTCACTTTCAGGCACAATAATCAAACATAGATTTGGTCTTTTCACATAGCCCCATATTTCTTGGATTCTTTGTTCATTTTGTTCTTACTCTTTTTTCTTTAAACTTATCTTCTCACGTTGTTTCATTAATTTGATCATCAATCACTGATACCCTTTCTTCCACTTGATTGAATCCACTATTGAAGCTTGTGCACACATCACGAAGTTGTTGTGCCATGGTTTTCAGCTCCATCAGGTCATTTAAAGTCTTCTCTATACTGTTTATTCTAGTTAGCCATTTGCCTAACCTTTTTTTAAGGTTTTTAGATTCCTTGCAATGGGTTAGAACATGCTCCTTTAGCTTAGAGAATTTTGTTATTACCGACCTTCTGAAGCTGACTTCTGTCAACTCATCAAAGTCATTCTCCATCCAGCTTTGTTCCATTGCTGGCTAGGAGCTGCAATCCTTTGGAGGAGAAGAGGTGCTCTGGTTTTTAGAATTTTCAACTGTTCTGCTCTGGTTTCTCCCCATCTTTGTGGTTTTGCCTACCTTTGGTCTTTGATGTTGGTGACCTAGAGATGGGGTTTTGGTGTGGATGTCCTTTTTGTTGATGTTGATCCTATTCCTTTCTGCTTGTTAGTTTTCCTTCTAACAGTCAGGTCCAGCAGCTGCAGGTCTGTTGGAGTTTGCTGGAGGTCCACTCCAGATCCTGTTTGCCTGAGTATCACCAGTGGAGGCTGCCAAACAGCAAATATTGCAGAACAGCAAATATTGCTGCCTGATCCTCCCTCTGGAAGCTTTGTCCCAGAGGGTCACCCATGTATGTGGTGTCTGTCGGCCGCTACTGGGAGATGTCTCCCAGTTAGCCTACACAGAGGTCAGGTACCCACTTGAGGAATCAGCCTGTCTGTTCTCAGAGCTCAAACAGTGTTCTGGGAGAAACTCTGCTCTTGACCTGTACAATGTTTCATAAAGTTTTCAATCAGTTCCAACATAGTTATTTCACTCAAAATTTAGACATCATACTTTGACTGGAAGAATAAGATGATCTGAGAGCCCTAGGTTTACACTGGAATAAGGTAGCAATGCCTTAAGCCCATCACCATCCCTAACCCCATTGTTCTGTATCTGTAAACTTATCTTGTCTCAGTATCTAGGCCAACTCTTCCTATCCTTGGAAGGGATTTATGAAATCTTTGTTCAAACTCTGTGTAACTCAGCATCAAGCCAAATCTGCTGCTCTGGTTCAAGAGTGCACCATAATCCTAGAAACCTGGCCTCTTTTTTTTTCTTTAATTGAGAATAAGTCCTCAATGTCTGTCACTTTTCATATCTAGCCAGGCTAGTCTCTTTTCACCATGTTCCCTTTGTTGTGGTGGTACCTGAAACCCATATCTTGGTAGACAGCAGGGACCTAACAGTTTATAGTGTTGCTATGGAGTCATTGGCTGGATGGGGCAACCTCCCATCCCTGGTTCAACCTCCTAATAACAATGACTTGTCAGAACCATAACAAATGACATCATTCTAAAATCTGCTTCTGCTATGTATCAGTGTACAACTTTTTTTTTTTATCATGGATAACTCCCACCCACCTACATATCTACTGTTTCCCAGTGAGCATTGTGTCTTAATTGCAGGTCCTGGTCCTCCTCTATGTTCCCCATCCTACCACAGAAAACTTGTGAGTTCTGACCATCTGATGAAAGAGCAAAATTGGTCTGAATGGGGTTGAACTTGAGTTTTGTAGAAATAGGTTTGACACAGTTTAGTTGGGTCAAGATTAAGAAGGGGTACTAACAACTTCTCAAGAAAAATACTAAATATGATTCTGACACTCTTTATTAGAAAAATCGAAATAAGGAGATGCTTTAAAACAGAAAAGTGATTTTTCAGCATAAAACATAATTCTAGTTCATTTATAACAAGGTCTTTGTTTTCATCTTGTAAAATAATTTCCTCATGTTCTTTTCTTCATCCCCCACTAGTTGCTGTTGAATTTGCAATCTCTGACACTTGTTCATTATTTGCAACTTTTGTCATTGCTAATGGGAGATGAGAAAAGGAAAAGAGTGAGAAAATTTTGCTGCTTTTAATATATATTATTATGAATATTCTTCTAAAAATATACCAACATTCCATCTACAATTCATAATTTTTTCCCTTTTATACTTTATAGCTTCTCTTATTCCTTCGACTACCCCTTCTCTTCTTTTTTTCTCTTTCCTTTCCTTACTTTTAATCTTCTCATTCTCCTCCACTACCCCCTTCTTTTTTTCCTTGATCTCTGTTGCCTTTTTTCTATACTTCATAGGTATAAAACAGGAACATCATCACATCAGAGTCCACTAAGTAACACTCAGGCAACATGACTATTGGAAGTCATATGGTTCTGCAAGAAATCTCAAATGGTGAGGTGGTGCATCTAGCACATATATTTGTCAGAAGCAGCACATAGTGGCCTTGGTGAACTATTCACCTTATTCTTATTCAGCATAAGACAATGAGTATTATCATTAATACAAGTAAATAATTTCATGCATGCAAAAAGGCACAAATTCCTTTGGGGCAAATGTTTTGCCCAATAAAACATTTCTTTATTAATATTTTGGTTCTGAGGAATGGTTAGAATTTCTATATTCAGGAAAGATCACAGGGGAACTAATGATTGCATAGGAGGAAGTATATGTGAACTAGATCCAATAGAAGTTATGTCCTTGGAAGAAAGTCATGGAGAAACTTACCAGCATTGTATGCTACTTAATATTCTTTCTCAATGAACCCCTGAGGATCAGATATAGAGTAGCAAAGAGGAGAGAATTCAGAATAAAGGGAATGATTTGTGAATTGAAGCAGCTAACTAAAGGAATGATGAGCCTGCTCACTCAAGTCATGATGAAGAGTAGAATAGTCTCTGCTTTAGAAAATGCAAATTAACAAAGAACACAATGAGGTAGAAAGTCAACTTCAGATATTTGGCAACCGTTATGCCTGATACTTATTCTAACATGTTTTTATATTACTTCATACTTTTGAAATATATACTACCATTCTTCAAGCAAACATTTTAGGTAAGAGGACATTCTATGTCCTTTTTATAGATCCAGAAACTGAGACCTGAAGAAGATAAGTGTCTTCCTCAGGAACAAGTAAGTGATGAGTGTGAAGTGGAGAAGAAAATCTAGGTCTACTGGCTTTACATGTTTCTATGTGCCTTTCCTGATTCTATGGATAAATAGTGAAGATTAGTTGAATATTGAAATCCAAAGTGCTAAGGGATTGGGATGGGTAAAGTACATAGCAATTATATAATATAATGGGAAAAATATGTTAACCTTCTGACATTGCTTTTCTATTGAATCCTATTCAAGCCTAAGACAACACAGAGCTTGGGTCATTTGAAGCTGAAATTGAAAAGATGCTGTGAGGCCCAGGCCGCCTCTGAGAATAACGGAAGATAGACTGGGTGATCTGTTAAATGTGACTGGCTCAAGTCTAGAGAATTCAAATGGCTCTTGTTGTACTCATTAGAAACAGGTTTGCTTAACAGTCTCTAGAGTTCTCTGAGAATGGAGCTGACATTTGCAAATGATAGGCTTAGAAACTTTCTTCCCTCCACAATTCCCCTTTTCTATTGTTCCTTTTCCTTCGAGCTTTCCTTCTGGACGTTGGTAAATCTCCAGGAAATGCACTTGTGTTTTCTGTTGTCACATCTCATCAGTGCTCTGCTGGGGAGGGGCTGGCGGAGGGAGGCAGGAGAACCAGGAAGAAAGAGAGAATGCCCTGGGCTGAAATGGCAGCAGCATGCAAATGAATGCCAACTCTGTGAACATTTCCTGAGCAGTCACATTTTATTACAACCAAATTATGGGATGCGATTCCTAGAAAATGGCAAAAGAGGGACAAAAAAAAAAAAAAAAAAAAGAAAAAGGTGATCAGGCATAATTTATTTTTTAAAAATTAAGGCATTCAAATGGTAAGGGTACCTATCATTCAGTTTATATCCTTTAATAAATACATACATTTTTCCTAACTATACTTAACACCCTAGATAGGAAATAGAAGAGTGTGTGTGTCCATCTTAATTCTTATATCTTCATACAAATCTTTTGCCTTATTACCATCTTGGTTCTATTGTAAATCTTCAGATTTGACCTGGGCAACCAACTCCTCCAAAATGCTTCAGTTCAGAAAGGCAATCCTCAACATTAGCACATTTAACTGCAAACAAACTAAGGCATCTGTCAATGACTAGACTCACCCTGATGCCCATTTTAAAATACATATCCCTGGGAATCACTCTTTTGAAATTTTGATTTGCAGGTCAGGGATAGGAAATTCTGATGCACAGCCAGATTTGGAACCAGAAATAAAGCACATGGTTCAAGTAATGCCAAACTGGTAAAGGCAATGCATTACTTTAATAGTCTTATGATAACTCTAGCTTTTTGAAGGATTAAATTTGGGACAAAAAGTGAGGTCTAAATCACACGTCTGTCAGATAAGAAATATTTCAGCCTATAGGAGAATGAGGAGATATATTATTTTACAGAGGTACTGAGAAGCTCAATCAAAACTGATTGAGATGTGGTTCCTGCCTTTCGTATGCTCTCAGTCTGCTGAGAAAAAATAGCAGATAAACAAGTAAGTGGTATACAATATAGTGTATGTAAGATTTGTTGTAGAAACAAAGAACTACAGGAACAGAGAAGGGACAAAAACAGGCTCAGCAGGAGGCAGAGGTGGAAGACTTCATGGAGAAAATGATGCTTTTGTTGAATATAAAATGATGCAAAGAATTTAATGAAGTCAAGGTATCTAAAATATACCTTTTCAAATACAAGAAAAAGGACATGGAAATGTTTAGGCTTTTGAAAGTTCATGAGAGAATAATCCGCATAAAAACCAGTGGTCCAGTTTGTGCATGGTACAATATTCAAAATAAACCAAAACAAAAGAATCTCACAACCGAAAGTGATTTAAAAATAATTCAAATTTAATTGCATATCCTGAAATTTTTCATGTAAACCAAACCAAGTGAAGTTAATCATTATAGTTGTTACATGTACCTTCCTTTCCTTCATGTGTCAACTCCTGGCAACTGAGATCTTCTTCCCTGATCCAATCTCCTACTTCCTGCCTTGTCACCCCTTATCCTTGTTAACATTTTTCAACCTTAATTCTTTCAGCTAACTATATTTAAACTAGTTATTCTCCAAACTCCACGTTTATACACTCCTTGAGTTGAGGATACAAAGTTGAAAAACTAGGAAGGTGAAAGTGGCTCAAGTTTATAGAGTGGAGTACCAGAGAAGAAAGAGCTGCACAGAGAGACCTCAGGAGATCTGCAAGGATAAGTTACCATTCAGTATTCAGCTGAGCACTGACCAACATATATATGTGAGAAAACTATCAAAGATTGGGGAAAGAGCCACCTGAAAGAATTAAAGGTAACATGCCTGACGCTCACCCAGATCCAGGAAACACGCTTGCTCCAGTAAGACTAGTAGACTTTATGAATGTGAAGGATCGGGTAGAATACACAGAACAATATTGCCTCAATAGTGCAAGAATAAGTATTCCTAGATTAAGCACAATCCTGGTACTCCTTACCAAATCTTAGAAGCAAGGCACAAAAGACTTAATTGCTTCCAAATCACAGAACAAATCTCAAGGATATTCATAAGAAAACAAAAAACATCTGAATGCAAGAAGGTAAAATACATGATGGATGACATTCAATAAAAAATTACTAGGTGCTATAGCCTGAATATTTGTGTCTTCCCAAAATTCATATGTTGAAATCTTAACCCCCGAAGTGATGGTATTAGGATGTGGGACCATTTGGGAGGTAATTAGGTCATGAGGGCAGAGCCCTCAAAAATGGAATTGGTGTTTTAGTAAAAGGAGTTCAGAGAGCTGTCTTGCCTCTTCCACTATGTGAAGAAGACATAGTGAGCAGGCACCATGTATGAGAAAGTGGGCCCTCACCAGATACCAAATTTGGTTGTCACCTTGATTTTGGATTTACCAGCCTCTAGAACTGTGAGGAATAAATTGCTGTTATAAAAGTTATCCAGTTTATGGCATTTTGCTACATCAGCCCAAATATATTAATTAGACATATGAAGAGGGAAGAAAGTACTATGTACTTTAGAAAAAAAGTACTACTTTTAGATAAAAACTAAATCTGTCAAAATCAGTGCAGAGTTGACATAGATGTTAAAATTAGCAGACAAGTATATCAAAATGATTATTATTACTGCATTTAGATATACACAATCTGAAATAGAGACATGGAAGATATAAAAAATAACCAAATCAAAATTTTAGAGCTAAAACTATTATGTCTGAAGTTTTATATAATGTGTAATATATATGTATATATACATATATGTATATATATACACACACAAACATATACATACACTGAAGGTCTTAACAATAGATTAGAGAGAAGGAAAGATTAGTGAACATAACAATATAGTAATAGAAACTTTTTGAAATTAAATACAGGAAGGAAAAACAAAAATACCATTAAAAGAACACTAGAGAGCTGTGGAAAAGCTGTTCAGAAACCTAATATACATGTAAATGAAACTGTTGGAGGAGTGGGGCTTTGGAAAAAGTATTTGAAAAAATAATAGCCAAAATTTTGTGAAACTTAATAAAATCTATAATCACATATCAAAGAAGCATAATAACCCCAAGCATAAGAGACATGAAGAAAATTACACCAAAGCCCAACATAATCAATTTGCTAACACCATATTACATACAAAGAATGAAAGATTAATGTAGCAGAAGACTTTTTTTTTGTCAGAAACAGTGGAAGCAAGAAAACAGTAGACCAATGTGTTTAAAATACTGAAAAAAAAAGATGTCACTCAAGAATGCTATATTCAGTGAAAATATATTTCACATTTGAAGGCAAAATACTTTTTTCAGACACACAGTAGTTGAAAGTATTTATCATCAGCATATTCATTGTACAAGAGATATTACAGGAAGTTTTTAGGGAAAAGGAAAATGACACCAGATGACAATTTCAACCATAACAAAGAAATGAACACTAGAGACAACTACAACATGGATAAATATATAAGAGCTTTTTCTTATCATTTAAATCTGCGAACCTAAATTAACATTTAAACAAAAATAATATTAATGTAGTGTGGGCTTTATAACATATGTGAAAGCAAAATGTATGATAATAACAGCCTAAAGGACTAAAAGGGAGAAATGTAAGTATACTACTATAAGGTTCATACATTATATGTGAAGCAGTATACTATCGCTTGTACATATACTACAATGAGTTAAAGATGTACATTACAGGCCGGGCACGGTGGCTCATGCCTGTAATCCCAGCACTTTGGGAGGCTGAGGCGGGCAGATCACCTGAGGTCGAGAGTTTGAGATCAGCCTGACCAACACGGAGAAACTCCGTCTCAACTAAAAATACAAAAATTAGCTGGGCGTGGTGGTGCATGCCTGTAATCCCACCTACTTGGGAGGCTGAGGCAGAAGAATTGCTTGAACCTGGGAGGCGGAGGTTGCAGTGAGCTGAGATCCTGCCATTGCACTCCAGCCTGGGTAACAACAGCGAAACTCTGTCTCAAAAAAAAAAAAAAAAAAAAAAAAAAAAAAAAAAGATATACCTTACACACTCTGAAGCACCTTTTAAAATTATGTGGTAGAAATTTATAACTAAAAATCCAACAAAAGAGAAAAAATAAACTAAAACCAGTTAATTCAAAGGCAACCACCCTGAATTACTACTATTTTCCTGATAGAATGGCTATAATTAAAAAGAATGACCATATGACATGTTGGCAAAGCTGTAGAGCAACTGGAATTCTCATGCACTGCTGGCGGAAATCCAAAATGGTACAATCACTTTGGAAAAACATTAGGAAAGTTAAGCAAAAATGTACCATATATCCTAGCTGTTTTATTCCTATGCATTTACCCCAAATAAATAAAAGCTTATATCTATAAAAGACTTGTACAGATTTTCATAGCAGTCTTACATTAGCCTCAAACTGGAAACATCCCAGTTGGCCATCAACAGGTGAGTATTGTGGTATACCTATGCAATGGAATATTAGCAGTAAAAACAATGAACTGTTGGCACGTTGTACAACATGGATGAATATCAAGATAATTACTCTGAGTTAAAGAAGCCAAACACAAAGAGGACATACTCTATAATTACATTTTATATAATTCTAGAGAACTAAAGATATTTTGTGTTAGAAAGTGGATAAAGAGTTTCCTGGTGGATGAGAACGTGAGAATGAAGGAATGGTAGACAGCAGCAGGCAGGAGGGATTCCAAATGACATGAGGAAACTTTTGGTCTGGTGGATGTATTCACTGTCTTGACTTAATAATGGTTTTATGGTTATATACATATGTCAAAGCTCATCAAATTATACATTTTTAATATGTGCAGTTTATTGTATGTAAGTTATATGACAAAGAAGGAGAGAGTGAGAGAGACAGACCAAATTCAAAATTCTTTTTGGTGAGGTAAAGCCAAATGTAAGAATTTGCTCACATGAATAGGTGCTGTCCCTGCCACATGTAAATTTCATTGTACATTATATTAACGGCTCTCTAGTAATATAGATTTTCCAGGGAGACTTCTGCACATCTGCTGACCCAAGGCTTTCACACAATCAAATGTAGAAGTCAACCCAAACAAACACAATTCAAAAGTTGAATAAAATAATGTCACCTTTCTTTCAAACCCCTATATTTCATACTTCGTTAAAATTATAGGCATGCCATTGATTATAAAACCATGAAGTGTCTATTATATTAAGCATGCTAACATATACCTTTCTGTTACTTTTATCAGTGGTGTAGCTCCTTCCCCAAACCTCCATCTCCTTAATTCTCTAACATTATTTCTAGCTCCAGGGGCTCTTTTCATTTACTTTTTAATGCTGTTCTCTTATCTCATAGACTTATTTCAAGATTTTCACCTCATTCTTACATATTCTTTGATTCGATTCTGATGATAGCTCTTTTTCTTAAACTCTTCCAGGTCTCTTGAGAAATTTTATCTTAAAACTTAGTATCTTGGAAAAATTTGCTGTCTTAGCTACTCATGATGTATAGGAATAGAGAAGCCAGGGTCACAGCAAAATAGAACTCACCCCAGATGGTTCAAATGAAAAAACTTTAATGAAGAGATGACTTTTTTTTTTTTTTTTAATACTTTAAGTTCTAGGGTACATGTGCACAACGTGCAGGTTTGTTACATATGTATACATGTACCATGTTGGTGTGCTGCACCCATTAACTTGTCATTTACATTAGGTATATCACCTAATGCTATCCCTCCCCCTTCCCCCCTCCCAACAACAGGTCCTGGTGTGTGATGTTCCCCTTCCTGTGTCCAAGTGATCTCATTGTTCAATTCCCACCTATGAGTGAGAACATGCGGTGTTTGGTTTTCTGTTCTTGCTCTGATTTTTTGAATTTCCAGCTTTTCTGCATGGCCTTTTCCCCATCTTTGTGGTTTTATCTTCCTTTGGTCTTTGATGATGGTGACGTCCTGATGGGGTTTTGGTGTGGGTGTCCTTTCTGTTTGTTAGTTTTCCTTCTAACAGTCAGGACCCTCAGCTATAGGTCTGTTGGAGTTTGCTTGAGGTCCACACCAGACCCTGTTTGCCTGGGTATCAGCAGCGGAGGCTGCAGAAGATAGAATATTGCTGAACAGCAAGTGTTGCTGTCTGATTCTTGCTCTGGAAGCTTTGTCTCAGAGGTGTACCTAGCCGTGTGAGGTGTGAGGTGTTGGTCTGCACCTAGTGGGGAATGTCTCCGAGTTAGGCTACTCAGGGGCCAGGGACCCACTTGAGCAGGCAGTCTGTCCATTCTCAGATCTCAACCTCCATGCTGGGAGAACCACTGCTCTCTTCAAAGCTGTCAGACAGGGGCATTTACATCTGCAGAGGTTTCTGCTGCTTTTTGTTTAGCTGTGTCCTATCCCCATAGGTGGAGTCTACAGAGGTAGGCAGGCCTTGAGCTGCGGTGGGCTCCACCCAATTCGAGATGACTTTTTAATGAAGATGTAAAACCAAAAGGATTTCCTCATGGTTTGGGGATGCCAAAACCATGGATATGGGGCTGGCTTTAGAGAGGTGAGTGAATAATGAAGAAATACCCTGATCTTTCTTCTTCTGCCTTCCACTCTCCAGTGAATGTGTCCCATTACCAGCTGGGAAACGAAGCCTGGAGAATGTTGTCTACAGAGACCATCCTTCTAGGGGTATGAAGTATAACAGAAAAGACACACATGGATCTGGGAGATAAAATAGCAAGCAATTAGTTGCAGAGGGTTATTCTAAAAATTCTCTCTCAGCTCCTATATGTCTCCTATCTCTAATAGATAACTGTTGTATAATGAGCTCCATAGTTTCAAAGGTAGAATGTTAAGAGGACTTTTAAAGGGCAGCATTTTCCTCAACTAATATTTATTGACCAAATCTATGAAAGCACAGTTTGTTGGTGCTGTGGGAACAAAGGAATGAATCTGATCCATGTTCTTGACTGCACAGGTTACATTTTGTTTGTGGAGGACAAATCTATAGTAATGGACTTTAACAGAGATAAAAATAGTGTGCCACTGGAGAGCAGGGTGGGTGTTTGTGTCAGTCTTTGCTCTTTTGTTCCCCTCGTCCCAGTCGCCCCAGCTTTCTATAGCTGGGACCACTGATGCCCTAGCTTACAGGTCAAGGCCTGCTTGCTTCCTAAGTCAGTTCTAAAAGAAGAAATAATGTGTTCATAATATCTACCACAGTTCTATCCAATAGGACTAAGAATTGTCCTGGTCATGGATTCAAAATTTGTTGGCTCGTATTAAAAAAATAGATGTTAAGACGCTGGATTTTCAGTGAGGTCAAAAACCTTGTGTCTTTGAGGATCAGATCAGCCTCGGGCACCAGAAAAGTTCCAAAGTCACCTATTCCTTTCCTTTACATTTGTACATTCCTTTCTATATGTACATTCATTGGTTAATTATTTTCTGAATGCTCACCCTATGCCAGAGACTGCACTAAGACATGGGCATATAGTGGTGACACAGACACATAGGAACTGTCTCTGTCCTCATGAAGATAATGTTCTTGGGGAAAAGATAAGTTGAAGTACATAAGCATATATAAGACAATATTTCAGAGGGCCATCCGGAGAAGCAGGAGCATTGATAGAGAGTAACTGAGAGTACAATACATATCCAGATGACGATGTCTCTTAGACATGATGACACTCAAGCTGAGATTTCAGAGACAAGAAGATACTGACTATAAAAAGAGCCAAAAGAAAGAATGTTGAGAAAGAGGGAAGAACAGTGAAAAGCCTCTGAAGTGAAAGTCTGAACTTCTTAAGTCATAGAAAGGAGATTACTGTAGTCAGAAAGTAGTAAGAGAAGAGGAGAGAGAAAGAGGTGAGTCCTGGAAAGACAGGAAAGTTAAATCCTGCAAGACCTTCTAGCCCAAAGCAGAGACTTGGGGTTTCATTCTAAGTGCTAGGTATTTTAAGCAGAAGAGTGACATAGTTTGTCTTACAATTTTCTGGGTGAAAATGGAATCTAGGTAAGAAGAGTAGACTGGAGAGGTGCCAATCATAGTTGTTTAGGCATGAGATAATCATGACTTTGCCTAGGGTGGAGCAGTGAAAATAAAGTGGACTGAAATATTTTGGTTGTAGACCAATAGGATTTGTATAGCAGAGTTGGAAAAGATGTGAGGGAAAGAGAGGAAGGATACCTTCCAGAAATTTTTCACCTGAGGAATCTCGTCTTCTGTGTCCCTCACACATTATTATCTGGTTTTAACTAAACATGTTCAGTGCTGGAGTTCTCACCACTTTGTGAGGCCATCCTTCCAGCACATCATAAGGCAGCTCTGATGGTCATAGTGTCCTCTACTGTAAATCAACTGGGCCAATGATGTGTTTTTTTTAGTGAAGATTTGAAATTAAATACATAATTGATTTATACTCAATAGTCTTTTATGTTTTAACTACCTATTTCTAGAAACTGTTACTGTAATTAAATTGTAGTCTTTCTGCAGATGCCTCAAGCTCTGCATCGGAAGCTCTAAGGAGCCATATGAAGCCCTATGGCCAGTGAGTTGAAACACCTCTACCACTGTCTTCTTCCCAATGTGGTTTTGAAATTTTCACCATGATAGCCTCCTTCCACTCTGTCTCTTACTCTGTTAGGCAACTGCTCCTTCTGTAAGAGGGAAGAGGTGATTGAAGGAGTTTCCCTTTTATTTGCAGTAGTCAGACACCAAACAATCACTGAGGGACCATTCTTCGCATTTTGTGAAGACAGTGATGCATAAAAAGAAAGTACAGAAGCATACTATAAAAATAACAATAAAATAATATTTGTCCAAGTTATTATCAAATCTCATATGGGTTTGCTTTGTGCAAAGAAAAGAATATTCTATATTTTACCTGATGATTGGGAAAATGTATAATTTTATGCTTGTTCTAATGAAGTAGATTGTGGCAAAGCTATACTGCGAGCAGTAGTGAGAACTTACATTTTTCTTGTGCCTTTCATCTCAAAACACTCCAGAAGACTGTATGCATTAAGCATAAAGCATATGGTAAAGCACAGTCAAGATGTGAATATGAGAGATCACCAAACAGATGGATTCCTTCACTGAGATGAGCCAGCTTTGCTCTAAGGTGGAGGGGATCAAGCTGAACAATGGACATGATGCTGCTTGCTGTTTGCTCAACATTTGTTAACAGTCAGACGGCTTGCTTTGAGTAATCTACTTTCTAAGGAAGGAGGGATTAAGTGATGCAAACTCATGCAGGGGTTTACTTAATGTGCTTTATAAAGCCAGAGTATTATTCACGGACATTTCATGGACGGGAATACATCTGGGTGAGAGGAAATAAAACAGCCCAGAGGAGCAGCTTGAGTAAATTGGAATACACTGGAAATGAGGAGGCCCTGGATACGGCAATGGAGTCTCCCACGAGCCAGGGTGAACAGCACAGAGTGGCTAGTGGAACTTGTATTAGTGTGTCAATAAAAAGTGGATGCAGAGAGCAAGCACAGACATTGCATAGGAAAATCATTTTATTTTATTAGGAGCTGAGATTACAATTTAGGCTGTGGTTATTAGGAGACAAAGAAGCCGCGGGTTGAAGAAAGAGTTGGCTAGTTTAAATGACCCTTTCAGATCATCAAGGTCATATGGTTGATTATTTGGCATTTGCTTACTTATCATGGCTTCACCAAGAATAGGCAGATTAGTTAGTTACATACAGAGCTGATTCCAGTCACTTGTGACTAAAATTCACCCTCCGGGCTTACTTCCTTTTAGGAAATGGGATATTGGGCTAGTTTTCCTAATCCTCTTAAACCTTTATTGATACCGTTTAGAATTAGAAACCAAAATCTAATAAGACTCTTTATTGAATAGTTTACCTAATATTAAACCATTGTTTTATCAGAATACATCTGCCCATCTCCCTGAGCTGTATCATTTTTGTTGGCCACTGGTCAATTTGGTTGTTATCTTAATGAAATCGGAGGAATGTTGGTTGCTTTGTCTCAAGTATGCATGGAAGAGCCTTACTCACATTATGTCTCATTACCTACTATTCACTTCTCATTGACCTGCACTCCCTACCTTTGCATGTGCTGATAGATTCTGCCCTTCAGAAAAATCAGGCAAAAGTCTTCATTCTAGCTGAATGCAGTTATCTGCAATTCTTAAATGACCATCCTTGAAATAGACAGCAAAGTGCCCTATTATGTGAGTTCAGCAGTCCAGAGGAGGGCACCTATCTTCTAAAAACTCCACTGTGGGAAAGTCTTTCATTCATTTATTAGGAGGAAATGGACAATGCACATATTAAAAGTGTTCTTGTCTCCTTAGAGGTATATACTGAAATATTTTCAATTGAAACCATTTGATCTCTGGCATTTGTTTAAATATAATCCTGAGGTGGGGAGATGATGTTTAGATGTATAGCTGAAAAAGACTGTTCATATATTGGTAATACTTGTTGGATGTGGATAGCGGATAAAACAGGTACATTATTCTATTGTCTTTACATTTGTAGATGACTAAAATATTTAATAATAAAAGGTTTTGAAAAGTGCAAGTGTTCTGATGGAGTTGGGATCAGGGTAAAATATTGACTTAAAGTATACACAAAGGCAGATTTCATAAATAAGCTGTACAGTGACACCACTCATTCTCCTACCCATCACAAACATCAGTAATGAACTGACTAATCACAGCACACTCCCCCTTACACGCTCCTCCATACTGTGTTGAGGAGGTTTCCAAGGCAGCCTTCAGGCAGCCACTGCGTGAATTGACTAGTTAGCTAGTAGGATGATAACCATTTGTCACTCCTATATTAAGATGTAAAGGAATAAGAATAATTCCCTCACTTTCCCAAAAAGTAGGAGTGGTGGTGTTGGGTGCCTGAAAAAGGTAGAAAAGAAAAATTGGAACATAATAAAAGGAAATACAGAAAACACTGAGATCACTAAAGAGAAATTGAGGATGATCTTAAATGTACCTCTAAGGATTTGCAGAATGGGTTTTTGGGTCGTGGGACACACTGATCCTGATCCCTCATGATGCTGGAAGTGCTGGAGGCCAGTTAGTGGTTAATGCTTCAGGACTAAGATCTTAACTTTTTGTTCTATTTTTCTGCATAATTTACAGTTTCTCCAATAAAGACATTTTCTTGAGCTGTTTATTGAAGAAAGTTAAATTCCATTATCTGATGTTTGAAGAGACATTAGAGAGATATGGGAGGAGATAAAGAAATAAAACTTCATTGGGCTTCATGGCAGAGACATTTAAGGAAATAGTGAATTGCCTCCAGAAACCTTGAAGAATAATATAGGCCTCTACTTCAGGTCTCTGTAGAAGCATTGTGCAGGATGTCCCACAATATAAAAAATGAAATATTCTTTTAAATTCGTCTTTAAACGTATCTCCTTTTTTCAAAACTTTCTCTTCCTGCCTCCCTTATTCCCTACCTCCATCCCCATTGTCTCATCATCATTGTACTTTTCGGTCCACTGTTTCTAACTCTAATCTTCAACTTCAAATGCTATGCTGTGACACATGGCCTCCCTGTTGGGGAAAACCCTTTGGAAAATGTGGTCTCGTCTTCACTATCATGGCTTTTACCCCAAGAATCGGCCTTACTGGAACTCTGGTGAGTAAAATTCCACAACCTGCTAAAAATAGAACTTTCATGTTCTGGCAATGTTGTCATCATTCCTGTTCCCCAAAGCCATCAAAAGTTAGTGGGTCTTGGATGGATGCAGTGGCCCATGCCTGTAATCCTAGCTGTTTGTTAGGATTGCTTGACACACTAGGAGTTCCAGACCAGCCTGGGCTACATGGCGAAACCCCATCTTTACAAAAATATTAAAAATTAGCCTGGTGTGGTGGTGCACCCCTGTCTGTAGTCCCAGCTACTCAGTAGGCTGAGGTGGGAGAATCACCTGAGCCCGAGAGGTCAAGGCTGCAGTGAGCCATGATGGTGCCATTGCACTCGAGCTTGGGCGACAGAGTGAAAAAGGGTCTCGAAAAAAGAAGGAAGTCTGATCTTTCATTTTGGATACCTAGGATGGAGAAGATGGCTACAACACACTCCCTAACTGTGGCCTCAGGAGCTAGGCACACAAGCAGATGGAGCTAGCCTAGACCTGCTTCCCAAAGCTAAAGTGCAAATCCTGGGCAATGTTAGGGCAGACTCATAGTTCTGGGATAGGCTTCAAAGAGAAAGTGGTGTTCACTTCACAGGGGCAGGGACAGGCTAGGAAGCCAGAGACAAACCGAAACATCATGTATGGGGTCTATCTGGGGAGCTTTAATAAATTCTCTCAAAATGGGGAAGCCAAAGAAAGCACATAAAGTAATCATGCATATTCTGGAAGAAGAGTCTAGAAGGATACTTGAGGCAATGGTTTGGGAGTGTGTGGCAGTGTGTGTGGGTGTGAGTGTGTTGAAGTAGTGTGTTGCAGTGGATAACATTAATGTAAGACCCAGGAAACACCTTCCCCATGTTTTGGACCAAAGGTTTTGGCCCTGTGTTCTTGCCTTTAATTTGCCTAGCCATTTCTGGGTGGGAGCTGGCTCCTCTTGGCATTGATAAATCTCTATTCCTGTTTTCCCCAAAGTCATAAAAAAATTAGTCAATTCTTTAAAGGTATTTTCCAGGCCTAAGAATATTTGGGGATTTTAATCCAATTTTTGATTGAATATTTTATGTGTCTACTAAATGTTTATATGGTTTAAGATCTTAAAGTACGGTCAAGAAAGCCTTGTTGCAGCTGGTTTTATATGTGGAGGTGATTGTGTAACTAGTACTGGAAGAACTTTCTTCACACTATTTCAAATGGAAATTTTTATCATGAACCTTTAATTGTACTTGAATCATCTTCTCTATGATATTTTCATCTAGTACCCCTATTTTAATGTGGATGTGCCTATCAAAACTAACACAAAATTTTGTGTCTTTAACTTAGGTGGTTTTTTTGCTTATCATTTAGATTTCTTTAGGGGGTAGAGAATTAAAATTCCATCACTGAGGTGTTCAAAAGTCTGTCTCATAGTATTATTATATATAATTCATTGAAATAAGTGCACCATTTAAAAATGTTGTTATAAGATTTATACTACAAAATATCATATTTCAGGCTGGATTCTCTAGAAGCAGATACTAAGATGGAATTTGGGGCACAGAATATTTAGTAGGGGGTCAATATATTGGGAAGAAATGAGAGAGAAGAAATATTGGGGAGAGGAGGAAGGAAAACTATGATACAGCCTCAATAAAGCCTCTGCCAACCTGGCACTGAGCTATGGAGTAACTATTGCCTCATAAACTCCCCTCCCCAGTGCTACACTGATAAATATTTAACAACTGGCATTCTGGGGGAAAATATGTATTTCATGGTGTAAATACTCTTACCATGGCTGAGTTCAGGGAACCAACTTGATGTCACTAAGCAGAGAATTGGGAAGAAATGGACATACTTCACTTCAAGATGGTACTGGCTGACTTCAGCAGACCACTGGAGACATCAGACAAAATGGCCAGGCTTTATAACCTTACTTTTCTCAATGACTGGATGTAGGTTGTTTTGTGAAGGACATGACTTTGGGTGATCTCACTTTCCACAGTTGAGGCAGACCTGGAAGGAGATTTTTACTGCATTCTGATCAGTGGAGCAGCAGTTCCTTTTTTGCATGGTTATCTAGAGTATACATCTTTCTGTCTACCACATTCTACTCCCAACCAGACCCAGTCTTTTATACTGTGACACTGTAGCTTGTAATTCAGTGGGACTCTCATGGTGTTCTCCTGAAAAGTGTGCCATTTTTGAGGACCCAGAACTGTAACTGTGCAGAGTTTTAGGGGGCACAAAGCATGAAGTTATTGGATGTGATGATGATACTACTCATTACTCAACCCTTTGGTTCTTAGCACTACATATTCTTCCTATTAGGTACACCAGATAGTGGTGCTGGTTGAAGCTCTGTGAACAAGAAAGGCAAACCCATATGTGGATTAAGAGTTCTCGTGAAGATGGACTGCTGGCCCTTTGAGACGTATGGGCCTCAATATAGTCTACTTGTCACCAAGTGCATAGATGGTATTTTGGAGAAATAGTGACAAATCGAGGGTTCAGTATTGGTCTCTTTCACTGTCACTTTGAATGTTGTCACAGCAGTAGCTAGATCAGCCTTTGTAATGGGAATCCATGGTTTTGAGCTCAGGCTTTCATCTCTGTAACCATGTCACTTTGTTCCAGTGCCCATTATGTGCTGAATAATTTAATATACTCTGTTAGTGTATTATAGGTATTTAGTGCCTCTTCGGTAGTGGATGCTCTTTGGTGGATGTTAATTTGAAGATATTCACACTTATCTTCTTTCATGTGTCTCCATCTAAGATTTATTTGTACCCGATATTCCAGTCTGTTTCCTTTCAGGACCATGATCATCTGGCTAAGTTATTTACCACTGCTTAGGAGTTCATTTATATTCAAATGTCAGGCCACTTCTTCCACATAAAGTGCATTAACAGGTGCATTGTTAGAACAGTCACCTGTTGAGAAGATTTCCTCTTGCCCTTGCTTTTTGAAACCACTCCTAGTGAGGCTGCATGAGGCTGCTGTTCATTTTCAGCTTGCTCCTGGTTACAAAACTCATTCTTACATAAACCAAGCTTGGGCTTTTTCCTCCTCCTTTTAGAATCTCCAAAGAGCCATAGATGAAAGCTGAGGAAGGGGCACTGGTACAAGAGTGGTAGATGCCATGGGGAGTATGCAGTTTACTCATGCCCTCTGGTTCTGCTTGAGCTTAATTTCAGAGATGCCAAGTCCATCCCACAGTGGATTGCTTTTGGGCCCATGAACCTTACAACATGGGGTATCTAACAGGATCCAGCTCATCACTGGAAGTTCCAGCTGTGTAATCATTCGTGTTTCATGGTCAGGCCTCTGTTTCACTAGGGTAGAGTAACATAACAAGAGTTGCTTTTCAAAAGGTGTGTAATTCTCTTAAGCAGAGGGCAAGATTCTGCTTTAGAATCCCAAGGGCTGCAAAGGGATTTTCCTGCAAACTCCACATGGCATCTTTTCCCAGCACTGAGACTTCTAACGTCATAGGAGAATGAGGTGGCAAGATGGTTCATACCACAGTCTGGACCTGCTGAAGAGCCCTCTCCTATTCTGCCACGAGGACCTGAAGTATTCCTTATTCATCATGGTAGAAAGTGCAAGATGCAATAATTTGTCTTCACTTTGAAGAGGATGGCTTGGTACAGCTCTACTAAATCAATACAGATTTTACAGATATGTTCAGCCCCTAAATCTTTTTAGTGCTCCTCTCCCGAATTCTAGAGTACATGTGCTTTCCTAAAGCCACGAATGTGTTAGTAACCACTTGCTCATCAGGCCCAATCAACATAATGTCATCAATGTGGATCAATGTGATTTTCTGTGGAATGTCACAATGTTCCAGTCATCTTTGAACTGAATTATGATAGAGAGAATGAGAGTTAACATACCTTGGGAACAAACTCTAAGTGTATGTTATCCATTCCATATGAATGCAAATCGCTTTTAATCCCTTTTCTGTTTAGAATAGAAAAGGGATGTATTCACCAAGTCAATGGCCCCATGCAACATACCTGAGTTTGTAATAATCTGCTGTTGGCATGGTGATTGTGATTAATTGGAGCTGCTACATAATTGAGCTTGCAGTAGTGTACAGTCATTCCTCAGGATCTATTCAGTTTCTGCAGAGCCTAGTTGATGAATTAAATGGGGATATGATAGAAAACAATGCCCCCACATGCTTTAATCGTGGCACTTATCTCCACTATCCCCCACCCCCCAAGGATGACATATTGCTTTTGATTCACTATTTTGACCAGAGGAAGATACAATATTCCATTTGGTCTTCTCCACTATAGTAGCTGTTACCTACTGGTCAAGTACCCAGTGTTTGGTTTACACCAATGCTAAGTATGCCAATCCAGTTTATGCATGCAGGGACAGAGGACATGACTACTGGTGAGTTCACAGGACTAGCAGACCCAATGCCAGGTGGTCCTTAGCCAAGACTCCATTTATTACCTGATCACAATACGATTCTACTCTAATAAGGGATCCTGATGATTCTTCAGGACTCTAGGTATCAATGTCAACTTGACTCTGTTTTCAACAGTCTTCAAAATATCTGGGTTTTTTTTTTCTTCTGCACTATACATGGCCATAGTTTCTTTTGGGCAATGGTGAGTGGAATTATTATGGTGTATATATTTGCCAGAGTTGCATAATTCTTCCTTCTGGAAACTCAACCATCTCTTTGGTTAACAGGTTCTTGGTTGGAAAACTGGCTCAAGTCTGGAAACTAAGCAAAGGGTCATGACTTTGTATTGGTGTTGCTTGTTCATAACTTCCCAATCATCCATCTTTGATTTCTTTTGCCGGTTCAAGCTATTACTCTTGTCAGCTGCCCAAGTATTTTTGCCTGCCTCCTCCCTGTGGCACAGTATTGACCATCTTCCTATCTCTCTGTGGGTCAGGCTTCCTAATCAGTTGACTCAGACGTTGCCAGTTGGTATTAGTTGAGATTTTCTGTAATCTGTCAGTTAAGTGTTGCACCTGTCCTGTCTTGTCATGGGGTGCCTACTGTCTTTCACGGTTATGTTATATCCCTTACCCTACATCGTACTTGGCCCTTTATTTGCTTGCCTTCAGCATTAGGTTGAAGGTAACGTGAGGTCAGGCACTTTGCCATATTCATCATTGCATCCTCAGCACTTAGTAAATTCTCTGGTACTTAGCAGGCCTTCAATAAATGAAATACCTAGAATAAAGATCAGTCCCTTTAGTGCATAGTTGTGTGACATTTTTTTCTCAATTGCTCCATGAATTTAACATTTATTTCCTGGTTCCTAGCTGTTTTCCATGTGATAAAAGATGTAGACTAAGTGATCCATGAAGTGTGAGGGACACAAAAATGCACTGCCCAGATCTTCCTTTCAGATAGGACCTACAGCTTAGCTGGAGATGTGCCTGACCTGATTAAGTGGAGAAAAGGGACTCTGGCTCACATGGGCTGCAAAACTGAGCCAATGAACACCAGCAAGAGTCAGGAACGTATGCCTGGGACTAGATTCTAAGGGTGCTAGATCCAGGATTCCAAAACAAAACTGGGATAGGAAAGGATATATTGACTTGAAAGCTCTTTCTTTATATATAAGATCTAACACCCCTAGGAAGTAGTGTAAACTTGCTATTGATGTGGCTCCTAGAAGCATTGGAAAAGTCATGGCCCACAGTAAACAGAGATGAAATGCCGGATTTGCCACCTTGTATTGTGGAGAAAGAAGTAAAAATTTCCAGGAAGAGAGTATGATGGAATGAATATGCTATAAACAATTTAAATAAATATCAAATAATTATGTTTCCATAGAAATCCCCAAAAGACAGACCACCTATCAAGACCATTAAAAATGCATGGTGAGAGGAGTCACAGAATCACTAACAGGTTCAGAATGTCCTTTCCTCCACTGGTCCACGTTTCACAAATTGCCTGACTGTTAATGTGTTACAGCTGTTCTGAGCCTTAGTTTTCTCTTTTGTGAAAAGATCTAACACCTTCCTCACAGTGTTTTCATGAAGATTAATCAAAATACTGTTTGTAACATTCCAGCATAGTATTTAACACATAGTAATAACAACAATTACCTTTAAGTGTTAATACAAGGTTCGTGTCAAGTTTGTTGGTATTTTATTGGAGGGACGATATGCAGAAGCTATGTTTTAACCTACCTAGAATGAGATTCTAATTCCTGGTTCATGACTTATATCTGTGGCTCACTATACCTTTCTACTCTACATGCAGGCATACAGCCGTTCAGAGTAGCCTATCCTCCAAGGGACATTAGATGGACAATTGATTCAAACCAAGCAAATAGATCCCCCTTGGGATCTATTCTAGGACTATTGTGGGGAAAAGGATATTTTTAAAAAATTTGATGTGCCAGGTCTTATGAATACTTGGTCATGTTTCTTAACGCTTTGGAAGAGACTGAGAATGAGGCACACAGAGGAAAGCAGAGTGCAGAGACTGTGTGGAAGAGGGAGAGGGCAGAGAGGCACAGATTTGTGACATCTCGTAGGCAGCTATACCTGTCCAGATTCTCCTCTGGAGTGTGTTTCAATGATGTGAATCAACATCTACCCATACCATACCCTTTAATACCTACATTTAATTGGGTGTCCATCACTTACAGCTAGAAAACTCTTGACTTATAGAGGCAGATAGTCTAGTGTTTAGGAGCAAAGTAGGATTCTCAGGGGAAATAAAATCTAAGTAGGCACTTGAAGAACAAGTAGGAAATGACCAGGTAGAGTGTGTTGGGAAGAAAGATCAGTTAAAATTGCTGAGTTAAATGAACTCTGTCTGAGCCTATTTACCTCATGGTAGATTCAGGTCTAATCCTTTATTAATCTTAACTCTGCTTCCTCTTGGGGATTACAAATAGCAAATGTTAAGGATAAGAGGTCATTGTGAGTTTCAGATTTACTGACAGAGTGGTAGGTGACCTTGATATGAACAGTATCCATGGAGTAGTTGAGGTGACAGCCTGAAGATAGTGAGGTATGATCAGAAAAAGCATAAAGCAAAAGTCACAACAAGCAAAAGGATTTGTGTGTGCTGCATTATAGTGTAGAGACAGAGTTCTTTGCATTCAGTATCCCTTGACATCGTTACTATATAGCAAGAATATTAATATCAGCTAGGTTGTATTGAGCCCTTACCGTAACATGTCAAGTATAGTGTTAAGTGCTTCACACTCATCTAATTTTATCCAAACAATCACTCTGAAAGGTAGATACTGCAATCATGTACATCATTATTTATTGTTTATTTCTACTTGTTCTTTCACATCATATGAAAATATGTTATTCCTCTCATCTTAAAAAAAAAGCAGAAAAAAGAAAACTTCTTAACTCCAATTATCTCTCCAATTATTGCCTAGTTCCTTTCATTCTCTTTCTAGATATTCTTTCTATTTAAAAAATTATCTAAAACTTGTAGTCTCTCCATGTTCTCTCCTGTGATCCACTCTTTTTTTTAAAAAAAAATTGAAGTCTATTTAACATTGAATAAATGCCATTGGAGTGCAATGGCACGATCTCGGCTCAATGCAATCTCTGCCTCCAAGGTTCAAGTGATTCTCCTGCCTCAGCCTCCCGAGTAGCTGGGACTACTGGTGCCTCCCCATCAAGCTCGCTAATATTTCTACTTTTTTTTTTTTTTTTTTTTTTTTTTTTTTTTTTTAGTAGAGACAGTGTTTCACCATGTTGGCCAGGCTGGTCTTGGACTCCTGACCTCAGGTGATCCACCCGCCTTGGCTCCGCAAAGTGCTAGGATTACAGGTGTAAGCCACCATGCCCGGCCAGTTTTCTTATTATTTTACATGACTTACCACATTACTCTAGTTTCTTTGAAAGCTTCTAGCATCTACTCATCTTCCCTCACTGACTGCTCCTTCTCAAATCCTGCGATGGTTCTTCATCACCCCCTGACTTCTAACATTGGATTGCTCTAGGACTTATTCCTTGGCTGTTTTCTCTTTCTTTGGTGATCTCTTCTAGTCTCATAGTTTTAAATATGAATTCTTTATCTACAGCTCAGATCTCTCCCCTTTAAACCAGACATGAGCATGCAACAGCTGGCTTGATAAGTCTGTTTGGATGTCTCACAGGCATTGTGACTTAACATATTTCAAAAATGAACTTCCATAGCAAGTCTGTCTCTTTGTCATTTCCCCGTCTAAGGTAATGGCAGTTTAGCTGTCCAGTTGCCCAGGCCAAAAACCATGGCATTATCCCTAACTCTTTGTTTTCCACCCTATATCAAATACATTAGCAAAGCCTTTGAGTTAGACCTTGAAACTGTATTTAGGGTTAAATCACTTCTCACCATTTCCATTACTATCATCTTGGTTCAAGCCAGTAATATCTCACCTAAATTACTGCAAGTTCCGAACACATTTTTCCACTTCATCCTTATCTCTTGAAGGGTCTTTTAAAATTAGCAGCAAGTATGATACTCTTGAAATTAAGGTCACATCAGTCTTCTTCTCAAAGGCCTTTATTCATTTAATAATTATTACCTACCATGTGCCAGCCAGAGGGATACTAGTGTGTACAAAATAAACATGTTTCTTGCCTTCCTGGAGCTTGCAGTATATCAAGAAAGATGGACAATAATTGCACAGTTAGTCCATAATAATTCTAACAAATGTCATAAGGGATAAGTACAAGGAACAATGAGAATATATAAAAAAGGACATATATTAAAACAATATATAACAAAATACTCTAGAAGAAATGCTATTAAAATTAAAATCTGAAGGATGGGTAGCACTGTGTTGGAGCTATGAGTATATAGATATCACATCATTAGAAAGTGGTGAAATGAATATTCAAAACCAGGTTAATGTCTCTCACCTTGAACTTTTAAGCATCATGTAATAGTATTCTTGATGTTAAATATGGTGATCGTAATTTATCAAGATTTTAAGGCCTATAGGTAATGAAGTCTGAGGTCAAACACAGAATCAATGGTTCTATTTTTTTTAAACCTTAGTACCCTTCAATCAGTTTTATGACAAGACTTACATTTTTAGATGGATAAGGAGAGAATTTTATTAAGAACTACGCTCAGAAAATTCAGCTCAAAAATATGTGTTATATGGATCCATCATAATCATAATCACCTTTATATAGAGCTTACTATATACTAGGTACTTAGCTGAACACTCTAGTATGAACTATTTTATTTAAATTTCACAACAGCCTTATGAAATAGGGTCTGTCATTCCCATTTTGCTGACTTAATAGCTGTGTTATAACTGTGAATATTTCTACATTTTCAGTGACAGCTGTTGGCAACACCAACTCCTAATCATGCACGAGAAAGAGAGAGTCGCAAAACATGGAACATTTATTTATTTATTTCAATGGCTTTCTATTTATTTATTTATTTATTTATTTATTTATTTATTTATTTATTTATTTCAATAGTTATCTACCCATCCCTGGCACTCATCCACATCCACTGCCTCCAGAAACCAGTGTGCTTTGGTAAGAATTTCAACACCTGTTAAGGAATTCATAGGAAGGTTGTGTATGAGCTAGTGTGACACAGAGATTGCAGAAAAGGAGGCAGTTTAGGCTCCTTGTGTTGGTGTGTGAACGGCACGCTGCTTGCATAGGCTCCACCCACCCCCTTTCACCCTGGGGTTGTTATCCTGGTCCCTGTAACATCATAAAACACCTTCTTATTAAAATTATCATCGGTCTTCTTTAATTATCTTAATTGGCAATAGAGATTCTAATTTTAGATTCCTCTGTTAGTGTCAAAAATAAACACGTATGTACATATGTGAAAGTAAAGAATAAACATAACCAACAATAACCAAAAGCAAGTTCAACCCAACTTCTGAGAAATTTCTCTTGCAAACAGCTAATTGAAACATTCCTTCAATTTGTGCTGCTCAGTTTTGACAGTGGCTCTGCCCCTTGTCATAAAATCAATGGTCTTTTTTATCCCTTCTCTTCTTTCACCGTCTCGCCCCTGACTGCAGGGTCTTCTTTCCCCACTCAGAGTCTTCCTCAGATCATTGGGGTTAAGTGATCTTTTCATACCGCCTGGCCAGACTGTCACAAGACATTGAATGGCTTTTGAAAATGAGCCATGTTAAATGGACTTGATGGGGGTTACAACCACCATTATTGCTATCACCACTGTGATAAAATGGAGCAATAATGACGGGGAAGGTACTTATCACTGTCTTTTTGAGATCACTTAAGATAGTTTGGGTCTGAAGCTTTTTGCCAAAGATAAATGGAACATGTACAAGATAAATGTTACTACTGCAGAATCTTTTGTGTGTGAACTCGTGTGGGCCTGTGTTGTTTACCTATGTGGCAGCTACAGAGGGGAAGATAAAGACAGGTCTGTGAACTTCCAGTGGCCACCTGTCACAGCTCAGGGTTAGAGTTAGCTTCACTTAAATAAGAAAGTCAGGATGGAGATACAGGAACAAAATAGAATTGCATGTTGTCACTGTTTTAATTGCCAATATACCATCTATTTGACTTAAGTATGTGAGGTTGTGGGATGGGTCAAATTCTGTGCTGCGGAAATCTAACAATCAATCATTATAGTTTAGTTGGAGGGGCTCAGAACTAGTTATTTGGAGCTCTGGGTTCTAGTCTAGTTCTATCAACTAACTTGTTATGTGACCTTGGATGAAATACTTAACCTTCCTCTATCTCTGTTTCCTAAGGTGATCAACTTATTCCAGTTGACATTGTACTGTTCTGGTTTTAGCACTGAAACTACCCAGTCCTGGGAAACTCCTCAGTGCTGGGCAAATCATTGTTAGTGATGCTATTGTTTTCTCATCTACCTGGTGAAAGCCATTGAATAATGTAAAATGAGTTAGAAATGTAAAGTAATATGTTTTTTACCGCATGGTTATCTTATAGGTCATGTATTGGTCCTATCTCTAGACTTCAGAGTCTTAAAGGAGTCTCTACACCTATCAAAAAGTGACCTTCCTTTTAACAAGAAATGCCTGGTCTTGGCCCAGTACAAGCAGGTACTCCTATTAAGGAGACAGAGGCAATTAACAGACTACCCCTGCTTTAATATATATTGGTTAACTTTACAAGAATACAGAAGACCTTTATGAATCCCTTCTGTAGGGAATGCAAATTCCAACTCATCTCAAAAGGAGTGCAGTAAAGGAAGGAAATAATTATATAATTACATTGGAATAATTACACATTGTATACAATATATACATTGTATAATAGACAATAATTTGTGGTCTGAACTCTTGTATTTTAAACAGTTTGCGCATTGGTTTCCTAAATTGTAAACAGTAAAACTTCATAAGACTATTGTGAAGAAATGAGATTAAGTTTGCGCATGTGCCTGCCATGTAAAAGTTGTTCAACAAAAGTTAGTTTTCTTTCTAAAAGAATATAGTCCTTGCTTCATTTATACCAGAAAAAAATAGAAGCGACATGAATTTTCAAGAACATTTTCCCTTTTATGATACAGAATGCATATATAAATATATATGTGCATATATATATACACATACATATATAAGAGAAACATTTTTAGAGCAGTTTTAGGTTCAAAGCAAAATTGAGAGGAAGGTACAGAGATTTCTGTATGTCCCCTGCTCCCGCACATGCATTCCCTCCCCTATTATTAACACCTCTTACTAGAATGGTACGTATGATAAAACGGAAGAACCTATTTTGGCATATGATTATGACTCAAAAAGTCCATAGTTTACATTAGGGTTCACTCTTGGTGTTGTATATTCCATGGGTGGGGACGAATGTAAAATGATATGTATCCATCATTATAGTAATGCACAGAATATTGCCACTGCCCTAAAGACCCTCTCGGCTCTGACTATTTATCCTTGACTTCCCTCTAACCCCTGGCAATGACTGATCTTTCACTTTCAGGGTGCAGAAAGTCCATATGATGTTTTTATTATCTCCATAGTTTTGCCTTTTCCAGGATGTCATACAGTTGGAATAATAGACTATATAGGCTCTGTGCAGAATTAAAAAGACTCTGCAAGTCTTTTCAGATTGCACAATGCCTATATTTTTGTTTATGTATTTATAGGTCTTAATGAGGCAAATCACCTGCTGTCTTGATCTTAATTATATTACCCATAAAATGAGGTACTTAAAGCAATTCTGAAATATCTTTCAATTCTAACATTGTGCTAGTCTAGAATCATCATAGCCTTTAAGGTTTTTACTGATAAAACTTTTATAAAGTACCGAGAATCATGTAATAAACTCCCATGTATTCATTACCAGTTTAACCACTAACAGTGTTAGGATAGCTTTATATAAAAAGAAAAAAATATATAACTCTAAAATATTATGCACTCATTGTAAAAGTGTAAGCAATACATGAAGAAGTAAAATGAAACTCATCTTAATTTCTCTTCTTAGAGACAACTGTTAAATATATATCTACAGACTTATTATTTGACAAGGCAGTAACATCTTTAAGATTCAAAATGTAGTTCGTAATGATCAATATCCTTCAGTTAGAAACACAAAACAAAATAATGGCATAGAAACTGGCAAGTGAGAGTTTTAATCTAGAACCAGCCACCTGCCCCTTTACCTTCAAAGGCTTCATTTCCTCATCTTGAAACTGAAGGAGTTGGACTGGATGCTGCGGGGTTTATAAGTGGTCATGATAAGGTGAAGTAATTTAGCAGATTAATTTTAACATTAATAGGAAATAAGGTTAAAACCAACTATAGTTTGGGATTACAAAGAACAATGGATGAAGTACAGGGGTAGAACCATCTTTTTAAAATTCCAGACAATACTTTTTTTCAATAAGTATCTATATTTTATCTCTACATCATTTCCTTGTTCTCCTATTTTCCTGGCTGCTTAGATTAGCTGGCTAGTTAACTAACTAATATGAAATTGGTCAGTCCATTTGACCAAAAAACTCCTCCATGTCTCTGCAATACCAACTCCACCACAGTCATCCTTGGAAAGAGATCTGATGGCCCCAGGTGTTCAGTGTAGGCGTCAGGGCTCAGTGATTTTCTGAGCTCTGCAGCTTACCTGATGTATGCCTTCAGTAACTCCTGTGCACTCACAAGAATCATTCTCATGTAGTCTTTCTCAGCACGGTGGTACTCCAGACAGCTTCTAAAAACAAATTGGTGGGGAGATTCTTTTCCCATTGTATATTCTTAGCATCTGTGTTGAAGATCAATTAGCCATGTATGCATGGGTCTATTTCTGTGTTCTCTGTTTTGTTGTCTGTACGTCTATTTTGATGGCAGTACCATACTGTTTTGACATGCACTGTATAATATAGGTTTATACTATATTTTGAAGTCAGGAAGTGTGATGCTTCCAGTGTTGCCAAATATATAGTAGCAGACAATAGAATGGTGGTTACCAGAAAATGAGGGGAGAGGAATATAGGGTGTTGCTCCCCAGGCATAAGTTACAGTTATATAAGATGAGTATGTTTCAGAGATCTGCTGTACAACACAAACTATACCTAACAATAAGCTATCATAGACTATAGTTAACAAGCCACTGCATCCTTACAATTTCATTAAGAGAGTAGACCTCATGTTAAGTGTTCTGACCACATATGTGAAAAAGGGGCAAAACAAAAATTTTGGACTTGATGGGTATATTTATTACCTTCTTTCCTCTTCCTTCTTTCCTTCCTCCTTCCTCTGTTACTTTATTTTCTATTTTTATTCCCTTTGTTCATCCTTCATTTCTTTATTAATTATGTATTGAGTCTGTCATGCAAAAAGACCACATTTTAGGCACTTGGGAGTGAGGAAGGTATAAAGATGAGAAAAAAAAAATTAAATGCTTTTTAAAGGTGAATATAATATAGTGAAAAAGGCAAACATGCAGACCACTTACTTGGTTCTTTATTTCTTATTTTTATGTCAAGATGAGTTATTGCTTTGATATATTTTCTAGGTACTCTCTATTTTATTTTTTAGAGAAACCAGCATAGATATCTACTACTCATTTCCTTACTTTAATTCTTTCCACCTTGATTTGTGAGAAAATGAAGGTCAAGTATTCTGATATCTTTCCCCTAATTCCTCGCGGTAGGGAGAAAAAGCTCTTTCTTCACCTCAGACTTCACAACCTGCTGCCTCTTTGCAGTTTATGTTTCTACAAATGGAAAGTGTGCTGCAGTTGATATGTGAGTGTAATGCTAGAAGTCCTTAGTGCCACTAATCTTTTCCCTGTGGCACAGCAATAATTATCCTACAAGGCAACATAGTAGAGTTTACCAGGACAATGCCATGTAATGACATAGTATTTATAGGTGGCTGTGGATTGTTGTGTAATTACACTGAATAGATCCAAAAGTAATTACCAGCATCCTACCCCTGGGGTTTAGAGAGAAAGAATAATCATGTGTGCAGGTCTCGTTCTCTCAAAGCAAGTTCCTCTTGTAGGGGTTTCCCAGCAGGAAGGGAGCAAAGGAGCTTTAATGATTCTATGTGGTCAAGCACTTTGCCTAAGAGCACTGCTGTGAAGCCCATTGCTCTGGCCTGGCTCCAACTTCAGAAACTATGTTTTGGTGTCTCTTGTCTCTTCCATTTCTACTTTCACCCCCAAAGAAGTTTCAGTTCAATGTGACTGTGTATATTGCTCTTACTTGTAAACTCAATGTGACTTGGACTCATTGCATTTCATTCTATGCATCCTCAATGAACAAATGACATCTTCTAGGCACCACCAAGAATGAAAGGTGAAAAACACATGGTCTCCAATTGCCTAATTGCCTACTCTGAAAGGGAGATAAAATATGCTCACAAGACAATATAAGGCAGAATATAGTGAGTTCCTTAGAAAGCTAAGAAAGCACAGAGGTGAGAGAGGTCAGTTTCAATAACAGGAATCATAGATGGCTCCATGGAGAAAGAAAAATTCACGCTGGGCATCAAAAGATGAGTAAAAACTGTTGCTAAGGTAAAGATAATGGAAAGAGGACATGAAAAACAGAAGAAATCACATGAACAACTTTATAGAGGCATAAAATTGAAGAGAAAGCTTGGAAAAGAACAAGAAGTCATGGTTATTTGGCAGGTCTGGTACATGAGGGGGACCTGTCAGAGATGCTGAAAGGTGGAGTGAAGTCCAACTTTGGAGGGCTGTGAATGCCAAAATAAGGTGTGTGAACTTTATTTCTAATGGAACTGGAAGCTGCTGAGTGGTGAAACATGATTAGAGATTGATTTTATGAAAGCTTTTTTTTTTTTTTTTTTGACAGAGTCTCACTCTGTTGCCCAGGCTGGAGTGCAGTGGCACGATCTCAGCTCACTGTAACCTTTGCCTCCTAGGTTCAAGCAATTCTTCCTGCCTCATTCTCCCAAGTAGCTGGGATTACATGCACCCGCCTTCACGCCTGGCTAATTTTTGTAGTTTTAGTAGAGACGGAGTTTCGCCAGGTTGGCCAGGCTGGTCTCGAAGCCCTGACCTCAGGTGATCTGCCCTTTTTGGCCTCCCAAAGTGCTGGGATTACAGGCCTGAGCCACTGTGCCCAGACTGATTTTAGGAAGAGTAATATGGTGACACTATGAAGCATAGATTAGGAGGGAAGAAGAGAAGAGAAAAAGATTGGAGGCTGAACAGTTTGTAAAAAGTCCGTAGTGATATCAAGTTGAAAGGTAATTGAGTGAACTGAAACTTTATAGACTTTGAACATCATTTCCCTATTTCTCCCTCTCCACAGCCCTGAAAACCGCCATTCTACTCTCTGCTTCTATGAGTTTAATTATTTTAGATCCTATATATAAATGAGATTACACAGTATTTCTCTCTCCGTGTCTGCCTTATTCTACTTAGCATAATGTCCTACAGTCCCATTCATACTGTTAAAAATGGCATGATTTCCTTTTTTTAAGGTTGAATAATATTTTAAGATACGTACATACCACATTTTCTTTATCCATTTATCTGGTAATGGACATTTAGATGGTTTCCGTATCTTGGCTGTTGTGATTAATGCTGCAAAGAACACAGGAGTGCAGGTATGTCCTCGAGATCCTGGTTTCAGTTTCTTCGGATAAATACTTACAGTCTACTATAAAGCGTGGTGTCTATACCTAATAATACTGTACTGCATACTTAAAATTTGCTAAGAGAGTAGAACTTACATTGTGTTCTTACCATACACACAATAAGAATGATAATAATAATAATAATAATAATAATAATAATAATAATAAAGGCAGTGAGAAGAAGTTTAGGGAGGTGATGGATATATCTATGGCCCTGTTGGCAGTGATGGTTTCATGATGTATACTTATCGTCAAACTTATAGAATTATATACATTAGATATATATAGCTTTTTGCATGTCAAGCATACTTCAATAAAGTGGTTTAATAAAAGACAATTGGGGCCACTAAGTGAGCAGCTCTGGAAATGGAAAGAAGAGGAAACTTTAAAAGAGACACTATGTAGGTTCAGTGAACAGATTAAAGTAAGAATTAGAAGTGAGGGTGAGAACAGAGATGATTTGAAGGGGACATAATTATGTCGTGAAGATGGCACTGTTATTAGAGGAGACAGTAAACACATAGGAAGAGCCACACAGCAGGAAGGTGAGTTCAACTCTGATTGACAATGTTTTAGAAAAGGTCTGCAATCTCTTCTAAAAACAAGGAGGATAATTTGCCATAAAGCAGTGCTTTTCCAGGGAGCAGGAGTGGTGCTGCCCCGCTGTAGTCCTGTTTCCTCTTCTAAAGAATGAGGGCATCACACAAGCGGACAGGAATGGCTCAGCTAATGCATGCATGCATGCTCCTTTCTGTGAGGAGCTCAATCAAAGCAAGAAGAGATGAGCCCCCATCTGTCTATAATGTACTTATAAATGTACAAATCTCAGCAAATCAGAATTTTGCTATCTGTAGATTCTCTGTAGGATCACACTGATAAAGTAACAATAGAGATTGTTTGTAACAAATTATCTCATTACAGTGTGTTGCCTATGATTACTGATATTCTGTTGGCTGACTTACATAATGGTAAGGCCAGGAAACAAAAATCCACATAACAAGAATTATTCCTCTCCAACCCTCACCTGGTCCCCCATCTCAGTATTATATGATATTTAACAAGGATGGCAAAACAAAAAGTTCATATTTGCAAACCACTTTAAAGAAGAAGGTACTGTGTAAGTGATAATACATTTTAAGCACTTAGTAAAATAATCTCTACATATGGAGTATGTGAATGTATATACATTAATAAGGTCTTTTGGGATATATTAGGTTCTTTTGTGTTTAGATTTGGTTTTTCTACCATTGAAAGCAATATGGATGTCCAGGATTCTACTTTTCTTATCTTTTATTAAAGAGAGATTGTTAGACAAGCCAAATAATAAATGACCTTCTCTGTACACTATTTGTGTTCTTTCCTTAAAGTAAGATTTTGATAGAGAAAAACCTCCTTATTTTTGATGCTTATATTTACAAGGAAAACCTTATTCAAAATAATGGAGACAATGGATAAACTATAGGGTAAACTTAATTTTGAAAAAATACTGGCCTATTGTATTAGTCTGTTTTTATGCTGCTGTTAAAGACATACCTGAGACTGGGTAATTTATGAAGAAAGAGAAGTTTAATGGACTCGCAGTTCCATGTGGCTGAGGAGGCCTCACAATCACGGTGGAAGGTGGAAGGTGAAAGACATGTCTTACATGACGGCAGACAAGAGAGAATGAGAGCCAAGTGAAATGGGAAACCCCTTATAAAACCATCAGATCTCATGAGACTTCCTCTCCACCATGAGAACAGTATGGGGGAACCACCCCCACAATTCAATTATCTCCCACTGGCTCTCTCCCACAACACGTGGGAATTATGGGAGCTACCATTCAAGATGAGATTTGGGTGGGGACACAGCCAAACCATATCACCTATATCTTTGTTTCATAAGTGGAGATAAACATTATATTTAACTCAACATGACCAAAATATCATTTCAGTAAATGTATTAGTTTGCTGGAGCTGTTATAGCAAATTAGCACAAGGTTGGTGAATTAAAACAACAGAAAATGATTCTCTTTGGAGAATAGAGAGATTTGGAGGCCCAAGTCTGAATCAGTGTCACTGGGCAAAAATTGAAGTATTAGCAGAGCCAGGCTCTCTCTGGAGGCCTAAGGGAGTATTTGTTCCTTGCATCTTTCAGCTTCTGGTGTCTACCTGCATTTCTTGGGTTGTGGTTGCATCACTCCAATATTTGTCTCCATGGTGACATTGCCATCTTCTGTTTCGTAGTTGTCCAAGCTTCCTCAGCTTCCACTTATAAGGAAATGTGATTGCATTTAGGATCCATCCAGATAATTCTGGATAATCTCCTCATCTCAAAATCCTTAATTTAAGCACATATGTAAAGACCTTCTTTCCAAATCAGGTTTCATTTTAAAAACTCCACAGTTTAGAACCTGATATCATTGTATGGACATTATTCAGACTGTAACACATAATTAATATGAAAATTATTAATAAAATATTTTTCATTTTTTAAAATAAGTCTTTGAAATCTAGCACATATTGTCTATTCATAGCATATCTTAATTTGAATGTTATGTTTTTAGTGGATTAAATAAGATGTAGTCTTACCTTATCAATAAAGTGGTATTTGATGGGAAAATATTTCACACTACTTTAGGTTTTTAATTTAAATTATTTTTTACATTGAATATTTATATCCTCATTAGCATTGGCCACATTACTGGGGCTAAATACCCATGTTAAGCATATAGGTAGCAGCTACCATTTTGTATAGTGCAGGTCTAGAAGGTCCCTAGTTTTCTTCCTTTTTCCCCAAGGCAATAAGATATATATATATGTGTGTGTGTGTATGCATATATATATACATATATATACATGCATATACAAATATATGCATATTCTGTGTATAATTACATAAATACACAACATTTTTCCATAAATAACTTATTTTTGAGCCTCAAATCCACCTTACTGGCAGCTGTTATTTGCTATATTTTGGAAATGAGTTAACGGACTTAGGACACAGAGGCTGACAAAGATACATAGGTCTTTAGTGCTGGATATATACTTGACCCTAGCAATATTTCAACAGCACCATACTGTGTTGTTTCTCTAACATCATATTTTTAATGAAACCATGAGAATTTTCTTCCCATTCAGAAGTTCATGCTTGGTTTAGCAACAACTTTGCCAAAGGTTGACTTCTGCCCAAAAACACCACTAAATAAGATGAGGGCATGTAAACAGTGACATCTAGTTTTGTCAGTTAAGAATTATAATGTAAGATGGCCGAATAGGAACAGCTCCAGTCTCCAACTCCCAGCGCGAGCGACACAGAAGACCGGTGATTTCTGCATTTTTAACTGAGGTACTGGGGTCATCTCACTAGGGAGTGCTGGACAATCGGTGCTGGTCAGCTGCTGCAGCCTGACCAGCGACAGCTGAAGCAGGGCAAGGCATCGCCTCACCTGGGATGCGCAAGGGGGAAGGGAATCCCTTTTCCTAGCCAGGGGAACTGAGACAAACAACACCTGGAAAATTGGGTAACTCCCACCCCAATACCGCGCTTTAAGCAAACGGGCACACCAGAAGAATATATCCCTCACCTGGCCGGGAGGGTCCCACGCCCACGGAGCCTCCCTCATTGTTAACACAGCAGTCTGTGACGATCTAACCACAAGGCAGCAGCGAGGCTGGGGGAGGGGCGCCTGCCATTGCTGAGGCTTAAGTAGGTAAACAAAGCCGCTGGGAAGCTCGAACTGGGTGGAGCTCACAGCAGCTCAAGGAAACCTGCCTGTCTCTGTAGACTCCACCTCTGGGGGGAGGGACACAGCTAAAAAACAACAGGGGAAGCAGCAGAAGCCTGTGCAGACCCGAACGACTCTGTCTGACAGCTTTGAAGAGAGCAGTGGATCTCTCAACACGGAGGTTGAGATCTGAGAACGGACAGACTGCCTGCTCAAGTGGGTCCCTGACCCCTGAGTAGCCTAACTGGGAGACATCCCCCACTAGGGGCAGTCTGACACCCCACACCTCACATGGTGGAGTACACCCCTGAGAGGAAGCTTCCAAAGTAAGAATCAGACAGGTACACTCGCTGTTCAGCAATATTCTATCTTCTGCAACCTCTGCTGCTGATACCCAGGCAAACAGGGTCTGGAGTGGACCTCAAGCAATCTCCAACAGACCTATAGCTGAGGGTCCTGACTGTCAGAAGGAAAACTATCAAACAGGAAGGACACCTATACCAAAACCCCATCAGGATGTCACCATCATCAAAGACCAGAGACAGATAAAACCACAAAGATGGGGAAAAAGCAGGGCAGAAAAGCTGGAAATTCAAAAAATAATAGCGCATCTCCCCCTGCAAAGGAGTGCAGCCCATCGCCAGCAACGGATTGAAGCTGGTCAGAGAATGACTTTGACAAGATGAGAGAAGAAGGCTTCAGTCCATCAAACTTCTCAGAGCTAAAGAAGGAATTACGTACCCAGCGCAAAGAAACTAAAAATCTTGAAAAAAGAGTGGAAGAATTGACAGCTAGACTAATTAATGCAGAGAAGGTCATAAACGAAATGACAGAGATGAAAACCATGACACGAGAAATACGTGACAAATCCACAAGCTTCAGTAACCGACTCGATCAACTGGAAGAAAGAGTATCAGCGATTGAGGATCAAATGAATGAAATGAAGCAAGAAGAGAAACCAAAAGAAAAAAGAAGAAAAAGAAATGAACAAAGCCTGCAAGAAGTATGGGATTATGTAAAAAGACCAAATCTACGTCTGATTGAGGTGCCTGAAAGTGAGGGGGAAAATGGAACCAAGTTGGAAAACACTATTCAGGATATCATCCAGGAGAACTTCCCCAACCTAGTAGGGCAGGCCAACATTCAAATTCAGGAAATACAGAGAACGCCACAAAGACACTCCTCCAGAAGAGCAACTCCAAGACACATAATTTCCAGATTCACCAAAGTTGAAATGAAGGAAAAAATCTTAAGGGCAGCCAGAGAGAAAGGTCGGGTTATCCACAAAGGGAAGCCCGTCAGACTAACAGCAGATCTCTCGGCAGAAACTCTACAAGCCAGAAGAGAGTGGGGGCCAATATTCAACGTTCTTAAAGAAAAGAATTTTAAACCCAGAATTTCATATCCAGCCAAACTAAGTTTCATAAGTGAAGGAGAAATAAAATCCTTTACAGATAAGCAAATGCTTAGAGATTTTGTCACCACCAGGCCTGCCCTACAAGAGACCCTGAAGGAAGCCCTAAACATGGAATGGAACAACCGGTACCAGCCATTGCAAAAACATGCCAAAATGTAAAGACCATCGAGGCTAGGAAGAAACTGAATCAACTAACGAGCAAAATAACCAGTTAATATCATAATGGCAGGATCAAGTTCACACATAACAATATTAACCTTAAATGTAAATGGACTAAATGCTCCAATTAAAAGACACAGACTGGCAAACTGGATAAAGAGTCAAGACCCATCAGTCTGCTGTATTCAGGAGACCCATCTCACATGCAGAGACATACATAGGCTCAAAATAAAGGGATGGAGGAAGATCTACCAAGCAAATGGAGAACAAGAAAAAGCAGGGGTTGCAATCCTAGTCTCTGATAAAACAGACTTTAAACCATCAAAGATCAAAAGAGACAAAGAAGGCCATTACATAATGGTAAAGGGATCAATTCAACAGGAAGAGCTAACTATCCTAAATATATATGCACCCAATACAGGAGCACCCAGATTCATAAAGCAAGTCCTTAGAGACTTACAAAGAGACTTAGACTCCCATACAATAATAATGGGAGACTTCAACACTCCACTGTCAACATTAGACAGATCAACGAGACAAAGTTAACAAGGATATCCAGGAATTGAACTCATCTCTGCAGCAAGCAGACCTAATAGACATCTATAGAACTCTCCACCCCAAATCAACAGAATATACATTCTTCTCAGCACCACATCGCACTTATTCCAAAATTGACCACATAACTGGAAGTAAAGCACTCCTTAGCAAATGTAAAAGAACAGAAATTATAACAAACTGTCTCTCAGACCACAGTGCAATCAAACTAGAACTCAGGACTAAGAAACTCAATCAAAACCACTCAACTACATGGAAACTGAACAACCTGCTCCTGAATGACTACTGGGTACATAATGAAATGAAGGCAGAAATAAAGATGTTCTTTGAAACCAATGAGAACAAAGATACAACATACCAGAATCTCTGGGACACATTTAAAGCAGTGTGTAGAGGGAAATTTATAGCACTAAATGCCCACAAGAGAAAGCAGGAAAGATCTAAAATTGACACTCTAACATCACAATTAAAAGAACTAGAGAGGCAAGAGCAAACACATTCAAAAGCTAGCAGAAGGCAAGAAATAACTAAGATCAGAGCAGAACTGAAGGAGATAGAGACACAAAAAACTCTCCAAAAAATCAATGAATCCAGGAGTTAGTTTTTTGAAAAAATCAACAAAATTGACAGACCGCTAGCAAGACTAATAAAGAAGAAAAGAGAGAAGAATCAAATAGACACAACAAAAAATGATAAAGGGGATATCACCACGGACCCCAGAGAAATACAAACTACCATCAGAGAATACTATAAACACCTCTACGCAAATCAACTAGAAAATCTAGAAGAAATGGATAATTTCCTGGACACTTACACTCTTCCAAGACTAAACCAGGAAGAAGTTGAATCCCTGAATAGACCAATAGCAGGCTCTGAAATTGAGGCAATAATTAATAGCCTACCAACCAAAAAAAGTCCAGGACCAGATGGATTCACAGCTGAATTCTACCAGAGGTACAAGGAGGAGCTGGTACCATTCCTTCTGAAACTATTCCAATCAATTGAAAAAGAGGGAATCCTCCCTAACTCATTTTATGAGGCCAACATCATCCTGATACCAAAGCCTGGCAGAGACACAACAAAAAAAGAGAATTTTAGACCAATATCCCTGATGAACATCGATGCAAAAATCCTCAATAAAATACTGGCAAACCGGATTCAGCAGCTCATCAAAAAGCTTATCCACCATGATCAAGTGGGCTTCATCCCTGGGATGCAAGGCTGGTTCAACATTCGCAAATCAATAAATGTAATCCAGCATATAAACAGAACCAAAGACAAGAACCACATGATTATCTCAATAGATGCAGAAAAGGCTTTTGATAAAATTCAACAGGCCCTCATGCTAAAAACGCTCAATAAATTCGGTATTGATGGAACATACCTCAAAATAATAAGAGCTATTTATGACAAACCCACAGCCAATATCATACTGAATGGGCAAAAACTGGAAAAATTCCCTTTGAAAACTGGTACAAGACAGGGATGCCCTCTCTCACCACTCCTATTCAACATAGTGTTGGAAGTTCTGGCTAGGGCAATCAGGCAAGAGAAAGAAATCAAGGGTATCCAGTTAGGAAAAGAAGAAGTCAAATTGTCCCTGTTTGCAGATGACATGATTGCATATTTAGAAAACCCCATCGTCTCAGCCCAAAATCTCCTTAAGCTGATAAGCAACTTCAGCAAAGTCTCAGGATACAAAATTAATGTGCAAAAATCACAAGCATTCTTATACACCAGTAACAGACAAGCAGAGAGCCAAATCAGGAATGAACTTCCATTCACAATTGCTTCAAAGAGAATAAAATACCTAGGAATCCAGCTTACAAGGGATGTAAAGGACCTCTTCAAGGAGAACTACAAACCACTGCTCAGTGAAATCAAAGAGGACACAAACAAATGGAAGAACATACCATGCTCATGGATAGGAAGAATCAATATCGTGAAAATGGCCATACTGCCCAAGGTTATTTATAGATTCAATGCCATCCCCATCAAGCTACCAATGAGTTTCTTCACAGAATTGGAAAAAACTGCTTTAAAGTTCATATGGAACCAAAAAAGAGCCCGCATTGCCAAGACAATCCTAAGTCAAAAGGACAAAGCTGGAGGCGTCACACTACCTGACTTCAAATTATACTACAAGGCTACAGTAACCAAAACAGCATGGTACTGGTACCAAAAGAGAGCTATAGACCAATGGAACAGAACAGAGTCCTCAGAAATAATACCACACATCTACAGCCATCTGATCTTTGACAAACCTGAGAGAAACAAGAAATGGGGAAAGGATTCCCTATTTAATAAATGGTGCTGGGAAAATTGGCTAGCCATAAGTAGAAAGCTGAAACTGGATCCTTTCCTTACTCCTTATACAAAGATTAATTCAAGATGAATTAGAGACTTAAATGTTAGACCTAATACCATAAAAACCCTAGAAGAAAATCTAGGTAGTACCATTCAGGACATAGGCATGGGCAAGGACTTCATGTCTAAAACACCAAAAGCAACGGCAGCAAAAGCCAAAATTGACAAATGGGATCTAATTAAACTAAAGAGCTTCTGCACAGCAAAAGAAACTACCATCAGAGTGAACAGGCAACCTACAGAATGGGAGAATATTTTTCCAATGTACTCATCTGACAAAGGGCTAATATCCAGAATCTACAAAGAACTCAAACAAATATACAAGAAAAAAACAAACAACCCCATCAAAAAGTGGGGAAAGGATATGAACAGACATTTCTCAAAAGAAGACATTCATACAGCCAACAGACACATGAAAAAATGCTCATCATCACTCGCCATCAGAGAAATGCAAATCAAAACCACAATGAGATACCATCTCACACCAGTTAGAATGGCAATCATTAAAAAATCAGGAAACAGCAGTTGTTGGAGAGGATGTGGAGAAATAGGAACACTTTTACACTGTTGGTGGGATTGTGAACTAGTTCAACCATTATGGAAAACAGTATGGCAGTTCCTCAAGGATCTAGAACTAGATGTACCATATGACCCAGCCATCCCACTACTGGGTATATACCCAAAGGATTATAAATTATTCTACTACAAAGACACATGCACATGTATGTTTATTGCAGCACTATTCACAATAGCGAAGACTTGGAATCAACCCAAATGTCCATCTGTGACAGACTGGATTAAGAAAATGTGGCACATATACACCATGGAATACTATGCAGCCATAAAAAAGGATGAGTTTGCGTCCTTTGTAGGGACATGGATGCAGCTGGAAACCATCATTCTTAGCAAACTATCACAAGAAGAGAAAACCAAACACTGCATGTTCTCACTCATAGGTGGGAACTGAACAATGAGATCACTTGGACTCGGGAAGGGGAACATCACACACTGGGGCCTATCATGGGGAGGGGGAAGGGAGGAGGGAATGCATTGGGGAGTTATACATGATATAAATGATGAATTGATGGTTGCTGACGAGTTGATGGGTGCAGCACACCAACATGGCACAAATATACATATGTAACAAACCTGCATGTTATGCACATGTACCCTAGAACTTAAAGTATAAAAAAAAAAAAAAAAGAATTATAATGTTTGAAGAAATTAAAAGAAAACTCTGCAAAGAAAATATCATTCTACATTTTGTGCAAATGATATCTTTGCTTTGTTGTAAAATTATAATTAAGTGATACTGTAGTAGTATCTTCAATATGTTAGATTGCATCAATTTTGTAAATTTGGTTCAGAGAAATAACATGTATTTGTATTATTTTCTACTTTTTGTAGTACTTTTGATACATAATTTTATTTGATCTCCTGAATAGCCCTCTCAATTAGGTAAGAAAAAATTACTTTTTAAGGTTATTTAAATATACAGTTTTAGGAGCATAATGAATACCAGTGTATGTTGAGTGAAAGAAATAAAAAAAATAAAAAAGAGAAGAGAAATAGAAGAATAAATAAATATAAAACAATTACACTTACTAAAGACTAAAGATGAAAACAGAATGTTCCTAGTCTATGGATATAGCAGTTAGTGTTAGTGGTATTAGAATTCACACGTATGTATGTAGCGTAGCACTGTCGGTGTCAAAATTCTGATGACTCAGTTCTTTTTCAGTGGCTGCTTTTGACATTTCAGCTCTGCAGAGTTCTGAGGACCCTCTTTGTGTCAAATAGATATTCCATCTTCTCAGCTGAGCCTCCCCCATCACTTCGCTCCTCCCCTCCCCATCCTCACTTCATGTGGTGCTGTTGCCGGTGATATTGACAGACTAAAGGATTGCTCATTCCCCATAGCCCCACAAGGTAAATTAAAAAAAGGAAAAGTCAAAGCTATTTCTGGACCCTCTCACACTTAGGGACTCCCAACTCAATACATCTTGGTTGCCTGGAAATGATGCTTATTAATAAGTGAGGAAGGTACAGTTAGTTCATGAGGCTTCAGGGTCACCTATTTAGGGGATAATTGACTTCCCAAACACACTTTTGCTTTAGATTCTTGTAAGGTATTGAGAACAAAATATTTAATATTAAGTAATTACTGTTACCAGGTCTGTGAATGCAATAAATGATCAGAGAAGCTGAGGACAATTTCTGAAGTCTTTCCAAGCTCCAATATCTTAATTTCTTAGCAATTAGCCCACCATTCAGTTCAAAACAGTGGTTACAATTATTTATAGGATCACAGTTCGTTCACATAAAATTGGATTAAACTGTCACTCCTTTCTAGAAAGTAAAAACAGCAAGAAAAAAACACACACGCATATACACAGGCACACATATGTTTATAAAAATATATATATTTATAAATATATATATATATATACAGGCAGAGGAGAAATGTGGTAACAGTTTATAAAATATGCAATCAAGTGGGTGAGTGTTCAGGTAATGTGGTACTTTGAACTTGGATATGTAATCTCTTGAATATGATATTGAACCTCTTGAAATGACCAAGGCAATATAATGTTAGAGAAAAACCTGCATTTGAGTTGGAAGGTAGGAAAGGACGTTGTACATATAGACACTTCAAGGAATTTCTAATGCACATGACATAAAAAGCAGATGGATATGTCTGGTGAAGATGGCAAAGTAAAAGTACATTTGCTTGCCTTCCTAAAATAAACTAAAAATAGAATAATTAAAGCAGAAAACTCTATCTTCAATCATTCTAGAGAGCATTCACACTCAAGGCTATGAAAAAGAATATCTGGGGCCTGTGAAAAACAGACCTAGTGAAAGGTGGAAACCGAGAACAGATTCATTCCCTATAGAATTTGAGCCCTGTGCAAAGTTCTCCAAAACAAGATTAGACATACTAAAGTTCAAAAATATATGGCTCTTAGTTTGAGATGCAAGTCCAGGGATGTGGAGGGATTCTCAAACAACCTTGTCTGACACTACAGACAGAAGAAAGGGATGGGCTTGATTTAAAAATATACATCATTTTTGCAGAAAGCAGGCTATTGCTATGGGGCAATGGCCTTGAGAAGATGTTCATGTCCTAATCCTTGGAACCTGTGAACATGCTAGGTTATATGGCGAGGGGGAATTAAGATTGCAGGTGAAATTAAAGTTGCTAATCAACTGACCTTGAGATAGGAAGATTATTCTGGATTATGAAGGCAGGCCCACTGTAATCACATGGGTCCTTACATGGGAAACAAGGAGGCAAAAGAGTCAGAACCAGAAAGCATTAAGAAAAAGACTCTATTGTCCATTGCTGGCTTTGAAGATGGAAGGGACCACAGCCAAGGAATGCAGGCAACTTAGAGAAGCTAGAAAGACGAGGAAATAGATTCTCCCCTACATGCCCTAGAAAGGAACGCAGTCCTGTCGACACATTGATTTTAGCCCAGTGAGACCTGTTTTGGACTTCTGACCTCCTGAACTGTAAGATAATAAATATATGTTTGTTTAAGCAACTAAATTTGTAGTAATTTGGCACAACAGCAATAGGAAACTGACACATGCTGTGACAGAGTGAAGGAGAAACAGTGGATGGCAATCAGTCTTGCAGATGCTAAACTTATTTTATTTTTAACTTTTATTTTCAGTTCAGGGTTACATGTGCAGTTTTGTTATAAAGGTAAACTAATGTCGTGGGGGTTTGTTGTATAGATTATTTTGTCACCCAGGTATTAAGCCTGGTACCCGATAGTTATTTTTCCTGATCCTCCCACCGTCCACTCTCAAGTAGGCCCCAGTGTCTGTTGTTCCCTTCTATGTGTCCATGTGTCCTCATCATTCAGCTCCCATGGTGAGAACATGCAGTATTTGGTTTTCTATTTCTGCATTTGTTTGCTAAGGATAATGGCCTCCAGCTCCATCCATGTTCCTGCAAAAGACATGATCTCATTCTTTTTTATGGCTGCATAGTATGCCATAGTGTATATGTACTGTATTTTCTTTATCCAGTCTACTATTGATGGGCATTTAAGTTGATTCAAATTTCTTTGCTATTGTAAATAGTGCTGCAATAAACATATATGTGTGTATCTTTATGATAGAATAATTTATATTTCTTTGGATATATACCCAGTAATGGGATTACTAGGTTGATTGTAATGTTAAATTACTATTTACACCAAAGACTAAATGGGGTTTTGATCTAACAATAAATACTATTAAGCACCTGCTATGTAGCATACACTGTACTGAGTGCTTTACATGAATTATCTGTAATCCTCAATAGAACCTTGTGAAGTGGGTGTTATTACACAAATTTTTAAAATTCAGATCATGAGTTTCAGAGAGTTAAAGTAACCTACCAAAGTTATAGAGCTAAGAAGAGCTGACATCATAATTCAGAGTTGTGTATTCTGATTTCAAATCCAGACCATCCTGCTAGCTCAGAGCAAAGGCACATTGATGGAGTATTGGTGCAATAGACTGAATGTTTATGTCCCCCCAAATTCATATTTTGAAATCCTCATCCCCATTGTGATGGTACTTGGAGGTGGGAGCTTTGGGAGATAATTAGGTCATGAGGGTAAACCCTCATAAATGGAATTAGTGTCATTTTAAAGGGACCCCAGAGAGCTCTCTTGCCATCTTTCTGCCATATGAAGTTACATAAAAAACTGGTGGTGCAACCAGAAGAGGGCCCTCACCAGAACCCCACCATGCTGGCACCTAATCTCAGACTTATCCTCCAGAATTGTGAGAAATAAATTTATCTTTCTTATAAGCCACCCATTGTATGGTACTTTGTTATAGCAGTTAAACTAAGACAATTGGTCAATTGGTAAGGAAGAGATTGCAGACTAACATCAAAGCTGTCTCTTAACCCAACTCAGTTCTGTTCTCCTCTAATTACATGATACATCAACAAATAGTTTACTATATGAATAAATGGTCTCCATTCAAACTAATAACAAGAAAACAATAGACATAGTCCCCACCAGACACTATAAGAAACAAAGGTAAAGAAAATCTTCACTATAATGCAAAATATAAGGTATACACATTATATTATGAAGCAGACAACCATAGGTTAACACACCCAAGGAAACTAAGAAGATCAAAGAGAAAATGACCTCTTCACACAAGAGATTTTTAAAAAAGGATACGAGAGCTTAAAGAAGAAATAATAAGATAACAGAATATGACAAAAATTGAGGTGAGAGAATTCAGGAATCAAAGAAAAATGGAAACATTTTATAAATGAAAATCATATTAGTAGCAGAAAAGAAAAAAGAAATAGAACTCCTGAAACAACAGTAAAGAACATGGGAAATAAGATTGAGAAAAGCAAACACATAAATGGAAATGAGTAAGAGAAAAATAATGGACATGAGATTCATGTAAAGATCTAATAGGTGCATCACTGGTGTCCCTTAGAAAGTTAACAGGACAAATGAAACTATAAAAGTTCAAAGTTATAATAGAAAAAATCATGTAATAGTTGAAATACTGGACTTACAGTGTCTTAAGGTATACAGTTATAAACACCAAGACACAATCTGGTAACGTTACTATATATCTGTAACAGAGGGGGAACTATTTGATATAGATGCTGTCTCACCCCTCTGCCCAAATTACCACTTATTAAGAATCAGACTAGCATCAGACTTAACCACAGCAAAATTTAGCACTAGAAGTCAGTGGAATAATATCTGTAGAATTCTAAGAGAAAGAAAAAGCCAGAAGTCATCTCAACTAAGGCAAGAAATAGTTATTTTAAGCATGAGAAAGCCTACAAATTAGTAGTCATGAGCACTTTAAAACGAGCATAAGAAAATTTAAGACACCTGAACAATCAATAGGGAAATCCTGGAAATAGTTAAGGTGTTAAAATTAATATGGGACTAAGGCTAAACCATTGAAAGTATAATGGTACATAAATAAAAATAAAAGTATGCCAAATTTTGTTATAGTGGAGAATTGAAAATTGTAGAAATAAGTAAATGTTTTCATTTTCAGAGCAGAAGTACTAACATACACCATTAAAAGTGGATGAATCAAATAATCACTGTTCAAGTATATTACTGTAATAAATAAGGATGACCATTAGAAGAACTGAGAATTGAGTGGTGCAGGGAGGAATGTGAATGAGAAATGGAAATATCAGTGTACAAATACCTTGTATTCTAATTGTTTAAAGATTATATCTCAAGCAATAGAGGTTTGAGGACATTATCTCAAGTTGCAGAGCTCATATCTAGAATAAATAAAAAGACAACAAACCCCCAAATTGCCCAAAGTAGAATCACAAACATACAAATCACAGAAAACGCATAGCATGTTATAGAGAAATAAAAGCAGGACTTTAAAACCTAAAAACACAATGGCAGAGTAAGACCAAACCTCTCTATCATATAAATGTTAATTGGATGTACATATTAAAAATTACTTTAGAGATTATAAAAAGGAAAGCCCACCCATATGAAGGGTAAAAGAGACTCATCTAAAGCAGTGATCTTAATCAAGTCAATCATAGGAACATATACGGTTTGTTCAATGTTAGTAAATCTAACAATAAAAGTATATGCTATAAAGCCAAATACAACAAAAGCTGTTGGTGAAATATGTCATTGAATGTTATGAAAGCTTCATAATTTTTAAAAAATCACACCTCTCATCTTCTCTTGCTCCTTCTCCTTTATCTCTTCATACATGCATATATTCATATATTTTAATTAGGATCTAATATTAGGTTTAATAAAGAATGCCAGTAACATCTTCCTTAAAATTAACCACACATAAGACAACTATATTACCATATTTACTATTATATTTTTAAACAATTCAGAAATTAGATGTACTTGTCAATAAATTAGATAAAAGAAAAGATATAAAACTTAAGGAGACAAAATTATGATATAGACTTAAGATTGTATTTGTGAAAGTCTCAAAAGGAAACAAATAGAATTTATAAGAGAGTTTAAACAAATGATAGAGTACAAAATTAATACTCAAAATTGAAGAACTTTCTTGAATGCTAATAACAATCACATAGAAGAAAAGATACCATTTTTGGGAGGTTCCAAGATGGCCGAATAGGAACAACTCCAGTCTGCAGCTCCCAGCATGAACAACACAGAAGATGGGTGATTTCTGCATTTCCAACTGAGGTACCGGATTCATCTCACTGGGGCTTGTCAGACAGTGGGTGCAGCCCATGGAGCAGGGTGGGGCATCGCTCACCCAGGAAGCACAAGGGATTGGGGAATTGCCTTTCCTAGCAAAGGGAATCCATGACAGACAGTACCTGGAAAATCGGGACACTCCCACCCTAATACTGCACCTTTTCAATGGTCTTAGCAAATGGCATACCAGGAGATTATATCTCGCACCTGGCTCGGAGGGTCCCACACCCATGGAACCTCGCTCAGTGCTAGCACAGCAGTCTGAGACTGAACTGCAAGTCAGCAGCGAGGCTGGGGGTGTGTATGCCATTGCTGAGGCTTGAAAAGGTAAACAAAGCACTGGGAAGCTCATACTGGGTGGAGCCCACCACAGCTCAAGGAGGCCTGCCTGCCTCTATAGATTCCACCTCTGGGGGCAGGGCATAGCTGAACAAAAGGCAGCAGAAACTTCTGCAGACTTAAACATCCCTGTATGAGAGCTTTGAAGAGAGTAGTGGTTCTCCCAGCATGGAGTTTGAGATCTGAGAATGGACAGACCTCCTCCTCAAGTGGGTCCCTGATCTGTGAGTAGCCTAACTGGGAGACACCTCCCAGTAGGGGCCGAATGACACCTTATATAGCCAGGTGCCCCTCTGACACGAAGTTTCCAGAGGAAGGATCAGGCAGCAGCATCTGCCATTCTGCAATATTTGCTGTTCTGCAGCCTCTGCTGGTGATACCCAGGCAAACAGGGTCTGGAGTGGACCTCCAGCAAACTCCAACAGACCTGCAGCTGAGGGTCCTGACTATTAGAAGGAAAACTAACAAACAGAAAGGATATCCACACCAAAACCCCATCTGTATGTCACCATCATCAAAGACCAAAGGTAGATAAAACCAAAAAGGTGGGGAGAAACTAGAGCAGAAAAGCTGAAAATTCTAAAAATCAGAGCACCTCTTCTCCTCCAAAGGAATGCAGCTCCTCACCAGCAACGGAACAAAGCTGGACAGAGAATGACTTTGATGAGTTGAGAGAAGAAGGCTTCAGATGATCAGTAATAACAAACTTCTCCAAGCTAAAGGAGGATGTTCAAACCCATCGCAAAGAAGCCAAAAACCTTGAAAAAAGATTAGATGAAGGGCTAACTAGAATAAATGGTGTAGAGAAGTCCTTAAATGAAAACCATGGCATGAGAACTACATGATGCATGCACAAGCTTCAGTAGCCAATTTGATCAAGTGGAAGAAAGGGTATCAGTGATTGAAGATAAAATGAATGAAATGAAGCGAGAAGAGAAGTTTAGAAAAAAGAGTACAAATAAATGAACAAAGCCTCCAAGAAATATGGGACTATGTGAAAAGACCAAATCTACATCTGATTGGTGTACCTGAAAGTGACGGGGAGAATGGAGCCAAGTTGGAAAACGATCTGCAGGATATTATCCAGGAGAACTTCCCCAACCTAGTGAGGCAGGCCAACATTCAAATTCAGGAAATACAGAGAACACCACAAAGATACTCCTCAAGAAGAGCAACTCCAGGACACATAATTGTCAGATTCACCAAAGTTAAATGTTAAGGGCAGCCAGAGAGAAAGATCAGGTTACCAACAAAGGGAAGCCCATCAGACTAACAGCAGATCTCTTGGCAGAAACTGTACAAGCCAGAAGAGAGTGGGGGCCAATATTCAACATTCTTAAAGAAAAGAATTTTCAACCCAGAATTTCATATCCACCTCAACTAGGCTTCATGAGTGAAGGAGAAATAAAATCCTTTACAGACAAACAAATTCTGAGAGATTTTGTCACCACCAGGACTGCCTTACAAGAGCTCCTGAAGGAAGCACTAAACATGGAAAGGAACAACTTGTACCGGCCACTGCAAAAACATGCCAAATTGTAAAGACCATTGATGCTAGGAAGAAACTGCATCAAGAATAAGCAAAATAACCAGCTAACATAATAATGACAGGATCAAATTCACACATAACAATATTAACCTTAAATATAAATGGGCTAAATTCCCCAGTTAAAAGACACAGACTGGCAAATTAGATAAACAGTCAAGACCCATCAGTGTGCTGTATTCAGGAGACCCATCTCACATGCAGAGACACACATAGGCTCAAAATAAAAGGATAGAGGAAGATCTACCAAGCAAATGGAAAGCAAAAAAAAAGCAGGGGTTGCAATCCTAGTCTCTGATAAAACAGACTTTAAACCATCAAAGTTCAAAAGAGACAAAGAAGGCCATTACATAATGATAAAGGGATCAATTCAACAGGAAGAGCTAACTATCCTAAATATATATGGAACCAATACAGGAGCACCCAGATTCATAAAGCAAGTCCTTAGAGACCTACAAAGAGACTTAGACTCCCACACAATAATAATGGGAGACTTCAACACCTCACTGTCAACATTAGACAGATCAGTGGACAGAAAGTTAACAAGGATATCCAGGACTTGACCTCAACTCTGCACCAAGCAGACATAAACCTGCCACCAAAACAGAAATATAGACCAATGGAACAGAATAGAGCCCTCAGAAATAATACCACACATCTACAGCCATCTGATCTTTGACAAACCTGACAAAAATAAGAAATGGGAAAAGGGTTCCCTATTTAATAAATGGTGCTGGGAAAACTGGCTAGCCATATGTAGAAAGCTGAAACTGGATCCCTTCCTTACACCTTATACAAAATTAATTCAAGATGGATTAACAACTTAAATGTTAGACCTAAAACCATAAAAACCCTAGAAGAAAATCTAGGCAATACCATTCAGAACATAGACATGGGCAAGGACTTCATGACTCAAACACCAAAAGCAATGGCAACAAAAGCCAAAATTGACAAATGGGATCTAATTAAACTAAAGAGCTTCTGCACCACAAAAGAAACTACCATCAGAGTGAACAGGCATCCTACAGAATGGGAGAAAATTTTTACAATCTACGCATCTGACAAAGGGCTAATATCCAGAATCTACAGAGAACTTAAACAGATTTATAAGAAAAAATGAAACAACCCCATCAAAAAGTGGGCAGAGAATATGAACAGACATTTCTCAAAAGAAGACATTTATGCAGCCAAGAGACACATGAAGAAAGGCTCATCATCACTGGCCATCAGAGAAATGAAAATCAAAACTACAATGAGATACCATCTCACACCAGTTAGAATGGCGATCATTAAAAAGTCAGGAAACAACAGGTGCTGGAGAGGATGTGGAGGAATAGGAATGCTTTTACGCTGTTGATGGGAATGTAAACTAGTTCAACCATCGTGGAAGACAGTGTGGCGATTCCTCAGGGATCTAGAACTAGAAATACCATTTGACCCAGCCATCTCTTTACTGGGCATATACCCAGAGGATTATAAATCATGCTGCTATAAAGACACATGCACACGTATGCTTATTGTGGCACTATTCACAATAACAAAGATTTGGAACAAACCCAAATGTCCATCAATGATAGACTAGATTAAGAAAATGTGGCACATATACACCATGGAATACTATGCAGCCATAAAAAAGGATGAGTTCATGTCCTTTATAAGGATATGGATGAAGCTAGAAACCATCATTCTGAGCAAACTATCGCAAGGACAGAAAACCAAACACTGCATGTTCTCACTCATAGGTGGGAATTGAACAATGAGAACACTTGGACACAGGGTGGGGAACATCACACACTGGGGCCTGTCATGGGGTGAGGGGAGTGGGGAGGGACAGCATTAGGAGATATACCTAATGTAAATGGTGAGTTAACGGGTGCAGCACACCAACATGGCACGTGTATACGTATGTAACAAACTGCACGCACATGTACCCTAGAACTTAGAGTATAATAATAAAAATGAATAAATAAAATACACATCAAAGAGAAAAAAAGAAGAAAAGATATCATTTTCAATAAAAACACGAATGATAAAATACCGAAAGTTAGGCCTCTTAAGGAACATTTAGGACCTGTATTAAGAGAAATGTAACCTTCCTCCTCCTGATCTGGGAACAGAAATTGATCTCTTGTTTTTTAAAAACGATACACTTTTACTTGGAACCGACCCAAACGCCCATCAATGGTGGACTGGATAAAGAAAATATGACACATATATACCATAAAATACTATGCAGACATTAAAAAGAATGAGTTCATGTCCTTTGCACGGACATGGATGAAGCTGGAAACCATCATTCTCAGCAAACTAACACAAGAACAGAAAACCAGACACCACATGTTCTCACTAATAGGTGAGAGTTGAACAATAAGAACACATGGACACTGGGAGGGGAACAGCACACACCAGGGCCTGTTGGGGCAGGGGTGTCAAGGATAGGGAGAGCATTAAGACAAATACCTAATGCATGCAGGGCTTAAAACCTAGATGATGGGTTGATAGGTGCAGCAAACAACCATGGCACATGTATACCTATGTAACAAGCCTGCACATCCAGCACCTGTATCCCAGAACTTAAAGGACAATGAAAAGATACACTTTCAAAATATAAATACATATTGTTGTAAATATGTCAGTTGTCTCTTCTCTATTCAATAATCTGAAATTTATTGCAATTTCAATAGAAGTATCTTTAAGATTATCATTTGTGGATAGATGAGAAATTTGTATGAGAAATTTCTAAAAAAGAAGAGAATGGAGGTGTGGACTAAACCTATAATCTATCAAAAGTTCTCCAGTCTGTATCTGGGCAATTTAAAAAAAAGTCATTGTTACTAAAACTTGTTTAGTACTGGTGTATAAATTGGGTAAATTAGGAGAATAAGATAAAGGATGCAGAAATAAATCCAAATACAAATGGGTAGTTAATATATAATGACAGTGGTATTTCAAGTCAGTAAAAGTGATAAATTTTTAAAATAAATAGTTTATGTACAACTAGTAGATCTGTTGGGGGTAGGGGTGAATAGTATATGAAAGTATTCTTACTACTATGCTGTTAGAGAAAAAAACTAGAAAATTATATATGAAGTATTTGTATTTATGTAACAATCTATGTATATGTATATGTGCATATATATTATATGGACATTGTTTCTCTGCCTTTTGGCTAAGATCAACCATAGTATAGTGTATGGACATATATCAAATTGTGAACATAGACATACCTTAATTTTTAGATTAAAAATACATTCTGCCTTCTGTATATGTCTTAATGGTTTTCAATATTTTGCTTTTGAAGTTGCATAAAGTATGTGTTGCTTTTTGGGATTAGGAAAAATATTACATTGGAACCCAAAAGGTGTAATATACAGTAAATACAGCTTGTCATTTATTTCTCTGTCACCTCTTTATTACACACCTATTAAGTGAGAGGTATTGTGCTAGAATCTGACTTGATTAGCTAATTGTGTTGTTTTGTTGTTGTTATTTATGTAAAACCCTGAATTCAAGAGATATCTACAATTTTTATCTTGATATGGAAGCATGAACAAATAATCAACTTATTAATAATTTATATTCCATTTTGTTCTAAGTAAAACTAAGTCAGCTTAGATCAATTTCAATTTTTATTAGCAGAGGCAATTAGACAGTTGATTGTCCTTGGATGATTGAAGTTGTCTTAACTGGAGATGCCTGGGAGTTACAACAGTCCCCATCACCTTATCCCATGTATATAGGCAGTAACTGACAGGTGCAGAGGTATAAACTCTGCTGTCCTCAAAATGAAGCAATCCAGACCTCCCCGAGGAATTAAGTGAGACTACACCTCATCTGAAGACACAGTCTTGGTTAGCTTCTTGCCTTTCCCTATTCTGTTCATAAGACCCCAAAGATACCAAGAATAAAGAGAGAGAGAAACGCATTCTGGCCCCAGTAACACTAAAATTAATTGAGGCATACAGTCCTGGAAAGACACAGAGTTTGGGAGAAACAGCAAGATATTTTGTTTCTGAAAAACAGTAAGTGTGGTGTAGAATTACACAAGCTAAATCTGAAAACCTAAGGAGGCCACCTTGTGAAAAGCAATATTGTGTGGTAGTCAAAATAATAGATCCTGGAGCCCGCCCCCTTGGGTCTGGGTCCTGGCTCCCACACTTATAGCTATTGATTTTTAGTAAGTCATTTCCTTGTTGTACACATTTCCTCATTTCTGAAATGGTGGTAATAGTTCCTACTTTATAGGGTTGTTGAATTTAATGAGTTAATATAAATAAAGCACTTAGAGTTGAGTCTGCATATAGTGAAGTCAATATACACACTGTATTGTGAAGTCTTACAGAGCAAGCTAAAGAAATGTAGAAAGTATTCTGTAATAATATAATTGACCTGATAACGTCTGTGCTTGGTATCTATTGGACAGTTTTGTAGAGGATGAATTTCACAGAAAAGAAGGCAGAGAATCTTGCTGGCTAAAATTAAAAATTTTGAAAATATTGAGTTTAGGGTGTTTAAGGGTGTAGAGATTTAATTTTCCAGCAGTCAGTGGAAAATATATGTCTAGTAGCTAAGGAAAGAAATCTAGACTAAGAGTGGTGACATACCTTTGAAGACATGGAAGTAACTGAGTAAATGGAGAATAAATATGAAAGCATGAGGTACAATGATACTTAAAGAGAAAAGAAGATCAAAGAGAATATGGTACAAGGTGAACCATAAGCAAATATAATGTAATAAAATTTAGGGAAAGAGAGATTTTCACAAATAAAAGATGATCAACATCACTAAATACTAAGAAAAGATTCAATAGGATAAAAACTTAAAATGCCTTTGATTTGAAAATTAAGTAATTATCATTGAACCCAATTTCAGTGAAAGCATGTAGAAGTGCAAAAGATCTAATTTAAAAGAGAGTTAAGAGAGGTTTGAGAAAGGCAGGTGCAATACTGGCGAAAGAAGGAGGGAATCAAAATTCAGAGTGTAGAGATACTTTAACGTCTGAGCTAGATAAAGAAAAATGGAAGGATAATGAAAATACAGAAGCTCTTAAAAAGTTGACCTATTACACTGAAACCAACAAAATAATTTTTTTTTTTTTTTTTTTTTTTTTTTTTTTTTTTTTTTTTTGAGACGGAGTCTCGCTCTGTCGCCCAGGCTGGCCAGATCTCAGCTCACTGCAAGCTCCGCCTCCCGGGTTTACGCCATTCTCCTGCCTCAGCCTCCCAAGTAGCCGGGACTACAAGCGCCCGCCACCTCGCCCGGCTAATTTTTTTGTATTTTTTTAGTAGAGACTGGGTTTCACTGTGTTAGCCAGGATGGTCTCGATCTCCTGACCTCGTGATCCGCCCGTCTCGGCCTCCCAAAGTGCTGGGATTACAGGCTTGAGCCACCGCGCCCGGCACAAAATAGAAATTTTAATAGGAGTGGTTACTAAGTTCTGCATTTAAAGTAAAAAGGGTGAATTTATAGGAAAGACCCGGCTGAAAAATTGACACAGATTAAATGTGAAACTCTACTTTTATACAATTGCAAACTCAGTGTGTGATGAAATTGTTGAGAAAAATGTTTCAGTTAATGTGTCAGTGGAACTCCTTGTTTATATCCAATATTATGAGGGATTAATTGTATTCTGATGAGATTACATCACACCTCCTGAGTGTCTTGGTCTAGGTTGGAATACCAAGGGTAAAACTGATAAACCTCAGCATCCATGGTAAAGGCTGATGACTGGGCAAACTATGACTATTGATAGATTTTGTAAAATTTTTCTGGGGAAGGGAATGTTTTGAGAGTGATGTCCCTGGAAGTAGATGATATTATTTAAAGAGTTGTATTGCTTTCATAATTCTCTTTTCTCACCTAGTATTATCAAGAAGGTATTGTTTTAAAAGGCTGAAAAACATATCTGTTAAATAAATAAATGGAACTGTGATCATGAAATATTGAACTCTTGTCTCCTATGGCACTGCTCCTAATTAACCTCTTCTTTTGAGAAAAAAGTCCATCATCTGCAAGTGAGTGGAGTCCCCCTACACAAAGGGAAAAATGAGATTGTTAATTCAACACAAAGAAATGGTGAATGGTTTTTCTGTATAGGCATTGTGCTCAGTGTTGGGTACAATTGTAAGGTGGTACACTTCAAGCATTATAAAGATGAAGCTTTGTGAAATTGTGTCTGTTAATAATTGAGCTGCCCAGTTTAAAAAGTGGTATGATCTGTATCACTGGAGACATTCTAAGGGAGATTGTATGAGCATTTGCTAGGCATGCTTGAGAAATCTTCTGTTAGAATATGAAATATATTACATAGCATCTAAATAAATTCTGGGACTCTAAGGCTTCAATGCTACAATTGGGCAACATGCATGAGCAGAGCCCCTCTACATTCCTTATGGACTTCTCACTCCTGTGCATCTTTCTCCATCTTATCATATCAGAACCTGAGCTAGCTCTGGCACCACCTAGTTTTTTGTGGTTGACCAGAAGTCACATTGTATGACCACCAGTTCCTCCCTTATTCTCTACAATCCTTCTCCCAGTGAAATACTCATATTTTAGATTATTTTACTCAACTTGTATAAAGTCTAGCATCTCTGTGCAGTGTTGGAAGGTTGAGGTGAGGAAGAAGTTATCTAGTATAGAATTGTTAGCTCATTCATTCATTTATTCAGCACATCTGTACCAGTCACCCATGGTAGTACAGCCACTCTACCAGTGTTCACAGAGTTCAGTAAAGAATTTCCAATTACTTTGTTCAATTTCCTCTGTACTGGTATGCATACATAGTTAGATTTACTTCCACTTCCTTAGTTATAAGTTTTGTTTCATGTCTTCTTGATCATTACTATAGCAATACAAACCTTTTATTTTGACGTAAAAGTAAAACAAAATCTTTTGCTATTTCATGACACTATGGCTTGGTTGTTATTAAGTATGTATGTATCTGTTTATTTGCTTAAGGTGAAAAGTTAAGGCTTGGTATTGATTTTATTAAGACTACTTCTGGGATACTTGGCTTTCTCTTTTAATACTGGTTTCATGTAAACCCCAAAATCCTCAGAAGCCCACTTGTACTTACAGAATACCTTTTAGCTATATACTCAATAAATATTTAAGTAGGACCAGACACTCCTAATTGCTGTGGAAGCAGCAGTGAACAAAACACAGTCCCTGCCCTCATGGAGCTTTTCTTCTAGTAAAGTTCTCTATGGAAAAAGCCTTAGGGTCATCTCCAAATTTTAAAGGATGAAAAATACAAAATATATGTATGTATATCTATATTTATACATACATGCACTATGTCTCTTTCTATTTATATCTATCTATCGCTCTATCTATGTATCTACAGAGAGAATTAGAATCAGATTACATTAAATCATTAAACACATCATTGTGTAAATATCCGAAGTGAAGACTTTGGGTAGTAGAAGAGAGAACTTGCTACTATAGAAAACATTTCCTAACTGGTAAAGTACGTTTGTTTCCCCCTGATCATAATTAAAACCTTTAGACCTTCCTATCTAGATATTCTTGAAGCAAGACATGGAGAGAAGAAATAGCCCAAATTAGCTCCTTAGTTCTGCCTTCAGGAAAGGAAAAGGCGGTGCTGGATGGAATGTCTAACCTGGGTCAGGCCTACTAAGGTCTATGGTAGGAAGCTCAGCTGGAGTTCTTAACCTGGGCAAAGAGATTCTTGGGCAGAATTCACTGGGTTCCTGAATGTAAATGGGAAATGATCATATCTTCATTTTTTCTCACTACTAACTAGAATTTAGCATTTTCTTTCATTATGAATGTAGGAAAGAAATCACAGCTTACGGCTGTCATCAATAGAAATCATAGACATTTTCATACCACATTACAGTTGTTGCAGCTGTCTACGAATAACATTTGTGCTCATCACTGCTTTGAGATTATGGTGGTTATTAGACCCACCACTAGATCTTATTTAATATGTTAATAAAGGCACATATGGTCCTACATCACAATTTTTTCATAATTTGCTAACTACTTCAATATAATTAGTTTTCTTTGTAATTTATGAATTTTATGCCTTGCATTTCAAAGCAGTATACAGCAAAAGGCTCTATAGGCTTCCTCAGTCTGTCAAAGGAGTATGTGGTATAAAAAAATTAAGATGCCTGGGCTACAGAGAAGATGATCTTACTAGAAACACCAGGACTAAAGAATGTCCTAAGCTCTGTGCAGTCATATTCTTAACTCCTCATTTTTTAAAAAAGGAGCTAGGATAGGGACGAGTGGAGGCATGAGAGGGAGGGGTTAATTTCCCCTCTACAGAGTTGAGACAGAGGGGAAGAACTTCTTTCTCTTAGAGTTTCAATTATAGCTCTATAGAATAAAATAATATGGAGGTGGGGGGGCCAGGCGCGGTGGCTCACGCCTGTAATCCCAGCATTTGGGGAGTAGGAGGTGGGCAGATCATGAGGTCAGGAGATTGAGACCATCCTGGCTAACACAGTGAAACCCTATCTCTACTAACAATACAAAAAGAAATTAGCCGGTCGTGGTGGTAGGTGCCTGTAGTCCCAGCTACTCAGGAGGCTGAGGCAGGAGAATGGCGTAAACCCGGGAGGTGGAGCCTGTGGTGAGTTGAGATCGTGCCATTGCACTCCAGCCTGGGAGACAGAGTGACACTCCGTCTCAACAAACAAACAAACAAACAAACAAACAACAAAAAAAAGAATACTGAGGGAGAGCAGGCAGGGATATTGATGCCCAATTTCAATTTGATTTGGGGAGGGTTGGAGTCAATGCCACAGCAGAGTATAATACAAATGGAAAAACCACCCCACTCTGTTCCTTTGCCATTTGGCCTGTATGCTTAAAATCCTTTCTCCAAACACACATCTTTATTCTTAAGAGGATCAACATTTAGAAAGGCAAGGTGAGACAAAACTAAACATGTGGTTCTACTAAACACCTGAGGAAAACAGGTTACTTGGTTGAGATTTAATACTAAAAGTACAATAGGAGGCTGATCAAGATAACAGGTGAGATTATACAATGATGATGATTGGAGACCAAAAAGTAGCATATTATGAAAAGGATCTCCCTGTGTCTGGAATTGGTGGGTTCTTGGTCTCCCTGACTTCAAGAATGAAGCCAGGGACCCTCACAGTGAGTGTTACAGTTCTTAGAAGATGGTGTGTCCAGAGTTTGTTCCTTCAGATGTTCAGATGTGTCTGGAGTTTCTTCCTTCTGGTGGGTTCATGGTCTCGCTGACTTCAGGAGTGAAGCTGCAGACCTTTGTGGTGAGTGTCACAGCTCTTAAAGGTGGCACAGACCCAAAGTGTGATTAGCAGCAAGATTTATTGCCAAGGGTGAAAGAACAATTCTTCTACACCTTGGAAGGGAATCCAAGCAACTTGCCAGTGCTAGCCCGGGTGGCCTGCTTTTATTCCCTTATCTGGCCCCACCTGCATCCTACTGATTGGTCCATTTTACAGAGAGCTGATTGGTCCATTTTGACAGAGCACTGATTGGTGCATTTACAAATCTTTAGCAAGACACAGAGTGCTGATTGGTGCATTTACAATCCTTTATCTGGACAGAAAAGTTCTCTAAGTCCCTACCGGACCCAGAGACCCCGCCAGCTTCACCTCTTATCACCACAGTGCAATTTGATTGTAGCATTTTAAAGGGGAAAGGAAAAAACAGAAAAGGGAGGCATATAACCCAAATAATCTCTTGACCAAATGTGTCAAGTATATTTGATTCATTTTGAAGCTCACAGCATATCAGAGAGAACCATGCTGCCCTATTAGCTTTGTTTTAATTAGCTTTCCTTATTTGAAAAATGAGCAGAGTGGAGCAAATAGTTTCTAAGGTCGCGTCTAGCACTAACTTTTCTATGTTTAGAGCTTGTAAATTCTTTAAGAGGCAGATACAATGTCCTTTAACTTCTATCCTCCAGCTGCTCCCTTATCCCCTACCCATAGTATAATGTCCTCAACACATTTCTCAGCTTGGTGCTGATTTAGAGAAGCAGAACCACTGACTATAATAGATAACATGTATCAAACTACTGTGTGCCTGCAATTGTGCTAAATGACTTTCACCCATACCTCATTTAATCATCCTATAACATCAGTAACGGGTAGATGTGTTCATTTTGAAAATGAAGAGCTAGACTCAAAAACAGAGAGCTCTTAAACACATAGCCAGGGTTTAAACCCAGGTCAGCCTGACTACACAGCCTGTTTCACGATGTTAGTGAAGTGTGAAAGGTGGAAGTAGGAAAGGTGACCATTGCCGAGACCAGTAGAAAAGAGTGGGCTCTTTATGTCCTTGCAGGCAGACAACCGCAGCTTCAGCGAGAGCCAGGGCCCGCTGGAAGCAGCTATTGTTTGAACCATCTAGATAATCATCTCATCCTCTGTGTGAACTAGTACTGGCTTAAGGTGACATTTCCAATGACTCTTCTACACCCAGTAAGGCACCTGTTGTTCTGGGGTGGAAAATAATTTTTGCCCAATAGATTATAGAGGCCCCGAGAATGAGAAGCCGGATACTAAGAATAACCAGTTACCTTGAAAAACTGCTAGCATAAAGTAGATCTCTATTTCTATGACAGCATGAATAAAATAGACTGTTTTGCATTTATATAGTGCCTTTCCTCTTATAAGAGCCCAGGGGTTTCACTAACACAGCCTTGCAATGAAACACAGTCACCTCAGGGAGACCACCAGGCAGCCAACTACAGCTGTGCGAACTGTAACGACAGTGGGGGAGGCGTGCATGAAGCTGAGGATATCAGATGCCTATTCTAAATTGTATGAAATTGAATGCTTTGAAAACAATATATGCTTTCAGTACCACAATATAGACACACCCTCATCAATTCTTGAACTTGCTGACAAGAAGGAGAGAAGTAGGTACAAATGTTCTGTTTTGTAGATTGTGAAATAAAACAATTGTTTGAAACATTGCATTTTAAATTTAAGTAAAAATGGTATCATGTCATTTCTGAAGTTATAGCTCCTAATCTGAATAAGTAGCTCTAAATCTACGCTTACACGTCTATATGTGTGTGTGTGTTTATGTAGTTGATATTGTATTATATATTATACATAAAATTCCTTTCTTCACTTGCCATTCTGTATTTCTGCATATTATGGAAATAATATAATTTAATGGCACATATTATATTTCATTTTCTATATCATAAGCCCATAATTCACTTAACTATGCCCTTTATGTTGTTTCTTTTCTTCCTTTATAAATAGTGTAATATCTTTGTGTATAAAGCTTTGTCTGTATTTATTTCACTTTATTTTCTTGGAAATAGAATGACTGCATGAAATGGGATGAGCATTTTTAAGGCTATCAGTACACTTTGCCAAATTGATAAATTAAATTTCTGAAACTTGTACACATTTATATTCTCAGAGGTATTGCACATGCCTTTGTCCATCAGTGCTGTGTGTTATCATTTAAAGATTATTTTCAAATTTGATAAAAATATATATTCATTCTAAAGTTGTGCGATTTTTACAAATAATTTATTAGCCATTTGTCCATTTGTTTCCTCTAAGTAAATTATCCATTTTTTGATTGAAATATGGTGATCTTGTACTGATTCAAAATAGCTTTTTCATATACTAAGAATATTAACTCCTTTTCACTTTTATTGGAAGTATAGCTTCGTGTTTTAAAGCACTATCTTTGGAATCATTCAACCTTGACTTCCTAGTTAAGCTCTGCAATTTATAAACTGTGAGATCATGGATAAGTTACTTTAGTTTTCAAGCTTCTATTTCCTAAATTACAAAGTGGGGATTATCAGAGGTAGAATTGCCATGAACATAATAAAGGACCTTAGAATTGGACTCACATGGTTATACTTTTGTTTTTTGTTTAATTTGCAGAAATAAGGCATTTTAACCACACTCAGTTAACACAACTCTCTCTTTCCATTGCAGATTCCCCTTTATTTCTCTTCTCCTCTACCACATATTCCCTCGATAACATTTCCCCTTATGGCAGGGACCACTGTGGTAGCTGCAGGCATTTGGGGTTTCAGCTAAGAAGAAATTGAGTTGGGGATACATTTAGTTTCGGTTTAGTGGAATACTTTTATATGGCTCACCACCACCTTCATGTATAGCTAGCCCTATTAGTGGAGGAGTGGTTTCCATCGTGCCAAACTCCTGGTGTTCGGACATTAAGATGGATGGGTAGAGTTTCTAATGCACTATGAATATGTTCCCTGATACTCAGCACTGAAAGTGTGTAATTAGTTGGGGAGCATCAAGGCTTGAAATGTATAAAGTCAGAAGTTAGCCTGTGGGAATTCTCCAGATCTTACAGATCATATAGGAAAGAAATTTGATAGAGGTTTACCCAAAATTGACAATAGTTCTAAAAATTTACATGACAGTATTAATAATGATTTGAGAATCTGAAAGAAACTTCTTTAAATTATCAATATTAAAAAATACAATTGCTGTTTTTATGAAGAAGTAATCAGAGTATGTAGCCAAAACGTGTACAGGGAAAAGTATCATAGAACTGCCAAACAAGTATTTAATTGAAATAAATTTTTTCCAGATTTTATGGTATTTGTGCAATCTATTAGCTTTTTTGAAATTTGTGTTTTTTGAAGTTTGTGATTTTTCTCATCCTAAGTTAAAATTCATTTTCATAACTCATTTTGTATTTGTAACAGTGTTTTCTTTTTCTTAAAGAGAGACTCAGAATTGTGATAACTTAAGTCCTTCAAAAATCTGGATATATGTAGGCCCACATATATACATTAGGTAAGGTCAAGATGACACTTACCTTTTGCCATGTAGCTAATAATTTTTTGCCGCACTATTTATTGACTATCACTCCTTCTCATTAATTTATAATGCTTAATTTATTATTTGTTGACAAGCTTATACATCAGAAGCTGTTCTTGCCTATTTTGGTTTTTGAGCTCTCTGTAGTTTTGGTGCGAGGAGCACAAGGCTTTCATAACAATACATTAAGAATATGCTTTCCCTTAGCTGGGTGTGGTGGCTCAAGCCTGTAGTCCCAGCTCCTTGGGAGACTGAGGCAGGAGGATTGCTTGAATCCAGGAGATGGAAGTTGCGGTGAGCCAAGATTGCACCACTGTACTTTAGCCTGGGAAAGAGAGTGAGAGTCCATCTCAAAAAACAAAGCAACAACAACAAAAAGAAACAAAAATAATATTTTTTTAATCTCTCAGGATAAGTCTTCCCATTCATGATAACTTTGATTTTTATGAAAATGTTGATTCTCTCTTGCTTGTTATTCAAAATTGATTCTGACATCATTTTGGTTTTTTCTCCCAGTTTCCTTCAAAATCCCCACTGATATTTTGATTGGTATTACAAGAAACTTTAAAAACAACTTGAGTTTAGACTGATGTGTTTATAACATTATCTCTCCATCCAGGAACATAATATAGCTCTATAATCCAAGTCTTCTTTTATATTGCTCAGTATTATTTTGGAGTTTCTTCAGAATATGTTTATTTAAATTTTAAAAACCCCTATTTTTTTCTAGAAAGATTTGAATTGTCTCAGAGTTAATTCAGCAAGATCAAGTGGGATAGTTTTCTGGTTTATTGGAGATTTGTCATTTTCTAGAGCAAATTGGGATCCAAAAATGACTTTTTAGGTCTAAAAACATCTTTCTAGTTATTCAAATTTTCCAAGCTTGCTTCTTTTCATTAATTCATTTTTTGGGAAATATTTTTAGTATTAGTTTTAACACATTTAGCTGTGGGATTGAGAATCTCAAAAACAATTCTGGCTTTAGGACCTTTCAGAACGTCTGAGATTTATAACATGTGTGAGCTAATATTCTGCCTGCTTTGAATCTTTTGTGTTTTTTAAACAAACTTGTGACTAATTTAGAAAATATAGGTGTTAATGAGAAAAGAAAGACAAACACATGCTAAGTCTCCATGCAATCAATGGTCATGTTGATGGCTACAAGACTGATTTGTTCACTGGCTGTGTTCATTGGTCATTCTAATGATAGCATCAGATTCTCATTAATGTTTCCATGAGTAGAATATTTGGGCTATTAATACTGTGGCTCTATCTTATCAATCAGAATGACATAATTAATATGTAAATTATTAAAACTTTCCAAGGAAAAAAAATAAATTATTGACATTTGGAATACTTTACAACTCATCTAAAATGTTATGAGCCTATTATTTTCATATTTCAATATTATTGGAAGATTGATGAAAAATTTTTTATCCATTAATTTCTATTCCTGGGAAAATGTTAAGAAAAGGTAATGGAGAAACCAATTAATTACCATCTAAAATTAGAAAGATAATGTAAAATTAGAAACTAACCCGAAATTGTTTTAAGCGTATTTATATTGGAAAGTCACAAAAAATGAAAACTGTATAACGAAACCATATTATGCTCTCAGGGCCATAGTTATTTCACCTAAAAATGTTGATAATAGGTGAGATTATTGAGTCTTATCTCAGAGGACTGCTTGATTTTTTTTTTTTTTTTTGAGAAATAGTTTTACGAGACTGCTTAAATTCTATGGTGAACTGATGGCTGATTTTATACAAAGGAAATGTTGTGGTTCTAATCTCTTACATCATAGTTAGGCTTTTGATTCTGTTTTGGATGATATATATGTATCCATTACCTGAGTAGGCATAATAGACCATATATACATATTAAGGTGGGTAGCTATCACTAGTGAATATGTAAATAATTGATATCAATGGGTTATGTTAACCTAGAATGACATATCAATTGATTTTTTATCACAATTATTCCTGCATTTAATGGGATTTAATGGTTCAATCAATAACCTGAATGACCATCTTCATTAGGTGTGCAAATGATGCTATACTAGTTAGTAGAATGAGTATTAAAATTCAGTACAACTAGAGCATGCTTCAAAGCTGTAAGAAATATGGAATATTTAATAAGAGAAAATACACTTATGGAAAGATAAGATATATAATAGAATATAGAAAATTACATATATTTCTCAGATTAGACATATCTGTGAGTCAGCACTTAGTGTGGATCACAAAATAAATAAATTTAAAGCAAATCTCACCTATGTTACAGAAAGCATAAAGTCCCCTCAAATTATAGTACACAAACAAGTTTTAATGTAAAATAAATTAAGCACAGTTTTGCAGTCTATAAAAACAAATATTATAAATTAATTCACCTGTTCTCAAGTCTGCCTCTACATTTCTGAATACTTACAGTAGTTTATTTGATATGAAATATTTTAGGTAAACACAAAAGTACAGATAATTACATAATACCTCCATATTAACCACTCAGCTTAAGAAATAAATTGTTTAAAATTAAAATCTTTTTTGTATGGGGTCAGTTATTTGCATTTCTTTTATGCACGATAACTCTTGTTTCTTGTAAACTAGAAACTCTCAAGACAGGGAATAAGTCAATCAAGTCACAGCACTTTAACAAAAACTCTACCATATGTATGTTATGTTTTGTGACAATAATAATTATCACAGAATCTTAGAGTGCCATACCCAGGCTTTCTCTCTCCATATTAGGTATGTAAAGGTCAATGATGTCTTCAAATATAATTTTAATAAGACATATAGAAGGCATATGAGTGAAAGCTACAGAAATTTAAGTTTTACAGTCTAGAAGAAAACCTGAGGGATCACTTATAAATAGACTACAATATAATAGTAATTGTAAATGTAAGTAATATTCAATGGTAAATAGAATGAAAGTTATTTTAATAAATAAAGATGACTAACAGTTATTGGAGAGGTGTTTGGTTATAATACTAAGCCTTAGGGATTATGTTAAGTGCTTTTATGTGGACTATCTTAATGAATATTCACAATAACCTTAGGAAAAATGTTTTATTAGAGCCATTTTACAAATGAGAAAACTGAGGTTAGAAAGAAAGGTTAAATTGTAGAAGACCAAACATTACAAAAAAGTCAGTCAGAATTTTATCTCAGACAATTTGTCCACACTCCTAATTAGTGAAAACAGCTCATAAATTATAATTTATTAGGAACTTTGATCATACACATACAACATTTTTGTGTACATGTGGGTGTGTGTTATAATTTAAAAAATATACCTTTATACATATTACTAAACAATCACATGCTTCTTCAATTGCTTCTCTCTTTTTACTGTTCCTTTGACATTTCTCTGTTTACATTACCAAAATTTTTGATTATGCACCGTGGGTTACTTCCATGCTTCTCCAAAAAAAAAAAGTTGAGTCATTAAGTCATATTAGTTAGTACTATCACAAAAGTAAGCATTACTTGAACAAATTATTTTATAAAGAGTAAAGAACATTAAATAGTGAAAGAACAGGGACAGGAAAGGAACTATAGTGGGTTAAATGTTGAATGGAGGTCTATTATCAATGATAAGGCCATCACTCATATTGGATCACTCGGAGATTGATGCATAACAGTAAGAAGAACCAACCAAAGCAGTTGAAGAACTAGGAGTGGACTGTGGTTGAAGGCTAATAATAGGGAATTTGAGGACCACTGATGAAATAATTTAGATATTATGGTGGAACCAAACAGCAAAGATGAGTAGTCAGACCTGTATCTTGAGAGAGGCAATAAAGATAGAATAGTTTACATTAGACAACCTCAATGTAGTTGAGAGCCAAAGAAAAAATAAAGTGTAGAAAACTGGAGCATATCTACAGCCAGTGTAGTAGTCAAGCTTCTGTCAAACAAGAGAGTGTTGGGCCCACCCTGGTACTAGCCTGGCCCCTACTATCCTAAGGTCCAAGTCTGCCCCAGCAGCAAGCTAGCCCTTTCAGACCCAGGTGCAGCCTGGCCCCCATGGCCTCAGGCTCTAGGCTCATTCAAGCAGCAGAACAGCTCCCGTAGCCCCAGGCTCTAAGCCAGCTCCTAGGCACACATGACCGAGGCACACTTCTGTATGGTGTTCCAGTGCCACCCCAGAGCTAGGTAAGCTCCTGCAGACTCAAGCTTGAGGCTCACCCCAGTGCCAGATCAGATCCTGTAAACCAAGGCTTTAGGCTGCCCCCATGTACCAAGTCAATGGTTTCACTCACTTTCTGATTCAGGCTGACCTGAGAAATCTAGCAGTAATCTTGCCCATGGGCCCTGCCAGGTGGCTCACTCAGAATCTCTGGGCAGGCTGAATGGTGTGGAGTTATTCTTGCCAGAGCTAGTCTACAAAGACTGGAATTGGTACCTACTTCTTAAAATCTAGACACCAACCTACAGTATAAGCCTCACAAACAATCTGGAAAACATGACACCACCAAAGAAACAAAATAGAATACCAGTAAGCAACTTTTAAAAATGGAGTTGTACAATCTACCTAACAAAGAATTCAAAATAATCATCTTGGAGAAGCTCAGTGAGCTACAAGAGAACAAATATAAATAAAACAAAATTAGGAAAACAATATATGGGCAAATAGGGATTTCAAGAACAAGATAGAAATCATAAAACAAAAAAAATTTGGAACCAAAAAATACAATTACTTAACTAAAAAATTGTATAGAGAGCTCCAACAGCAGACGTGCTCAAGCAAAAGAAAGAGTAAATGAGCTCAAAGATTGATTATTTAAAATCACAGTCATGGGACAAAAAATTAAAGTGAAAAACAGTGAGGAAATCTGTAAGACTTATGCGACACTATCAAGTGAATGAATATATAAATTATGTAAGTCTCAGAAGAAGCAGGGAAAAAGAAAGAAAAATTATTTAAATAATGACAAACATCTTTCCAAATCTGAAGAGGGAAATGAACATGCAGACCCATGAACCCCAAGGGACCCCAAATCAATTAAATATAAAGAGATCTTTACCAAGACATATTACAATCAAATTTTCACAAGCGAAAGAAATGAGAAACTTTTTTTTTGAAAGCTGCAAGAGTAATCAGTCACATAGAGAAAATCCCCATAAAACTATCAGAAAATATTACAGCAGATACCTTATGTATTTTGGAAATTAATCCCTTTTAGGTGTGTGATTTGAAAATATTTTCTCCCATTCTAAGTTCTCTTTACTCTCTTCATTTTTTTTTTCCTTTTTCATTGAAAACATTTTAGTTTGATGTAATCCTAAACATATGATCTATCCTGGACAATGTTCTATGTGCACTTGAGAAGAATGTGTGTTCTGCTATTAGATGAATGGGATGTTTTTTGCATTTCTCTTAGGTTTATTTGATCTATATGGTTGTTCAAGTTCTCTTGTTTTTATTGATTTTCTGTCTAAATGATATATCCACTGTTGAAAATTATATATAATATATAACCAATATAATGTGTTAAATACACAGTATAAAAGATGTAAATCGTGAAGGCAATAACATGAAATGTGAGGGGAAGGAGAGTTAAAGTGTCAAATTTTTGTATGTGTTTGAAGTTAAGCTGTTATCAAATTAAAATAGACTGTTAACAACTACAAGAATTTTTATATAGGCCCCATGGCAACCACAAAGAACAAAAAATCTATAGTAGATACACTAAAGATAAAGAGAAAGGAATGAAAATACACCATTATAAAAATCAAGTCACAAAGGAAGACAGCAATAGTGGAAGACAGTAGGCTAATAAAGGGTAGGATAATGTATTCAAAGTGTTAAAAATATCTACCAAGCAAGAATGGTGCAGCTAGCAAACTCTCCTTCAGAAATATAGAAGAGATAAAAACTTTCCTACACAAAGAAAAGCTAAGCAAGTTTGTCACCACTGGATCTGCCTTTCAGGAAATGCAAATGGTAGTTCTTCAAGTTGAAATGACAGGGTGCTAACAACATGAAAACATACGAAATTATAAAACTCTTCATAAAGGTAAGAATATAGCCAAGTTCAGAATACTCTAATACTGAAATGGAGGTGTGTATTACTTTTAACCATAGTATAAGTTAAAAGACATAGGTATTAATAACTATAGACACAATAATTTGTTAATAAATACACAGTATGAAAAGATGTAAGTCATGACACCAATAACATGATGTGTGAGGGGAAGGAGAGTTAAAGTGTCAACTTTTGTATGTGTTTGAAGTTAAGTTGTTATCAACTTAAAATAGACTGTTAACAACTAGAATTTTTGTGTAGGCCCCATGGTAACCACACAAAACTAATCTGTAGTGGATACAATAAAGATAAAGAGAAAGGAATCAAAGCATACCATTATAAAAATCAAGTCACGAAGGAAAACAGGTAGAGTGGAAGAAAAGAAAAAAAGGAACTACAAAACAGAAATTAATTAACAAAATCGCAATAGTAAGTCTTAAGCTGTTACTAATTACTTGTAAATGGATTACATTCTCCAATCAAAAGGCAGAATGCATTTAAAAAATACAATTATATACTGCCTACAAGAGACTCACTTAAGATTTAAGGACACACAGATTGAAAGTGAAAATATGGAAGAAAACATTCCACGTAAATAGTAGTCAGAAGAGAACAAGGGTGTCTACACTTAGATAAAATAGATGTTAAGTCAAATACTGTAAAAGAAGATAAAGAAGGTCATTATATAATGATAAGGTGGTCAATTGAAGAAGAATATATAAAAATTATAAATATCAATGCATTCAACATCCTAGTACCTATGTATGTATTGTAAATATTTATAGAACTGAAGTTAAAAATAAATAGAAATATGATAATTTAAGGGACTTGTATATATAATTTTCAATAATGGATATACCATTTAGATAGTAAAGTCAACCAAGAAGCAGAGGACTTGAACAACTGTATAAATCAAATGAACCAAAGAGAAATGCACAGAACAGTCCATCCAAGAGCAGCAGAATCCACATTCTTCTCAAGTGCACATAGAATGTTCTCCATGATAGATTGTATGTTTGGGATTACATCAAATTAAAAAGTTTTCATGGAAAAAAGAAACTATGAAGAGAGTAAAGAAAACTTCAGGGTAGAAGAAAATATTTTCCAACCATACATCAAATAAGGGGTTAATTTCCAAAATACGTAAGGAACTTAACACTTCAATAGCAATGAAACAAGTAACTCTATTTAAAAATGGGCAAAGAATCTTTGACAGATATTTTTTAAAAAGAATACATACAAATAGTCGAGAGGTATATAAAAAATTATCCACCTTACTAATCATCAGGAAAATGTAAATCAAAACCACAATGAGATGTGACTTCATACCGCTTAGAATGACTACTATCAAGAAGACAAAGATTAACAAGTATTGGCAAGAATGCAGAGAAATTGGAACCCTTGCACACTATTAGTGGGAATGTAAAATAGTCTAGCCATCATAACAAAACAATAAGAAGGTTCATCAAAAAATTAAAAATAGATCTACCATATGATCCAACAATTGTACTTCTGTGTGTGTATATATATATATATATCCAAAAGTATTGAAATCAGAATTTCAAAGAGACATCTGTACCCCCATGTTCATTGCAGCATTGTTACAGTAGCCAAAATATGGAGTCAACCTAAGTACCCACTGAAGGATGAATAAATAAAGAAAATGTAAGATTTCACATATGTCTATATAAAATAAAAGATTATTCAACCTTTTAAAAAAGAATATCATTTCATTTGCAAAAACATGGTGAACCTGGAGGACATAATGCTAAGTGAAATAAGCCAGGCACCAAAAGACAAATACTGCATGATCTTTCTTATATGTGGAATGTAAAAATGTCAGTCTCATACAGGTAAGTAAAATGGTCATTACTATGGGTTAGAAGGTAGTGGGAGAAATAAGTAGATGTTGATCAAAGGGGATACAAACTTTTGGTTATTCAGGATGAATAAGCTCTGGAGATCTAATACACAGCATAAGGACTATACTTAATAATACCGTGTTGTACACTTGAAATTTGCTAACAGAATAAATCTTAAATGTTCTCATCACAAAAAATAAAAAGGAAATTATGTGAGGTGATGGATATGTTAATCAGCTTGATAGTGGTAATCATTTTATAGTGTGTGTGTGTGTGTGTATATATATATATTTAAAAATCAGGTTGCACACATTAAATAGATACAATTTCCATTTGTCAATTATACCTTAACGAAGTTGGAAAAAAATGAGAACAAAAGATGAGGGGGTACTGTGCAATTGTTATGCTTGCCATCACTACTCCCCAAACTGCCTGCTTGACTTTTGTTCTTAAGGGTACTACGAGTAACTTCTGACTTCAGGGATCTCAGGGAGTCTCTGGCAGGCTTCAAAAATCTGTGAAAATTGTAATCTTTCTCTCATGCATTTCAGTGAACTCACCAGAGGAACTCTTGCTTCTTTCACTAACTCTGAGAACCTATATTTCCCTTATTCAGTTCAGCCCACCTCTCTGTTGAAGTAGCAACCAAATGACAGGTCACACATAAACTTTTGGTTGGATAAATAGACGGATAATCTTTAGAACATGTTCTGTTCCAGTGATTTCATTTCCCTCGATAGAATGATACCTGGAGATTTAATCATTTCCACTGGTGATTGGATGCACAAAAATACAAGACAAGGCAAGAGTGTTGCAGCCTACAGGAAATGCTTACATATAAAATCTGTTTCTGACTTTTAATCAGCATTTGTGAGAAATGGGAAAACTTGAACCCATATAATTTTTAAGAAATTTTAGTCCAAAGAATGTGGGATTAGAGCAATTCATGCTTGTTTTACTTTTATTAATACATTTTTTTTTCCTGATAAGTAAAATGCAATATTGCCATTTTGAAAACTCATGGATGTGGATTATGCTCTGTATTGAGTATTGAGAAGATGATATTTGTAACTCGTTCTTAATGCCAGAGCCTTAGGGATTCTTGACCACCAATCCACTGATGCGTTATTTATTGAGGTTGTACTATGTGCTGAAAAGCATTCAGCAAATAAAACATACCTCCATGTCACTTTGTTTGCTTTCATACAAGTAAACTTTTAAAAACATAATGAAATTGGAGTGGTCTCCAGGTAGGAAATTTTATTGTGGAGATATTATTACCAGTATTTCTGAATATTCTCAAGCATACATTCAGTCTGAGAACTGAAAAAGTGCTATAATATTATAATTTTATGAGAGTATGTAGAATCTATGTGAAACCTTACATGTAAAGATTATACCAATGAAATAAATTTTCTTGAAATGTTATCAACACATTCTATTTAGAATAATTCCAGAATGTCTTTTGCCATTTAATTCATTAATCTGAGTAACCATTTATTTGTCCATTTGAAAGTATCTTTATTCTGACTGATTAAATTTAGAGAGAAGGGCAAAGTTTCGAGAATGAGCCCCAGTTTTTAGTTTTAAGTCAGCGAATGGATCTTGTTTTAGTTTTAAGTCAGTGAATGGATCTTGTTGTCTTCTAGCTATAGAATGAAAAACCCAGGTGGATGAGCAGGCTTAGAACTGATTTTTGTACTTAGCCTCTTTTAGCTCTCTTAGTGGATGCCATTATCATCATCCTGTGCTCAATCCAAAATCTCAGATGCATGCTTTCCATTAGTCCTCGTCAACCAAATACAATCACAGAGATCTCGCGATTCTAGCTCCAAAAGAATCTTCTTTTAAAAAATTGTAATTTGTTTTTAAACAGCTTTATTGAGGCATAATTAATCTACAATAAACTACACATATTTAAAATGTACAATTTGATAAGCTTTGAGATATATAAATAGTCATAAAACCATTACTGGAACTATTTGAATGATATAGCTATTCATTCAGTTACCATATAGTTATTCATATAGTTACCTTATTAGAACTATATGAACTATATCCATCATCCCCAAAACTTTCCTTCTGCCCCTGTTAGAGCTCTTCTCCTCCTCCCTGCTTTGCTCCTTCCCATCCTCAGGTAACCACCGATTTGCTTTCAGTCATTATAGATTACTTTGCACATTTCAGGATTGTGAATAAATGGAATCATGCTGTATCTCCTCTAGTCCCCCACCCCTCAACAGCCCCCGGTGTGTGATGTTCCCTTCCCTGTATCCATGGGTTCTCATTGTTCAACTCCCACTTATCAGTGAGAACATGCAGTGTTTGGCTTTCTGTTCTCGTGTTATTTTTCTGAGAATGATATGGTTTCCAGATTCATCCATGTCCCTGCAAAGGACATGAACTCATCCTTTTCTATGGCTGCATAGTATTCCATTGTGTATATGTGACATATTTTCTTTATCCAGTCTATCATTGATAGGCATTTGGGTTGGTTCCAACTCTTTGTTATTTTTGAAATTAGCATTTCACAACTTAATTTCTGAGGGTTCATTGCTAGTATTTAGAAATACAATTGATTTTTGTATGTTGATCTCAAAAACAGCAATGTTACCTATCTTGTTTATTAGATCTAGTAACTTATTTGTAGATTCCATTGGGTTTTCTACAAATAGACTCATGTTGCCTAAGAATAAAGGTTTACTTTTTTCCCCACTATGAATCCTTTTTATTTGTATTTTTTTGCTTGCCTTTTTGCACTGGCTAGAATCTAAAGTATAATGTTGAATAGACATGGTGAGAGCAGATATTCTTACAACTGACCCACACTTAGGTTTGTGGGGAAAGCACTCAGTCTTTCACCATTAAATACGTAAACTGTACTTAATTAACTGTAGGGTTTTTGTAAATGCTTTTTATCAGGTTGAGTAAGTTTATTTCTTTTCCTATTTTGGTACAATATTTTATCAGGAAAAGTTGTTGATTTTGTCAAATGCTTTTTCTGCATTTATTAAGAAGATAATTTGGTTTTTATTTTCAACTGTGTTAATATGATGAATTACATTGTTTATTATTTTTTTTTCTTTTTTTCTTTCTTTCTTTTTTTTTTTTTTTTTTGAGATGGAGTCTCGCTCTGTCGCCCAGGCTGGAGTGCAGTGGCCGGATCTCGGCTCACTGCAAGCTCCGCCTCCCGGGTTTACGCCATTCTCCTGCCTCAGCCTCCCGAGTACCTGGGACTACAGGCGCCCGCCACCTCGCCTGGCTAGTTTTTGTTTTGTATTTTTTAGTAGAGATGGAGTTTCACCGTGTTAGCCAGGATGGTCTCGATCTCCTGACCTCATGATCCGCCCATCTCGGCCTCCCAAAGTGCTGGGATTACAGGCTTGAGCCACTGCACCCGGCATTGTTTGTTTTTTTAATATTAATTTGCATTGCTGGGATAAACCCACCCAAAGGTCACCTTCAATTGTAATAATCTTTACGTGTCAAGGGCAAGGTCAGGTGGAGATAATTAAATCACGGGGCAGTTACCCCCATATTGTTTTCATGGTAGTGAATAAGTCTCATGAAATCTGATGGTTTTACACATGGGAGTTCCCCTGCATAAGCTCTCTTGCCTGCTGCTATGTAAGACATCCCTTTGCTCTTCCCTCATCTTCCACCATGACTGTGAGGCCTCCCCAGCCATGTGGAATTGTGAGTCCATTAAATTTCTTTCCACTATAAATTACTCAGTTTGGGTATGGCTTTGCTATCAACATGTGAACAGATCAATACAGTAAATTGGTACCAGGAGTGGGGTACTGCTGTAAAGATACCTGAAAATGTGGGAGCATCTTTGGAACTGAGTAACAAGCAGATATTGGGACAGTTTACAGATCTCAAAAGAAGACAGGAAAATGTGGGAAATTCTGGAACTTCCTAGAGACTTGCTGAGTGACTTTGACCAAAATGCTGATAGTGATATGGACAATAAAGTCCAGGCTGAGTTGGTCTCAGGTGGAGATGAGGAACCTCTTGGGAACTGGAGTAAAGGTCATGCTTGATATGCAAAGAGACTGGTGGCATTTTGTCTCTGCCCTAGAGATCTGTGGGACTTTGAACTTGAGAGAGATGATTTAGGGTATCTGGAGGAAGAAATTTCTAAGCAGCAAAGCATTCAAGAGGGAACAGAGCATAAAAGTTTGGAAAATTTGCAGCTGACAATGTGATAGAAAAAAAAAAACAACCTCATTCTAGGGAGAAATTCAAGCTGGCTGCGGAAATTTACAAAAGTAATGAGGAGCCAAATGTTAATTGCCAAGACAATGGGAAACATGTCTCCAGAATACTTCAGAAGCCTTTACAACAGCCCCTTCTGTGACAAGCCCAGAGGCCTGGGAGGAAAGAATGGTTTCATGATCTAGGCCCTGGGTCTTGTTGCTTTATGCAGTCTCAGGACTTGGTGCCCTGTGTCCCAGCTATGGCTAAAAGGGCCCAACGTAGAGCTCAGGCCATTGCTTCAGAGGGTGCAAGCCCCAAGCCTTGGAAGCTTCCATGTGGTGTTGGGTGTGTGAATGTACAGAAGTCAAGAATAAAGGTTTTTGGAATCTCCACCTAGATTTCATAGGATGTATGCACATGCCTGGATGTCCAAGCAAAAGTCTGCTGCAGGAGTGGAGACCTCATGGAGAACCTCTGCTAGGGCACTGCAGAAGGAAAACGTGTGGTTGAAGCCTCCACACAGAGTTCCTACTGCAGCGCCACCTAGTGGAGCTGTATGAAGAAGGCTACCATCCTCCAGACCCCAGAATGGTAGATCCACTAACAGTTTTCACCATGTGCCTGGAAAAGCTGCAGACATTCAATGCTAGCCCGTGAAAGCAGCTGGGAGGGAGGCTGTACCCTGCAAAGCCACAGGGGCCGAGCTGCCCAAGACCATGAGAACCCACCTCTTGCATCAGCATGACCTGGATGTGAGACATGGAGTCAAAGGAGATCATTATAAAGCTTTTAGATTTGTCTGCCCTTTTGGATTTCAGACTTGCATGGCACCTTAGCCTCTTCATTTTGGCCAATTTCTCCCATTTGGAATGGATGTGTTTACCCAATTCCTGTACCCTCATTGTATCTAGGAAGTAACTAATTTGCTTTTGATTTTACAGGCTCATAGGTAAAAGGAACTTGCCCATTCTCAGATGAGACTTTAGACTGTGGATTTTTGAGTTAGTGCTGAAATAAGACTTTTGGGGACTGTTGAGAAGGCATGATTGGTTCTGAAATGTGAGGACATGAGATTTGGGAGGGCGCAGAGGAAAAATGAGATGGTTTGACTGTGTCCTCACCCACATCTCACCTTGAATTGTAATAATCCCTACATTTCAAGGGCAGGGTCAGGTGGAAATAACTGAATCATAGGGGCAGTTTCCCCCATACTGTTCTCGTGGTAGTGAATAAGTCTCATGAGATTTGATGGTTTTGTATATGGGAGCTCCCCTATACAAGCTCTCTTGCCTACCTCCGTGTAAGACATCCCTTTGCTCTTTCTGTGTCTTCTGCCATAATTGTGAGGCCTTCTCTGCCATGTGGAACTGTGAGTCCATTAAACTTCTTTCCTTTGTAAATTACCCAGTCTTGGTTATGGATTTATTAGCAGCATGAAAACAGACTAATAAACATGATAAGAAACATCATAACCAAACCTCATTTGGTGTTGATGTATTATCTTCATATTGTTGGGTTTGATTTGCTAAAATTGTATTTAAAATGCTTGCATCTATGTTCATGAGGGATATTGATCTATTGTTGTTCTATTTTGTGATGTCTTTAAGTTGTTTTGGTATCAGGGTAATGCTGGGGATGTATCCTCTCTCTTTAATTTTTTAGATAATTTTGTGTAGAGTTGTCTGATATCATGAATTTTACCTTGTTGGACAAATAAGCATATCCATATAAATACATATATCATACAACTTTATTAATACCTGGTATTATCATCCTCGTCTTTATAGATTAAGGATGTGAATTACAGAGAGGTTAAGTAACTTATCTAAACCCATATGCTGGTAAATGATAGATCCATGATGTGAACGAGGAGTACTGAGTGCAGTATTTGTGCTCTTAGCCAATACACTGTACTCTTTGTCAATTATAGCATGATTTCCTAGGTCTGTCTGACTCTTAATATTTTAAAGAAAGCAACACTGTCTCTCCTAGGATGACACAATGCTGTAATGATGGGTCACAGAAATATTTCTCTACTTCTTTTGGCTAACTTCTCATCTCTCCCATATCCTTTCTTCACCAACTAAAATTAGGGCTATCACCCCTCAGGCTAACATAACACATACCCTTGAACATAAACTTATTACTTTCTAAGCTCGCTGTGTCTGCCTTGTAAGTTGTTGACAGAAAGACACTAAAGTAATTAAGGACATTGCTTCATATATATATATATATATATATATACACACACACACACACACACACATATGTGTGTGTATATATATATATATTTTTTTTTTGATGAAATGCATTTTGGGAAGGGAAGCAGCTATTGAGCTCAGCTTCTGCAATTTTTCTCTTCCTGGAGTTGAAGGCACTTGAATTCTACCTGTAGGCTCAGCCCCAACATGGTCTTTAGAACCACTTCTTGGAAAGGGCAGAGGGAAACAGACTCAGTAACATACCACTCTTATTGTCATTCTATTTGAGGTTTCTTGGTCTAGTTTTATCAACTAAGCTCCTACAATATTCATATATATATATATATATATAAAATTTGATTTGATAAGGATACTGTGTTTTTTCCCTAAATGTATATCTGAGTATACCAAACTTATTCCACCTTTCCTAGACTATCCAGTTCTAGGATAGGAAATAAAAAAACCGTCTACTCAGAACCAGCCAATCTGCATAGAATGCATTACATAACATTATTAATAGGGTGCTGCCTATGGACCCCATTCCTATGTTAGTAATTCTACCATCTGCTGAGATACTTTCTGATGCTAAGTATTTGCCTGCTGCTTGAGTCCCTGGCTTCATCTGCCCACCTGCCATGTAAGTGCATGCCTGAATTAATACCTGCAGTCTCATGCCCAGTTCTGTGACCATCATGACCTGCTTTGAGGCTATGTTTCCTTCAAGCACTTGCAGCTAGGTCTTTTTCCCTGGCACTTGTCTGGCCAACTGGGTTGTGGTGGTTTCAGATCCCAGATTCCTTGCTGGCAGTCCTGCTGTAATTAACCTAACCATATCAAGCTTTTAACAGAATAACAAACTCAAAGCAAAAATGGCACTTTAAAGTTTATCACCTCCTAACGGATTTACAAATTTCTTCAATCCTGTGCACAAGTCATTATCCTATCTCCTCATGAAGACCTCTGGGGAAGGAAAATTGACTATCTAAGGAGCCATTCTTTTTCTAGCAAGGTCTCTTTGAAAATTCATTATTCTATTGAGCCAGGTATCACTTTCTTTTAGTTTTTACCCTTTATTAAGACCCCATGGTCCAGCTTAAGGCCATTAATTTTAACAAAAATGTAAACTCACAGTGTTTGATTTCAATACAATTATAAAGCAGAAGTCATGAGTAGGAATTATCAGTTCTACTGGACAACAGCATGCTGGGCTTTACTTTGACATTAACCAGCTGGTAGCCATGGGCAAGTAGCTTAGCTCCACTTCTTTTTCTTGTAAATTGAGAAGCTGAACTGGATTCGTGGTTCCAAAATTGTTTATTGGATTTTTTAAGATGTTTACAGACTTCCTAAAAACTAAAAAGTGCTCTATAAAATAAGATTAGAAAATTCTGGGTTAAACAAATTAAATAGATTTCTTTGCTGAAAGATTTCTCAAAACCTTTAATAAGCTGACATGCTTTTAGAAGTCCTGGAAAGAAGGAGAATAAAAAATGTTTCACTAAATCTGGATTATAGTTTTCTGTCTTTATTTATTTTTGACCATCTTTCAACAGAGTTCCATTGAACACTTTAGGAAATGCTAGACCTACTTGGTTTCTAAGGCTTAAATAATATATTATGGATTAGTCGGGGTTCTTCAGAGAAACAGAACCAATAGAACTGATGTATTGGCTTATATCATTATGGAGGTTGAGAAGTTCCCATGATCTGCCATCTGTAAGCTGGAGACCCAGTGGTATAGTTCCAAGGCCTGAGAGCTGGAGTGCCAGTGGCACAGACTCCAGTCTGGGTCTGAAGGTCTGAGAACTAGGAATACCTAGGGCAGGAGAAAATGGATGTCCCAGTTCAAAAGGCAGAATTAATTCAACCTTCCTCTGCCTTTTTGTTTTATTCAGGTCCTCAAAGAATTGGATAGAGTCCACCTCATTAACTTTACTCAGTCCACCAATTTGCATGCTAATTTCTTCTGGAAACACCCTCACAGACGCACCCAGAAATAATGTTTAACCACTTATCTGGGCATACTGAGGCCCAGTCAATTTGACACATAAAATTAACTATCACAATGTGATTCTATGATGTAAGAAAATTGCCTTTAAACAGAAAGTTAAAAAGTTGCCTTGGGGTAGAAATTTCATCATATATATGGGGTGTGCGTGTATGTGTATAATATATAGTCAAATTTATTTCTCAAAATTAAAATATCAATTGCTTAATATACGTTTCAAAAATTCCCCTCAAATCATACTATCAAACTTGCACTTTTTGGGAAGCTCCTCTTGCTTAACACTTATATATTTAGATCACTCCTGAACTGTGCGTTCAGCTGATAAGAAATCGGTATGCATTTGTTGATTCATGTATACCCATGTGTCTGTCTCCTAACTAGAACCTTCAAGGATAAGAATAAGCTGCTTAGTTTTCTTTTATTCAGAGTGCCTAGGATAGGGCTCTAAGTACAAAAGGACTTCACATGTAGATGTACTCTGTCATCATTTATGTATTTTCCAGTTTACTAATAGACCAATGTTTCTTCTCCTCTGAGCAATTTCTTTCCCTATACTGTATTTAGTTTCATGATTTTTAAGAAGTGACATTTGCAATTGCTTAAATACTTCTTGTCAATAGTCTAAGTTGTTCAAAAGATGAGTTGAACTTTAGGTGATATTATTTTCTGGAGAGAACTTTAGTCTCATTTGATACCATACCACAAGAAAAATATGCCGTGCCATTTCAGACAGATTTTAAACTTCCTGTTTATCCCTCCTCCAGTGTGCCAGCTCCTCTGCAGAATGAAATGTCTCCAAATCGCTGAGACTGTAATTTCCATGACAGTGTCGTCCATCTCATTTCTTGCCTGTCCTTTCAGTTTTATGAAGGTTAGAGACATTCTTCCTGGGTGTTTGTCAAATTGTTTATCTAGTCTGGAACCAGCTACCCATGCTCTGCTCAGAATATTTTATGCAGATTCCCCCTTCCCTTGTTGCTGGGTGCCTCTGAAAGCCTGCAGCCACCGAGTCGGGGAGAGAAACATCTTTGATGGCTGTTTCATTTGCTTTTAACCATATTCATTCATGTCAATGTCTGCTACTTACTGGTTGGGCTCAGAATATATGCTGCGTCAACAGGAAGGGGCACTTTCGGTTTGGTCACGAGTCTGCTGTATTTTTCTGTCTTACTCCAGTTCAATGCACACAGTGGCTCTGAGGTTCCACTTCATCAGTATTCAAACCTGTTATTCCCATAAGGAGGACATACATACATTCACAAATTTCCTTTCTCTCTCTCTCTCCTCACTTCCTGGAAGACATTTTGTAAAAATGAAATATTGTTTCTTATACTGAACCTCTCCAAATATTTAATGGAAAGGGGTTTACATAGTCATTCACTGATTCATACACTTGACAAAGGGTTATTGAGCATGAATGTGTACTAGGCATTTTGTCTGTTACTAGAAACAAAAAGGGAAATAACACAATATTTTTGCCTTTGAAGAAGTTGAAGGGTTTTGCTTGGGGAAGACAAACATGGTAACACAATATTCAGTTGTCTAGTTAGGACAGGGGCTTGCCATTTTTTTGAAACCTTTTTGGTTAGAAAGAATAAACTTGAATTTCAAAGTTGGTGGCAATTCTTCCATTTTTGTAGGGGAGAGATTTGACTTCTCTGAAAGTAATTATTCTCTTGTGTTTTGATAAATGTTAATAATGTCTTTATGTGATTCGGATATGCAAAGGTGAAACTGTATACTATTCCAGAATGGCAAGGAGCTGGGCTAAAACTTTCTCATAAAAGGTGGACAATTATCTTCACTGTAGGTGGAGCTGCATTCCTGCAAAATATCCTGGTGGGAAGCCTAGCCCTTGATTGCAGTAAGAAGAAGATTGAGATTTTTCCTTTCTGTTGGGTATCAAGAATAGATTTCTTTATAGGGGACCATATTTACAGTCATATTTCAGATTGTTTTTTGTTATTGTAGTTTTATCGTTTTTGGTTTTTTCCTGAACTTTAATTCCTCTGTTGCCCTAAGCTATCAGTCAAGTTTCTACTTTTTATAAATGTTAAAAAGCTTTGTGAAGTTAGAAAGCAGAATAATGTTATCATTTTGGGTAAAACAGAATGCGAAGAGCCACAGCAACTCATTACGCAATGGGAGGCTGTGATTTCAGGAGCCAAGCACCAGTTAGGTGCCAGTCTATCCTATGAGGTTATGGATGAAAATCAAGCTGAATCTGTGTAACGTGAAATTCTTCTTCACAGATGCCCAGAGATATCAGGGAAAGAAAAACAGTAAAGGACTGGACTTCTTACAGACACATGGTATGAGTTCTCAGATTATTGCTGTTTGGGAAATTAAAGAAAAGGCAACCAGTTCAGAGGAGGGTTCAGAACATTTTGGTATGGTACGTTTAAAGGAACTCCAACGACATCACATCTCAATCCTGAATATGTTACAACAAAAAGACCTTTTGATGCATTTCTTGAGGCTAACGCAAATAAACGTAACTCCTAAAGGCCAAAACAAGCATAGTTGTTTTGAAACACAGTGAGCTGAAACCACAATGAGCTATGAGCAGTGACAAAGAGCAAGCACTGGAATAATCCTGTGTGAAAATTTAAACTAGACTGTAAGCTTAAGATTTTTCAAAATATTTAGGGAGTAGAAATTCAAGCTTTATGTCTGCTTGGAGGCTAGCTTGTGGTTACTGATATTCAGAGAATATTTTGTTTCCTTTGTTCAGTGCTCAAGTTCAAGATGGATAATTTTATAAATAGTCTCCTGGGTAGGTTTGTATAATGTTTAATTTATACTGAGAGCATAGAACATTAGAGTCTTAGTTTTATGTGGTGTGAAAAGTTCAAGTTCCTTTTAGACTTCCCAAATGGGGTAGATGCTCAGTTGGGGTTCTGTGTAGCCCTTATGTGTGCTTCTATGGCCTGATAACCAAAATTAAAGTCCATCCAATTTGATACATTTTCTCAATGTAAAAGACAGTTTGTTTCTCTGTTTTCTTCTCTGGATTCTATTTTATTTTTTACCTCTAATAATCTTTTTTTTTTTTTTTTTTTTTTTTTTTTACTTCATTGTTAATTCAGTGATGCATTTTTAAAAAATAGATTAAGTTAGAAAGTGATGCATTTTTTAAAAAGACATAATTTACCTATTACTAAGCATGTTAGTTGTTTCTAGGGATGCTTTATTCAGGGTATCAACTTTACTTCAAAATGGATAAGATGGGAGAAGAAATATGTGATAAATAAGAAATAAAGCAAAATAACTGAATAAGGACAAAATATTTTCATAATCATGTTATGTACAAATAATCAAAATTGCATTTAAGACAGAGCATTTCAAAATGGATTTAAGAGAAAGTCTAGATATAGTCTTCTTTCTAGGTATACATTTAAACCATAAGAAACAATAAATAAATAAAATAATAGAAAAAGATATGCCAATTAAATGCAAACCAAAAGTAATCTGGAGGATGCATTAACAATATATGAGATGAATAGAGTTATTAAAAATAAAGACAGTTACTACATGATGTTAAATAAAAGATTCAGCTCACCTGAAAATACAGCTAACTTGAATATATTTAATAAAATAGACTCAAAATATGTAAGGTAAAAAATTGATGAAACAACAAAGAGAAGTTGACTAGTTCACAATCAATGTTGGAGCTTTTAATACACTACTTTTTAATGACAGTGAGATAAAATAGATAAGAATAGTTGAATATTTAAATATCAACATAATTGAATATTTAAACAATGACATTAATAAACTTGATTTCATGGGCATATCTAAAATCTCACATCTTAGTAATAGATGCAAAGACATAGTCTCCTTAAACATGTATGAAATATGTAAAATAGTTAACTAAGTATTAGGCCATAAGGCAAATTTTGACAAATATAAAAGAATTAGCCATAATAATCACAGTCTCTGACAACGATGCAATTAAGTTAGAAATGAATAACAAAAAAGGCAAGTTAAATGCTCCTATGTTTGGAAATTGCAAAACATTTCTAATTAACTTTTGGGTCAAAGAAGAAATCATAAATTAAATTACAAAAGCTAAATAATCAAAATACTACATAAGTAAAAATTATAGAATAAAATAGAAGTGGCACTTCAAATTACATATGTAAACTTCAATACTTGGGAAGAAAGATGACAGAAAATGAATGTGCTAACTCTTAACAAGAGGTTAGGAAAAGAACTGCAGAATCTAGCCAATGAAAGTAGAATAAAGGATACCATAAATTTAAGTGCAGAAATCAATGAAATAAAAAACATATATAATACAGATGGAAGCAAATAATAAATATAAACCTCTGGCATTAGTGATTAATGAAAATTATTTCTACAAGAGTTTCACCAAATTTTCAAGGACTGGGTAATTTCCAATTTATGCAAAACTTCTCTTCAGAGATTGAAAAAAAAAAAAAAATAGAGGACACACCAAAAGTCATTTCGTGAGATCAGATAACCCTGAAATAAGAACCAGTTAAAAAAAGCAAAAGATTGGAAAATTATAGGATCAGTCTTTACAGGAAAATAGGTGCAAAACTGAATACTTGGAAAATAGATCCAAAAATCTTAAACAAAATATGATTACATTCAATTTAGAAGTGTATAAAAATAAAGAAGATAAAGCCACATTATTCAGTGTGTTTACCCCAGGAACAATATTACATGAGAATGTCTAAAAATTCACTTCACTGAATAATTGATTAAAAGACCAAAGGTGGCAATTTAAAAATCTAGCAAACATTTATGAAAAAAATTAGAACAAAATAAAACACATAAGATCCTAGGTGTAGAAGTAAACTTCCTTAACCTAGTAAAGGGTGTTTTAAAAAAACTCAATAAAAATGACTTCGTTTTTAAAGTTAGAGCATTAGAAATCTGCTCTAAAAATTCAGAAATCAAGTATAGGTCAATATTTTACTAGAGTTTCTAGCCAGCAAAATAAGACAAGAATTAACTCATAAAACATATAAACATTGGAAATAAAGAAGAAAGTTTTAGTAAAGATTAAAGTTTTTAGTAAGCTTTAATAAATACTGAAGTTTTAGTCTTTACAAATGATATGATATAGCAAGTTTAAAATAATCTACAAATAAATTGTGGGAATCAATAAAATAACTTATTCAGTTGGCTGGATATCAATTGAGTACATAAAATTAAAAGTGGACTTGTAAATTTACCAAAATCAAGCGGGCAGAAAAAGTCATCATTTATATTATATTAATAAGATTTTGACAAATAGACCAATGTAACTTAAAGAGCCCAGATATAAAACAACATACATGTTAAAGTTGATTTATGACAAAATTAGTGCTTTATAACAGTCAAGAGAGGACCATCTTTTCAGTAAATTGTGCCACGTGAAGGCAAACACGTGGACAAGTGAGAATTCTTATACACTTTGCATGACAGTACAAATCATGTAACATATATCAGGAAACTATTTGTATTATCTTTAAAATTTATTTTAAAATAATAATTGAACCTCTATCCTGTATTAGGTACTATTCTGGGTACTTGTGAATATAACTGAAAAAAAAAAATAGAAAAAACACATGCCTTCATGTAGGTTCCATTCAAAGGAACATCCTCATAGTCTAGGTCTTGGGAATTTCGTTCTGCAACAGTGTTTTAACATGAAGATTCTCCTAAGAATTAAGCCCCCATTCCCTAAGGCATCCAGCAAATATAACCAATTAATTTTTCTACCCATTTAGAATGACACTAGTTATGTACTATCATTGGGGAAATTGGAAAAATAACAATTACCATCATTGGGGAAATTGGCAATATAACAATTTCCATCATTTTCTGTGTTCTGTGGTGCATATGAGGAATTCCAGTTGAGAAAGTCTACAAGAAACTAGATCACATGTTCATTAGGATCAAGCTCCAAGAATGTTCATGGTAGAATTCTCAAATTTAACAAATAAAATGCAGGGCATCCAGTTAAATTTGAATGTTTGATAAACAATAAGTTTTAGTATTGATATGCTTTACATGAAATATTTGTGTTTTACCTGGCAACCCTATTTATAGAAACATGATTTATTAGATTCGCTAATACACTCTCTCCAACAACAAGGAGCCAGCAATTAAAGAAATTGCATTTTACTATATTGACAGGGAAGGTACTCATGAACTAGGAACCTCAGCATACAAATGCCTAGGAACAGGAACAATCAGACCAACTCCACAGAGAATTGCTATAAGGAAGAAAAAAAAGACAGTGAATAAAAATATTTCAACTGATGATACTTCCCCTAGAAACCAACCATGAAGCAGAAGAGAAATTTGAGATATTATTCCAACTGGATATGTTGGATATATCCAATTTGGAATAATATCCAGTTTGAGGATATCCTCAAGCAACCATTGTGAGAAATAAGAAAACATGTCTACTGTACCAGAGTTAAACTAGAGAAGCAGAATATGTACATATAAAACAAGGAATTGGTTTAAGCAATTGCACAGGCTGGCTAAGCAAAACTCAAGCTCGTAGAACAATCCATCAGGAAATGAAGAGCAGAAGCAGATTAGAATTCCAGGGGCACCGGCTACAATTTTTGTCTAACAGTGAGGATTTCTTATCTCTTGGAAAAGCCTCAGTCTCATGGTTTGTTCTCTATTTTTAAGGGTTTCCAACTGATTAAGTCAGCTTCACTTGGGATAATCTCACTTAAAGCCCACCGATTAGGAATTTTCATCACTTCTCCAAAATCTCTTTGCAGGAGTAAGTAGACTGACTGACTAATCAGCAACTGTAGCCTCACCAAGATGACATATCAAAAAGCCATCATAGTCCTCCCCTTGTCAAATTGGCACCCACAGAACACATCTCTTTAATCATACTTAATATCCAAATAAAGGTCGCAACAAAATTATGCATCTTCTTAATATGACACAAGTATCTTGCATACAATTGAAAACTCACTAACCTTTTCCTTAGAAAAAGATACCAAGTCCTTGCGTAATATTGGCTCTTCTTTAAGATGCTATAACTTAAATACTGAAAAAAAAAAACTACTATTAAAACATCTTATGTTTGTTAAGAAAGGGAAAATACTGAAAATATTTGGTTAATATATGTGCAAATGTAATTCATATGAGAAGAGAAAATATGCATAACTGTTACTGTCCTCATTTTGCAATGCAGTTGCACCTTGTATTTATAACTACCTTCTTTGTTGAGGCAAAGAACCTCAGAGGGTCAGGATTTGTTCTCTGGAGTGATCCAAATTTTTATTCCTGAAGGGCCTGGCTATTAGCAATCCTGCCTGAGTTGGGTTGTGATTTTTCATTGACCTTAATTACAGGACATAGAAATACTAAGAGACATTCTAAGGGATTTCCTGTATTCAAGACATACTCCTTTATCCCATTCTATAACAACAACACAATTTCTCCTCGATAGTTAACATCAATCACCCCCATAAGTAACCTTCGTTGCTTATTGATTCAGAGATAGGAGAAGCCCAAAGTTGCCAGATGGCAGTCTCAATTTCATAGACTCATTGTATCATCCCTAGGTAGATGCATTCTTTTATTTGGAACTAAGACCTCTACATCAGCAAAGCTGAAGGTCACAAGAACTGGAAACACAAATTTGATGGTAGATCACTAGAGGTAATAGTGAGAGGAGCCACTCCAAATTCCATAAATTAACTTTTGAACCTGCAAATCATGGATGTGGGAGAAAATGCATCATATATTGGATGCCGATTTGTAGTATATATCTCATCTGAGATGATACTGCCCCAGTCCTGCAAAGTATTGCCCTCTAGCAGGCACCATAACTGAGTCTTCAAAAGGCCACTCTACCATACTATCATACCAACTTCTTCAGGATGGTGAGGAACATGGTGAGAGGAGTGAATTTTATGTCCACGAGTCTATTGCCACAATTTATTTACTATAAAATAAATTTACTGGTTAGAAGCAATGCTGTATGGAATACTATGATGGTGGAAAGGCAGTCTGTAAGTCCACAGGTAATAGTTGTGGCTGATACATGGTGGGTAGAGTAGGCAAATATCTATCTAGAGCAAGTTCTAGTAAGAGCAGAGTGCTACCCCTCCCATGATGGAAGTGGTCCAGTGCAATCAATTCTCCATCAGGTAGCTCGCTGAGCACCCTAGGAAATGATGCCATATCAGGAACTTAGTGCGGTCTCTGATGCTGGTAGATTGGATGCTCAGCAGTGGCTGTAGCCAGGTGGCTTGGTAAATGAGGGTCCATGTTACTGAGCCCATGTATAACCTTCATTGCTGCTACCATGTCCACTTTCTTTATGAGTACTTTGCACAAGGGCAGGAGTGACTGGGAAAAGATGCTGCTTACGATTCATAGAATGAGCCATTCTATCCAGTTGATTATTAAAATCCCTCTCTGCTATGTCACTCTTTAGTGAGCATTCACATGAAACACAAAAATCTTTACATTATTTGCCTGTTCAGAGAGGTCTGTCTACATAGCACTTCCCCAGACTCCCTTGTCATCAATTATTTTTGTTGCTGTTGTTTGTTTTTGAGACGGAATCTCTCTCTGTAACCCAGGCTGGAGTGTAATGGCATGATCTTGGCTGACTGCAACCTCCGCCTCCCGGGTTCAAGCGATTGTCCTGCCTCAGCCTCCCAGTAGCTGGGATTATAGGCATGCACCATCCCACCTGGCTAATTTTTGTACTTTCAGTAGGGATGGGATTTCACCACCTGGTCAGGCTGGTCTCCAACTCCTGACCTCGTGATCCGCCCACCTTGGCCTCCCAAAGTGTTGGCATTACAGGCGTGAGCCACCCCACCCAGCCGTCATCAATTTTTTGATCATGATCCTTCCAAGGGCCTGATCAACCAGTGAAATCTTTGGCCACAGTCCATGAAATGGTATAGATTAATAACAGGTGATTTCTTCTCCTAAGACCGATAAACAATCATGTGCACTGCATGAAGTGCTGACCAATGGGAGGACTTCCTTTCTCATTGTCCTTCAGTGGTAGCCTAGACGGGGGCTAGGATTGTCTGCTTTCAGTTAAGTGCTCGCATATCATACAGAACTACCAGTAAACCAGGCCTAAGTTATTTTCTTCCTTAGTAAGCTTGTTACACGGGACTGTCCATTATGGCACAGGTGCAGGCTGACAGAGAGAAAGTCACGTGTAGTGGGATTTGGGCATTGACATTTGGGCCATTTCTTCATGAAATTTACTTGTGCATTTAGGGTCTGCTCCAGTTCAATGTCATCTTTACCAATTTCATTTGACAATGGAGTTTGGATGTGCACACCCAGCCATATGATTTGGTGGGTCAGACAATACCCAGTTCATGATGGGAAGCCAAAGTTGCATGGTAACTTAGTGGCCCATGGTTAACTGTTCAGTTTCCACTAAGGGCCAGTAACAGGCCAAAAGCTATTTCTTGAAAAGCAGACTAGTTATTCACACATGACATGGCTTTGCTCCAAAATCCTAAAGGTCAGTGTCATAATTCACTGATATAGGAGTGCCAACATGTCCAAACAACATTGCTATTTGCCACTGATACTTCAAGTACCATTGTATCTCCTGGATCATACGTCTCAAGTGTCAGGGTCACTTGCATGGCAGGCTAGGCCTGTTGAAAAGTCTTCTCTTGTTCTGGACCCTTTTCAAAACTAGTATCTCTCAAGTCTCTTAGTTAATGGGTCACAGTGGTACATCCGAATGGGATGTACCCCAAATTCAAAGAGGCCCACTGTGAGATGAGCCAGATGTACCAATTAGTCAATCACCCCGGAAGAAATATTTTGACATGGTCCCTGTAATTGAGCTATTAGAAGTTTTACTGAGCTGAAATGTTTCTAAATTTTTGTGGGAATGGATATTAGAGTAGGATTAAGGTAATTTGTTATGCAGTAATGGAAAACTAATGTGTCTAGAATCAGAACTTCAAAAACTAAGAAATATTAACAAAAGCAGGATGAGGTGCAATGAGAGTTGATCAAACTCAAACAAATAAAAACAAAACAGAAAAAGCAGATATAACATAGTCTTACTTGGATTTAGCAGAGGAAAAATAATACAATAAAAGAAAGCAAATATTTATAATTCAGGAAAATATTCTTGAAATAAGGCAAAAATCACAATGCACATATTAACAAGAGCCCATTAAGTATCAGAGAAAATTGACACAGAATAGTCAACTCTAGGACATATTGTAGTAAACCACTGATGAAAAAAGACAATTTGATTAGCACCAGAATCTTGAAACAAGAGCAGCACTTAATATAAGGCAACTGTGGTAAACATTTTCAAGAATCTCAAGGAAAGAAAATATGAACCACAATTTTATATGCAGCTAATTTATTCTTTAAAAATCAATGATATGGATAAACAATTTTAAGCATAGAGCAACTCAGAGAATACTATATTCATGAACACTTCATACAACCAACATACTAAAGGATGAGATTCATTTAACCAAGGGATGAAAGCAAGAATATGTAATGATGAGCATTTTTCATCTGTAACTATGGATTCAAAATTAAAACAAAGGTGAAGATAGGGTTAAAATCATGATATATAAGTTATTACATGTTATGACAAAATAGAAATATAGCTAAAAATATGAGTAGAAGGGAAATAAAGGAGAAAATAGTATAAAATAACTTATTATAAAGTTGATGGACAGGAGTCAAAGAATACTATATTTGAAAAACCAGTTAGTAAAACACTGAATACGAAAAAAAAGGAGGTGGACTAGAGCCACTAGAAAATGTACAGATACAATTATAACCACCAGAACTAAAAGGTAAACCTTAAATATCAAAAAAGAGAGAGATAGAAAGACAGCAGAGAAAACATACCACTTAGAAACACAGTAAATGTAGTATAATATACACAGTAATTATAATATAAAAAAAGGCAAGATTTGAGACCAAATGTATTAACATCATTAATAAAACTAAATGGACTTTACTGTCATAGTAAAAAGAAAAGATTTAAAAACTGGCAAGTAGAGAAAAACCAAATTTATATTGTATAGAGACAGTGTAAAATAAAGTGATTCAAAATGACAAAAATTAAAGGGATGTGCCAAGATATGTCAGACAAATGGGGAAAAAGTGAAAGCAGATTTCATGATACTGTTATCAGACAAAACAGACTACAGGTCAAAAAGCACAAATTAAAATAAAGTAGAACATTCTAAATGCTAAAAATCATGATTTTCAGTGAAGATAATATAGCCATGCATATTTCTGCACCAATAAAATACCAATGACCTAAAGCAGAAACTACACACTACTTAAGGAGAAATCAATGGAAACATATTAATAAAAGAGGACTTGAACACCACTGTCAGTCTATGTCAGGTCAAATGGATAAAATAAAAAATCCCTAAGGATACTGAAGACACAGATGATATCATCAATCCAGACTAACATTGTAGATGTGAGTGTGTGTGTTTGTGTCTGTGTGTATGTAAAACACTATGAAAACAGGGAACATATTATACACCTTCTCAGTTGTACATAAAACAATGACAAAAATTGATCATGAAAATCATTAATTTTCATAAAATAAAAATATTGCAAATGACAATGTCTAATCACAATATAGCAAAACAGGAAATCAAAAATACTAAGTTTAAGAAGAAGAGCTTTATATGATAAGTTAAAGTAAATTAAAAACTAGATTAAAAGGAAAATACAAATTACAAATTACAAAATATTGTCAAAATAATGATGAAAATATTACAAAACAGAATTGATAAATGTAAAGCTGTGATTAGAGGAAAATTCACAGACTTAGTCACCTATATAAATGCAAATAAAACAATACAAATAAAAAATTAAATTTCCAACTCATGAATCTAGAAAGTCTAGAACAACATAGTAAACTAAGAGAAAGTACCAAAAAAGTAATGAGACAAACTGATGAAGTAGAAAACAAGACAACAGAAGAACAAATCAATAAATCCAAATCTTGTTTCTTTGAAAAAAATGGACAAAACAGACAAACCACTAGTCCATGTAATCAAGATACAAGGGAGAATACACAAATAGAGACAACAAGAAATGATTAAAGAGAAATAACTATCGGTACACAGGAATTTGGTAAAAAACATTATGAGTTAGTTTTATACAATTGTATACAAATAAATTTGAATACCCAAATAACATAGATAATTTCCTAGGAAAATATATCAAACTGCCGGGCGCGGTGGCTCAAGCCTATAATCCCAGCAGTTTGGGAGGCCAAGACGGGCGGATCACGAGGTCAGGAGATCGAGACCATCCTGGCTAATACGGTGAAACCCTGTCTCTACTTAAAAATACAAAAAACTAGCCGGGCGACGAGGGGGGCGCCTGTAGTCCAAGCTACTCGGGAGGCTGAGGCAGGAGAATGGCGTAAACCCGGGAGGCGGAGCTTGCAGTGAGCTGAGATCCGGCCACTGCACTCCAGCCTGGGTGGCAGAGTGAGAAGTGACTATATTCTAGTCAGAAAACTTAAAACTCCTTTTGCCACAGAAAATTGAAAACATTATCAAGAGTTAGGCCACCAAAAGAAAACAAAACAAGACATACACAAATTCACCAGGTTCAGGTTATTTCAGGGGAAATTCTGTCAAGCCTTTAGAGACCAGATTACTCCAGTGTTCAATAAATTATTTCAAAGCATAGAAAATCAAGCAAGAAAATGTATATTCTTTTGTGAAGCAACTGTAACATTTATATACTTAAACTGGATAGATATAGCTAAATGAATAAAATTCCAGAATAATACAACTTATGAAATTGATGAAAAAATTTAAATAAGGTATTAGCGAGCAAACTCCAACACCAAATTGTAAAAAATAATATACTATAGCTAAGTGAAATTTAAATAAAAATGCAAACATGGTTCAGCATAAGGAAACGTACTCTATAACATATCACCTTAATAGAGCTACAGTAAACAAAAAAATCATAATTATCTTCTGTAGATGCTGAAAAGCCTTAGAATAATTCAGTATATTTATTATAAAAATACTGTGAATATAGAAATGGATGGATACCTTTTAAATCCCAAAGCCAACATTGTACCTATGGGAAAAAATTAGAAGCATTCCCACTTAGGCCAGGAAAAAGGCAAGGATGTCCACTACCCTTATTATTATTTAAGAGTATATTGAGGGGATTAGCCAATGCAAGTAGAAAAGAGAGAACAACTGGAGGCATAAGAACTGCAAAAGGAAGAGGGTTGTCTCTATTTGCAGATGATTTGACATTACTGGGGAGTGGGGGTAGGGGAAACACAAAACTAGACCTTGAGAATCAGTGGCAAAGCTAATCCAAACAAATAACAACAGCAACAACAAAAAAGAATTGAGCAAAATATAAAGATATAAATTTACATGTAAAATCAATAGCTAGTGAGAAAACATATTGGAAGGAAGAAAACCTCATTTATAGTAGCATCAACAGGAAAAGTTAAAATGCTTAAATATCTACTTAGCAAAAAATGTTTAAAACCTTCATTAAGAAAATTTAATGAAGGCTTTTACACACAAACGGAAAAATATCCCTTATTCTTCGACAGACTATCTCAGCATTATCAGGAGGTCAGTTCTCTTTAAGTTAATGTATAAGTCTAAGGCGATCTCAATATGAAACACCACCAGTTTTTAGGATGCTAGAAAACTGAATTAAAGTTTATGTGAAAAATAAATATACAAGGCTATCTGGGGAAAACCTGAAAAGGAGGAATGATCAGATATTAAAACATTATACAAAGTCCTAATTTAAACAGTATAATACCACCTGTACCTCAGTAAATAATCAATAAAATAGAATAGAGAGAGAGTTCATAAATAGACTCAAGTGATAAAGGCAGCATTCCAAATCACTAGGGCAAAGTTGAAACTTCTTCATAAATGTTTTGGAACAATTTAGTAGTCATTTGAAAAATATAATAAAGAAATAAAGAACTATTTATCAACTATATATACACAGAAATCAGCTCTTAAAGGATTAGAAACCTTAAATGAAATTATAAATATGCTAAAAGTTAACATGGTTGAATTTCTTTATGACTTGAGCATAGAGAGGGCATTCTCACTAGGACTTAGAATTCAGGTGCAACTCAAGAAAAGATTAATAAATTTGACTATAAAAACTGAACATCTTTTGCATGGCAGACAACACTATAAGTAAGGTCAGAAGGCAAATGACAAACTAGGAGAACATACTTGCAACATATATTATGGAAATAGGGATAATATCTATTATATATAATAGACACAGGCCCTACCTCTAGTCTCCATAGGGCCTCATTTATGCCTTTAAATTTCAGCCATCTTATTGTTATAATTATTTACAAGTCTAGTTTCTCAAGAATACAGCCTCTTCATCCCAGCACAGTTGACAATGCTTTACCCAAGCAATTGTTTCATAAATGCTTGTTGAATAATCATCATAAATATTTGCATAGCACTCTACAATTTATAGCACACTGCCATATACAAAGTCATATGAGTTAATGTGGCAAATCTCATAAATTTTGGTAAGTTTCCTTTTGAGGAGAAACAGGATATTTTACAGCAAAGTTTTCCTGTGACAGTGTAATTTCTTCCAAACTTTTGGGAATATTGGGTGGCTACTGCTGCTATTCCATTCCTACATCCCCAGGCTCTACTTTCCTTTGTACCACTCAGCGCTGTAGTATTACAGAAAGAATTGGTTTTGAAGAGGGAGCTCAATGAACATATAATTGTCAATCACTATTAGGAAAGTAGCTAACATAGCTGCTATGTGACAAACCTCCTTCTAAGTGTCTTAAATATATTAACTCATTTACTTTCTCATCAGCCTCATAAAGGTCATACTCTTATGTGTCCATTTTTTATGGAGATGGAAACTGAGGCCAAGGAAGGCGAAGAAACTTGTCTGAGGACACAGCTAGTAAACTATAGAATCAGAGTCTTTTCAATGTTTTCTGGTTGTAGAGCCCTCTTTTCTTTATCCCCATTACAGTGTTTCCCAGATCTCAAACAGTGACTCTGTAGTGAGTTGCAAAATCAGTTCAGGAGTCCCATCCCATATTTAAAATGGCAGAGGAGGGAGATGGAGCAAGATGGCAGAATAAAAGCACCCTTGATTGTTATCCTAGCAAGGACACCAAGTTAACAATTATCTACACAGAAATAAAACACCTTCCTAAAAATCGAAAATTCGGTGAGCACTCAGTACCTGGTTTTAACTTCATATTGCTGAAAAAGGGACTGAAGAGATAGAAAAAAAAACAGTCCTGAATTGTGGATGCCACCACTTTTTCACCCCAGACAGTGGCAGCCTGGTATGGAGAGTGTCTCTGGGTGCTGGGTGAGGGAGAACACAGCAACTGTGAGGCCCTCAACTCAGTGTTGTCCTGTTAGAAGAGAAAGTAAGACTGGCTGTGGTGGCTCACTCCTGTAATCCCAGCACTTTGGGAGGCTGAGCCGGGCAGATCATGAGGTCAAGAGATGGAGACCTTCCTGGCCAAGCTGGTGAAACCCCATCTCTACTAAAAATACAAAAATTAGCTGGACATGGTGGTGTGTGCCTGTAATCCCAGCTACTCGGGGGGCTGAGGCACGAGAATTGCTTGAACCTGGGAGGCAGAGGTGACAGTGAGCCCAGATCACAGGACTGCACTCCAGCCTGGCGACAGAGTGAGACTCTGTCTAAAAAAAGAAAGGAAGAAAAAAAAGCACAGAAAGTAAAGCCAACATTTAAACCAGCCTTAGCCAGAGGGGAATTGCTGATCCCAGCGGTCTGAAATTGAGTGCCCACAAACCTTTCCACAAAGGAAACATCTGCAGTAGTCTGACAGTACTCCTCATGACCTGGGGTGGCAGTGGTTAGCAGGTGAGGCTGCTCTGCCTTTGGAAAGGGGAGGGAGAGTGGGAAGGAGTGCATCTTGTTTGAGTGCAGTACAATAGAATACCAGGTAGACTTCTAAGGTTTTTGACTCTAGTCCCTGACTCCTGAACAGCACTGCTGGACCCCTCCAGGACCTGGGGGACCTTGCTGCCCTGAAGAGAAGGACACAGGTCTGGCTGACTTTGCCACCTGCTGATTGTAGAGTCCCACTGCTGATTGTAGCAGTAGCTAAGGAATGGTCACAGCAGGCCTTGGGTGAGTCCCAGTGCTATGCAGGCTTCAGGTCTTACTCAGTGCAGTAATAGTGGTGGCCACAGGGCTGCCTATGTTGGTTCACCCCTAGCTTTAGGTGGCTCAGAACAGAGAGACAGAGAGAGAGAGAGAGAGAGAGAGAGAGACCCTGTATGTTTGGTGAGAACAAGAGTCTCTGTCTAATAATCCAAATAATTCTTCTGATCTTGTCTAAGGCCATAAAGGCAGTACCTTTATGAATTTACAAGAACCATAAAACCATAGCATTATGGGGCTTGGGGTGTCCCCTACAGCAGATACAGCTTAGATCACAGCAGCCAAGTCCTTTCAAATATATGGAAAGCCTTCCCAAGAAGGATGGCTACAAATAAGCCCAGACAATGAAGACTGCAATAAATACTTAACTTTTCAATCCTCAGATACCAAAGACCATAAACTAGCCTCAACACCATCCAGGAAAACATGACCTCACCAAATGAACTAAATAAGGCAGGGACCAACCTGGAGAAAGAGATATGTGAACTTTCAGACAAAGAATTCAAAATAGTTGTGTTGAGGAAACTCAAAGACATTTGAGATAACAGAGAAGAAATTCAGAATTCTATCAGATAAATTTAACAAAGAGCTTGAAATAATTAAAAAGAATCAAGCAGAAATTCTGGAGTTGAAAAATGCAATTGGCATACTGAATAATGGCATCAGAGTCCTCTAGAACCAGAACTAATCAAGCTGAAAAAAGATTTAATAAACTTGAAAACAGGCTATTTGAAAACATACAGTCAGAGGAGACAAAAGAACTTTGAAAAAATGAAGCATGCCTACAGGATCTAGAAAATAGCCTCAAAGGGGTAAATCTAAGAGTTATTGGCTTTAAAGAGGAGGTAGAAAAAGAGATAGGGGTAGAAAGTTTATTCAAAGGAATAATAACAGAGAACATTCCAAACCTGGAGAAAGATATCAATATCCAAGTACAAGAAGGTTATAGAACACCAAGCAGACTGAACCCAAAGAAGATTACTTCAAGGCACTTAATAATCAAATTCCCAAAGGTCAAGGATAAAGAAAGGATTCTAAAAGCAATAAGAGAAAAGAAACAAATAGCACACAGTGGAGCTCTAATAAATCTGGCAGAAGACTTTTCAGTGACAACTCCATAGGCCAGGAGAGTGGCATGAAAAATTTAAAGTGTTGAAGGAAAAAAACCTTTTATCCCAGAATACTGTATGTGGTGAAAATATCCTTTAAGTGAGAAGGAGAAATAAAGACTGTTCTAGACAAACAAAAGCTGAGGGATTTTGCCAGCACCAGACCTGTGTCAACAAGCAATGTTAAAGGGAATACTTCAGTCAGAAAGACATTACTAATCAATAATCAATCAATCGAAGGTAAAAAAAAGAAAAGTCATTGTCAATAGTAATTACACAGTAAAACAGAGAATACTATACCACTGTGACTGTGGTGTATAAATTACTCTTATCCTAAGTAGAGAGATTAAACAATGAACCAATTAAGAATGATAACCACGACAACTTTTCAAGACATAGTCAGTACAATAAGATATAAATAGAAACAACATAAAGTTAAAAAGTGGGAGGAAAAGCTTAAGGCGTAGAGTTTTATTAGTTTTATTTTTGCTTGTTTGTTTATGCAAACAGTGTTAAGTTGTTATCAGGTTGAAAAGATAGCTTATAAGATGATATTTGCAAGTCTCATGGTAACCTCAAACCAAAAAACATGCAACAGATATACAAAAAAATTAAAGCCATAAAACTAAATCATATCATGAGAGAAAAATCACTTCATTAGGGGAAAATGAGAAGAAAAATAAGAAGGAATAGAAGACATGAAAACAACAAAATGGCAGGAGTACATTCTTACTTATCAATAATAACATTAAATATAAATGGACTAAACTCTCCAATCAAAAAACATAGACTAACTGAATGGATGAAAAAACAAGACCAATTGATCTGTTGCCTACAAGAACACACTTCACCTTAAAGACACACACAGACTGAAAATAAAGAAATGAAAATAAAGAAGTGAAGAAAATAAAGAAATTCCATGCTAGTGGAAATCAAAAAAGAGCAGGAGTGACTATACTTATATCAGACAAAATAGATTTCAAAACAAGCACTATAAGAAGAGACAAAGAAGGTCACTAGGTAATAATAAAGGGGTCAATTCAGCAAGATGACATAACAATTTGAAATATTTGTGCACCCAACACTGGAGCACCTAGATAGATAAAGCAAATATTATTAAAGGTAAAGAGAGAGGCCCCAATACAATAGTAGCTGAAGATTTGAATATCCCACTTTCAGCATTAGATAGATCTTCCAGACAGATAATCAACAAAGAAACATCAGACTTAATCTGCACTGTAAATCAAATGTGTCTAAGAAATATTTACAGAACATTTCATCCAAGAGCTGCAGAATGCACATTCTTTGCCTCAGCACATGGATTATTCTCAAGGATAGACCATATATTAGGTCACAAAACAAGTTTTAAAACATTCAAAAAAATTGAAACAATATCAAGCATCTTCTCTGACCACAATAGAATAAAACTAGAAATTAATAACAAGAGGAATTTTGGAAACTGTAAAAATATATGGAAATTAAACAATATGCTCCTGAATGATCAGTGGGTCAATAAGAAATTAAGAAGAAATTTGAAAAATTTATTGAAATAAATGATAATGGAAATGCAACATAACGAAACCTAAGGGATACAGCAAAAACAGTACTAAGAGAAAAATAATATCTTTCCTCTTTTTTGATATAGGCACTTATAGCTATAAACTATAGCTATAGTTGAACAATCTACTGATGCATCTTAAAAAAAAAACTAAAGAAGCAAGAGCAAAGCAAACCCAAAATTGGTAGAAGAAAGTAAAGGTGAAGTTCAGAGCAGAAATCAATGAAATTGAAACAAACAAACAAAACAAAACAAAACAAAACCCAAAAGATCAATGAAACAAAAAGTTACTTTTTTGAAAATTTAAACAAAATTGACAAACCTTTAGCCAGACTAAGAAAAAAGAGAGAAGATCCAAATAATTAAAGTCAGAAATGAAAGAGGAGACATTACAACTGACGCTGCTGAAATTCAAAGAATCATTAGTACTATGAGCAGGTATATGCCAATAAATTGGAAAATCTAGAAGAAATGGAAACATTTCTACCAACATACAACCTACCAAGATTTATCTGTGAAGGAATCTAAAACCTGAGGAGACCAATAACAATTAATGAGATCAAAGCCATAATAAAATGTCTCCCAGGAAAGAAAAACCTGGAGACCTGATGGTTTCACTGCTGAGTTCTACTGAACATTTAAAGAAGAACAAATACCAGTTCTACTCAAACTATTTCAAAAAATAGAGGAGGAGATAATACTTTCAAACTTATTCTATAAGGCCAATATTACCCTAAATACAAAAACCAGACAAAGACACATTAAAAACAAACAAAAAAACTATAGACCAATATCTCTGATGAATATTGATGCAAAAAATCCTTAACAAAATATTAGCAAACTGAATTCAACAATACTTTAGAAAGATAATTCATCATGACCAAGTGGGATTTATCCTTGGGATGCAAGGATGGTTCAACATATGCAAATCAATCAATGTGATACATTATATCAACAGAGTGGAAAAAAAGTATATGATCATTTCAATTGATGCTGAAAAAGCATCAGATAAATTTTAAAGCATCAGATAAATGTTATCCTTCACGATAAAACCCTAACAAATACTGGAGATAGAGGGAACATACCTCAACATAATAAAAGCCATCTATGACATAGCCACATTTAGTATCATACTGAATGGGGAAAAATGTCAAGCCTTTCCTCTAATATCTGAAACATGACAAGGATACACACTGTCACCTCTGTTATTCAGCATAGTACTGGAAGTCCTAGCTAGAGCAATCAGAGAAGAGAAAGATATAAAGGGCACTGAAATTGGAAAAGAAAAAGTCAAATTTCCTTGTTTGCAGATGATATGATTTTATATTTGGAAAAACTTAGAAAGACTCCACAAGAAAGAAATCTATTAGAACTGATAAACAAATTCAGTAAAATTGCAGGATACAAAATCAACATACAACAATCAGTAGAATTTCTATATGCCAACAGAGAACAATGTGAAAAAGAAATAAAAAGGTAAGGAATCCCATTTACCTATTAATAATAGCCACATATAACATTTAATAATAGGAATTAACCTAACTAAAAAAACAAAAGATCTCTGTGATGAAAACCATAAAAACCTGATGAAAATCACTGGAGGACATCAAGAAATGTCATTTGTATAATATTTATTCTTTCAACCCAAAAACATTCCATGTTAATGGGTCCAAAAAATTAATATTGTTAAAATGTCCATGCTACCTAAGAAATCTATAGATTTAATGCAATCCCTATCAAAATACCAATGACATTCTTTACAGAAATAGAAAACAAATCCTAAAATGTCTATGGAACCACAAAAGATCCAGAATAGCCAAAGCTATCCTGAGCAAAATAACAAGAACAACAAACAAACAAACAAGCAACACCCACCCTCTCCCTCTGCAAAAAAAACTGGTGAAATCACATTACCTGACTTCAAATTCTACTACAGAGCTATAGTAACCAAAACAGCATAGTACTGGCATAAAGACAGACACACAGACCAATAGAACAGAATTCAGAACCCAGAAACAAATCCACACACCTATAGTGAACTCATTTTTGACAAAGATACCAAGAACATACATTAGGGAAAAGACAGTCTATTCAATAAACAGGGCTGGGAAAACTAGATATTCATATGCAGAAGAATAAAACTAGATCCCTATCTCTCACCATATACAAAAATCAAAATTGATTAAACACTTAAATTTAAGGCCTCAAACTATGAAGCTATTACTAGAAAACATCAAGGAAACTCTCCAGGACATTGGTCTGTGCATAGATTTCTTGAGCAATACACCACAAGCACAGGTAAACAAAGCAAGAATAAACAAATGAGATCACATCAAGTTAAAAAAGTTTCTGCACAGCAAGGAAACAATCAACAGAGTGAAGAGACTACTCACAGAATGGGAGAAAATATTTGCAAACTACTTATCTGACAAGGGATTAATAACCAGAATATATACGGAGTTCAAATATCTCTAAAGGAAAAAAATGTCACAATCAAAAAAAAAAAAAATGGGCAAAAGATCTGCATAGACATTTATTTTCCTTTTCTTAGACAGAATCTCACTCTACCACCCAGGCTGGCGTGCAGCAGTGCAACCTCAGCTCACTGCAACCTCCTCCTCCTGGGTTTAAGTGGTTATCCAGCCTTAACCTTCTAAGTAGCTGAGATTACAGGCATGCACCACCACAACCAGCTAATTTTTGTATTTTCAGTAGAGACGGGTTTTTGCCATATTGGCCAGGCTATTCTCGAATGCCTGACCTCAGGTCATCTGCCTGCGTTGGCCTCCCAAAGTGCTAGGATTGCAGGCGTGAGCCTCATTTCTTACAAGAAGACATACAAATGGCAAATATGCATGTGAAAAGCTCCTCAACATCATTGATCATCAGAGAAATGTAAATTAAAACTACAGTGAAATAATCATATTGCTCTAGTTAAAATGGCTTATATTTAAAAGACAAGCAATAATAAAAGCTGGTGAGGATACACAGAAAAAAGAACCCTCTTATGCTGTTGGTAGGAATGTAAATTAATACAACCATCATGGAGAACAGTTTGGAGGTTCCTCAGAAAATTAAAAATAGAGCTACCATATGATCCAGCAATCCCACCGCTGTGTATATATCCCAAAGAAAGGAAATCAGTATATCAAAGAGATATCCACACTCCTACATTTGTTGTAGCAGTGTTTACAATAGCTAAGATTTGGAAGCAACCTCAGTATCCATCAACAGGTGAATGGATAAAGAAAATGTGGTACATATACTCAATGGAGTACCATTCCGCCATAAAAAAGATGAGATCTAGTCATTTGCAACATCATGGATGAAACTGGAGGTCATTATTTTAAGTAAAATAAGCCAGGCAAAGAAAGACAAACATCACATGTTCTCACTTATTTGTGGGTTCTAAAAATCAAAACAATTGAACTCATGGACATAGAGAGTAGAATGATAGTAATAGTAGATAGAGGCTGGGAAGGGTAGTAGGGGTAGAGCAGGGAAGTGGGCATAGTTAATAGGTACAAAGAAACGTAAAGAATGAATAAGACCTACTATTTGATGGCACAATAGTGTGACTATAGTCAACAATAACTTAATTGTACATTTTAAAATAACGTGAAGAGAGCAATTGAATTGTTTTAACTCAAAAGATAAATGCTTGAAGGGATGGATACCCCATTCTCCATAATGTGCTTATTTCACATTGCATGTCTGTATCAAAACATCTCCTGTATGCCATAAATATATATACCTACTATGTACCCATAAAAATTAAAAAGAAATAATACAATAATAAGCCAGAAACTGTTAAAGGCATTCCACAAAGTAAGAGTAATTAGTTTTTGAGTGAAACATTTGTTAGAGAAATGTTTACACATACGTAGTTTCAATATGATTATGCAGTTTGGGTACTCCACAGAGGCACCCAGCTAGGGGTCATGGGAAACAAATACAGACGTCTTCCCATACGCAATGTCATGTGCCACAGGCCCTATATCTGCAAGAAATGGCATCTTTTTTCTAATTTGCCCATCCAGAGGGAACAACTTCATTGAATATTCAGAAATTATCACATAAGTTAACAGTATCTCTGCACACACATATGTGTGTGCTAGATCGTGATTTAAAATATCTTCCTTATTATGGGCCAAGTGTGAAGAAATCTTTTTTAAAAAACTTCCCTACACCATACCATCAACATGAAGTTATGTGTTTTAAAACAATGACAAAAAGAAGCATGTAAGCCTCGTATCATTCATTCCAAAGATAGGATTTACTAAAGCTGAATGGAAAATAGGAATGAAGCAGATGTTGGCAGGATTTAGAAGCAGTTTCCTTAGCAATTGTCAAGCTCTGATCATATATATTGGACATAAAATTCTTGAATTGTAAAAATGCTCTCAGGACATAGGTAATTTTCAACATTTGGAACTTAGGGTTTAGCTTAATTACTTTTTAGGAAAGTTCTACTTGAAAATAAAATGTGCTTGAACTTTCTGTAATAATAATAATAAGGATGAAGAATGCCAACAGCTAACAGATACTGAACACTGAAAATGTTAAAAGCATTATTCAGAGTGCTTATAAACAGGTCCTCTCCCAACAACATTATTAAGAGGTCCTCTCAATATCTTCATTTTGTGTATGAGGTTACTGAGGCACACAGGAGTTAAAGAGCTTGCCCAAATTCACATAACTAGTTAGGGTTAAACTGGGGAGTTTAACCCAACCACTCCGGCTTTTGGGGTCAAGATATCAACCATTCTTTATTCTGACTCTCAAAACTAATTACAATAACTAAAGTTATTTTGGTCCCATGACAGCCACTGAAACGGGTAAATACTTTTTCAACTTTCTTAGCTAGAGTTTCATGAAATATTTGTCATTACATGGCAAAATTCTAAACAATCCCATCAGTGGTTGCGTATCACAGAACTGCTATTCACTCCCTTATCATTAAAAATACCATGAGGAAAACAGGATGTTATTGTTAAATAATAATGCCAGACTGCTGATCAAGCACAATGTCAGGTATTGCCCTTGGGGGTGCAACATCATAATGTTTGCTACCTCCACTAAGTACGAGATTGCACTTTCAATAGAGTAAGTCTTTAAGAGGCCAAGGAAAAAGAGTGCTGAGACCTCATGATCTGATTTCAACACATATGCCAGCAAGTGATAAAAACCTGAGAAGTGAAATAGAGAACTATCAGTTGATAAAGAAATAAAATTGTCTCTAAATGCTATGTCTTTCAAAGTTTTTCAGGATACATTCCTGTGTCTGTAAAGACAGCCTTTCCTTCTTTAAAGACAGGGTCAGTCAAGGGCAGCCAGTCATTTATCTCTGAGGTGGCAGAAGTCTATAACTTAAGAACACCCCACTTGAAAATGACAGTCATCTGGAGGCCCCTTTTATGATATCTTCTTCTTTTAAGCTGATAATAGAACACAACTTGGTAAGAGCCACTCCGTGCCATGAATCAAAATGTACTTCACAAAAGTCATTTCCTATTGATGTTTATGTGCCTGTTCTTCATTTATATTGATCAGTGGACATTTGTTTGCCAAGATAAAAGTAAAAGAGATTGCCTGGATGCCCTGTGACATTTTCAAAGGGGAAAATGCATTTTTTTTCTAGCATTCTGTATATGACTGAGTTTCAAAAAGTTGGCCTTACAAATCTACTTTAGAGAGACGTCTGGATGGAATGAGGAAGAAAATGTTCCTGGATCATTTCCTGTTTCCCAAGGGTCATTTTTACAAAGTTAAAGTATATAGCATTTTAAAAAAATAAGACCAAAACCATATACTTATTGACGTCAGTTAGGTTTTAGGATTAGATGTTTGTAACCAAACATTGGCACTTACCACACACACAGAATATCTGACATCCAGAAAATCCTTAAAGCTGTGCAACTGTTGTAGATGAAACAATGACTCGTAACACATACTGAAGTAAAAGTCCTAGTGTGTACACAGACACTTACACACACACACACACACACACACACACACATCTATGTAGATATACATACATAACCGTGTATAGAGAAACAGAGAGATATGCTGGTGCCCCTTGAAACTGAGTAGAAAATCTGAATGTTGACTTGCTGATTTGGACAATGTGCTTATTTACATTCAGCTCAAAAAAACAAGTGATCAAATCTGTAGCACTAAAAACGTTGATATTTATACAACTGTTATATCACAACAAAGTTATTTGCATAAATGGTTTATCAAAATAAAACATCTGCTTTAATTTTTAAAAAGGCGACTTTGAGAAAGAAGCTAAAAGTCATGAATTAATGCATTCAGAAATGGAGGCTCAAACCAAATGCCCATTAAGCAACAGTTACTGTATTTCGTCTTGACAATAAAATGTATAAGGGCATTGAGAAATTGACCTTTTGTGGTAATACTGTATGACAACACTTTTCTCCAACTGATCTGGGTGATACTTCAGGTCACATACAAATCTTTTACGACCACCTGAATTGGCCAGCAATCAAATTCAATTACCAAATTGAGGAGAACAAGATGCTCTTTTGAAGGTCATCACTAATCTGATTATAGAAATCTATGACCTTTCTTCAGTGTTTATAATTTCTACATTTCCTTAGTTTCTGAGACTAAACATGGTCATTCTACATGAAGTTGCTATTTTTTTATATTTCATGATAATGTACTCTTTATCTTAAGGAAAATATTCTAACACTTCTTTTTGCTATCTCCTTTTTGTCCTTTTTCCAGTAAAATTGGGATTATTCCAAGATTTAGTCAGTAGTTTTCTCTTCTCTTCTTGTAGCGATTCATGTAGTGATTTTATTTATTTGAGTAAATACCCACTTGTGTCATTTGTGCTATAATTTCTGACCCTTAGGCTTGGTTAGTCACAGCTGACTTCTAGGCAATGTTGGAAAAGCTGAAATTTCAAGTTCAAGTACATCTGTAGAGCCAGGAAATGGCCAGACTTTACAATATTGGAGCAAGATGATTTGTTGGCTATTATACACACACACACACACACACACATACACATACACACATACATATATATACATACACATACATTATATATATACACACACACACATACATAAAAGAATATAAAAATATATTTAAAAATATCAAACCTAAACCTAAACCATCAACTGTGGTTTCTTCCCTGAATGCTAATTCTAAATTTTCTAATGTTTTTCTTGACATCACATTAGGATGTCAAATTCAAGATATCACCAGCCAAACTTAGCTTAAGAGCTTAATACTCATCAGTGGATTTGCTACCATTCGGAGTTTCTCTCTTTGTGTTATTAGCACCACAACTGTAGAAAGGGAGGCACATATTTGTTCCTACTTTGGATTGGCTCTTCATTAGGTAAAGTTCTTTGGCTAATGATGAATGTATCTGTCCAGCTGTATTTAGGCATAATCCCTGTTTTTATGTATTTTTTGAATAATCAACACGAGTTCAAATATTCTGAAACTCACTGTTTGCCAGGCTCTCTAGCTCTACTTGGATAGAACATCGATAGTGTGTTTTAGTTTTCCTAACATTTTCTAAAACTCAGTTGTAACAAGTCATAATGCTAGGATCCTAGGTACAACCTAGGGTTATTTTTCTGGGATATCCTTTCCTCATGCAATACTTTGAATATTATTAATCTACAACACCAACTATATTTCCAATACTTTAATTTCATCTTTTTAGTGTTTATTAATATTTAAATATCTGCGCATTCACTCACTAACTCTTCAGAATTCATTTCCTACCTATTTCTTGCCAGGTATCATATTAGTCATTGGGGATACAAATCCAGAAAATGTAATAGTCCTATTCTCAAGAATCTTCAGTCTCATAGAATGGTCAAATAAATTAATAAATTGAGTACAACGTGATGTAAATCAAAGTATGTCTGGGGTGATATGTGAGACCAGACAAGTAGAGTGTGTGTTATTAAATAATTAGGGTAACAGAAGGGTAAGGAATCCTTTCCAGATAAGAACACATTGGAGCCGAGTTTGAAAAATTATTAGGATTTAGCAAAATTAGAGGGAGTAAGGGATACAGAGGAGTTATTTGTGAAGGCTACAGCATATGCAGGACCCTTGAGACACAAACATATGACCACAATTTCTATAAAAGCAAAAGCATTTGTTGAAAATTCACAGGAGATAAGTGCAAAGAAGAAGGCTTGAACTAAACTGTGAAGGACCTCATGTTTGGGTGCAAGGAATTCGAACACTATCCTGAAAACTGTGAGGGAACCACTGTATACTTTTAAGCAGAGGAGTGACATGGTTCCCCTAGATAAGCATTTTAGAAAGGTAACATTTGTCAAAATGTGAAGAAAGTGTTGGAAACCGGTAAAACTAAAGGTAGAGAAAATTATTAGGAGAATACAATAACAATGAAGGAAAAATATGTTGGGAGATTGAATTCAGGTTTTAATAGTAAAATGTAGAGGTAATGATAGGTTTGAGAGACATTTACCTGGCGGAATTACAGGTGCTGGCGAGTAATTGGATTTGGGGGTTGAATGAGTGGGAGAAGGAGAGAAACTTATGACGAATTCCAGGTTTTTTTATTTTCATGATTGGATGTGTAGTGATTTTTTCACTGAGATAAGGCATAGAAGAAAAGGAACAGGTTTTGGGGAAAAGATGATAAATTCAGTTGTGCACCTGTGGAAATTGAAGTGTCTATGAAATATCCACCTGGAAGTGTCATACACGCATTTGTACTAGTGGTGGTGTTAGCCCGTTGGGGGTGGGGCTGCTTGCATCCGTGTGCTCATTTGCAGCAGTGGGGAGTTTGTGGGAGGGAGGTGGATTAGGCTCACACTGGCAGCAGTGGCACGGCAGGGTATGTGTGCACGTGTGTCAGTGGGAAAGGGGAGGCAAAGTCTGCCCATGGGCTGGGCGCGGTGGATCATGCCTGTAATCCCAGCATTTTGGGAGGCCAAGGCAGGTGGATCATGAGGTCAGGAGATCAAGACCATCCTGGTGAACACAGTGAAACCCCATCTCTACTAAAAATACAAAAAAAATTAGCCAGGCATGGTGGTCCCAGTTACTCAGGAGGCTGAGGCGGGAGAATGGCGTGAACCCAGGAGGCGGAGCTTGCAGTGAACCGAGATCACGCCACTGCACTCCAGCCTGGGCAACAGAGCGAGACTCCAAATCAAAAAGAAAAAAAAGGTTAGCCCATGCGTGCCCTGGCAAAATGGTGGGATGGTGGCTGTGGGCGAGTGCATGCTGACAAAGCAGCACAGGGAGGCTGTGGTTGGGGGAGGGTCTGGGCGGGGTGGTGCATGTTGGTGGGGGCCACTCTGCTAGAGCTCTCCGAGTCACGCATGGTCTGCTAGCAAAGCAGCTGTAATGAGTATCATGAGGGTCCCCAGAAAGCACCATGTTTGGACATCTGAGACTTTGCCTCCAGCCAGTGTGGCCAGGCTGGGACCCCAAGAGAGGCCAGTAGACTAAGGGGTGCTCAGATTGGACTGGCCCTCTCTCATGGGCAAGACTGCCCTGCTTTGTCCAGGTCCAACAGTCACCCTGTGGCTGAATTCTCCTAAAGGAGCATGGTGAGCCTTGCTGTTCGCTAACCGTGCCTTGGGCATCGCTAACCATGCCTCACTGCAGACATTCCTGCACCAAACACTATGGGCTTCACTCAGGCTGGAGTCCTGCTCTTACCACTTCTCTAAGCAGCTCTCCCTGCCAGCTCCAGTGTCCATGGGGGTCATGGAGTCTCCTGCTGCCCGGATTACCCAGGTTCATAGTGAGAGCTGGCCACTCCTTACCTGTTCAACTCACCCCTTCCCTAGGAGTTGCTGGGGGCCAGGAACAAGTCTCAGTGCTCAGTAGCCCTTTTTAGGGTTCCCAGCTTCCACCTCCTTCAGCCCAGTGTCTGGATCCTCCCTCTGTCCACTCTCAATGCCTTTCCTCTGAAGATCTGCCCAGAGTGTTCCAGTCTTCCCAATGTTCTGGTCTCTTGGTGACAGATGTTTCTCCTGGCTGTGTCCAGTTAGCAATCTTAACTTCTAATGTATTTTTAAATGGTTCGGGAAGAAAGATAATAGATACAAATCAGAAACAAAGAGAGTCAGAGAGAGATATTATAATAAGTCAAATTGTCCATAATGTAAAAATTTGTGGATCTTTTTAAGGAGTGTACAGAAATTCCTTATACTTGTCTTGCTACTTTGCTATTTTTCTTCAAGTTTGAAATTATATCAAAATAGAAATACACAAAAATGTACAATGAAATATGGACCAATCAGTCACTGAAAATGTGTCAAAACATTTTTATTTAGCTTAGGGATGATGCTCCTTTTGTAGCCCTTTCCATTTTTCATAGGGTCAGTTTATTATTTTAACACCTTTCTTTTATTCTACTTTCTCTGTCAGTCTTTTGCATAATCAGACCATATGGGACAGTGGTTAAGAATGAGGGCTCTAGAGCTAGACCATCTGCTGTGGCTTTGTGACCTTGGAGAAAACACTTAATATCTCATTTCATTTGTTGTTGTTTAGTCTACAATTAGAAAAAGTAAGAGCATCTATATAATAGAATTATTACAAAGTTCTTAAAACTGCCTGGTACGAACACTTAATTTCAGTCCCTTAGGGATGAGCTAAGAGGAGGGTAAAATAGTAAAAACAGTAATAATAATTTTGGTACTTGCTGTGTGGTTTTCTCCTGCCAGTTCCTTTCTTTTTTCTTTTCTTTTCTTTGTTAAATAACAAAGAGAGAGCAACTCCTTGGGAATTATATTGTTTCCAAATTAATTCATATGGTGTGATATGCTATTGAACCTTTATCTTTACCTTCTTGGGTTGTTCTATGTCATGCTGCCATTTTTTTTCAACATAATGGTAGAATTATTTTAGATGTTAAATATGTTTACTGAGGTAAATGATCTGCTCATGTATTCAGACCCAAATGTTTCTATTACTATCTCAATACGATATAGAATACTTCAATGCGTTAATGTAGTTTTAACCCAGAAAATCTCATTGGTTTAAATAGGCCAGACAAATATCTATATAAGATTATCCTTCAATAATACCCAAAGTAGAATAATTTCTGCTTTGGAATTTTCTATTCATTAACAAGTAATTATAAGCAACACTTATGTTAATATGGCTAAAAATAATGTTACTTAAGTTGAAAATATAGCTAGTAAACATAAAAGGATAAGTATGTGAAGCTATGTACAGAGGAAACGGGACTTTTAAACTCAAGCTTCTTTGGCACAACCACTTTAAGACTATGTATCTTGTGATGAAGACATTTTAAAAAATAAGGCTGTTTTGAAGCCTTGATTTTAAAGTGCTCCTATCAAATGGGTCAAGCCTGCTTCTCCATTCACTTAAATTATCTAGTAATGCAAATAAAAGAGTGTCGAGTGCTTCTCCTCAATCACTATCATACCTAAGTCACCTTCTCATATTGGGAGAGAAAGTAAGTAGTTTTGACTTGATCCTAATGGCATACCTTTGGAGGACTTTAACATCTTCGATCATCTCTTTCTGTTTTATTTTTTTTTTAATTTTTTTTTTATCATACTTTAAGTTCTAGGGTACATGTGCATAATGTGCAGGTTTGTTACATATGTATACTTGTGCCATGTTGGTGTGCTGCACCCATCAACTCATCAGCACCCATCCATTCATCATTTATATCAGGTATAACTTCCAATGCAATCCCTCCTCCCGCCCCCCTCCCCATGATAGGCCCTGATGTGTGATGTTCCCCTTCCCGAGTCCAAGTGATGTCATTGTTCAGTTCCCATCTATGAGTGAGAACATGCGGTGTTTGGTTTTCTGTTCTTGTGATAGTTTGCTAAGAATGATGGTTTTCAGCTGCATCCATGTCCCTACAAAGGATGCAAACTCATCCTTTTTTATGGCTGCATAATATTCCATGGTGTATATGTGCCACATTTTCTTAATCCAGTCTGTCACTGATGGACATTTGGGTTGATTCCAAGTCTTTGCTATTGTGAATAGTGCTGCAATAAACATACGTGTGCATGTGTCTTTATAGCAGCATGATTTATAATCCTTTGGGTATATACCCATTAGTGGGATGGCTGGGTCATATGGTACATCTAGTTCTAGATCCTTGAGGAATCGCCATACTGATTTCCATAATGGTTGAACTAGTTTACAATCCCACCAACAGTGTAAAAGTGTTCCTATTTCTCCACATCCTCTCCAGCACCTGTTGTTTCCTGACGTTTTAATGATTGCCATTCTAACTGGTGTGAGATGGTATCTCATTGTGGTTTTGATTTGCATCTCTCTGATGGCAAGTGATGATGAGCATTTTTTCATGTGTCTGTCGGCTGTATGAATGTCTTCTTTTGAGAAATGTCTGTTCATATTCTTTGCCCACTTTTTGATGGGGTTGTTTGTTTTTTTCTTGTAAATTTGTTTGAGTTCTTTGTAGATTCTGGATATTAGCCCTTTGTCAGATGAGTAGATTGCAAAAATTTTCTCCCATTCTGTAGGTTGCCTGTTCACTCTGATGGTAGTTTCTTTTGCTGTGCAGAAGCTCTTTAGTTTAATCATATCCCATTTGTTAATTTTGGCTTTTGCTGCCTTTGCTTTTGGTGTTTTAGACATGAAGTCCTTGCCCATGCCTATGTCCTGAATGGTACTACCTAGGTTATCTTCTAGGGTTTTTATGGTATTAGGTCTAACATTTAAGTCTCTAATCCATCTTGAATTAATTTTCGTATAAGGGGTAAGGAAAGGATCCAGTTTCAGCTTTCTACTTATGGCTAGCCAATTTTCCCAGCACCATTTATTAAATAGGGAATCCTTTCCCCATTTCTTGTTCCTCTCAGGTTTGTCAAAGATCAGATGGCTGTAGATGTGTGGTATTACTTCTGAGGACTCTGTTCTGTTCCATTGGTCTATATCTCTGTTTTGGTACCAGTACCATGCTGTTTTGGTTACTGTAGCCTTGTAGTATAGTTTGAAGTCAGGTAGCGTGACGCCTCCAGCTTTGTCCTTTTGACATAGGATTGTCTTGGCAATGCGGGCTCTTTTTTGGTTCCATATGAACTTTAAAGCCGTTTTTTCCAGCTCTGTGAAGAAACTCATTGGTAGCTTGATGGGGATGGCATTGAATCTATAAATAACCTTGGGCAGTATGGCCATTTTCACGATATTGATTCTTCCTATCCATGAGCATGGTATGTTCTTCCATTTGTTAGTGTCCTCTTTGATTTCACTGAGCAGCGGTTTGTAGTTCTCCTTGAAGAGGTCCTTTACATCCCTTGTAAGTTGGATTCCTAGGTATTTTATTCTCTTTGAAGCAATTGTGAATGGAAGTTCATTCATGATTTGGCTCTCTGTTTGTCTGTTACTGGTGTGTAAGAATGCTTGTGATTTTTGCACATTAATTTTGTATCCTGAGACTTTGCTGAAGTTGCTTATCAGCTTAAGGAGATTTTGGGCTGAGACAATGGGGTTTTCTAAATATACAATCATGTCATCTGCAAACAGGGACAATTTGACTTCTTCTTTTCGTAACTGGATACCCTTGATTTCTTTCTCTTGCCTGATTTCCCTAGCCAGAACTTCCAAGACTATGTTGAATAGGAGTGGTGAGAGAGGGCATCCCTGTCTTGTGCCAGTTTTCAAAGGGAATTTTTCCAGTTTTTGCCCATTCAGTATGATATTGGCTGTGGGTTTGTCATAAATAGCTCTTATTATTTTGAGGTACGTTCCATCAATACCAAATTTATTGAGCGTTTTTAGCATGAGTGGCTGTTGAATTTTATCAAAAGCCTTTTCTGCATCTATTGAGATAATCATGTGGTTCTTGTCTTTGGTTCTGTTTATATGCTGGATTACATTTATTGATTTGCGAATGTTGAACCAGCCTTGCATCCCAGGGATGAAGCCCACTTGATCATGGTGGATAAGCTTTTTGATGAGCTGCTGAATCCGGTTTGCCAGTATTTTATTGAGGATTTTTGCATCGATGTTCATCAGGGATATTGGTCTAAAATTCTCTTTTTTTGTTCTGTCTCTGCCAGGCTTTGGTATCAGGGTGATATTGGCCTCATAAAATGAGTTAGGGAGGATTCCCTCTTTTCCTATTGATTGGAATAGTTTCAGAAGGAATGGTACCAGCTCCTCCTTGTACCTCTGGTAGAATTCAGCTGTGAATCCATCTGGTCCTGGACTTTTTTTGGTAGGTAGGCTATTAATTATTGCCTCAATTTCAGAGCCTGCTGTTGGTCTATTCAGGGATTCAACTTCTTCCTGGTTTAGTCTTGGGAGAGTGTAAGTGTCCAGGAAATTATCCATTTCTTCTAGATTTTCTAGTTGATTTGCATAGAGGTGTTTATAGTATTCTCTGATGGTAGTTTGTATTTCTCTGGGGTCCGTGGTGATATCCCCTTTATCATTTTTTATTGCATCTATTTGATTTTTCTCTCTTTTCTTCTTTATTAGTCTTGCTAGCGGTCTGTCAATTTAGTTGATTTTTTCAAAAAACCAACTCCTGGATTCATTGATTTTTTGGAGAGTTTTTTGTGTCTCTATCTCCTTCAGTTCTGCTCTGATCTTAGTTATTTCTTGCATTCTGCTAGCTTTTGAATGTGTTTGCTCTTGCTTCTCCAGTTCTTTTAATTGTGATGTTAGAGTGTCAATTTTAGATCTTTCCTGCTTTCTCTTGTGGGCATTTAGTGCTATAAATTTCCCTCTACACACTGCTTTAAATGTGTCCCAGAGATTCTGGTATGTTGTATCTTTGTTCTCATTGGTTTCAAAGAACATCTTTATTTCTGCCTTCATTTCGTTATGTACCCAGTAGTCATTCAGGAGCAGGTTGTTCAGTTTCCATGTAGTTGAGCGGTTTTGATTGAGTTTCTTAGTCCTGAGTTCTAGTTTGATTGCACTATGGTCTGAGAGACAGTTTGTTATAATTTCTGTTATTTTACATTTGCTAAGGAGTGCTTTACTTCCAATTATGTGGTCAATTTTGGAATAAGTGTGATGTGGTGCTGAGAAGAATGTATATTCTGTTGATTTGGGGTGGAGAGTTCTATAGATGTCTATTAGGTCCGCTTGGTGCAGAGATGAGTTCAATTCCTGGATATCCTTGTTAACTTTCTGTCTCGTTGATGTCTAATGTTGACAATGGAGTGTTGAAGTCTCCCAATATTATTGTATGGGAGTCTAAGTCTCTTTGTACGTCTCTAAGGACTTGCTTTATGAATCTGGGTGCTCCTGTATTGGGTGCATATATATTTAGGATAGTTAGCTCTTCCTGTTGAATTGATTCCTTTACCATTATGTAATAGCCTTCTTTGTCTCTTTTGATCTTTGATGGTTTAAAGTCTGTTTTATCAGAGACTAGGATTGCAACCACTGCTTTTATTTGTTTTCCATTTGCTTGGTAGATCTTCCTCCATCCCTTTATTTTGAGCCTATGTATGTCTCTGCATGTGAGATGGGTCTCCTGAATACAGCAGACTGATGGGTCTTGACTCTTTATCCAGTTTGCCAGTCTGTGTCTTTTAATTGGAGCATTTAGTCCATTAACATTTAAGGTTAATATTGTTATGTGTGAACTTGATCCTGCCATTATGATATTAACTGGTTTTTTTACTCTTTAGTTGATGCAGTTTCTTCCTAGCCTCGATGGTCTTTACATTTTGACATGTTTTTGCAATGGCTGGTACCAGTTGTTCCATTCCATGTTTAGGGCTTCCTTCAGGGTCTCTTGTAAGGCAGGCCTGGTGGTGACAAAATCTCTAAGCATTTGCTTATCTGTAAAGGATTTTATTTCTCCTTCACTTATGAAACTTAGTTTGGCTGGATATGAAATTCTGGGTTGAAAATTCTTTTCTTTAAGAATGTTGAATATCAGCCACCACTCTCTTCTGGCTTGTAGAGTTTCTGCCGAGAGGTCTGCTGTTAGTCTGATGGGCTTCCCTTTGTGGGTAACCCGACCTTTCTCTCTGGCTGCCCTTAAGATTTTTTCCTTCATTTCAACTTTGGTGAATCTGGCAGTTATGTGTCTTGGAGTTGCTCTTCTGGAGGAGTATCTTTGTGGTGTTCTCTGTATTTCCTGAATTTGAATGTTGGCCTGCCCTACTAGGTTGGGGAAGTTCTCCTGGATGATATCCTGAAGAGTGTTTTCCAACTTGGTTCCATTTTCCCCCTCACTTTCAGGCACCCCAATCAGACGTAGATTTGGTCTTTTTACATAATCCCATACTTCTTGCAGGCTTTGTTCATTTCTTTTTCTTCTTTTTTCTTTTGGTTTCTCTTCTCGCTTCATTTCATTCATTTGATCCTCAATCGCTGATACTCTTTCTTCCAGTTGATCGAGTCGGTTACTGAAGCTTGTGGATTTGTCACGTATTTCTCGTGTCATGGTTTTCATCTCTGTCATTGAATTTATGACCTTCTCTGCATTAATTATTCTTGCTATCAATTCTTCCACTCTTTTTTCAAGATTTTTAGTTTCTTTGCGCTGGGTACATAATTCCTCCTTTAGCTCTGAGAAGTTTGATGGCACTGAAGCCTTCTTCTCTCATGTCGTCAAAGTCATTCTCTGAACAGCTTTGATCCGTTGCTGGCGATGAGCTGCGCTCCTTTGCAGGGGGAGATGCGCTCTTATTTTTTGAATTTCCAGCTTTTCTGCCCTGCTTCTTCCCCATCTTTGTGGTTTTATCTGCCTCTGGTCTTTGATGATGGTGACGTCCTGATGGGGTTTTGGTATAGGTGTTCTTCCTGTTTGATAGTTTTCCTTCTAATAGTCAGGACCCTCCGCTGTAGGTCTGTTGGAGATTGCTTGAGGTCTACTCCAGACCCTGTTTGCCTGGGTATCAGCATCAGAGGTTGCAGAAGATAGAATATTGCTGAACAGCGAGTGTACCTGTCTGATTCTTACTTTGGAAGCTTCCTCTCAGGGGTGTACTCCACCCTGTGAGGTGTAGGGTGTCAGACTGCCCCTAGTGGAGGATGTCTCCCAGTTAGGCTACTCAGGGGTCAGGGACCCACTTGAGCAGGCAGTCTGTCCGTTCTCAGATCTCAACCTCCGTGTTGAGAGATCCACTGCTCTCTTCAAAGCTGTCAGACAGAGTCGTTCGGGTCTGCACAGGCTTCTGCTGCTTCCCCTGTTGTTTTTTAGCTGTGCCCTCTCCCCAGAGGTGGAGTCTACAGAGACAGGCAGGTTTACTTGAGCGGCTGTGAGCTCCACCCAGTTCGAGCTTCCCAGCGGCTTTGTTTACCTACTTAAGCCTCAGCAATGGTGGGCGCCCCTCCCCCAGCCTCGCTGCTGCCTTGTGGTTAGATAGCAGACTGCTGTGCTAGCAATGAGGGAGGCTCCATTGCTGTGGGACCCTCCCGGCCAGGTGTGGGTATAATCTCCTGGTGTGCCCGTTTGCTTAGAGTGCAGTATTGGGGTGGGAGTTACCCAATTTTCCAGGTGTTGTGTGTCTCAGTTCGCCTGGCTAGGAAAAGGGATTCCCTTCCCCCTTGCGCTTCCCAGGTGAGGCAATGCCTCGCCCTGCTTCAGCTCTTGCTGGTCGGGCTGCAGCAGCTGACCAGCACCGATTGTCCGGCACTCCCCAGTGAGATGACCCCAGTACCTCAGTTGAAAATGCAGAAATCACCGGTCTTCTGTGTTGCTCGCGCCGGGAGTTGGAGACTGGAGCTGTTCCTATTTGGCCATCTTGCTCCGCTCCCCCATCTCTTTCTGTTTTAATGAGATTACCTTGGCTGCTATTTTCAGCAAACAAACGATAGCATGCATGACCAAGTTAAGAGTCTATTTCTGAAGTTTAGTTAAGAAATAATGTTTCTCCTGGCTGTGTCCAGTTAGCGATCTTATAGACTTCTATCCATTGGGACTCCGAAATTTTTCTTACTATCTCAATAGGTTATAGGTGATATTTTGGAAGTAGATAGGACTTGAATGAATTTGTTATATAAATTCAAGGAATTGGAATCAGAGGTTACACTTGGGTTTTGGACTTGAGAGACCGATTAGACAATGATGCTATTGAGTGATACAGAGAAGAAAAGAACCGGGTTTGAATGTTAGAAAAATAAACATTGATTTTTGGTGATAAATCATTAAGTTTATGCAATTTGAACTTTGTTCAGATGATATTTGCTTTTCGTGGGTGACAAATGTGTTAACGAGCAATCTAGCATATATTATTATTAATTCTATGTTGCTAATGAAACCTAACATACTTTCTTAGTGTAGCTATATAAAATTAATTCATAAGACTTTTATTTAGAAGAGAAAGCAATAAAAGTAAGCTAGCCAGGTCATCTTTACATGATGTTTCCAATTGTCACAAGTACTACTGTGTTTTGAGTAGACTAGAGTCTCAGCGAACCTTTCTGTATTGTGCTGCCAAGACCAGCACAACAAGTGTTCAGAGCTCAATCAAAGACACCAATTGCCCCTATTAACACAAGACATTGATCAAGAAGCTATTCTTATCTTCAGAATAAATACCAGCATATCGCAAATTTCTGGCACTGTCAAATCAAGTAATCAGAGCCCCATAAGCTGCTGAGACAGCTGGCTTCCCTAGGCTGTCACTCCATTCCACCTTGGGTTCAGCTTCCATGCCAGAGGACAGACCATCTCAGGCTGCTTCAAACGAGTAGAGCAGCAATATCAATAAGCTCTACTGTTTTATTAGGTTTATCAGACAGCAGTCTATCTGGTCTGCTGGCCAGGATGTGCCAAAATGCTATCATAACTCTATCCCACTTTATCTCACAATAGTTTTCTGTGAATAACATCTCACATTCATGGTTAAAATATGACTGACGTTTCATTAAAGCTCTACAAAGTACAATTCAAAGTACAATTCATAGGGGCAAGGGTAGTGAGTTGTGTACGTAAAAGGAAATAGATTCTGGTATGCTTCCATTTTAGGAGTAATACAATTAAGTTCTAAGGGCCTTGACTCCTTTCTAAGGAGATAACTATTACATTTGCTTGTTACTGTGTAGGAAAAGAAATTACTGGCACTTTTTGGTAGCATTTTGTATTTTACAAACTACTTTTATATTTTTCATCTTATTTGACTTTACCAATAGCTTAAGTTTTAACTACTTTTTGTGCCAGTATTAACTACTTTTACAGATAGGAGAACTACACAGTGTTAGTAAACTAAGTCACTAACATGAGAATGGCTAGGGTGCGATCACAGCACAATGTATACTCAGGAGTATAACCCTCAGCAACCCAAAGCACATTTTTCATACAAATGCTCTCTTTTCTAATGAAAAAATATTGTTCTTAAATATATAGAATGTCTGTTTATAGATGCCATTCACAACCTCTACCTGTAACCACACTTTCAACTTTATTGAATGCCAAATTAAAGCAGGTTTTCCACTGATGAATGAGAAGAAAGAGGGAGGAGGAGGAGGAGGAGAAGGAGGAGGAGAAAAGGGAAAAGGAGGAAGAGGAGGAGGAGACCAGGAGTACTTTACTAATCTCTCTTCTCCAGGTACTTCCTTTTCATGGGATTTTGTAAAAGTTCAAAAATATCAATTGGTAATTAGGCTTACCTATCCATTGATGACATTTGTCTTCTGAGGCAAATTATTATCATGGGTCATATTACCTCACTCCTTGTACCTGGGAGTCATAAAGTGTTTTGTCTAGCTTGACAAACTGTACTGTTTTCCTAAAGAAGCCTTCTGTATACCTCTTAGGCAGTTTCTTATGCCCTTTGTTGTGCTAAATTTGACTCACCTACATGCCTGCATTATCACATGCATCACACTGTTCTGCAGGAAATTGTAAATAGGATTTCTCCTCTACTAGACTCTGAAACTCTTGATGAGTTTTACCTTTATCTTTGAATTATGGACACCTAGTCTGGTGACAAAGTAGCTCTCCGATGTAGCCTTAACATGTTTTGTTGAATGTGATAGAATGTTAATTAAGATGGAACCCTTAACTCAACACTTCCCCAGAGACCAATGCAACAGAAATTAGGCACCAAAGAGATTGTGAGAAATACTCTTACCAACACCCACTAAATTCCATGTAGACTTTGCAAGGAAAAAATCTGTAAATCAAGTAATCTGTAATTCTCTACCTTTGAACAGATCAAGGCAATAAACTGAAGACAGGACTGTAGACAGGATTTGTTCAGAGAACCACTCTACTTTGATCCGCAAAGGCCTGGGATATGCTAGGGGAGTGCTGCCCTCATCACCTGACATCCGGAGTATAGCTTAGAGTTAAGCAGACGTACAAAGAGGTTAGCAAAACATTTAGAGATAAGAACCCACGTATCTCAGATTTTCCAGAACAGTTTTAATATCAAATAGCCGGCCTTCTTGTCCTCCATAAGTATAGTCATGCTGTCAGACCACATGTTACAATTTTTGAGGATAAAATATAGTCACGCAATCTAACAATGACTCAGAAATTTAAAAATGATGATAGGATTTTCAGATTTTATGTCTGAGGAGCGTGAAAGAAACGATAAGGAGGAAAATGGTTTGGCAGTTCAGAAAAAAGCTGGGCAAGGATGGGATGTTTCTAATTATCCTTTTAGTCACAGAGACTTAGAATACTTGGGAGTTTGCTTCTAAAAGGCATCTTCTGGCTTGGACAATTAGCCTACATTTCCACTATGGCTAATGAAATTTTAAATATCTTTACTTTAGTCAGATTCAATCAAACCCAAGAAGAAAAGGGCAAGTGTGGGGCCGTTATTGGAGTGAACCTAGAGGCTAGAAGGTGTCAAGAAACTCAAAGCCAGTAATATGGTTGGAATTGGAGAAATAATATGGAACATGAGAAATATTCTTTCCATTTTTTGTTTTGACTTCACCTGCAAGTCAGTTTCCTTCTTTTCTGTTTGTAGATCCTTTATCTAATGCTCAGACTCCCTTCATTACTAGCAGTTATTGAGCCACTTGCTTTGTGCTTCATTTACATAGTAGCTAATTTAATGCCCACAACAACCTTATGAAATACTCCGACTTTACAGGTGAAGCAATTGAGGCTCAGAGAGGCTAAGGAATTTTTCCAGACTCTTAAATTATAGAGCAAAATTTTGAAAAGGGGCCTGTTTGACTCCACGACTAACACTATTAACCATAATACCACATTCCTTCTACCTAGTAGTAGCTGCTGTCCTTTGAATACCAAATTTACACATTAAAGCTCAAAGTACTGGAAACATATAATTCTAGTTCCTCAGGCCCAGTTCTGAATCTTTGAAGCACAATCTCTGTCTCGTCAAGATTGAGTGAGATGGGCACTTCAGGAGAGGTGGTCATGTTTTATAAACATCCCAGCTGAGAGTACATTGTCTTTAAAAAGAGGATCTTGTTCTGAGTCCTAATCCACTCCTTGAATATGGGAACTCACATCCCAAAAAATATTATACACCTTTTTGTTTTTGCAAATGGCATTCCAAATCTCTGACTCCAGGTTGATTTGATTTGTTCAATGAATATTTATTGAACACCTATTATGCATCTGGCATTATTAGAATTGCTCGATTTAGCAAATAAAAATACAGGTCACCCAGCTAAATTTAAATTTCAGATAAACAATGACTATATTTTCGCATAAGTATGTCCAAAATATTGCTTCAGCATTCTATATTTCATATGACAATTCTAGGCATTATTTTGTACTCTTGGTGTTATAATAATAAGGAAATTGATCACTAATTTTTCTTATTCACTTAAACTGAACCCAGATAGTTTAGGTTAATGTTGACAGCCTTGAAGAGTACTATTCTCTTTCTCTTTATTTCAATTTGGATTCACTCCCAATATCGGCTATCACTTTCTTTTCAAGAAGGATGAGACTATTATCCAGTTTAATACCTGTGGGGATATTTTGGTAGTTAGAAAAGGAATGAGCCCATTCAAGAGTTCCCCAGCCAGATATCATTAAAATCACAGACCTTTGAATTCAGCATAAGCTCCTAAGATTTTGAATCAGTTCCCATGTCTTATTTAGGAAATTAATTATTTAGAAATATTAAATGGATCAGGAATGGCTCATTTAAAATGATTAAGTGGTCACTAATTAAAAACCAACTTTATGTCCAGAAGAGACTTCTGTCCAGATGTATGTTATGACAACTTGGCTCTCTAAATATCAACTCATTAAAAAGTGCATTCACACTGCCCCTCTTACCTCCTCTCACTTCACTATTTCTCTTCTCCATGTCCCCTTCACCACACATACACACACACACACTTACACGCATGTAAACACACACATGCACACATCACACAGTTGAACCCTGAGCCTTGTTTTTGCTTAGGGAATGGTATGTATGACTGCAGCAGTGTGCACCTACCTTACCATAACATTCTTCTGCAAAATCCCCCCTCCTTTCATGTCTGGCTCCAGACCACATCCAGTATACCTGAGGCACCGGCTGTGCTTTATGAAGTCTAAAATTTTCGGCTGGTTGTGGCTTTCCATGCAAACTCATTAGGCACTATTTACACCCGCTGCAGCTGCGAAGAGAGAGGTTCTGAACTCTGGCATTCTACAGTAGGCTTTGTTTCTCATTTACATTTGCATATTAAAGTGTTTGCCTGAAATAGGCTATTGAAATTAATTCAGGATTAATTGGTGTCTTTATCTCATTAGGACAATCTAATTTAAGGATGATGAAATTGTTTAGCCTCCCGTTTGCATAATTAGATTGCTTTGAATTGCTGTCATTATTGGCTCTTTAGCATCATCTGTAGGCCTCAAACAGACAAGAGCTTCAACCTCATAAAGACCAATCATGTGTTACAGCAGAGGGCTGTTAACCCCTTTTAACCCAAACTCACTTGGATTAGCAGTCACAATAGACAGGCCTTGGTTCCTGAGAGCCTGGAGTGCCTTCCTTTTTGAATTCTTGATACTCAGATTAATAAATTTCTTCCATTTATATATTTGGTCACAGAAACTGTTACAGCATCTTTTCTGGGATCCAGATGTTCAGAAGACTCACTCCTCTCCTTTCAGCACTACCTTCAATGTTATTGTGACCTTCTTTCATTGTAAATTTCTACTCTCTTTTTCTACATCCTTAGCCAATTGGAAATTCTTCTATTGCTTAAAAATGTGACAACATTCCTAGCATCTATGAGTGGATGTTGGGCTTCTACCAAGCCTGACACTCTTGTCTCAACACTCAGCAACAAGTATTATTTCAGTGAAGCTACAGAATAAATGAGACATGGGGAGCCATCTTACATTCATTTAATTATTTATTCATTCAACGTTTAGCAAGTGTTTCATTGAGTACCTTTGGTGTGCCTGATATTGTGCAAGCCACTGGGAAATGCTTGAGAAATAAGTCACAGGCTCCTCCGGCATTCTGTTTTGGGGAGATAGGAACATAGAATAAGTGACTGGAGAGCTGGGTCCTGGCACTAACTGACTGCTTTGAGAAGGTACAAAATGTCAGTAAACTTGAAGTTCTTCATCTTGTTTCGTTAATGAAGGTTTGTACTGCATTAATGGCTCTCATTCCTAGCTACACATTACAATGACTTGTGAGCTTCCGTAAAGTACCTATGCCTGGATGTAAGCAAATTAAATCACGTTCTATAGGGATGGGCATGGATTCCTGTATTCTTCAAAATTAGTTGAATGTAAATACAGAAAGCCAGTCTCCCGTATGATTTTTAAGATTGTGTCTAATAACTAACACAAACAAACAAACAAATAAATAGTATTCACACTTTATTGTAAACTGCAGGTAAGAATGATTGCTGAAATATAAAATTTGGATTTAATTTTTTCAGGTACTGAGAAAAACTAAAATTACAGAATAAAGAGCATTTTTAGATTTTAATCTGAAGGAAACAAGAACTCCCCAAATCAATGGTTTATTTAAAGAAAACATACCTGCAGAAGTAAAAGAGTCTTAAATTAAGAACAACATAAGTAATATAAAACAAAACAATAACAATTACCAATGCAGAATATATAAATCACTTGTTAGCTTTTTCTTTTTCTGAAAAATTGAAGTGGCATAGAATTCTTACTGTACTTAAAGATGCTTGATTCTTGTGTCAGCTGTTTTTCTCTTGTACTCTTCCCTAGCTCTGCTGGTCATAAAAGAACAGCCAATTGCTATTGAAACAACCCTAATCATGCCACTAAGAGTAAGAACCAACAGGAAAGAATAAAAGAAAAGTCTGACAGAAAATTACAAATTAGATAATATTATAGACCTTTTTCATAGATAATTCAAAGGACTTTTTATGAGGACTCCTAATCTATGTGCCTTACAAATAATGTTATGATACAGTGATATATCGTTACTATGATTCTAGTTTTATAAAATAGAAAACTAGAATTTAGAAAAAGAATAACCTACCATGAAGGCTTAGAACATCTGACTTTTAAAGTCTACTTTTTCTTCCAATGAACTTTGCTTTAAATTTAACCTGGCTTTACATCTAAAGGGCTAAGATTACAATTATGAATTTTTACTATGTCCAGGTTATAAACTATTGGTTTCCTAAAGAAGTGCAATGACACACCCAAGCAGAAGGCTGGAGCCTTGGATTTGAGTAACAAATGGTCTGAGCTTGCATGATTTGCTGAACTTCCATGGTCTAAGTTGCTTCAACTTTTTAAAAATCTTCAAAATGCTGGGGAATGTGCAAAAACCCAACAATTTCAAAAATTGGCTGTATCTAGAACTACACTCTGGAACATTTATTGAAATACTGTATCTTAGGGCCTTAAAACAAGTCCTAACACATTTGAAATAATTGGAATCATGTAAAATCAAGCCATAGATGTCAGGTGGGAGCAAGGACTGTAGATTGACATGTCATTTTCTCCCATCACTGTATACAAAGAACAGCAACATAACAGCCACCATTGCAACAACTAAAATATAAAACAAAAGTATGTCCAAGAATGGCAGTAAATTCCATACAGGAGTTCAAGTCACAGAAAATATCTGTGGAGTAGGTGCTAATGACCACACCAGTATTTGGCTTGAAAAATATAATTGGTCCTGAAAATGACTGACTTCATTCTGGACCACCAAGCCGCCCAAGCTAGATATGAAGAACTAAATGGACCACCAGTTTCTCTGAGTTGGGAAGAAAGACAGAGCAGGAGAGAGGCTGCTTTATGAGTCAATTCACGTTTGGCAACATCTGGTTATGTCTCATCACATTGCAAATTTATGACCCTGGAAACAACATGTTGATGTTGATGATCCTTTGCAAAGAGAAGCCTGAACTATAAACTTATGACCAGAGCAGTGGCAAGGGGCTGTAGCTGTTTTCTCTGATCTGACAACTCTCTTGCTTGGGTCAAACAGATAAAGTCTCGGACTACTGACCCTTCCTAAACAATGTCATGGATGAATACTGAATGAAGAGGACTCGCTGACAAAAGTGCAGAAGGTTCTGAGGAAGGAAAGCCTAACTTCCCCCAGAAGAAACCCAGTGAGATTTAGTGGTGACCAAACTTCACAGAAGTCAACTCATGTAGAAGACTTACCACAAATCAAACCTAGAATATTTATTAACCCACACAATGGTCGATTCATCAAATTGCAAGGCAGATTTTTTTCTCAGAAAATATCTGGGTTTGCTTTTTAATAAAGTTGAAACCTGGGGGTCAAAGACAAGCTGATGTGTATGTGTATTATAATTACCTTAAACTTCTCATCATAGCCATGTTATGAGATATATTATAGCTCTCAGGAACTATGTCTTTAACAGCAGGGGAAAAGAAAGATCTTTTCCACTAAGGGTTATCCTTTGAAATATTTCTTCTCTTATACAAAACTCAAGACTAAAAATTTGTTATTTTAATACAATATATCCAAATATACCACAATTTTTTCTTGACAATCTAGATAATAGAAGAATTATTTTATTTCTGTGTAATATTGTATTAAAATGTCCTTTTTTTGATGAGTCCATATCCTTTGTAGGGACATGGATGCAGCTGGAAACCATCATTCTCAGCAAACTATCGCAAGAACAGAAAACCAAACACCGCATGTTCTCACTCACAGGTGGGAATTGAACAATGAGATCACTTGGACACAGGAAGGGGAACATCACACACCAGGGCCTGTTGTGGGGTGGGGGGAGGGGGGAGGGATAGCATTAGGAGATATACCTAATGTAAATGACGAATTAATGGGTGCAGCACACCAACATGACACATGTATACGTATGTAACAAACCCGTATGTTGTGCACATGTTCTCTAAAACATAAAATATAATAATAATTTTTTAAAAAGTCCTTTTTAAAAATTTTACTTTAAGTTCTGGGATACATGTGCTGAACATAGAGGTTTATTACATAGGTATACATGTGCCATGGTGGTTTGCTGCACCTATCAACCCCTCATCTATGTTTTAAGCCCCACATGCATTAGGTATTTGTCCTAATGCTTTCCCTCTCCTTTCCCTCTACCCCCAGACAGGCCCCAATGTGTGATGTTCCCCTCCCTGTGTCCATGTGTTCTCATTGTTCAACTTCCACTTATGAGTAAGAATATGCAGTGTTTGGTTTTCTGTTCCTGTGTTAGTTTGCTGAGGATGATGACTTCCAGCTTTATCCGTGCCCCCTGCAAAGGAAAATGTCCTATTTTTAAGACTGGTGATAAATGACAATGGAGCAAAATGTTTATTTCACACCATTCCCTGAAACTTACTCTACAAAAAACAAAAAGATTGAAAAAAAAAGAAGAAAAATTTGTTTTCTAGGAAAAAAGTAAACATATCTGCCAAATAGGATGAAGACTAAAATGAAGGCACACTGTCTACCAACTCGTACTACTCAGTCCTGGTGCAGTCTTCTTCATAAGTTAGAAAGTCTTGGAAGATGCAAATAGTGATAGTTTCCTTGGCATGATGAGAAATAGGTGTATACATAGGTATCAAAGGTGGGCAAAAGAGAAGTCTTCCTAGAGAAACACTCTTCCACCCAGAAAAAAGCAAGATGGAAGGAAATTAATGGAATAATTTTTCCATGTTTCTATGCACCACCATCTTCCCCACCAAAAAGAAGAAAACCAAACAAACAAAAAACATAATGGTAAAACATTTATAAAGAGAGCACAGTAAATATCTCTACACTTGTTGGCAAAAGTCAGCTGAACTGAGACAAATACAAACAGATAAAACAAACAAAAACTTTCTGAGTATATCGTGCCGTCATTTTACCAGGATAGTTTATTCATCTCAAGAAGTAAACTTGGCAAGCTTGGAGGAGTTGTTAACCAAGATTGAAATATGTAAGAGATGTGTGTGTGTGTGTGTGTTTGTGTGTGTGTGTGTATATATATATATAATATAAATATATATATATAATATAAATATATAAATTAATATATTAATATAAATATATTTATATTATTTAATATATCATATTATATTATATTTAATATATAATATCTAATATATAAAATATATAATATGAAATATTATAAACTATAAATAAATATATTACATATAAGAATACAAAATATACATATTTATAAATATTTATATATTTATATATTATATTTTATATATTAAATATATATTTAATATATAAATGTTTAATATAAATATATATTTATATATATTTTTATATATCTATATAGATATATATATAAAGGATTTTACTTGAATTGAAGAGATGACCTTCCCAACTCATTTTTTTTTTTCAACTCATCTCTACTGGTCGGCTTAAATAGAATTTTCCTTTTTAAAGAGAATTAATATGCAAAAGTATCCAATGTTAGTTCTATGCAAAACAATTATTTTAAACAATAAAAAAGTGACTTGAAGACACAATTTATGAGAAGAATTACATAAGAAACATATACATTTCTTATATAAAAATAAATTATAAAGTGCATTGTCTCATGCAAAGAAGAAATGTAAGCACTCAAGTAGAAAAATAAGGCAATAGATGATATTGTTAAAAATACTTTGACCAAGTAAAAGAAAGAAAAAAAGAGAAAAGGGAAAAATGTGTGTGTAGTGTGTGTATGTATATATATATATATATGTATGTGTGTGTGTGTGTATTTAGTTATGAAAATGAAAAGCACATTAGAAGTATTCAGAATTAGAATAGATGTTGCTTGAAAGAGTAGAAGTCATAAAGTATGACTTGGTGAAATAATATAAACCAAAATAGATAAGAGCAAAAAGCACAAAATTATATAAGTAGGAGAGATAAAAAGGAGATGCAATATTTACACAATCGGCTTTCTTAGAGTTAAGAAAGAACTGAAACTCTACATCAAAAGGACGAGTTAACCCAGTATGAGAAATTACTGAACTCCAAGATTCAAGAGCCAAGAAAGAAAACTATTAACATCAAAGCAGAAGAATTAGACCACAAAAAATGGAAAAAAACTTGATAATGTTTCAAATAGAAATGTAACACCATATTTAATGGTGACATAATAGAAGTAATCACATTCAGAACAAGGACACAAGAAGAGGGCTCACCACCATTATTATTTAAAACTCCTCAGCAAATAAAAGATAAAACCAGTTTTTAAACTCTGATATTCTGATTCATAGAATCTATAGGAAGTCTATCTGAAATTCAAATTGAAGTTATTTTATGCCTGAACTCTAATTGCCTACAGTTCACCACAATTCTTCAATAAAATCTGTATAATTAGCAGCATTGATTTAGTGTTGTTATAAAGAAAGAAGCAAAAAGGGTTACAGTCTCAGAATTTCAAACATGTGGAGCATGCAAATGAGCACAGTCCTCATTTACAGAAGTAAAAAAGGATAAGAGATTATTATGAACAATGGTATGCCAACCAATTAGATAACATAGGTGGAATGTACAATCTCCCAGAAAGATACAAACCACCAGAATTGGCTCAAGAAAAAATTGATTATTTCATCAGATATAAGCAAGTAAAGAGCTTAAATTAATAATTTAAAACCTCCAACAAAGAAGAGCCCAAGGTAAGGTGACTTTAATCGTGATTTCTAACAAAGGCTTTAAAGATGAATTAATATTAACCGTTTACAAACTCTACCAAAAATTATAAGAGGATGACCGCTTTTCAATTCATTTCATGTGTTTAAGATTACCAAGAGAACAAAAGCAGAGAAAAACATTGCTATAAAAGAACACTATATATTATTACTCTTTGCAAATAGATAAACATAGGCTTTAACAAAGTATTGACAAAATGAATATAGCCAACACATAAAATGTATTGGAATGAACACTGTGACCAAGTGGAGTGTATTCCAGGAATGTGAGATTGTTTTATCATCTAAAAATTAATGTAAGAATATATTAATATTAATCAAATGAAAATCAAACTTCACACAGTCATCTCAATAGGTGCTTTTGTCAAAATACAATACACTTTCATGCTAAACACACTCAACAAAATAGGAATGGTAGGAAACTTTCTCAACCCAATAAGGGGCATATACCAAATCCCCACAACTATTATAATTAATGGGGAATGACTGAATGCTTTCCAACTTAGATAAGAACTTCTATGAAATGTATGTTTTTTCTATGCCAAAATTTATATATTAAAACCCTAATGCCCAATGTAATGATGTTGGACATGGGCCCTCACAATTTAGATCAGTGTCCTTATAGATGAAGTATGAAAGAGCTGGCTTTCTGTCTGCTCTTTCTCCACTGTATGAAGCCATGAGAAGATGGCTGTCTGCAAAACACAAAGAAGGCTCCCAGCAGATACCAGATCTGCTGGCACCCTGACCTAGAACTTCCAAGTTCTCAGAATTGTGAGAAATAAATGTTTGCTTTCCGGTCTATGTTTGAAGCCATCCGGTCTATAGTACTCTGTCATAGCAACCTGAACTAAGGCAAAGACCAACAAGGATGTCTGTTTTGAAATTCTACCCAATATTGAACTGTAACTTCTAGGGCATAAGTAAAAAAGCCGGAGGGCGTGGTTGGAGTTGGAGTGGCAGGAAGAAAGAAAGAAAAGAAAGAAAGAAAGGAAAGAAAGAAAGGAAAAAAAGAAAGAAAGAGAGAAAGAAAGAATAAAGAAAGAAAGAAAGAAAGAAAGAGAGAGAGAGAGAGAGAGAAAGGAAAGGAAAGGAAAGGAAAGGAAAGGAAGGAAGGAAGGAAGGAAGGAAGGAAGGAAGGAAGGAAGGAAGGAAGGAAGGAAGGAAGGAAGGAAGAAAGAAAGAAAGAGAGAGAGAGAAAGAAAGAAAAGAGATGGCAACAATATCAGAAAAGAAAAAGTCAATTATCTCTTATCTCTATTCACAGATGGCATGATCTTGTACATGGATAAGCATAAGAATTCCACAGAAAAGCAATCTATTAAAGTTCAATAAATGAGTTCATCAAGGTTGTAGGATACAGGATCAATATATAAAATCCACTGATTTCTAAAACATATGTCCACACAAAAACTCATACACAAATGTTTACAGCAACATTATTTATAACAGCCTTAAAGCGGAAACAATCTAAATGTTCATCCATGGACATTTATATCCATGGTGAGGATTTAAGTTTGGTAATGCTCCATTATATAGTGTTGGGAATGTTAATAAAAGCAAACATTTTGGAAGGCAATTTGAATAGAAAAGATGTAGATGTAGATATAAATGTACAATAACTTCAACATTTGACAATGTAACCTAGCAATCTCATTTCTAGAACCTTATTCTAAATATCTACAGATAAACATGTAAGAATATTTAATGCTTCACTCTCTGGTGTAATGAAAAAATGTAGTTTAATGGTGAAATGTAGTTTATTGATATTCTTTCACTTATCATGTTTCATAAACATTTATGTTCATAAGTAGATTATAGCTCAAATTCATATGTTTGTAAAATTAAATATACCGTGTGCCATGATACATGAAAGAATATCAATACTAGTGACATAAAATAGAGTATGAAAGTGATGAGAAGGGTAAGTGGCAGTAAAATATTACAAAACATCTGTTGAAAAATAAAGAGAATTCAATAAGAAATTAATGTACAGAATATACAAAGGACTCAAACAACAGTAAAGAAACAAATAACCCAGTTTTAGAATAGACATTTCTCAAAAGAAGACATAAAAATGGCCAACAAATATATGAAAAAAATTCTCAATATCATTGCTCATCAGGGAAATGAAAATCAAATTCACAATGAGCTATCATCTCATCCCAGTAAGCATGGCTATTATCAAAAATACAAAAACATTATAAATGCTGGTGAAGATGCAGAGAAAAGGGAACATTTATACGCTGGTAGTGGGAATGTAAGTTAGTACAGTGATTATAGAAAACAGTGTGGAGATTCTGCAGAAAGCTAAACATAGAACTACTCTATATCCCAGAAATCCCACTACTGGTTATATATCCAAAAGAAAGGAAATCAGTATGTTGAAGGGATATGAGAACTCCTATTTTTTTATTGTAGCACTATTCACAATAGCCAAGATATGGAATTAGCCTAAGTGTTCATCAACAGATTACTGGATAAAGTGTGACATACGTACACAATGGAATATTATTCAGACATAAAAAAGACTGAAATCTTGTAATTTGCAGCAACATGGATGGAACTGGAGAACATTATGTTAAGTGAAATCAGTCAGGCACAGAAAGACAAATGCTGCATGATCTCACTTCTATGTGCAAGCTAAAACACTTGACCTCATGGAAATAGAAAGTAGAAGAGTGGTTACTAGAGGCTGGGAAAGCCTGTAATCCCAGCACTTTGGGAGGCCGAGACGGGCGGATCATGAGGTCAGAAGATCAAGACCATCCTGGCCAACACGGTGAAACCCCGTCTCTACTAAAAAAATGCAAAAAAAAAAAAAAAACTAGCCAGGCGAGGTGGCGGGCGCCTGTAGTCCCAGCTACCCGGGAGGCTGAGGCAGGAGAATGGCGTAAACCCGGGAGGCGGAGCTTGCAGTGAGCTGAGATCCGGCCACTGCACTCCAGCCCGGGCGACAGAGCAAGACTCCGTCTCCAAAAAAAACAAAAAAAATCTAAGGGAGTGGGAGACAGGAAGAGATTGGTTAATTAATATAAAATTACAGCTAGATAGGAGCAATGTTATAGTATTCTATAGCATTGTCAAGTGACTATGTTAGACAATAATTTGTTGTATTTTTTCAAATAGCTAGAAGAGCAGATTTTGAATGTTACCAACACAAATAAATGATAAACATTTCAAGTGATGGATGTGCTAATTCTCCTGGTTCGATTGTCACACACTGTATATGTGTATCAAAATATCACACTATACCCCACAAATAAGTACCATTGTTATGTGCGATGACATATATATTATAAATAAAGAAATAAAATATATAAATGCTTTTATGTGCATAGAAAATGCCAGAAAAGATAGACATGTAACTTAAAAATAAGTACTTCTAGAAACAGGATGGAAATCTTTATACTATACATTCAGGCTTATAATTTTTATAACAAATATCTCATAAAAATGTTTGAAATATATATTGAGTTCATGGCACCTTGCTGAAACATACATGGTATTCCATAGGTATAGATGTCTACACGGTGGAATTTTTTTCTCTTATTATCTTAATATTCTCAGTGGTTAGTCATAATTTGCATTTGATAAACAGATTGCCGGAATGGGAGCTCCACAGTTAATGAGGACTTGGGCTGCTTCTGCCTTTCTACTCTACCATCTGAGCAGATTACAGCCTCAAGGTCACCACATGACCTAAAATGGAGGCTGGAGCTCCAGGCGTCACATATTTTGTCTTAACTTCTCTGCCTTCTATTTAAAATGTATTTATTTAGAGTGGAGTGTTAAAAATCATTATAACAAGAAAGGTACAACTGGCTAATTTCTTTTATAATTAAAATGTCAGGGTTACAAAACTATGTTCACTTTGGCCTTTTTCACCATTGATTTGGCACTTCTTTTGGCTTATAAATTAAAACCAATAAAAAAGCAAATAAATTTACAAAGGGACCTAACTACATCAAATGTGTTCTATATATTTTTCTGTTGTTCAACAATGTACCTTGTCTACTGGTCCCCTCAAAGTTCCTGTCCACTAAACACATTGTTTTTCTAATTCTTCATACTTTCATATCTAAAAGTCTAAAAATCTGGGTGTTGTATAGCAGAACATTGAGTTTTGACAGTTGGTACATCATCTCTGATATTCACATCTGGCAGCATTATAAAGTGACAGGTCTTTCATAATTTCTTTTGAATTCTCTCTGGTAATGTTAATCATAAATGATGAACTTTGTGTATTCTATGGACATAATGGGCAATTCTATATGACTGAGACTCTAATTTTACTCTCTACTAATGGGCACTAATTGTAACAATCAGTGATTATGTCAGTTAAAGGCAGTGCTGATGGCAATTGATGACAGCAGCGAAGCCCTGACATCATTTTGGAACAGAACTTGGAACAGCCATTTGCAAAGATGGGAGATCAAATTGAATATCAAATAATTACTTTTCTTACACTCATTTATTATTTTCTTCTATTTTTGAGTACCATGAAGCATGTTGTTCTGGAATGTTGATAGCTTTCTCAATTCACTTTTTTTTTTTTTTTACCCATTAGAGTTTTATTTTTATTATAGTAGATACATCACTCTCAAAACACGAGTGACTTAAGGGATGTTTAAGAGGAAGATACGTTTAAAAACATAACACTGAATAACATTGTCTTTTAAATTAGGAGCAAGTTATGGCTAAGGAAAGTGACAGATGACTACACAATTGCCAGCGGAACATCTGGATTGAGTGACATGCTAGACTTAACTTTCTACTTCCTCGTCAATATTCCTGGGTGTTTACAAGTCTTCTGCTACCCTCAAATAAACATGATCATTTTCATAGATATTAAATTTGTGTCCTATCTCCAAAGTTATAAAATATTTTCATAAAAGAACATTACTTGACAATTAGGTAGAGAACAAATAATATTTATGGACACAAAATAAAGTGAGAAAGCAACATAATAATGGTAAAAAGAGAACTATCTTTTATTGAATATCTACTATTTACAGATGCTGCATTAACTCCTACAACAAATTTATGCAGCAATTGAGGCTAAGAGATCTTTGGTATTAAGCATATGTATTTGAGGTCACACAGACCTTTAAAAGGGGATGCCTTCTAAATATTGTTTAAGACTAAACTTAACTTTGATGTCATGTCCTTCATGGACCCATCTTTGACGACATCCATGTGGAACATGGATCTCTATCTGCAGGTTGCTATGGTGTCCTTTGCTTCCTTTCATTGTGCTTATCACAGTGCACTAAACCTTTCTCTTCATTTCATTGCCTTGGCTGAATTATAACTTCTTATCACAGTGAAGTTCTCTTATTAATATTTTTAGCCTCAGTCCCTTCAGTATAATATTGAGTGTATGGTAGATGCTCAGCAAACATAGAATAAGTAAATAAATGAGTGAGTGAATGAGTAGGGCAAAGATTAACAAAGCAAGGTCAGTATCTAAGAAACCAAACACACGATGTGGTCAGGGAAAGGTCTAAGAAATTTTAAACCACATAACTTCTCAAAACTCATCACTGCCTTATGTAGTATGGTTTTCTAGATAGATACATAGGATCTCAGTGGTTCTTTCAGGATTAGTCTAACTTTACACTACACTAAAGATGTGCCACACCATAACACCAGTTTCTTTAAAAGGTTAATAAGACATTGTAATTGTAAAAGTCTTGAAAATCTTTATAAGAAGTACAATTTAAAGGTACATGTTTATTACTCACTTTATTATTTCCTGTCCTCAATATTCAGCCTGAAGCTGAAAACAAAATCATCAAGTTCAAGTTTCCCTGATTCATTTTTAGATTCTTCAGGATGAAGATAATATTAGGAACTAACAAAACTACTTGAAAGAAATTTATGTTTAGCAAATCAGATTCATTCTATTCTGTGAAATCAACTATATAAAATTATATATACACAAATAGGTTTGAACATAGTACATGTGATATTTTCCATATATACATATGTATGTATATTAACAGTGATTATCTTTAAATTGAGTGATTACTAGCCATTTTAATAGTTTGCCTTATTTTTCCTAGCCTTTCCATATTTTCTATAGTAAGTATGCATTATTTATATTAATAATAAAAATGTCTAACATTTGAGGAGCACTTATCTGATAGATACTTTGCTAAAATCATTATCAGTCATCTTGTTTAATAGTCCACCACACCTCTATAATGTGGATATTATCTCTACTTCATAAATTAGGAAACTGAAGCTTGAAGAAATGCATTGACATTCCTGAGGTTAATAAATGATGGAGACAAGATTTGAACCCAAAGAGTATTCTTTTAATCATACATGCCAGATTCACTGGAAATGGAAATGAGAGAGAAATGAAAAGAGAGATAGGCAGACAGAAAGATGGATATAGTTGGATGTTCTGCAATTGTTTTGCATCAGCAAGGTAATGTGGTATAGTAAAATAGTTGCTAAAGTGAATACATTGAGCTATGGATTCATTTGGATCCATCTTGTTTTCTGAAAGTAACTAAGGTGGGCTTGTACAAATATTCTCTAATGTATTTTCCAATTCTGACAGTTCAAAGCTCAGAGAACTTGGGTGCCTGAGCACTTGACAGGCTTAAACCAAGACTCTCTTACGTGGTAATATACACAGAGAAGACATTACTCTCCCTTAGTAATAATTATATTTGGAGATCATTATATTCATCACCTGAGTGGAACTTTTTTGACTCATGGCCACATGACTCAATAACCTTATAACCTGCTTCTGATTTTTTAAAACAATTTTGAGATGAACTATTTTTAGTGTGCTCTAGACAGAGGAAAGGAACTGAAAGATGGGAGGATGAGGGGAGAGATGGAAGAACAGAGACAGCAAACAAAGTGTCGGAGGGCATTTCTGGAACAAATGTGTGACTATAACATTGCATGACTCTAAGAATCATCATTGAGAGACTAAAGATAAATTGCCACACAAGAAAACAGGAAATAAATTCCAGAAAGGAAAACTGGAAAATGGAAAATATATGATGTGGTAATTGGCAAGATATATGTGGGGACCAACAGCAAATTATTTTGGTCACACAGATTGTACAAGCAAACATTTTACTGAACAATCATTCTCTTCTATTTTCTACAGTAAGTAAATGATATGTGGATAGTACATATCTGCTATTCCAGAGAATCGAATCTGTTCAGTAAAGTGTGCATGAGTGCAGTTTGTGCCTCACCAATGGAAAGTGCTTGGATGCTCTCCAGGTTGGTTAAGCCTAAAATGTCATCTACACATTTTTTTTTTTTCAGAGCTGTGAAGTGAATTGATTAAAATGGTAATCAAGAGTGTGGAGTTTTTCACCTTAAGATTATGTCAAATAAAAATAGTAAGCAGTTTTAGTCAATATTAGGAAGCAAATTGAGATAAGAATAACAAATTATGATAGGAAAATACTTAACTCCTGATGATAAAGGAAATCACCTCTGATTTCCAAATTTTTTATTTTTTAGAACTTGAAAATTGATTGGAAGAAGTGGAGGTCCTGTAATTAGTCTGGGAAGAGAACAAAAACAAGAAACATCATCAACTTCAAATATTAAAAGCTCAGTAAAATAGAAATGGGTTCATTTAGATTCAAGGGTATAACTGGGACAAAAAAGAATACACAGCGAGGCAGACGTTGGTTTCATATTAGGAAGACTTTACATTAGAATTTTTCAAAACCAATATAGGCTATTGCATGAATTGGGAAAATTTATTCAATGGGATATGTTATAGAATCTCTTTGAATATCTGTATAGATGCTAATAGGCAAATTGATTAGAAGTTTGTGCTGGAATCTGATCTCTACAAGCCTTTTAATTTTAAGACTTCCAATGCAATATAAGCAACGGTTTGAGATTGCATTAGAAAAATTAACAACAATTATAGGAGTACCTAGATTCTTCACAACTCCTTAACCTTGCTTGGAACCAGTGTTTACAAGGGTTGTGGGGAAGTGGAATGGTGCAGCAGGAGACATAAGAAGAATAACAGCAAACAGTGATGACAATACATGTGGAATTTGAATTGAATAAACAGTCTAATTGTGATCATAAATATATATAAACCTGCATATTCAATTTCTACCCATTTTCCAAGGTCTAATTCAAGGATCATTCCTTAAAGGAATATCTCTGTAACTTTCAGCAGCTAATAGGTGCAAATACTGTCTCAAGCAATGCAATTCAAGCTGAAATACTTGTTATCTCATCTGCCACTGAAAACCTGAAGGCTAATAGTGATTTAAAATACTAAAGTTCTTTCAAAATATTATTTTAAAAGCTCCGTAGCTAATTTCCCTAATCATCAGATTGCTTTACCTCATTTTTACATTTCTTTCCCTCAGTAATCTCAGTTCTTAGATCCTTGATGATAGTGATTCCACTAAATCTTATTTCTCTAAATACTCATCCTTGTTGTTTGGGTCTAATTAAGTTTCTAGGTTGCTTAGGAAACTGAACCTAGGCAGCAGCTGCCAGGGCTTTACAATGAGGTCCCACTCCAATTCAGCTTCTTTGTCAGAGGTTAAATGGACAATATATTTTATTTGAGAAGAAATATTTTTAAAGTAGTATATTTAATTGAAATGTAAAAATATATTTTGCAATGTAATAGTCCAAGAAATCCTTTTTTCTGATGGTTGCTGAAGAAAAAGAGGGTTGTGTTATTGTTAGAACTACATATTCCAGGCGGTAACAAGCCATTGTATCAGATGCAGGCAGTGTTGGGGACCTGGCCGGGCATGAGATGGGAACTGTATTTGCCAGAGTGCCAGCACCTCTAGACAGCAAATGAAAACCACCTGCCAGAGCAATGATGCCCAGGAGCCTTCCTCAGGCCAGGCAGGCAGAGTCAATTGTTCTTGGAAAATGAAGGAAAAAAAAGACTTCTGTGTCATAGAAATTAAAATGGTTCAAGAGATGAACAACATAAGGATAATGGCTTTATCAGAGTTACCAAGCTTTCTTGGACTTTTTTCACATGTTTTATCATTATAATTCAGAATGATTTATTAAAGAGCAAGTTATTTGTATCAACTGTCTAGGCATAATATCAAAAAGTATATCATTTACTATCAAGTATCTTAACATTATTAACTGTTATTTGTGCCATTTGTAAACGCATAGCTTAATTTAGTCATTAAACACACGTTTACTGAATGCCAGGTATGTGACATGAAGTGTCAAGTGTGAGTGACACAGAGAAAGTAGTGGAGACAATGCTAGCAAGAAGAGGAAAGAGCAAATGATGCAGGATCTTGTAGGGCATGTTAAAGGTATTTTTTCATCAGGAGGATAACAGAGAATTATGGAAGTGTTTTACAGTAGAAAGAATTTGGTTCATTTGATAAAGAATTCATATTCTTTATGGAACCTGGATTAGAAGTGGGATAGCTGGAAGTAGAGACTTATGAGGAGCCGTTACTGAAACCCAGTGGTGAGATACTCGTGGCTTGAGCTACAGTGGCAGCAATGGAGATGCAAGAGAAGTAAACAAATTTGAGACAGAATTTGGAAGAAAATTTAACACAATTGGCTTTTGGGTATGGGCAGTGAGTGAAAGAAGCTAAGGTATAAGCTGAGATTTCTGACATAGGCAGCTGGTGTGGTATTAAGATAATCCTTTGAGGTAGAAAAACATCAGAAACAAAGCAGACCATGGAAAAAGATTTACTGAGCAGCAGCTCTGGGTCATGTCTTTCTAGGCATGAGACATAGTGAAAAGCAAGCAGGACAAAGATTTTGATGTAAGTAACTCACATTCAGGTTGAGAAAGCAAAAGGAAACAAACTAACAAATATGTGAATATGCCAGTCCTATGGTGGTAAAATATTGGCATCATAGTGGGAAGTGCTAAGAAGAAGACTAACCAGAAAGGAAAGAACAAGATATGATAGAGAACATAAAAAATAGATGATCAAGGAAGTTTTCTCTAAGAAGTTGTTCTATGGGACACTCAGCAATGATGAGTAGGAAGTTGCCTTGTAAAGATCTGGGAACACAGCATCTCAGGCAGAAGAACCAGCGAGTGCAGAGCCTTTAAGGTGGCATTGAACTAAGATCTGTACGATTAAAGGTAGTGAGCAGGTGTGTGAAGGGAGTGGTAGGTCATGAGACCACACAATTAATCAGGGACCCCAACATGTAGAAACTTGTAGGTTTTGGTAAAGAGTTTTAATATTTTTCTTACAGATGAGAAGATAATGAAAGGTTTTTGGTAGGCAGTAACATGGTGAGACTTTTAATTGACTTTTGTGTAGAAAATGGTTTGATTTTAAAGGGATAAGAAAGCAGGATACCAAGTAAGGATGTAATTATAGATGCAAGTAGATTGGTAAATAGGATGGTATGTAGATGAGGCTGTTTTCTTCTTATTCATATTATTTTCTCAAAGGACTATGAGGAAAAGTATTGATTGAAGATAAGAGGTGAGAAAGAATTTTTGGAGATTTGTGAAATGAGGAGAGGAGCAATATTCTGTTGCTTGAGTGCAAGTGAAAAGTAAATATATAGTTAGATTTATGCAGATTTGGAATTTTGTTGATAGTATTAGGGAGTTGAAGATAAGGAAATCAATAATGTTTGCAAGTACATGATTATAATATTGTGTCGTAGAACGTGCATGAAGGAGAGATGGATAGTGAAAGTTGGAAAAGGGATAGGCAGCCTTTAAATGAGGGGGAAATTATTGGAGTGGAGTTATTAGAGAAAGTACAAGCAGAAGAGGTATGAGAGAGAAAGAGAGACAGAGGGTGAGAGACCAAAAGACTTGAAATTTAGATTTCAGAGAAAGTACAATTGGCCATGACATAGAATTGGGTAAGTGAGATGGGTGAAGAACTTGGTCAATAGAAATGAGATTTTAAAAAAAAGAGGCCAGGATATTGGTGGATATTCAATTAAGTTGGCATTACCAAGCATCATGATGGGAGCAGGAGTAGAGAATAAAGTGTGTCAGATGCTAAAGTCATCAGTCAACACAAGAGGAGTCACCAGGATCACAGGCAAAGATGGGGGGATATAATTTGATTACATGAGCTTCAAATTATCTTAGGTATTTGCAGGAGGAATGGGGAAGAGTCGTCTTGCCAGAGCATGTGGCTTTACAATCATTCCTTATATGCAGTGTTTTTAGGAAAGGACTAAAGTCTGAAGATAGCCAAAAAGATTTTCAATATGCATCTAGAAGTCAAGGAAGTGAGATGAGTAAGAAATAAAAGATTTGGTTAGTTGATGGCAGTGGAATACAAGAGAGTGTTGAGCTCAGCAAATAAGAATTTTCAAGAGCACCACCTTTTAAAGGAGGCAGAAAAGAAGGAATAATAAAGGAGAATAAGAAACATCTAGAAAGACGGAAGTGGTACCACAAGTAATGCTATAGAATCCAGTGAAAGATAGCACTTCAAGAGGGAGGTAGTCATTGGCAGTGTCAAAGGCTGGGAAGGTGTCAATTCAGATAAGAATGGAAGAGTGTCTTTTTGATATAGAAATGTGAGATCATTGATGAATTTGTCAAACATAAAATCAGTGGAGTGATGAAGGCAGAAGTCAGATTGCCTTAGATTGAAAAGTGAATTGAAGAAAGAGATGGGCTCAATAAATGTAAATTATTCTAAAGAAGGTCTGTTATGAAGTTTGTGAAGGGAAGAACAAAGATAGCTAAAGAGAGTAGTGTGATTTAGAAATAGTTTATTGTTGTTGTTTTAAATAAAGATGTTGTAAATGAATACATTCTTCTCTATACTCTTATGACGTCTTATGAAACTGAATATGTTTAATTACAATGATCTCTTCACAAGCCTAGCATGTAAATTCTATTGTGAGTTTATCAAAGGTGGTGAACTTTTTTTTTTTTTTTTGAGATGGAGCCACACTCTGTCACCCAGGCTAGAGTGCAGTGGTGTGATCTCAGCTCACTGCAACCTGCACCTCCTGGCTTCAAGTGATTCTTGTACCTCAGCCTTCCGAGTGGCTGGATCTACAGGCATGCAGTGGTGAACATACCTTACTTAACTTTGATACCAAAATATCTACCATAGTGGAACATAAAAGGATTAAAAATATTCTTTTTGCACTGATTTCTATACCAAAGCTATATTTTGGAAAACTAGATTAATAGGATTAAAATAAAACAGTAGAAAAGAAGAATTCAAAAATGATTTACAGTGACAAGATAAAGAGCTTAATCTTCATGATATTATCTTTGACAGGAAAATAGATATCCAGAAAGAAACATTAGAAAGACTCCCAAGTATGTAAGTCTAAATTCACTTGATCTGTGTGGGCAGCTGGGGGACAGAGAGTCATGAATAAACTGGCAGTTTAGGAATCATTAGAGTGGAGGGATAAGTGATCATAAAGGATAAACACTCAGATATCTTCTAGAATTGAGATGGGAGAAGTGAGGAGTGAAGTAGACTCTCTCCTCAACAAATAACCATTTAACTGGGAATATTATTTAAACATCCACACACAAACACAATCATTTAAAGCCTCTGGAAATTGTTTTATGGGCACACAGTAAATAGAAAAATATTTATTCAAGAAAATCCATAAAATCTCCATAAGAATAGCAAGAGACTGGTGTTTGAGCCATGACTGACATTCCCCTATACCCAGCTATGTCTAATAGAAACTACTAGGAGAACTCTAATCCAGTTGGGTGTGATCAGGAAAATGGGGATTCCTCTTTTCCTAGTGCCAAATCTGGTAATACAATTTTACCCCATTACTGAAAACCCACATTACATACAGTAACCCCGTTACTGAAAACAATGGAGATTTGGGTGGAAAGCAAATCTGGTAATACAATTTAACCCCAATAAGGGCAGACCACTAGTGTTTCTTGTTTCTCTCAGCCCTGGGTTAGAGAAGCTCTATTCTGGGCAGTCACAATCAAGATAATTGAGCTCTCTTTCTCTACCATGTCTTCATTTGTAGGGCAGGAACACTAACCCAGATACCGAAAGCTGAGAACACTATTTCCTGATCACTCATGCCCCAGCTTACTCATAGGGTGCAGATTCCATGTCAGGAACACAAGAACACAAGTGCTACCACACCCACAGTACCTGCTTATAGAACAGGGTGCCACTCCAAGAAAGTGAGATATTGTCCCCACCCCTAGCTGTTGTGCAGTGGCACAAAGGTTCTGCCCAGGCTGAGAGGCAGGCTGCAAGGAAGTTCTTAATGATGAAGAGCTCCACAGCTCTGCCTGAGGGAACTGATTTTATCTGGAACAAATGGAGATTTGAGTGGAAAGCAAATAAGAGGGGCTCATAGCTCTATAATAAAGGTAGCAACAATAAAAACATCAGAGCAATCAAAAGTTAACTAGCGACTACCTGAAAAAGAGACAGCCACAAAGGGCCTCTTGGGATCACAGTAGACCCTGGGGGTCAGGAAAGATGTGCACAAATACTAGAAACAATTAGAGCATGGTGTGCACCCATTAAGGAACAGTCAGAGAAGGGCAAGGAAAAGACTTAAACACATTCTCAAGATGCACATTGAACAATCACAAATAGGCATAAACCTCACTGCCCTAGGTGATTAAGTGCGTTCTCTGCTCAAACTCTATTTGAATAATAAGCTACACAGAATGAGGGGGAAACTCCTAGAAAGTCAGACTAAAAATGAAAAATCACACGCATTCCTAATAGTCTGAAAGACTCTGTGCATGCCCAAGATTGTGCCCTTTCTGAGTGTTCATAGAAAGAAAATCCAAGCTATAGTCCCTGGCTAATCATAGAAAAAATGATAAACTTCTTAAACTGTGAAAGATTTCTAAAAGCCATACATACATTAAATGGCAAAAAGGTAAAAATCTAACTAGTGAAGAAGGATTAAGCATAAGCTTTGAACAATATGTGATTTATGCTAATTTAGGAGCAGCCCCTCAGTTGCCAAGCTAAAAGATCAAAGCAAGAAAAAAATCAATCAGAGCATAGACACCTGAAGTTGCATACAGTGGTGAAAATATATTTTACAGAGTCAGTTAAGCCAAGTCACTAAACAAATAAGTAAATGACTAAGCAAGCAACAACATTATCATCCCTGGAGTGGGATGGGAGCATTAGATTTCCAAGTTATTACAATATGTTATCAAAAATGCCCAGTTTTCAACAACAACAATGGCAACAAAATACAAGACAACAAGAAACACAAAACAGAGATCATACACAGGAAAAAAAAAAAAAAAAAAGCAGGCAATGTAAACTGCTTTGAAGAGGGCCAGTGGTGGTTGGACTTAGCAGATTAAGACTTTAGCCATTATAAATATAGTAAAACAACTGAAAGTCACACTGTCTAAAGAATTGAAGGGAAGTATAGTGACAATATCTCATTAACAAATAATCTGTATAAAGATAGAAATTATTTTTTAAATAAAGAACCAGATAGAAATTCTGGGCCAGGCACAGTGGCTCACACCTGTAATCCTAGCACTTTGGGAGGCCAAGGCAGGTGGATCACTAGAGGTCAAGAGTTCAAAACCAGCCTGGCCAACATGGTGAAACCCTGTCTTTGCTAAAAATACAAAAAAAAAAAAAAAATAGCCAAGTGTGGTGGCAGGCACCTGTAATCCTAGCTACTTGGGAGGCTGAGGCAGGAGAATTGCTTGAACACAGGAGGCAGAGGTTGTAGTGAGCTGAGATCGCACCACTGCACTCCAGCCTGGGCAACAGAGTGAGACTCCATCTCCAAAAAACAAACAAACAAAAATTCTGGATTTGAAAAGTACAACTGACTAAATGTGGGACACCTTTTAGTGCACCAGCAGCTATATAATGTGAATAGAAAGAGGAAAAAGAAAGAAGAATAGAGAAAAGAGACAAAGGGGAAAGTATATGCAAAAAATAGTGATTGAAAACTTCCCAAATCTGATGTTTTTCTTCAGATTAATTTACACATCCAAAAAGTACTACAAACTGCAAATTAGATAAATGTATAGAGATCCACACCCAGGCACATCACATTGAAAATGTTGAAAGCAAAATACAAAGAATAAATCTGAAAAACAGCAAGAGAAAAATGACTCATCAAGAACATGGGAATCCGGATAAGATTAACAGCAGACTTTTTTTCAGAAAAAATAGAAGCCACAGGCAATGGGATGACATGGTTGAAACGTTCAAAGAGAAAAATATCAACCAAGAATCTTATATCCAGAAAAATTATTTTTAAAAAATTAAGACAGAAAAAAAGACATTTTTAGATAATTAAAAACAGAGAAAATTTGTTCTTCACAGACCTGCCTTAAAAGTAAAGAGATCTTTAGGCTGAAAGCAAGTGACACTAAACAGCAATTCAAATACATTCCCCCAAATATAGTGTTGGTAAAGTGATTAAGTAAGTACTTATACAAGATTATATAACTGACATATCATTCTGACAGACAATCAATAAGGAAAGAGAAGACCGGAATAACACTATATATGTCTGTTAAATACAGTAAATAAGTGTAGAACAATACAACCACAACCACAGAATACACTTTATTTTCAAGAAAATATGGGATATTCTCTAGGCTAGATCATATGTTGGTGCATAAAACAAGTCTTCAAACTTAAGAAGATTAGTATCACATCAAGTATATCTTTTCTAACCACAATAGAGTGAGAATAGAAATCAATAACAGAAGAAATTTTTTAAATTTCATGAATATGTGGAAATTAAATAACACACTCTTGAACTACCAATGTATCAAAGAAGAAATCAAAAGGGAAATAAAATTATTTTGAGACAAATAAAAATTAGAACCATAAAATACCAAAACTTAAGGGATGTAGCAATTGCAATCCTAAGAGAGTGTTTATTTATATTTACAAATGCCTATTTTGAAAAAAACAAAAGCAAAAATACCTCAAATAAACAACCTAACATTACACATCAAGAAACCAGAAAAAGAAGAAGAAACTAAGGCCAAAGTTAGCAGAAGGAAGAAATTAATAAAGATTACAGGAGAAATAAATGAAATAGAGAAAAGAAAACAATAACAAAGATTTTAAAAGTAGGAGTTTTTTTTTAAGAAAAGTAAACAAAATTGACAACATTCAGCTAGACTAACTAAAAAAGAGAAAACTCAAATAAATAAAAACAGAAATAAAAGGTAAATGTTATCCTAATGCCACAGAAATATAAAGGATATGAGGACTACTATGAACAAATTGCACAACCTAGAAGAAAGAACACATATAACCTACAAGAATAAATAGTGAAGAAATAGGATATCTGAATACACCTATAATGAGTAATAAGATTGCATCAGTAATGAAAAACTTCCTTTCAAAAAAAAAAAAAAAAAAAAAAAGCCCAGAACAAGCATTAAAGAAGAAATAATGTCAATCCTTCTCCAATTATTCAAAAAAAAAATTGAAGAGGAAAAAATAGTTCCAAACTCATTTTACAGGGCCAACATTACCATCTAACAAGATACACCTATTTGTTGCTTTTAGGTGACACACTTCAAAATCTATCGTCTATCTATCTATAGCTCCTATGGTTATATTTCTCTGGAAAAATCATAAATAATACATATTTTGGTACTGAGAGTGGGATATTTGCTTATATCAGTTCCTAGACTGAGGGAGATAACAAGCTAACCATTTATAAAAATCAAGGAGCTAGGTGCCTGTGTATATGATGCTTTGAACATTTTCAGAAAACTGAAGAATATAATGAGGTTGGCTAGTTGCTCCTAACATCACTGGAAAAACTGTTAAGAGAAAATAATGAGCTTAGAGATTCAAATTCCCTGTTCAAGAGCTATATAAATAATCTGAAGGTATCTACATATGTCTTGAAGGAAATCTTTATATCCTATAGTTGCAGGAGTGTAATTACTGGAAATCAAATACAGAATCTCATCTGAAATTGGCTCAATTACAATGCAAGTTAAACTTCCAGGCTTATAGGGGGCCTACTGTTAGGAAGAACATGTATTGGGAAAGAATGGGATCTTGTAAGTTGGAATGGGGATGTGTGGAAAGATCCTGATAAATCTGGGGTCATTAAGCCCTTAAACTCTGATGAGTATTCCTTGTCCATGGAAGTGGTCTCCCCAACTCCAGCAAAAGTGGAAGCAGCAGCAGAAGCAACCTCACCATTCTCAGTAGAAGTGACCTCTCCACTCAGTGTTATGGATCTTTTCACCTCCATCTGAGAGGCTTCATTGTGCATTGCCTGAGGAAATTGTAATGACCTCTTATGAGGCAGTTGTCATGCAAGAAAATGCTGTTTCTCCCAGGACCCACCCCAGCAACCCTTCTTTGTGTCTGATTCAAGTTCCAGCAGGCTGGTACATGTGATGTACCAAGTGTGACCCATGAGAAGGTGTGGTACACTACAAAATAACCACTTGAATTTTCTAATTTATACAAACATAAATCCAGGGGAAATGTGAAGGAATGAGTACTAAGGATTAGGGATAATGATGGAAGAAATTATAGAGTAGTATCAGGCTGAATTTATTGATATGGGCTCACAAAGCAGAGATTCTGCATTTAATGTTACAGCATAGGGAGTTAGAAAGATCGGTTGACTGGCTGAAACATGAACAAAAACGTTGTCCTCAGTGAGTGAACTGTATATGCTAGATCTGCTTTGGTTTAATGTAGAAGAAAGAATGTAAATGATTAGGGAGATGTAAATGTTACAGTGGCGGATTTGTTGACTTAAACTAAAAAGCTTCTGCACAGCAAAAGGAATAATCAACAGAATAATCTGATAACCCATAGAATGGAAGAAAATATTAACAAATTATGCCTCTAACAAATAATTTATATCCAGAATTCACAATAAATTTGAACAATTTATCAAGAAAAAACAAACAATCCCATTAGAAACTGGGTAAAGGACATGAACAGACATTTCTCTAAAGAAGAAATACAGATAGTCAACAAACACATTTAAAAAAGCTCACTACATTAATCATTAGAGAAATGCAAATTAAAACCAAAATGAGATACCATCTTACACCAGTCAGAATGGCTTTTATTAAAAAATTTGAAAACAACGGATTTTGGCAAAGTTGTGGAGAAAAGGGAGTGCTCATACACTATTGGTAGGAATGTAAATTAGTTCACCTCCATGGAAAACTGTATGGAGATATCTCAAAGAAATAAAAATATAACTACTATTTGACCCAGCAATCCCACTACTGAGTATCTGCCCAAAGGAAAATACATCATTATACCAAAAAGAAACCTGTATTCTTAGGTTTATTGCAGCACTATTTACAATAGCAAAGTCATGGAACCAACCTAAGTGTGAACCAACAGTTGATTGGATAAAGAAAATATGGTGCACATATGGAATACTACGTGGCTATCAAAAAGAATGAAATTATGTCTTTTGCAGCAATGTGGATGGAGCTGGAGGCCATTCTCCTAAGTAAACTAACACAGAAGCAGAAATTCAGATATCACATGTTGTCACTTATAAGTGGGAACTAAAAAGAGAATGCACATGGACATAAAAATGGGGAAAATAGACTCTGGGTACTCCAAAGGGGAGAAGGTGGGAGGGCAGTGAGGGTTAAAAAATTACCTGCTGGGTTCAATGTCTAATATTTGGGTGATGGGTACACCAGAAGCCCAACCCTCAGCACTACACATATAATATTCATACAGCAAACAAACACATACACCCCTCAATCTAAAATAATAAAATTAAATTTAAAAGTAAAGTAGGCTATAGTGTATGTATATAACTCAATTAATGAAGTCATATGTGTATAGGACATTGAAAAACATATATTAATAAATTTGAACACTGCAGACTTTCTGTATTCTTCTTATTGTAGCTGTAGAAAACATACAGTGTTTAATCACTGTATGTGTCTGATTCAAGTTCCAGCAGGCTGGTACATGTGATGTACCAAGTGTGACCCATGAGAAGGTGTGTTACACTACAAAATAACGACTTGAATTTTTGAATTTATACAAACATAAATCCAGGGGAAATGTGAAGGAATGAGTAGAAAGAGTAGAAAGAAAGTGTAGATGAGTAGAAAGAAAAATTATAACATTCCAAAAATTGGAAATCATAGAAAGTTATTCTCTGATTACACCACATTTAGAACTGTAAATAAACTGCAAATATACAAATAAAATAATCTCAGGGATGTAGAAAGAAAACACCTCCTCACCATACTATGAGGGTCCAGAAGACATACCTTTCACAAATACTGAGATAAATAAATTTGTGAGGGGAGCCCTGGCATCCCTCAAGAGATCCCTGATAGCTCCTTGTTGTAGGCTATGTTTACAGTGGGAACTGCAGTCACTGAATTGGCAAACCTCAATATAATGAAAGTAACTGGCTTTCAGTGGCAGAGACCAAGTAGAGACACTTAAAGACCAACGACAAGGTGGGTGTTGTTACTGTGATGGATGGCAGAGTCAAAGTAGCAATCAGAATACTATGATAGATGTAATATATTGGCTAGTTGAGCTTGGCATTTTAAAAAGTGAAATAGATGGGAAGCCTACTGAATTCCTACTTGACCTATATCAGCAGAAAATTTCTAGGCCAAGTGAAAAAAAAAACTAACCTAAATAAAAAACAGGGAGTTATGGCCATTCAAGCAATTCCTAGACTTGAACCATTTTACAAATCCAGAGCCCCTTGAGTGAAAAGAAGGTCAAGTCCACTCGAGGAAAAACCACACTACACTACCTAAAAATTATATGGTTTATCTTTCTCTCAGCGTTTCCCAAAGAAACGTACAACCTTTAACCAGGATAACTATGCATCAAGAAAAAGGAAATGAGAGCTTTTGGGGATGATTATACACCAACTTTGAACTGGTACTATTCCAGGAGATTCCATTGTCACTGTAGCCTTCTAGTCAGAGGAGTGGCTTATGAAGATCAGGTAATAAATGGAGTTTTAGCTCAGGTCTGTTTCACAATGTGCTTATTAGTTCCCCAGTTCAAGAACACATAATTGGAATAGACATACTAAGCAGATGGCAGGAACCTTACATTGTTTCTGACTCATGGAGTGAGGACTATTACATTGGGAGAAGCCAAGTGAAAGCCATTAAAACTCTCTCTACCTAAGAAATAATCAACCAAAACCGATAATGCATTCCTGGATGGATTGTAGAGATCAGTGCCACTATTAAGGACTTAGAGGATGCCCGGAGTGGTATTTTCACCACATGCCTGTTCAACTTGACTATTTGGCTTGTGCAGAAGAAAAACGGATCTTGTAGAATGACAGTGGATTATCATAAACATAACGAGGTTATGACTCCAATTGCAGCTGCTGTACCAGATGTGGTTTCCTTGCTTGAGCAAATTAACATATCCACTGATACCTGGTATGCAGCTATTGAGCTGGCAAATGCTTTTTTCTAGTTACTTGTTAGTAAACACTTTTAGCTGAAGCTTGCTCTCAAATGGCAAGGCTAGCAATACACCTTCCCTGTCCTACCTCAAGAGTGTATCACTCTCTACCCCTGTGTCATAAATTACTTTGTGGGTATCTTGATCATTTTTGCTTTCCACAAGTTACCATACTGATTCATTACATTGATGATATTATCCTCATTGGACATAGTGAGCAAGAAGTGGCAGCTACTCCAGACTAATTCATAAGAAATTCATGTGTAAGAGAGTGAGGACTAACTCTGACTGAAATTCAGGTGTCTTCTGTCTCAGTGAAATTTCTAGGTGTCCAGTTGTATGGGACTTGTCGAGATATTCCTTCAAGGAAAGGGATAAGTTGTTCGATCTGGCCTCTTCTACAACCAGAAAAGAGGCACAATGCCTAGTGTGTTGCTTTGGACTTCATAGCCAACGTATTTTCATTTGGGTGTGATACTCTGGTTCATTTACTGAAAGACCTGAAAGGCTGCTATTTTTGAGTGAGGTCCAGACCAAGAGAAGGCTTGACAAGAGGTCTAGTTTGCTGTCCAAGCTGCTCTGCTGCTGGGGCTATTTGGTCCAGCAAATCCAATTGTGCCTCAAGTGTCAGTGGCAGACAAATATGCTATTTCGAGCCTTTGGCAGTCCCTTGTAGGTGAATCACAGGGCACACCCTTAGGATTTTGGAGCAAAGCCCTGCCCTCCTCCACAGATAACTGCTCTCCTTTTGAGAAACAGCTCTTGGTCTGCTATGGGCTTTAGTATAGACTGAATTGGCCACCAAGTTACCATGCAAACTAAGCTGCCATCATGAACTGGGTGTTATGTGACCCATCAAGCCATAAAGTGGGGCATGAACAGTAGTATTCAATCATCAGATGACAGTGATATATACAGGATCAGGCCAGAGCCGTCTCTGAAGGATCAAGTGAATTACACAAAGAAATAATGCAAATATGCATACTTCTATCATGAAAGGGGCAGCATTTTTTTCTTACTGAAATGAACACTTCCTCTGAATACAGATTTGCCTTCCCTGCATGCAGTGCTTTTGTCAAAGCTAGCATTCAGGTACCTATAGAATGCGTTATCCATCATGTTATGGTATTCCACACAACATTGCTTCCATCAAGAAACACAACATAAAAGTGCTTCAGTGGGCCCATGCTTATGGTATTAACTGGTTTCACCATATTCTTCAGCATTCTGAGACAACTGGCTTGAGGGAACTGTGGAATGGCCTTTTGAAGACAAAGTTACATTGTCAGCTGGGCGGCAATGCCTTGTAGGCCTGGGGCAAGGTTCTCCAGAAGACCATATATGCTCTGAATCAGTGTCCAATATATGCTGCTGTTTCTCCCATAGCCAAGAGTTTTGGGGCCAGAAATCAAAGGATGGAAACATGAATTGTACCACTCACTATTATGGCTAGTGATCCACTAGAAATTTTTTTATTTCCTGTTCTGGTGACCTCATACTCTACTGCACTAGAGGTCTTAGCTCCAGAGGGAGGAACATTTCCCTCAGGAATAATAGTTATTCCATTGAATTGGAAGTTAAGGTGGCCACTTGGCCACTTTTTAAGACTCCTCCTGACTCTGAATCAACAGGATAAGAAGGGAGTTACTGTGGTGGGTGAAATGAGTGGCCGTAACTACCAAGAAGGAGTGCCAATATACAATGGAGGTAAGGAGGACTATGTTTGGAATATAGGAGATCCCTTAGGTTGTCTCTTAGTATTATCATGACCTGTGATTAAGGTCAGTGGAGAACTACAACAATCTAATACACACAGGCCTAATAAATGACCAGATCTTTCAAGAAGGAAGGTTTTAGTCAACTCACCAGGTAAATAACCACAGCCAGCCAAGGTGCTTGCCGAAGGCAAAGAGAACACAGAATGGATAGCAGAAGATGTTAGATATAAATACCAGCTATAACCATGTGACCAGTTATAGAAATAAGGACTGCAAGTGTCATTAATATTTCTTATTTTGCTATGGGTGTGTGTGTGTGTGTATCCTATTGGTTCTAGTTCTCTGGAGAACCTGGACTAATACACTGTATGATTCAGCATTTTCTCTCCTAAACATAAACCCAGGAAAATTGAAAACATATGTCTACATAAAGACTTGTACACCAATGTTTATAGCATTATCATTCATAATAGCCAAAAGGTGGACACAACCTAAATGTACATCAACTGGTAAATGAATAAAAACATGTAGTACATCTATACAATGGAATATTATTCAGCAATAATAAGGTATGAAACACAGATATAAGCTTGCACTTTTATAAACCTTGAACATGATGTTGCATTAAGAAAGCCAGTCACAAAATGCCGTATTTTGTTATTTTATTTATATGAGAAGTTCATAGTAGGCAAATCTATGTAGGAACTGAAAGTACATTAGTGGTTTTCTAAGGAAGAAATAGAGAGGGGTAGAATGGGGAGTAACTGCTATTGCATAGGAGTTTATTTTTGGAGTGATAAAATGTTCTAAACAGATTATGGTGATGGTTTCACAACTGTCTTAATATGCTAATATTATTTATTATTGCATTGTATATTTTGGATGAGTAAATTTTGTGCAGTGTTAAGTATTTCTAAATGGTGCTTTAAAAAGAAGATAGGTTGATGCATGTATAAGACAATTTTAAAGAACGGCAAGTTGTTGATTTGGCTGGACCACATGATAAGAAAGAGCATGTGTGGGCGGAGGTGGAGGGGCCAAGTAGTGAGGAAATAAACTGGAAATACAGGATGCAGGCAGATGTCTGCCTATGGATCTCACTCTGATGATGTCATTCTTCTGCCTAATGAATAATGAGAGTTAATGAAAGCTTTGAGCAGGAGAGTAATGTGATCCAAACAGTGTTATAAGATTGATTTTGATATGGTAGGATTTTTAGTTTAGATGCACAACATTCCTACATTTTAAAATGCCATCATTATATGCTAACATTATTTCTCATTTTTTGATCAATACAGCCCTCCTACAGGAACCAAACTTATTTCTTCACTATTTCTCATATTTAAATTGTGTATAGTTTTCCTGATTCAATTCACCCCAACTGGGAATCACTCTCTTTGCCCTCTACTAATATTTTCAGGCCCAATTTGAAACACGTTCCTCTAGAAATCTTCCCTGATTACCTTCTATTCAATTTTGATCATTTCTCAACTCGAAATCTCTCTTTCAACATGTATATATTCAATACATACTATGCTGTTGATATATTTCCTCTTCTGTAATTGTATAATTTTGATATATGTTTTCATAATATTAATTGAAAGTCAGTGCTACTACTTTGATTTGTGTTGAATGTGTCCTAAGTAGTTATGAGAGGTGAAGCCAGCTGGACTTCCTGGGTGAGTGGGGACTTGGAGAACTTTTCTCTCTTACAAGGGGATTGTAAAATGTACCAATCAGTGCTCTCCAGCTAGCAAGAGGTTTATAAAATGCACCAATCAGCACTCTGTAAAATGGACCAATCAGCACTCTACAAAATGGACCAATCAGCAGGAGTCTAAAAGTATCCAATTGCAAGGAGGATTGAAAAAAGGGCACTCTGATAGGACAGAAACGGAACACGGAAGGGGACAAAAAAGGGAATAAAAGCTGCCCACTCCAGCAGCAGTGGCAACCCACTGAGGTCCCCTTTCATGCTGTGGAAGCTTTGTTTTTTTTTTTTGCTCTTCGCAATAAATCTGGTTGCAGCTCACTCTTTGGGTCCATGCCATCCTCAAGAGCTGTAACACTCACCGAAGAAGATCTGCAGCTTCATTCTTGAAGTCAGCGAGACCACAAACCCACTGGAAGGAACCAACTGTGGACACAGCCACAGCATAGGATTCAGTGTTTGAAAGGTTACTTGGAAAATGTTCTAGCTAGCAAACTCCTTAGGGAGGTATATATAATATTTTTCTTGTATACTCTTCTGTTGTAAACTGAATGACCTCCCCAGATTCACATGTTGAGATCTCAACTCTAATGTGATGATATTAGATGGGGCCTTTGGATGATAATTAGGTCATAAAGGTGGAGCCCTCATGAATGGCATTAGTACCCTTATAAAGAAATTATGAAATCTTGCTCTCTCCCTTGCTCACTCTCTCTGCCTGCCAGATGATGATACTATAAGAAGAAAGCTGCCTGCAAACCAGGAAGAGGTCCTTGACAAGACACTGGGTCTACTGGTGCCTTGAGCTTGAACTTCCTAGCCTAAAACTGTAAGCAATAAATGTGCATTGTGTAAGGCGCCTAGTCAAAGACACTGTTATAGCAGCGTGAACCAAGACACATTTCTTCAGATCATTTGGCCAAATTTAATTTTCTGTGTGTGACTTTTAATGGCTACACTCTCAATTTTCAGAATGTGTGATCTATCATATAAAGTTCTCAGATGGTCCTATTGTTACAATAATATGACAAAACACTTACATCTTTCTAACTTTCTCGTCTTCTGACACCTTCTGACTAGTGCTGCATCCAAGCACAGTGGCCTGGTGATGACAGGAATTGTGTAGAAAACTAAGTGTCATATCATTGTGACTTCCTCACAGGTGCTAAGAACAACTGTGTTAGGCACAAAGAGAATTCTCATTCAATGTCTTGCTCAGGAGGTGTATGCTACAACTTCATTGCTATTTGGGTTCATTAATAACCAATTATAATTAGCAAATTGTCTGAAGGGAAATGACCTTTTATGAGTAAGAAGAATACCCATCATCATTTTTGCCAAGGCGAGATACCCTAAACAGGTAGGTCTTGTTCAGAGTAAGAAAACACCTGGCTGATTTAATTAAGATCCAATTGCAAGAGTGAAGCCCTAGCCCTCCACTGCCTATCTGTGGGCCACATATGGCAAACCCATAAATGAACACAAAATGTCCTTTTGTCTTTTTTGACCAAATGACAAAGAATAAAATTTTTATATTTATTTCCATGTCCATTGCCATTTAGCACCAGGTAGAAAATCTGATCTTAGTGAAAAAGAACCTGCCCTAAATTCAGGAGACTTTAATTCCTACTTTCAAATTCTGGCTCCTACTCTGTATTTTGAAACAAGTTATAGAAACTTGCTGAACTTTGGTTCTAATTGCTCTACTAAAATTTTAAAAAGTAGTTATAAAGATCAAATGAGCGAAAGAATTAACTTCTAAATTAAAATATTCTATAGCTAAAAGTTAATATTATTTTACAAGATGAAAAATGTCAAATATATATTATTTCAGAGGAATATAAGTCTAAAACTAAGTAATGAAATATTTTTTAAGAAAGGTCTTGAGAAAATCTTTGTTTTATCCATGAGCTAAATTAATATATAAGCATCCAAACTTACATATCAAATTCTATTTGATATGCCATCTATTTTAAAAATGGAAAAGCGAGTTCTTTTTAAGTACAATCAAATAATTTCAAATGGGTCAGATTTTGTAATCAGAAGTAAAGTGCAGCAGATGCTTGGGGGAACAGATCCAGCTATAGTAGCTAGAAGGAAGTCTTGTCAAAGATAATGGCAATAAGTAACAGGTAGCACTCCTATGGAATTATTGGCATGAGAAAGATTCAGTTGGCTTAACAGGGTGTATCTATAGGGATCCAATTCAAAGCAATGGGGGGACCCAGCGGAAGGGAGAATTTGTAAAGTCAAACTAGTCATGCCCTATGGCAGTTGGCAGGGCATCGGATACTTGACTGGGGATCCAGCATATGGCAACAAATGGTATCAGAGAGAGAAAAAGTAGAAACAAGGTAAAGACCTGAACTTATTTGGGAAGAAGTTTATCAAGACAGGATCTCAGTCATAGGAAAACAAAACTAGGATCCAGTTAACTAGACTGCACCCAAGATGAGCAGTTGTCTCTGTCCTAAGGTAGGCATCTAGTTATAATCATGATGGTCAATAAGAGCAATGATACATTAATAATGGTACCAATGCATGTTTATTGATTATTTAATACATGCTGGATATAGTTCTTTGTGTTACATACTTTATTTTATGTACTTCCTATTGCATCTCTAGAATTCAGTTTTATATCATACTATTTTATAGATGTGAAAACTGAGGCACAGAGAGTTTAAATATGAACAAGTCAAACAAGGAATTCCCATCCAGGCATCTGACTCTAGGGATCCAACTTTTAACCACTGCATTATGTGATTTCTCAGTCCTTTGAATGAGCCCAAATTAAGATGATCAACAAAGGTAATTTCATGCTGTCTGATGTAAGTGTCATCCCAGTAACCAGAGACAATAAAGTTAAATTGGAAATTTATTATTGATTTTCCAGAAGCCCAAGTATGAACCATGATAGCAATTTCCATATCAGGTTTAAACTATAATGAGAATGCAAAAATCCAATAATAAGGGAAGACAGGAAAAAACAGAGAGGTATACAGGGTGAGATAAGCTTTAGAAATGGGTTGAGGTCTGGAGTAAGGAATAGGCATTCGATGATGAGACCAAGACATATGTAACTGAGGTAGGTACAGCAACTTATAAGAGATGGACTGGACTGAAGAGCATGAGATCCAAAACATGCAGTTAGCACTTATTAAATAACTCCTGTCTGGGGTAAGATGTAGACGGTTTAGGATGGTCTTACCAGCAGGGAGAAAAGGCAAACTGGATTATTACTTTTCTTCAGGAGAGGTTAGCTCTTGCTGATTGTATGTGATCTTTCTCTTCAGATCTCCTGTTTAGCTTAATTAGCATTATTTATTTTTAGAGATAGTTATGATTCAAAGTGAGTATAGGCCCACACCTTCAGCTATGTGTAAGAATTAAACACAACTGGAAGTTTAATCAGTTTCACTGTAGCACACATTCTAGGGAAACTGACTGGAAATTTTGTAATTGTACAGAAATAACCTGTTGAAGTTTACTTAGGAATTTTCCAAAATTCAACAATGTATAAATACATCATGCTTTGAAAGCTTCCCTTCCTGATGGCATATTCAGGATATTTCCACATTTCCTTGGAAGGGGAAAATGTCCACTCCTAATTTTCCCCCCTCCCTCAAATAAAAAATAGAAACAAAACTGGAAGTATACAAAATAAATCATAATGAAAGGGACTCAACATTTTCCATTAACCAATACCAGATTATGTGTATTGCCTAAAAGGCTTATTCTTAAGTAATCTCAGTAATGGCTGAGGGCAGGGCATTTGGGCCTTTGAGTGGGTTGAACCAATGGAGTCATTGAATTATGGAAATACTGTAGAGGTCTTCTCTACATAAACATTCAATTTAGTTTAACAAATATTTACTTTATCTCTTCTAATTTTAGGCATTAGGGAAACAAGATGATTAACACATGATCCCTGCTGCTGCCATAGTTGGTTGGTATTTTTCTCTCATGTAAAAGTAAGAGTAAGAAGTACAAGGCTACTATGATAGCTTGAGATTTTGGAGACAGAGATTCTCTTACCTTTTTTTTTTTTGTATTGAGATTTCTTTGTTGTTGTTGTTGTTGTTGTTTGTTGTTGCCCAGGTTGGAATACAATGGCATGATTTTGGCTCACTGTCTATTTCATTGTGGTGAATGATCTTTTCAATGTGCTGTTGAATTCAGCTGGAAAATATTTTGTTGGGCATATTTGCATCTATGTTCATCATAGGTATTGGCTTATAATTTTCTTATAGTGATTTTGTCTGTCTGTGATATCAGGATAATTAATGCTTGCCTTTTAAAATTAGTTTTAAAATATTCCTTATTTTATTTTATTTTAGAGACTGAGTTTCGCTCTTGTTGCCCAGGCTGGAGTACAATGGCACAATCTCAGCTTACTGCAACCTCTGCCTCCTGGGTTCAAGAGATTCTCCTGCCTCAGCCTACAGAGTTGCTGGGAATACAGGCATGAGCCAACACTCCCAGCTACTTTTGTCTTTTTAGCAGAGATGGGGTTTCTCCATATTGGTCAGGCTGGTCTCAAACTCCTGACTCCAGGTGATCCCGCCCCCCTTGACCTCTCAAAGTGGTGGGATTACAGGCATGAGCCACCACCCCTGGCCCTCTCTTGTTTTTTTTAAGAAGAGTTTGAGAAAGATTGTTTAGTTTGTCTTAAAATGTTTGGTGGAATTAGTATTTAAGCTCTCAGGGCCTGCACTTTTCTTTGATGACTTTTTATCATGGATTCAATCTTGTTACTCATTATTGGTCTATTCAGATTTTTTACTTCTTCATTATTCAGTCCTGCTAGGCTGGTTGTGTCTAGAAATGTATCCATTTGTCTTAGGTCATCCAACTTGTTGCCATAAAATTGTTCCTAGTAGTTTCTGGTGATTCTATTTCTGTGGTATCAATAATAATGTCTTTTCTTTCATTTATACTTTTATTTACTTGAGGCTCATCTCTATTTTTTGTTAGTTTAGTTAAAGATGTATTGATTTTACTTTTTCAAAACCACCACTCCTGGTTTTGTTGATCTTCTATTGCTTTTCTACATTCTATTTCATTTACTTCTGCTCTGATCTTTTATTTTTTTCTTCTACTGACTCTGGGGTTAGTTTTTTCCCCCTTCATTCTTTGAGTTATAGCAATAGAATGTTTATTTGAGATCTTTCTTCTTTTTTGATGTAGACATTTATTGCTACAAAGTTTCCTCTTAGCATTGCTTTGGCTGCATCTGGTAAGTTTTGATATGCTGTGTTTCTATTTACATTTGCCTCAAGATATTTTTAAATTTCAGTTTTAAATTAGTTTTTGACCTGTTTGTTCAGGAGCATGCTGTATCATTTCCACATATTTGCTAATTAAAAAAATTCTTCCTGTTAAAGATTTTTAGTTTTATATCATTGTGGTTAGAAAAGATACTTGATATAATTTCAATCTTCTTAAATGTTTAAAATTTGTTTGTTGTCCTAACATATGGTTTATACTGAGGAATGTTCCGTGTCAATGGATAAAAATATGTATTCTGCTACAGTTGATGGCGTATTCTATATCTATCTGTTTGGTCTATTTGATCTAAAATGTAGTTCAAATCCAGTGTTTCCTTATTGAGTTTTATCCAGATGAGCTCTCTATTGTTGGCAGGGCAATACTGAAGTCTTTTACTATTACTATATCCTATTGATGAATTGATCCCTTTATTTTTTTTTTTTTTTTTTTTTTTTTATTTTTCAATAATTTTTATTTTTTTTTATTTTTTTATCAATTCATCATTTATATCATGTATAACTCCCCAATGCAATCCCTCCCTCCTCCCCCCTCCCCCCTCCCCATGATAGGCCCCAGTGCGTGACGTTCCCCTTCCCGAGTCCAAGTGATCTCATTGTTCAGTTCCCACCTATGAGTGAGAACATGCGGTGTTTGGTTTTCTGTTCTTGTGATAGTTTGCTAAGAATGATGGTTTCCAGCTGCATCCATGTCCCTACAAAGGACGCAAACTCATCCTTTTTTATGGCTGCATAGTATTCCATGGTGTATATGTGCCACATTTTCTTAATCCAGTCTGTCACAGATGGACATTTGGGTTGATTCCAAGTCTTTGCTATTGTGAATAGTGCCGCAATAAACATACGTGTGCATGTGTCTTTGTAGTAGAATAATTTATAATCCTTTGGGTATATACCCAGTAGTGGGATGGCTGGGTCATATGGTACATCTAGTTCTAGATCCTTGAGGAATTGCCATACTGTTTTCCATAATGGTTGAACTAGTTTACAATCCCACCAACAGTGTAAAAGTGTTCCTATTTCTCCACATCCTCTCCAACACCTGTTGTTTCCTGACTTCTTAATGACTGCCATTCTAACTGGTGTGAGATGGTATCTCATTGTGGTTTTGATTTGCATTTCTCTGATGGCGAGTGACGATGAGCATTTTTTCATGTGTCTGTTGGCTGTATGAATATCTTCTTTTGAGAAATGTCTGTTCATATCCTTTCCCCACTTTTTGATGGGGTTGTTTGTTTTTTTCTCGTATATTTGTTTGAGTTCTTTGTAGATTCTGGATATTAGCCCTTTGTCAGATGAGTAGGTTGCAAAAATTTTCTCCCATTCTGTAGGTTGCCTGTTCACTCTGATGGTAGTTTCTTTTGCTGTGCAAAAACTCTTTAGTTTAATTAGATCCCATTTGTCAATTTTTGCTTTTGCTGCCGTTGCTTTTGGCGTTTTAGACATGAAGTCCTTGCCCATGCCTATGCCCTGAATGGTACTACCTAGATTTTCTTCTAGGGTTTTTATGGTATTAGGTCTAACATTTAAGTCTCTAATCCATCTTGAATTAATCTTCGTATAAGGGGTAAGGAAAGGATCCAGTTTCAGCTTTCTACTTATGGCTAGCCAATTTTCCCAGCACCATTTATTAAATAGGGAATCCTTTCCCCATTTCTTGTTTCTCTCAGGTTTGTCAAAGATCAGATGGCTGCAGATGTGTGGTATTATTTCTGAGGACTCTGTTCTGTTCCATTGGTCTATAGCTCTGTTTTGGTACCAGTACCATGCTGTTTTGGTTACTGTAGCCTTGTAGTATAGTTTGAAGTCAGGTAGCGTGACGCCTCCAGCTTTGTCCTTTTGACTTAGGATTGTCTTGGCAATGCGGGCTCTTTTTTGGTTCCATATGAACTTTAAAGCCGTTTTTTCCAATTCTGTGAAGAAACTCATTGGTAGCTTGATGGGGATGGCATTGAATCTATAAATAACCTTGGGCAGTATGGCTATTTTCACGATATTGATTCTTCCTATCCATGAGCATGGTATGTTCTTCCATTTGTTTGTGTCCTCTTTTATTTCACTGAGCAGTGGTTTGTAGTTCTCCTTGAAGAGGTCCTTTACATCCCTTGTAAGCTGGATTCCTAGGTATTTGATTCTCTTTGAAGCAATTGTGAATGGAAGTTCATTCCTGATTTGGCTCTCTGCTTGTCTGTTACTGGTGTATAAGAATGCTTGTGATTTTTGCACATTAATTTTGTATCCTGAGACCTTGCTGAAGTTGCTTATCAGCTTAAGGAGATTTTGGGCTGAGACGATGGGGTTTTCTAAATATACAATCATGTCATCTGCAAACAGGGACAATTTGACTTCTTCTTTTCCTAACTGGATACCCTTGATTTCTTTCTCTTGCCTGATTGCCCTAGCCAGAACTTCCAAGACTATGTTGAATAGGAGTGGTGAGAGAGGGCATCCCTGTCTTGTGCCAGTTTTCAAAGGGAATTTTTCCAGTTTTTGCCCATTCAGTATGATATTAGCTGTGGGTTTGTCATAAATGGCTCTTATTATTTTGAGATACGTTCCATCAATACCGAATTTATTGAGCGTTTTTAGCATGAAGGGCTGTTGAATTTTGTCAAAAGCCTTTTCTGCATCTATTGAGACAATCATGTGGTTCTTGTCTTTGGTTCTGTTTATATGCTGGATTACGTTTATTGATTTGCGAATGTTGAACCAGCCTTGCATCCCAGGGATGAAGCCCACTTGATCGTGGTGGATAAGCTTTTTGATGTGCTGCTGAATCCGGTTTGCCAGTATTTTATTGAGAATTTTTGCATCAATGTTCATCAGGGATATTGGTCTAAAATTCTCTTTTTTTGTTGTGTCTCTGCCAGGCTTTGGTATCAGGATGATGTTGGCCTCATAAAATGAGTTAGGGAGGATTCCCTCTTTTTCTATTGATTGGAATAGTTTCAGAAGGAATGGTACCAGCTCCTCCTTGTACCTCTGGTAGAATTCAGCTGTGAATCCATCTGGTCCTGGACTTTTTTTGGTGGGTAGGCTATTAATTGTTGCCTCAATTTCAGAGCCTGCTATTGGTCTATTCAGGGATTCAACTTCTTCCTGGTTTAGCCTTGGGAGAGTGTAAGTGTCCAGGAAATTATCCATTTCTTCTAGATTTTCTAGTTGATTTGCGTAGAGGCGTTTATAGTATTCTCTGATGGTAGTTTGTATTTCTGTGGGGTCAGTGGTGATATCCCCTTTATCATTTTTTATTGCATCTATTTGATTCCTCTCTCTTTTCTTCTTTATTAGCCTTGCTAGCGGTCTGTCAATTTTGTTGATCTTTTCAAAAAACCAACTCCTGGATTCATTGATTTTTTGGAGGGTTTTTTGTGTCTCTATCTCCTTCAGTTCGGCTCTGATCTTAGTTATTTCTTGCCTCCTGCTAGCTTTTGAATGTGTTTGCTCTTGCCTCTCTAGTTCTTTTAATTGTGATGTTAGAGTGTCAATTTTAGATCTTTCCTGCTTTCTCTTGTGGGCATTTAGTGCTATAAATTTCCCTCTACACACTGCTTTAAATGTGTCCCAGAGATTCTGGTATGTTGTATCTTTGTTCTCATTGGTTTCAAAGAACATCTTTATTTCCGCTTTCATTTTGTTATGTACCCAGTAGTCATTCAGGAGCAGGTTGTTCAGTTTCCATGTACTTGAGCGGTTTTGATTGAGTTTCTTAGTCCTGAGTTCTAGTTTGATTGCACTGTGGTCTGAGAGACAGTTTGTTATAATTTCTGTTCTTTTACATTTGCTGAGGAGTGCTTTACTTCCAATTATGTGGTCAATTTTGGAATAAGTGCGATGTGGTGCTGAGAAGAATGTATATTCTGTTGATTTGGGGTGGAGAGTTCTATAGATGTCTATTAGGTCCACTTGGTGCAGAGATGAGTTCAATTCCTGGATATCCTTGTTAACTTTCTGTCTCGTTGATCTGTCTAATGTTGACAGCGGCGTGTTGAAGTCTCCCATTATTATTGTATGGGAGTCTAAGTCTCTTTGTAAGTCCCTAAGGACTTGCTTTATGAATCTGGGTGCTCCTGTATTGGGTGCATATATATTTAGGAGAGTTAGCTCTTCCTGTTGAATTGATCCCTTTACCATTATGTAATGGCCTTCTTTGTCTCTTTTGATCTTTGATGGTTTAAAGTCTGTTTTATCAGAGACAAGGATTGCAACCCCTGCTTTTTTTTGTTCTCCATTTGCTTGGTAGATCTTCCTCCATCCCTTTATTTTGAGCCTATGTATGTCTCTGCATGTGAGATGGGTCTCCTGAATACAGCAGACTGATGGGTCTTGACTCTTTATCCAGTTTGCCAGTCTGTGTCTTTTAATTGGAGCATTTAGTCCATTAACATTTAAGGTTAATATTGTTATGTGTGAACTTGATCCTGCCATTAGATATTAACTGGTTATTTTGCTCGTTAGTTGATGCAGTTTCTTCCTAGCCTCGATGGTCTTTACATTTTGGCATGTTTTTGCGATGGCTGGTACCGGTTGTTCCTTTCCATGTTTAGGGCTTCCTTCAGGGTCTCTTGTAAGGCAGGCCTGGTGGTGACAAAATCTCTAAGCATTTGCTTATCTGTAAAGGATTTTATTTCTCCTTCACTTATGAAACTTAGTTTGGCTGGATATGAAATTCTGGGTTTAAAATTCTTTTCTTTAAGAATGTTGAATATTGGCCCCCACTCTCTTCTGGCTTGTAGAGTTTCTGCCGAGAGATCTGCTGTTAGTCTGATGGGCTTCCCTTTGTGGGTAACCCGACCTTTCTCTCTGGCTGCCCTTAAGATTTTTTCCTTCATTTCAACTTTGGTGAATCTGGCAGTTATGTGTCTTGGAGTTGCTCTTCTGGAGGAGTATCTTTGTGGCGTTCTCTGTATTTCCTGAATTTGAATGTTGGCCTGCCCTACTAGGTTGGGGAAGTTCTCCTGGATGATTTCCTGAAGAGTGTTTTCCAACTTGGTTCCATTTTCCCTCTCACTTTCAGGCACCCCAATCAGGCGTAGATTTGGTCTTTTTACGTAATCCCATACTTCTTGCAGGCTTTGCTCATTTCTTTTTCTTCTTTTTTCTTTTGGTTTCTCTTCTCGCTTCATTTCATTCATTTGATCTTCAATCGCTGATACTCTTTCTTCCAGTTGATCGAGTCGGTTACTGAAGCTTGTGCATTTGTCACGTATTTCTCGTGTCATGGTTTTCATCTCTGTCATTTCGTTTATGATCTTCTCTGCATTAATTAGTCTAGCTGTCAATTCTTCCACTCTTTTTTCAAGATTTTTAGTTTCTTTGCGCTGGGTACGTAATTCCTCCTTTAGCTCTGATAAGTTTGATAGACTGAAGCCTTCTTCTCTCCTCTCGTCCAAGTCATTCTCTGACCAGCTTTGATCCGTTGCTGGCGATGGGCTGCGCTCCTTTGCAGGGGGAGATGCGCTCTTATTTTTTGAATTTCCAGCTTTTCTGCCCTGCTTCTTCCCCATCTTTGTGGTTTTATCTGTCTCTGGTCTTTGATGGTGGTGACGTACTGATGCGGTTTTGGTATAGGTGTCCTTCCTGTTTGATAGTTTTCCTTCTGACAGTCAGAAGGACTGTCTGTTGGTCTGTTGGAGATTGCTTGAGGTCCACTCCAGACCCTGTTTGCCTGGGTATCAGCAGCAGAGGTTGCCGAAGATAGAATATTGCTGAACAGCGAGTGTACCTGTCTGATTCTTCCTTTGGAAGTTTCCTCTCAGGGGTGTACTCCACCCTGTGAGGTGTGGGGTGTCAGACTGCCCCTAGTGGGGGATTTCTCCCAGCTAGGCTACTCAGGGGTCAGGGACACACCTGAGCAGGCAGTCTGTCCGTTCTCAGATCTCAACCTCCGCGTTGGGAGATCCACGGCTCTCCCCAAAGCTGTCAGACAGAGTCGTTCGCGTCTGCACTGGCTCCTGCTACTTCCCCTGTTGGTCTTCAGCTGTGCGCTGTCCCCAGAGGTGGAGACTACAGAGACAGGCAGGCTTCCTTGAGCTGCTGTGAGCTCCACCCAGTTCGAGCTTCCCAGCGGCTTTGTTTACCTACTTAAGCCTCAGCAATGGCGGGCGCCCCTCCCCCAGCCTCGCTGCTGCCTTGCGGATAGATCGCGGCAGACTGCTGTGTTAGCAGTGAGGGAGGCTTCGTGGGCGTGGGACCCTCCCGGCCAGGTGTGGGATATATTCTGGTGTGCCTGTATGCTTACAGCGCAGTATTGGGGTGGGAGTTACCCGATTTTCCAGGTGTTGTGTGTCTCAGTTCCCCTGGCTAGGAAAACGGATCCCCTTCCCCCTTGCGCTTCCAGGTGAGGCGATGCCTCGCCCTGCTTCAGCTCTCGCTGGTCAGGCTGCAGCAGCTGACCAGCACCGATTTTCCGGCACTCCCTAGTGAGATGACCCCAGTACCTCAGTTGAAAATGCAGAAATCACCGGTCTTCTGTGTCGCTCGCGCTGGGAGTTGGAGACTGGAGCTGTTCCTATTCGGCCATCTTGCTCCGCCCCCGATCCCTTTATTATCACATAATAACCTTGTCTCTTTTTAGTTTTTGACTGAATGTCTATTAATGCCTGATATGAGTGCAGCCACCTCTGCTCTCATTGGTTTCCGCTTGCATGGAATATCTGTTTCCATCCCTGTACTTTCAACACATGTGTCCTTAAAGGTAAACTGAGTATCTTGTACCTACTCTTTTTCTGATTCAATAATTTAATCTATTTACATTTAAGGTAATTATTTATGGGTAAAGATTTATTACAACCATTTTGTCAATTATTTTCTGGTTGTTTTGTAGATCTTTTGTTCCTTTTATTTTTCTCTCCTGATGTCTTCTTTTGTAACTAGATAATTTTTCCTAGTGGTATGCTTTGATTCTTTACTTTGTCATCTTTTTGTGTTTACCATAGGTTTTGGATTTGTGGTTACCATGAAGCTTACATCAAACATCTCATAGTTATAACAGGATATTTTAAGCCAATAACAGCTTAACTTCGATCATGTAAAAAAAAAAATTCTATACTTTTACTCTGCCTACCCTTCATTTTATGTTTTCAGCGTCATAATTCATTTCTTTTTTGTTTGCATTCCTTGACAAATTATTGTAGCTATTATTAATAGCTTCCTCTTTATACTAAAGATGAGTGATTTATGAATCACAATAATATTATTATTGTATTCTGAATTGAACTATTTACTTACTTTTCCAATGAGTTTTGTACTTTCATGTTTTAATGCTGCAAATTATTGTGTTTGCCTTTCTTTCAATTTTTGTAGAAATCCCTTTAGGGTTTCTTGTAAGCCAGGCCTGAAAGATTTCTACTAAGAAATGTGCAGTTTGAAGGAGTTCCCTTCTATGTGACAAGTGACTTTTTTTCTTTCTGCTTTCACAATTATCTGTTTGTCTTCGACTTTTGAGAGTTTTATTTTGTACCTTGGATAATATCTGCTTAATCTATCTTGTGCTTTTCGGCCTTCAAGCATTTGGATGTTCATTTATCTCTCCAAATTTGGAAAGTTTTCTGTTTTTTTTTTTTTTTTTTTTTTTTTTTTTCTGTCCCCACCTCCTTTTTTCCTTCTGTTCCTTCTGAGACTTCCATAATTTGTATATTGGTTCACTTGATGGTATTCCATACATCTTATAGGCTTTTCCCCACTTTTTTATTATGCTTTATTGTTGTTGTTGTTGTTCTGATGTGGTAATGCCAAATGATCTGTCTTTGAGCTCACTTATTTTTTCTTCTGCTTAAATTAGTCCATCGTTGAAGCTCTCCCTAAAATCTTTAGTTCAGTCATTGTGTTTGTCAGCTTCAGTATTTCTGTTTGGTGTGTTTTTATGTTGCTATCTCTTTGTTGAACTTATCATTTTGTTCATATATTCCTTTCTTGATTTCATTTGGATGTGTGTGTGTGTGTGTGTGTGTGTGTGTGTGTATGTGTGTGTGTTCGTTCTCTTACAGCTCACTGAGCTTCTTCAAGATAATCATTTAGAATTATTTGTCAGGCAGTTCATAAGTCTTCATTTTTAAAATGTTGGTTACCAGTGCTTTGTTTTGTGTCTTTGTTGGTGTCATGTTCCCCTGATTTTTTGTCATCCTTGTGGCAAAGCATTGGAGTATATGAATTTGAGGAAGTAGGCCCTTATTTCAGTCTTTATAGATTGGCTTTGGCAGGAAAGCCAGCAGTCTTTAGTAGTCTGCTAATCCAGATATTCTGGGCAGGCTGCCTGGTATGGTTCATGGTAGGCTTGCTGCTGAGGTCCTTGAGAAGGCTGTCCTGGTGCCTGAGGGAGTAAGTGGATGGGCCTAGTGCATTAATCTGCAGGGTTAAATGTGGAAACTCAGTCCACTGAGGGAGGCCTCACACCAGTATTCATTGTGGAGGACCTGTGACTGGTTCCATGAGGTGGGCCTGATGCATTGGTCTGTGAAGGCTGACCTGGAGCCTGGATCTATGGGGGCAAATCTAAAGTCTGAGACCATAAACACTAACTTGATACTGGGTAGGCCTGGATCCTCTGTCAGTAGGAACTTCCTGAACACTGGGTCCATGGGTGTTGGCCTGGTACCTGATACTATGAGGGCTGGCTTAGAGCTGAAGTCTCCAAGTATCAACCTGGCACTGGAGTAGGACTAGAGACTGAGTGTGTAGCTGCTGTACTGGACTCTAGACCACCTGGTGCTAGAAAAGGCCTGAAGACTGGGGCTGAGTTAATCTGGCACTGGGCCAGTCTGAGGCCTGGGGTGGACCTGGAGCCTGAGTCAATAGGTGCCATCCTGGAGCCTGGGTCTAGAGAGGCAGACCTGGTGCTGAACAGGCCTGAAATCTGTTTCTGTGGATGCTGAACTGGTGCTGGGGTGGGCCTGAAGCCTGGACTTCAGAGGCTACCTTGACACTCAGGTGGGCTTGGAGGTTGGGGCTGTGGATGATGGCCTAGCACTGGAGTTTTATTTTTAGTTAGATTGTTTCACTATTTTAGGTCTTGTATATTCACATATATTTTAGAATCAGCTGAAAAAATCACACAAACACTTTTTGGCTATCTTAAAACTTTTAAAATAAATTGCTTATTTTAGAAATGGTTTAGATTTGCAGAAAAGTTACAAAGATAATACAGAGAATTTCCACGTTAAATGTTCCTTTTAAACATCTTACATTAGTTTGGTGCATTTGTCACAATCCATGAACCAATACTGATAAATCATTTTAAACTAAAGTTCATCATTTATTTATATTTTCTTAGATTTTACGTGATGTCCTTTTTATATCACATTACATCTAGTCATGTTTCCTTAGGCTTCTCTTGGCAATGTCAGTTTTTCAGGATTTCCCTGATTTTGAGGACTACTGGAGAGGTATTTTGTAGAATATTGTCCATTTGGGATTTTTCTGATGTTTTGGTCATCAGTGGATAGGTTTTTGAGAAGATGACCAGAGAGGTAATGTGCCATTCTTACCATACCAATGGCATATACCATCAGCATTATTTTTTACTGTTAATGCCAACCTTGATCATCTGGCTGAGGAAACATTTGTTAGTTTTCTTCACAAAATTGATTTTTCCCCTTTTCATAACATAACCTTTGGAAGTTACTCTGCACAGCCCACACTTTAGGAGTGAGAATTTATATTTTACCTGCTTGAAGCTGCACATCTACATATATTATTAAGAATTTTTTTTTGCATAGGAAATTTGCTTATTTTCCCCATTTATTTATTTATATCAGTTTGAGCTCATGGGTATTTATTTTACCCTTTGGATGATAATCCAATACTACTTTATTTGGTTTCACTTGGTTGACTCCTGTATCTCTCTGACATATCCCAATGTTTACTGTTTGAGCACTTATTTGCTTTCTGACATTACAGAATGTTCCAGGCTTATCTTGTATATTTCCTGCCTTAGTTATAACATCAAACATTTATCAAAAGAATTCTGACTCCTTTTATTTGAAAATAAGTTTAGAAACCAACATCTAGGCTCTAGGTATCTGCTTGAATTTTTATTTGGATCTAGAGATCATTTTGAGAAAAAATTGCATCTTAAAATATTAGTTGTCCAATTCATTACTATACCTTATTTTCCTATTCATTTAGATTTTCTTGATTTCTCTCAGCAATATTTTATAGCTGTACAGTGTACAGGTTTTGCATAACTTTTATTATAAATATTTGCATATTTTGTTTTTTTATTTTATTTGTGGCAGGACTTTTTGTTCTTTTTTTTTTTTAATTTCATGTTTCAATTGTTTGCTGCTAGTACATAGAAATACAATTACTTTTTAAGATATTGACCTTGGATCCTATGACTGTGCTAAATTTACATATGTGCTTTAATATAGTTACAATGATGGCTTCCTGCTACATCCATGTTGCTGAAAAGGACATGATTCCATTCCTTTTTATGGCTGTGTAGCATTCTATGGTATATATGTGCCATATGTTCTTTATCTAGTTCACTGGTGGTGGGCATCTTCGTTGATTCCATGTCTATGCTACTGTGAATAGTGCTGTGATGAACATGTAAGTGCATGTGTCTTTTTGGTAGAATGATTTATTTTCCTTTGGATATATACCGAATAGTGGGACTGCTGGGTCAAATAGTAGATCTGTTTTAAGTTCTTTGAGAAATCTCCACAGTGCTTTCCACAGTGGCTGAAATAATTTACATTCCCATCAACAATGTGTAAGTGTTCCCTTTTCTCTGCAACCTCACCAGCATCTGTTGTTTTTTGACTTTTCAATACTAGCCATTCTGACTGGTGTGAGATGGTATCTTATTTTGTGGTTTTGATTTGCATTTCTCTAATGATTCATGATTCTGAGTATATTTCATACATGTGTTGGCCACATGTATGTCTTCTTTTGAGAAGCATATGTTCATGTTGTTTGCTCATTTTACAATAATGTTATTTGCTTTCTGCTTGCTGATTTAAGTTCCTTACGGATTCTGGATATCAGATCTGTGTCAGAGGCATAGTTTGTAAATACTTTCTCCCATTATAGTTTTTCTTTCTTTTTTTTTTTTTTTCTGTGCAGAAGCTCATGAGTTTAATTAGGTCCTACTTACCAATTTTTGTTTTTGTTGCATTGCTTTTGAGGACTCAGTCATAAGTTCTTTGCCAAGGGCAATGTCTAGAATGGTATTTCCTAGGTTTTCTTCTAGAGTTTTTATTGTTTCCAGTCTTTAATCCATTTTGAGTTAATTTTTGTATATGGTGAAAAGAAGTGGTCCAGTTTCAATCTTCTGCAGATGGCTAGCAGTTTTCCCAGCACCATTTATTGAATAGGGAGTGCTTTCTCCATTAATTTTTATTGTCAACTTTGTCAAAGATCAGGTGGTTGTAAGTGTGTGACTTTATTTCTGAGTCCTCTATCCTGTTCCATTGGTCTATGTGTCTGTTTTTGTGCCAGTACCATGCTGTTTTGGTTACTACAGCCTTGTGGTATAGTTTGAAGTTATGTAGTGTGATGCCTCTGTCTTGATTCTTTTTGTGTAGATTTTGTTGTTGTTTTTTTTGGCAATTCAGGTTCTTTATTTATTCCATATGAACTTTAGAATAGTATTTTCTAATTCTGTGAAAAATGATGTTGATAATTTGATAAGAATTGCATTGAATCTGTAAGCTGCTTTGGGTAGTATGGCCATTTTAACAATATTAATTCTTCCCACTAATGAGCATAAAATGTTTCTGCATTTGTTTGTGTCATCTTTGTTTTTCTTCAGCGTTGTCTTATAATTATTGTTGTAGAGATCATTTGCCTCCTTGGTAGGCTGTGTTCCTAGGTATTTTATTATTATTGTGGCTATTGTAAATAGGATTGCATTCTTGATTTGGCTTTGAGCTTGTACGTTATTGATGTACAGAAATGCTACTGATTTTTGTACATTGATTTTGTGTACTGAAACTTTACTGAAGTTATCAGTTCTAGAATCCTTCTAATGGTGTCTATGGAGTTTTCTAGGTATAGAATCATATTGTCTGCAAAGAGAGATAGTCTGACTTCCTCTCTTCCTATTTGGATGCTTTTTATATTTTTCTCTTGCCTGATTACTCTGGCTAAGACTTCCAGTACTATGTTCAATAGGAGTGATGGGAGTTGGCATCTTTGTCTTGTTCCAGTTCTCAAGATAAATGTTTCCAGCTTTTGTCCATTCAATATGATGTTGGCTGTGGGTTTGTCATAAATGGTTCTTATTATTTTGAGGTATGTTCCTTTGATGCCTGATTGGTAGAGGGTTTTTACTATGAAAGGACATTGAATTTTATCAGAGGCCTTTTCTGTGTCTTTTGAGATGATCATGTGGTTTGTGTTATTAATTCTGTTTATTTGGTGAATCACATTTATTGATTTGCATATGTTAAACAAACCTTTCATCCCAAGAATAAAGCCTACCTGATCGTGGTAGATTAGCTTTTTGATGTGCTGCTGGATTTGGTTTGCTAGTATTTTGTTGAAGATATTTGCATCTATGTTAATCAGAGTTGTTGGCCTGAAGTTTCTTTTTTTTTGTCATGTCTCTGCCAGACTTTGTTATCAGAATGATGCGGGCCTCAGAGAATGAGTAAGGGAGGAGTCTCTCCTCAATTTTTTGGAATAATTTCAGTAGGATTGGTACTAGCTTTGTTTTGCACATCTAGTACAACTCAGTTGTGAATCCATTTGGTCCAGGGCTTTTTTTGGTTGGTAAGTTTTTTATTACCAATTCAATTCTGTAACTCACTATTAGCCTGTTCAGGATTTTAATTTATTCCTGGTTCAGTCCTGGGGGGCTGTGTGTTCCCAGGATTTATCAGATTTTTTGTAGGTTTTTTAGTTTGTGTGCATAGGGGTATTCATAATACTCTGTGAGGATTTTTTGTGTTTCTGTGGGATCGGTTGTAATGTCACCTTTGTTGTTTCTGATTGTTTAATTGGATCTTCTCTTTTTTTTTTTTCATCTAGCTAACAGTTTATTAATTGTATTTACTCTTTTATATAACCAACTTTTGGTTTCCTTGATTTTTGGGGTAGATTTTCACATTTCAATTTTCTTCAGTTCTGATTTTGGTTCTTTTTGTAGTCTAACTTTGGGGTTGGTTTACTCTGGTAAACTTGCATAAGAGTTCATCTACTGGGCTGGGCGCAATGGCTCATGCCTGTAATCCCAGCACTTTGGGAGGCTGAGGCGGGTGGATCAGGAGACCAGGAGATCGAGACCATCCTGGCTAACACGGTGAAACCCTGTCTCTACTAAAATACAAAAAATTAGTCAGAAGTGGTGACAGGTGCATGTAGTCCCAGCTACTCAGGAGGCTGAGGCAGGAGAACGGCATGAACCCAGGAGGCAGAGCTTGCAGTGAGCTGAGATCGCGCCACTGCACTCCAGCCTGGGTGACAAAGTGAGACTCCATCAAAAAAAAAAAAAAAAAAGAGTTTGTCTGCTGAAAGTAAGGAGAGTAATAAATGAGCAGGGAGGAAAGAGACTTCTGGAGGAAATAGATAAAGCCTAGGAACAGTCAGTAAGGAAAATGGGAATAAAGAATGATTAAAGATGAGTGAGCAAAGGCCAGGTGTAAGCTTGGAGATTGTCGGTTGTTTGTGGCCCCAAACAACACGATTGTATTTTTTTGTTTTCTGTTTGTTGCAGTGTTGCTTATCAAATTAAAGTGGCAGAGTTTACATGATGGATGGGAGTTTGGGGTTTTCTGAGTTGGGATAAAGGAAGAAAATTGGCACAAAGAGTTAAAAGTATTAGCGAGAAAGTGGTTCCACTGATCACACATTCAGTCTAAGTTAATCACCTAAGAAAGCTGAGTCTCTATGGTGTTGACGAATAGGTTCTATCGTAAAAAGGTGGTTGACCTTGTACAAATAAACAAGTTTTCACCCACCTCTGGTTGTAATTGAAGAGCATGAGCAAATAGTTTCCAACCAAACTTCATCTCTTCCACCAGCCAACTAACTCTCTAAAAATCACCATATTGTTGCCATTTCTAATAACAAATGAAAATCAGGCCTCACAATAAACTGTCAAATATATCCATGCCTGTGGAGACAAGGGACAGAGTATTTGAAACCAAGCCTGTCCCAGAACATCTGGGAAGCTACACAGCCTCCATCTATGAGACTCTGCTTTACACCAAGGGTTTTGAAGACTGTTTCAATGCCCCAAGGCCCAGTGCTGTTCATCCACAGAATGAGGCAAATCAAGTGTGCATAAATTCACCAGGATAAGAGGCAAAATGTGAATGGATAAAGGGTGCTCTGGTTTGCCTTTCAACGAGGGTTTTCCCATAGGAAGCAAGTCTGCCCATCCCCACAAGCTACGGCTCAACTTGGATCTAATTAGAAAAGCCCTGGAGTTTCTGTAGTAACTGCAGGACTTTCAGGGCTACTCCATACTCTGCTTGGTTACTAGGGAAACAATAGCAGGGGCACCAGGGAAGCTAGACATGGCAGGTAACTGCTGCTTGTGAGGTACATGTCCTATGGGAAGTGTATTCTGACTCCTGGGCTCTCAGTTTAGCACATTTTACCATCCCTGGAATCATCAGTTATGAGCAACAACAAACAAAGATTTCTGATTTTAGCAGGAAGCCTGAAAAGCATTTTCTCCTTAATCTCCTCCTCTCACTGTCAGATTTGTGTGCAAGTGAAAATAATTAGTAATAATAATCATAAAATAACTGGAAAAAGGTGATTTTTCAGCTTACAAGATGGAGGTTGCCTCCTGTGATGTGGGGCACTCAAGGGGCATCTGATTAGAGAGGCCCATTGGGGAAGAGCTTTGCAAAGTTTGAGAAATGTCTCCTATTGTTTGTGAAGCAATATAGGAAAACTTCTCAGACTGAAACAAGAAAAGCAATTAGTTTTCTGTTCAGAAACAAAGAGACATCTGTGCAAAATATGCTAGACTATCCACAAGGGGCAGGTACTGTACATGAGGAATATATTTCAGCTGTACACATCTCCCCTTCTTCACCCACAGTTCAAACGCCACAGTTAGTTTCAAGGAGAATTATTCACCACGATCTAAGGAAAGGACAGATGCAGTGATAACTGATTTCCAGCTTCCTCAAGGGCACAGGAAAAATATGTGCTGTAGACCTTACTTAGAATATTTATGGACAATTTAATAAGATTTTGGGGAATCTCTGAACCTCACAAATCAGAAAGTCCTTATTTTGCAGAAAAGGAAACTGAGGTCCAAGGACATTAGTAATTTATCCAAGTTACAAAATAGGTAACTGAGACAGCATTTGGACCCACATTATCTGACAGTATTAGTTACTGAACACTTCATGTGTCTTCCACCACATATATATTCTTATTTAATTCTCAGAAACATCCAGCTAAGTGTGTATCACTATTTCTATTTTACAGAAAAGGGAATACGCTCAGAGAAGCATTCATTACCCAAGGTCACACAAATGATAAGTGGTAGAAAGTAGATTCAAACCTAGGGCCATCTGACTTCAAAATCCAAGCACTTTTCAGTATGTTATTCAGCACCTCTCACTTCAGAGTCTGGGTGACTTTCATGAAATGATATGAAGGCCCCTGGCTGGTTAGATATTCATCATGGGGCAGAAGAAACTGAATAATGTAAGCAAGAATTTGAATATTATCCTAAAGCCCTAGCTCTCTCCAGTTTTCTGCCCTAGTTGAAGGATTATAAATAATAAACTTCTACTCTGTCCCTCTTCTGATATAAGTTTCCCACCCTAGCATCTGTGGTTCAGATCATGCCACTCTTTGCCCTTACCTTTTAATGCTATCTGTTTCCCTACATTGAGCCTTAATTCTAGCTCCCAAACCCCTTACCCCCTTACAAATTCTTTACCATTTGTTTCCCCCAACGAACTCTTTTTGAATCTCCAAGATTATGTACTGTTACAGGCCTTTTTTTGTATTTGTTGGATTTTTTTAAACTTTGTTATTAAACAGTATCACTGGAGATAACCTATACTGCCTCTTTCCTTGCCTAAACTTCATTCTCCACTAAATTAGTAATTGACTAATTAGGAGAAGTAAGATTTTTGTTTATATGAGCCTTGAACAAAACCTAACTTGAAGTAGGATTGAGATATATCACCTACTCCCATAATGCTGATGTTATATAGTCAATTAAATTTATTTTTAAAATTCTATATTATCAATTCTTATCTCCTGTTCTAGGAAACCAGTTGTCACCAGTGCTTGGGAGGCTATTCTTCCGAGGTTCAGCAGATGATATTATGATTGGTGTTACAGATCCCCTTCTACCTTGATATTAGCAATAACAGGACATAGCTCCTATTGAGACCTTGGTTGTTTTCTACTGGGTTCATTCATGCATCTGTAGTCAACTGCTTATTTCCATTCAGTCCTACATTTCAGGAGGACAAAACATTAATATTCAAAATAACTAGTACATATTAAAACATTTCACAACGTCTGTGAGGGCATTACCAAAGTAATGATGCTGCTAAATTTGAAGTTTTGTAAGTGTAGAGGGTTTCAGAGTCTTTTCCTCTCCCTTTCCTTCACCTATCTCCTTTTAGTTTTGTTTCTCCCTACAACAGACTTCTTAAAACATGGCTTATTTTGGTCAATAGTACATTAGCCAATATGAACAAGCAGAGGTATGAAAAGCCCTTGTGTATTGGAGTTTGCCTTTTCTTGTTATGCTTAGAACCCTGAGACCATCACCATATGAAAAAGCCCAAGCTAGCCTGCTGGAGAGAAAGAGGCTTGTAAGGAAGAACCAAAGGGCAGGCAAACACACATGTGGTGTCATTTTGGATTATACACTTACCATCTGGTCTGCTAATGACAGCAGATGCAGCAAGGAGCCTATAAGAAAACAGCTGAGCTGACCTAGAGAGGAGACATGCCCAGTGAATTCCACAGAATCATGAACTACATAAATGAATGTTGTTTCAAGTCTCTAAATTGTGGAAATGCTTATTATGCAGCAAAAACTAACAGATACAGGGGAGAAAAAGATAGTAATAAAGTCAGGATAAGGTTACAATCTAGCATTCACTTAGTCTTCACTTACATGTCTGTAAAATATAAATAATTACATTTCACAGATTTTTTTTTTTTTTATTAAGCAAGATGGAAATGATTCAGGAGACAGGAAGAAAAATGTACAATGTGGAAAAGTCAGTGGAGAATTGCCAGAGTGATAACCTGGAGTAGGCAAGAGGGGATGCGATCTTGTGCACAAGTAGAGGGATGAGTCTGAACAAGTAAGAACTAAGTTTTATATTAACAGGCAAAAAGCAGGTAGATGCCAATAAAGAAATGAATACATATTGCAGAAGTTCTTTTCTGATAATGTCTATATTTTTGATGAAATATGAAGCAAAGTCATTAGCTAAGAATGAGAATGAGGGACAGGTTGAGGTTTCAGGAGAGAGAAGTATGAAGTATCCATCTGGAAAATTGTGAGAGTGAATAGAATAAAGACTGATAAAATCTTCTCCCTTACAATCAAAAGAAATATGTATTAAACATAAGAAAATGTATTTTAAAAAGTGATAAAACCATATAATAAAATAGTAGACAGATTATTAAAATAACTTTTTATATACTTTAAGTTCTGGGATACATGTGTGGAACTTGCAGGTTTGTTACATAGGTACACATGTGCCATGGTAGTTTGCTGCACCCATCAACCCGTCGTCTACATTAGGTACTTCTCCTAATGCTATCCCTCCCCTAGCCCCACTCCCAACCCCCTGAAAGGCCCCCCAGTGTGATGTTCTGCTCCCTGTGGTCATTCTCTGTGTTCTTCCTGTGTTCTCATTGTTCAACTGCTGCTTATGAGTGAGAACATGCAATGTTTGGCTTTCTGTTCCTGTGTTAGTTTGCTGAGAATGATGGTTTCCAGCTTCATCCATGTCCCTGCAAAGGACATGAACTCATCCTTTTTTATGCCTGCATAGTATTCCATGGTGTATATGTGCCACATTTTCTTTATGCAGTCTATCATTGATGGGCATTTGGGTTGGTTCGAAGTTTTTGCTATTGTGAATAGTGCTGCAGTAAACATACATGTACATGTGTCTTTATAGTAGAATGATTTGTAATCCTTTGGGTATATACGCAGTAATGGGATTATTGGGTCAAATGGTATTTCCGATTCTAAATCTTTGAGGAATTGCCACACTGTCTTCCACAATGGTTGAACTAATTTACACTCCCACCAACAGTGTAAAAGCATTCCTATTTCTCCACATCCTCTCCAGCATCTGTTGTTTCCTGGCTTTTTAATGATTGTCATTCTAACTGGCATGAGATGGTATCTCATTGTGGTTTTGATTTGCATTTCTCTAATGACCAGTGATGATGAGCTTTTTTTCATGTTTGTTGGCTGAATAAATGTCATCTTTTGAGAAGTGTCTGTTCATATCCTTTGCCCACCTTTTGATGGGTTTGTTTGTTTTTCTCTTGTAAATTTGTTTAAGTTCTTTGCAGATTCTGGATGTTAGTCCTTTGTCAGATGGATAGAGTGCAAACTTTTTCCCTTTCTGTAGGTTACCTGTTCACGCTGATGATAGTTTCTTTTGCAGTGCAGAAGCTCTTTAGTTGAATTACATCCCATTTGTCAATTTTGGCTTTTGTTGCCATTGCTTTTGGTGTTTTAGTTGTGAAGTCTTTGCCCATACCTATGCCCTGAATGGTATTGCCTAGGTTTTCTTCCAGGGCTTTTATGGTTTTAGGTCTTACGTTTAAGTCTTTCAACCATCTTGAGTTAATTTTTGTATAAGGTATAAGAAAGGGGTCCAGTTTCACTTTTCTGCATATGGCTAGCCATTTTTCCCAGCACCAGTTATTAAATAGGGAATCCTTTCCCTATTGCTTGTTTTGTCAGGTTTGTCAAAGATCAGATGGTTGTAGATGTGTGGCATTATTTCTAAGGCCTCTGTTCTGTTCCATTGGTCTATATATCTGTTTTGGTACCAGTACCATGCTGTTTTGGTTACTGTGGCCTTGTAGTATAGTTTGAAGTCAGGTAGCATGATGCCTAGTTGGAAGCATCATGCCTAAAATTTTCTTTTTTGTTGTATCTCTGCCAGATTTTGGTATCAGGATGATGTTGGCCTCATAAAATAAGTTAGGGAGGAGTCCCTCTTTTTCTGTTTTTTTGGAGTAGTTTCAGAAGGAATGGTACCAGCTCCTCTTTGTACCTGTGTTAGAATTCTGGTGTGAATTCGTCTGGTCCTGAGCACTTTTTTTTTTTTTTTTTTGGTTGGTAGGCTATTAATTACTATTAATTACTGCCTCAGTATCAGAACTTGTTATTGGTCTATTCAGGGATTCGACTTCTTCTTGGTTTAGACTTGGGAGGGTCTAGCTGTCCAGGAATTCATCAGTTTCTTCTAGACTTTTTAGTTTATTTGCATAGAGGTGTTTATAGTATTCTCTGATGATAGTTTGTATTTCTGTGGGATCAGTAATATCTCCTTTATCATTTTTTATTGTGTCTTTTTTATTCTCCTCTCTTTTCTGCTTTATTATTCTGGCTAGCAGTCTATCTCTTTTGTTAATCTTTTCAAAGAGCCAGCTCCTGGATTCACTGATTTTTTCAAGCATGTCTCTATCTCCTTCAGTTCTGCACTAATCTTAGTTATTTCTTGTCTTCTGCTAGCTCTTGAAGTTGTTTGCTCTTGCTTCTCTAGTTATTTTAATTGTGAGGTTAGAGTGTCAATTTTAGATTTTTTCTGCTTTTCCTGTGGGCATTTGGTGCTATAAATTTCCCTCTAAACACTGCTTTAGCTGTGTCCCAGAGATTCTGGTACATTGTGTCTTTGTTCTCCTTGATTTCAAAGAACTTATTTATTTCTGCCCTAATTTAGTTATTACCCAGTAGTCATTAAGAAGCAGTTTGTTCACTTTCCATGTAGTTGTGCAGTTTTGAGTGAGTTTCTTAATCCTGAGTTCTAATTTGACTGCACTGTGGTCTGAGAGACTGCAATGATTTCTGTTTTGTTTTTTTTTTTTGTTCTGTTTTTTTTGTTTTGTTTTGTTTTTTGTTTTTGTTTTTGTTTTTGTTTGCAATTGCTGAGGAGTGTTTTACTTCCAATTATGTAGTGAATTTTAGAATAAATGCGATGTGGTTAATATTGCTGTGTGTGAATTTGATCCTGAAATAATGATGTTAGCTGGTTATTTTGCCCATTAGTCAATGCAGTTTCTTCATCGTGTCTATGGTCTTTACAATTTGGTATGTTTTTGCAGTGGCTGGTACCGGTTTTTGCTTTCCATATTTAGTGCGTACTTTGGAGCTCTTGTAAGGCAGGCCTGGTGGTGACAAAATCTCTCAGCATTTGCTTGTCTGTAAAGGATTTTATTTCTCCTTTGTTTATAATGTTTAGTTTGACTCGTATGAAATTCTGGGTTGAAAATTCTTCTCTTTAAGAATGTTGAATATTAACGCCCACTCCCTTCTGGATTGTAGGGTTTCTGCAGAGAGATCCACTGTTAGTTTGATGGGCTTCCCTTTGTGGGTAACCTGACCTTTCTCTCTGGCTGCCATTGACATTTTTTCCTTCATTTTGACATTGGTGAATCTGATGATTGTGTGTTGAGGTTGATCTTCTCAAGGAGTATCTTTATGGTGTTATCTGTATTTATTGAATTTGAATGTTGGCTTGTCTTGCTAGGTTGGGTAAGGTCTCCTGGATAATATACTGAAGAGTGTCTTGCAACTTGGTTCCATTCTCCCCATTACTTTCAGGTACACCAATCAAACGTAGGTTTGGTCTTTTCACATAGTCCAATGTTTCTTGAAAGCTTTGTTCGTTCCTTTTCATTCTTTTATCTCTAATCTGGCCTTCATGCTTTGTTTCATTAAGTTGATCTTCAATCTCTGATATCCTTCCTTCTGCTTGATCAATTCGTCTATTGATGCTTCACAAAGTTCTCGTGCTGTGTTTTTCAGCTCCATCAAGTCATTTATATTCTTCTCTACACTGGTTATTCTAGTTAACAATTCCTCTATGTTTTAAGGTTCTTAGTTTCTTTGCATTGGGTTAGAACATGATCCTTTAGCTCGGAGAGTTTGTTATTACTCACCTTCTGAAGTCTACTTCTGTCCATTTGTCAAACTCATTCTCTGTCCAGTTTTATTCCCTTGCTGGCTTTGTCCCTAGCTTTGTCCCACAGGGGTATCCACCAGATGCCAGCCAGATCTCTCCTGTGTGAGGTGTCTGTTGACCCCTGGTGTGAGGTGTCTCCCAGTCAGGAGACAAGACAGTCTGTCCCTTAGCAGAGCTTGAGCTCTGTGCTGGGAGATCCACTGCTCTCTTTAGAGCTGGCAGGCAGGAACCTTTAAGTCTGCTGAAGCTGCGTCCACAGCTGCCCCTTCCCCCAGGTGCTCTGTCCCAGGGAAATGGGAGTTTTATCTATAAGCCCTTGACTGGGGCTGCTGCCTTTCTTTCAGAGATGGCCTAGCCAGAGAGGAGGACTCTAGAGAGGCAGTCTGGCTACAGTGGCTTTGCTAAGCTGCGGTGGGCTCTGCCTAGTTCAAACTTTCAGGTGGCTTTGTTTACACTGTGAGGGGAAAACTGCCTACTCAAGGCTCAGTAATGGCAGACGTCCCTCCCCCTACCAAGCTCAAGTGTCCCAGGTCGACTTCAGACTGCTGTGCTGGCAGCGAGAATTTCAAGTCAGTGGATCTTAGCTTGCTGGGCTCCATGGGGCTGGGATCCGCTGAGCTAGGCCATTTGGCTGCCTGGCTTCCCACCCCTTTCCAGGAGAGTGAACGGTTATGTCTCACTGGTATTCCAGGTGCCACTGGGTTATGAAAAATAATTCCTGCAGCTAGCTCAGTGTCTGCCCAAATAGCCGCCCAGTTTTGTGGTTGAAACCCAGGGTCCTGGTGCTGTAGGCATCCGAGGGAATCTCCTGGTCTGTGGGTTGCGAAGACTGTGGGAAAAGCATAGTGTCTTGGCTGGAATGCACTGTTCCTCATGGCAGAGTCCCTCATGGCTTTCCTTGGCTAGGGAGGGAGTTCCCTGACTCCTTGTGCTTCCCAGGTGAGGCGATTTCCCACCCTGCTTCAGCTCACCCTCCGTGGGCTGCACCCATTGTCTAACCAGTCCCAGTGAGGTGAGTTGGGTACCTCAGTTGGAAATGCAGAAATCACTCACCTTCTGTGTTGATGTTGCTGGAAGCCGCAGACCAGAGCTGTTTCCTATTCGGCCATCTTGCCAGCCACCCCTATAATAATATTTTTAAAAGACTGTTTAAAGTCAAAGGAAAATGGTTGAAAATCAAAGTTAAAAGAACAAAATGTGATATAAACTGTATGTAGAGTATGACTACACTCAAAAATATTTTCACACAAGTTCATAAAATAAAATAGAGATATATATGCCAACATGTTAACAGTAGTGTTGTCTCGGTGTGGAGATTCAAGTAATTTTTATTTCTTCTTCATGTTTTTCCAAATTTACTAAATTTTTTTTTACAAAGATCATGGTTAAAAAATAGAAAAAGAAACAAGTGATGCTATTTTGAGAACAAACTAATAATAGGAACAATTTCTTCCTTCCTTTCCTTTGCCTGCTAGGACAGAATTGAAATATTGGAAATTTCCAATGATGGAAAAACGCAATAGAAAAATAACAATGAACATAGGAAAATAGAAGAATTACAGAAATATAAATCAGTTAATAAGGTATAGGAGTTTTGTTCTCAGGACTGTCAAGCCCTGTCTTGTTTACTACTGTCTGGCAATATTTATGTTCTATCCCTATACGGCCAGCAGCTCTTTACATTTGCTTACCTTGATTTTATACTGCTTAGCCAGAAGCCTGCCTCCAAATGAAGGATGCAGGCAAGTGAATTCCCCAGTTCAGGACCTTGCTGTGAAACCTTCAGTTTCTTCAGGGTCAATACCATGAGAAGTAAACGTCAGTACACTGCACTCCTGGGCTTTTTCTCCACTTTCACCTCCTAGTTGGAAGATATATTTCATATCTGCCACTTCACCATTCAAGTGAAACCCTGCCTTACCCACTGATTTAATAATAGAGTGATAGTTTGATTGTAAAATAGCCACCATAGTCATATCCAGAAAAAAATATTTGTTACCATCAACTATGCACTTGGGTTACAATAGGGAACAAAACAGAGTCCCTACCCACAAGGAGTTAATATGATGTAGAAAAACCATAATATAATACTGAAGCTTTCAAACTCTTTTTACTGTGAGAAATAGTTTACATCAAATTTCAGTACATGCACACACACATGCACACACACACACATACACATGTATGAAGACTACAATAAAAGTTTCATAAGACAATGATGACTGTTACTATGTGTGATACTCAGATTTTTTTGTAATTTTATGAGTCAAAAAAAGTAATGACCAAGTGAGATGGCTCACACCTGTAATCCCAGTACTTTGGGAGGCTGAGGCATGAGGATCGCTTGAGCCCAGAAGCTCAAGACCAGCCTAGGCAACATAGTGAGACCCCATCTGTACAAAAAATAAATGAAAATTAGTTGGGTGTGGTGATTCACACCTGTGGTCTCAACTACTCAGGAGGTTGAGGTGGGAGGATCACTTGAACCCTGGAGATCTAGGCTGAACTGAGTTGTGATCACACAACTGCACTCCAGCTGGGCCACAAAGTGAGACCTCCCTCAAATAAAAGAAAATAGCAAAAGCAAATAAGTCACAAACCCGGTGTTGAAAAGCTCTTGTGTAGTAAAAATAATAGATGATTTGAAGTCAAAAAGACCTGAGTTAAATTACCAAGTCTACTAATTTTTCCTGGCAGGTTATTTACATTTTCTGAGTCTCAGTCTCCTTATCTATAAAACTGGTACGCTAGCATTCATTTCAAAGGGTAATTCTAAGGATTAACTAATGTAATATCTTTGAAATTCTTAGCACAGCCCCGGCACATAGAAAACATTTGCTAAATGGCAGCTATTATTATTATTAGTGCTGTTATTATTTGGGCATTTTTGTGGCATGCAGGTGAAGTATGTAATTCCCTTACTTGTGAGGTAATCCAAAATTAGATGTTCAGAGCACATGTAGCAGTAGTCTGGTGTATAGGTCATGAATATTATGTTAGGTCTATGCTACTTAGACAGAGGACAGAGAAAATTGGTTGTGAAAACAAGCACTGATCCTTCCAAGGGAAGTAAATGTAAAGGAATCAGGCATCCCACATCTACAGAAATATTCCATCCCTCTTTTCTCTTTTCTGTTGGTTTAAGACAATGTGGACAACCTAGTACAACTGTATTATTTTTTAGAAAGTGTTATAGAAAAGGAAAAACATAAAGGATATGTAGTCGAAGAGGAGGGTTTGACTTAAGTAGTTTGAGGATGGTCATATGTCTTTGAAAACTCTCTTAAGAAAAAGGCTGGCTGATTTGTAAAAACAGTTACCGAGACCCTAGTGTTCAAAAAACCTTTTAATCTGGGAGTCATGATGATTTGATCATACAGGGACACTATTTGAAAGGGGAAGAGAAAGTCCTGCTAAAGAAATTACCTGGGAATATATAGAAACAATTATTTGATGAAAATACACAATTTTCGATCTAATATTGTGAGAGGCCACAGTGCTCTAACTAACTCAGTGAATCTCATCTACCTGCAGAACAGCACTTACGGTTCATTTCCCTCTAGTAAGAGATGGTGGAGACTGGCTCTGTGTCTGTTAATTGACCGTCTAATATTTCAATATGAAAGTGATCATTAGAAATCCTTTTGAACTACTTACAATTCAAGGTGAGCATTAACATGTATTTCTCTGTTCCACAAAAACTTATTAACCAGAAAAAGGAGGAAGAAGAAAAAAAAGAAAGGCTAGGATAAAGAATGTGCCCCCAAACCCTTTTACACTTATCCAAAGCATTTACATTAGCCTGAGTGTGACAGATGGCTCTGTCACCTCACTGAGAGATAAGAATCTCTGACTTTACAATGCTTGGATAAACCATTAAGGAAAATTATGAAAAAGCAAACTTCCGTACTAAAGCAAGAATTATCTTTTCTTGGATCTCAAATTCTCTATCACCTATTTTTCCATTTCTTACCCTCTCCCTTTTTACTCGTTATTAGCTTTTCAAAACCGTGACTGGATGAATAGGAATTCTTGCTTGGTGATTTATGTAATTTGATAAATGATTCAAAAATTAAGTCTCTTATCATGGGTAGACTTGTGAATAGTGAGATGCCTTGGAAAGTCAGATAGGCAGGCATGCTTTTGGAATTGGCTTAACCAACTGGCAGTTTCCATAAAGTTCTGTGACTGGTAATTCTACAAACAGAATAACTGTAACACCACTGAAGCTTATTGCCATTAAAATTTGAACTTACAAGAATGGTTAGGCAGACTAACTCCAGATTCCTCATTTTCAGTGAAGATGAAGTGTCCAGAAGACTGAAGGACTTTGTCATATGTCACAAAGCTAGCTGATGCCACGCCAGGTCTCCTTATGTCTGGTCTAGTGCTCCTCCCGTCATGGTGTCAAACCTATAGAAGAAATCTTCTTGTTTAATAGTTTCAAATGAATCTGAATAAACTTTTCTCTGACATTTTATGATAACAAAGAAATTACTGATTATTTAGATGTACATAGTCCTTTGATAGTAGAAATTGAAAGAAAACAAACAAACAAAAAACCCACAGAATTATCTTGATTTGAAAAAAAAAGGAAAACAATAGGTGTATGTAGGTTCTGTGTCCATGAAGGGAGAAGCACAGTTCCAAAGGCTTTAATTTTCAAGCAAATTAACTGATGTGACTGGGTTGAAATGAAAACAAATCATGACTTATGGATTGCATCTAAAGTCAGAAAAGAATTTTCGTGTCATTCTGTATGTTTGTGAGGACCTAACTCCTGCATATTTATCAATCATACAGAAGAGATATTTTCTAGTTTTTCCTTTTTGATATTGTAACAGTTTTATTGGTGTATATTATATCATTATTTCTATCTTAGTGGAAGAAGATAGAGGAAAATGTGGAGAGATATAAAAGGAAAATCGGGGCAGTGTGGAGAATTGGAAATGAAATAAGAAAAAAAAAAAAGTGAAAAGATGTGGGTAAGGCCGGGCGCGGTAGCTCAAGCCTGTAATCCCAGCACTTTGGGAGGCTGAGATGGGCGGATCACGAGGTCGGGAGATCAAGACCATCCTGGCTAACACGGTGAAACCCCGTCTCTACAAAAAATACAAAAAACTAGCCGGGCTAAGTGGCGGCCGCCTGTAGTCCCAGCTACTCGGGAGGCTGAGGCAGGAGAATGGCGTAAACCCGGGAGGTGGAGCTTGCAGTGAGCTGAGATCCGGCCACTGCACTCCAGCCTGGGTGACAGAGCGAGACTCCGTCTCAAAAAAAAAAAAAAAAAAAAAAAATGTGGGTAAGAGAAGAGTAAGATTCAAGTTCAGTTTTTGAAGACATTTATGTCCTGCTTTATAAAATCATCATGTGACTCTCCTAATAAAAAGAAGAAACATGAAATGTGTTATAAACTTATATTTCCTGTCCAATAACAGCTATTTACAATCTGTTAACAACCTACTTTTCCAAATTCCCAGTCACTCTGCCTATATACTGCGTTCTGGTTAAAAATTCTATTCATCATTTGCCAAATATGCCATTCATTTTTATATCTTTCTGTATATTCTTGAAACTGCATGTTCAACCTGCAATGTGTTTCTCTTGTCTCCAACGGTTGTTTCTTCAAACCATAGAACATTATTCGCTTTCTCCAGCCAGAATTAGTCCCACCTTAATCTATGTTCCCACTACATTTTCTCCATACATTTTATAATATTTGCCATCTTTTTAAAAGTTGTTCATTGATGCGTTTATTTCCTTTGATAGAATGAGTTCCCTAAAGTTATGGATGTGTGTTATCTATATTTGTGGCTGTAGTATGTGCCTGACACATGGGTGGTATATGTTTATTGAAAAGAGTTTACATATACTATTGTATTTCCTGTAAGAGAATATGGACCAGATTGAAAGTGGACCCTGGTTCTCTCTATTAAACTGCATGGATCCCTCAACTTTCCAGCTCTTTTTCAAAGCCTCACCTACCCCAGCTGGAGTAGTCATGCTCTAGTGACTCCAGATGGTTGGAAGGAGCCTTGGGCAGCTAGGTGGGGAATGTGCCTTCCATCTGATTGCACTCACCATGAGTGGACAGGTGCCCTCTGTCAGGATGGCTGTAACCAGAAGCCAAATGGGTGCCTCACTGAGGTAAAGGCAGCAAACAAAAATTGCTGTGGTTCCAATTCCAACATTGACCCTAAGCTTAGGAGATATTATGGCATTGATCTTGAAATAACTGGCCCCTTCCTATGCAGGTCATTTCCATTATCATTGCCTAAGGACTTGGCCTCTTCCTCAGACACATTTCTCCTGAATTCCATATCCAGCTTGAGAAATAAGCCATCAAGAACTACAACGTCTTATCCCATAGGTTATCTGGAGGGCTACCACATTCCCCTTAGGTGGTAGAGGTTTCTAATGCCACAGGCAATTACAGGTAAACAAAGGAGGTGGATAGTCCAGCTTCATCCCACTCCGGAGCGCTCCTAGAAGGGCTGACCAAGCTCTTTCCAAGCTAGAGCTTTCCCTGATGTTTCTGACCCTTTTTACCATTTTCAAGCTGCCAGCATTTCTCTCTGGATATTGCAGAAGCCTCTCACCTGGTTTCCCAGCTTCTGCCTTTGTATCTCTTTGTATTTCCCTCATGACAAAGTGATTTTGTTGTTTTTGTTGTTGTTACTAGAAGTCAGCTCAGGTCACTCACTGCACAGAATCCTCCAATAGCTTCCTGTTTACTTCTAAGTGGATGCTAAAGTCCTTATAATGACCTACATGGCTTCACGTAGCTTAGTCCCTACTACCGCTCTGACTTCGTTTTCTGGTATTCCCTTCCTCCTTCTCTCTGCTCCTGCCATGCTGATCTCCCTGTTCTCAAACATTCCAGCCAGTCTCCTGCCTCAGGGCCCTTGTACTGGCTATTCACTTTTGCTTGAATTGCTTTTCCCCCAGCCCTCCCTTAGATAACTGCTCCACTAATACCTCACCTACTTCAAGCCTTTCCTGGCTGCTATTTATAAAATCAAAGCACTCTTCCCCACGATGCTGTTCATCACTCTTCCTGCCTTGTTTTTGCCTGGAATACTTATTACTAGCCAATGTACTTATTTTGTGAGTTTATTGTTTTAATGTCTGTGGCTTCCCTATAGAATACATGATCCAGAAGGGCGGAATTATTTGTATGTTTTGTGCATTGCCATATCCTATCTCTAGTACCAGACTGCACATAGTAAGCAATACCTTTTGAATGAATACAAAGTGTTGAAGAGATTAGTCACAGTGCCTACTATACACACAATCCTCTTTCAGTGGACAAAGCTGCATTCATAGTCACTGCTAAGTTAAACCTTTTTTTTTCCCTTCAGCAATTGCATGTTCTGTACTACATAACTCTGTGGTTTCACCCTTGTATGACTTTACCATAGATGATTGAACCAAGAGCGGATACATGACAAAAGGGTAATCAGCCCATAGATTGCTCAGTGATCTGGATGAAAAACCTGTAACCTAACAAGGGGGAAGTGATTAGCTATGTTGATTAGAGTCTCTCTCCTAGGAATCTGGGCCAGAAAATAAGAGGAGAATTACTCAGATGGAGGTGAGAGGGAATGAAAAGAGAGAGAGAGAGAGAGAGAGAAAAGTAGCTAGCTCCCAAGAATGTCAATGCCCAAGAGTTAAGGACAAGGAACACTTGCTACTGAAGGACTAATACAGCTGTAAGGAGTTTCTGAGGATCCCTGAGGTTCCTACCTTTCCTACAATAGTATGTTTACCTCTTAATAAGTCCTTATAAATAGAAGAATTTGAAAACTCTGTATTCCTTGCTTAAATAAAGCAACCTAAAATTACCTGGCTGCACGTTTGCCTTATTGTCGAAATACTGCTCTAGTTTAGGCAGAAGGATCTTCCAGATTTAAATTTCTTAATAATATCATACAAACATTATTGAGCACTTGTTATATGTCAGGCACTTCCCACATGATTTTACACAATTGCTTTCATAACAACACTGGGAGATGTACACACAAAAGCATTCTGAAATCCATAGAATGTTGCATAAATATCCAAGTCACTGTTTTCCTACAATTGGACCACTAAAATGGCCTTCAAATTGATCTCCCTGTTTCCATTCTTGTCCCGGTATACTCTGTACAGAAGACATATCAAGAAGAGTAATTTTTAAAGAGAATAATCAAATTATGCCAATCTTTTGCTCAAAACCACCCAGTGGATGTTCATCCCATGTAGAATTAAATTCAGGCTTCTTAGTTAGCCACAAGGCCTTTAGTCCTCTAGTCCCAGCCCACATTTCCTCGTCGTCTCTTCTCAATCTCTTCTTATTCCCAAACTTCATCCTACCTCCTGGAGCTTCTTGAGTCTTCCTCAGTCCTCATACACCAGCTGATTCCTCTGTCTAGCTGCCTTCTTCTCAGGATTCAGGTGGTAAGGCAAATGCTATCTTCTTAGAGAAGCTGGTTCTCTACACCTGCACTGCCCAATACAGAAGTCACCAGCCACATGTGACTATAAGCACGTGAAAGGTGACTAGTCTGCATTGAAAAGGGCTGCAAGTATAAGCATAAAATATGGACTGAATTTTAAAGACCTAGTATAAAAATAAATACAAAATATATCATCAATATTAAATGTTGAAATTATGATATTGGGATATATTGGGTTAAATAAAATATAATCTTAAAATTTTAAGTTGAATTTACTTTTTAAACTTTTTTTTAAAAGAGATAAAGTTTGCCCTCTGTTGCCCCAGCTGGAGCACAGGGTATGATCATAGCTCACTGTAGCCTCCACTTCCTAGGGTGAAGCCATCCTTCCACTTCAGCCTCCAGGTAGCTGGGACTACGGGCACACATGATCATGCCTGGGTAATTTTTCTGTATTTTGTAGAGATGGCAAAAGATAGTTGTTGCCCAGGCTGGCCTCAAACTCCTGGACTCAAGTGATTGTCCTGCCTTGGCCTCTGAAAGTGCTAGACTTATCAGCATGAAACATCGTGCCCAGTGTAAAATTTTTATTGGATTACTAGAACATTCAAAATTACGTATGTGGCTTGTACTATATTTCTATTGGACATTACTAGTCTACAGCATTATTCTGTTTATTTTCTTCTTAGCTTTTATGACTCTGAACTTACTTTGCCTGTGTGCATATTTCTTGATGCCACCACAAAAATTAAGGCTCCAGGAGGACTGAGACTTTGCTATGTTCCCTACTATACATTAAGCACTAGAATAATGACTGGCACGTAGTGCATGCCAAATAAGATTCATGGATGATTAAGGAATAAAGCAATGGGGACTTTTTCGTTATTGACTCTATTCTCCTTTCAGTGGGTTCTGTTCAATTGAGCTCTAGTGCCTTCAGACCAAGAATTATTCTTTTATATGATGACATCACTATATAGACCAAGGATCAGCAAACTTTTTGTGTAAAGGGTCAGTTAATTATTTTAGGCTTGCTGGGCAGTCTCTGTGGCACCTACTCAAATCTGCAGCTGTAGAGTGAAAGAAGCCATAGACAATGTGTAAACAAATGAGAATGGATGTTATCCAATAAAACTTTGCAAAAACAGGTGGTGGGCTAGATTTGGCCACGGGCAATAGTTTGCTGGCTCTTGATATATACAATCTAAAGATAACATTTTAACCGTAGGACTGTTGAATTAATACACACACAAAAATTTTGTAATATAAAGTGTCACGGTAAGAATGGACATGAATAAAATATGTCCTCAGTTCTCAAGTGATTACATATTAGCTGCAGAAACTAGACATACAAATACATATGTAGAATTCTTAATAAATATGTAAATATTAAGGCCATGTTAGAAAACCTTCTAATAAGGGTTGTGACTGCTTTCCTAACCTGATCTACTGGAAATATTGAGTCAGATGTGGAAAAGTTATAGATCATGAACATTCAAATAGCAAAAGATATTCTTTAAAATTAAGTACTAGGAAAATACAGACATTTTATTCTCCAGGACAGCAGTTGAAGAAGTCTTGAGTTCTACTGATATATTTTGAACAGACTGAATCTTTGTGCATACAACACAATCAGAAATTCTTTAAGGTGTTTAGTACAACATTTTAAGTTTTGAGGAAAAATGTCTTCCCCAAACACCTATGTCTGGCCATGTATGCTTTCCATAGGGCCAATTTAATATTTCCTTACAAACATGGAGTAGGAAAGGCAAAACTAATGCCATTTGAATTTGACTGACTTAATGAGCTGGGCAAAACAGTTGTAAGATTAAGATTTGAATAATTTGCACTTAGATATTAGGAAATTATTATGTCCCTCCAGGTCCTCTAACATGTAAAATTATCCCAAATTTTCTAGTATATCCAAATGAATATGAGTGCATTCCAAATGAAACTATAGATTCTCTAAATACCAGGGAAGAAACTGCTGTTTTAGAACCAATAGTTCCTTTCATAAGCTGATTGAATTAGTCACCTAATTATTAAAAAAAAGAGTCACCTATGCTCCAGGTAAAATATTGCTTGACCTGGTTGTTAGAGTTTTCAGGACACACTCCTTCTTCAGTAGAAGGGAAGAGAAACAAAATACTACCTAAAGTCAACTTTACAGTTATCCAAATTTGTTCTCATTGTCTATGAATGTGCAAGGTCTCTCTCTCTTTCATTTCTGAGTTGTGCCCTTCTATTATCCATCTTGCTGCTGATGAAACATCACTCCTGTGGTTTTTCCAGGAAAGAAAGGTGATTACCAGCTGAATGACAATTGAGTTAAACAAGTCTGCGTTGGAGAGCCAGCTGCTGAAATTTGACATTATAACTACCACTTACAATGGCATTTCTGGAGAGGAACTTACATGTAATCATTGAACTCACATCTTTTGGTACATTTCCATGCAAGAAGGACAAGGGTACAAAAAGCAGGAAGAGAGTGATATAAATGAATAATATTTGTATAGTGCTTTACAGTTTTCTAAGTACTCAATATACATCATCATATATGATTTGCATAAAATATCGTGAGGAGGTACCTGCATTCACATTTAAGTGAACTGCCACATATAATCATCCATTTACACTGAATATTCTGTGAGAATGACCAGAATGGAAGATGAAGGCAGAAAAATCAATGGACAAAATATAGAATAGTAATTATGACTTAAGGTAAGTGACATACACCAAAGCCACATAACTAGCTGGAGGAGGGCTGGGACCAGAACCAAAAATTATACTTCTGAGAGTTTGTCCTGTAGACTTTTCTTTCTAGAATTTGGGACTAAATTCTTGGAGTAGAGAAAAACTAGGTAGATTTGAATATATAAGGAGGGGAAAGGTAACAATTAGCACTACGAACACATCCCGTGCAACAGGACCTAATTTTCCACATGGCATTATTCCTGATCATATATTGTTTCTTAAAAAAAAGAAAAGCTTGAAGTGAAAATCCCCAAGGATTTCTGAAAGTCCTGCCTTTCTCACTGACATGTAATCACCTTTTTAGATTTTGGCAGAAGGAAAGAAAGAAAAGTAGAAAAATTTGAAAAAGTAGGACGTAAGAAGAAAAAGAAGAATTAGAGTGGAGACTTCCTGGTTGTTACAACCTGCTCAGTTTGGTTATAGTTCAAAAGATAGACTAGATTCCTCTTCTATCTGAAATCTACTTTTTAAATTTTATTTTCCCCCACTCTTTTCATCTATTGCTTGTTTTCCTTCTTTTACACCTTTGGCTTGTGTCTTCTACCTGCCAAGGAATGCACAGACACGTTTAACTCCCTTCGCAAGCTGTTCTCTCCACCCCACCTGGCACCCCACACCTGGCTGGGGTAGGGGATGGGAAGAAATCAGGACTACGGTTTTATTGAGTTCACACAAATACCTAATTTGTAAATCACAAGATTTGACTAAGCAAGGCGTTTGCGCTCTTACCATTTTGCTGCTTGAAATAAGAGAGGCTCAGAGAGCTGGAAGGGGTCTGAGAGACTTCAGCAGCCTCCTCTTAGAACAACGAAAGGAAGGAAAAAATCTCTCAGTTTCGGATCATTCTTTGTCCCTCTCCCTACAACCTATACAAAGTCCTTATCCAAGAAAGTAATCAGGTCTTTACAACAAGTAATTTCAAAGCTTCTGTGGGTTCTTTGTGTAGCTAGGTGAACAGCCATTAAGAGGTACATGGATCGGCAAAGAGTCTTATTCCTCACCTAGGCAGGCCCGAGGGGGCACAGTGTTCCAGGGAGAGGTATGAATGAATGAAATTAATGTTGCTTTACTTGGGAATGGAAAATACAAGTATGGCAGTAAGAACTAAAGCCTTATACATAGGTTACTTTGGAAAATATTTCTCTTCTACCTTTAGTATTAGGTGATTGCTTCTGAAGCTAAGGATTTCTAAGAACTGTCTGATAAAGGTTTGGTACACATAAGAAATCATAATGTAAAAACGGATCCAAGATGATTTAAAAGTTAAAATAAAACATTACGTAGATATTAAATTTTATTTTGCATGCATGAGAAGTATTTATTTGACAATAAAAGTGTATTTATTAAGAGCCTACTCTGTGCCAAGCAGAGTCCTAAGTGCACAGGATATAGTTGTGGACAAAACAGTTCCTGTTTGCGGAGCTCAGTGGGGTATTTACTGATGGACTAAGTAAGCAGTGTGAGAGAAAGAGTGTTGTAAACTAATCTAAATCAATATGGTCATGTGCAATATTTAGGTTATTCCCTGTAGCTAATTATAACTGCTAAAGATGTCTGAAGTTGTAAGGCAGAGCTATTTCCTCACAACTTCATAATAAAATGTCTGATTCTAATAAGCAAAATCTCAGACCCAATTTTGTGACATACAGAGTTATTTACTGGACACATATTTTTTTGGCAACAGGCACAAAATATTTTATAGACTCACCTAGACATACTTAATGAAGTCAAGCTCTCACATGCTCTAAGAAAAATGAACTCTAGGCAGACCAGGCAACTTTTCCAAGGCAGGAACCAGGATTCTATGTGCTATAGTCAGAATCATGCAATCAGAAACTCTAAATTATTGGCTGGACATAAATGATTAGGGATCCAACCTCGTGAGACTGATCCCTAAGAACTGCAGAATATAGGCATTGAAGGAATATTTGCACATAGGGTGGGGAAAATCTCGAAGCTCTTCAAGCCTATCCTTGAATCCTAAAGGCTTTAATTTTACACACACACACACACGCATGCACACACACACAGACACACCAGCCCACTTCTAACATCCATCATACTAATTAATAGGTTGCTAGTTTAACCAATAAAAATCAAATTTGACATCCAGTATGCTAATCAGCAAATGTTGTTTGCCCAATGAGACAGAGATAACAGAAGGGCTTGCAGTGGCCACTTCTGGAATAACATTCTGACTGATAAAATACTGACTGACTATGCCAGAACTGGAGATTTTTCATAGTATGTTAGCTGAGTATCCCCCAGATTTAAGCTTAATATTACTGGAATATTTATACTATCCTACTGATGATACTTAACATTCTAAAGTAAATTACAGATGTCAAAATAGGTAGAGGAAGAGGCTACTTAGAAGACTAAGGTTTTGGCCTGAGTAATGGAATAGAATTGCAATTTACTGAAAAGGCACAAATCTTGGGAGCTATAGGTTTAGGGAGAAAATCCAGAGTTCATTTTGGCATTTCAAGTTTGAAATGACTATTGAATATCAAGTGAGAATGTTGAGAAGGATGTCACATATTAGAGTTTGGCACTAAGAGGTACATGGATTGGCAAAGAGTCTTATTCCTCACCTAGGCAGGCCCGAGGGGGCACAGTGTTCCAGGGAGAGGTATGAATGAATGAAATTAACGTTGCTTTACTTGGGAATGGAAAATACAAGTATGGCAGTAAGAACTAAAGCCTTATACATAGGTTACTTTGGAAAATATTTCTCTTCTACCTTTAGTATTAGGTGATTGCTTCTGAAGCTAAGGATTTCTAAGAACTGTCTGATAAAGGTTTGGTACACATAAGAAATCATGGTACACATGATAAAGGTTTGGTACACATAAGAAAAATAGGACTAGACACAGGAATTTGGGAATTATCAAGTGTTTTATGGTATTGAGTCATGAAACTGAGGAAATCACTGAAGGAGTGATATAAACAGAATAAAGGAGAGGCTCTGTAGAATGAGCCCTGGGGGCACTTCAGTCAGTATAATAATGGTGATGGTGATGATATTGATCATGAGGAGGATGATAAAAGCCAACACCTACAGACCGCTTTTACCTTGGATTGGACTTGTTTTAAGCAATGTAAATGTATTCATTCATTTAACCCTAAAAACAATCCTATGAGTCAGATAATGTTATAACCCCACTTTATAGATGAGGAGATTTGGAAAATGTAATTAACTTGCACAAAGTCACTATTAATAAGATAGGAGAAACCAATAAAGGAGACAAAAAGAGCATCCAGTGAAGAAGGCGGACCAAGACAGACTACAATCGTGGGGCAAGAGGGAAGAGGGTGAAAGAGGGAAAAATCTAGTTTCAAGTGTCTTAGGTCAAGTTAATGCAATTTAGAGGCATAGCCATTGGTGACAATCCTTAGATCAGCATAGGGTGATAGAAGCCTAACTGGAGTCGATTCAAGAAAGAACTGGAGGAACAAAAATAGAGATACACAGCATAAAAATCTGTTTTTAAGGAGTTTTTCTGTAAAGGAAGGTAAAAAATAAGGCACTGCATAATGATGTATGTGGCATATTTGCGTACTCAGGTGAGTGACAAAATAGAGTGAGAAATTTTGATGGCAAAGGAGAGAAGGTAAAAGATGGAAGAGTAGTGCTATTTTAGATGCAATCATCTTCAGACCCGGAGAATAAGCGGAGAAATTCATTTTAGATAAGGGTTAGGAAAGTTGGTGCATTTAATGATTGGAGAGGTAAAACATTATATAGGGACATATGCAGATTGCTTGGTACATTTGGTGGTGGGAGTGTGGAAGTTCTCGTTTGATTGCTTTTATTTTCTCAGTGAGATAAAAAGGAATATCATCAGACAGTGAGATAGAAATTGTGATGGTTTGAGAAGTGTGAAGGAAGTATAAAATATTAATTTAGAAGGCTGAAAAGTGACTGACTAAACAAATGTAGAAGTAGAGCCAAGTAGTCATAACAGGCTGCTTGCGGCTAGTGGTCAAGAATTAAAGGGAAGGTGTTGTTTGAAATTGCACGCCATGTTAAAAGTGAAGCTTTGCCAAAAATCCTAGATGCAATAGATGCAGTAAGCCAAAGTGATGGGCCAAAATGCAAACTATCAAAACAGGTGGCTGTAATGTATGCATGCTTTTAGTGGGACAGAGGCAGTCCACAGTGGAAAAACATCACCTTGGAGATGTTTTATGTTCTGCTTAAAAAGAGAACCTGGAAACTCAATGAGGGTCCAACAGAGGGATTCTAGGTGTGGAGTGGATCACTAGTGAACCATGAATGAAAGGCCACCTCAAGGAAAGTCCTGTCAATGTCACTGGAGTTACAGCAGAAAGGGCTCACTCAGGGAAGTGCTACTTATGAAAAAGATCTAAGAGAGACTCCATCCTTGTTCATCTGCCCACAAGGAGCCCTAGACTAGAAGACAACTGCACTGCTCAAGTAGGGTTGGCATCTTTTGCTACAGTCTTCTCTCCCCAGAGTGGTTAAAACAGCAAATATCTAACTGGGACTGGAGAAGAAATGCTAAGCAAGGGAAGAAAAAGAAGGGCCAACTAACTCCCCTAGCTATGTAAGCTGCCAGCACAAAGGATGCCAATTGTGATGAGGGGATTTGTCATGAAATCAATATTGGAGTTCAATGACTTATGAACTGAGGTAGTGTCTGTAAACCAAAGTAACCAAAGGGCTCTCTATTAGTAAACAGTAACATAAAAAAAAGTCACAGTACTAGCCCTCCCACTCCCTGTTTTTTTTGAAACTCAGAGTCAGGAAGAGGTTTTTCCTACTCAATGAATTTTAAAGTCATAGTAAAAGATTAAAACACATGTAATAGAAAACCAAAGATTGTATGTTGTCATTTATAAGTGGGAGCTAAACCTTGGGTACACATGGACATAAATATGGAAATTACAGAGACTGGGGACTCCAAAAAGTGGGAGGAAGAAGGAGTGAGGGGGCCAGGGAAAACTTCTTCCTGGGTACTATGTTCACTGTCTGTGTGACAGGATTAACAGAAGCCCAAACCTCAGCATCACGCAATATACGCTTGTAACAAATCTGCACATGTACCCCCTGACTCTAAAATAAAAATGGAAATTCATTAACTCTGAAAAGTATTTCTTTACATTACTACTGCAGTAGTTTTATATAGTTCTAAAATATTGCAAATAATGGCTTATTGATCTCGTTAAGTGACAAAAGTCAAGTAATGACAAAAAGTAAACTTTTGGGGATTAAAATGTTTGCACCATAGACAACCCTGACATTAAAAAAATTAATAAATATTTGGGCCCAAAGTGGTAGGCACACCATTTATCATCAGTTTGACCACTGGAACAAGCCACTACTGCAGAGCTAGAAATGTACTAAGACTAGACCACTAGTGTTATCTTAGAAATGATCTGTCCTGGCATGTTGAAAAGAAAGGTAAAAGTTGATCATCTTCACAATTCACTACTTCTTTCAATAGTGAATTGCGATAATGAGCCATATATTGGCCAATAAGTAGTCTCTGGTGATGATGTTGTGTGGACTGGCCTTCAAGTGTATCTTCTTTTTTATTCTATACCTGTTTTTTCTGTTAGTATTGATCACAATGTATCACTTTCAGTTTATATCATGTCTTACAAAGTAATCAAAAACATTATATTGTCTATATATCATGGCTCCTTTGTGATTAACAAAATTGTCGTCTAATATTTTTCCCTCATATTGGTACTAGATACGTGTTAAGAGTTGTTTCATACTCTTAACACCTGTCATTTCATCCTCACATAAAACTCAATACCTGCCTCCAGATATAAACAATAGGATTTGCTCTTTTACTTTGTGCCATTAATGTCCAAATAGTGTCATTCAACTCCACAATTGCTAGTGGTTTATTCTGAGTCAGCTCCAAGGAATCCCTTTGTCATTAATGTTGCACAAGTTTTATGGTAAGAGCCTGAGCACCATATGGGGTGTTCACCAATCCAAAGAGTGTAATTTTGAATAATATCTCTAGAGTTTTCTCTTTTCCTTGTTTTTGATAATAAAAAATGTATTTATTTTATACTTAACGCATTTCATTCAGGGGGAAACAATTAATGTTCTGGAAAGTTTTACTGTGCTTCGTTCTATAATGGCACAAAACTTCAGTGACCTTACACTACTTATAAAAACATATAAGGCACTAAGGGCTAAAGGTGAATGCATCTGCAGTCCAGGAAGATCCAGTGTTTAGAAATTCATCTTTATACTTTTATATTCTCTTTAATTTTGAAACCACTTGGTATAATTCCCACACTCACAGATGGACTTCTAGAAGTATGTACCAAAGTCCTGTTCACAGCTCATCTAACTATGGCTTCTGGTATTTATAGTTATTACTTTATCACTTCTTTATGTTTCCGAAAGCCACTTTTGAGACATTGCCCTATTTTTGAGAATTGTAGCTACAGCATGCAACAAGAGAGATGCAAGTTTAACATAAATGGCAATAACATGAAAATACATTGGCTGAAATGAACTGTACCCTGTTAAGTGAATGTCATTGAAGGTGAATTTACCAATGCAATTCCTGAATGCATGTTCAGACTTTTGAAAAATGTGTTTCTTTTCAGACTCCTACCAAATGTCTTTAAAAACTCTAATTTTACATTTCAAGTTTGTGAAATGTATTTAGAGGATATTGTTTGTATTTTTTCTGCATCTGTCAAATTGCAGGATACTTTCTGGAGGCCATCATTAATCAATGGACATACTTGGTGAAGCAATAGTTTACATTAAATATCTTTAAGCATTATTGTTTGTCCTCGTGAGGTGTGTATGCATATGCGTTTATCTGTGTATATCTGTGTGTATGCATGCATGCATGGTATATGATGGTGGTGGGTTGGTGTGTGTATGAGAGAGAGAGAGACCTAACATATATCTGTTGGATCATAATAAAAAGGTGTGTTTGTAACTCTCACTGGTGAGAAAACTTCAGAGGTGGCTAGATTTGAGTGCCCTCTCCCAACCTGGAATATTTTTGGAACTTACACAATTCAATATGGACTATCCTGTCTGAGGCACTGAAACATTCTTTTAGGTACCATAACTTAGATTTAGAAAGCCATCAGAAAATCCTTTAGTCTATGTCTTAAATACATAGATGTATACAAATATATATGTAGAAGAAAATTACTTTTCTTCACTTCGGCTATCATCTTTGCCCAGCTGCCATCTGTTTCTCTCCTGGATTATTGCAATAGCCTCCTAATTAGGCTCTCTGCTTTGTCTGCCTACAGTATGTTCTCAACACAAAATCCAGAGTATGTCATTAAAATATAGATCAGATCATGATACTGCTCTGTTTAATACCAGAGTCCTTACAATGACGCATGTAAACCCACAGAAGCTGTTCCTCTGTACCTCCCCATCTCATTACCCACTATTCTTCCCTTTACTGACTGTGCAGTAGCCAGAATAGCCTCCAAGAATATGCCAGGAATGCTCCTGCCTCAATGCTAGTGCATTTTTACTCATGTAACCTGGAATACTAATTTCTCCTTCTATTTATGTGCTTTACTTTCTCATCTCCTTTGGTTCTTTACTCCAGTGTCAACATCTCAATATGGTCTTCCTTAAACCCCATATTAAAAATTGTACCCTCCCTTGAAATCCTGCATTCATCAGACTTCTTCCTTGCTTTGTTTTTCTCCATAAAACTTATTTTCATCTGATACATTGCATATTTGGTTTATCTATTTATTGTCTACCTCCTCTCCTACAACATAAACTCTATGAAGCACAAATTTTCACCTATTTCCTTCATTGCTACATCACCAAGGCATGGGTCATTATTTGACACATAGTAAGCACTTGATAAATATTTGTTTCATGAATAATGAAATGTATTGATGGAGGCAGGAGGATGAATCTTGGAATAAGCCCAATTTCTGTGAGCAGGAGATAGTGCTCTTTCAAGAGTCTAGAAATGTATGTGGTAAAAATTAGAAGAAAAAGGCAAGAGGAAGGTGTTTTTCAGAGAAAATTACAGACTAGAAGGCAAGTTTTGTAACTGAACCATACACATGAAATGTTTAACCCTGGGTACTTTCTCAGACTATAAATGTTATATATGACCTGCCAGTTTTACTGTCTTGTTTCATATGATGTAATTCCCTTTAGTTTTACGCAAACACAGTAAAGTCAATAACCCAAACTCAGCATGGTAGCCATCTGAAGGAAAACACTCTGCCCACCTCCACAGAGCCCCATGAAGCAGAGGCAGTCTGCTTGTATCAGAGGAAGAGTGTGTGCTATGATCTCCAGGCCATGAGCTGTAGCTAAGTGAATGGTGGCCAGCCAGCACATTGGAGCAGTGGTCAAGGTCACAGCCTGGGAGCAGATATAGGGCAGTCCTCTCTAAGTCCTAAATATACTAGTTAGAGGTGATCTTTATGGGAAAAGGAAAAACTGATTCTCAACCTATGGGTAGGTGAACAAACCCTCAAAAAACAGAATGACTTGTTAAGTTTCCTTAGTCTTTTAATTATTGATCCACTGCTCTTTCTATAATTCCAAGACACTCTTCTGTATTTAGCTTATTTTTAATGTGAACACTTATGGACCCCAGCTCCTTAATCTATAATATGGGCACAAAAATTCTTATCCTTTAACTTTTGTTTATTTTTGTGTGTTTTCTAAGTACTCTGGAATCCCTAAATTTGACATAAATCTTAGAGCTTATTCAATCTAAATTTTAGCAGTTGTTGACAGTGTCTCTGCTTTTGTCTACTTGGAATTTACCAATAACCCCAGTAAAAGTCAATTAAGGGAGGAGAAGAAGCTATATATAAAAGAATTCTGCGATCTATACAGACTGTTCTCTCTCTTTTTTTCTATCTATAATTCCACTGTCAACAATAAAATATTCCCCAAACGAAAAGCAGGCTGATATGGGTACTTTTTTTCCTACTTCCTAATGTCTATATTTTCTAAGCCCATTTTATGATTTAAGAAATGAGAAAAAGTTTACATTAGTTTGAAGTAATGTATGATTTTGTCAGTTAGAAATAAAAACAACTTCTCCCAAGGACTCTTAACCCAACCTTTGTTTAGTCACAACCAGTAGAGCTGAAAGGCTGGACAGAGCTTGCTTTGGAAATATTATCCAGCTCTGTGAAGTCACACAATATTGCAAATGTTCCATTGGCGTGTTGTTTCTTTCCCCTACAATAATTGCCTTTCTTTTAGATTTCAGTGTTTCCCTTTTGTGTTTACGATAACAGAGGGATGCTTTATTGCATTTCACCAGGCCGGTTGCCATGGTGATCAGCAGTTGCTGTATGCTGTAAAAATAACCCTCGTTCCTTGATAGATTTCACTTGAGTGAAAATAACCCTTAAAAATAGGTTGAAATTTACATACTAACTCTTCCAGCAGGTTCAAGAGGGGGGAAAAGAATGAATTACATTGTGATTTGACAAGCTATTAGGCTAGGGGCTACTGGAGGAGGTTTGAGCAGAGAAGTCTCTTGTACACCAGTGTGAGGCCAACCAAACTTCACTATAAAACCAACAAATTTCTTTCTTTATTATTGGATCTTTCCTCATTAGTGTTATATGATGACTAAAAAGGACATGAGAAAATTTTTAAATTTCTGTGTACATAAGGAATAGCAAAAGCTGGTGGCTCATAGATCACATAACAGGTTGGTCTAGACGAGAACACCACTTCTCAAACTGTTCCAGAGAACACTGCTAGATAAAATGTAAATGGGATGCTATTTCAGAAGGTGTTAATAAGATGCTCTATGGTCAAGTATATTTGAGAAACATAACATATTATACTCATAACACATATTATCATGTTGATGTTTCTGAGACACTCTAAAGCAAAACCCACTTCTCTGTGTTTAAGCATGAATATCCTGCCAAATGACAATTACTGAAATCCCATTTTGGGAAACTTTTCAGATCATTCAAGTTCTTTGTATGGGTTTAAATGATTTCATAAAGATGGCTTAGCAGACTAGAGGATCTCCTACTAACATTTTTACAATATTTTTTCCCCAAGGAAATGAAGGGAAAAAAACAGAGCAAGTGGTAGTGGTAAAGTTGGAATAGATAAAATTGGTAATGACATACAAGGAAACTATACCTCCTGGGGTGGTTTTGTAGGAATCAATAGATTATAGAGTAAAACTTTTCTGAAAACAAGATCAGAGTTGTCTTATACAATTACTGTAGTAATCTGAGGTGAACTGATACATTAAGTACAAACAACTTATGTTCATATAGAATTCTTGATTTTTTAATATTCAAAAAGCTGTTGTAGGTTTACATATTTATTCAATATATGAACATTAGGTATTAGATATTTTGATATACAGTCATACAATGAGTGATAATCACAAACAATCTATTCTCTTTCAGTTATTTTTAAATGGACAATAAATTATTGTTGACTGTAGTTGCTATGTTGTGCTATCAAATATTAGATCTTCTTCATTCTATCTAACTATATTTTGTATCCATTAACCATCCCCACTTCCCTCTACCCCACACTACCCTCCCCAGGCTCTAGTAATCATCCTTCTACTCTCTATTTTTATGGGCTTAATTGCTTTAATTTTTATCTTCCACAAATAAGTAAGAACACGCAAAGTCTGTCTTTCTGTGCCTGGCTTATTTCACATAACATAATGGCCTCTATTTCCATCCATGTTGTTGTTAATGACAGAATCTCTTTCTTTTTTATGGCTGAATGGTACTCCATTGCATATATGCACCACATTTTCTTTTTCTATTTGTTGATGAACACTTAGGTTGCTTCTAATTCTGTCTATTGTGAAAATAGTGCTGCAATAAAAATGGAAGTGAGGATATCTCTTTAATATACCAATTTTCTTTCTTTTGGGTATATACATAGAAGTGGGATTGCTGGATCAAATGGTAGCTCTATTGTTAGTTTTGTAAGGAACCTCCAAACTGTTCTCCATAGTGGTTGTACTAATTTACATTCCCACCAATAGTGCACAAGGGTTCTCATTTTTCCACATCCTCACAAGCATTTGTTATTGTCTGTCTTTTGGATATAAGCCATTTTAACTGAAGATATTTCACTATGGTTTTGACTTGCATTTTTCTGATGATCAATGATGTGAAGCATCTTTTCATATATCTGTTTGCCATTTGTATGTCTTCTTTTGAGAAATGTCTATTTGGATTATTTGCCTATTTTTAAATCAGATTATTAGTTTTTTTTTTTCCTATTGAATTGTTTAGACTACTTATATATATTCTGGTTATGAATCCCTTGTCATATGTATAGTTTGCAAATATTTTCCCCCATTCTGTGAGTTGTGTCTTCACTTTTTATTTGTCTCCTTTGCTTTGCCAAAGCTTTTGAACTTGATGTAATTCAATCTGTCTATTTTAGGTTGTGTTGATTATTCTTGTGCGTTATGACTCAAAAAAATTTTTCCCAGTCCAATCCACAAATGTTTTCTTTTAATAGTTTCATAGTCGGAGGTCTTAGATCTAAATTTTTAATCCATTTAATTTGATTTTTCTATATGGTGAGAGATACGGGTCTACTTTCAATTCTTCTGCATATGGACATCCAGTTTTCTCAGCACCATTTATTGAAGAAGCTGTCCCATCCTCAATGTGTGTTCTTGGCCCCTTTGTTGAAAATGAGTTCATTGTAGGTGTGTGGATTTGTTTCTGGGTTATTTATGCTGTTCTATTGGTATATGTGTCTGTTTTCATGCCAGCACCATGCTGTTTTGGTTATGTTAGCTTTGTAGTATAATTTGAAGTCAGATAATGTGATTCTTCCAGTTGTGTTCTTTTCGCTCAGGATGGCTTTGGGTATTCTGAGTCTTTTGTGGCTCCATATAAATTTTAAGATTGTTTTATCTATTTCTGTGAAGAATGTCATTGATATTTTGATAGGGATTCCATTGAATCTATAGATTGCTTTGAGTAGTATAGACATTTAAACAATATTGATTCTTACAGTCAGTGAACATAAAATATTCCATATTTTCAGATGTCCTCTTTAATTTCTTTTGTCAATGTTGCATAGTTTTCATTGTATAGATCTTTCACTACGTTAGTTAACTCTTATGCATTTTATTATATTTGTAGGTATTGTAAATGAGATTACACTCTTGATTTCTTTTTCAGCTTGTTTGCTGCTGGAATATAAAAATGCTGCCAAGACCAGCTTGGTCGGGGAGACCCTAACCCAGCGGCGCTAGAGGAATTAAAGACACACATACAGAAATATAGAGGTGTGGAGTGGGAAATCAGGGGTCTCACAGCCTTCAGAGCTGAGAGCTTTGAACAGAGATTTACCCACATATTTATTGACAGCAAGCTAGTGATAAGCATTGTTTCTATAGATTATAGATGAACTAAAATTATTCCTTACAGGAAACAAAGGGATGGGCCGAAATAACGGAATGGGCTCTGGCTAGTTACCTGCAGCAGGAGCATATCCTTAAGGCACAAATCACTCATGCTATTGTTTGTGGTCTAAGAATGCCTTCAAGTGGTTTTCCCCCTGGGCGGGCCAGGTGTTCCTCGCCCTCATTATGGTAAACCCACAGTCTTCCAGCGGGGGCGTCATGGCCATCACGAACATATCACAGTGCTGCAGAGATTTTGTTTATGGCCAGTTTGGGGGCCAGTTTATGGCCAGATTTGGGGGCCTATTCCCAACAAATGCTGTTGATGTTTGTAGGTTGATTTCATGTCTTGCAACTTTACTGAATTCATTTATCAGTTCTAGTAGTTTTGGGGTGAAGTCTTTAGGGTTTTCCAAATACAAGATCATATCATCTGCAAACAAGGATAATTTGACTTCTTTCTTTAAGGTTTGGGTGCTCTTTATTTTTTTCTCTTGGCTGAATTCTCTAGCGAGGACTTCCAGTACTATGTTTAATAATAGTGGAGAAAGTGAACATCCTTGTGATATTCTGAATATTAGAGGAAAGGCTTTCAGTATTTCTCCATTCAGGATGATACTAGCTGTGGGTCTGTCATATATGGCTTTTTATTATATTGAGGTATGTTTCTTCTATACCTAGTTTTTTGAGAATTTTTATTATAAAAGGATGTTTAATGTTATTGAGTGCTTTTTCAGCATCAACTGAAATGATCATATGGTTTTGCTTTTTGTTCTCTTGATATGATGTATCACATTGATTGATTTGGATTTGTTGAACCAGCCTTGCATCACAAGGATAAATCTCATTTGGTCAGGACAAATGATCTTTTTAATGTAGTGTTGAATTTGGTTTGATGGTATTTTGTTGAAGATTTTTGCATCAATATTCATCAAGGATATTGGCCTGTAGTTTTCTTTTCTTTTTTTTTTTTTTTTTTTTTTTTTTTTGATGTATCTTTGCCTGGTTTTGGTCAGGGTAATACTGGCTTCATAGATTTTGTTTGGAAGCTTCTCCTCTTCCTCTATTTTTCAGAATAGTAGTTCTTGTTGAAATGTTTGGTAAAACTCAGCACTGAAGCCATTGAGTCCCAGGCTTTTCTTTGCTGGGAGACTTTTATTACAACTTTCATCTCGTTACTTGTTATTAGATTGTTTAGGTTTTGGATTTCTTCATAGTTCAATATTGGGAGGTTGTAGGAACATACCAAGGTCTAGGAATATCTAAGAATACATTTATTCCTTCTAGATTTTCCAATGTATTGAGCATATAGTTGCTCATAGTATACTCTAATGATCCTTTGAATTTCTTCAGTATTGATTATAATATCTTCTTTTTCACCTCTGATTTTATTTATTTGTGTTTTCTGTCCCTTTTACTTAGCCTGACTAAAGTTTTATCAATTTTATTTTTTCTTCAAGATATCAATTTTTAGGTTTATTTATCATTTACATATTTTTTATTTCAATTTCATTTATTTCTGCTTTAATCTTTATTATTTCTTTTCTTCTACTAATTTTGGATTTGGTTTGCTCTTGCTTTGCTAGTCCTTAAGATGCATAATTAAAATGTTGATTTGATGTTTTTCTACTTGTTTGATGTAGGCATTTATAGCTATAAACTCTCCTCTAAGTATTACTGCTTTTACTGTATCCAATAGCTTTTGGTATGTTTTCTTTCTATTATCATTTGTTTCAAGAATTTTTTAAATTTCCTTACTAATTTCTTAATTGACCCACTGTTCATTCAGGAGCATGTTGCTTAATTTTCATATGTTTGTATAGTTTCCAAAATTCTTCCTGTTATTGATTTCTAGTTTCATTCCATTGTGGTCAGTGAAGCTTCTTGATATTATTTCAATTTTTTTGAAATGTTTAAGACTTGTTTTGTGGCCTAACATATAGTTTATCCTTGAGAATGACCTACATACTGGGGAGAGGAATATGCATTCTGCAGCCATTGGGTGAAATGTTCTGCAAATATCTATTAGGCCCATTTATTCTATAGTGCAGATTAAATTTGATGTTTCTTTGTTGACTTTCTGTCCAGATGATCTGTCCAATGCTGAAAGTGGAGTATTGATGTCTCTAGTTATTATTGTATTGGGGGTCTATCTCTCTCTTTGCTCTAATAATATTTGCATTATACACCTGGGTGTTCCAGTGTTGGGTGCATATATATTTACAATTGTTATATCCACTTGTTGAATTAACCCTTTATAATTATATAACAATCTTCTTTGATTCTTTGTATAGCTTTGGCTTGAATGCTATTTTGTCAAATGTAAGTAGAGCTACTCCTGCTCTTTTCTTGACTTCCACTGATATACAATATCTTTTTCCATCCCTTAGTCTATGTGTATCTTTATAGGTAAAGTGTGTTTCCTGTAGATGACAAATGGTTGAGTCTTTTTTCTTTAATTAATTCAACCTTTCTATGTCTTTAATTGGATAATTTAGTCTACTTACATTTAACATTATTCTTGGTAAGTAAAACTTACTCCTGCCAGTTTGTTATTTGTTTTCTAGTTGTTTTGTGGTCTTCTCTTCCTTCTTACCTGTCTTTCTTATAGTGAAGGTGATTTTCTTTGAATGTTTTAATTTCTTGCTTTTTTATTTTTTGTGTATCTATTGTATGTTTTTGATTTGAGGTTACCATGAGATTTGCAAAGACTATCTTATAACTCATTACTTTAAACTGATGACAACTTAACACTGATTGCATAAAAACTAAGAGAAAACTAATAACACTATCAAAGAGGAAACTAATAAAACCTCTACCTTTATCCTATGCTTTTTAACTTTTGTTGTTTCTATTTATATCTTGCTTTACTGTCTATGTGTTAAAAAGTTGTTGTAGTTATTATTTTGATCAGTTCATCTTCTAGTCTTTCTACTCAAGATATGAATAGTTTATGCACCACAATTACAGTGATAATATTCTGTGTTTTTTTGTATTTACTATTACCAGCTAACTTTACACCTTTAGATGATTTCTTATTGCTCAGTAATGTCCATTTATTTCAGACTGAAGAACTCCATTTAGCATTTCTTGTGAGACAGGTGGGATAAAATCTTTCAGCTTTTGTTTGTCTGGGGAAGTCATTATTTCTCCTTCGTATTTGAAGAATATCGTTGTGGATATACTATTCTAGGATACAAGTTTTTGTTTGTTTGTTTGTTTGTTTTGTCCTTCAACATTTTAAATATGTCATGCCACTCTCATGTGGCCTGTAAAGTTTCCACTGAGAAGTCTGCTGCCACATGTATTGGAGCTCCATTGTATGTTATCATTTTCTTTTCTCTTGCAGATTTTAGGATTTCTTCTTAATCCCTGACTTTTCAGAGCTTGATTATTAAATGTCTTAAAGTAGTCTGTTTTGGATTAGATCTTGTAGGTGTGCTTCACTCTTTTTTATTCTTTTTCTTATGTCTTGTCTGACATTGTATTTTCTTTTTTTTTTACTATTATACTTTAAATTCTAGGGTACATGTGCACAAGGTGCAGGTTTGTTACATATGTATACATGTACCATGTTGGTGTGCTGCACCCATTAACTCATCATTTACATGAGGTATATCTCCTAATGCTATCCCTCCCCCCTCCCCCCTCCCCACAATAGGCCCCAGTGTGTGATGTTCCCCTTCTTGTGTCCAAGTGATCTCATTGTTCAATTCCCACCTATGAGCGAGAACATATGGTGTTTGGTTTTCTGTTCTTGCGATAGTTGCTGAGAATGATGGTTTCCAGCTGCATCCATGTCCCTACAAAGGACACAAACTCATCCTTTTTCATGGCTGCATAGTATTCCATGGTGTATATGTGCCACATTTTCTTAATCCAGTCTGTCACTGATGGACATTTGATTCCAAGTCTTGACTATTGTGAATAGTGCTTCAACAAACATATGTGTGCATGTGTCTTTATAGCTCATGATTTATAATCCAATGGGTGTATACCCAGTAATGGGATGGCTGGGTCAAATGGTATTTTTAGTTCTAGATCCTTGAGGAATCTCCACACTGTTTTCCACAATGGTCGAACTAGTTTACAGTCCCACCAACAGTGTAAAAGTGTTCCTATTTCTCTACATCTTCTCCAGCACTTGTTGTTTCCTGATTTTTTAATGATTGCCATTCTAACTGGTGTGAGATGGTACCTCATTGTGGTTTTGATTTGCATTTCTCTGATGGTGAGTGATGGTGAGCATTTTTTCATGTGTCTGTTGGCTGTATGAATGTCTTCTTTTGAGAAGTGTCTGTGCATATCCTTTGCCCACTTTGTGATGGGGTTGTTTGTATTTTTCTTGTAAATTTGTTTGTATTCTTTGTAGGTGCTGGATATTAGCTCTTTGTCAGATGAGTAGATTGCAAAAATTTTCTCCCATTCTGTAGGTTGTCTGTCCACTCTGATGGTAGTTTCTTTTGCTGTGCAGAAGCTCTTTAGTTTAATTAGATCCCATTTGTCAATTTTGGCTCTTGTTGCCGTTGCTTTTGGTGGTTTAGACATGAAGTTCTTGCCCATGCCTGTGTCCTGAATGGTATTGCCTAGGTTTTCTTCTAGGGTTTTTATGGTTTTAGGTCTAACACTTAAGTCTCTAATCCGTCTTGAATTAATTTTCGTATAAGGAGTAAGGAAAGGATCCAGTTTCAACTTTCTACTTATGGCTAGCCAATTTTCACAGCATCATTTATTAAATAGGGAGTCCTCTCCCCATTTCTTCTTTTTGTCAAGTTTGTCAAAGATCAGATGGCTGTAGATGTGTGGTATTATTTCTGAGGGCTCTGTTCCATTCCATTAGTCTATATGTCTGTTTTGGTACCAGTACCATGCTGTTTTAGTTACTGTGGCCTTGTAGTATAGTTTGAAGTCAGGTAGCGTGATGCCTCCAGCTTTGTTCTTTTGGCTTAAGATTGTCTTGGCAATGCAGGGTCTTTTTTGCTTCCATATGAACTTTAATGTAGCTTTTTCCAATTCTGTGAAGAAAGTCATTGGTAGCTTAATAGGGATGGCATTGAATCTATAAATTACCTTGGGCAGTATGACCATTTTCACAATATTGATTCTTCCTATCCATGAGCATGGTGTATTCTTCCACTTGTTTGTGTCCTCTTTTATTTCACTGAGCAGCATTTTGTAGTTCTCCTTGAAGAGGTCCTTTACATCCCTTTTAAGTTGGATTCCTAGGTATTTTATTCTCTTTGAAGCTATCGTGAATGGGAGTTCATTCATGATTTGGCTCCCTGTTTGTCTGTTACTGGTGCATAAGAATGCTTGTGATTTTTGCACTGATTTTTTATCCTGAGACTTTGCTGAAGTTGCTTATCAGCTTAAGGAGATTTTGGGCTGAGACAATGGGGTTTTCTAAATATACAATCATGTCATCTGCAAACAGGGACAAATTGACTTCTTCTTTTCATAACTGAATACCCTTGATTTCTTTCTCTTGCCTGATTGCCCTAGCCAGAACTTCCAACACTATGTTGAATAGGAGTGGTGAGACAGGGCATCCCTGGCTTGTGCCACTTTTCAAAGGAAATGCTTCCAGTTTTTGCCCATTCAGTATGATATTGGCTGTGGGTTTGTCATAAATAGCTCTTATTATTTTGAGATACGTTCCATCAATACTGAATTTATTGAGAGTTTTTAGCATGAAGGGCTGTTGAATTTTGTCAAAGGCCTTTTCTGCATCTATTGAGATAATCATGTGGTTTTTGTCTTTGGTTCTGTTTATATGCTGGATTATGTTTATTGATTTGCATATGTTGAACCAGCCTTGCATCCCAGGGATGAAGCCCACTTCATCATGGTGGATAAGCTTTTTGATGTGCTGCTGGATTCAGTTTGCCAGTATTTTATTGAGGATTTTTGCATCGATGTTCATCAGGAATATTGGTCTAAAATTCTGGTTTTTTGTTGTGTCTCTGCCAGGCTTTGGTATCAGGATGATATGGCCTCATAAAATGAGTTAGGGAGGATTCCCTCTTTTTCTATTGATTGGAATAGTTTCAGGAGGAATGGTACCAGCTCCTCCTTGTACCTCTGGTAGAACTCAGCTGTGAATCCGTCTGGTACTGGACTCTTTTTGGTTGGCAGGCTATTAATTATTGCCTCAATTTCAGAGCCTGCTATTTGTCTATTCAGGGATTCAGCTTCTTCCTGGTTTAGTCTTGGGAGAGTGTAAGTGTCCAGGAAATTATCCATTTCTTCTAGGTTTTCTAGTTTATTTGCATAGGGGTGTTTATAGTATTCTGATGGTAGTTTGTATTTCTGTGAGGTCGGTGGTGATATCCCCTTTATCATTTTTTGTTGTGTCTATTTGATTCTTCTCTCTTTTCTTCTTTATTAGTCTTGCTAGTGGTCTATCAATTTTGTTGATCTTTTCAAAAAACCAGCTCCTGGATTCACTGATTTTTTGCAGGATTTTTGTGTCTCTATCTCCTTCAGTTCTGCTCTGATCTTACTTATTTCTTGCCTTCTGCTAGCTTTTGAATATGTTTGCTCTTGCTTCTCTAGTTCTTTTAATTTTGATGTTAGGGTGTCGATTTTAGATCTTTCCTGCTTTCTCTTGTGGGCATTTAGTGCTATAAATTTCCCTCTACACACTGCTTCAAATGTGTCCCAGAGATTCTGGTATGTTGTATCTTTGTTCTCATTGGTTTCAAAGAACATCTTTATTTCTGCCTTCATTTCGTTATGTACCCAGTAGTCATTCAGGAGCAGGTTGTTCAGTTTCCATGTAGTTGAGCGGTTTTGATTGAGTTTCTTAGTCCTGAGTTCTAGTTTGATTGCACTGTGGTCTGAGAGACAGTTTGTTATAATTTCTGTTCTTTTACATTTGCTGAGGAGTACTTTACTTCCAACTATGTGGTCAATTTTGGAATAAGTGTGATGTGGTGCTGAGAAGAATGTATATTCTGTTGCTTTGGGGTGGAGAGTTCTGTAGATGTCTATTAGGTTCGCTTGGTGCAGAGTTGAGTTCAATTCCTGTATATCCTTGTTAACTTTCTGTCTCATTGATCTGTCTAATGTTGACAGTGGGCTGTTAAAGTCTCCCATTATTATTGTATGAGAGTCTAAGTCTCTTTGTAAGTCTCTAAGGACTTGCTTTATGAATCTGGGTGCTCCTGTATTGGGTGCATATATGTTTAGGATAGTTAGCTCTTCCTTTGAGTTGATCCTTTTACCATTATGTAATGGCCTTCTTTGTCTCTTTTGATCTTTGATGGTTTAAAGTCTGTTTTATCAGAGACTAGGATTGCAACCACTGCTTTTATTTGTTTTCCATTTGCTTGGTAGATCTTCCTCCATCCCTTTATTTTGAGCCTACGTATGTCTCTGCATTTGAGATGGGTCTCCTGAATACAGCTAACTGATGGGTCTTGACTCTTTATCAAATTTGCCAGTCTGTATCTTTTAATTGGACCATTTAGTCCATTTACATTTAAAGTTAATAGTGTTATGTGTGAACTTGATCCTATCATTATGTTATTAGTTGGTTATTTTGCTCGTTAGTTGATGGAGTTTCTTCCTATATGTTATTAGCTGGTGATTTTGCTCGTTAGCTGATGCAGTTTCTTCCTAGCATTGATGGACTTTACATTTTGACATGTTTTTGCAATGGCTGGTACCTGCCTGAGATCTAACTACAAGGCGGCAGTGAGGCTGGGGGAGGGGCGCCTGCCATTGCTGAGACTTAAGTAGGTAAACAAAGCCGCTAGGAAGCTCGAAATGGGTGCAGCCCACCGCAGCTCAAGGAGGCCTGCCTGCCTCTGTAGACTCCAGCCGTGGGGACAGGGCATTGCTAAACAAAAAGCAGCATAAACCTCTGGAGATGTAAGAGTCCCTGTCTGACAGCTTTGAAGACAGCAGTGGTTCTCCCAGCATGGAGCTTGAGATCTGAGAACGGACAGACTCCTGCTCAAGTGGGTCCCTGACCCCTGAGTAGCCTAAGTGGGAAACATCACCCACTAGATGCAGACCAACACCTCACACCTCACACCATGGGGTACACCTCTGAGCCAAAGCTTCCAGAGCAAGAATCAGACAGCAACACTCGCTGTTCAGCAATATTCTATCTTCTGCAGCCTCTGCTGCTGATACCCAGGCAAACAGGGTCTGGAGTCGACCTCAAGCAAACTCCAATAGACCTGCAATTGAGGGTCCTGACTGTTAGAAGGAAAACTAACAAACAGAAAGGACACCCACACCAAAACCCCATCAGTACGTCACCATCATCAAAGACCAAAGGAAGATAAAACCACAAAGATGGGGAAAAAGCAGAGCAGAAAAGCTGGAAATTCAAAAAATCAGAGCGCATCTCCCCCTCCAAAGGAATGCAGCTCATCGCCAGCAACAGAACAAAGCTGGATGGAGAATGACTTTGACGAGTTGAGAGAAGAAGGCTTCAGTGCATCAAATTTCTCAGAGCTAAAGGAGGAACAACATAACCAGTGCAAAGAAACTAAAAACCTTGAAAAAAGAATGGATGAATGGATAGGTAGAATAATCAATGCAGAGAAAGCCATAAACGAACTGATAGAGATGAAAACCATGGCACGAGAACTATGTGACAAATGCACAAGCTTCAGTAACTGACTTGATCAACTGGAAGAAAGAGTATCAGTGATTGAAGATCAAATGAATGAAGAAGTGAGAGGAGAAGTGTAGAGAAAAAAGTAAAAAGAAATGAACAAAACCTCCAAGAAATATGGGATTATGTGAAAAGACAAAATCTACATCTGACTGGTGTGCCTGAAAATGATGGGGAAAATGGAACCAAGTTGGAAAACATTCTGCAGGATATCATCCAGGAGAACATCCCCAACCTAGTAAGGCAGGCTAACATTCAAATTCAGGAAATACAGAGAATGCCACAAAGATACTCCTCGAGAAGAGCAACTCCAAGACACATAATTGTCAGATTCACCAAAGTTGAAATGAAGGAAAAAATGTTAAGGGCAGCCAGAGAGAAAGGTTGGGTTACCCACAAAGGTAAGCCCATCTGACATTGTATTTTCAAGTAACTTGTCTTCCAGCTCACTGATTCTTTCTTCTGCTTAATTAATTCTGCTGTTAAGAGACTCTGATGCATTTTTCAATATGTCAGTTGTATTTTTCAACTCCAGAATTTCTGCCTTTTAAAAAATTATTTCAATCTCTTTGTTAAATTTATCTCATAGAATTCTAAATTCCTTCCCTGTTTTATCTTGTATTTCACTGAGTTTCCTCATAATCACAACAGCTATTTTGAGTGTTCTCTCTGAAAAGTCACATATCTCTGTTTTTCCAGGATTTGTCACTCGTGTCTCATTTAGTTTTTTGGTGAGGTCCTGTTTTTTTGGATGGTCTTGTGGCTGTGGATATTTGTCAGTTCCTGGGCATTGAATTCAGCATTTATTGTAATCTTCACAGTCTGGGCTTCTTTGTACCTGTGTTTCTTGGGATGGCTGTCCAAGTATTCAAAGGGACTTGAATGTTGTGACCTATGTTTTTGGTTACTGCAGCCATGCCGGCATTAAAAGGCACCCCAGGCCCAGTAATGTTATGGCTCTTGCAGACTTGTAGAGGTACTGCCTTGGTGGTATTGGATAATATCTGAAAGAATTCTCTGGAACAAGAGCAGAGACTCCTCTTCTTTTCTCTTACTTTTTCCCAAGCCAGTGAAATCTCTCTGTGTGTCTCTGAGCTGACTGGAGCGGGAGGAGGGGTGCCAGAAGCACTCCCCACTGGGACTCTGTTGAGTCAGACTTGAAGCCAGCACAGAACTGGGTCTACCCCAAGGCCTGTGGTAACCACTCTTTGGCTACTACCTACGTTCACTCAAGGCCCTAGAGTTCTACAATCAGTAGTGGCAACCACAGCCTGGCTTCTGTCTTTCCCTTCAGGGTGGCAAGATCCTTCCAGCACCACTGGGTCCAGAGATGCCATCTGGCAGCAAGGGCCTGGAGTCAGGAACCTTAAGAATCTGCTTGGTGCTCTTTTCTACTGTGGCTGAACTAGTACACCAACCACAAGAGAAAGTTCTTCCTACTCTTCTACTTTCTTTCTACAAACAGAGCAGCCTTTCCTTTTGGCCACCACTGCCCCAGACCCATGATAAGTACTGCCTGGCTATCACTGATATTCACTCATGGCCCAGTAGCCCTTCAGTCAGCTTATGATAAATACTGAAAGACCTGGGCCTCTCCCTTCAGGACTGTGGGCTCCCCTCTTGTTCAGGGAAGGTTCAGAAATGTCACTGAGGAATCAAGGTCTGGAATCAGAAACCCTCAAGAGCCCACTTGATGTTCTACCTCACTGTGACTAAGCTCATACCTAAGCTTCAAGATTCAGTCTCCTTCACTCTTCTCTCTCATTTTCTTAAGCAGAGGGAGTATGTCACCATAGCCAGCACAGCTGGGATTGTGCTAGGTCACACCTGAAGCCAACAAATCTCTGAATCTCTCTCAAGGCCCACAGTGAGTACTGCCTGGGTACCATTTCTGATTATTCAGAGTCTAGGGACTCTTTAGTTGGCAGATGATGAATCCTGCCAGGACTAGGTCCTTCCTTTCAAGGCAGTGGGTTCCCTTCTGGCCCAGGGTATGTCTAGAAATGTCATATAGGAGGTAGGGTCTAGAATAGGGGCCTCAGGATTCTGACCATTGCCCTATCCAACTATGGGTGAACTGGTTTCAAAGTTGCAAGACAAAATCCTCTACTCTTCCCTCTTTTCTCTTCAAGTGGAAGGAAGGAGTCTCTTCTAGAACTGTGAGCTATGCTGGCTGGAGTTGAGGAATGAGTTGTACAAGAACTTCTATGCCTGCCCCAGTTTGTGTCTCACTAGGTTGTGTGACCACCCAAGTCCACTGGCTCAGGGCCCAGCACAGCACCAAAACTTGCCTTTAAATTGCAACCCTTGTGGCCTAAACTGTCTTTCAAGTGTATTTAGCCTGCAATGGTGAGGCTTGCCAGAACTGAGGTTTTGACTGCTGGGATGGGTGAGCCCCTCTGGCTAGGACTTGTCTAAATACCCCCTCCATGGATGCTGACTGAGTTCTGCCCAGTATTGCTTTCCTCTATGACAGGGCAGCACTGAGTTCCTGTACAAACCCTTCAATAACTGTGTTCTTCCTTTCTGAAGTGTACAGATTCTCTCCACACTATGTGGCCACTGCCAGGAGATGAGGGAGTGGTGGCATCAACAATTCAGTGCCTATTTCAGTGATATGAAGTTAAAATCAGGTACTGTGATCACTCACCTGGTTTTTGGTTCGTATGAAGGTCCTTTTTTGTGTGAAGAGTTGTTTAATTTGATATTCCTGCTGGGAAGACAATTGGTAGAGGCTTCTATGTGGCCAATTTTTTCTGCCTTCCTTTGTGTAATCCTTGATTTTAAAATAAGTTTATGTAAAATGCTTTTGGGTATACATATACATTATTTCTGTACCTCAGTCTAGGATAATGAACCCAGAGCTAATGCCTCATTGGCTTTCCCTGATTACATTTCCACATCTGAGATCATCTCTTGGTTTACATATCTCATATTATTATTGCATGTTATGTTTTCCCCAACTCTAGATGAAAATGTAATATTTTATTTTTCTATACACCTTCCAAGGATTTCTGGAGAAAAATTGGGTACTTCCTGAGATGTTAGCCAAACCTCTTATTTCTAGCTTCTCATATGGCTAGGTTTTTGTCATATTTCTCAGTTTATTGATTTAAAGATACCATATTTTACCAGTATGCTGAAAACTTACCAAACAACTTGTTAGCTCTGATTTGTTATTTTCCACTTCTTGGAATTAAGAAACCATGGTCTGATCATATGTGTACCCCTGAAAAGTTACTGATGGAGATAAATTCATGTGTTTTTCTCTATATATCTAAAGTTATCAATATATTATGACATTTTACATATATAAATATTTATAATGCACGTGAGCACACACATTATGTATGTGTGTGTGTGTGTGTGTTTGTGTGTGGTAGTAGTTAAAGACATACCACAGTGATAAAAAATAAAAATTCTTTGCCCTGTGGCCTTGGCCCCTACCTCACACCGTACAAAAATTATTTGAAATGGGTCATATAAGCTTTGTAGAATAAACATAAGTGAATATGTTTGCAACCTTGGGGTAGGCAAATATTTCTTACACAAGACATAAAAAGTCAGAGACAATAAAGAAAAAAAACAAAGATTGTACTTCATTAAAATAAAAATATTCTACCGATCAAAGCACCTAATTAAGAAAATAAATAAGCAAGCTATAAACTAGGCAAAAATATTTGCAAAACTTATCCATAACAAAGAGCACATATCTAGAATATGTAAAAGCTACTATAAATCAACAATTAAAAAACAAACCTGTTAGAAATTGGGAAAAGGTTTGAACATATACTTCATAAACGAGGATAAAGGAATAACCAATAAACCTGTGACATGGTCCTCATCATTAGTCCTGAAGAAAATATGAATTAAAACCTTAATGAGAATGATATCAGCAAGATAGTGGAATAATAAATCTTGGTACCCACTATCCCCCACAAAAAATTAAACAAGCAAGTATCAACAGACTTTCTTTTGAAAACCCCGGCACCTAGAAAAAAGCCTAAGACATCACAAGTATACCAATCTGAATAAAATCCAATAAGATGATAAGTTAATGTTGCCACATTGACTGCACCACCCCATCTCTTTCCCCAAAGTTGGCATAGTGCCAGAGGAATAAGATTTCCCTAGGCACAGTTTCTGCAGGGGGAAAAGAGATTTGAAGGAAGTTATCCAGCATCCTTAGCATTCTGTAGCACTTCCCAGTAAGCCCATTCTGGTCTCACTTCATGAGGAATACTATAGGTAACAGTGTGGCTTGACTGTCTGAGGGTCAGGTAGAAACAAAGATTGTGACAAGTGATAGAGTGACAAGAGATCTTGGTGGTATGTCTCTGCATTCCTACCAGCTGCAGCACTCTATTAGATATATGAGCCAACCTCAGAGCATACCTGCAAAGCTGAGCTGGTCACTTTTAGAGGCATGGTGGTAAACACAATCTGGCTTAAGCCCCCAAAATGCTAACCTCTCTACCCAGCCTCAAAACCCACCTCAACAACTCTAACACGCAGAGGAACTCCCACTGCCATGGATCTCAGAGAAGCAAAAGAGCTACACTGGCTTGGTTGAGGATGTCAAGCAGTGACTCTGCACAGCCAAAAAGCCCACCCAATGACCTGCACAGACAGGGAGTCGCCTACCTCTGTAAATTTCAGAATATGTAAGGGCTAGACCTGTTTTATCTAGGAAGTCAGTTGCCCAACCCAGCCTAAAGTCACCTCCACCTGCTAGACCCCCTCCCTGGCACCCTCAGCCATATTCCTTCTAACAGGGAGGAAATGACTGGGTCATTCATTTCTAAGGAGCATAGCCTTGGGTTCCACCTGTTCATAGTGGAATACATATATTTGTAAATGTTTAAAGTGAGTTCACTTAACCTCAGAGATCAACTTGCATCCCTGCCCATCTGCAGAATCCCAAATAGAAAAATTGCCTGGCTAGAAAATACATCTAGTGACCAGCCTGACCAGAAGCCATTGTAGTACCCAGCCAGCAGTTCTGCCTAAAAGCAGAGCCTAACCAATAGTTTCACTGGTCATTGGAGCCCAGCTAGTAACCCCATGTGACATCAGAGCCAAAGCAGTGGCCCAGCCAACTAGGGAACTCACAATCAGTTTTGTCACCCCAGCCTCAACACCAGCTGGCACTTCCAGAAATATAGGCGAGGCTACATAGTGAAGCTCTATGCCCATCAAAGAACACCCGTAAAGGCCAGAAGAAATGGCCATCTTTACAAATGTGCAGACAACAATGTAAGAACTCAGGAATTATGAAGAATCAGGGCATCATAACACCTCCAGAAGAAATTAATAAAGGTTCAATAACAAAGTCCAAAAATGGAGATCTATACAATAACAGAAAAAGAATTCAGAATAATGCTCATAAAGAAGTTCCGTGAATTGCAAGAATACACAAGTAGAAAATTTAATAAAATTTAGAAAACAATACATGGGAAAAGCAAAGATATTAATGAAGATATTTTAGAAACCAGTAAAAGAACCATATAAAAGTCCTGGAGATGAATACAATAACGGAACTAAATTATTCAACAGAAAGCTTCCTTAGGAGACTTGACCTATCAGAAAAAAAAAAAAAAAAAAAATCAGTGACCCAGAAGACAGAACATTTGAAATTATCCAGTCAGAGAGAAAAGTTAAAAAAGTAAAGCATATTTTTTTTACTTATTACTTATTATTTTTAGATTATTATAGATTTTTGACTTGTGGTTATCACGAATCTTACCAAAATCTTCTTATAACTATAAAAAGTCTATGGTAATTATGGGATAGTTAAGAGAGCAAAGATCTAGATATTAGAGCAGTGGCTCCTGCCTGTAATCCCAGCACTGCGGGAGGCTGAGGCGGGCAGATAACTGGAGGTCAGGAGTTCAAGACCAGACTGACCGACATGGAGAAACCCTGTGTCTACTAAAAATACAAAATTAGCTAGGTATGGTGGCACATGCCTGTCATCACAGCTACTCGAGAGGCTGAGGCAGCAGAATTGCTTGAACCCAGGAGGCAGAGGTTGCAGTAAGCTGAGATGGTGGCATTTGACTCCAGCCTGGGCAACAAGAGTGAAACTAAAGGAGTTTCAGAAGAAGAAAAGGATCTTAAAAAATAAATAATGGCTGAAAACAAAGCACGCTTAAAGGATAGATGTCAACATCCAGTTATAGGAAGTACAGAGGTCACCAATCAAATTCAACTCAGAGATTAGTATACCAACACATATAATAATCAAACTATTAAAAAGCAAAGACAAAGAAGAAAATGTGAAAGCAGCAAGAGGTAAAAAACACAACACATACAATGGAATTTCAATATGATTATCAGTGAAATTCTCAGCAAGCCAGAAGAGAGGGGACTATATTCAAAGCATCAAAGGAAAAACAAAACAAAACAAAACCCTGTTAACCAAGAATTCTTTTTCTTTTATTTTGGTGGAGCTTCACTCTTGTTGCCCAGGCTGGAGTGCAATGGCACGATCTCGGCTCACTGCAACCTCTGCCTCCCAGGTTCTAGCAAATCTCCTGCCTCAGCCTCCCAAGTAGCTGGAATTACAGGCATGCACCACTATGCCTGGCTAATTTTGTATTTTTAGTAGAGATGAGGTTTCATCATATTGGCCAGGATGGTTTTGAACTCCTGACCTCAGTTAATCCACCTACCTCAGCCTCCAAAGTGCTGGGATTACAGGCATGAGCCACCATGCCCGGCCCCAAGAATTCTTAATCAAGCGAAGCTGTCCTTATGTAATGAAGAAGAGACAAAAATTTCCCAGACAAACAAAAGCTAAAGTAGTTCATCACTCCCAGGTCTGTCTTAAAAAAATGCTAAAGGGAGTTCTTCAATCTGAAGAAAAAGATGCTAACAAATAAACTAAAAATATTTGAAAGTATAAAACTCATTGGTAAAGACAAGTCCACCATCAAGTTCAGAATACTTTAACACTATAACAATAGAATGTAAATCACTTGTATTTTTAGTATGAATGTTAAGAGACACAAGCATTTAAAAAATTAAAACAATTTATTAGAGATATATACTATAAATAGTTGGAAATTGTGACATTAAATATTTAAACTGTGGAAAGCAGAATGTGGTTAAAAAGTAAAGTCGTATCACAATCAAAGTTAAGTAATTATGAGCTTAAAATAACTTGATATAGCTATAAGATGTTTTTAGTAAGCCTCATGATAATCACAAATCAGAAACCTATAATATATAATCAAAATTTAAAAGTAAGAAATAAAAAATGCTACCAGAGAAAATAACTTAGTCACAAAGAAAGACAGAAAAGAATAGAGGATTTATAAAACAACTAGAAAACTATTAGCAAAATGGTAGTAATAAGTTTTTTCTTATCAATAATCACCTTAAATATAAATGGATTAAAGACTCTAATTAAAAGACAAAGGGTGGCTTAATGAATTAAAAACCAGGATCAATGATGTGATGCCTACAAGTACACTTCACTAGTAATGGAATATGTAGATACAAGGTGAGGAGATGGGAAAAGATATTCCATGCAAATGGAAACCAAAAGAGAGCAGGAGTAGCTATACTTATAGTAGATAAAATAAACTTTAAATTAAAAACCATAAAAAATATTAAAAGGTCATTATATAATGATAAAAGGGCTCATTTGGCAAGAGGATCTGACAATCATAAATATATATGCACCCAATATTGAGGCACCTACATATATAAAGGAAATATTAGTAGATCTAAAGAAATAAATAGACTGCAATACAGTAATAGTAGAGGACTTTCACATTCCAATTTACAGTAAGGAACAGATTATTCAGACAGTGAATTGTGAAAGAAACATCAGATTTAAACTAAACTCTGCACCAAATGAACCTAACAGACATTTATACAGTATTTCATCCAATAGCTTCAGAATATACAATTTCCCAATTGGATATAGAACTTTCTCCAGGATAGATCATATGTTAGGCTACAAAAATAGTCTTAACAAATTTTAAAAGATTAAAAGCATAGCAAGAATTTTTCTCACCATAAAGATATAAAACTAGGAATTAATAACAGAAGGAAATTGGAAACATTAACAACATATGGAAACTAAAACAACATGCTCCTGAACAACCAATGAGTTGATGAAGAAGTTATAAACGAAATTTAAAACATTTCTTGAGGCAAGTGAAAATGGAAACCTAGTATACAAAAACCTATGGAATATAGCAAAAGGAGTTCTAAGAGAGAAGTTTATACCAATAAATACCAACATCAAAGAAAGAGAAAGATCTCAAATAAACAACATACCATTGTACCTAAGAAACTCTAAATTAATAGAAGAAAGAAAATAAGGAAGACAGAACAAAAATAAAGACAAAAATATAAAGGTTAATAAAATGAAGAGTTGGTTTTGTGAAAAGACAAAGTAAACAAACCTTTAGTCATCTAACTAAAAAAAAAGAGAAGTCTTAAATGAATAAAATCAGAGACTAAAAATGAGACATTACAAAGTATACCACGGAAATACTAGACTCATTAGAGGCTATTATTAACAATTATAAGCCAACAAAGGGATAACCTAGAAGAGTTGCATAAATTCCCAGAAACATAACAACCTACCAAGACTGAATAATAAACAAAGAGAAAATCTGAACAGATCAATAATGAACAATAAGATTGAATTAGTAATAAAAAGTTTTTCATCAAAGAAAAGCTCAGGTAGTGAACTATTATTTTGAATAGCTTCAGAAGGAATGGTACCAGCTCCTCCTTGTACCCCTGGCAGAATTCGACTGTAAATCCATCTGGTCCCGGGCTTCAGTTCTGCTCTAATCTTAGTTATTTCTTGTCTTCTGCTAGCTTTTGAATGTGTTTGCTCTTGCTTCTCTAGTTCTTTTAATTGTGTTGTTAGGGTGTCAATTTTAGGTCTTTCCCGCTTTCTCCTGTGGGCATTTAGTGCTATAAATTTCCCTCTAAACACTGCTTTAGCTGTGTCCCAGAGATTCTGGTATGTTGTGTCTTTGTTCTCATTGGTTTCAAAGAACTTATTTATTTCTGCTTTTGGTCAAACTCATTCTCCGTCCAGTTTTGTTCGCTTGCTGGCAAGGAGTTGTGATCCTTTGGAGGAAAAGAGGTGTTCAGGTTTTTGGAATTTTCAGCCTTTTTGTGCTGGTTTTTCCTCATTTTTGGGGATTTATCTACCTTTGGTCTTTGACGTTGTTGACCTTCGGATGGGGTTTTTGTGTGGATGTCCTTTTTACTGATGTTGATGCTATTTCTTTCTGTTAGTTTTCCTTCTAACAGTCAGGCCCCTCTGCTGCAGGTCTGCTGGAGTTTGCTGGAGGCCCACTCCAGACCCTGTTTGCCTGGCTATCACCAGCAGAGTCTGCAGAACATCCAAGATTGCTCCCTGTTCATTCCTCTGGAAACTTCATCCCAGAGGGGCACCCACTGGATGCCAGCTGAAGTTCTCCTGTATGAGGTGTCTGTCAAACCCTGCTGGGCGGTATCTCCCAGTCAGGAGGCATGGGGGTCAGCAACCCATTTGAGAAGGCAGTCTGTCCATTAGCAAAGCTCCCACACTGTGCTGGGAGATCTGCCACTCTCTTCAGTGCCGGCAGGCAGGAATGTTTAAATCTGCTGTACTGCACCCACAGCCACCCCTTCCCACCAAAGTGCTCTGTCCCAGGGAGATGGTAGTTTTATCTATAAGCCTGCTGCCTTTCTTTCAGAGATGCCCTGCCCAGAGAGGAGGAATCTAGAAAGGCAGTCTGGCTACAGAAGCTTTGCTGAGCTGTGGTGGGCTTTGCCCAGTTTGAACTTCCCAGTGGCTTTGTTTACACTGTGAGGGAAAAACCACCTACTCAAACCTCAGTAATGGCGGACGCCCCTCCTGCCCACCAAGCTTGAGCATCCCAGGTTGACCTCAGACTGCTGTGCTGGCAGTGAGAATTTCAAGCCAGTTGATCTTAGCTTGCTGGGCTTCATGGGGTTGGAATCCGCTGAGCTAGGCCACTTGGTTCCCTGGCTTTAGCCCCGTTTCCACGGGAGTGAACGGTTCTGTCTCGCTGGTGTTTCAGGCACCACTGTGGTATAAAAAACAAACAAGGCCGGGCGCGGTGGCTCAAGCCTGTAATCCCAGCACTTTGGGAGGCCGAGACGGGCGGATCACAAGGTCAGGAGATCGAGACCATCCTGGCGAACACAGTGAAACCCCGTCTCTACTAAAAAATACAAAAAACTAGCCGGGCGAGGTGGCGGGCGCTTGTAGTCCCAGCTACTTGGGAGGCTGAGGCAGGAGAATGGCGGGAACCCAGGAGGGGAAGCTTGCAGTGAGCTGAGATCCGGCCACTGCACTCCAGCCTGGGTGACAGAGCAAGACTCCGCCTCAAAAAAAAATAAAAAATAAAAAAAATAAAACAAAAAAAACTCCTGCAGCTAGCTTGGTGTCTGCCCAAATGGCCGCCCAGTGTGGCGACTGAAACCCAGGGCCCTGGTGGTATAGGCACCTGAGGGAACGTCCTGGTCTGTGGGTTGCAAAGACAGTGAGAAAAGCCTAATAGCTGGGCTGGAATGCACTGTCCCTCCCGGCACAGTCCCTCAAGGCTTCCCTTGGCTAGGGGAGGGAGTTCTTCAACCCCTTGAGCTTCCCGGATGAGACAACGCCCTCCCCTGCTTCAGCTCACCCTCCATGGGCTGCACCCACTGTCTAACCCAATGAGATGAGCAAGGTACCTCAGTTGGAAATGCAGAAATCACCTGCCTTCTGCATTGATCTCACTGGGAGCTGCAGACCAGAGTTGTTCCTATTCAGCTATCTTGCCAACCACAATAAAAAAGTTTTTGTTTTTTTAAACTTTGTATTTCTTAGGTATCTATTAGGCAACAGAAATCCAGAAAAATGAATTCAGACTTTTATAGGTATCTATTAGGGGGTAGGTATATCTACTAGGATACCTTCGTAGGTATTCTGGATTCCTTTTTCAATGCTGCCCATTCAAGTCAGAACTTATGGCCCACAGAAAATGGAATAAATAAGTCCACAACAGGCAGTGCACGAAGTCGCTATTGTCTCCTTTGCCCAATTAATAGAAACAGAATATCCATTTCTTGAACCTTATAGGTGGCCATAACTTTGTAAGCCTGACATTCATTTCTGAATGTTTGTCTTAGGACTCCAGAAAAGTGGAATTAGGCAAAACAGTAGAGTTTTAAAGTTCTCATTTCTGACGCTTCTCATCTGGAATATAATTTACAATGTTATCTGTCTTTTCTCTCTGATGTACTTCCTGCTTGAAGGAGGGTGAGAGAGAGGACTCAGAAAAAGGACTTGGTAAGGCCTCAAATTTATTGTCAGAATCAGAAGGAACATTCTTTTTTTCCAAAGTGTAAAAAGTTAAAACTCTCACTTTACCTTGTTTTCTACTCTTCATGTAAACTTAAATACCAGAAAAGAAGAAAATATTCGCTAGCAAATTTGCTGTTATTTTCTATTCTGGCAAACACTGTTTCATTTTCTATGAATCCTTACATCTTTGGTTTCTCCCTTTTTTATTTAGAGTTTTTTTTTTCTGGAAAATGAAATAATTCTATTTGACTCTCTTAGTGGCAGGGACTGTGCCACATTCTTCTCTATAACCATTGCACAAAGAACAGTAGCTAATTCAGAGAAGGTTCTCAATATATACTGGTTGAATGAATAAATATATGAATGATATGTATTTTTAAAAGACTTTTTCTATGTATTTATCAAAAGTTATAATGTCATTTTCGATATCATCAAGGTTAGGATGTTAGTATTCCTAATTTTAGGGGGTGAATTTCTCTATGATTCCTCCTAGAGAATTAATACCAGATTTGTTATTCATGCTTCTACAAGTATGAGGAGTGTTGAAACTGAAAAATTACCCTTTGTGTAAATAAAATATTATACAATTCCTACCTAGAGTGTAATGCTGTTTAATAAACACATATTGATAACACACTTAGAGTCCCTTGCATTCAAAGTGCTATAGAACTGGTCATCACTCCTGTTGAATTTGGGGGTGGGGGATATCATGTAAAAAGCAATCTTTATAACTGGTTCACTATTAAAGAAAGACTTCTTGAACACACATTGCAGTCTGCATTCAGAGTTTTTCACTTGTCTCCATTCCTTAACTATTTTTGTTTCCTTGTTTTTTATTTTCCTTGTAGAAGGAAAGAGATAATGAATTAAGACAATATGACTTTTTTGTTGTTGTTGTTGTTTAAAGTGAGTACTTTTTTTTTGAGTGAAGAATCTATTGTGTACTTGAATTTGCGCTTGGAAAGAAACAAAGCATTTGTAATCAAAGGCAAAGACAGCACATTTAAGCATTTAATGCTTGCATCTTGATGATTTCATTATTGACTTCTATTAAGCTCTCTCTGGGCTAAGAACCAAACTCCCCCACAGACCTACAAACCTGTATTGCTGGATCTATTTGCTATTAAGTTTAAATCCTCATTTCTCCCCATGACACGCTTATTGGCTTGGGATGATTTCCTCCTGGTCCTATGGAGACATCTGCAGATGCGTTTTAAGTTTCTAATTCTCCATCTTCTCCACTTTCTCCAACAATACTTTGCTGAATTTCATCACCCACATATTTCTCTCTCTTTCTCAACCTCTCTCTCTCTCTTTCTGTCCCTTTTCTCTGCTAATTCACTCACTTTCCCCCTGGACCTGAAGACCATTGTCAGAACCAAATGCTTCTTGCAAGGTGAGCTTAACCATCAGAAGTAAAGTAACGAGATTATGATTAAAAGTACACCTTTATAGTGGAGTATCCATCAACCTGTCATAGAAATCTTATCTCTGGTGCTAGTCTCATCAATCTGACCTTTCAATTACTATCCCCAGTTCATGACTCCAAGTATATATAACTCGGAGATGGAGTATGAGATACACAACTCTTTGTTTGGTACCTGTAACACTTGGTACAATTGGATGTCTCTTTTGTAGAATCTGTATTGTTCTTTTAAAGTGCATTTTGTTAGGGTCAAAACTGGTCAGTTTTACTTTGACTTGTGTATTAAGATGACTCTAGCTGCTGTAATATACAGACTCTTCAATATCAGGGACTTAACTCAATAAGATTGTGTTTCTACTCAGGTAACAGTCAATGAGGATATCCCTAGTTGGCAAGTGGCTTTCTTTCACATGAAGATTCGGGGACTCAGGTGTCTTCCATCTTGCAGATCTGCTACTCCCCAGAGCCTAGGAGGATTCTGTATTCAGTCAGGAAATCAGAACAGAAAATGTGGAGATGGCTAAACTACTTCTTAAAGTTGGCTCAGCTCTCATGCAATGCACATCACTTCCCCTTATGTTAATGAGAATTACTCACATGACCTCAGCTGGATGTATGGGGAGCTAGCAAATATTGCCTCAGGACAGCCTTATTTCACTCACAATTTATTACTGTGTGTATTAGTCCATTTTCATACTGTTTTAAAGAACTGCCATGACTAGGTAATTTATAAAGGAAAGAGGTTTAATCAATTCACAGTTCAGGGTGGCTGGAGAGGCCGCAGGAAACTTACCATCATGGCAGAAGGTGATGGGGAATTTAGACACCTTCTTCACAAGCTGGCAGGAAGAAGTGGTGAGCGAAGGGGGAAGACCCTTATAAAACCACTAAATCTTGTGATAACTCACTCACTATCATGAGAACAGCATGGGGGAAGCCACCTCAATGATTCAATTACCTCCACCTGCTCTTTCCCTTGACATGTGGGGATTATGGGAATTATAGGGATTACAATTCAAGATGAGATTTGGGTGGGGACGCAAAGCCTAACCATATCACTGTGGAAGGAAGAGCAAAAATCTTTGGTGGGCTGCTAGCAACAACTTCTTCAGTAATTCAAGTGTATTTCTAAAAAATATCTTTCATGCTAATTTTAATCCCAGGAGATTATTTTTTATTAAATTTCAATTTATAGGCTGCATTCTGTTTCTTCAGATGCACACTTCAGAAGAAAATTTTTCTTGAACTTGTGATGATGATACATATGAATGGAGGACATTCTACATGTCAATATAGAACACCATTACAGGTTCCAGATCTTCAGGTTACAAGCTGATAACTCAATTTGGTTGGTGAGAAGCACCCATGCCTGACTTGAACTCAATCTAATGGCATTTATTAAGTGCCTTTCTGTGCATAAATAAAAGAGTCAGCCATTACGCAGAATATCCACCTACAGCTTATTAACAATCTTTCAAAAGGATTTGGATCCTTCGCTCATATATATAGTAAAGACTGCATAACACTTACACATCTCAGTGACTTTCTAATTTAGTGTAGAAGAGAAAGTGATGGGAAAAAACACTGCCCTTAGTGTCAGCACCCCAGTCCTGGCCTCTATAATTCACACTCACTCTGTGGCCAGGATGTTTCTGTCTCCGTTTTCTTCTCACTCAAGCGATAAAATTGGACCAGATAAATAAGTTCTTAGGTTTTTCCCACTGCTAATATGGGCTGAGTAGCCTTATCCAAAATGCTTGGAACCAGAAGTGTTTTGGATTGTGGACTTTTTTTTTTTTTTTTTTTTTTTTTTTTTTTTTGGATTTTGGAATATTTGCACGCACATAATGAGGTATCTTGGGAATGGGAACCACCTATAAACACATAATTTATTTATGTTTTATATATACCTTATATATACACCTTATATATACAGCATGAAAATAATGGCATACAATATTTTGGATAATTCTATCCATGAAACAAAGTTTGTGAAAATGTAACCATCAGAAAGCAAAGATGTCACTATGTCACGATCTCAGTCACCCGTATGAATGACCTGTTGTTGTTTAGCATGATCATTATTCCTGACTCTACATTTATTCGCTATCAATAAGCAATTATTTGCTTATACTTATTCACACATAAGTGGATTCGCACAGAAGTGGGAGGGTCCTTTTTCTCTTGGGGATTCTGAATAAACTGTTTGTCGTACTCCTGTAGTTTGACTGCAACCTGTCACATGAGATCAGGTGTACAATTTTCCACTTATGACATCATGTCAGTGCTGAAAAAGTTTCAGATTTTGGAGCTTTTGAATTTCAGATAGTTTTGGATTAGGGATGTTCAACCTGGAGCCCATGCTTCTCTAGCGCTCTGTGTCAACAGTTATTCTTCTAAAATCAAAGAGAAAGAAGCAAAAATAACATTTTTTATAGCTAAAGTATGGTTTGACTAATTTGGTAGTCTTCAGAAGTAACAGACTGGTCTCTTTTTCTTACATCCTGATAATAATAATACTACATCTAGTAAACTGAGAAATTTACTTTTTCAAAAGTTCGAGTAAAAATATTTACAAACTCAATCTATCACTTCACAAACCATCAAATACTTAACACTCAGCATTTCATACAGACAGTACGGACCAATATTGCTGCAAAGAGATCCAACATATTTGTCATCTTGTGCTCAAAAAGCAGTCTGCAGGCTCACCTGTGTAGAACAGCAATCGAAAACCACTGCATTCAGACTTCAGTGTGCAAATTCACACAGACATTCTGCCTAAGGATTGGGTATGCCGCTAATGGATTGACTCTGTTATTGTGTCTGACCACCAGCTGCCCAACATAGCAATTAGTTCTATAAAATGCCTGATTTTTCATAGAGAATTAAACATGGTAACAGCTTTCAGCCAGATGTGTAGTTGTCTTAAAGGAATAGGTGAGGAGAAGAGAAGAGGCCAAACAATACTGATGGAAAACAAGCAGTAATTCCAAGTAAGATTAGAATTTTTGCTTTAGATGAGGGGACACAATGCCTAGGAGACTGTAGGATGAGTTCTAGAAGTAGAGAGAATGTCTGTATTGACTCACAAGGGAGACTGATAATCCAAGAGCCAGCCAATTTCTATCCTTCTGGGCTCTGTCACTACTGCAGGTTTTATCTTATATTTTGAACAGCACTTGGAAAGTTCTTAGGAGGATTGCAGACTAATCATGTATTTTTCTTTGAGTAGTGCTTATTGAGATGTCCTGCTAAAAGACAGGGGACATAAAAATGATTTACCAATTTAGGTGGTTTGAAATATAATGAACCTTGAAGAGTTTTCAAATAATGCTAACTGCATGTTTCTTCTAAATGAGGAAAGAGAGAAATATTTTTTTGATTTGCATAGGACTAGAAGAAGGTTATAGTTATGGAAACTAAACCAGAGAGTTTTTCTCTGGCTACTAAGGCCAAACACAGTGAAGTCAAAGGAGCTATGCAATACTTAATAATAACAATAGCCATTGTTAAAGAAGCCTCTATTATATACAGGCCCTATAATGGTTCTCTATATACTTACCCATTAAGTTGTTATAATATCTCTAAAATGTATATTTTACAAAGAAATTGAGATTCATAGCATTGTGAAAATTTTCCAAGGTCAAAAATTTGAACCTATGTTTAAAGCTCATACTCCTATCATAAAGCTCTATGCTTTTCCTGGCATCTTTCTTGTCTTTTGTTTCTTTCAAGAAAATTGCTTTTCTCTTGTGTAAACAAGAATCGGAGGAGAAAGGATTACAGAGAACACTTACAGAGTTAACTAAGAATTTGAAGAATATAAAATCATTATTTTTTAACTAATATACCCACACATTGGCAGTTAAGATCTTTTGACCCTAAAATGATTGGGGCAGCTTTATAAAATGTAAGCATCTTATAGTGATATCAAAACTGAAAGACTTTCCCTTGCAAACTAGAAATTGGAAATGAGTGAAAGAAATGGTTCACTAATTTTTTAAAGAATTAGGAAAAAGAAAAAGTTAAATAAAGTAGTGTTTGCTAATAGTTGGGGATAGATACCTAATTCTAGAAAATACTCTTTATTTTCTTATACTCACTCTAAGTTGCATATGCCTTCCCACTAATAATAAACAAATATTTATGGTACTTATAAATGATTTGTTTTAGAGAGAAACCATAGTTTTCCAAGAGTCCTATATTTCATTTTTTCTTTGCTATTTGTGCCTGAAAAAAATGCAACATTAACATAGTTGAGTATCTTTATCTTGTAACAGATCCACAATTTATAAACACCAGGTTTATAAAGAGATAACCTGAAGTTTTTGTTTTGCAAACCGAAATCTATACAACTACAGAGAAGTGTGCCATTAAATTCATTCTATAGGTTCCATCACATCATAGGAATTTCTCTATTTCATTGAATTTCACAATTTTAAAATTCTAGGGACTAAATAAGCTTAGAGTTCATTGAGTGCAGTGTTTTTAAACTGCTTTCCCATTTTTGCACTCATATGAAAAAATTAACTTATATTAAAATTCTCCCTAACAGGACAAATTTAATACTATACAATATAATTTTACTAGGCTGAGATGACTTTTTAAGGGTCACCAATGTAACAAACTTTTTTTAATCCCTCAAGAACCAGTTTCTGTCTGCCTGGGGGTGATGTAGCCTTCATTGAGAATGCACCATCTAGTCTAATATTTTCATTCTACAAATAAGGAAGTGGAGCCTTCACAGGAAAGCAAAAATAGCCACACAGCAACCAGATGTCAGGACCAAAGTATAGGGACTGGTGTTCTCACATCAGAATTCTTCCCCAACTCTGCTCTGCTTCCTGATCTTGAGACTGAGGGGCAGGTCTGAATCGACATCATATGCTAAGATGGGCTCTGAACTCCTCTACTGGCACCCACCCACCACATGAACAGGTATGGGGTGGGACAGGCACAGTGAGCCCTTATTTCTAGCCTGATTTTCATCCATAGACTTGCCGAGTACAGAAAGCTTTGTGAGCAGCAGACCCTGGACCAACATCTGTTGGGTTCAGATCACACTCACTTTGAAATTCGGAATCAGGGGCCATTATACTCTCTGGGTTTCTCAGACAAAGAATTTGAGATATCAATATCTGTTGTTGACAGCAAGAGTAGTTCTGAAAACCAATTGCCTGCCCACTCTCAGAATAAGCACTCAGAGAAGCCATGTTTCTAATTTGAAAAATGAAATGAATTTTCTTTGCTATAGAACTGACCATTGAAAGTGTCTCCTCCTTTAGAGAACTTGACTGAATGGATTTTACCAGTGGCATCCCTCAAAATCAGAGCTGAGTAGAGGCAAACTGGTGCAGAAGCATTTCCTGTGTCTCTATGTGTTCAAGGATTCCAATATGTTCTTAGGATGAAGCACTTAGAACTGGATGAAAAGCAAAGCAGGTAGCATTTCTGAGACATGATAAACAAGGCTGGTATCTAAAGTATTATGATTATGACTGAGAATTATCATGTAGAGTGGTGGGGTGTTGAAAAATAAACTATTTAGATGTCAGGCTTAGTAATTTATTTAAATGTTATTGCTGTTCTGCAACTCTCAGTGGAGTTTCCGTCTCACATTTTTAATATCAAATAACTTTGAACAGCCCATATACAAATTTCATGAAATGAAATTTTTGCAAAGCAACCTTAGGATTTTTCATTTGCTAACTGGTAGCAGAAGCTCCAGGGTACTGAAACGTTGGTGAGAGCATCTGTCCTTGCCTAGCATATTGGTCACTAGATGCTGGTGGATGGAAGGAGGTCTTGCCCCGTGCCTGAGTGTAAGGATATTCAAGGACTTGTACTTACCTATATTGGGATAAAGGAGGAAAGACAAAGCAAACAGAAAAGAGGAGAGGACTCATCTTCTAATTTTTGAGGATCTATTAATGATGTAATCTGTGTGGGTTTTGGAAATGCAGATAGGCAAGAGTTACCCTTATTGTCCTAAGCAAGATAAAAACTTGATTTTACTTACATACCAATTAAGAAAGAATGACTGAGTTGTGACTCCAATTTAAAAATCAGTATTTTCCTTTTTAGAGGATTTCCTCCGATAGTACTAAGGAACTCTTCTTTACCCTCGGATTTTAGATATAAAATACGTTTTAATGATGTTCCACTTAACACATATTGTGAGCAATCTGCTTGTTTGTTAAACTCCCATGACTTTATTTTCTAAATTGCGTGTCTGTTTTGAAGATGCTGGTAGAAAAACGTGTACTCCTCAGATGTCTAGAATCCTCTATCATACTCCTCATGGTCCTTGCAGCTGATGTGCTGATTTATTGATTCCTTCAGCCCCCAGGTGGCTATCATGCATGGCAGGGGAAGTCAGAGAATTCAAGCCATTTTCATACAGGCTTATGTGTGTCTTACAGGTACTATCATTGTCTCTGTGTTTTGTGATCTGTGAAAGGCTTGGAAGCCCTGGCCTATAAACCATTGTCGCTACACATTTTTCTGTTACCATCAAAGTTTAAGGATAACAGTTCAGTTTGTCCCAAGAACAAATTGGCTGGTCACAAGTAGGATGGTGGGGCTGAGAGGATGATGACTATATTTAATGTCTTTCATAAATCCAATCCTGTGCTGGAAAAAAAAAAATTATTTGAGACAGGATCTTGCTGTGTCACCCAGGCTGGATTACAGTGGTGATTTACAGCTCACTGCAGTCTGGACCTTTCAGACTCAACGATCCTCCCAACTTCAGCCTCCTCAGTAACTGGGACTACAGGGGTGCATCACCATACCCAGCTAATTTTTAATTTTTTTGTAAAGACAGGATCTCCCTATGTTGCCCAGGCTGGTCTCGATCTTCTGAGCTCAAGTGATCCTCCTGCATCAGCCTCCCAAAGTGCTGGGATTATAGGTGTGAGTCACCACACCCAGCCTGGAAAATTTGCATACAGGGTTTAAGGCAATCCCTATCAACTGTATGATGCATATATGATTATAATTATGTTAACATAGAAAATAGAGGTCCTAGGAGTCTGATTCTTTTGTTGCTCAAATCCACCCAACTAGTAGAGAGAAGAAAATTAGCTCAAACCCAATTCTGCCAGCATTCTAAAGGCCATGCTCAAAAAACAAACAAGCAGTAGTAGGAAAAAGGTACCTTCCAAGGCCCTTCACCCACTCCTGCATTTGATTGCAAGCTCTGTGAGGGTCGGGCCAGGGCTAAGTCCTTTTTGGATCTCCCAGGATACAGAGGGCATCTGGTAATGAGTGGTACAATTGGAAAGAGAATATAAACTTCAAAATATTTTTCTTTAAAAAAGCAAAATCAGTAAGTGTACAGTAGAATTTATAGGCCAGGAAAAAGCAGTGATTATTTTATACAACACAAAAACAGTCTAAAATTCGTTATTAGTATATTTAAAAATAGATTCAATTAACTGTAAAACACAATTAATTTGCAAATTCAGGGGAAGGCATTTCATAAAATAAGGTACAACTGTGTTTCTACCTTTTGTCTTTGGAAGAATGACTGAGGTTCAGACTAGTGTTCCATATATAAAGTGTAAGTCAGGATGTAAAGAGGATAGCTGTTAGAATCTCATGCAGCATAAGCAATAGGGTCCACTCTGTGGTAAGGACAACTCTGTGTAGGGTCTTTGGCTGAGAATTTGAGGTCCGGTAGCAAAAAGGACTGAAATCTAAAACAATGAAGAAAATGCATAGGAAAAATATACCTGTTCAATAAAAACCAGAAAACTTGGAACACTACTTAACCTCTGGATAAGTCCATTCCAAAACAAATGAGGAAGAAGTAGAACTTAGAAAAGTATATCTCAAAAGTATACTTTTTATTGAGAGAAATCTAAGACTTAATGATATTGTTCATTAAGTTGCTAGAATTCATAGTTAAATCTAGAGGAAAAAGTGAAAGTCAAGTTAGAAAAGTCTCCACACAGTTCTAACCTTGGAACATGGTATCTCAAGTGAAATACTCTGTTCTTCTTTGTTCCACTACCAGAGTAGAAAAGTAATGCTGGGTGGACCACTGGTCACTGGGAAGTGTTTTCTGAGGTTGAAGTCAACCTTGATATTTTTCCTATACGCCAGCCTGTACACATACTCTACACACACACACACACACACATTAACAAAAAGCAACAACTTCTCAACTCACATTACCTGATATTTTAGGATAGCTATTCAGGAAGCTCCAATTTGATAGAAAATCAGGCCAGAGTGAACATAATCACTCAACATTCTCCTGAAGGCCAGAGCAGCAGCAGTGGGGGATTTTATGCTAATAGCACCCATAATCCCATGCTAATTTATTTTATCAAATTCAAGCAAATGCTGCTCTTTGACCCCAGGGGCCTTCCATTATTTTTTCTTGGTTCCCACAGTAAGCTAGAATCCATTTAGTAGAAGGGTTTGCCAAGAATATAAATTAATAAAACAGGATTAAAGGGAGACATGGTTATAACCGATTCCTTAATCCCAGTGAAAAATTAATGATTGTGATTCATGACTTGGCTGAATTCTTCTTGCACGTGAATAATGAATAGCTTTAAAATAAACTTTCAATGAAAACCAACTGAGGCAAACTTCTGGCTACTGAAGCTTTTCTTATAGGCATCAATGTTACTGAGGCAGAATCTGAAGAGGCCTTCTAGGTCTTTATGCTTTTCAGTTCATATTTCAGGGTGAAAGACTAATTCCACTATCCACAAAAATCTCTTATATTTAATTATAAAAATACATATTTTGAAATTTTGCAACCATTATAAGGTAGAAGCCTAGTATTAGATTTAGGTTCTAATTCAACAAAAGTAATTATTACTAATAATATGATGGTGTCAAAAACCTCAGTCTTGATTCTCCCTCATACATTTATTCAAAATGAAACAATTACTTCGAGGCAACTGTATTCAAACACTAGTCTAAGAACTAGAGAAAAACAACGTGTTCAAAAAAAACAAACTCTGTCCCTTCCTTTGCCAACAAAATGTAATCTATATGACATTCTTATAATGGTGTAAATAAACTCAAGTAAAATAGATTGTTTCTATAACTGCTGTATCATCTTTGTCCATTACTAAATAAACCCATTTGTATAAAGCAACTGCTTAAATCTTGGTTACCAAGCAGTATTATTTCCTCCTTGGTTCCCCATTGCTCCCAGAATATTGCCTTGCTCTTTTCCCTGGGTATTTATTAGCTACATGTGATATCAAAGGGACAAATAGAATGTCACATGAGATCGACTTATGAGCGCGTTCTCATTCTTCCAGTGCACACCACCTGTTTCTTGTGTCCTCAAACTTTTTAAGGTATACTCTAGTTCTACAAAGAGAAAACTACATTTAAATATTCTGCACTACTGGCTCGCAAAAACTATTTGTAACACCGGTTTTCTGTCGTAAATAATATAAGCTACCTACCCACAAACATGATTTTTCAAAAGTCAGTATAATTACCTAATTGCAATATATAAAGGAGAAATCAAAGAAAATTAATGTGTAATAACACATTGTGTACTTTGATATAGAAATGCTTAGGAATGCTAAACTAGAAGTCATAATTAAGTCATTGAACCTTGCATCTGCATGTAGATTTACTGTGAATATGATAGCTATGGATGTAAACCATAACATGTGTGGTTTATGGAATACTTAACACCATGAGCAGTTTTTCCCACAATGATGTAATTTCCCAAAATGGTTACCAGATTATGTAAAGTTTCAAGCAAAATGAAGCAAACTCTTTCCTCAATCAACATAGAAGTTACCACCCTAGAAAATTCAGTGTATACTAAATCACAAAAACATACAACATTTTACATATAACATAGGTTTAAAACTCAGGCCATTTAAAGCAGATGTTTCACCTAACTTTCATTCTTTATTTTGCCACAGATTCAGGCCCCTACTCACTACACATCAATCATTCTCCACACTCATTGTGACAACCAAAAAAACTCCCACACATTTATAAAACACCTTCTGGAAAGCAGTATCATCAGTGTCATCCCATTAATGGTAGCTGGTGAAGATATTTGTAACTAATCTACTTGAGAATTTGTAAAGAAGAAACTTTTTCTTTGAAAAATTTGATCAAAGACTTAATGCTTGCAATTGAGAATCAAATATGTTATTATTTCCATATCTGGGCTAAATATTATGGCCAGATTTAGGGTGTGATGAACAAAGGAAACTGGGTCTTTGAAGAGTTCAGTTTAACTGCCATTTTATTCTATTTTTCACAATGTACCACATCTGAATTAAAGAACGGAAATATTGCCCTTTTACAAACTTTCAGGAAAGGAACCATTTATTTATTGATTGACATGTCAAATATTTATGAAGACTGCTTTGTTTGTGATGCTGTAGAAGATTAAAGAAGTAAAACAGGTGCTTCCTAGTCTCATGGGGTTTATCTCATGGGGAGAGGAAGTAGACATAAAATGCATTAAAAAAAAAAAATCTCCTGCTCCTATAAAAATGCCACAATTTTTTAAAATTTTGTTTTTATTTATTTATTTAGAGACAGGGTGTGTTACTTTGTTCGCACACTGCTAAGAAGAAATGCCTGAGACTGGGTAATTTATAAGTAGAAGAGGTTTAATTGACTCACAGTTCTACATGGCTGGGGAAGCCTCAGGAAACTTACAATCATGGTCGAAGGCACCTCTTCACCGGGTAGCAGGAGAGAGAATGAGTGCAAGCAGGGGAAATGCCAGACGCTTATAAAACCATCAGATCTCATGAGACTCACTACCACGAGAACAGCATGCTGGGAACTGCTCCCACGATCCAATTACCTCCACCTTGTCTCACTCTTGACATGTGGAGATTATGGGAATTACAATTCAAGGTGAGATTTGGGTGGGGACACAGAGCCAAACCATATCACAGGGTCTCACTCTCACCCAGTACAGAGTGGAGTACAGGGACACAATTGTAACTCACTACAGCCTCAACCTCCTGAGCTCCAATGATCCTCCCACCTCAGCCTCTGGAGTAGCTGGGAGTACAGATGCATGCCACCACGCCCAGCTATTTTTTAATTTTTTGCAGGGATGGGGTCTTGCTTTGTTGCCCAGGCAGGTTTCAGATTCCTAGCTTTAAACATTTCTCCCACCTCGTGCTGGGATTTAAGGCATCAACCACCATACCTGGCCTAAAATTTCACAAATTTTAATATGAATCCAAACCCAACAGCAGTTGCTATTAACAATTTTCCAAATAAACCTGTCCATGAACAAGAATTTTGTACCTAAATTTTTATCCTTAGTCTTCCCCTCATCCCATGTATACATTATATAGAAAAGCTGAAAGTTGGTTTCAGCACTTGCAGATGACCAAATGGGGTCCTTATCTATATAAATAATTTGATTTTAAAATGTATTATAAAATATATGTATCCATGCAAGATACAGTGATTTATTAATGTAGTTTTAGCATAATGAGCAGAAAAGAGGTAATTGAATGTTTATTTTCCAATGAATGCATGAGAAGATTAGCTGTATAATCCAGGTAGCATATTTTCCTGTTTGTGTCTAAAGACTATGTCTTTGTATTCTTTATTGCCAAATGTGCCATTCTTGAGTAATTTTATTTCTCTCAGCATGAGAAAAACGTGAGAAATATGAATCTTTGCTATTTTTTAATTGACAAAATATAGGTCTTCTTGCCTGTAACGCTTCCCAATACCATTTGTTTAATGCTGGTGACCTCATTATTCATATTGTTGCATCATCAGTTGTGCCACCTGTGAATTCAGGATATGGAGGAAATTGAGTATAATAATTTTTAAAAATTTACTATTTAGAGTTTTATAGCATAAAACATAGCTTACAACCATGTCTTCTCTTGCACACTTTAGATGGACATCACTGCATTCTTAGAATGTACTCTCTTTCAATATTGACTGTACCTCTTCTTTCTACCCATCACCATCAATGTGAAGAATAGATGAGAAGGAAAAAAAGTGGCATATTTGCTCATTGACTGTCCACTCCTTGCCCAGTATGGTATACTGAATAATGACCCCAAAATATAGCAAGATCCTAATCCCTGGAACCTGTCAATGCACCTTACATGCAAAAGAAACTTGGCAGACATAAGAGGCAGAGGGAGAGTTGACACAAAAAAGGAGATGACAGTGTGGCCAAGGGGGGAAAGACTAGATGATGTAGCCACAAACAAAGGAATTCTGACCACTACCAGTAGCTGCAGAAGTGAAGGAAGAAATTCTCTAGAGCTTTTGTAGGCAGCATGGGCCTGCTGTTACCTTGATTTCAGCCTCGTGAAACTGATTTTGGACTTCTGGCCTCCAGAACTGTGAGAGATTGAATTTCTGTTGTTCCATGCCATCGATCAAGTTTGTGGTAACTTGTTATAGCAGTCTTAGATAGTACTTTCAGTGGGCTTAAGACAAACCAAGGAGAGCAGATCATTACTTCATTGGTTTGAGGCAAGATAATACAATGATTAGAAGGACTCATTAGAATTATGGATCAACTATCTTGAAATCTCTCGGAGGACATATGTACAACCACCCACAGAGTATTTCCTGATATGTAGCAAAAATATTTCAGGGGTATTGCTAGTGGTAAGGGGCACATAGAATAAATGATGTCTACCACTATCTTCTCCCTGTGGCTGTGGAGATTAGAGGCAGCCCTGCTGCCAGAACACAAAGGGGCCAGAGCTGATGCAAATACCCTCATATGCAGTTAAAGCTCAATGGTGAGAGTGAGGCAGGATACACAGTCAAGGAAGAAACTATGTCCTTGGAACATGGCAAGGTGACCAGGATAAGCCCCAACATTCACATTGCAGTCCAGTTCATTCAAGAAAAGCTATCTCTAGTAGGAAACTCCCCTATAGAGAGCATGCCCATTTTGATTTTACCTGTCCCCAGACTGACCTTTTGCTCATTAAAATAGTGAAAAACACACCCCTGGGTGGATATTTAAGATGCTAATGAGACATGCAATGTATGAACAAGCATATACAGCTACTGTGCATATGCACCAGAGACCCCCCAAAACCTGCTTACTATTAACACCTCTTTGCACCCCCTTAAGAATAATGTAAGACTCCCATAAAGGGGATTCCCCATAAGGAGAGGCTCCCTAGTGCCAGTCTTTGCTGTCTCATCCTTACAAGCAGCCTGCCTTGAATTCTCTCTCTCTCTCTCAGGGTGTACATTTTTATTATGCACTGAATTTTCAAAATATCCTTTTTCTTTTGCAATAAATTACTTCATGCTCTATCTCCTTTGCTCTGGGTCTCTTGTTTAAATTCTTGTAAACTAAAAAGACCAAAACCGAGGTCTCGCAATAGCCGTCAACAGAGATGAACAACTGGTAGCTCAGATCCCCGAGCTCATCTTGTTTCCCATGTGAGTGAACTGATCTTGTTTCCCGCGCGAGTGTGCGCCACCCAAAATCAGTGTGTCAACACCATTCTAGAAACCGAATCTCGTACAATGCTGTACAGTACTCATTTTCCAGAGAGAATGACCCAGGCCATTCTCCTGAAATGAGTTCCAGACAGGAGACCCTAATACAATCCCCTAGACATGAGTCCCGGAGATTCTTCAGATAACCAGCCAACCCAATATATGGAGTAAAGGGTTGGGGTGCCCCAAATGGGAGAAAAGTGGTCCAGAATTCATTCAGTTTCTAGTCTGAATTTGGGGCACCTCGTGTAGGGAGCACTGATGGCCCTAGTTGGTCTCAGGCACTGAAAGTGGACTTAGAAACTTTTTTTTTTTTTTTTTTTTTTTTTGAGACAGAGTTTCACTCTTGTTGCCCAGGCTGGAGTGCAATGGCACGATCTTGGCTCACTGCATCCTCCGCCTCTCAGGTTCAAGTGATTCTCCTGCCTCAGCCTCCCGAGTAGCTGGGATTACAGGGGCGCGCCACCACACCCAGCTAATTTTTGTATTTTTAGTAGAGACGGGGTTTCACCATATTGGCCAGGCTGGTCTTGAACTCCTGACCTTGTGATCCACCTGCCTTGGCCTCCCAAAGTCCTGGGATTACAGGTGTGAGCCACTGCTCCCTGCTGGACTTAGAAATTTTTGAGGTTGACACGTCAATGCTCCAGAGATCAGGCCCCTGAGGTGCAGGGTTTAGGGCAGGCACTCTGTTTATGTCTAAGGATATGGAAGAATTCATCAGTATCCTAAAGAAGTAAAGTATATTGCTATGGGAAATATATATTTTAAATTTCTAGTGTAACTTCCAGAATAGCCTAATTCAATTGGAATCTTCAGTCTATGGATTCGTGTTAATTACTTTGGGTTTAATAAAATCTGAATGGTTAGATTTTAGAGCTTCTTAGAGGTTTTAATATATTGCAACAACAAATTAACTTCATATCCTAATTATTTCACTATTTGTTGACAGTATATTGCATTTAGAGTACTATGCTAATTTTTTTATTACAACAAATAAATTATTGAACCCAAATCTTGCTTTCAAGGAACCTATAATCTATGTAGCAAAAGTAAGAGGGGAAAGACTAATGAAGTAAACGGAAGACCGATTTACACAAAGGTATTATTTCGTGACTTAATGCAAGTTAGAATACAGTTAATTTGTGTGTGTACTGAAATAGTTTAACTTATCAAGTTAATTAGTCAAAATATAAAATTGCAAAGAAAAGTATTCAACATTTCTAGTCTATTAGCTAACCTTGGTTTTAAATTTAGCTGGAACCTTGGGCTAGGCTTGGAAGTAAAACACAACATATATTTAATCAATACATCTATAAATTATATAAAAATGCAGCAATTAAATCCACTTAACAATCATGCAAAAAGAAGCTGATCAACTCTTCCAGCATATGGAAACTTGCAATTGCCTGCTCCCCTCTGTCTCAGAAAAGTACTGTCTATCTTAAAACTGCCAAACACAGGAAGTAACCACTCAGTAAATTTTTTATTTTATACACTCAAAAAGAAATGGACTCTGAGTATCCTCCTTTACCTGAGAGATAAGACACTGATCATTTTGCTGACTCTCAGTTGGAAGGAAGCCAGGGTAATAATGGCTATCTGAGGATCTTCAAAGATTTAATCTTGGAGATGAGTTCTTTGCAGGGCTCAATTCCTTTTGCTTTGCCAACCTGTCTGCTTTCTGAAATGGCCGTTAGTGTAAAGGTACCTGACAGAGGTGTACACCTCCTGAAAGCCAAATTATAGAACTACATTTCTGCAGAGCTCAGCTGCACTCACTGGAGGAGACTACAGTGCTGCTTAGGATCAACAGCTGTGCTGCCTGGGTCCCTGCAACCAAGCCCAGATTTTGTGTTTACTGAGCCCAGGCATCTGTACAGCAAATATGCACACATGGTGGAGGATGTGTGGGAGCGTGGAGGAAGAGAGAGAATAGGAAAAGCAAATCTGGAAGCAGAGCTTCAGTTGATAGAATTCATTCATCATTCATTCATGTGCTAATCATTCATTCCTCAAAGGTTTCTGAGTGCCTACTATATGGAAAACACTGTTCAACATGCTAAGATGCAAGGAGAAACAACACAAAGTCTCCCCCCTCATGAAGTAACGTTCTATGAAAAAAGAAAAAACTGCAAGCAAATTTAAAAAAGATAATAGGAAGGAGTGATAAGTGCTATGAGGAGAAATGTAGTAAAGTTAGAGTAAGGTTAAGCTGCTATAGTAAAGAAATCCAATACAAACTCAGTGACTTAAAGAATTTGATAAAAGTATGTTTCTTGCTTAATAATTTGAGGTGGGTGTTCAGACGAGATCGGGCGCGTTCAGGGTGGTATGGCCGTAGACTGAGGTGGGTGTTCTAAGTTTGGGGACGGCTTGCTCCATGTGGCCATTCATAGTCCTAGTTTCCTTCTGTTGTGTCACTGCAGAATTCCAAACAGGGCTATGTTGTTATCTTCGTGACTGTGACACAGTGGTTTTCTTGAAGAAGGAGGTTCATGGGGGTTTTAACAGAGTTAATGGGAGGGAACGTGAGAAGCTTGGGGCCGCATCATGAAGGGCTTTGTAAGTTTTGATAGGTTTTTGGAATTAACTCTCTGTGGAAATGGTATAAAAGGAGAAAGAATCTTGAAGGGGAGAAAAAGAGAAAGGACCTTGAAGTAATGTTGGCTAAAGACGGAGCACAAGCAGAGTAGAGAGAGCTGTAAAAATGTGAAACACCTTTCTCCATGTAAAATTCATTGACCCTGTGGCCATCAAATGGGGAGGAGAAATCCATTTTATGATCCTGCCTTCCAACTGTGGATATCGTGGGCTTTCCAAGAAAAGAGATTTTACTTCTTTGGGTTTATGTTATCATTATCAAGAACAAGTATTGAAATAGTCTTTTAACTGCCACCATCGTTCAAGAAAAAGATTACTGGAAGTACTTTAGCCTACAGTATTTACAGCAATTCCTCCTACTACTTAACATTTTATTTATACTAATGAAAAAGCACTTAAGTTCATTTGTATAGGTTGCTCTTTCTCAGTGATTGAGAATAACGAATATGTACTATAAATATATGAAAATGACTTATTTCATTATTCTTCCAATAGTCGTTCCCGATAACAGGAATTTAAAATGCAGACTGTTCGCTTAATGCACTACAAAAGTGACAATGTATGTAGCTTTTCCTTGCTAATGAATGCCTTTCCCAATTATTATCTAAGTAGTTTGTAAGTGGACAATTAAAATTTTAATGTTTCTCCTCAATAGAGGACATAACATTAAAATAGAGAACTCTTCCTACTTTTTACTTTAACAAGATTCAAAATCAGACCTTCAAGAAATAAATTCTCCTGCTACATTTTGCTTTTATTGCACCCATTATGGAAAAACCCCCGATCCTAACTAAAATTAGTTATTTACCTTATTTGATACGTATCCAAGATGCTAAGTGCTGCTTGAAAAACCAAATAAAACACTTACATTACTAATTGGAAACATTTCTGGATCTTCAGCCATGTCCAGCAATTCTAGTGTAGTTTCCTAATTAATTTTCTTACCTGATCTAAACTTGTTTGATTGTTTCTAATCTTCTCCCTGCTCCTTAAATCTTTCAACCTCAACAACGACCTCCCCTCCTCATTAGCATACAGGAACCCTATATTTACTGACACCAAATTTACTAATCTGTACACGTTCTCTCACTCTGTTTTCTCTTTCCTTCTTGTTAGGGTAGAAGAAGTGCCTCATTTTTGCTAAAGCCAAATGCTTACCTATGCCCTGGGTCCCATCCTCTCTAGCATTCTTAGGAATTTTATTCATTGATCAGTGCCTCTATTTTCAGTAGCTTTAATCTTTCCTTTTCTGCTGGCTCTTTTCTATTAGCCTTTAAGTGTTTCCTTCATTTTAATACTCCATCTCTCTTGCATTTCTATAGGATTTTTTGCTGTCCCCATTGCTTTAATTTCCTTTTATTTCTACTTTGATTCTATTGGGGAGATCACTGGTCTGGCTTCTGCCTCCACTACTCCACTGAAACTGCTTTACTAAAGGTCATCAGTGAAATCTTGTTGCTAAATCTAATGGGTATATTTTGTAGACATCTTTTAAGTTGTCTAGAGTTTTGACACTCATAATGTGATTCTCAGAATGGTGGCATCATCATCTCGAACTTGTTGGAAATGCAGAATTTCAGGTCCCACACCAGACCTACTAAATCAGAATCTCGGCAAGCAGAATCTCAAGGAATTGTGTTTTAATTATAAAGTAATTATAAATAGTGTTTTCTTATGCACAGTAGAATTTGGTAATTACAAATGTAGACAAAGGATATAAAACAGTTCTTCCAAATTTCACACACGTGATCCAACATTGTTCTTTCAACTCCAGGCACCTGTCATAGGGCTGGATACTACTATAGACCATAAAATTTTTTCCTAGGGAAGAAAATAGTTGATGGGTGAGGGATGTTAGTTTTCCCTTCTTGACCCTGTAGTTTTTCATGCCAAGGAAAGGTTGATGTCTATAGTAGTTAAAGAGAATTAGGTTGGGTCACAGAAATCTGTCAAAGGGAACTTAGGTACCAACCACATCAATTCTGAAACAAACAAGGATTGATTCTTTTATGGTGTTCCTCCCTTTTGTCTCTTATTTTTGAAACAGAAACAGACATGGTTTCAAAAATAAGGAAATAAAAGGGAGAAAATAGTTTTACTCTTTACCAATTATGGAAGTTTATGACATCAGCAATAGGCATTGTTCTACATGAGTTATTGGCTTCTATACAAGTCAGAACTGAAGCTGTAAGCAATGAAGCAAGCTCTGGTTGACTAGAAAGAAATTAAAATGATATTAATGGAGCTTAAGAAATAGGTGGGAGGGCTGACCAACCAAGGTTGAGCTCGTGTTTCAGAAATGTCACCCACAATCGTGTTCCAGAAGTGATCCGATGAGGAAAACACTGGTTCTGCATCTCCTGAACATCGATACTATAGTTGGCAGGTCCACTACTGCTCTATCATGAAGTTGACTGTAAAAAATGATGACTCAAAGCTTCTACCACTACCTTCACCAGAACGTAGATTCCTCATGGTCTTATTCCTTCATGTAGCTCACTTCTCAATCAGAATCTCCAGCAGATATTCTACTCTCCCTTTAACATGTTATTTACAAAATTTCAAATCTAGAGAAAAGTTGAATGAATAATATCATTTATTAATATTCTCCAGCAGGTGCTTTTGGTAGGTGGCACTTGTATCATATACTTGCACTCTAGTTGCAAAGAAAGCCAGAAATATATAATTTCTAGTAATAATTACCTAACCTAATAATTTTGACTCAACAAATTTATCATTCTTACCGTTGTATAAATCAGTGACAATTAGGAAAGCAACCACTTTTATGATCAGATCAGATTATCTAAATACTCACATACTCTATATGACTTTCACTTCTCTTTCAAGGCAAGATAATCATCCCCTTTAGGAAATTTTTCATACGATGTTTTCAGTCTTCATTTTCTTTACCTTTCTGCACCATTTGATATCACCTCATATTGTTTAATGTTTACCTTCCCTGTAAGATGTAAACTCCATGAAAGTGCAAAGTGATTCTGAGAGATGTTTCAAAAGTAGATTCTGTGTTTCATCTCTAGTGCTTGGCACTAAGTAAAATCTAAGGAATATATCCTGAATGATTTTATATGTGAATGAAGAATAGGCTAATGGGTAAGTTTCAAAATACAAGTTCAATTCCTAATTGGATTGAATTGAATTCACTTGCATTTTCCCACTTATAAATTTTATGTTTCTTTGTGGTTTTCGACATATAATTTATAAATTTATTGCCAGTTCTACCTCAGTAAAATTGTATAGAAATTCCACAAACTGATATTAATATTTGAGGTAAGGAGATTTTGAAGATGAAAGATATTTTTTGAAGTGTAGATAAATACTGTTGAGGGTGTTCTGTTTGGCTTGTATCCCCATTTATGTTAATGACACTGGGGGTGTTTTTTCAGATTGAAAAGATGAGATCTAGAGGGGTTAGGAAACTTGTCCAAAACCAATCATAGAAATACTGAAACTAAAAATCACGTTTTTTAGGTATCAGTCTATAATTGCTTTTCTACTCCATAACGCTGGTTTTCAAATTTTTACTATATGAAGAAATAAAGATTTTTTTAGTATTTGTCTAAATATAAAATCAATTATGTAACTTATCCAGAGGATAACATCATCAAAACAGAGAAAGAGTCCTACATTAATACAGAAAGTCTCATAGCATCTTAGGAACTATGTTGCACAATTTCTCCCAAGCAAGAATTCTAGCTGCAGCATCTATTATGCGTTTGAATACACGTAGCCCACTCTTAGATATGCCATTTTCTAATTGTGTTTTCTTTCACATTGATTTCCTGCAACTTCAGCCACCTCACTTGTTAGGCAAGGGTAAAAATATTTACCTGCTTACTGAATAAAGAAACTGGGAGCATATAATAAGCCTGTATAAGTGAATGTTCTTTGAAAAAGCCAATTAATGTAAATACATGGTATCTTAGGAGAGATTTTTTTTGAAAGCCTCGTTATACAAAAAGGTAACTTCAAGAAGAATCCCTCTCTGGATAAGTCAAAAGCCCTATACACCATTTATTTCAATTCTAGGGAATACTGCTCTAAATATTATGCACCTGTATTCCCAAGCTCTGGGCCATGAGGCTTTTGTTCATTTTCTTTCATTTAGATTTTCTGATTTGTCTCTCTGACCATAATGCTAGTATCAAACAGTACAGATATGTCTCCTCTGTTCTTGAGACAGAACTGTTTGGGAATTTCAAAGAAGTGGAGGACCATGTCCTAGGACTGAAACAGTGTATAAGTGGTCCAGTAAACTCTGTTGCCAGAAAATTTCTGCAACAGTATTATAAGGCCCATTTGTATGAATGAGGAAATAGAAACTGTGAGAGGATCCCTAGCTAGCTCACTGCTGGTAAGTGGAAGAGCAAATATCAGAGCCTGTATCTCTGATTCCAATTTCTGCTCTTCAGGGAACCAGGGAGTTCAAAACAGGAAAGGGAATAAAAGCTGAGCAAAACCAAGGCTAAGAGCCAACTGGGAGAAGAAATAGAGTTTTAAGATTTTAAAAGGGTACTTAAATTCTGTATTTAAAAAGGAAGAAGAGATGGAGAAGTAATTTCAGGGAGTTGACGGAAAGAGAAAACAGTTTATAGTTCTCTTATCTTGAGGGTTTGGAGAGTTGTTAGTAAATTTTATTGTTTTAATTTGAGAATGAATCAGCATCGCCTTGGGCAGCACAGCTGTCACTATCAGCAAGAGAATAACACAAGATCAGATTCAGCAAAGAACTCTGGAAAAAGACAATTGTCCTCATCCTTCCAATCCTATAGAAGGTTCAAGTTTGTAAGGGGTGGAAAATTAGGGGCTGATATGATTAATTTTAACGTGTCAACTTAACTGTGCTAAGGGATTTCCAGATAGCTGGTAAGACATTATTTCTGGGTGTGTCTGTGGTGGGGTTTCTAGAAGATATTAGCATTTGAGTCAATAGACAGTGCAAGGAAGATCAGCCTCATCAATGTGTGTGGGCATAATTTAATCCTTTGAGAACCTGAGTAGAATAAAAGCGTGAAAGGTGAGCAAATTTGCTGTCTACTCAAGCTAGGACATCCATCTTTGCCTGCCCTCAGACATTGGCACATCTGGTTCTCGAGACTTCAGGTTTGAAGTAGAATTATACCACCTTCTTTCTTGGACCACTAGCTTGGAAATGGAAGATCATGGGCTTTTCAGGCTCCACAAATGTGTGAGTCAATCCTCATAACAAATCTCTTTATCTGTATCTATCCTATTGGCTCTGTTTCTCCGGAGAACCCTGACTAATACAGAGATGTCATGACTTAGTAAACTGATTCTATGTATTATTTTGAAGTCATAGAAACAAAGTTGTTTTACCAGCCACAACATTCACTGTTCATCCTGATTCATTCTAATTTTAATAAATATTATTTAGGGTATCATAACCTGTGGAGAAAACACAAACATTAGGATGAGCTGTTCTTTTTCTTTTTTATCTTCATCTTATGAATTCCTTTTCTTGGTAATTAATGCTTTAACATGTTACAATGTGCTTTCATGTCAGGATTTTCAGATATTACATGGAACATACCTACACTAAAATATATTTGTGGTTTATCTGAAATTCAGATTTCATTGGTTGTCCTATATTTTATCTGGCAACCCTAACTTATGTCCATTGTTTTCACTTGAGGTCTACAACAACCTTGTTGTGGTTAAGAATTATAATAATTTTCAAATAAATAAGCTGAGGTGCAAACCTTTTAATTGACTTTTCAAAATTCTCTTAAGTCCCTAGATACACAGTGATGTGTATTGTTGCAACTAATGTAAGTCTGAAACTGTTCAGCAGACTGAGAAAGAGAAATACAGGGACAGAGGCAGAGGGACAAAGAATAATGAGGAAATTAAACCAATATCTGACACTGAAGATCTCACCAGTAGGACTGGACTATATACTTCGAAAAAAAAATGTTGAAATTAGATCTGATTTAGATGAGATCCATAATCAAGTCATCTGGTTTGTGAGCAGAGCATGACAGCAGGAATGCTCCCAGTGAAAATGGTGTCACTGGATCTTAAATAATAGCAAAAGGAAACACAGCTATTCCGAGAAGAAGATCAGAATATCAGCCATGGCTGTGAGTGAAGTGATGTGGTCTAGTTTTTAGAGAAGCGGAACAGAAAAAGAGGTAAGTGCCAAATACAGTCATGGCACAGAGGAGGGAATATTTGAACTGGGTTTCAGATGCGGAAGGAAGGTGTCAGTCATTCAGGGGAAAAGAACATTAAGAGATTTGATTTTCTCTTTTCACCAAAACCCCCTGATAGATTTAAAATTAAATGTACAAAAAGAAGAAAAACTAAAATTAAAGAAAATGCACATGTACATTGAATTGGGGTTCTCCAGAGAAACAGAACCAGTAGGATGTGTATGTATGTATGTATGTACATACGTACGTATGTATGTATGTATGTTAAATATTGGTTCATGCAATTGTGGAGGCTGAGAAATCTCAAAATCTGCAGTCAACAAGCTGGAGACCCAGGAGAGCTGATGGTATAGTTCCGATCTAAGTCTGAAGGCAAGAGAAGACCTATATTCCAGTTTGAAGACAATCAGGTAGAAAGTCCAACTTCTTCTTTACCCCACCATTTGTTCTATTCAGGCTTTCAGAGGTGAGACCTACTAACATTGGAAAGGATAATCTGCTTTACTCAAATGTTAAACTTATTCAGAAACGCACTCACAGGTACACCCAAAATAATGTTTAACTCAATACCTGGGCACCCCATGGCCAGTCAAGCTGACACATGAAGGTAACCATCACATACATTAAACTCATTTGAAATGGCCATGAACTTTCTAAGCATAAATTCAATGAAAGAAAACTCAGAAACTATTTCAACCACATAAACATACAATAATTTTTGTCTCTCCAAACACCATAAAAACTTAAATATTAATTGTCAAATAGGGAAAAATGTAATATATATGGCAAAGCATAGACATCTTCACTATATAAGTTTTATAAAACATCAGGAAAAACACAGATACCTCAGTAGAATAAAAGGAGGAAAGGAAGAAAGAAAGTTAATTAATAGAAAAAGAAGTACAGATACGATTTAACACAGTAGAAATCAATGAAATATAAGTTACAATAAAGCACAGTATTTGTCAATTTGGCAAATTTTAATGGCATAATTATTAGTGTTAGTAAGAGTATAAAGAGAGTTCTCTGCTGCACATGCCTCACGTGGGAGTCAATTTTGTACAATTTGTTAGGTTAGCAATTTGTCTTCTTAGAGAGCTTCAATTCAAGCTCAAATTTTTGTTAAAAGATTCAGAGAAGTATTTAAAATAATGAAAATAAAAACACCTCAAATGTCTTACAACACAGGATCTGTTAAGTAAGCCAGTTTCCTCTAGAGAAAAGAATATTAGATAACTCTTGGAAGATGTATTTTGATGAATATTTACTGCATTGGAAAAGTCCCCAGAGAAACAATTAAGTGGAAAAACAGAGGGGAAAAAACTATATTTTTGTAAAGCACACACGTGCACACACACACACGCACCCACTATAAAGCGCTGGAAGGAACTCACTGAAACAATAGTAAATTTATGAGTAATTTTAATATTCTTCTATATATTTTAACTTTTATAATCATAAATTTAGTATTCTGAAGTTAAACTTTTTAATAAAGTCAACATGCATACTGAGAAATGAACAAATAACAAAGGAACAGCTGGATGAAATTTTACAAACTTGAACACATTCTTGTAACTACTCCCCAGACCAAGAAATAACTCCCTATTTGCATTCTCCCAGTATCTATCTTGGGACAGCTATTTTTCCTTACTTTTACCTGATTTTGAAGTTTGTATAAGTGGAACTCACTCATGATGTTTGGCTTCTTTTGCTCCAGTTTATGCTTGTGAGGTTCATTCTTCTCATGTGCAGCAGTATTTTGTTTGTTCTCTCATTATTGTATAATGTTTCATTGCATAAATTTACCACCATTAATTTATTTTTTCTATTGTAGATAGGGATTTGGGCTACATTTTTCGATGTGTCGTTCGGGTGAACATAAATACACAACTTTATTTGGCATATACCTTGAAGTGAATTTACTGGTGTATTAGTTCATTTGCACACTGCTATAAAGAACTGCCTGAGGCTGGGTAATTTATAAAGGAAATAAGTTTAATTGAGTCAGTGTTCAGCATGGCTGTGGAGGCCTCAGGAAGCTTACAATCATGGCAGAAGGTGAAGGGGAGTAAGTCACCTTCTTCACAAGGCAGCAGGAAGGTGAAGTGCTGAGCGAAGAGGGAAGAGCCCCTCACATGATCATCAGATCTTATGAGAACTGACTATCATGCGAACAGCATGGGGGAAACTGCCCTCATGATTCAATTACCTCCACCTGCTCCATCTGGTCTCTCCTTTGACATGTAGGGATTATGGGGATTACAATTCAAGATGAGATTTGGGTGGGGACGCAAAGCTTAACCACATCTACTGGATTGTTGCCGTTTGTCTGTTTAGCTTTATTTGATACTACCAAACTATTTTCCAAAGTGGTTGCATCAATTTTTACTCTTGCTGGTAGTGTATAAAATGTCTAACAGCTTCACATTCCCACCAACTTCAGTATTGTCAGTTGATTCCTTGGTTTTTTTTGGTTTGGTTGGGTCTGTTCAGTTAAGCAATTCTGGTGGGTGTGTATTTAAGTTATTGTGATTTTAATTGTTGTCTAATAGAATTGAGCACCTTTTCATATATTATTGGTCTTTTTTTCCTCTTTTAAGAAATACCACTCAGTTTGCATTCTCTTCCCTCCACTCTCCCAAAGAAAGAGAAAAATGACCAGCAATGGCAAACACAGCTGCAGCAAACCAGTGTCAAGAGCTAGCTTCATGCTCAGGAGAGAGTGCTGCTGTCCGTCCTCATGGTTTTCTGGTTCTTTAGGCATTCAGAGAAACTTCTTCCATAATGATCCCTGAAAGAATAGTCTTTGGATATCCACTGTTGGAATTCTTCTGCATTTATTCTATTAATATGTAGTAATTTCTTATATATACAGGTTATGAGTCCTATATTGATTATATTTATTGCAAATATCTTCTTCTAATAGGTAGTTTGCCTCTTGGCTCATAATGGTGCTTTATTTTTGTTATTATTATTGTAGTAAGAACACTTGGTATGCATAAGACAGTTAACTATAGACGCAATGTTGTACAGAAGATCTATAAAACTTATTCATATTTTATAACTAAAAGTTCATACCCATTGAATGCCCTATATGCCCCTCCATCCATTCTCTCTGACAATCACCATTCTGCTCTAAGTTTCTGTGAGTTTAACTCTTTTAGATACTTGATATAAAAGGAATCATGCAGTGTTTGTTCTTCTGTTGAGATAGGAAGGCAGGCTGGTTTCCTAACTTAACGTAGTTTAGAGAAAAAGAGCAAAAGCCCTGTACTCAAGCTGTAGCTTACCTAACTTCAAGCCAATCAGCACCAAAAGACCCAAGGCACTATTTACCACAAGTTCCTGTCTTGGTCAGAGGAACTGCCTGGCCAAGTTCGCCAGAGCCTTTCCTGCACAGTTAGACTTAAACTTCACCTTACAGTGACCTCATTTCAATGCTAAATATTATGCCCAGGAGAGGATATTTACAATGATAATGTAATGTGCTAGGTATGAAGAAGCATGTAAAGCCACTGTTCAAGTGCTAGAGAAACCCCTCCTGGACATACCTGATGAAACTCTTTCCCATACTTCTCTTAAGGAGCAGCCCACCCTTTTCCTTTGGTGGTATTGACTCCCTTGTGCACAAGCTTAATACACTTTCACTTTCTCTCTTCTGCTATGTCTGGTGAGCTCCTTTGATTTCTATCTGGGAGATTTCAAGAACCCAGAGCGTGGTGCTGGCAATACTGTGACTGGCTTATTTTGTTTAGTATAATGTGCTTAAAGTTCATTAATGTTGTCACATATGGTAGAATTTCCTTTTTTAAAGGCTGAACAATATTGCATTACATACACACACACACACACACACACACACACACACACACACACACACACACACACATATACCAGAATGGTTAAAGAAAATGTGATATATATATGTGTGTGTGTGTATATATATATATATTTAAAGAAACCATTCATCCATTGATGGACATTTCCATTTGTCATCGACTAAATATATTCAGAAATTTTGATTGAGATCAGAATGTATGTATAGACAAATAGGGGGCAGGTTTACCACCTTTACAATATTGATCATCTAATAAAGAAACATGGTATATCTCTCAAGTTAATTACATGTTATTTGATATCTGTCAAAAATGCTTTGTATTTTTTGTGTGCAGTTGTTTTGTGCATCTCTTGTTAAATTGATTGCTAGTTTTTTATGCTTTTCAAAATCACCATAAGTGGTATTATTTTAATTTTATTTTCCAATTTTTGTTGATATATTGAATTATAATTAATCATGTATATTGGTATTATATTCAGTCACCTTACTAAACTCAGTTAACTAATTATATTAGTTTAGCTAAGTTTTTTTTATTTATAACTACTCAAGTTGTCCAAAATTAATGATACTTTTATTTCTTCCATTCTAACTTTTACCCACTTTATTATTTTTTTCTTTATGTACTATCTGGGACTGCAGGCCAAAGTTAAATAAAAGTAGAATTAGTGAACATTTATGTTTTGTATTAAGTTTTTTAAAAAATATAATCATGAGAGAAATCAGTGTAAATTTTTTTTCTTGTAAAGTCTGTCAGGTTTTGGTACTAAGGTTATGCTGACCTCATTTCTTAAATGTGGGATGTTTTCTAACTTTTCTATTCTTAGGAGTTTTAAAAATATATATCATGGGAAAATTTCTATTTTGTAGAATATTCTCAGAAAACAAAAGTAAGATTGTCATTGTTTCTTTTTCAAGTGTTTGAAGAATTCACAATTGAAAGCCATTTGGGCCCAGAGCTTTCATTTTGAAAAACATTTTAATTACATATATAATTTATTTGATGAAAACCAAAATTTTAAAATTGTTTAATCTTTCTTTTGTCAGTCCTAAGACGTGGTGTTTTTCAATAGAAATTTGCACATTTTTTAGTATGTCCTTTAAGTTTTTCGTGTCTATAAAATCTTTAGTGATGTTTTCAATTTCTGTTCTGATATTAATAATCTGTATTTTTTTCTTTGATTTATGCTTGCTCATACTTTTTTCTTTTTGTTCATATTTTTAAAAATAAACTTTTAGCTTTGCTTTTTATTGTTATTAATCTTTGCTTATATCTTTATTTTTTTCCCTACTCCTTCCTTTGGCTTTAATTTGTTGTTCATTTTTAAATTTCTTGGGATGAAAAAGATACTACTGTTTTTCAGCTGTTCTACTTTTTTGAAATATATAAATTTTAAGCTATACAAATTTCTTTTGGCATTGCTTAGCTGAATCTCAGAAATATTGATATATATTTTTATTTCACTGTAATTAGTTACATTTTCAATGAATTTACTCTTCTGAAATATCATTTTATATACCAGCATAGATGTGGTATATTGTAGTAACTATTTCATGTGAACTTAATGACAATAGGCATTTTGAAGTTGTTGCATACAATGTTTTATATATATCTATTAGGTCAAACATTTTAATCATATAGTTCAATTATTCTCTATTTTTTGTGTGCTCATTCTATTATTCATTACAGCTGGATTAAGGTTTTCCTCTGCCAGTTTGCACTTGCTTATCTGCTTTTAAGTCTATTAGTTTTTGCTATATAATTGAGAACATACAAATTTATACTCTATCTTCCTGAGAGACTGAACATTTTATCATAATGAAATAGCTCTGTATATTGTAATGCTTCCTGATTAAAAGCTATTTTGTCTGATGATTGACTGGCAAAATCAGCTTCGTTTAGAGTGTGCTTGATATGCACTTTTTAAAAACATTTTAAGGCCGGGCGCGGTGGCTCAAGCCTGTAATCCCAGCACTTTGGGAGGCCGAGGCGGATCACGAGGTCAGGAGATCAAGACCATCCTGGCTAACATGGTGAAACCCCGTCTACTAAAAAATACAAAAAACAAACAAACAAAAAACTAGCCGGGCGAGGTGGCAGGCGCCTGTAGTCCCAGCTACTCGGGAGGCTGAGGCAGGAGAATGGCGTGAACCCGGGAGGCAGAGCTTGCAGTGAGCTGAGATCCGGCCACTGCACTCCAGCCTGGGCGACAGAGCGAGACTCCGTCTCAAAAATAAATAAATAAATAAATAGAGATAAAAACATTTTACTGGCTCTAGTCTTGCGTCTTCAAAATTAAGGTGTGGTTCTTCTAATTAAAATATAGTGGCTTTCTTTTCCAATCTGAAAAATTATTGTTTCATAAATGGATAGTTTAGTCCATTGATATTATGTGTTTACTCTTTTTTCCTTTGGTTGTGTGGGGTTTTTTTCTTTGTACCATCTGTTCTTTGTTATTTCCTTTACATTAATTATTTTATATTATCCGATTTTTGCCTCTGTTAGTTTTGTCTTTTAACTAGAACAGTTCATCCATATTTAGATTTATACCCATTATCTTACAATTTGTATTGTTGTCCATTTGTTTCATTTGTTCTGCTTATTTTTATTTGACTATTTTTTAGAATTAACACATCATAAAATTAGTTTCTTTCCCCTTTTATTAGGCAGTTAGTTGTATATTACTTTAGAAGCTATGCTTGAGATTACAATATACACATGACATATTACAAGCTACCATAAGTCAGTAATCTTGCCATGATGAGGCTATCACCTGGACGTGGCTAGCACGTTGAACATTTTTATTACATTTAAGCTTTCCCTCCTTTTGTGCTATTGTTGTCAAGTATTTTAGCTTTAAATGTATTTAATTTAATAAAACATTATTATTATTGTTTTAGTTCATTTTTATTTAGACTTGCCCAAATATTTATTTTCTCATTTACTCTATTGTTTCTTCTTCCTGTATTTCTTTCTAGGATCAATTTTCTTCCGTTCAAATAATTGTCTTCATTATGCTTTTAGGTGTAGATTTGCTGGTGACAAATTTTCTCAGTTCTGTTTTAATGGACATTCTTTTACTTTGACTTCACTTTTAAAGGATATTTTTACTGATATAACATTCTAGTTTGACAGACTCATAACCTCCTCAACGCACCCCCGCCAACCCCTCCAATATTTTAAAGGTATCATTGCCTTGTTTTCTGGCTTCAATCATTTATGTTGAGAAGGTAGCTGTATCTATTCTTTGCTACTTGAATCTGATGTATTTTTTTTCTCTTCTGGTTTTTAAATTTCCCCTTTGTCTCTGGAGTTCAGATACTTCAGTACGATGTGCCTATGTATGATTTTCTTTGTATTTTATAGATTTACAGATTGTAGTACTTATTGAATCTGACTTAATATTTTTGTTTGGAAAAATTCTCAGATATTTTAACATTTTACCTACTCTATTTTTTGTCTTCATCCTTTCTGAATTTCCAATTCAATTTGTGCTACGTCTCTTTACCAATTCCCATGTTTTTTATACTATATGGTTTTCTCCCCCCCTTTTTTTTTAATTTGGATGTTTGCTTCTAATCTGATTCTAGTTCACTTATCTTCCCTTTAAGTATTTGTAGTTATTGTTCTAATTCACTATATACCTGTTAATTTTTATTAAATGCCAGACATTCTGTATGAAAAAACTGTACAGGTGCTTTTTCATGTTATGCTTTCAGGAAAGGTTTCACCCTATCCTCTGGATGTCAGCAAGGGTAGGGGCAGGTCATGTATTCCAGTCAGGGAATGAGCTGACTTGATGTTAGAATTTAGTTTTTGTAAGCTTCCCTCTGCTGTATTTCCTTTATTCCTGAGATATATTTCTCTAGGGATCCCAACTGAAAGTTAGCATGTTTCCTAGAGCCTTTTTGATTGGCAAATTCAGAATGCGAATTTGTGTCACCTTAGTGCTGTAAGATTGCTGAAATCTCAACTCAGGTTTTCAGTTCCTTTTTGTTGGTTTCTTAGTTTAAGCATTAGTTAATGTCTCCAGGGGAAAATCAGTTCAAAGTTCCATGATCAGTTGTCTATGCCTGCCTTCCTGTGGAATTTTGGCATGCTCAAGTCTTGGTACATTTAAAAGCCCAAATTCCGAATTTTGTGTTTGCAGCCCCATGAGGCTGCCAAAAGATCTGCCAAACCACTGTTTTCTTCTTGGATTTCTGCTCAGTTTATTGTGTAGCTCTTCAGTGTCTTGCTACCTATAGCTAATTAATTATCACATACTTCCAGGAGAAAACCAGTTCACAAAATGTTGGAGTCTCTCAATGAATGTTCCTTTCTCTAAGGATTCTGGTCTCTTGAGTTCTGACTGTATCAGCAGCTCTCTGATGTTTTCATACATGCATATGTTATATTTCTTTCAGTTTTTAGAGGTGTTTTCAGTGGGAGTGTTGCCTCCTATAAGCTATTCTGTCAAAGTTGAAGGCAGAAGTCTCACATTAACGTTACTTTAAAATTGGTCCCTGTACTAACTGAAGTACACAACAAATACTTTAGGAAAAAACACAACTTAAACCAGAATAATATACCAAGAATCATTGGTAAAGAGAAATCAAGTTATTAGGAGCAGCCCGAGGTACTAAGAGAAAAGAAACAAATCTCTGAAGAACTTCTACCTTACAGTTTAGCCTGGAAGTAACTCACTTACTAAAAAGAAAGTTTGGAACCTTCTGTTTGTCAGAGAGGGCCTTTGCGTAGTTTAATAAATGTTAAAGAAAGTAAGCATATAAAAATGAAGATTGCCTTTGCTAAATCTCCAAGAGAAAACTGTGCTAAGAGTAGAGGAAAAGGCTCTACTGGTTCATTGTGGCTGTTTTGGATGCTCAGGACTTTACCCTGCCTGTTAGTTGGTCTAGTAGACCTTATATTAATTGCATCTTTGTCTCACGGCACATTCTGAAACATCTTCCAATTGAGGTCTGTGTTTACATCTGTTAAAGTGCTACTTGGGTGAAACCTGTCTGTTCTGTTCTTGCCTTTCCTATGAGCCATTCAAAGACAGAATGAAGAACAGGATCTACAATCTAGCCTCTGTCTTCTGGATGTCTATGAACTATATCCATTAGAATGACAGAGTCAATGAGCAGTCAGAGAGACATGAAGGAATTTGAACTTTTTTTGCACTGATGGTTAGTTAGAGGCTGGTTAACAGAAGGCCCTTGTAGGTGATGGAGCTTGTTTTTTTTTCTAAACTATTGGAGGCAGGCATATGAGAAGGGAGTTTCAGTTATACTTTAAGACATTTGACTTACCTCTAATGAGTGTTGATAATTTCTAGAATACTTATAATCAAATATAAGAGTAAAAATACTGACTAAAGAAAAGTACAAATGTTACTGGAATGTAATTTGGCCAATAAGAGTTGTATGATACACTTCCCCCCCAAAGAAGGGAAAAAATTAACAAATAAACAACTATATTTTGACACGAGTAACTGAGGAAGTATGCTGGAGAACATCAGGGAAGTAGTGAAATTCCTGAGGAGCATGGAAACTCAGGATAGCACCATAGAGAGGGAAGCAGCTCATCCTGTCTCTGCCGTTGTGTCTCCCCAACTGGGATCAGCACCGAGCCAGGGGGGTCTTCTTGTGGGGAAAAGGTAAACTAGACCCTTGGGAGTCCCTATCACCACCAGATACAAGTAGCCATTTCTGCAACAGTATCTCCAGTTCTCATAGACACCAAATCCAGTATGGACAGTTGCTAGGAGTCCACACAACTGTATTATCCCAGAGTAGAAACACTCTTGGCAACCCCGATCCCTGCAACCTAAGCTGCTACAGTGCCATCTTGAAACCAGACCTAGACCTAGAGTGTGTCCTGCCTTGAGATCAGTAGCCACCAACTCCCTTTATCTCTGATGCTTCACTATCCTTGTACTAACATTCACATGCATGCCTGTAGCACCAGTACACAGGTTGCTGGGAGCTTATGCCTGAAGGACTGACCAAGACCCCAGTGTATGAATGCATGAGGCACCCTATCCCTCAGAAAAACAGTCAGGCCTGTGCAGTGGAGAAGCTCCATGTAGCCAGTCATCTACAGCACACCCACTCTTGGAATAACAGCCAGTATGAATGAGACTCCATCATCCCCAGAGAGGACCCCACACAGCTGCCTGGCCCATACATGCTGCACCCAGCCTGACAACCAGTCTGGTGGTGGCCCCAACCTCCCAGACAGCCTGCCATACAACTTGCTGGCCCACCCCACCCACATGCAGTTGGCCCTCAAACCAACCGAGTGCTATTTACCCCAGAAAAATCATGCCACCACCATCACAAACCCCTGCAGTCTAGGTACCTGAGTCATTTGCACACATTGCAGATGAGGATTACAGCTGAAGAATCTGTTCATAGACCATGCTACTGAGTACACTCAGAACCAAAGTCAGAGTACCATTTCCAACTGACACCCTAGGAACCATCTACAGTCTTTTCCTTCAAAAACTATTCCATAAAATTGAAAAAAAAAAAAAGGCTGTCTACTAGAAATGAATAGAGCAATGCAGGGACACAAGAAACATAAAAGGCAAGGAAATATGACATCCTCAAAGTAACACAATGAGTGTCCAGTAACAGATCCCAAAGAAAAAGATTCTTACAATATAATTGAAAAGGAATTCAAAGTAATGATATTAAGGAAACTCAATGAGCTATAAGATAATATGGGCAAACAACAATGAAATTAGGAAAATAATAATTTGAATGAGAAATTCAACAAAAAGATATCAGGAGAAAAAAACAGAATTCTTCAAGTAAAATAATTCAACCAATAAAATAAACATATAATTGAGAACTTTTATAACAGACTATATCAAGCAGAAGAATTTCAGAACTTGAAGACAGTCTTTTGAAATAACCCAGTCAGAGAAATAGAAGGGAAGAAAGTCTATGGGAATTATGGGATACCATTAGGTGAACAAATGTTTACATTACAGGAGTATAGAGGAAGAAGAAATAAAGAAAGGCACAGAAAATCTGTTTAACAAAATAATAGCTAAAAACTTCCCAAGTTTAGGGAAAGATACGGACATTCAGATACAAGAAGCTCAAAAGTCCCTGGTGAAATTCAACCAAAAAAAAAAAAAACCTTCTCTGAGGCATATTATAATCAAACTGTCAAAAGTCAAAGACAGAAAGAATTCTAAAAGCTGCAAGAGAAATATTTCATCACACATAAGGAAATCTTCATTAGACTATTAGCAAAATTTTTCAGATGAAATTTTCCAGACCAGTATGGAATGAGATAACGTATTCAAAGTGCATAAAGAAAAAAACTGTAAGACAAGAATACAATGTACTATAAATACTAGGCCAGCCTTCCAAGAAATGATTAAGAAGTGCTACAATGGGAAACAATGAAGAAAAATACTGTCATGAAAGCATGTGAAAGGGTAAGTGTCATCAATATAGGAAAATTCATAACCATATCTTGACACCAAAATGGTGTTATGTAAATCATTCAATCCTGTAGTATGAAGATTTAAAATAAAAATGGTCAAAAACAACACCACCTATGATTAGTGGCTAAGGCACACAAAAGATGATACTAAGGCAACCAAAATACAAATCCTGTGTGTGGGTAAAAGTCTAGAGTATTTTTATGTGACCAAACTTCAGTGGTTTTCTGCTAAAAATAGTCTGTTTTAACTACAAGTCTCTTTATGGCAAAACCATAGTAACCACAAAGAAAAAATTAGAGCAGATATACCAAAGAGAAAGAGAAATGAAACGAAGCTTAGAACCACAGAAAACCACCAAACCACAGAAGTAAATAATGGAAAGAAAAGAAATAAGGATCTACAAAACAATGAGGAAACAATTAACAATATGGCAGTAGGAAGTCCTTATTTATCAACAACAATCTTATATGTAAATGATTAAATTACTCAATGAAAAAATATAGAGTGGTTGAATGACTAACAAAACAAGACCCAACTATATGCTGCCTAAAAAGACTCTCCTTACTGACTAAAAGTGAAAGGATGGATAAAAATATTTCACGCAAACAGAAACCAAAAGCCGGCAAGAGTAATCATACTAGTATCATAAAAATATAATTTAAATCAAAAACTATAAAAAGAGATAAAGAAAGTCATTGTATAATGAGAGAGGAATCAATATAACAAGAGGGTAAAACAATCATAAATTTTTTTTGCCTAATACCCAAATATTTCGAGGAAATGTTATTAGATATAAGGGGAGAGATAAATTCTAACACAATAATAGTACAGGGCATCAAAATCCACATTCAGCAATGGACAAATCAACTAGACAGAAAATCAAAAAAGCAACATCAGACTTAACCTATACTGCAGACCAAATGGACGTAAGAGACATTTACAGAACATTCCATCTAACAGCTAAAGAACACGTATTTTTATCAACTGCACATGGAATATTCTCCAGATTAGATGATATGTGAGGCCACAAAACAATTCTTTACAAATTTAAGAATATAAAGATTATATTTTCAAGTCACAGTATTATAAAATAATAAATCAACAACAAAACCTTATCAGTGTATGGAAATTAAATAACTTTCTTCTGTATAACTAATGGGTCAATGAATACATTTTCTAATTGAATTTTTTTTTGGAAAATAAGAATGAAAACACATCATACCAAAGCCTGTGAGACACAGCAAAAGTGGTTCTAGAAGCAAGTGTGTGGCAATAAAATCTTATATCAAAAAAGATTTCTAAGAATCTAACCATGTACCCCAAGAAACTGGAAAAACTAAACTAAACTAAACCCCAATTTGGCAGAAGGAAGAAAATAATAAAGCTCAGAGCAGAAATAAATGAAATAGAGACCAAAAAAGTTTCAAACTATCAACAAATTTAAGAATTGTTTTTGAAAAATAAATAAAATTGGCAGTCTTTTAGCTAGACTAAGAAAAAAAGAGAAAAGACCCAAATAAATAAAATTAGAGATTAAAAAAGGGCCATTTCAACTGTTGTCACAGAAATACAAATTACTATATGAAAGACTGCTATGAACAACTGTATGCCAAAAAATTTGAGAAGAAATAGATAAATTTCTGGACATAACACAACCCACCAAGACTTCAGAACTTCGACCAGCAGCACCCCCAGATCCTGAGGCATAGGCCTTGGTTACACCATCAACTTTCCTGGTTCTGAGGCTTTCAAACTTGAATGGAGCTATACTGCTGGTATCCCAGGGTCTCCAGCTTACAGACAGCCTGTTGTAGGACTTTTCAGCCACCATAATCATGTGAGCCAATTCCCCTAATAAATCCCGCCTGATATGTTTATATACACATCTTTTGGTCTGTCTCTCTGGAGAACCCTAACACACACAGATTTAGCATTGGGGAAGCCAAAAATAATTCCTTCTCACTGTATTCTTTACAACACAAATGGAAGAGATCTGTGAAATTGTTCTTTCACAAAAAGGCTGTGACAAGTGTATGAAGCTACTTAGTAATGAAAGATAAAAGTTTAAAGCTAATTATTATTGGTGCTGTGAAAGCAGGAAATTGCTTAATTGCAATGGCCAAGCAATAACCAGAGTTTCAACTGGACAGCACATCTTTACAAAATTTGTAGACCACAATCACTCTCCAAATACAAGGGCAGCCAGTGTTTCAAAAAATCACAAAAGTGAAAACTCAGGCAAAAAATAAAAGAACTGTCTTCTGCTCCCGCCAAATTATCTAATCATGTACTACTTCTGCTCCTTCACACATAGCACCGTACTTGGCTTCAAAAACCACACTTTGTCAGAGAATAAAAATAATTCTACAAGCTCAATGACTTTCTGAACCAAAGACATTTGCTGATATTGACGTTTCTTCAGTAGTACAAAACACATTAAATGGTGAACTATTCTTAATTAGAGATTTGACTGTCGAAGAAAATAGACTTCTTATATTTGCTACTAAATCTAACAGAAAAACTAGTGCATGTTTGCTTTGGCCAATGGATGGCACTTTCAAATTGTCCCTGTGGTTTTTTAATGAAATATGTACAATTCATACCCCTGTTGGATCCAACTTATTCACTCATTTATATATTAATGACTGAAAAAAGTGGAGCACTTTATAAATGGTTATTTGAATTTTTGGTGGACTTTGCAGAAGCAAATAGATTTTAATTGAATCACCAAACCATAATCATAGACTTGGAATTCAGCGTGATCAAGGCTCCTAAAAGTGAATTTCAAGGTGTTATCAATAAAGCTTTTTCCTTATTCAACTCAATGCATCTGGCAGACAATTTAGATGAGTGGATTGGCCACGTGATAAGGCCACAGTGAAAACGTCAGCTAAAAATGTGTCATTTGCCTGCATTGGCATTCCTTCTAACTGATGACATTCCAGGAGTTTTTAATAAATTAAAGCTGCATTTGCCTGGAGAAGCCAGCGAGTGGTTCAAAAATGATTATGTGCACAGGAGGATAAAAAGACACACAGTGGTGTTGCTTTTCAATCACCAGTGTTGTTCCTGCCAAATTTGTTGTCAGTATATGAATGCATGTAGAATAGATTTCTGCATGCTCAAAACAACATGGAAGCCTAGCACAAAAGATGAGAAAAGGTAACAGGGAATGCTCGCGTCCACGAATATTGACTCAGAGAAGAATTGCAAAAAGAGCACCATCACGTAGAAAATAAATGTGAATATACTCTCCATGGAGAACCATGCCTCCCCTGCACTGCCACAAAAAGCGGATTTACACATTTTCATATATTGAGTTTTCTTTTTAGATTTTTTGTTGTTTTCTTTCCTTTTAAAATTTTTCCCCTCCATTTAAATTGTCAGTATTAATTTTTTACAATTTGCTATGTTATTTATTTTATCTTCATATCATTTTTAATATTGGCAGTATTAATTATATAAAGACTTTTTGAGTTCTAATTTTTTATGCACTTTTTGCAAATTTGACTTCACAAAGGTGCATTGTCACGTTGGCTTTGTGCGTAAGCATTGTGCACGTGTGTAGAAATGTTGAAATGTCCTCAATAAATGAAGAGATGTCCTTTTCAGACATCCGCATTTGTGAAAGATAAAACTTCTCAAGATGTTGGCTCTTTGAGTGACTACATATGTGGTGGTGACCAGTTGTGGTTTTTGATCAGTCTCATCAAATGGTTTAGGTTGTGGGTCACGGTATTTCAGATGACGGCAGTTACATAAGCTATTTATTAGTACTGTTTGTCTGCTTTAACTGTTGTACTCATGTAACTGCATTAGTATACGTGAGAGTATGTGCTTGCAAAAATATGTATAGTTGCCCATTTCCTTGATTAGAGTGCCCTGTGAAGTGTTCTGTCATGTTTTTATATGTTTCTCAAATACATCTCCATTTTAAAATAAAAATAAATATCTTTTAAGAAATTTTAAAATAATTTTTCCAGAATTATATTTTCAGGATTTTGATCTTTTGGAATTACAACATTCAGGATTATGATGTTTGGGATTGGATCTTTAAAATTAGATGTTTAAAGCATATTCATAGATACATGCAAATATCACCACAGTAAATTTTAGAATATTTTCATCATCTCTCCCAAAACTCTTGCATGCTTTACTGATCATACAAACCCTTCACCCTCAGCTGACTCCCACCCTCACCCCTAGCCCTAGGCAACTATTAATCTACTTTATGTCTCTATAAATGTTGTGGTTCTAAACATTTCATGTTAATGGAATTATATAATAGATAGGCTTTTGTGACTGGCATCTTTCATTTAGCACGATGTTTTTAAGATTTGTCCAAGTTGCAGCATGTCTCAGTACTTCATTTCTTTTTATGACTAAATAATATTTCATTATGTGGATATATCACATTTTGATTATTTATCAGTTGATAAACAGGTGTTTCCACATTTTGGTTTAAGATGAATAATGCTTCTATGAAATACTCATTTACAAGTTTCTGTGTAGACATATGTCCTTTGGCGGGTATATGCCTAGGTGGAGAATTACTGGATTATATGATAACTCTATGTTTAATCATTTGAGGAACTGTCAGATGGTTTTTCAAAGAAGCTGCACTACTTTGCATTCTCACCAGTAGAGTGTAAGCATTCAAATTTCTCCGCATTCTTGCCAACACCTTTTATTCTAGTCACCCTACTGGGTGTGAAATGGTATTTCATTGTGGTGTTTGTTTGTTTGTTTGTTTTGAGATGGTCTCTTGCTCTGTCTCCCAGTCTGCAGTGCAGTGGCACAATCTTCACTCACTGCAACCTCCGCCTCCCAGGTTGCAGCTATTCTCGCATCTCTCCTGAGTAGCTGTGATTACAGGTGCACGCAACCACACCTGGCTAATTTTTTGTAGTTTTAGTAGAGGGAGTTTCACCATGTCGGACATGCTGGTCTCAAACTCCTGACTGCAAGTGTCCCACCCGCCTTGGCCTCCCAAAGTGCTGGAATTACAGGTGTGAGCGACCACGCCCAGCCTCATTGTGGTTTTAATTTGTATTTTCCTGATGACTAATGTTGTTGAGTTTCTTGAAGAAACATTTATTCATCTGATTTACCCATGTTTGATTTAGTTGTCCTTTTAGTATTGAGTAGTAAGAATTGTTTACATGTTTTGGATACAAGTCACATACAAAATATATGATGTGCCAATATTTTATCTCATTTCTTTTCACTTTCTTTGTGGTGTCCTTTGAAGTAGAAAAGTTTTCCACTTTGGTGAAGTCTGATTTCCTAATTTTGTTGTTGTTGTTGTTATTGTCATTGCATAAGCTTTTAGTGTAATACCTAAAAATCCTTTGTGAAACCCAAGTTCATGAAGGTTTGCCTCTTTGTTTTCTACTAAGAGTTTTAAAGTTTTCACTTTTACAGTTAGGTCTTTGATGCATTTTGTATACGTTTCTATATGTGGTGTGACGTGAGAACCAAACTTCACTGTCTGCATGTGGCTATGCAGTTATCCCAGCACTTTTTGTAAAAAAAAAAACCATTATTTCTTCATTGGATGGCTTAGAATCCTTGACTAAAATAAGCTGATTATAGGTAAATGGCTTTATTTCTTGAATTGCTATTCTATCTCATTAATTTATATGTCTATTCTTTCGCCAGTGCTAGAGTGTCTTGATTATAGTTGCTTCGTAACCATTTTACAAATAGGAAGGCATGGTAACTTCTGGTTCCAAAATGATGGCATAGAAGCAAGCTGGCTTTACTCTTCCAACAGAAAAATAAAAAATAAATATATACAATGGCAAAATTATCTCCATTAATATCACAGAAATAAAACATGAAGATAAGACAGTTCTCAGGGCCACAGAGAAATGAAAAAAACAAAACAAAACAAAACAAAACAAAACAAAAAAACAAAACAAAGAAAAACCACAAAACTCCAAGCTGATGGTAAGAGAGTTAGACTTCCATACCCATGAAACTATTTCCTCCCAATCTATCCGGCACTACGTGTGCAGAAAATCCTCCCTCTCCAACTCACAGTTTCTATGTTGGAAAAAGTGAGCAAGGTAGACAAACAGCTGTCCTATAATTTTGAGTTCACTGGTGAGGGACTGGTTTCTGCCTCAACCTATGGGAAGCTCAGAGATGCCTAGAGGGAGAAATATTCTTAAGGACAGCCAGAGACAAAGGAAGGAGGTGAGACCATCATCTCCAGCACTGGAAACTCTGCTCTGAAACTTGGTCATAGAGACAAGAATCAGAGTGGCTTTTCTGAGCACTGTACTGTAGGAGGTTTGTTCTACAGGTCTCCTGGGCAAAAATTCCCAGTCAGACTTTCTATACTCTGAGATATCCCATTTGGGACTTACTCAGAATAAGAGACATCCTGATTGTTTACTAGAACCAAGACAAACCGGGGCTAGAGGTATCATCTGGTGCCAAACAAACAAACAACAACAACAACAACAAAAAACAAACAAACAAAAAAAACAAGGCAGCAACCCAGTGGGTGAGGGAGAGAAGAAAGAAAATCAACAGGTAAATTACAAAAACCTTTAAACAAACATGTCCAAAAAAATAAAAAATAAAAAAAGACAGAAAAGACTAGAATAAATAAATAATCCTTCAATGCAAAGACATAGATATACATGCAGAAGAAACAGAATTTAGGGAATCATAACCTTCTCCAACAGACAAAGCAAGAAACCAGTCACTGACCCTAAAGAGAAGTTGATATGTGAACTCTCTATACAAAAAATCAAAAGTGCAGTTTTAAGGAAACTATGATCTCTAAGATAACATACCAAAGCAATTTAGAGATTTGTTAGAGAAATTTAACAAAGATATTGAAATAATGAATCAAATAGAAATCCTGGACCTGAGAAATGCATTTGCTGAACTGAAAAACTCATTAAAGGTTCTCAACAGCAGAATGGATAAAACAAGGAAATAATTGATAAGATCAAAGACAGGCTATTTGAAGATCACAGTCAGAAGAGGAAAAAATAGTGTATGCATAGAAATGAAGATCATCTATGAGATATAGAAAATTACCTTAAAAGACCGAATCTAAGAATTATTTGTGTTCAAGAGGAAGTTGAGCAAGATTAAGACATAGAAAGTTCATTGAAAGAAATAACAAGAGAAAACTTTCCAAAACTTAAGATATAACGAGGCATAGGAAGGTCAGAGAACACCAACCAGATTTGATCCAAGTAAGTCTACCACTAAAACATAAAACAATCAAACTCTCAAAGGTCAAGGACAAAGAGAGGATCCTAAAAGCAGTAAGAGAAAAGAAGCACATAACATATAAAGGAGCTGGCAACAGATTTCTCAATGAAAACCATACATGCCAGAAGGGAGTGAAAAATATTTTTGAAGCGCATAAAGCTATTCAAGAATACTATATTCAGCAAAAACTTTCAAATATAAAGGAGAGATAAAGTCTTTTCCGGACAAACAAAAGCTCAAAAAATCCACCACCACCAAATCCAGCTTATAATAAATGATAAAGGGAGTTCTTTAATCCGAAAGAAAAAAACACTAATATGCAAGAAGAAAATATGTATGAAGGTCCAAAACCAACAAGCAAAATTAAGTATAAGGAAAAGCCCAGAAAACTCTAATGCTAAAATTGTGGTGTGCAATACAATCATAGCTCTAGCATAAAATCCAAAAGGCAAATCTATGAAAAACAAAAGTGATAATGCCTACGGCAACCTGTTAAAAAATAGGCTATATTAAAATATGTAAATTGAGAGAACATAAAGTCAAAATGTAAGGAGGATTGAGAGAACATAAAGTCAAAATGATAGCGTTAAAGTGTAGATGCTTTTTTTGTTTGTTTGTTTTGAGACAGAGTCTCACACTTGTTGCTCAGACTGGAGTACAATGTCACGATCTCAGCTCACCGCAACCTCTGCCTCTCGGGTTCAAGTGATTCTCCTGCCTCAGCGTCCTGAGTAGCTGGGATTACAGGCATGTACAACCACGCCCAGCTAATTTTTGTAGTTTTAGAAGAGACGGGGTTTCGTCACGTTGGCCAGGCTGGTCTCGTACTCCTTACCTCAGGTGATCCTCCCACCTTGGCCTCCCAAAGTGCTGAGATTACTGGCGTGAGCCACTGCACCCAGCCATGTAGATGCTTTTAAAATTTTTTTCTTTGTTTCTATTTTTTTCTTTGTGATATAAATTGTCATCTCTTTAAAATAATTTGTTATATCTAGAAGATTTTTTGTAAGTCTCATGGTAACCACAATGCAAAATACATAGTTTTAGTGAAATATATTCACTAAAAATAAAAAGCAGCAAATTTAAATATACTATCAGAGAAAATTACTTAATCACAAAGGAAGATAGTAAGAAGAGAAGAAAGAAATACAAGATAATAAAGAAAGAAGCAACAAAATGGCAGTAGTAAATCCTTATTTATCAACAACACTGAATGTAAATTCACTCAATTATCTAATTAAAGGCATAGAGTGTCCGAATCGATAAAGAAATAAGACCCAACTATACACAGCCTGTAAGAAACCTACTTCACCTATAAAGACACACATAGTTTGAAAGTGAAGAGATTTAAAGTATTTCATGGAATGAAAACCAAAAAAAAAAAAAAAAAGAGCTACTTATATTATATAAAATAGACTATAAATCAAAGACTGTAAAAAGAGACAAAGATGATCACTGTATAATAATAAAGGAGTCATTTCTGTAAGAGGTTTTAACAATTATAAATATCTGTGCACTCAACACTAGAGCTCCCAAGTATATAAAGCAAACATTAATAGATATAAAGGGAGAGATGAACTGCAATATAATAATAGTATAGGGGACTTCATCACCCCACTCTCAGTAATAGACAGATCATCCAGACAGAAAATCAACAAAGAAACATTAAACTACACTAGACCAAATTGGTCCAACTGACATTTACAGAGCATTTTACCCATCTGCTACAGAATATACATTCTTTAATCAGCACACAGGACATTCTCCAGTATAGACCATATCATAGGCCGCAAAACAAATCTTAATGCATTCAAATGAGAAGAAATTGTATCAACCATCTTTTCTGCTGTTATTCCCACAAGGGAATAAAACCAGAAATCATGAAAATGTGAGGAAACTTGGAAACTACACAAACACATGGAAATTAAACATGTTCCTGAGTGATCAATGGGTCAATGAAGAAATTAAAAAGAAAATTTAAAACTTTTTTGAAACAAATGAAAATGGAAAAACAACATATCAAATTCTATGGGATGATACACCAAAAGCAATACTAACAGAGAAGTTTATAGCAATAAATGTCCATATCAAAACAGTAGAAAGTCTTCAAATAAATGACCTAGTAGTGTACATCAATAAATTAGAAAAACAACAAACCAAAGCCAGAAAGAAAAGAAATAATGAAGATCACAGCATAAATAAATAAAAGAAACTAAAAAATGCAGAAGATCAATAAAATGACAAGTTGGTTTTTTTAAAAGATAAAATTGACATACCTTTGGCTAGACTAACTAAAAGAAAAAGAGCAAGGACCCAAATAAATACAATCAGCACTGAGAAGAAGATATAAAAAATGAAATCTGCCAGGCACAGTGGCTCATGCCTGTAATTCCAGTATTTTGGGAGACCAAGGCGGGTGAATAACGAGGTCAAGAGATTGAGACCATCTTGGCCAGTGTGGTGAAGCCCCGTCTCTACTAAAAATACGAAAATTATCTTGGCGTGGTGTCATGTGCATGTAGTCCCAGCTACTTGGGAGGCTGAGGCAGGAGAATCATTTGAACGCAGGAGGTGGAGGTTGCAGTGACCCAAGATCACACCACTGAACTCCAGCCTGGGCAACATTATATGAGGTCAGCATTACCCTGATAACAAAACCAAACAAGGACACAACAGCAACAAAAAAACTACAGGCCAATAAACACAGATGCAAAAATCCTCAACAAAATAGTAGCAGACTGAATCCAACAATACATTAAAAAGATCATTCACCATCATCAAGTGGAATTTATCCCAGGGAAGGGTCGTTCAACATTCACAAATCAATAAATGTGATAAATCACATTAACTGAACCAAGAACAAATCATTTCAATAGATGCTGAAAAAACATTCAATAAAATTCAACATCCCTTTATAATAAAAACCGTCAACAAATTGGGTATAGAAGGAACATGCCTCAAAATAATAAAGACCATAAGTGACAAATCCACAGCTAGCATTGTATTAAATAAGTAAAAACTGGAAAGCCTTTCCTCTAAGATCTAGAACAAAACAAGGATGCCCACTTTCACCACATTTATTCAACATAATACTTACTGGAAGTTATGGCCAGCAATTAGTCAAGAGAAAGCAAAAAAAGGCATCAAAATTGGAAGAGAAGTAGTAAAATTTGTCTTGTTTTCAGACATGATTTTATACCTAGAAAAGCTAAAGACTTCACCCAAAAAACTGTTAGAACTGATAAATGAAATCAGTAGTGTTTCAAGATACAAATTCAACACACAAAACTCAGTGGCATTTATATATGCAAAGAGTGAATAGTCTGAAAAAGAAATCAAGAAAGCAATCCCATTTACAATAGCTACATAGAATATAAAATATCTAGGAATTGATTTAATCAACGAAATGAAATATCTATACAAGGAAAACTATAAAACACTGATGAAAGAAATTGAAAAGGGCACAAGAAAATGAAAAGATACATCATGTGCATGAATTGGAAGAATTAATATTGTTAAAATAATAATACTACCCAAAGCTATTTATAGCCAGTGTAATCCCTATCAAAATACCAATGACATTTTTCAGAAAAATAGAGAACACAATCCTAAAATTGATATGGAATCACAGAAGAACTCAAACAGCCAAAGCAATCCTGAGCAGAAAGAACAAAGTCGGGAATCACACTACATGACTTCAAAATATACCACAAGGCTGTAGTAACCAAATCAGCATGATAATGGCATAAAAACAGATACATAGGCCAATGGAACAGAATAGCAAACCCAGACATAAATCCATGCATTTACAGCCAACTCCTTTTTTTCTTTTCTTTTCTTTTTTTTTGAGACAGAGTCTCGCTCTGTCGCCCAGGCTGGAGTGCAGTGGCGCGATCTTGGCTCACTGCAAGCTCCGCCTCCCGGGTTCGCACCATTCTCCTGCCTCAGCCTCCCGAGTAGCTGGGACTACAGGTGCCCACCACCACGCCCGGCTAATTTTTTGTATTTTTAGTAGAGACGGAGTTTCACCGTGTTAGCCAGGATGGTCTCGATCTCCAGACCTGGTGATCTGCCCGACACTGCCTCCCAAAGTGCTGAGATTACAGGCGTGAGCCACTGCCCAGCAAAGCCAACTCATTTTTGAACAGGTGCCAAAAACATAGAATGTGAAAAGAACAGTCCCTTCAATAAATTGTGTTGTGTTCAATAAATCCATGAACATGAAAAATTTTCATTTATTTACATTTTTTAACTTCTTTCAAGTTTTTTTAGTCATCAGAATAAAAGTTTTATGCTTCTATTTTTAATTTATTCCTTATGTTATTCTTCAAATCATATAAATTGTATTATTTTCTTAATTTTACTTTTAGATTGTTCATTGCAAATATATAGAAACACAATTGATTTGTGTATTTTTCTTGTGTCCTGCAACCTTGCTGAACTCTTTCATTAGTTCTAACAGTTGTTTAGTGGATTCTTTAGGAATTTCTTTATATAAGATGATGTTATCTATGAATAAAATAGTTTTACTTCTTTCTTTCCAATCTGGTTGCCTTTTCTTTCTTTCTTTCTTTCTTTCTTTCTTTTTTTTTTTTTTTTTTTTTTTTTTTGCGTAATTGTCATGGCTAGAATCTCTACTCTAAGGTTAAATGTCAATAGAAGTGGTAAAAGCAGACATTCCTGTATTATTTCTGTTATTAGGGGAGAATTATCCAGTCTCTCGTATTTTTCATCCATATCCATGAGAGATATTGGTCTGTAATTTTCTTTCTTGTGATAAATTTTGGTTTCTGTATCATAGTAATACTGCCCTCAGAAAATAAAATGGGAAATATTTCTTCTCTTTTTGAAAGAGTTTGTAAAGAATTGGTATTAACTTTTTTGGTGGGATTCAGTGATGAAGTCATCTGGTCCTAGGCTTTTCTTTGTATTATTTTTTATTTACTAATTCAATCTCTTCACTTGTTTTATATGTATATTCACATTGTTTAAGCTTTTTACTTTTTGGTTTTTTTTTTTTATTTTTATTTTTTAGTCAGTTTTAGCAGTTTATGTATTTCTAGCAGAATCTACTATCGTAACCACCATACAATCAGCTGGCATTTGGAACGATTTTTCACATTTTCACAGGGAGACCTGATGTTTAGCTGAGTAATTTTTTCTGGCCACTATATTTTCTAGTTGGTTGTAATATGTGGGGGATGTGTATATCATACTGGTTGTTAAATATTTTGAATATTACTCTATAAATTATAGTCATACATTAGATAAACACCCACACACAATTATCATTCTCTTTTCCTACTGTATTTATTTTCATCCCTTTGCAACATATTAAACTTGGGAGTAAGAACTCCTCAGAAGTGATGCTACAGCATAGTGATGGCATGCATTATCTGGGAAAAGGTGAATCAACAATCATTTGGAGTACAATGGATTTGGAAGTTCCTGACCATTTGGAAGATACAATTGGTACTTTTTCTCTTGGACTGTATTCTCTGTAACTAAACACTCCTGACAAAGGAGATAAACCCATTCTCTTAGTAAATATGATGCTCTCTCATCTGAGGTGCTAAAGGAAAGATTCACTCTGAAACCTCTCATGCAATGATTAATGAATCTAATATATATTCCTGATTCACAGTCTATTTCTCATCCCCCTACTTCCAGTTTGCTGGTCCAAATGATGAAAGCCAAATTAAAGAAGGCCATAACCACAAATACAGCTTTAATTCTTTATTAATTTTAATCATAAGCAACCTTTCTATTGAAACCATAATGCATTATGAATGTGTTCACAGAGAGGGGATAATATGGTAGTGATGACATTTCTTGGATCTTTTTTTTTATTATGGTTTAGCATCAACTTGTTCAAACATAAAAGAGCAGAGACTGATTAAATATCAGAGTTGGAATATAATGAAAGAAAAGTCCATAGCAAATATGTGGTGATTGTTTTAAATCAAATGCGTGGGAGGGTAGATTTCAGGTGATAGCTCAGCAGTTACACTCCTAATCCCAACTGAGGCTGCCATGTGGTTTTTCATTTGGCTTACAAAATGGAGCTGGTTTTCAACAAGTCCCTGCTGGCTGGCCCATGAGCCAAGCACCACATGCCTTCTTTGGCATCTGACAATATTGTTATTAATATTACAAGCTGAAGGAAGGAAGCCTCTGAGGATAAATTCTGCTTTGGAAAGTTGTATTAACTCATTAAAGTCCTAAAACCTCTCAGGTTTCTTTAAGTGGGTAGTCTGAAATAGATGAAAAAATGTACTCAATGTACTAAGAAGTCCCAGGATCTCCATTTACAGCATTAGTAAGGTAAAGGGTGAGGTTTTCATTTGGGGGGTTTCTATCTCAAGTGTGCCTATTACAGCAAGTCAAGAACCTTGAAAGTAATCTCATCACGAACTTGTTAATGAGATATGTCCTTTAACATTGGCCCAAACACAACCAGCATGTTTCCTTACCTGACCTTGTTGCTGTAAACTCAGGCTGGTCTACATTCACACTACTAGACAGGTGAACAATGGAAGGGAAACACCAGACAAATGCACTTTTTAGGGCCAATGCCCAGGATTTTTTCACTTGAACTTGGCCTTAATTTTTACCTTGCAACTATGCCATTTCATTCCTCTAGCCCTTTCCTATTTCCTGCTCTGTATGTTTCTGGAAGAAACTTAGGCAAAGAGGGCATGGCAGAATCACTCATAATATTGGAGAAAATCTGCATAAGCAGAGATTATCTCTGAAAACCTGGCAAAAGGAAAAAAGCAAACTGGAAAAATAAACTCCCAACAAAAGTTGAACACAGCTGATTGAAAACACTCATGTCGGAGAATTGGTGATATACTGGGAGAAAGAAGAATGAAAACTTGTGGTTTGTTTATTTTATATTCCAGAAATTATGCTATATACTTTACAGGCATTGTGCTATCCAAATGTTGCCATTGTCCTTGATAGTTTCTAATCAGGGTGAAAGTTAGCTCGCTAAAATGGAAGGACCCCTACACCAGGAATCAGGTTTCCAAATCTAGTTCTACTTCTCATGGTGCTCTTTTGTCAAGCTATTTTGCCTTTCTTAGATTCTGTGTTCCTGTTTTTAGGATAAGAGCAATGATGCAATGCTGTCTGAGATTTGTTTTAAACTTTTAATTTCTTTAATTCCGTGAACCTCAAATAAAGTACATTTCTTGGTGATTTTATAGAACCAGTTTTAATTGTTTTGTAATCATGGACTCCTTTGACAATCTAAGAAAACTCACTATAATAGAAATCCATTTATTTGCTTGCCTATTTTTCTTTCCTTTGGGAATCTTTTTCCTTAATCTATGTGGTCCTATTGGGATACAGGGAAGCATGTGACCCAGCCTAGGCTAATCATAATATCATATTCCCCTGGAGCTAGTGATTGGTTCAAAGGATGTACGTGGGTCACATGCAGACCAATCATGCTCTTTCCAAATAACCATATAAATTGAAGATAGAAGATTGTTCCCTCCACCTTTTGTAGACTGTAGCCCCAGTGTTGCTTCAATCTTCCCAGGGTGTGGGAAAGACAGAAGACATTATTCTAGCCAGATATGATAAGACTGTCACATATAGAGACACAGAAAGATGGGGAGAGAGAGAGAGTCGAGTCAATGGTATTAAAACCATAAACCCAACCAGCTTCATCCCTTGACACCCAGTTATGTGAGTCTATAAATTGTCTTTATCATCTTTCCTTTTTTTTTTTTTTTTTTTTGCCAGGAAGGTGAGTTACATGCTTAAGTTAGTTTTGGTTGTTTGTTTGTTTGTTTGTTTGTTTTTTCTTTCACTTTCTTTTGAACACATTCCTATGGACTCATTATTCAGAACAAGAACAATGCCAAAAATGTTTTCTAAACAATGCATTTCAGGGGTGACAGAGCATTGGGGCACAGACCTTGTCCCTAGTTTAAAAACCTGTGCCCTAGAATGTAATAATAATAAAACTTTATGTTGTTTCTTCAAAGTTATAAAGCAGTTTCTGTAAAATATTATTTAGTACTAATGAAAACTCTGGGATATTTGTATTATTATTCCCATTTTGTAGATAAAGGATTGGAGATTCACAGAAGTTCAAAGACTTTTCTGCAGTTACATACTAGGAAGTAGGGATAGAGAGAAGTTCATTCTGCTTTTTCCAATTTTGCTTTTTAGAGAAAACAGAGGAAGGAGAATGAGTAGGAAAATCCTCTTTCTCAGTTGTTCCATTTGCAGAATAGCAGGAGTAAAATTGAAGGTTGTAAAGAAAATTTACAATAATTTCTCATATTATCCCAGCCAACTTCCCATTTCTAATTGATTTTTCTCATGTTGCTTCTCCAGCTTGTGAGTACTGCTCAAACCAAATGTTTAAAAAACTTTCCCCTTGAAGATTTAATGACTCCAAATCTGTATTTGATTACTCGGTTCCATTGGGGTTTATGCTTGTGCAACAGCCAAGATAGAAGAGCAAAAAGAAATCTTGTTGGTCATGCATAATGTATCTGCTGCCACTGGATTTGGGCTGAGACCGACACTGTGACGTCTTCACCGGGCTTGGCATTTACTTTGAGCTGTTTGCTTTGTTTGAACATATTCTCCTCAGACTGTGAGGGGTTTAACTCATGAGTCAACCACATACAACTACTCACACTATAAATTCCAAGAAAAGTCAAGGAGATTTAGTTTCTGGATTTGATCTTTAAATGACCAATAGATTTCATCTTCCTGTAAAGACAGTTAAAATCCTTCCCTTCCCCTTACCCTATTTCCCCAACATACATCACCTCTTCAAATGAGAACTGGGAGAACCAGTGCTGCAATGTTAATAAATACTATGGTGACCCAATTAGTGGAAAAATACTTAAACTAACTAGGATAAGGCTGAATAGGCCTGGATCTACCATGACTTAGTTGTGTGATCCTAGATCAGTTTGCTTCTCCATTCTCAGTTTCCTCAGTGGTGAGAGAAGATGCTGGTGCCAGAGATTTTAGGGACCGTTTCTTCTCTAAAATTTTATAAAGTTGTAACAACAGGGCGATTTAATTTTATTTCTAATGTAATTTGTGTTCTACAATATAGTTTTCAGTCTTTGCTTCTTATTTATTGACTATTGATTATATTTTCTAAACAGAGCCCTAGAAATAAATAAATATTTGTTAAGATTGTGTGAAAACATACCAGTTTAGGGATGATACCAATTCCAATACTGGCTTAAAGTGATTATTTTTAGCATCTGGTTCAAATATATATAAGATTATGTGTGTTAATATATGTGTCTTTTGACTTTCTGGAGAAATTAAGAATTCTCTTTGAATAAGATTTAGAGAAGTCATTGTAGGACTCGGTTCATAATTGTATTTGAAAACCATGATTCTATATTTCTTTTTTTGGGATATTAGTGGATGATATATTTAAGATAATTTTAGGTATATCTCGAAGTGTCCCATTTCTTATTCCCTAGGAATGGATAAAATACACAACAAATATGATAACAGTTATAAAATCAAATTGAAATAGCATAATTAATTTAAAAATAAGAAACTCTAGCTTTTATACATATTCTATATATGTATATACACTTCTCTTATACTATGACTTTATATGTAAACAGCTCATAATACCATTCTCTAGAGAAAATTTAATTTTAACAAATAATCTAAAAAATGTTAGGCATAGAAAAAAGTTTCAATTTGTTAAATTCTAGCTGTATCACTCTGCTATTAAAGCAAAAGCACTTTCAATGAGTCTATTCTGCCTATTAAAGTGAAAATATCTCAACTTATTCAAGATGCTTCATAATTTGACCAAATTCAACACTTAAAACATATTTTACATAAATTTTGGTAATTTCCAGTCAAACATTACTAGATCATTTACTCAGCACATCTTGTACTTTCCCACTGATACATCTTTTGCTCATTCTTTGTTTATAAAAAAACCTACCAATTCTGCAAATGTTAACCACATACTGCTTCCTTCATGCATCTATCTCACATTCTTCTGACTAGAATTTGTCCTTTTTTCCCTCCCCTTATCTGTGTCTCGTAATATTTTGTTCGTACCTCTCTTGTGGCACTTAACACACTGGTTTATAACACTGCTAGTGTCAGAGGGCTGATAAATAGAATTGTCATCTGCTTAAACAAAAGCCAACATATGAAAAATCAGAACTTATAAAACAGATTCACTAGGAAGGGATTATGTTTACATCAAGAAGATTCTTAAGTTAGCAAAATGATTTGCTGTAAAATTCTTTGAAACTACAAATACTTTTAATGCAATACATATTATTTGATTTATCACAGCTTTAACTCAATTTTGTAGAGCATATACCTGTTACATTGAGGCAGTAAAAAAATAAACAAAATTCATTTTAGCTCATAAAACTTCAAAACTTGGAATTAAATTGATAGCATAACCACCAGGCCATTCATTTTAAATGTGTACAAGAGTTTTTAGATCCTGTTACTCCAGGAAGCTCAAGTTCCCTACATGAGAAGGGAATCTTGGGTCCTACCCTCTGCCTGAGTTCTTCTAGAATCTTTGAGCAGAATCACATGATATTTTAGTCATTTTATGCAACTACTGTGAGCTAGACCCTTGCCCAGGGAATGTGAACAACCAGAACTTTGCTGGACAACAAGGTGACCATAGTCAAAAATAATTTAATTGTACATTTTAAAATAACTAAAAGAATATAGCTGGGTTGTTTGTAACACAAAAGATAAATGCCTGATATGATAAATACCCCATTTACCCTGATGTGATTATTATATGTTACATGCCTCTATCAAACTATCTCATGTAATCCATAAATATATACACCTACTATGTACCTACAAAAATTTTTTAAAAAATAAGAAAATACTTTGCTGGGCAGAAGGATTGTAGTTGCTTTCTGCTCAAGGAGAATGAGGAAACAAGAAAGGCCTTTGTCTACTAAGAGAACATCATGGGATACTTGAACACCGAACCAACCATTTTTGCATTCAGTTTCATTCTTCCTCCTCTTCCTCTTCCTTTCTGAGTTTCAGGAAACTATAATTCCTAGACTTTCCTGCCCTCTGGCTTCAAGGTATGTTTGGTCAATGTGCATGACAGGTAAAAGATTGGAGGATGGGTGGAAGGAGAACCCAGTGTTTCTTGTCTTCTGTCTCTCTGCTTTATATACTATCCCCGGCCGAGGCTGTGTCTACCATACCCTGAGCTAGAACTTGTGGTATGTGTAAGCACAGTTCCAGCTTTACCTGGTGACCCTGGATTCTGGGCCCTGGTAACACTATCTCCTGGAGATGAGCCTCTATTCCTAAGGGTGGCAGTGATTCCCTGCTTGTTCCATTGTCTTTTTGGCTTCTCAATTCTTTCATCACCTTTATAACCAATTTCCTCTGTTAAATTTCTTCTATCTGAAGTAATAGAGTCATTTCTCCTTTTCTGATTGAATCTTGACTGGCAAAGATCCTCAGTGCTGAAACTAGTCTTTACAAAGAAAAGGAGAAAAGCTACCTCAAAAAATAAAGTCTGTTCTTCTCTAGGTGCATTCACATATATTATGAGCCTTCCAGTAACTCTGTGAGACAGGCTTCATTATTCCCATCTCGCACACGATGAAGCTAAAAATCAAAAGATTCCATGACCACTGTCAGGACTAAAAGCTCAATGTGTGAGGGACAGAATTCACACTTGGCTTCTCTGTTTCCCTATTTCCAAATCTATTGCACGGATGGTCAAAGGGCTCTTCTTTTGGGATAAGAATCTCAAAGTAGATTCATAATTCATGATTTCTTCAAAGTCCATTTCCCAGTGGGATCCATTTCCCAGTGAGATTGTTGTAATTCCTTTTTTTTTTTTTTTTTTTTTTTTTTTGACAGGGTCTCTCTGTCACCCAGGCTGGAGTTCAGTGGTGTGATCTTAGCTCACTGCAACCTCTGCCTCCCAGTTCAAACGATTCTCCTGCCTCAGCCTCTGAAGTAGCTGGGAGTACAGGTGCGTGCCAACACGCCTGCCTAATTTTTGTATTTTTAGTAGAGATGAGATTTCACCATGTTGGCCAAGCTGTGACTGTTGTAATTCTGAATCACAAGATGTGTGCCCAATCTTTCTATCCTTCATTCCAGAATTAATTCATGGAGATTTGTGCATTATTCGTCATAGAAAATTTTATTATAAAAAAGAGTTGAAGAAAAGTTAGTAGAAAAAGTTATTTGACTTTCATATCAGAATCAGGGTTGTCCTTTCTCTTCCTGAAAACCTCTGCAGCTTCACAGTTAAAATGAAACATGCAAGGGTCAGGTACAGTGTGATCATTAGTGATCCTAGGCATCAGACTTGAAAGGGTTCAGCAAAATACCACAAAATAGAGCACACTGGAAACTGAGTAAACAACAGAAGCAAGAAGATCATTCTCACCTTCCCCTCACCCTTCTTCCCTGAAGCAGGCCAAACAACCCAGGAAGGTCACTGTCCGACCTTCCCTCTCTCTTTTTCCTTAAAGAACTTCATGTGACCGGTATCCTGCTCTATACCCAGAGAAAAGGAATGTCACCTAGAGATGCCAGGAAATATCTGAACAAATAGGACTTTCTAAGTTCTCCCCAGTTTATTAACCACTTGATCATACCCTTTTGTCCTCTAATCATACTTCTGCTTATCCATCCATCAGAATACACAGATTTCCCTATTTCTTTGAGTCTTCATTTCTGAAGGCTCCTGTTACATAAAACTTAGATTAAGTAAATTTCTATGCTTTTCTCTTGTTAATCTGTCTTTTGTTGTAGGGGTCTCAGCCATGAACCTTACAATGGGTGAGGAAAAGATACAGTGCCCCCCCCTGCCCTTTTCCACAGTTTTGCTTTCAGTGGTTTTAGTCACTCACAGGACAGTACGATAAGATATACTGAGAGAGATTGATACACCACATTCATATAACTTTTATTGCAGCATATTGTTATAATCGTTCTATGTTATTAATGGTTATGCTTGTTCATCTTGTACTGTGCCTAATTTATAAATTAAACTTTATCATAGGTATGTATGTATAGGAGAAAACATTGTATATATAAGGTTTTGTACAATCCTTAGTTTTAGGCATTCACTGGGGTCTTGGAACGTATCTCCTACAGATAAAGGAAAACTACACTATTGCTTTCTCTGCCCTACAGATTCAACTATTGTGCTTTTGAAATGCAAGTGCACTAAAAAGAATTTATGAAATAAAAATAAAAAACACCCAGCCTTGAAATCAGATTATTTTCTTCAATAGGAGATGTGGGATCTATTGTTCACCCTAAGAATTAGAATTTCATTCATTCACTTATTCTACAAATGTTTTTTAAAGACTTTCACATATGAATTATTCAGTCAGACGCTGCAAAGTTTCACTTGAAAGAGTGAACATAATAATGTCACAAAAAATGCATGTTTACACAGGCCTTTCTAGTCCTGGAAACTAAAATCTATTCATGCATTGAGTACCTGGTTTCCATCTCCTCACAACATTTTTCGAGCAAGACTACTGAGGCTAATCGGATGCTCTCTTGTATTTTAGTTGCTTCCTCCTGCATCTATTGTCTCCTTTGTAATATCTCAGTCCTTCTAGCCTTGGTCCTATAGGCTCCTGACTTTCTCCTAGGCAAAATCTGCTTTTCCACTATACTTCCCTAAGTTTTGAAGACCCCATCTGTCTCTTGCAACATACATGGGTAAAGGGTCTACTCAAGAAAACCCTTTAAAAACACGTAACTGTACAAACATAGAATGAGTACTCTTTGGATTGAGTGACTTTTCTGTGCTGGAGGTACACGTAGGCATAACTCAAATGTCCACTTGGCGAGGCTGTCATAGAAAAGATTTAAGCAGTGGATGTACAATCAGACCTTATGAACCTTAAGGTCCCTTCCAACACTGAGAACCTAATCTGAGGCCTATCATGTGTCTATATGTTAGAACAGAACCATATTTTCCTTACCAAGTCCTTATTGCCCACATATGCACTTTGCTTTTGTAGTTCTAGACTATATCCCCATTCTCAAACACTGCCTTGTTGATGTGTCTTAAGTATCCATATGGGACCAAGTATGTAATAAGAAGAAAAAAAAATGAGAAACACAAGATGAAAATTCCTGGTAAGTTCAGCTCACCGTTTTTCACAATCCAGTAAGGGATTCTGGAGGGAGAATGCCTACAACTCTTCACAAGCACATTTGCGCCAACAGTCCTTGTGAAAAATATTTTTTGACAGAAACAAAAAGACTTGGTTCCTGGAGATAATGATCAGAGCTGTGCCTGAGGTACTGCTGGTAGAGCTGTATCACCCAGGGCTGGTGGATAATATGGTTACCTGCTGGAGTGGAATCAGCTCATTTGCATGTCATGAGGCTGGCAACTCCATGTGCCCAAGGCACATTAAACTTTTACCTTACATATGTCAGGAGTGCTTGGGCCACTGCCTCCTTCCGCTCCCCTACTCTCCAGCTTCCATTAGCTTGCTCTGGTTTTCATATTGTATCTACCAGAGGCAATAAGGAATGTTCTGGCTTACTCTTCATTTTGCTACTACTAACAGATCAAATCTTTATGCATAAGCCTAAGTTATAGGTCTTGTATTATCACACAAGGTTTCACCTTGAAATCCCACTCCCCTTCATGTATATTAACTCTGCTGAAACCTAGGAAATCCCCCAATTATGCAGCCTTTGGTTTTGCTTCTCTCCTCTGTGCCTGGAATGTTCTCCACAACCTTTACATGTCTCATTTCTATCTATTCTTTGAGACTCAGCTCATTAACAGCCTGGAAAACACACTAGTTATTAAAGCAATAAGGAATGTCCTTGTGAGAGAATCAGAAACGTTATTGAGAAGGTGTCCTTTGCAAACTAAAGCTGATAGTAGGAGATTATTTAAAAATAGGGCTGCTTCATAGAAAAGAAGATGGTAAAGTTTCAGAATAAGTGAGGATATGTGGTAGTTCTCAACCATCAAAAGGAAGGTGGGTGGAAAGAGCATAAAGAATGACAAGGTTATAATTAGGAGCCCAAACAGAGCTTTCCTAGAGGCAAGACAGATGAAAAGCAATGTTAAATGTATAAAAGAAAATGATATAACAACGGATAATCAGGAGTCTGAGGCAAGCTATCCTAATAAAATTCCATAATCTGTTGGCAGATTCCAGATCTGAGATAATATTCAGATCAGGAAACCACTGACAGAAGGAGAAGCCAGGTTCCCCATACATATCATGGTAGGTACATATGGTAATGATTCCTTTAGTTCTTCCTATAACACTAATGGCAGAACAAGGGCCCATTTACTTAGAAAATATTCAAATATTTTGAGAACTAGTAGGCATAGGGTCCAGGATCCCATTGATACCTAGGAACTTGAAGCATTATTATACCTCATGCTTTTAGACTATGGCATGTGAAGGCCAGGTAATAAACGCAGTCTCAGCCCAGGCCTGAATTGGAGTAGATCCAGTGGACTTACCGCTAGTCATTCTCCCATCTTTTTTTTTTTTTTTTGGAATGTATAATGGGAATGAGTACTTTTGGTATTCACCAGAGCCCTCCTATTAGTTGATTTGCTATGAGATTAGAACTGTAATAGTGGGGCAGACCAGTTGGAAGCCTCTGAAACTGCCTCATCCCAGATCAAGAGAGTAAATAAAAAATAGCAACTCAAGACATGTCTCTTAGCAGGCCCAGCAGCCTTGCCGTTAGAGAAATCTGCCAGAGTCCATGCTATTAGAAGGCTCCATGCTGAGAAGAGATGCCATGTGGGATTCATGGAAAGTCTATAGGAGTAAGAAAGTAGTGTGAAGATCTGTGAATGACATATGAACACCTGCTGGAGCACATTCACCACAGAAGAGACGCTGGACAATAAGGCAGAATGACTCAGGTAGTCGACCCTAGTCAGCCTCTATCATCAGCCAGCCCAGTAGTAGCACAAAAACTATATGAATAAAGCAGCCATGGTGGCAGGGCTAGAGGGGGTGCATGGACAAGAGCATGGGCCTCCCAATTACCAAGGCTGATCTATGTACTGCTACTGGTGATTGTCCAGTAGCAGTATCAGAACTTAACTCAACAGCAATAGAAATTATTCTTAGCCCTTCATACAGCATCCTTTCTCAACAGAACAACTAGCCACTTGGTAGCAAGTTGATTACACCTTATCCCTTTCACCAGAGAAGTAATTAGTATAATTTACCTTGACTTGAATCCATACATATTCTGGATACGAACTTGCTCAATCCTGCCAATAGGGTTTCAGACAGAACCACTATCAAAGAACCTCTAGAGTGTTTTATCCACCATCATGGAATCCTAAATAACTCCAGGATGTATCAAGGCACCTACTTTAAAGCAAAGGAGATGTGGCTACGGGCATCTGAGCAAGAGCTCCACTGCTCTTGCACCAGGCCACATCACCCAGCAGCAGCCCTCTGTTAGAATAAAAAGCTTATATTTTATTCATATTTATCTCTAGAGCTTTGCAGAAGGAAAGTGCACACCTAAACACTTATTTCTCCTGTTTAATTTTGATAAATACTGTTATGTAATAAAGTTTTACTTAGTATGAAATAAAGATACTGGATTCTGGAATTAGATTTGATTTCTTGAAGCTACAATGAATATATTCCACATGGAATGTTCCTCCTTCAAGACATTCTCTTTGCATTCTCTATGCCCCAATCAGCAACTCTTGGGGATTGCCTGTGTTATTTTTCATAGTTTATCCTTATCTGCCCCCTGCATGCTAACTTTCTATATGGCATATTTCTGCACAATTTCTGTTTACTTGTGCAAGCTGTGCAGTGAAGTCAATTCTGTAAGCATACTATGTCCTATAGGCCATGGACAGTCCACCACCTATTTTTGTACATAAAGTTTTATTGGTCATAGTCAGACTTGTTAATTTACTTATTATCAATGGCTACTTTCATGCTACAATGGCAGAGTTGAGTATGTGACAGGGAACGTATGGCTATTTAAAGCCTGAAGTATTTATCATCTGGCCCTTTACAAAGAAATTTTCCAAACCCCATTTTAAGCCAATAGCTGAAGGTAGCACAATTGCTCTTAGATTCTGTGTTTTTGCCAATGTTTCCAGGGACAGATTTTTGTTTTAGATGGCAGATACAGACCACTTTGCCCACACTGAGCAATCCCAACACTAGTGCCATGATATTATCTTCCTGTTTCAAAAGTGTATACATTATTCGGAATACACTAAATATGATCTGGAAACCTGGTGCTTCACGGTTTCAAGGCTCTGATCCACAGGCAGTAGAGAGAGAGAGAAGGGCTAGATAGCAGGCCAAGGTCACTGTGTAAAGGGGCTTCCTATTTACAGCAATGGTTTTCTTGGAGGCCGTGGTGTCTGGTGTTCACCTTATGACACCGCTTTTTTTCTGTCTTCTTATGACTTTTCCTTCCATGAGTATCCATCCTCTAAAATTATGGCCAGCCACACCCTTCTTTTGGCTATTTGGAAAGATTTTTTGGCAGATGTTCGTCAATGTGCTCTGAAGACTGAAGCTCATTATGTTCGTGTTAAGCATTATTGATTAAATGGGTCTTCTGCTCGATCTTCACAGTCTTTCCACTAATTATGCCCATGTTTCATTTTTCTAAGTGAACATCAATGTCACAGAGAATATTTCCCACAGAAAAGCTGAGCGCCCAGCACTGTCTCCCTTAAAACAAATAGATTTTTCATTGAAATCAACATATCTTTCTGAATCGAATAGGTTTTCATGGGGCCAATAAATTTCTTCAAAACAATGCATTTTTATTACAACATATTTTTGTTCAAACCAATACTTTTTGACAACCAGATATTAATGACCTGGCCAGAACTATAAATTTACCCCAAACTATGTGTTTTCTCAGCAGAAAATAATTTTTCTTATACAAACACATTTTTATTTGAATCAATCCTTTTCTGAAATCAGATATATTTCTGCAGGGGACACTGAGAACCTCTTTACTAAGAAATGTCATTTTGTTTAAAGGAACATGGCCTGGATTTCAACCTTCCCTAGTGACCTACCTTAAACATCTTTATTCAAAAATGAGGTAAAGGCTATTAAAGAATTTTTTTACTTGGTCAGACAGAAATGCACAAAGGTATCAATAAACAGTTCCTATAGCATCTCAAAGAAATGCACCTCAAGTTCTATTTATTGTCAGGGCAGACACTAGCCAGCAACACTTTGACTCCTCGAGTGTAGCAGAGACAGGGATCATATCCATCCTTAGAAATTCATCGTAAATATACAAGCAGAAATCCTCCATAGCCACAGTATTAAGGCCCTCTCCGCACCAGGCCACAATGCCTGTAGTGCTTTTTTTAGGAAAGTTTTCTTGCCATTTTAGATTTTGTTTGTTTAACTGAAGATTGGGAAAGACATACTCGAAGGAAAGAACACTATTTCTACCAGTAGTTTTTACACATCAGCCTTCTCTGGAAGCAGCTCCACATCTTCTTAAATACTGTGGTTTTAACATGTCTCACGTGGAAGTCAAATATAAGAAATTCGACAGTCAACTTCAGGGTGGTTATAAGGAGTTTCTGGTCCCAGAAAGATAAATAGCTTGAAAACAATACCTTAAAAGGCTTTATCAATTATATATAATTATGAGAGGTATATTTTCAAGGTTTTCTATTCATTATTTTATTCTTCCCCTTTGCAAGTACGTGCCCAGCAGATCAGCTTAAGCCCTCAACAAAGATTCATCAATTCTAGATGGTCTAGGGACTGCCATCTTTGTCTCAACTATAGTAAATTTATGGGAACTGTGTTTCTTGCTACCAGTATGAGCACATTCATTTTTCTGTTTCCTACTCATTTTCATAAAATAATAAAAGAAAATCACCAAGGAAATGTTCAAATAATTACACTATGCTTTTCTAGACAAAGGTAGCCATGCAGCTAAAGCTGAACTCTTGGCTGGCAGGTTGTATAGTCATTGAAAATAGTCAATTCTCTCCTAATATAAAAGGGTCCAGTTTCAATGTTACATGAGACAATTTTTCAGTGTATGAAGTAAGAGTGCCTATATTGCAAAAAAATTAAAGACCTTACTGAATAGAAAAAAAAAATATTGAAAATGGAATTCTCAGTTTTTATTAATAAAAATAATTACTAGGGTTAAGCCTTACTGTGTGCAAAGTCCTGTGATAAGTACTTCATACCTGTTTTTTTTAATTTCCATCTTACGAGAAATCTGTGAAGTAGGTTTTCTTCTTCCCATGTTTAGATACAGAAACAAAACCAAAACAATCCAGAGAAGCTGTTTACTCAAATTCACATAGCTAATAATTGTAGATTAAGAAGGGTTTTGAACACAAATCTATTTGCCTTCAAAACCAGTGAGCTGTACCTCAAGCTTGCCTTTCCAGGCTGGCTGTTTGAGCTTTGGTTTTCTCACCTTCCTGTATGTTTACAGACGCCCTATCTACCTCTCTGCTTTGTAGTGAGACTCAGATAACAACATGAATGGGAAAATATTCTGAAAATAACAGGTTACAATAGAAATATACATTATTGGTAAACGCAAGTTCATTTCTGAAACATGAACTGTGTCGATATGTTGTGGGGAGACTGAAAGATTTTTTTCACACTTTTTAATTGATTGCTTCACTTATTTATGAATATGTTTATGTAGGACTGAAAGTTCCTTACTGGCATGAGAAGCATCTTGAATATCAATGAGGGGACTGAGTTAAGACACAGGAGATGGAGTTGAGGTTACATAATGTAGAAAGATTTGCAAGGTAAATAAATGAGTAATAATAGTAGCCATATTTAACATGTGTAGAACTTTTAAATTTTAAGTTATGAAGCATTTTTTACCTAAAAGATCTCCTTCCTTCTTCAAAGTAACTCTGAAGTAAGCAGGGCAATAAGGTAATATCCCACTTAAAAATGAGGACACTGATGTTCAGAAAGAACGAGTGCTTGTCAAAGGACATGCAGCTTAAATAATTGACAAGGCCAGGACCATTTCCTCTTCACCATACAGAGAAGTATTTAGTTGTCAAAGAAAAAGTAGCAGAACAGAATATCCAAAGAACAAGGGGAAGAGGCAAATACATATGACATTCAGTATAGGAAGCATTTTTAATTCTTTTACCTCACTTTTTCCTTAGAATCATCCTGAGTTTGTCACCTGCCCACAGTCATCCAGACCACTGCTGACTGAACCAGGACTGACATGTAAGTTTTCTGCTTTCAAATCTAGTGCTTTATACAAGAGCCTATCTTGTGAATGTGAGACCTGGTGTGAAGGGGCAGACAGCAGGATTTGTAGAGATGTGGTAGGATGCCTGCAGTTCTCCTTAAAATATGGGCCATAGTAAGGCAAGGTGGAGAGATGATGGCCCAGACAATGACTTTGCCACTGGCTGTTTACGAAGACTGGGAGCTGGAGGTGCAGCAGGAGTGGCTGCGGTCATCATGGAGCCGTGCTCAGCTGAGTCCAGCAATGGACCTCAATCAGACTCTGCCCTATGAGCGAGGCACAGGGGCAGGCTGAACATGTGAAGACAAAATCCGGGAGGTAGGGGACCAAACGTATCAGGGTGATTTCAAACAACCACCTGGTACTCATGAAAATAAGGCCCATCTTTTGCAGATTCGCTTTAATTTGGGAAGTATTATCATATGTGTATGTATAGCACCGATGTTATGCTACGTGCTATGACATGCTAAGTGAGAACCCAAATTGATACATAAGACCCAACTTCTCTGGACTTCAGTTTTCTTATCTATAAAATAAGTGAAAAGAAATAGTTCTCAGAGGTGCTATGCATTTGGTGACACAGTGATTTCTGGATGTTATTTACTGTAAATAAAGTCACAAAGGTAGAACATCAGCAGTGGACTGGCCCTTAGAACTGTCTTGGCTTACACACTGCAAAATCAGGGGAGGCAGTTTAGGCTGTGGCTAGAGACTGGGTCTTCTGACGCTGATTCCTAGGCGCCCTCTTTCACAACTCAGCAGCTCCCACCCACTACACTATGCGTAGGATGCCTATGTTGGAAGAGATCTTTTTGGTTACCAAGTTGAACTGCTTATCCAATGCTTAAACTGTGCTCAATCCAGAGAGGGGCCATTCTATTTTATAAAGCTACACGTGTTCATTTTCTTTTGTTTTCTTCCCCTTACATTGCATTTCTACCTACTGTCCACCACTTAGAGCTGTAAAGAACATATTCATGGTCTCTCTTAGAGATCTGGCTCATGCTTTCCTGACTCATTCATAATTCTTGGCACTGGTCTACACAGCAGGTTGTTCCACATGGTTTTTGAGATTAATATGTGGTCATATTTGGAAAAAGCTATGACATCCTTCCTGAGAAACACTTCATTTCGTGCTAACTAAGAAGAGGATGTTGAGCTTCACATTGTACAGAAGATGATGGCCCATGTAGTACAGGATACTTTCCTCAAGGATGGGACAGTTTTTCCTCGTACAGTTTCCTCATCCTTGTTTTACCTGGGGGTACAACCACATGTCCTCATCCACCAATTCTAGCACTTCAACTCTTCCCAGACTAACAGAGTTGAATACGATTTTTGTAAGACCAAGAAATGAGACAGATATTCCTTGCTCACAATAACACACCACGTGTTTACCATAGAAAGGCTTGTCTGTAAGGTGCCGCTTCATCAGACGTCTGCTCTGAAAGAAGCCCTTTCTGTAACACCTCTCCCAACCCATATCCTGCATGGATCTGAGGCCCCCTCACCTCCCACTTCCTGTTTGCTTGACTGGGAGAACAAGAGGCTGAAAGAAGGAAAAAGTAGATCCTAGGGAAGTGAGTGTGAAGAAGGCAGAGGTGTTCAAAAGCAACAACAAGAAAAAGGGAGAAGAAACAAGCAGTCTAGGGAGGAGGAAGAGAAGAAAACAAAGGCTGTGGAGAAGGAATTCTCCAATTTACATCTTGAGTAGAGTCAATATGGACTGAAATTCCAATTTAAGCAAAACGGAGTGGACTCTCCTGCATTATCCTCTGCACTTCCGGTTTGCACTTGAATGTCACAATCAGGCACTTTGGTAATACATCTGGACAACACAGCCTCCCCTGCAAAGATGACAGGCCTAGGGACACTTGCATGGATAAGGTGATGGTGATAGGTCTCTCCATCAGTATCAAGAGTAAGACATGTAGTCACTGTGATATGTTAAGACTAGATCATTATTAATGCATTAATTCATTCTTTTAAATAATAAATTTGAACACTTATTATGTTCAAGGAACTTTATAGGAACTGTGTTTTATCCTTGTACTGACAGCTTATAAGCTATTTGGGAAAATGAGACATCAAATTGCAGCATAAATTTAGAGAAATTTCACCGAGGGATTTAACCTTAAGTACAAAATGAGTGGTATAAACAATAATTGCTATGAGTTCATGTGAAGATTATACTTTGGAATGATTAGGGAAGGCTATGTTGAGGAGGTGAGTTCACTTTAATGAATGGGTTGGAATTTTAAAAAGAAGAGAGTCGAGACAATCTTAGACATGAGAAACACGTCAAAAATGCAGAGGAAGAATGAGCATTCCATAAGTGGGTAATGAGTAGATCCAGTTTAACTGAAGGTGACTATTTTCAAAAGTAATTAGTGGAAGAATACCCTGGAAAGGTAGATTATGGGTAATTACAGAAAATATGAATATCAGACAAAGAAAAAAATTGGTGAGGAAAGTGTCATGATTCAATGACATTTTAGAAAGAATATACAATGAGAATGGATAGTAGTGGAAGGGGAGTGATGGATGGAGAGATCTTGGAGGAGAGATACCCTAGTTAGCAGACTTCTGTAATTATCCAGGTGGGAAAATTAGTGATGGAAGAATTGAGAAGACAGAAAATAATTGCTTGAGGCCAGGTGCTCTGGCTCATGCCTGAAATCCCAGCAATTTGGGAGGCAGAGGCAGGCAGATCACTTGGGGTCAGGAGTTCAAGACCAGCCTGGCCAACATGGGGAAACCATGTCTCTACCAAAAATATAAAAATTAGCCGGGCATGGTGGCTCACGCCCGTAACCCTAGCTACTCATGAGGCTGAGGCAGGAGAATCGCTTTAACCTGGGAGGCAGAGGTTGCAGTGAGCCAAGATCGTGCCACTGCACTCCAGCCTGAATGACAAAGCAAGACTCCATCTCAAAAAATAAAAAATAAAATAAAATAAATTGTTTGAGTGTATTGTGGATATTGTGAAGAGGAAGCTAGAGGTATTTGGTAGCTGATTGGATATGGAGCAAGAAGGGACTCGATGATTCAGAGGTTTTGAATTTGTGAATTTTATTACTGGCAGAAGATTTCGAAGCCTAAAATATAAAAGAGCCCGTTGTTGTAGAAGAGAAGGAAAGAGTGATTAGTGGAGAAGAACGTGGACTGAATTTTGAACAGATTTGTTGTGGAACGATCTCCAAGCTTTTTGGCCTGATAGGCAAAGAAGTCCAATTTCTAACTCTGTGTTTCAGTTCTAGCTTCAGATTCTTCCTTCCCCTGAAAGCAGTTTGTCTCAACAGTGTCTGTCAGTACTTCAGAATCAGCTGGAAGGGAAAAGGAGGGCTTTTAAAATTTCTTCTATCTAAGTTGTACTTCGTCTAATTAAGTCAAAATCTCAGGGAAAGACATCCAAGTACCTGATTTTTTTTTTTTTTTTTTTAAGCTCCTCAAGTAATTTCATTGTGCGACTAAGGTGGAGACTTGCCCTACAGGTCTTAACTGCATGATATTTTCAGTATTTCTTCTGTGGAAACACACTTTTAAAAAACATTTTCTAAAGAAAATATTTCCACAGGGGGTTTGAAATTGTTGCATGTATAAAATATGTTGTAAATTTATACATTTATTTATTTATTTGACAAATGCTTATTGGAGGCTTACCATGCATCAGGCATTATATTAGCACTCAGGTATATCAGTGAACTAATCTAAAAACAATAAAATATCTGACTTTCATAAACTTACATCCTAATAAGTAGAGGTAAACAATAAATAAAATGTAAAAATCATATAGCATATTAGAAAGTGATAAATGCCATGGGGAAAAGTAAATCAGGAAAGGGAGATGGAGAGAATTGCAGATAGGTGAGATTCCAAATAGTAGGCATTGACTACGATAATGATAGTTAGGTAACAGTTGAGAATAGTCTTGAAGTAAAGAATGAGCCATAAATGGAAAAAAAAATTTCCACAGAGAAGGAAGAACATGTGTTGGAGTCCTAAGATGACAGCACACCTGGACAGCTGGAGGAGGTCAAATGCTCAGAGCAGGATGAGCAAGGGGAATACATGAGGTCAAAGGAGTGGGAGGAAATAAGGTACGTGTGGTCAGGAGGGCTTTGCAGGTCATTGTAAGGATTTGGGTTTTACTCCTCAGGAGTTGGAAGACTGGAGGATGCCGAGCGGAGGAGAGACACGGTACAACTTAGGTTTAAAAAAATAAAAATGGCTTTTATGTTCAGAATAGATGGTTGGAGACCACAGTATAATCCTTAAGCTCCTTACTGTTTAAAGGCAGCAATAAAATGTCCACTCTGTCCTATCTCTGTGTCTTACAATATTCTTCTCAGCTCACACCTGTCCATTACATCTGTCTGAGCTTGATTCAGATGTTCCTTCCTTTATAAATTCATCCAGTATTGGCCAGAACCAGTGTGAGCATTTGCTCCTTTCAATCTTCCTGTTTTATTCTTTGGTTTGGATATTTCCAACATTTAGCATACCTACATTGCACTGATATTTTCTGTATACTTTTCTTATCTTATCATGTTCTCCATTTTCTGACTCCAAATCTGCTCTTCTGGGTGCCCTGTCTCAGTACCTAGCACCCAGGTATCCAAACCAACAGTGTGGGTGCATCCTTGATTCCCCTCTTTTCCTCAAACCTGTGTTTAGTTATGAAGTTTCACAATTCTACCTCTTAAATAGTTCCAGAATATGGTCGCTTTTCTTCTTCCCCATTACCACTTCTCAGCCTAGGTCATTTTTATTTCTCATCTAGATGATTGCAAGAGCCTCCTCACTCCTCCAGCTCGCAGCCCTTCAATCCTATGTCAATGTTGTGGCCAGGTAATTGTTTCTAAAAGGCAAATCTGTTCATATCACTTCTCTGCTTAAACCTCTGTGGTTCTATAAGGTTTTTAAGGTAAGGCAAAAACTTCCTAAGATGATGTAAAGGACAATTCATGATTTGTCATTTGATTACTTATTCGGTTTTACATCTTGCCATTCTCTGCCTCACCCTCTCTGATCTAGCCAGACTAAATGTTCTCTCTTGCTTCAGGTTGATGGTGGTCTCTATGCCTGCAACACTATTTCTTCCTCTCTATTTTCTTCTCCTAATATACTCCTGCTTTTTTTGGTACCATCCTTCTTCCCCATCGTTCAGCTTAGATGATGCTTTTATATGAAAACCTTCAATGGTCTTCTGGAAGTGGGTTAAATGTTTCTGCCTTGTGCTTTACCACTATCATAACACTACATTATTTACTTACCTTAAATCCTCACTAATCTGTTACTTTTGCAAATAAAAGGAATGTGCCAATGCTGTTCATCATTTTATCCCCAGCAAACTGCCTCCATCATAGTAGGTGCTCAATAAATAATTTTGGAGTTGCTATAAAATAAATCCCCTATTATTATATTACAAATAACTTGGAGGCAGACACGGTGACTGATACACATTTGTTTCCCCACACAGTGAACACTAAACCAAGAAATAACGGCAGACAGTATTTGTTCATTTTTCATCCTGGTGTCCATGCAGAATCCAATAGAGAAGTAGAATGCTGTAGTTTTCCTCACTCAGTCCTGCCTAAAAGCAGAAAAACAGGAGGGCTAGTCAAAATTAATCGAAAGATATATCTCTTTGAAGGAACATGACTGATAAAGCAAATACGAAGTTATCATCATGATTGTCAAACATAACAGACAACAAAATAAAACGAATCAAAATGCTGGTGAGATACTGGTCACAGGAGCTAAGCCAGGATAAATTCAATGTCAGAATTGAAGGGTAAAAAATCTACTATATTTTATTAATCTCACACATTTACTCAGCCCCCTAATATGCCATTCTTAAATGTTCCTAGAGTTTAGATGACCACACAAGAGCCATTACATTTTCGCCTAAGAGATTATTGACATGAAATTCTGCTGCTTCTATGTTTTGAGATTAAATTCCTTCAGGAATATGGGAGGGAAATTAAAATGGTTTGGACTTTCATGTCATTCGGTTTCCAGGTCCTTTGCCACCCTCAAGATGGCTGGCAATCAGGACTAAGCAGCCCTGCACCATCAAGGTTGAGCATGTTGCTTTTGTTCACTGTTCTGTGGGAGGACATTTCTAGGCATGTAACCACGCCCTCTGAGACACAAGAGTGAATTAAAAGTGGATTTAGAGAGCACCAAGCAATGACAAACTGCACTTCTGAGAGGAATAAATTCACCGCCTATGCTCCCTTTAGGCTGCTGAGGGAGTGACCGACCGAGGAAAGGAGGAAAATTCACCTTACTCTGGCAAACAAACAAGTATGGTGTCTTGTTCTTATTATATTATAAATAATCCATTAGAACAAGAATAAAGGCTTTACTTAAATATCTAAAGTTCTAACTTTACATAACAGTGCAGAATTAAAATCTCATCACAAAAACGTTCTCTGGGAATTTAATTCTCACCTACAGAATGACAGAAGTTCTTAGAAGTATGTGTGGAAGGGACCATGGAGGCTTAGAAGTTTGTGTGGAAGGGACCATGGAGTCTTTAATCCAAGGGGCACCAGATACTTGAACCTCCTCTGTAGCACCTGGTCCATAGAGTTGTCCAGCCTGTGCTCTGTTGATAGGAGAGGTTTTGATGACCAAGAATAGGAGGGACCTCTGGAAGCGTCCACTGATGGTCTACTCTCCTCCTGTCCAGCCTAGCTGGCAGTCCTGTGGCAGCAAGATTTCTGCTGTTTCTTCACAGGACTCAGAGGACCATGAACATGTAAAAAATACCACTCTGGTCATTGCACTATGCAGTGCGGAATTCTCTCTGAGCTATGAATCAAAAAAACTGTGGTAGAAAAGCACAAAAATTGTCTTCCACAGCATCCTGTTAGGAGCTGAAAAATACAAGAAATACAGCATCCTGTTAGGAGCTGAAAAATACAAAGCAGCGCCATTCTAGACATCTCACTGACATACTTCACTTCGCCTCTTTTCCCAACGAATTTGACTCACATTTCTTTTTAATTTGTTTTGGTTTATTTCTAAACTGAAAAATGAAAATTGTGTATTTTTATCATGAACAACATGTTTTGAAATACATATACATTGTGCGATGGCTAAAATAAACTAATTAACATATACATTTCCTGACATATTTATTTTTGTGGGTGTGTGATAAGAACTCTTTAAATCTACTCTCTTAGTAATATTCAAAAATACAATACATTGCAATTAGCTACAGCCAACATGTTTTACAATAGATATCTTGAACTTATTTCTCCTGTCTAACTGAAATTTTGTGTCCTTTGACCGACATCTCTCCAACCTCCATCTGTGGCTGCTGAGGAAGGGCTAACCAAGGGAAGGAGGAAAATTCACATTTCTTGAATTTTAGCTCTGGACTAGCCTTATGCTAACTGCATTCCTTTCTTCGAACATATTTATTGAGATTCTGTGAAGGTGTACTTCTTAGCTGTCCCATTTAGTCTCTTTATGTTTCACGGAGGAGTGGTTCTTCTTGCACCCCTTGATTTTAGAGGAAAAAAGCAATATTAAAATTAAGATTATGAACTCCTGTCCTCAGTAGGTAGAATATAATTTATCACTATCAATTAGTTGATCGTGGATTTATTGCTAGTTTTTATCCTGCATTTCACTTTGTCCTTCTTATTTTGATTCAATGTTTCTCATAATTTTCCAATGAAGTATACCAACAGTACAGGTCCCTTAAATCTTGGATTGTCTGCAGAAAGTGATACGTGATTTAACTTTATAATTTACCTGGATTTTTCATACTCTATCATTAAATATGTATTGGCTTTAATACAACGTATTTTATATGAATATTAATCAAAACCAGTGTTTACCCGTGACTTCACATTTCTTGTGTCATATGAAGAGGAAACCCAGAGGACAAATATCTTCCACATATTAACATTTTTTAAAAGCTGTAATCTCACCCCTGTAACCTTTCCTGGTCCTTCACAATTTCTCTCTTGACCTCCTTGGTGCAACCCCCAAACCTGGATGTTGTGCAGGCCCGGGAGAGTATTTTCCTGCTAAAGGCCCATGAGATGCTCACCTGTTTTTCATAATGCATTTATTTTTGTTTTTTTTTGTTTTTTTGTTTTTTTGTTTTTTTTTTTTTTGAGACGGAGTCTCGCTCTGTTGCCCAGGTTGGAGTGCAGTGGTACAATCTCAGCTCACTGCAAGCTCCACCTCCAGGGTTCACGCCTTTCTCCTTCCTCAGCCTCCCGAGTAGCCGGGACTACAGGCTCCCGCCACCATGCCCAGCTAATTTTTTGTATTTTTAGTAGAGACGGGGTTTCACCGTGTTAGCCAGGATGGTCTCCATCTCCTGACCTCGTGATCCGCCCGCCTCGGCCTTCCAAAGTGCTGGGATTACAGGCTTGAGCCACCGCGCCCAACCCATGCGTACATCTTACGAATACTTTTTGAGTACCTACCTTGTCCTGGTCACTATGTACTCTGCAATGCTCCTTTTCTCTTTCTATCTGAATCCCTCACTACACAGTCCTGAACTCTCAGCAATATGGAACATAGACTTCAAGGGATGCCTGACTCTTGTATGTGTGCTAAATGGTTCATTGTTTTAGCTTCTTGTCTGTGTTTCTCTTTCCAATTTTAATAAAATTGGTCCAAAAGGAGTCATAGTTTCTATAATTGGATTTTCTTGAGTTTCCTCTATACTTAGATCATCGTCCTCTTTATTTTCTTCCCATGGCATAGGTCATGGAGACTAGGGGCAATATGGTTTCAATTTTACCCTGTGGCTTACTAGCTATGTGACCTTGAGTAAGCCACTTTACTTCCAGAGCCTCCTTTTTCTTCCTGACAAATAGAGATAGTCACACTTAACACATAAGGTTGCTGTTAAAGTGATGCTCAAATAAGTCTACTAATGTAAAGCCCATGCATGCAGCTGACTCATAATAGATCTTCAATAAGTAACATGTTTTAGGGCCCAGTCAGAGCCAGGTTCCTTCTTGCTGCAAATATATGATGCTGCACGGTGGACAGCCAATACACATTCTTCAAGCACCAGGAGAGAAAGCATACTAACAACAACAAAGCAAAAGTTTTGAGGGGGAAAAAACCTGTATCTATTTCAAAAGCAGAGTAGTCATCGTGAGAAAAAGTAGAATTTTGATGGAGTTCCTTACCGTTATCTTATGTTAAATCAGGGATGTGTGAGGTTGGAAGCAGCAGCATCTTTTTAGTTCTTACAGATATTAAAGGTCTTAAGCCTACTTAATAGACAGGTGGAAACTTTGCCTTGCAGTGCATGCTAACATGTGATGCCCTTCCCCAGACGACAGTCCTGCATACTCAGGCTCTCCCTCAAAAAGGGCGACATGGCAACAGAGAAAAATGTCAGTCCTCTAACTTACTAGATTAAAAAAAGCCAATGTCTACTGAGCACCAATTACGTGTCACAGTTTACATGCATCATTTAATTTAGACCTCACCGATATTCCTGCCTTGGCACATGAGAAAACTCATGCTTATGCCTATAAAGCTATGGGCCATGGGTTATACAGTTACCCAGGTAGAGAATGGGATTTGAAGTCTAGCATTTCCAGTTCTGGAGCCTGAAATAGAAAGGGTTAAACCTCTCTATTCTAACCTCTGTGCTAGACAATCGTACTATTTTCCCAGGGCAAATGGCAATTACCAAGGCGGTCTGTATTAATGTCATTTAGGGCAAATCATGTTTCTAGATTGTTTTTTCCAGTGTAAATCTCACATGGATGAAGAAAATACGTGACAAAGAAAATGAAGCCAGAAGAGTGAAGCGGGTAGGAGAAAAGGTTGCACAAACTTAGGAAGAATTTGCAAAATGAGACAACATTGCTAACCACTGCCACAAAGCTACATTAGGAGGACGGATGAAGTCAATGGTGTAGCTGGGCCCTGTTCCTTGGAGGAAGGAGCTTTATAAATAACCCAGGCTACTTTTCTCTTTAAAAGAGAATTAAATGAATGTTGATTGTTTGCTTAACTAGCACAACGTGACCTTTATTACTAGTGATTTTTTTTCTTCCGGTAAAAGGCAAGACCCTTGAGATCATAGGGCATCTCCAACATGTGGAGCTGCCCAGAGTTTGTATTGAGGGTCCCCAGAAAACCATCTTGGTCCCAGACAACCTCACCCAGGCATGCATGTGAAGTGCATGGGATAGCAAAAGGCTGGGTGCCATGGCATTTGTTTTTCATTGAATAGGATTAGGGATTTTGACATGAATGATTAATCACCACATTGCAGACGGCTGATGAACGCAGGAAAGAGTCCACTGGAAATGGAGGGTGCACACAATCTATTCCAAACAGCTGCCGGGTGTTCCCATCCCTTCTGCCCTCCCTACTCTTGTCTCAGGTTCCTCCTTTCTTGTTTCTCTCTTTCACATTCTCTTTCTTCCTTTCCTAAGTCACTTTGTTTCCTCTTGCTCTCTCCTTTTCTTTCTTTCACAATCATTTTCTTTCCACCCCAGCCCATTTTAATTGATGTTGATTTTCTCTCTTTCTTCCACCATCACGCACCTTTTGTCTTACTTACATACTGAGCCTGTTATCCACGCCTGAAGCCCCCAGGGAGAACACCCTGAGGGCTTCGTATAAGAAGGCAACATTTGAAAGCATTAGGCTAAATTGCAGCTGTCCCTGTCACACCCCTATGTACAAGGGCAATGAAGAGGACAGTGGCCATCCGCTGACTGAAGAACATGAACAGAATTAGACAAAGCCATATATATACAGTTTTATGTAAAGAGCATAGTAGTAGAAAGAGGATATGTGTACAGCCGCCTGTCTCCAGTCCTGAAATCTTCAAGTGACTCCTTCCTCCATGTTTGCTATAGTTTGTTAATCTACTCTTTTACTCTAGAATGGTGTTTCCTTTTAACCATTTGGGTTTTAGAAAGCTGTGTTTGCTGTAATTCTCCTTCGAAAAACTATACCCTCAGAAATCCTTGAGTTTTTACAGCCTAGAGCAAGAACTCTGGAGTCTGGTTTTCTTGTTTGATTCCTGGCTTTACACTTTATAGTGGTGACACCCTAAATTGGTGGTTCTTCACAGTTAGCATGCATCAGAACCAGTGGGGAAGTTTGTGAATATGCAGACTGCTACTTTCTGTCACTAGAGTTTCTGATTCATGAAGACTAGAATGGGATCTGAAAATCTGCTTTTCTAATAAGTTTCCAGATGATCTTGATGCTGCTGGCCTGGGAATCACACTTTGAGGACCTTTTCCCTAAAATGACTTTCTTGGTCTCCATGCTTATTGTTCCTTCCATATTTATAAATTCAAGTAGGATTTGTGACCTAACATTAATAGTTTAGGAAATTGAAGATTGTTCTTGGAGAAAGAAAATGCTACCACCAAAACTGACCAAATATCAGCAATGAGTGTAATGTATCCAAGAAAGTCATCTATGACAAAGCTGTAAACTGCTTCTTAGTCTTTCAGAATGGTTTTTTCCATACACATCTATTGATAGAACCCCCTCTGCCCCATACCATACCAAATGAATATCTCCCTATCTATCCTTCTCTCAGATTCTTCATGGACAAGAGATTAAAAAAAAAATTAACTAGCCAAGCCAAATAAGTTAGCAAACTGGAAGAACCTCCCTCCTCCTGCCCAAACTGCGGTGTGACTGCCTGCCACCAGGAGTCCTCTTAGCAGTCTGGGATCAATTAGTAATTATAATTTAAATTGATCATCATTAATGATATAACTTTGGGTTATTCAAGGTTGATTTCACTAAAATTACATCACAAAACCAGAGGCATTACAAAGAATTGCCAGCAAAAGGAAAATTGAAAAGAACAAACAATCCATAAGCACTGACTCAAGTTGGAGGGTCAAGTTGGCCCCTCTACTTTTATTATTCATTTGTTTCATTATACCCAGATGTGGGTTTTCATGCATGGGGTAACATCTGTAAAAGTTTTTAATAAATTGATTAGCAATCAGCTGGCTTGAAACAGCTAAGGTATAAGCTTGGTAAATGTCATCATACCCTTAAAACAAAGGGCTCTAAACCCAAGGCTGGCTTTACAGACACCAGTTCAATAGTCCAAAGGCTTTTGAGGGAGCTCGCTTCTTACAAACTCACATCAAGCAACCCTGTCTATACTGCTGACTCGACCTAATGTAAAGCTAGCCCTGTGGGAGACATCGTCTCAACACAGGTGAGAGTCTTCCTCGAGCACAAGCTTGGAAAGGAGATTGAAGAACATTTGCCTTTGATGAGGAAATACGATCTTAAAGCCGATGGATAGGTGATTGCTGTAATGTACATGGTCTCAAAAAGCTGAGCTGTCACATTTAGCTAATGGATGGTAGCATGAAAAACTTTGGAAATACCAAAGCTTAACGTTTTTCCAGTAACATTAATTCACTTACCCTGTACATAATTTTTTGAGATTACTCATTAAGCTGTTAAAATAGCTTTATATAGAATATGAAAAATATAGTTGCTTGTACGTGACTAAGAGTCTCTCAGGCTTTGTATCTCCTAACATTTTTTTTTTTGGTATAAATTTGTACCTGAGTGCTTTATTAACATAGCTTTTTGCATATAATTTCCCTAGTGGTTTTTTGTTTTAAAAGAAAGTATGACTGGAGCAAAGGAACTGCCAGTATTTAATAATGTTTGTATTTAAATATTCTACATAGAATCTGAGGTTAGTACCGTGAAGGAGTAACTGTGTGAGGGGAAGGTACAGATTACCATTTTACTCCTGGAGCCGTGTATTTGAGGCTTTTTTAAGTCAGGGAAACTTGAACCAAAAAGGGAAGAAAGCTTGGTGTAAGATATAGTTTCTTTCTTCCCCACTCTCAACTACCCACCAAGCTCTTTCTTACAAACTGTTCGTAGTTTACCCAGAAACTTCCCTGGCTAAAGTACACAGACTGGAAATGAGTGTTCCCATCTCTGCCTCTGTCATCAGAACCTGGCCCTATTAAAGCCATTAATAGCACTGCCTTGCTCTCTGTCACATGAACATGGTAGAAAATGGATTACTGTGAGAGTGGGTAGGAACTGAGGTGTAGCAGAATTTCACACAACTTGGGAATTTCACCAAAATTTTCTTAGCGTAAATTTTCTCATATGCCCGGTGGGAAATTGTAAATCATAAAATTGTGTTGAATAGCGAAATTGAGTTACAAGTACAGGAAAATGCCTATAAAAGTTTGTTTTGTTCACCTTTGTCTCTCTCCCCAAACTCCCCACTAAAGAAATTCTTTTCTGCAACCAGAAAAGAATTCAATAATTGGAAGGGTGTAAGAGATGGCATTTGCATACCCTGGAGTGCATGGAGCATAGATGATTCTTTATTACACATCATGGTCTGTAGCCTCCCAATGCTGTTCCAACTATATCTGGATGCAGCAAATTTTAACAATTCTCATTAAAAATTAAATTTAATGCAGCAACAAAAATTTATTTGCACCAAGCCTAATGCAGGGTTCATTGTAACTGAGTAGAATCTCACTTTGGGAAAGACAGACTTGAAAATCTGTCATCCACTGTCACGAGGACAAGGAAATCTACTATCTTTAATACATATAGTAAAAACCTTGAGCACAGATTGAGGTTCCTTGGAGTCTAGGAAGGGCGCCCCATGCTAGACTGAAGGACTGTTCAGGATAAGGTTGCCTAACAACTGAGTTCTCCAAGGGAAATGCTGTCAGAAAGCTTGCTTGTCCTCTGTCAGGACAAATTTAGACATTAGGCTTAGGAAAGATGGGCCAATCGCTTAAGTAAAATTGGGGAGGATATCCAATTTGAATTTACACGGACAGTGCCAATTATGTTAGTTACATGTAAAGCCGAACTTCTCCTAAGAGCGGCTGGGAATTCTCACTGTGTTCCCTCCCATCCAAAGAAATCGTGAGTAAAAAAATAAATACAACCCAGTTGAATTAAGTCATGCATTGATTTTAAATTTTCCAACCCTCTTCTCTGACCACAAAAAAAGAAACACAAATATTTGTTTCCAGAGACAACACTCATTTACAGGGTTTGCTCTAGAAAACTGGACTGAAAAAAGCAGCTCTTCAGGTAGGTTTGGCAATAAATTTGAAGCACTGAGCACCAAAGACCCTCCTCCCATCTTTACTTTTTCTTGACATCAAGACATTTAGGAAAGTTTTGTGATTTTTTTTTTTTTTAATTGAGGAATCTTTAGCATGTAGCAAAATGCCAAGCCCAGAGTTCACGCTCAGTAGCCATATTGTGAATGAATAGTTAAAATATGTATGTTACTTACCAGCTTCAGTTCTCTACTTCATTTTACTTATGTACGTATTATTAGGGGCATTTGTGTGTGTAGGAGGCTGTTTGTGTGTAATGGAACATATTGACACATTTTAATGATCGTGTCCTCAAATAAATTGATATTATCACTTCTTTCTCAGGAAATTAAAGCCTACATGGTCATGATATATTATTCACCATAGCCTTTTACTGAAAAGTACAAAGTGAACCATTGCAGTTTAATTCCAACAGATTTGAAAAGATTTTCTTATTTCTTAACGTTTTCTTTGTTTTTCACAAATTTATTTAACTACACCTGATGTTATAATAGGTGGTAGTATATTCCGTATATATAAAATATATATGATTTAAATGGACAAATATGTCTATAAGATCCATAGAAAGATAACAGCACCCTGTCCCAACCATCTGCAGCCCACCCCAAGGGCCACACTCAAAAAGCAGTTATTATCAAACTTTTTAAGCAATTTCTGTTAAAACTGATTTCCTTGCTGTATTATAACCTGCTTATATTACTTACAAGCTGATATGTTTTAGCTTGGTGTTTTTAGACATTACTTTTTTTGATGTCCTGATAGATGAGGCTTGAGTTCATTCCCCTATGCACACACATTCACGCACAGAAATGCCATTTCCCATCTTTCCCAATGTAATCATTTCACAATAATTTAGTGAAATCTATAGCCAATGTTTTTTCATTGACACATAAAATCAAATGTATTTATTGTGTACAAAATATGTTTTGAAGGATATGTACATTACGAAATGGTTAAATCTACCTGACAAATGCTTTATCTCACATAGTTATCATTTTTATGGTGAGAACACTTAACATTCACTCTCTTTGCATTTTTCAAGAATGTAATACATCGCCATTAACTATGGCACTATGCTGTAGTCACTGTGCTGCGTAATAGATCTCCTGAACTTATTCTTTCTATCTAATTGTAATTATGCATCCTTTATCAACATTCCCCCAACCTCTTCTCCTGCCTTAACGCCCAGCCTCTGGTAATCACTGGATACAGTTTGGATATGCATCCTCTCTTAAACTCCTGTTGAAATGTAATTCCCAATGTTGGAGGTAGGGCGTAGTGGGATGTGACTGGATCAAGGGGATGGATCTCTCGTAGCTTGGTGCTGTCCTCATGATAGTGAGTTCTTATGAGATCTGATGGTTTACAAGGTGTGGCACCTCCCCCCTACTCTCATCTTGCCCCTACTTTGCCATGTGACCTGCTTGATCCCACCAGGCCTTCCACTGTGAGTGAAAGATCCCCAGAAGCCAAGCAGATGCTGGTGCCATGCTTGTGCAGCCTGCAGAACCATGAGCCAATTAAACTTCTTTCCAACTAAACTTCTTTTCTTATAAATTACTCAGCCTTAGGTATTTCTTTATAGCAACACAAAGAATGGCCTAACACACCACCATTCTACTCCCTATTATCATGAGATCAGCTTCTTTAGATTCCACAAATGAGTAAGAGCATGCATATTTGTCTTTCTATGCATGACTTATTTCACTTAACATAATGCCCTGTAAGTCTATCCATGTTATCACAAACAACAGGATTTTCTTCTTCTTATGGCTGAATAGTATTCCACTGAGCATATATATCATATTTTATTTATCCATTTATCTGTTTATAAACAATTAGGTTGATTCCATATTTTAGCTACTGAGAATAATGCTGCAATAAGCATGGGAGTGTGAATATTTCTTCAACAAATTAATTTCATGTTTTTTGGAGGTATACCCAGTAGTGGGATTGCTGGGACATATAACAGTTCTATTTTTAATCTCTTGAGGAAGCTTCTTACTATTTTTCATGACCATACTATTTATATACTCATCAACAATGTGTAAGATTTTCCTTTCCATATCCTCACCAAGCCTTGTTATTTTTTGTCTTTTTGATAATAACCATTCTGATAGGTGTGAGGTAATATGTCATTGTGGTTTAGATTTACATTACTCTGATAATTAGTGATATTGAACATTTTTCCATATACCTGTTGGTCATTTATGTGTCTTCTTTGGAGAAATGTCTATTTAGATTTTTTGCTTTTTTTTTTTTTTTTTTTTTTTTTTTTTTTTTTTTTTTTTGCAACGGAGTCTCACTCTGTTGCCCAGGCTGGAGTGCACTGGCACGATCTCACCTCAAGCTCCATCTTCTGCGTTCGTGCCATTCTCCTGCCTCAGCCTCTGGAGCAGCTGGGACTACAGGTGCCTGCCACCACATCCAGCTAATTTTTTGTATTTTTAGTAGAGACGGTGTTTCACCATGCTAGCTACGATGATCTTGATCTCCTAACCTTGCTCATTTTTTAATACAGTTGCTTTTTTGCTATTGAGTTGTTTTAAGTTCCTTATATATTTTGGACATTACCCCTTATCAGAATATAGTTTGCAAATATTTTCTCCTATTCCCTAGGTTATCTCTTTGCTCTGTGGATTGTTTCCTTTGCTGTGAAGAAGCATTTTAGTTTGGTATATCCTCAGTTGTTTATTTTTGCTTTTGTTGCCTGTGCGTTTAAGGTCATGGCCAAAAAACTTTTGCCCAGACCAATGTCATGGAGGCTTTCCCTGATGTTTTCTTCTGGTACTTTCACAGATCCTGGTCTTACATTTAAGTCTGTAATCCATTTTGCCTTTATTTTTGTATATAGTAAGAGATAAAGGTCTAATTTCATTACTCGGTTTGTGGATATTCAGTTTTCCCAACACCAATTATTGAAAATACTGTTCTTTCCTCACAGTGTCTTCCAGGCACCTTTATTGATAATCAACTGGCTGTTAATGTGTGGATTCATTTTTAAGCTCTTTGTTCTGTTTCATTGGTCTATACGGCTATTTTTATGCCAGTACCATGCTATTTGGGTTGCTATAGCTTTGTAGTATATTTCAAAGTCAGGTAGTGTGATGCCTCCAGGATTATTCTTTTTGCTTAAGATTGATTTGGCTATTTGGGTCTTTTGTGGTTTTATACGAATTGTAGGATGTTTTTTTTTTTTTCCGTTAAGAATATCATTGGTATTTTGATAGGAATTGCCTTTGGGCAATGTTTAAATTATACTGATCATGCAACTATAGTCATATATCACTTAAAGACAAAGATGTGTTCTGAGAAATGCATCATTAGGCCATTTTTGTCATTGTATGAACATCATAGAGTGCACTTACAAAAACCTAGATGATATAGGCTACTGCATACCCAGGCTATAGAGTATAACCTATTGCTTCTAGGCAACAAACCTGTGGAGCATATTACTGAACTGAATCATGTAGGCAATTGTAACATAATGGCAGGTATTTTTGTATCTAAACATAGAAAAGGTACAGTAAAAATACAGTATTATAATCTTATGGGACCACCACCATACATGCAGTCAGTCATTGACTGAAATCTTATTATGTTGACCATGACTATATTGCTTAGCCATGGATTGCACTGTGACTACGCTTCCTCTTTGCAAAATATTTTGTTTTTTTCTCAAATTAATAACCACTGTCTTTATTTTTATCTATGACTTTAAAATGACATTGTATGACAGATTTGCAAACCTACCTCCAAGATGGTCAAACATAGAGGAAACATATCTGTTCTGATTTGTTTTCTCTTGCTTGTTTGGAGACATTTCTATTGGTCCACATCCTCCTTGGCTCCCATAGAAGGGTTGTGCTTCAGACCCGTCACACCACCAACTTGAGATGATTGTTCTGCCATATATTATATCCCCATTTTCTTGGTTCTCATGTCTTCTTTCTTGGCTTCTCTCTTGTATGCAAGCCTACTTTTAGAGGATACCTTATATCCTCCAGTAACTCCTGAGAAAGTGTACATACGAAAAAATAAAGTGTTAAGAGTTTGCTATTCTTGAGTGTGTCTTCATTCTACCATCTTGTCTGATTAGTTCAACTGAGTAACAATTCTAGGTGGAAATTGAAAGACATTTCTCTTTTGTCTTCTATCGTTTTCATTGACTTCTGGCATTTGGTGTTTCTATGAAGAAAAATGCCACCTTGAGTCCCAGTCCTTTGTAAAAGACCCATATTTTTTTCTCTCTGAAAAGTGTCTGGGTCACTCCTGGTGTTCTCAGTTTCACCATGATTGGGCCTTAATGGAAATCTGTTTCCATCCACTGTGATGAGCTCTCACCAGGCCCTTTTAATGTTATCTGTTTGACTTTGGGAAAATATGTCAATATTTGGTAATGTTCTCTCTGTTTTCTTATTCTCTTTCTAGAACTCACATTATTCAGGTGTGTGATCCTATGCATTAACCCTTCAATTTTATTATTTCTTTCAGATTTTCATTTGTGTTATTTTTCTTTCTTCTCATGGTTTTCTTGGGAACTTCTCACTCTTTGAAAGTCCTGATGCCTAGAATCTAATCTTGTTTCATTCATGCAATCAATATCTATTTGGATATTAACTATTGGATTTTAAAATATTCTCTGTGATTTTCTCTGTTTTTCTCTTAAGTTTTTTCTTTCTTTCCTGTTTGCATATTGGTCTCTAACTTTCATGTTAAATCCTTGCCTCCAAGTCTGGTGATTCTGAGGTATCCATTTACATTTGAGTTAGATGCTAAAAATCTGATTGTGTGTGGGTAGAGCTGATACACTAGTAGCCCTCACAGAAAGGTTATTGGGTGGGGACCTTTTGGGTATGTTCACAATGGATATCTCATCTCAAAATGTCTCATCTCTTGCCTTAGTTTCTTCAGAAGAACTCTCCTTTCCCTTTAACATGATTCTTGAAAATAAACATTGACGTTTATAAATATTTTATTGCTGTTGTTGTTTAAATGTTATTACCATACTTGAAGCTAGCAGGCCTTTAAAAGTTGAGTTTTGAAATCTGGATACAAGACATCCCAAATGGAAAACTGGGAAAGGAAATTTATAATTCGTCAAAACCTTCATGAGAGAAAGTTTTAACACAAAAGTGCTGTTCATAAGGTGGTAACAGCTGGATTCCCACATGAGATAACTGGTTGGCTTTGCTTTTCATGGTTTTCTCATTTGATTCATGGGAGCTAATGTGAAGCAATGCTGATGAGATTCTTAAAATAACTGAAATGTAGGGACCTCCATGGGGCAGGGCCATGTAACTCATGTAACTCATTTAATTGCAAATACGAGTTCTTTCCTAGTGCCTGGGTGTTGGGTATTGTTGGCAGGAGAAAAGCCAAATGAAAAAATCCAGCATCTTTTTCAGACTCTGCAGACCCTGGAAGTCAAGACCACTCAGAGTTCTAATTCCAGTAATTTATTAAATGGAACTGCTCTTATGACCTCAAACAGAGAGTGCTCTGATAGAAAAAAAAAAAAAAAAAAAAAAAAAAAAAAAAAAAATGAACAGTGCACTCACTTCTCACCCCTAACAGCTGGCCTGAGATTGATATCTACCATTTCTGTCTTCACTAAGGTATCAGGTAATGAGAGCTGGTAAAAGATTTGGTGATGTTGGAATAAAAGCCTTCTATAATACTAAGAACTGTCAGAATGTGGAAAAAATTGACCGTGGAACATTGTTGCCAGCAAGAACTTTTTTTGTGGGATGTGGTCAGCCAGTGTATATTAACTCATATCAACACAGTGAAGCATTGCATCGTTGGTCTCTAATAAGGTGATACATCAAATCAGAGATAGATGAAGTGATTTGCACCATTTCCAATGCCAATGAAACAGAGAGGGTGCCTATGGCCATTACTTCAGAGCTGTAAACCATGTGCCTTTTCCCCCAATGGAATATATTGTAAATTGGTCAAGGATTCAAGACAACCATAAGAAAAGCTGAAAAATTTCTTCCTAGATCATTGCTGCACACACACAAGTGTGCTCGCACGGTGCGCGCACATATATGCACACTTACATATTAACAGAGAAGAAACTCAAGGAATAAATAGCACAGGACTTAACAAGTAAACTAATGACTGATTTTGACTATGAGATAATGGAACTTTCTGTAAGGTAGTTGATATTTATAAACAAACTGGACAAATTAAAGATGATTTTAAAATGATTCTCTACAGAAGGATCTATGTCAGAGTTCCTTGCCTGAGTTGCTTTCCTTGAGCCTTTATTTTATAGTTTTTAGATTAGTAACTGAAGCAATTGTCTAAGAGTTAGGTTGAGAAGGGAGAGGAGAAGGGGCAGCTGCTTCCAGGTGAAAACTAATTTAAAAAAGAAAAGGAAGCCTTGGGATTGCTAATTTAAGGAACTGGAAAACTGGGAACTCATTTGAAACAATTTGATTTTTGTGTGACTTTTCAAGAATATGATTATCAGTAATTGATGAACTTTAGCCACAGAAACCCATAAAAACCAATGTTTATTTCTTGAAAACTATCCACTGTGTTGCATCAGCGCTAATTTTTGGAATTAGGGGACCCTTGTCGTCTTTCTGGGCTTATGCCTGAAGTTCTAAGACTTCTAAATTTCATAATCAATAAACTTAAGACAACTGCAGCAAGAAAATATTTGTGTGAGTAAGGGGAGCAGACATAGGGTCACCAACTATTTTTTTTTTTCACAGTAGAGGCTTTAAGCAATACAAAATATGCTATTTTACTATTTCTTTTATTTCATAAGAAGCAATAAGATCACCTCAAAAATAAGGCCACAGTCTCAAAATAAAAGGCAGTCATTTACTTTAAATTAGCTCAAAACAGGTTATGTGTATGTATATTCTTAATGCACGGTCTTTAGGTTTCTGATCTCGGAATGTGCTAGTGAACATTTTTAATGATGCAGCAATCGTTATTGGAAGGTCTGTGAGCCATGGATGCAGACATTGCCTGAAATGTCTAAAGAGCTTACCTGAAAGTCTTCTATTTTGTTCCTGATATAACTAAGCACTAAAGAAAAGCTTAGAAATTACTTTGTTAAATTATTTATCTTAGAGTTAAGGAATGAAGGCTTTGACTTGCTTAGGATAGCTCAGTTTACCAGAGACTGGATGGGGTTTTGTCCAGTTCTCCCATTGAATGCACTTTAAGATGTCGCCTATCACAACTCCTTTTGCCTGATATGCTAACATTTTGGCACAGCTGTGCAGGATGTGTAGGCTCTTAAGGGAGGGATCCTTTAAGTTGAAAGAGTTTCATTACCAAGAAGTATTTATTGGGTACCTAATCAGAGCAAGCCCCAATGGGTAAGGAGGAGACTCTTTACTCAAATTATATATAATGTGATCTGGAAGACAGGTTAAGTACATGAAAATAAACCTAACAATGTGTGATAACATACCATTGAACATGTCATGAGCAGGCACAGACAGTGAGTATCCACAGGGCCTGGTGAGAGTGTACAGCTGCATGTTTCCAAGAAACATTTACAGGAGGCAGGGCTGACCCGTGTAATTTGGCTTTAGGGCCCAGAATTCGCATCTGACTGTCCAAGATAACCAAGAAGTTTGAGCCTGTTAGACCTCTCAAAAAGTTTTGGATGGCGTCATCTTCCATGATTTCGGTTCTTACAAGATGAAGAACTCAGGAATGGGGGCAGAAGGATGAGCAATGAAACATATAACACCTTTTGTTCATTCTCATTAAATACTACAACCTTCACTATTAAATATGCTCTTGACCTTGTGGGACAAGCTCTAGAAGCACATTTCTCATTTGCTGGCCTCTCTCTGGGCTTTCTGCAACATACTGTCGCTCAGACAAGTACTGTTCTTAATGGGTTTATGGGAAAGGCTTGGCCTGCCTTTCCATCTGCACCTTCTGCTGGCTCCCTCTGAAAAGCGCTAGCTTGCCATACGACATTCCCTTGAATTATTTAGATTGGTAAATCTTTCTGCATCTCACATCTTTAGTCCATCTGTTAGCCGGAGCTTTGCCTTTATAGGAAGTGTCCTTTATGCATGCTGGCATCTGTCAGCAGTACACTTTCCTCTTTTATTCATGATCATCTATGGGAGAGGGTGCAAGCTGCAGAAGCACCGCATGCCTGGTATGCATTTCATTTTAATGGAAGATTACATGACTGGGGTGCTGGTTTATTACCTTGCTCCACATGCATCCATTCATCACCTGGCAGCCCCTCACCCAGCCTGTTAGGAGCTGCTGGCCCTCCTGCAGCCTCTTGGTCCCAGCTTTTTGCAGGAAGTCATCTTGATGGGAGAGAGCAAACTGCTCCTTTAAAAAAAGAAGATCATGAGAAAAGAAAAATTATATAATAGAGAATCAAGGCCAGAAAAAAGACAAAAGGTCTTGACCTTATGCTGATACCCAGATGCAGACATGGAATTATTTACACAAAGCACTAGATCCATTAAGGAAAACGTTACTATGAACACCATATCATAGTTGAGTGTGTTCTTTCTGAAAATAGTGATCTAAACTTATACTTTTTTTTCTGTTTTCACTCACAGGATAATAGAATCTTAGAGATGGCTTCTCATTCAATTTTCCTTTTATTGCTGGAATAGGCTTTATAATAATTTAACTTATAATTTAAATGTTCTCTGGTACCAAAATGTTATCATTTTTATGTCAATATAAAAATAATCAATAACCTAAATAAGGCTATCAGATGTCCTCGTTGCAAGCAACGTTCATTGCCTATGCCTCTTTTAGATCAATTAGTACCTGACAATTTTTGCATCACCCCCTTTCACTCACAAAATTGTGCTGGTTTGGATGATAAACTATGGTCACCCTAGAACCAAATCATGGGATGATCACTGTATGTAGGATCATTACTAATACAATTTCAGTGCCCATGTTACTGATTGTGTCTACTTTCCCATTGGTGCCATGTCAGGCTACTTAACTGTGCAAATAATGAGTATAGGTGCCCAGTGAGATACGGGCCAATATCCATATTTGCAAAACATTTTCTCCTTCAATCTAGGATCCTTTTTAGCAGCACATTAATTCATTGATTTAATGAATGTTAAATGAGTGCCTACTATGTATCACACTCTTTTAGACACTAGGGATAAAATGTGAGCAAAAGTCTTTGCTCTTGTGGGGCTTACATTCATTGAAAATGGCTAAAATTATATTCTGATTGAGAGTCAGTTATGGTTTATTGCATAAATTAAATTCATAAAGGATATACAGTGTGTTCTAGGGCTGGGAGAGCACAGATTTTGTTAAGTAGTAAAGTTAAGCAGAGAGAGGAGGATAATAGATCAGAGAGACAATGAGATCTTAGCACCAATTTAGAGACGCTGGAGACATACACACTCTTATTATGTATGAGCCATATCCCTTCTCCCTCTGATACTGCATCTGTTACATCCTAAAAAGAACCAAGAAGGATGAAGGCTGAGGTCCTGACATTTGTTATGGGGACCTATAGAAAAATTGAAAAGTGAAAAGAAGCTACATAGATTACTCCTGTAAGCACAAGTGAGAATTCTCAGATATTTTATTGGAAGAGAACATTGGGGAAAAATCAAATCTAGACTTCTGTGAGATAATCAAGTGAGAACCTGGCATGTTGAGATTTGGAATTACAGTTTACTGATATGTTTTCAATTTTATCTTCCAACTCTTCCATTGAATTTTCTATTTTTACTACTATATTTTTAATTTTCTGAAGCTCTTTCTCTTCTGTGACTTTCCATTTTCAAAATATCCTACTCAAAGTTTATTAGTATAATATAATCTCTTCTCTCTCTGAAGATAGTAACTACAATGGGGTGATGAAAGCTTTCTTCTCTTTGAAATTGTCTTTGTTTCCTGTGAAGTTCTTTTTTCATACTTGTTGATTTTCATACCTGTCTTTAATGTTAGGTGGCTTTTACACATATGGACCTTTGACAGTCCATTTATGGGAGAGTTATTAAAAGGCCCACTGGAAGCTCACTATATGGTGATTAGGCAGGGACCATATACGTTCATTGCAAGTTCCCCCAAATGTCGGTTTCTGTGAGAGTCTTCTCTTTGAAGGTTGCTTTCCTGAGAGTGCTAGCCTCCAAGCTCTTGCCTGGAAAACCTAAGCTGTCTACATTACAAAGGGAAAATGGGTGATAAGACTGGAGAGACTTTTAGTTAGGATTGAATACTTTTACTTAACCTCCTTCCTCCTTAGTCACCAGATCTTTCTCTGATATGCCGGGTATTTCTTTGCCTGGAACCCCTCCGATTCATTTTCCTCAGAGAGTAAAACTGCTTGTTCCTGTTGGGATGAAGAGAAAGTAATCACCTATATGAGAAGAGTGAAAAAGGGCCTTGGGGGATCAAGTGAACTTCAAACAAACTTTCAGTCTTCCCATTTCAGTCCCTTTATATATTCGCCCTCAGAGGTAGGGGGTGCCTCTAATTTCCAAGCCTTTTGAGGGTTCTGAAGCTTGAATTGAGTGGCTTATTTTTGGCCCCTGAACTAAAGGCTTGAGTTTCGATATTTTCGCTCTGCTAAGTGAGTTACAAGCAGTCTATCTGCTTTCTCTTTTCAAACGTATTGCCTTTTATCTAGTACAATGTTCTTCTGTCTTCTTTTGAGTTTATTGATTTATATATTATTTAAAATCATTCCACATAATAATAGTAGAATTTCAGGAGGGGGCAGAGATAAAAGTTTATGATCCATTTTCCAGCTTTAACTGGGGATCCCTTCCTTTCTTTTCCAGGGCAAAGATTTCTGATTACTCTTGCAAGTCTTCGTATAAAAAGGTATCAAGCTCTCTTGCTATGCTAAATGCCTTTTCATAACAAAATCCATTGCTTTCTGGCTTGTTTCAACTCCAATTATTACAATAAATATAAAATATAGGATCCATAGAAGGAAAGATTATTTTATGTTGCCACATAATAAAGTAGCAATAAAGAAATGATGTATTATATTGCCTTGGTACTTAAGATAGTGATAATCTATATGAGATTTCAGCCTCAGAAAGTAGGAAGGTTTGCAAGAAATCATTGACAACAAAAAGACTGTTGCTCCTTTTTTTTTTCTAAGTGAGACCTCATCAAACAAAATTGGTTCAACTTTCTTGGCAGGTTTAATATAGATAAGAGCCCCAACTCTCTCTCACTCTATAAATACTCATTGCATTTGAGCTAGATAATTATGTGGTGGAGAACCCTTGATGTACTGAAGAATCTAGACTAAGAATGTTGTCCTCTTAGCCCTGGGCATCAGAGCTAGCTTCCTGGATATCCAGCCTGGACAGTTGCCTAGTGTCCCGTGCTCAGAAGGACCCAGAGCTTTGTTTAGTGCTCTGCTGGCACTATCTTAAAATTCTTAATATTTTTTAATAAGAAACCACATGTTTTCATTTTGCATTGAGTCCTGCAAATAATGTAGTTTCATCTTATTTATTTGACATATTGTACAAATACCTTGCAAATCAGAGAGTGTCTTTTATGAAGAAAGAGTTGGGCATACTCACAGAAGCAATCAAAGCTTAGAGACTATAAATAACAGGGCAACAAAAGGCACAGTACAGTTTGGATCCACAGTTGCAAACACGTGTATTCAGGTTCCAGGCAGGCAATTTAAATGTAGGAAAAGACTGGTATAATAGAGCAAGGTGAGCTGTGGGCAAACAGTAAACCATGTCCTTTCTAAAGATATTCAAATTCAATTTCATAAACACTGGGTTGTACTGAACAAAATATACAGGTGGGTATACAAGTGGGTCACCAATTTTCGACCCATGATTTGCCACAATCTAGGAGGCAATGGCAAATACATAGTTATTGCCCCAAATACCTGGTCGTTTTAAACAGCTTAAGAGCCAAGTGTTCTCTAAGTCAAACCAGTATGTCAGGTCAGTTCATATTGGTTTTTATTGGCCTTTCAAACATGTAAATGCATATTTTATACCTAGGACATATACTTGGCACTAGATTTTGTGTTGAATCCTCCTGTTTTTCTTTACTTTGAGTGGCCTCACCCTTGTTATTTATGCTGTATTTAATATTTGCTGTAATATCATTAGATAATTGTGGTGAAGGCATCATTCCCTGAGCAGATGGCCTGAACATTTAGGGTAAGCCCCGTAGCACAATGAATGAAAGCACTAAGAACCCGGCAGAAATGGAACAGAGGTGTGTGTGTGTGTGTGTGTGTGCGCTCCCCCAAAATAAAATTCACCAAAACAATCGGCAAAAGGTGGCCCAGTCCTGAGTGTTGCTGCAGGGCCTCCAGAGGGATTAAGACAGTTAAAACTTCAGTGGCTGAACTCTTTCACCTTTAGTTTCTGGGTGTTAGCCAAGCTGCACGCTAACTGATGGAGGTACATTAGTCAGTATACAACTCCTTTCTCAATTTGAAGTTGATTTGTTAGTTTCCTCTCAGCATGTCTAAATATATACATATATAAGAATTAAAATATCTTATCGTGATTCTTGGTCTCTCAAAATAAACGAACAAACAAAAACTTAAGTCTTTATGGCCTTATTGGCTACATGGCATTTGAATGCATAAATATATAAGATGTATAAGGTATAAGTAAAAAAATGAAAGATGTAGATTCAAGCTCTGATTCTATGTGTATTATATAGATTTGCATAAATCCCTTGACTTTGAGCCTCCTTTTCTTATCTGTGAAATGGGATCTTAATGATAACTACCTTTTTGGATCATTGCAAGAATCAGAGAGATAAAGGTCTCTCTGTCACCCAGAAGTTTGAAGGTTTTTATAACTCAGAAGCCTATTCATAGAACACAGAGTGGTAAACCATTTTATATGTGAAGCTTAACGATGACTCTTCTCTCGTGGGATAAGGAGAGTATCTGTCATGAGGCAGGTGGGAAAAGCTACTTCTATCCAGAGAAGTCACTATTGTATAAGAAAGTGTAACTTTCCTAAAATAGAACAACTTTCAAGGAAGGGGAAGACTAGCTACTTTGGTTGGAGACCAAAGATAAAGACAGAAACTGAAATTCATAATCCTTAGCTTGTGAGTTCTCTAAAGGTCAAAGAGCTCAGCTTTAGAGCTACAAGTCATTTCAGTAGAGACTGAATTACTGAAGCAACACAAAGCAGCAATAAGATACTAATATAGACTGGTTTCATCAATTTTTACTTTCCTAAAAATTATCAATGGGTAACTCATAATATCTGAAATGATATTCAGTACTTAGCATATGTTAGACACTGAATTATGAAGAATATTTTACATCTGTATTATCATTTTATCTGCCTGACAATACGTGGGAATTGATATCAGTATCATTATCATTTTGTAGAAAAAAATGAGATTAATAAAAGCTAAGTGTCTTTTGTAAGGTCATCGACAAATAATTTACCTGATTTTACTGTTCCATACCTGACTTATCCCAACTATGAGGTTGTAGTCTTCTTGAAGGCAGAGATTCCAACTTAGTTCTCATTATGGTTCCTGAACTCAACTTAAAATGTAAATAAAAATGAAGCCCACCTTCATGATGTTAGCCAATGAGAAAATAATTTTATGTGCATTAACTTAATCTACACCTATCTGTTCAGAATTCTACTAATTAAATAAGGAAAGATGCATCTGATTTCCCTTGACAGTCACTTCCACTCTATTTTCTTCTGTCTTGCAGCTATGGCCGGAGCTATCTTATCTGTGAATCTGGGTTCGCTTTCTTCTCATTGGTTGCTCGTTTTTATTATTTATTTATTTTTAAATGATTTAATCAGAGGAAGTTGATTTCTTGCAGGAGATCTGTCACGCAGAAGCCAAACGCTTTCGATATTTCATTAGATCCTGATGGTTTTAGATTTAAAGTTGACACCGAAGTCTAATTAAACATTATGCCAGTGCACATATTCTGCAAATTAAGACACAACACATTACAGAGCCCAGTCTGGGATAAGTTAAAAAGGAAGCTGTCAACATGCAGAGGACCCTGTTAAGTGCCTTAAATACATATTTTGAATTTAAAATGCAAATGGGTTGAAGCCTCTTTTCCTTTCAAGTTGGAAAGGAAAATTAAGGGAGGTGGAGAGTTTTACTTTATTTTTTTTTTTTTAACTAATCACTGAGTTTTGACTCTACTTGCAACCACAGTATATTACAGCAGTGTTAGAAATGGCAAGAGGAACTAATATACAGTTAACAATTCACTTCTGGCTCCTCACTAGCTGAATGAAAAGTAGGAAGCAAACCAATTCCATCAATGTTGACAAGTCAACACATGTATTGAAAAAGAAAAAAAAACTTTTCAGATTGAAACAGGCAGGACCCCTGGCACCATTTAGATCTGCACAGCTGTGGGAAAATTTCTGTACCTGACTTCATCAAATTGGGGTGGGCGGAGTGTTGGGAGAAGCCAGAGAGGCTGTGAAATCTGAGGTGATGGACTCCAGAGCTGCTGAGCTCAGAACAGAGCTGAGCATATTAACTGTGACAAACTGGGTTTCAGCAAAGCAGCAAGTAGGTTGGACCACAGGAAAAAGTGATGCAAGAGGTGGATAAATTTGGGATATTCTGTTCTGCTTTCCTGGATCTCATCCCCATCCCAACTCCCACTACTATCAATTATGTTTGAATGGGACAGTAGCCAAATAAGAGGTTGAGATGAGATTCCATCATGCTCCACCTGGGTGTAGTTGCTTCTCTGCATTTAGTATTTCTCAATCCCTTCCGACTTTTCTTTGAAATGTTATTTGTTTTCATCCAGTAATACCAAGTGTTTACTATATTCATGTTCTGGGTAAACAAACATAAATAAAAAAAAAAAAACTCTCTGTTCTGAAAGAGCTTGCGTTTGAGAAGGAAAAGAAGATATAGGCATATACCTTACCGGCTGCCCCTCCAAATGATAAATGCCTCAATGGAGAGTGACACCACCCTTCACCAGGGTGAAGACAAAAATCATGGGAGAGGCAGGTCAAGAAAGAAGGATCTGTGAAGGCCTCACAAAGACAAAATATTTGAGTTGGACCTTTAAATGAAAGTGAGATTTTGACTGCTGGACCTCAACGAGAGGTAAAATATAAACTGAAGTAGTTTGAAAACACTGTTGAAAAGTAAAATCATTAGAAGAATTAAAAAGGGTAACATAAAAGACATGTCATGTTCATTCCACTCAACCAAAAGAAGCACAACTTGATCACTTTCTTTTCCGAGTTGCTTTGATAATAGCTGACTCTAAGCCATTTTAGAACGTCTTTCAAAGGGCTAAAATGGCAGTATTGACTACTTTGAACTTTTAATTACTTTGGTCTTAATAAATGAAACAGAGTTGGGATGTAGGAATCTGATTGAACAACTAATCCAGAAAATTGGATATAGTTGGTTTTATAAAACCTTGTCATTGGATCATTAAATTTGTTTAAATCTTACAGCTTCTTCAGAAAGAACTCCACAAGCTTTGGTCAAAGCTCCGTTTCAATAGTCAGCCCAATTTATTTTGTTTCCGTTAAATTCAGATCCCACCATATGTACAATAATCTGTTAAATAGCTGGAGAGAAAAACACGTTTGCTCACACACTCGCCCACACACTTTGTTCTCTGCTCTTAAGGAAGTTAACATTTTGATGGAGGGAAGAATTTGTGTACATAAAAAACGTATAGAGCAATAATATATTATATAATAAAACACTAGATTAAATACAGTGTGGTGCCAAAATCTATAGTAAAAGACAGGCTCTGTGGGTGGAAGAGATGAAAGCAATCAAAACTAGAAAAGCTTGATTGAAGTTGGCAAAAGTAAATAATTTTTTAAATATATGAACACTACCATCTTAAAGAAGATTTAATAATTTTATCGTGGTATATAGTTTTGAGATCCAAAAGTGCAGTGGCATGGATCTATCAGAAGTTGCAGTTTTGCAAAACTTGTCAGTTTACTTTTTTTTGAGGTTCGTATCTTTGAAAAATATCTTTAACATATTGAACTTTTTAATGTTCTTAAAATGATGCTGAGAAGTTTGTGATTTTTAAATTTATCTTGATTTGAAGGATGAATTAAATTTAATTTACTAAATAACATAATTGTGGAAAAATTGATTGAATGCCAAATGGATTTTGCTAACAATAATAATTAAATGGTAATTGCTTAATAATGTCAAATTATTTTCTGCTGTATATAATTATTAAATACCTACAAAGAGCAATTGAATAGTTTATAGTTTTTTGGCAACTACAATATTGAATAAATTATTTAATAGCATGCAATTGTGTTCTATTCAATGATAAGATAACTGATTGAAAAGTAAAGGATTAATTTAGTCTTCACACTTGGTAAGTAATACTACATGGAATAAAAATCCGTATTAAATAAAGAAAAATAATAAATCATATATTTATGCTTATACATCAATAGATTATGTTAAAATTAATTTATTTTTCATTTCAAAAGTATGCTAGAATGCAAGTTTGTATTTTCAAACATGTTTCTCTAATAAAAAGTTAAAAGATATTACATAAACCCAGCTTTACCCCTTTCTGTGCAGTGAAGCAGGTGCCTTCCCCATTACATAAGGATGCAGAAAAGAAAATGATGTAATGTAACACAAGGCCCTATGTGAGCCTGTAGAACGCTTCTAAGTAATAGGGCTCATAATTAATAATCAATGACAAAGCAAGACAGGTTAAGACACAATCTCCTTAAATATGCTCTGTCAAAAGTGGTATTTCCACGGGTAAATTCTCTCTTTTTCAATGCTTTCTTCACTAACAATACCACCTCGGATAATAGCAGTGTTCACAGAATCATAAACACTACTGTTGGAATGGCTCTTAAAATTCATCCAGTTGCTTCATCTTCCAATGCAGGAATGCACCTCCCGTTGGTGTTGACAATGCACTGCAAGGGAACTCATGAATCTGTACATGTGTGTGGGGTAAGAAGCCTCAGGCAGAATTGAGTGTTTCGTGAACTACCACTGTAGCAAGAATTGCCACAGAATCTTCTCTACTTGGAAGCAGCAAATACTGCTTCCCACATAGTAACTGACAGAAACGTCCTAGAGGAGAGGGTGGAAAAATGGAGGCAGGTGCGGTGGCTCACACCTGTAATCCCAGCACTTTGAGAGGCTGAGGTGGGCAGATCACTTGAGTCAGGAGTTTAAGACCAGCCTGACCAACATGGAGAAACCCCGTCTCTACTAAAAATAGAAAATTAGCTGGGCATGGTGGCACATGCCTGTAATCCCAGCTACTCGGGAGGCTGAAGCAGGAGAATCGCTTGAACCCAGGAGGTGGAGGTTGTGGTGAGCCGAGATCATGCCATTGCACTCCAGCCTGGGCAACAAGAGCATCTCAAAAAAACAAAACAACAACAACAACAAACAACAACAACAACAATAAAAGAAACAAAAAGAAAAGAAAAGAAAAATGGGTGGAGGAAGAAGCAGGAAGTTTTAGAAACGGAATATTGGAAAATAAAAATTCTGTGCTAAGGGAGCACATTCTAATCATATGATGAAAATTAACTCTCTCTAGGTATATATAGGGAGATACATAGATAAATGTGAGATAGAGGTAAGGACTGAATGTTTGAGCCCCCCAAAGTTCCTACTTTGGAGTCCTGCTTCCCAGTGTGATGATGGGAGCCTTTGGTAGGTAATTAGGTTTAGAAGATATCATGGGGATGGAACCCTCATACTGGGATTAGTGCTCTTACAAGAAGAAGAAATAACCAGGGCTCTCTTACCCTCTGCCATGTGAAGTTACAGGAAGAAGATGGCTATATGAAAACCTGGAAGGGTGTCTTCATCAGACACCAGATCTGTCAAATGCCTTGATATTAGACTTCTCAGCCTTCATGCCTGTGAAAAATAAGTGTTTGTTGCTTAACCCACAAAGTCTATGGTATGTCCGTTAGAGCAGCCCAAACTGATAAAAATAGATAGATGGGATGTGACATGGTGAATGGATGAATGGATGGGTGGATCAATGAATCAATCACTATTCCTTAGGATTATTTTATTGATCTTATGGCAAAGCCTCCTCTCTCCCTATGCTTACCTTCACTGTGGCTGCTAAACATGGGTTAAAAAAAAATCACATCTTGTAGGCCTAGAATAAATAAACTTTGCTGTTGGACTCCTGATATCTAAAATTAACATTCTTACTATAAGATTAAATGTTTTCTTGGTAAGACATTCAAATAAAAATGATCTTTCCTAACCAATGCATCTCTACCAGTTCTACTCCCCTGGGCACAGATTATTAAAAGATTATTAACAACTTTTTATCTAGCTTTTTAGAACTGTGTTTTGGGGTGGGATAAGTGAGGCTATAAAAGAAGGTACACCAAATTGACACCAGATGGGGAGTCAATAAACGGTATTCTGGAACTTGATTTTTTTTAACTTGAAACACAGCTTGGGTATGTTTTTATGTGAGGACATACAGATCTACTTACCATTTCATTCTTTTTTATGGTTACATAATATTCTGTTTTATTTGGTGATGTTATTTATTTCACTAATCTGTACATGATGGATGCTTACAATATTTACAGGCTTTCATCATACTGGACGTTGAATTTTAAATCAGTTCAGAACATGGATTAGGAGCCAGCTGGTACAGAGACTATTCATTAAGTAATAGGTCAAACCTAGATGACAATAAACACAAGTCTGGAAAGAAGAGCATCAGTGTTCTTTGGTTTACAATAGATTAAGACAGCAACATAGCTGACTCAATTTATTGCACCATTTAAGATTGATGATGTTAAAGGAAGTTAAAAAATTGGAGTTTGAGGCCAGCCGGACCAACACGGTGAAACCCCATCTCTACTAAAACTACAAAAATTAGCTGGATGTGGTGGTGGGCGCCTGTAGTCCCAGCTACTCAGGAGGCTGAGGCAGGAGAATCTCTAGAACGCGAGGTCGTGCTAAGCTGAGATTATGCCATTGCACCCCAGCCTGGGGGACAGAGTGAGACTCCATCTCAAAAATAAATAAATAAATAAAATAAAAACAAATAAGTAAAAATTGTGTCTCTGTTCTCCATGATAACTGTGATGGTTACTTTTGGTGGTGGTCAGTCTCTGCCCCTTCACCTCCTTCTGGAGGGTGATGATAAATCATATCATGTCACAAACATGCCTATGTGAAGTATTGCCCAGTTTGCCATCATAATGAAAAATTTATATTGAAGATAATTAGGATGAACTTAAATACACAAAATGGACAATGGTATTGGTACCATTCTCTGAAGCTCATCATATACCATTACATAGAGGATGAAATTTAAAAATCACTTCTCATTCCTTGGCTCTACACTTTTAAATTAAGTCCCCATGCCTCATTCCTTTTTAAAATTATTTTTAGAGTTTTATTCTTTTATTATTTGCTACTTTTAAAAAATACTCACCATGGGCCAAGTACTGTGCCAAGAGTAGAAATACAAAGAGGAATATGCTCCAAAGTAGTGTCTCCACATCACTTAAAAACAATATTTTAAAAGGGCATACTGTTATTTTCTTTGCCTTCATGCACAGTTGAATCTGAATGCTTTCAGATTGTCCCACTTCACACTTTCCAGTTATGTTCTGATCTCCTGGGTTCCAGTTTCAAGAAGTGGCAGGTAGATGAGTGCAGCTGCATCTTAAGGAAAGGAGGAACCAGAGTGAGATGGAGAGGACCTCAGCTAATGAATCTGAACTTTATAAGCGCAAAAGGTTTTAACAAGGCAATGATAAAACCAGTGACTTAGGAAAAGAATGGGCAGTAGGGTAGACCAAAGAAAGAATTCTATTAAAGAGTGAAAAATACATGATGGAGGGCCTGAAATAAGAAGATTGAGAGTAAGAAAGGGGCAGTAATTGTAGAGGTATCACGGAATAACAATCAGAAACACATAGGAGCAACTGAGTACAGGAGTGAGGGAAAAGGGCATACCGATTTTTTCAAAAGCCCATTCTTCTTTTGCGTCTAGTGGAGAGAGGGTGTTCTTTATCTGTGATTGTGTCACTATTACCAGAGAGCTTGGTGCTATGTGTGTCCCTGTAAAATCCCCCAGCTTCCATTAAACAAAGTGCTCTTCTTAAATGTCTTCCTTGTAAGACCTGGCTGCCCTACCCCAAGCCATTAGTGGGAACAGAACATTAATAAGGAGGGACTGTGGTATCTCTAAGAGAGGTTGACCTCCTTCAGCGGAAGCAGGGCACCCATTATAGTGTAATGATAAATCACAAGCTTTTCCCTTCCATTATTTTCCCAGAAGACTCTTCTCTGAATGCATAAACATACTGGAGGGAAGAAGAAAAAAATCAAGCAACAGATGAACAGAAAGGTAAAAAAGAAAGAGAGGAACAGGCAGACAACAGACCCCCAAAGGGATTTTAAAAAATAAATGCACCATATACATCCACATATTTGCATATAGTGAAACTTTAACATAACCTCATAAGGAAAAGGCTCCATTAAAAAAAATGTCTAAATGAAGTATAAGATACAAGAGAACCATAAATACAAGTGCCATCTCTAGGAATGTTTCTCTGTATTTAATATTATGATGCTTTTCTTTTTACTGCTGAAAATTCAAAGGCAAACTAAACCAAGGGGCAGGGGAGAGTATAAATAATGAATAAATTTGTAAGTGAGATTATTATTTACTTTGCTTAGTCAGGCTTTTTGCTGTATCCATGATTTCCTCGTGTTTAATATAAATAGGTTTTCTAGGGAAAAGATTTGCTGGATTCTTTTCTCTTGACACATAAATTAAGAACCAATATGAGGAAGGTGTTGACAAATCTTGCAGGCTACTCACTGATATCTAGGAGACACCTCATTAACTGTTGCCAAAGATCTGCTCTTATATTAGCCACAGCATTGTTGCTGTCAGATGACTTTTGCCTCTAGAATCTAGGATAGACCAGCCAAACACAAAAATGACATTTAGAGCCCTTGGAAGATGGCTTCTTCTTCAGTGGCAACAGGATTAATGTGAAAGCATGCTAGGAATGACTAAGGCAGGTCCCAAGGAAGTTGATCTGAGCGTTGTGTTTTTATAGCTTGTCTATGTAGATCAGTGAGCTCATCATGAGTGCGTGGATTAGTTGGACTGCCTCCACCCAGCTCAGGACATTTGACTCCATCTTTGACTTCTACTTCTACTCTGTCTCAGACACCAGGAGCTTTTTGTTTAGACAAAATCTCTCCAAATTTCAAATCTTGTCTTCTGTCAATGACCTTTTTCATGGCTTTCCTCGAGTTTGTCACTTTATATCTTTTCCCTTCCAGCTATACCTGGTATAAATCTTATAATCCAGATCTAATCCAGTGAAAATGGGTTTTTGTGTGGCAACTAAATAGAGCCAACTTCAATCTACTTTCTAAGGGATGCATTTGGATAAATGCAGGATTGTTGGACATTAAGGGCACTGAGATCAAAGGAATTCTCGCTGTTCCTAGCTCTTTGTATTTCTGGATGCACCTTTCTCTATTTAATCTTCTAGGAGACATTTGGATATATGGCAGTTGCATCCTTACCACCCTTGTCCCATCTAACAAGCTTGTATTTGATTTAGAGATCCGAATCCAAACAGTTCTGGAGAGGCTGACTGGACCTCTGGCTGTGGAAATGAACTACGTGACCTAGTCTAAGCCAGTCAATACATTCCACCACTCTGATTCCTCACATCCTGGCTTGAGTAATACTTTTAGAAATAGATATGTGACTTAAGCTTGTCCAGTCAGAATGAATTTCAAAATTTACTCTAGGGATGGTGGGACAAAGGTATCTTCTCTCTTCTAAGGCAGGTGTGAATGAGGAAGCATCTAGCTGTTGGAATTGTAGCAGCTCTCTTGGAGCCACGACGTCGGGCTTAGAATGCAGCCCCCAGCAGGTAAAGTAGAGCAAAGAAATGGGAAGTAAATGGGCCTTAGGATAACACTGGGACTCCATATCAAGCTCTCTTTTAGCTAACCCTATTTCCAGAAATTTCATTTATATGAGGCCTTATATTAAGTTGGAGTCAGGATTTCTGTTACTCACAATCAAATGTGTTGTTAAGTAATTTGCTTGTGAAGGGTATCCCTGGCTTCAATATGAGTTTTGGTCAAGATCCTTTATAAACCTGATGTATAATTTGTCAATAGTAAATGCATTTCCAATGTGTTTTACCTTCAAGCAAAAAGGAACTGACATGGTGAAGTGCATAGTCCAATATTATTGGCCTATTTCTTTTTTTCTGTTGGGCATCTAGTTAACTTTAAAATTCTTTCTCCAATATATCAGGTGCATCTTATTTCCATTATATCAAACTTTTACAATTTCATCCAAAGATTGTTTTCCATGTCCTCCCTTCTACTCTTTTCTTCATGATTGTTTTTCATTTTTCTTTTGATTCCATAGCTCTTTTTATGACAGATATCCCCCCTTCATTTTAGTAAGAATTGCAGTTAGCACCACTTACATGGCAAAGGACCAGATCATCTTTGGCTTGAGCTGAGAAATATGTCCTCCCAGACTATTGATTTATGCCTCAGATTTTTCAAATATTTTCTAATAGTGCTTTCCATCAATAGCTACTTTATATGTACAAAGTATTCATTGCTTTTTAATAACCAAGACTGCTTTTCCTTAGCTTTGTTGTTAACATCTATTTTTTTGACCGTACGTCCGTTCAGTAAGTCAGTCATTTTTAAGCCATCATAATTTTCATTCCTTTTCTGATTTATTAGCAGACTACTCTCTCTCTAGTAGGCCTTTCTTTCTTAATATATCTGTGAAAGGCTCTTTGACCTCAGCTGTCCTGAATGTTTTACTGTGCTTGCTGGCCACAGCTTTTGCAATGGGTGCAGTTTTATGAATCTCAAGATGGGCTTTGCTTTTAAAATCTGCCCTTTTAGTTCATTTAAATAAAATGTCTCCAGCTGTGTTTATACTATAAAACCATTTGTAACCATCTCCTCCACTTTGGCCCCAAACATTTTTTATTCACAGACTTTTAGATTGCAGCCACAATAGCTCATGCTTTTGTGCTTTGTTATGAATCTATAATAGTGCTATTTCCAAGAATTATCAGTCACTACTACCATTTCTGGGTTTGCCCTTGGAGTCTGAGCCCTGAGATCAAAACATTCACCTTACAAGCAGCATCTCTGCCCAGAGACCCAGACAGTGTTCCCCACCACCAATTTTCAGAAGCTCATGATGTCCGATGAGTAACTCACTTAGTCTGCATGGGATGGGGAGGCTGACATTACAAGAGGCCCTTATGACCAGTGGAAGTCCTTCTGGCTAATTATGGGGCAAGAGATTTTAGCCCACATGAGCTAAAAAGAAAAGATAATCATGCTGATTTTCAAAAATTATGTTTTCACCATGGCAAAGGCACAAAATAACAGAATCCCTTCAGAGATAAATTATGAACCCCTTATTTTCTCTTTTCCCCATAATTTTGCTGTATCTCTCATTTTGTTTTTCTATTATGTTGCCATTTGAGTATTCCTTCAAGTTCACAAGCAGATATAGAGTACTGATTTGAATACTCTCCTTTCCCCTGCAACATTGGTCCCATACAAACATAATTTGTGTGGCACTGCTGTGGTTGGGCTGGATTTTACTTTGCAGTAAGAAATGTTGCCAGTTCTGGTAATTATTCTCTGACTGTGATAGAGCATTAATGTGTTATTACAGGTAGCACTATACTACAGGTTATCAAATATCAATAAGGAACATTAGTCAGACTTAGTCAAGGAGACAGGGAGAATTAGGAATGTGCACTTTAGTGCCCAGTAATGCAAGGTTTCCTACCCTGGGTAGCCCAAACTAGAAAATAATAATGATAATAGGTTGATTCTAAGCCAAGTCCTTAAGAGAAATTGGAAAATCAAGCTGAGAAGACAAAAACCACTAACACCAAGTTCAGAAAGAAAAAAGGATTTTACCTTGGAAATAGAGCCAAAAATAAACCAAGCAAAAGGAGGGTAAAGGAGGTGTTAATGGATCATTAAAAATGGGATTGCCCTTAGGGCAATAAGTGGAATCATATATGTGATACTAAATACCATAACATTAAATAAATCTTATAAAGTTAAAGTGTTCTGATTATTGAGTAATAGAAAGAATGGCTTACAAATGCCTTGTTTAAAATATAGTCTACCCTCCTTACTGGTGGGGTCCACATTTGTGGATTCAACAACAAACTGCTGGTCAAAAATATTGAAAAAAATAATAGCATCTGTACGGAACACGTATAGTTTTTTTCTTTTTATTATTCCCTAAACAGTACTGTATAACAAGTGTTTACTTAACATTTTCATTATATTATTATATGTAATCTAGAGATTATACAAAGTATATTGGAGGATGAACATATATTAAATGTAAATACTGCACCATTTTATATCAGAGATTTGAGCATCTGTGGAGTTTGGTATCTGTGGAAGGTCCTGGAACCAATTCCCCACAAATATCAAGGGATGACAGGAGTTTAGGCATTGGGATGCTTCAATTAGTTTTACAGAAATCTAGATGTAGCCATTGCTCTGGGTGATAGTTTATCTGGGGGCTGACATTATTTAAATTACTATTTTTCATTTAAATATTTCCTGAAATATGTACTAGCCTTTTTGGTTCATTGTTCTAATTTCTTGTAAAAGTAACAGAGCATGTGCTACCTGTGTGGCAGATTTTAGAGGCAGATTTGCCTCCATAGCAGTTATTGATTATATTAGGCAATGTTTAACTTTTCTGTGACAAAAGACAGAAAAATAGCATAATTGTGTTTGAATTTTATCATTCATCATTAACTACATGTTGATTTTGCAAAATGTCCCTTAACCATAAATATGATTTCATGCCTATTTGTGTTTTAGAAGCATGATCATTAGGGCCTGCAGTTCTTAAACGATTCAGTGTTCTCTGTAACATGCAGTGTCTTCTCTTTCCTTCATTAATAGATCTAGTGTTCTCAGCTACATTGGAGAGAATCCAGCGAGTCTGTTCATAGTTAACAGAAAAAAATAAGTAAATTGGCGGACTGTGGTGGCTCACACCTGTAATCCCAGCACTTCTGGAGGCCGAGGCAGGCAGATCACTTGAGGTCAGAAGTTCGAGACCAGCCTGGTCAACATGGTGAAACCCTATCTCTACTAAAAAGTACAAAAATTATCTGAGTGTAGTGGTGTGCACCTGTAGTTCCAGCTACACAAGAGGCTGAGGCAGGAGAATTGCTTGAACTCTGAAGGTGGAGGTTGCAGTGAGCTGAGACCAGGCCACAGCACTCCAACTTGGGCGACAGAGCTAGACTCTGTCTCAAAATAAATACATAAATAAATAAAAATAAAATAAACATAAATGAATAAAGAAATCAGTTATTATCTATTTTACTCTACTTTAGTTAGAAAGTTCCAACTGAAGTTAACAGTGAGTTACTTACATTTTAGAGCTCATGGGGATTTCAGAAATATAAATTTAATATTTAAGAATAATAATTATAATTTAAAAGCAAGTGATGTACTTAATGAAATATGACATTGTGTGTCGGATCTTGAAAAAAAATAGCACATTAGTGAAGAAACTGGTGAAATGAGCAAAGTCCATAATTTAGTCACTAACAATGTGCCCAATTCATTTTCCTAGTTTTGAGATGTTAACGTTGGGGGAATCGAGTAAAGCGTATCTAGGAACTCTTTGTAAAATCTTTAAAAGTTTTCTGTAAATCTAAAATTATTAAAAACTCAAAAGTTCATTTAAACTTTTAAATGAGTCAGTCCAAACCAGAGGACAAATTGTGATGCCTGCCATCACTGTGTTTTATTCTTCTTTGGCAATGTTCTTCCCCTGTATTTAAATGATTGAGTTTGTTTCTCTCATTTTCCAAAGGCAGAAATTAATGATTAAAAAAGTAGACAGTTCTGTGTATATCAATAATATATATGCACTGGAGATACTTATATTAAAGCAAAGATCAAACAAAACAAAACAAATCAACAAGCAAAAGCAGCAACAGATTAGAAAAGTAAAGGTTAGCTTTCCTTCCTCCCTTCTATTTAAACCAAGTTCTCTAAAACTACAAAGACCTTGGCTCTTGAGTGGGGTGAGGATTCATACAAACAGTTTGCCAGGATCCCTTACGCACGTGACTGAGAACACTCTACAAGTTTTTCTCTATGTGGCAACTGCAGATGCTGTTTGGACACTAGGCCGCACACCCAGTTCTCTGGACAGCTCAGATTACGTGGTAAGAACAAGCCTCAGTAGAATTCTGATTTGACCCCCACCCTAAAGACTTGGATAATGGTGGCTGCTCCATAAATGTTGTTGAATGAATAAATTAGATTAAGCAGTGGGTTGGTAGTGGTAGCAGAGTCCAAAGAGCTCTGCTGCCCTGGTCTGCAGATGCTCTATTCCTGACCCAGGCCTAATGCCCAAGCAATGTCCAATGCCTACAGTGCTAAAACTCACTGTTGGATGTGGGTGTGTACTAGGAACTAAATTTGCTTTGCCCTTGAACTGCCCATGGCAAATCTTGTTCGGAGGTAATAATCATACTCTGGAATCAGAATGGAATAATGTTTCAAGGAGCTTTATTCTTGTCTTCAATTGGAGAAGGCCAGTTGACTGTTGGAAGTTTGATTTGGCATGAACAAGACAGCTTTATGCATACGTGCATGTGATGAAGGGTAGTGACAACCTACATCATTTTCGGGGGAAATTCTTTTGGAACATACAACTGTCAAAGAGTGTGTGGACCAGTCCTCTGACATCTTTGCAGTTAAAAAAGCTACTGAAGAAAATAATTCTGAAACAATTTATAATCATTTCTGGCACTGCCATTACTTTCTAAACAGCTTGTACTTTGAAGTTAGTTTTCTTTTAAATGGCCAACGGCAGAATCTCTGACTATTTGTACAAGGACAAAAAGAAAAGAATCCAATGACTGAGTGTATAGAATGCATTTCAGATTCCCAGTTGAAGCAATCATCACTGGCCATTTGCTAAGTATCTACACTTTTCCTCTTGGCCTTCATAGGTAATAGTTATTGCTACAATATGTTTAATAACAAGAAAAAAAGATTTCAAAGTTTTACCATTCATTGTGGGTCTATTATCTACCCACAAATGAAGAAGGGCATCTATTGCTTGAAAAGATTTCAAAGGTGTAGAACTCCCCTCTCCAATAATCTAATTCCATAATTAGAAACTCATTCCTTTTGGCCTAAAGCATTCTAGTCTGTTAAAATGCAATTGCCCCTGAGAGAAGTAGCATATTAAGCTTTAGAAGCCCATTAGTGTAGATCAGTGTAACAGACCTTTCTTGGAGGGTCTGGGGAGAAGAGTAAAAGATCTGGAGAAAGAAAATGCAAGGAAGTAGACTCTCCTACATGCATTTAACATGTTTTCACATTTAATCTTCACATGGTCTCGGCTTCCATTTTCAGACGGGGAAATAGAAACTCACCAACATTAGGCAAAGTGCTCAAGAACATCCAAGTGGTAACCAAAGAATCTGGGGTTTAATTTTGGTGCAGTTGACTTCTAACCCCAGGTTCTTCCTGTTAGAGGAAGTTTAGAACACAGAGTTGCAAGTCAGGGTAGGGAAGAGCAGAGTTCTACTCAGAATGCAATGGGGAGGGACAGGTAGAAAAAAACAGGAGTGGTCATTTGTTTTTTTTGTTTGTTTATTTGTTTGTTTGTTTGTTTTTTTGAGACGGAGTCTCACTCTGTCGCCCAGGCTGGAGTGCAGTGGCCGGATCTCAGCTCACTGCAAGCTCCGCCTCCTGGGTTTACCGCCATTCTCCTGCCTCAGCCTCCGAGTAGCTGGGACTACAGGCGCCCGCCACCTCGCCCGGCTAGTTTTTTGTATTTTTTAGTAGAGACGGGGTTTCACAGTGTTAGCCAGGATGGTCTCGATCTCCTGACCTCGTGATCCGCCCGCCTCGGCCTCCCAAAGTGCTGGGATTACAGGCTTGAGCCACCGCGCCCGGCAGGAGTGGTCATTTGTAAACTGTGTGGTTGCTAAATCCCAAAACCCTTACAAGGTTTAATCCAATAAAATCTTTTCTTTATTTTTTAAAGATTTTTGCCAAACCTATATGAAGGCAGATTAATTTAGTGGTTTCATTCAGGAGTTCTGGAGTCAGAGAAAGATCTGGATTGCCATACGTTCTTTGCTTACTAAATGTGTGGCTTGGAAACCATATTTTTTCCCTTGGTCCCATATTTGTAAAGTACAAATATTAATTGAACCTTCTTCATAGAATTATTGTGATTGTTAAATAAAATACTGCATGTAAAATGCTTAACATTTTGATTGAGACAGAATAAAATGCCCAATGTTTGCTGTTATTATTTCTGCAGGGAAAAACAAGGGGGTGGTATCCTGGAAGACAGATCCTTCCAATCTTTCTTGGAGAAGGAAGAGCCCCAGTCTCTTGACTTTGTGACAATGAGACTTGATTTATAGTGATATTTGAAACTTCCTTTAGGGTGTGTGTGCGTGTGTGTGTGTGTGTGTGTGTCTGTGTGTGTGTGTGTTTTCCTTTCCATATGGGGCTTCTCATCAGCTCATTACAGTTCTGGCACCTTCCTGTCTCTGAATATGGAGCAGAAAACACTTTAAATGCAGTTTTCTCTGAGAGGAGAGAGAAAGGGAGACAGGAAGAGAAGAGGTGTCTGAAACCGCTGAAGGATCTGGAAGCAGGTTTATGTTAACTCATATCTTTTCTTTAAGGATGGTCAAATGTTTCTGATTGCCCTTTGCTATTCCACACTTGTGTGTCTGTTGGGGTTATGAATGGGAAGAGTCAGTAAATGAGAAACAGTAAACAGGAAGTTTTCCAAAAGATACTAGGATCATTAATTCCTATGTGAAAAACTGGAGTTAAAAGGCACAGGGAAGGGGAACCCTTCCCTGTCATTCAGAAAACTCATCTGGCTACAGTGGAACATGATATCCAGTCAGAAATATTGTTCTTCTAAAAGCTGCAGTTTTATGTAGATGGAAACAAGGGAGAAGGAATAGAATCAGGCTGTGGACTTAAATATTGCCACAAAAAATGGAGTGGGTTGGAGGTGGTCAGGAAGAGGAGGGGAGGGGAAAATGGGTTGAAATACAAAACAAAACAAAGCTGAAAGACCCAGGAGAGTCCCAACCTCTTAGCTTGCAATAAGTCAGCTTTTATTAGCTTGGCTTTTGAGTATTAAGCACTCAGTTCATCTCCATTGATTTGTAATGAGGCTGGGAGGCTCACAAAGCCTTAATCAAGCCTGGATCCCTTTAAAATGAACTCTTCTGCGAAGAGAGCTGGCAGATAGCATCTGTGGAGGAGCTATGTTGGAGAGAGCTCACTGTCCCCATTGTGAGGCTTACACTGGGCAAGAGAATGGGGTAGGGGCTTCATTAGTCTGATAAAAACAGACAGGCCAACTTTTCATTAGAGGGATGCACAAATCCACTTTACTTGGCTTTCCTCCTTTACATTATAAAAGCATTATCAGGCCCAAGCTTATGGGACTCATTATTCCATACAAACACCAGGCTTGGAGGTGGGGAGGTGCAATGTGTGCTGAGCCATCCATCCTGGAGTGGGATTGAGGACCTCTGCTAGTTTTTCAAAGCAAAAACACTGCATTAAACACAGGCCAAGTTTCCCATCTTCATGAAATTAAGATCCACAAGATAATCTTCTACTATCTTTTTCTACTGTCAGACAAGAGAAAGTAGTAGAACTTTTGACCTTTTGCAATAAGGGGCAATTTCTTCTAAAGTTTATGCATCAGGGTTCTGGGTTATAGAGAAATTCTACTGCTGATGCTTCCCATGATCTCTGCCCTACTAAAATGATTTTAAGTAAATTAAATAACTCAGACTGCTGTTGTTATTTATCTTTGTTCTTGCTTTATGTCTCATTGTGACATCATGCAAGATATTTATAAAATTTTACAGTAGATTTTAATTAGATTTGGGGTGTGGAGGCATTGATATTGAGGCTTGGATCAAGATTCCTAATTTAACTTTTGCAGCACTTTTTCAACCTTGGACTTTGCCTTCTGCTACCCCTAACTCTTTGTCTTACTCACTTTCTATACTCTGAAATCTTCGCCATCCACTAACCTGAAGAATTTACACCTAAATTCTAAAATATGATCTTGTCAGCAAATTAAAATTCCTGAGTCTATTTTCCCCACCCTTCTTTATGTGGAATGAGGGATCATGTTTAACACTACATTTTGTCAGGTAACCCCATTGTCTATTACATGACATTACTGTTTGATATTATCTTTAGACTAATAATAGTAATGAGTAATACATGCATCAACAGTATAATGTGTCCCATGTTCTGCAAGATAAGTTTATTCAAAATAAAAAATACTTAAATTACCTTCATAAACTGCAAAAATGAAAGTACTTTTTAATTTGCTTTTTAAAAGTTCTATGGAAACCTTCAAGATGTCTGATCCAGCCATGGAAAACATAAATGTTGGCTGTACACTTGCTCCAGATTAAACAAATAACTTCCTTTCTAAACCAACATTTGTAGCTTCATGAGAAAAAAAAAATAGGTTGGACCTGGACAAAGCTGGCATCAACACAGAGAACCAGGGATTCATTGCATTCCCTGCCACACCTGAGGCAAAAGCCTGACTTGGCCTGGGGCTTCCTGATGTCATTGTCCATTTATCTATGTACTTTCGGCCAATCACTCAGTACTGATGAAGTCTGCCCAAAATGGCAAGACCCTGGACATGCTTTTGTGAATTTTAATTTTGCCACAGAACTAGGCATCAGCATTTCACCTGACATGTTGGCAGAAATACTCTTTATCTGGTGCCTGAGGACCTGACCTACATGGACTGGAGCTTAACATGGTGTCACGTGCTGGAGTCATGTAATCAACTCTTGTTGGCATCAATCCCAACATTAATGATGGTGATGAAGCCAGTGAAGCAACTTGACATTCCTCTCTTTCCCTTTGTATATTTAAGTTCTGACTCAAAGATGACAGAGGCTGAAGAACTAAAATCTCAACTGTTTCTACTGGCAGAGATAAGGTGATTCAGCACGTAGGGGTACAAGTATCCAACAGGCAACTCTTTGACTTAAGGTGTTTTCCTGGGGTAGACAATGAGATCAGTCAGGTCCAGAAATACCAAATGTGAGGGGCTCTCCCAACTGTGACATGACAAGAAAGGAAATAGACATTATGCTTTTCTTCAGGAGCATCTGAGTTCACTAGACAAAGGCCTGATTTTACTTCTAAGAGTGCAGAATTTGGGGCACTGTCAGGTATATATAGATAATAGAATGGTTGATGAAAGAATTCAACTATTTTTCTAGCTTGTGTAAATATCTGTGAAAGCCTATTAGTTTCTGCTTTCTGAATCTTGACTGAGACAAGGGTTACCAATGTTTATATCCAAAGAAGAGGATAAAACCCTGACCCTTTCTTTAACTTTGTCTTAGCTGGGATTGCCATACATTATTATTGCAAATACAGAGATGCTATTCAGGCCTAAACTTGTCCTGAATCAGTGGGAATTTAGGGGTTTTGTATCATCTGCTTGAGACCACACCACAGCACAAGTCTACTGGAGACAATCTATTTGATCGGAATGTTAATTTTCTTCTTTCATTCAATTAAGGGTTAAATTATTTCTCTTTTAGATAACCGGCACTAAAAGGCCTGAGTTATTTTGTTCCTTTTAGTGATAAATCTAATTGGGTCTCAGTCCTAAAAACAACCTCTGGTTTGGCACTTATCCCGAGAGAGATGGAGTGTGGTGTGGAGGTCAAGCAAAGGGTGATAAATTGAGGAATTATGGATCATACCTTCAGCTCTGTTACTTTAATTGCTTTTAGCATCATTGTGGAAGGAGACAAATCCAGCAGTGGTCAAACACTTAACCAAATAAAGCAAGAACTGAGGACGTGAGAAACAGGAAGACACAAGCTCTACTGTGGGATTTTCTGAGGTCAAATGATGTGTAACTCCAGGTTTTTCAAACATCAACAATGGAATAAGTAAAAGTATTGTAGCCGTAGAGAGATCAAGCCTCTCAAACAGCACCGATTCTAATACAGTGTGAATGAACTAATTGCAACAACTAGGGGGAGGTGTGTGGGTGAACGGGGAGTCGTGTGAGTGAATAGGTGGTCTCAAAGACTGCTTTGGACTCCAGTATGAGGTTGGCAAAGCAGGAAAAGGGCCCGCAGGGCAGTACAGAATTGGCTGAAAAGTCTGATGGTTCTGCAAGGGTCTCCCAGTTTGGCCAAAGAAACTCAGAGAACATGGACCTTAGCCGTAGTGGAACTGCATGGTAAAATTGCATCAAGGGATGTAATGAGGAAAGGTTCTGACTCCTCAAGAATCTCCACATCATGTCTTTTTCCCTACTGCCATGAACTCTGGTGAAAAGACAAGAAAGTAGAGAGGAGGAGAACACAATAAACTAATTATGTAATTAAACAAAATTCAATTTTAAACAAAAACAAATTTATATAAATTGGTACATTTTAATTTTCTACCATCAGAAGAAAGTTACATATCTGTACTCCAGAACCTTTTGACTGTAAGAGTTCCTATAAATGTTAGGATTATAAATCATGCTGCTATAAAGACATATGCACACGTATATTTATTGCGGCACTATTCACAATAGCAAAGACTTGGAATAAACCCAAATGTCCATCAGTGACAGACTGGATTAAGAAAATGTGGCACATATACACCATGGAATACTGTGCAGCCATAAAAAAGGATGAGTTCGTATCCTTTGTGGGGACATGGATGCAGCTGGAAACCACCATTCTCAGCAAACTATCGCAGGAACAGAAAACCAAACACCGCATGTTCTCACTCATAGGTGGGAATTGAACAATGACATCAGTTGGACTCTGGAAGGGGAATATCACACACCGGGGCCTATTATGGGGAGGAGGGAGAGAGGAGTGATTGCATTGGGAGTTATACCTGATGTAAGTGACGAGTTGATGGGTGCTGATGAGTTGATGGGTGCAGCACACCAACATGGCACAAGTATACATATGTAACAAACCCGCACGTTGTGCACATGTACCCTAGAACTTAAAGTATAATTAAAAAAGGAAAGAAAGAACAATAGTAAAGTATGAATTGAAAGGAATTATCAGAAAGAGCATGGTTTCTTAGGACTTTGTTGAGAGATTTTCAATTAATCAGTAGAAACAGAGGGTAGGTTGAGGAATGAATGGGAAATGAGGACCTGCAGAGAGTAACTGCAGCTGATCCAAGAGCAGAGATGGAGAGAAAAGAAATGAGGCTGAAGAATAAATATAATAGGCCTTGGGGTCAAGTAGTGAATAGAGGTAGCTGGAACATGCTATGGTTTAAACATGTCACCACCAAAATTCAGGTGTTGCCAACATGATAGTATTAAGAGATGAAGCCATTAGGAGGTGATTAGACCATTAAGTCTCCTCCCTTGTGAATAGGTACTTATAAAAAAGGCTGCAAGCAATGTTAAGCTAGCTTACCCTTTTGCCCTCCTTCTTTCACCATTTGAGGACGCAGCGTTCCTCTCTTTAGGAGGATACAGCAACAAGGTACCATGTTGGAAACAAAGAGCATCCCTCATCAGGCAATGAACCTGCCAGGGTCTTAATCTTGCAATTCTCAGCCTCTACAGGTCTGAGAAAATAAATTTCTGTTCTTTATAAAGTACCCAGTCTCAGGCATTTTGTTATAGTAGTACAAATGAACTAAGACAGAATGCTTGTAGGTTAAAGACAAATCCAACAAAGAAATAAAAGAAGCCACAGGAAAAATAGAACATATCTTGAAAGAGAAGGGAAGTATAGGATAAAGTGGTAGGTAGATTGGTTATTCTAAATAGGAGAGATCTGCTTTATCTTCTCAGACAGGAAGAAAATAGGTAAAATGATTATACTACACTTTATATAAAGGGCAATGAGAAATTGAGAGAGGTGGTGGTTGGTCACATTTCCAGTATGGAAAAACTGCAGCATCTCAACTAGACACTGCCGCATGGTTAACCCTCTCCTTTTAGTGAATACTTTTAACTGCCCTCTCACTTCTAGCATCTGAGATTGTTGCATTTCATAAAAAGTCATTGAAGCCTCTCTTATGAATGTTTTACCCTCTGTCTGAATCTCCTTTCTCTTTCTAGTTCTCCGTTGCCCTTCCGTTGACCCGTACCTAATCTCCACTGCTCTGCATGCAGTCTTTAGATTGGTTGTCTGCCATGTTTCTAACTGGGAAATTTCCTGATCTGTAACCTGCAATATTACTCCAGTATCATTATAATAAATCTAGTATATAAAATACACTGTCCTCCATGCCCTAAGTTTCTAGCCTACCCACCTTGAGACTCTACTTGGATCAGAGAGGTAGAGGCAGAAGATAAACCCTCTCTTGTTGATATTTGAAAACATACATGTATGATCTTCTTTTCCTTTGTCTTCCTACATTTCAGCATAATGAAATTTCCTACTACTAATTGCTGACCATCTTGAAACCCAGCTGGGCATACAAAACCTTTAGAAAGTGATTTTTTAAAAATAAGGAATCTAAGGTTGAGCCGATGGCACTCTATTTTCCTCCCTGGAACTCAGGAGATGTGGTTGTTTACTTCTCTTCTTCTGGCAGGTATTGGTCCTCCAAATAAACAGAACTATATCAATCAATCAATAAAGAAAGCTGTATCAATAGTTTGACAATAGTTATTCAAAATGGTAATGGGGAAATGGCTTCTTTTTGATAGTATTGAGACTTCAGGTTCTAATAACTTTTAATTTCATAGCAAGAGAAAGCTTGGTTTGTATCATAGCTTAACATCTATGAGAGATTCAAGGATGTTTGTAGGTTGTGCATAAAAGAATGAGGTGAATAACAGTTTTCTGTTAACCTAAACAATTTAGATCTTCAATAATACAAACTGAGATCTTAAGTAGTTGCTTTATTTATGTACAACCAATGAATATCATGTGAAACCTCTTGGGATCTGACCTTTTGTAAAAATGTAATACATTTAATAGGAAAGAATGTCCTTTTTAATAATGAGAAGAAAATAATATTTATATAGCTGTTCCATAGATAGAATTTTGGAGTCAAACTGAACTAACTTCCAACTCAGCAACTCACCATCTGTGTGACCAGAGGTAAGTTATTCAGTCTCCATGAGCTTCAGTTTCTTCAGTCACCAAATGAAAATGATACTATCTAAGTTTGTTACTTCTCACTTAGAAAGGGCTATGATCAGGATCCTGAATTCCTAAATCTCATTTCACTGTCAATAAGATATAAACTGTTAAATTTATTCCAGTCTAATTATATTATTTATGGCTGTTTGGTGCTTTGCCTCAAATCCATGTATGAATAGGCTGAAATTCTGTTTCTCTGCTCCCCTAATGTCCAGTTTCTTCCATGCCTCCTCTCCCTGTGATCCATCCTGGTCTTATAGGGCCTTCCAAGAAGGAGCGCAGTTCTAATTAGGGAGCTCCTCTGTACCTACCTCACTGAGTGTGCAATAGGAGAATGAAGAGGAAAAAAGAAAATGAATAGAAAGTGTTTGCACCAGCTCAATTCCAGTTGTAATCCCTTGTTCCCTCCACTATGATTTCTTTATCTCAGATTGCAGCTCCTGTGCTTGTTCAATGGGAAATGTGTAACACAACAGACTGAAACTTAGTAGGTACTCAATCAACACTGGCAATTTTTATGTCATTGCAATTAATATTTAACAATTTTGTCATTATTAATGAGAACGACAATAAATAGGGCTTTCTTGGAAAAAAAGCTCAACATTCCAGACCACAGGCATATCTTTTTACATAGAAGGGGCTTAGAAGTCCCACCTGGCTTTGGTTAAACTGTCATTGATCTTCTAAAGAATATGAATGAAGGATCGGAGTGTTCCTGGAACTAGACAGTTTAAGAGGACTCTGTTCTAAGTAGCTTCCCTTCCCCCTGGATACATATAGAAAGGAGAGTCTTAGGAGCCTTGAGGTTGAATATCTCTTAGTTTGTGCACGATTTTCACCATAGATTGATACTGCCTTGGATCTATAGGCCAATGTTTCTTCTCTGAGATTAATATTTGGCAAGAAATGGAAAATAGAGGTGTGGACAGTATAAGATATATTGGACTACACACAGTAATTTGTGCCAGAATCAGAGCCCCAAGTGCCAGTCAATTAGCAGGTCACTACCAAGTCTATAGTGTATGCCATTTGCTGGTGCACTGAACCTGACTTAGAAGAAACACTCACCTTCTTGGAGGCAGGATGGGTGGTTGGCAACATTCTCACTGACCTTCCACTGGCATTTATTTAAGGTCCATGGGGGTACCCTCCCCTAACATTGCGACAGAGAGCTTTGAACTTGCAGTGTGTCCCGTGAGCAACAAGTACCAGCTACTGCCAGAGAGACCAAGCAGGATTCAATGCCACCACCGAGGACACCCTTTCTGAGCTGCCTGGCTCCATCCCAGGCCCAGGATAGATCAACTAAGGGACTTGAGCCCACTCAAGGCTCAGGGACAGGGAAGTCTGGGCTGGTACAGACAGCAGTTGTGCCAGGGGGCTGCACTGAGGTCCCTACCTGGGAAAGGGGCCAGGAGAATGGTGCTTGGAATTTAAGTGTGTCGATCAGGCATCGACAAATAATAAACTAACCTGTGAGTGGAGCCAGACAGCTCCCAAGCCCATTCACTGAATAAGGCAATAAATACATCACTGCACCACGAAATGGCCTCTAGGTGGCTTTAGAATGATTAATTATTGATTAATCTTTATTAATTAATGAATTTAAACACTACTCCTGCTAAACAGGAATATGAAAACCAGTGTCCTATGAGAATAGAGAGAAAAAGGCCTGCTGTGATCCCACAGCAGGAAGACTGCTTTGGGCATGGACCACTGCCTGGGGAGTGGTCAGTCACACTTTTGTCCTGAAATGCTACCACTAGGGTTGATAGTGCCTGTGGGTATCACTGCAGTTCCAAGACTGAATGTAAAGTAAGGTAGGTGATACAATGATAACAAAGGAGGAAGGAGACAGATAAATTGAAAGCATGGAAAACGATGGGGAAAACAGGTATGCAGTTCAACTTCTATTTACCATCTACTATTTGCTAGGAATTGAGGTTTTGCCGAATAGGAAATTGTCCTGCCTTTCAGTGATTCACAGTTTAGTAGGAGAAAGAGAAGGTTTCAATTCAATGTCCAACACATGTATAAACAAAATTGCCCAGAAAGTTCTGCAAATACAGGATTAGGATCAGAGAGCAATGAAGCAATAATTTAAATCTAGCATGTACATTATTAAGTTTAAAGAGGCTCTGAGATGCAATAATAGTAATAATAAACAATAATAAATATCTTCCTTCAATGAGAGGAGAGAAACAAGTAAATTATTCACTAATTTAATCACTTCCTTTTTTTCTGGGGCTGTGCAGGTAGCCCAGAATTTCCTCAACGACAAGCATAGCAGGTAAATGCTGACTTTATCACTTACTGTTTTTTGGACTTCATGCAAGCTCCTTCACCTTTATGACCTTTAATTTTCTTCTCTGTTTATTGAAAATAATGATACCCTCCTTATGGGGTTGTTATTAAAAATTAGAGATGACTGTGTGGAAAGTGCAGAGATTCTTGACACATAGGAGCCATTTATAAGTAGTCTACGAGTCATTTTTAAATAGTAGTAATTAGTTACCATTCTATTTGGCAGTGTAAATTGTAGTCCTTTTATTATGTGACATCATGCTCAAAAACCTTTCATATTCATTAATGAACAAAGTAAAGAAACTATTACGCCAGGAAAATAAAGGAATTTTCGCTTCAGAGAACGACAAACTCATAGCTTGCTCGAGAGCAGGAATCCTGTCCCCAGCTGGTGTGGGCTTGAATTCAACTACTGCCATTTTCTAGCTGTGTTACCTTGGGCAAATTACTGAAACTTTCTGGCCTCACTTTTCTTATCCATTGGATGAGGAATAATGATAACACCTATCTCAGGGTTGTCATAAGAATTAAGTATTTTATATTCTATGTAAAGCACTTAGCACAGTGCCTGGCCTTTAAAAATCCTCAAATGTTAAGTGTTAAAATAATTATTTATAATACCGCTATCAGAAGGTATCACAACTAAGTCCCATCAATGAAAAATATTCTATTGCCTGATTAAAAAGCAGTCTCCTCTTCTGTGCTCCCACTGCCCCTAACTTTTCCTTACCCAGAACCACTCCCCACCACGCATGCAAACACTTTGTCATATTAGTTCACCTTGAGAGCATCTAGAGGGACTTTTCTTAACCTCCAAGCTGCAGTGGTCTAGGAGGACCCTAAACCTCAGACAATCTCAGCAGGACTTAACATCTGTGTGTATTTTTTTCATTCTGAAAGCCAAAGTATAATGAACCATTCTAGGACATGATGTCAAACGGTTTCTGTTCTTGGTAGAACTCACAGGAATGAATAAGATGGCTTTCCTATCCCCAAGAAGTTTACAGTTTAGAGGGAGGAATAATGCCTCTACAAGTAACTCAAATATAAGATTTACTGTCTTAAAAGCTAGAAAACCAGTATAAACAAAAAGCAGAGGGAACTTGAAGGAGAGAGAGATAATTCACATTTGGGTTGGATAAGGTGATCTTTCAAGGAGGAAGTGGCATCTGAATGATGTTTTGAAGGATAAGTAGAATTTCGATAAAGCAAGTAGATGAGCAAAGTTAGTCTAAACTGAAGAAACAGTGTCTAGATAAGTATAATAGCATAAAAATATAGAGAATATTCTAGAACCTATATAATTTTTAAGCAGTGATTTTTATAAGTACATATGTTGTTTAATTTTATAGTTTCCTTGTTTGTTTAAATTTGAGTTAAAATTTCAGTTCCTGAGACATACACAGAGTTCTATATTAGAAAAGGCCATTTTCATTTCATTTCAGTTCACAGGAGGTAAGGAGGAGATAGTGACATCTTTCTCCTTTGTACCTTCATATTGTTCTCTATGGAAAGTCATTTTGTAGAAAATAATGTAGGCTAGAGTCTGGGGCTGGGCCTTGAAAAAGATATGCTGAAAACGAAATGATGAGAAATAATTTCCTTAGTATGTCACCTAGGTTCATTTTCATGTAATCTGGAATGTGTATGATTCATATAGACAAAGAAAGAGATAAAACAGAGAGGGAGAGAGTGGGAGGAAGAGAAGAAGGAGGGAAGGAAGGAAGGACAAAATAAAGCAAAAAGATAAAAACAAACAAACAAAATCCCAATCCCATGAAATGCTTCCTCTGACCCCATGTTAAGGCTGGAAAAGCAGCTAATGACAACCATTTGTTGAGGGGCAGGCAGAATGAGCCAGGACAGTACTATTTTCTAGGTCTTAGGTGGGCTCCCCCACAGAAGACAAATCATCGAAATGTAGTGGCTCCCATTTCCCAACCTCCCCACCTCGTGCACCATTGAATGCCTAAGGGAAAAGAAATAAATAGCCAGGTAGAGTTCAAACCAGAAAAAAATGGAAACCAGATTCTCTGAGGGAAAAACACAATCAGCAACACAGCAAGCAGTGAGAGAAACCTGGAAAGCAGAAATGCTAAAGCAAGTGAGTGAGGCTCTTGCAAAAGGAAATTAGATATGAGCTGCCAGGTGATATAGCAGCTGAAAGGTCAGTGCTATTTTGGGCTGAATATGAAGAGGCTTCAGGCATCTCAGGACCAAAAAAAAAAAAAAAAAATGTACACACTAGAGAAAGTTCAGAGAAAGGCAACAGCATTGATTAAAGCAGGGCGGTTGGCTTTGTGGTGAAAGATTAAAGGCATGACATAGGCAGGAGCAGCAAGGGAAGTTGATGCCAATTGTATATTAATAGCACTTTGCGGTGACAAAGCACTCAACACTATGTTTATTTCTTATCTCTCACATGAGTGTTCTCTCCTTGTAATGTATTCATTCATCCAATAGTCAGTTATTGACCATCTGTTTTGTGCCATTTATTGTGCTGGTAAGCTAAAGTTAAACAAGCTATAGTCTCCATCCTTGAAAAGCTCACTGGCTAAGAGAGACAATGACAAGTGGTAAGTGAAATGTCATGGGGTAAGTACTCAACAGGTAACACGAATTCAAGAAAAGGGATTATTGTTGTGTTGTAATAGGGAAGAGAAGATTTAAAGGAAAGGCAATCTTTTAGATGAATTTTGAAGAATGAATAGGTTTTCACAAAGTAGAATGGGTGTGGTGGAGGTGGGGAGAACATTACAAGCAGAGGGAATAGCACAATTAAATGAATGAATTAAGGTGTATGGCCACACAAGGCTAAAGCCTAGAGTGTATAGATAGAGCAAGGAGGGAATTTTTGAAAAACAGGTTACAAAAGGAACCAATCATTTGTTAGAGTATGTTGGAACATGATGATTAACACATGCCTTACCAACAAACATCCTTGAAGGTCTACAATAAAACTGTGCTAGACATTGTAGGAAATATAAAGGTAGAAATAACAGTTGCTGGCCTCAAGGAGTTTATTAATCAATTAACAAACATTTGTTGAAGTCCTATCATATTCCAGGTACTAAGCTAGAAAGTAAGAGGATTCATCTTGAATAAGAAAAGCTCCAGAAAGCCTTCAACTAAGATGATACCAATGGATCAATTATAGAAATTACTAATTATTCAAAAATACAATAGCAGTCCACAGATATTACAATGTACCAGAGGTAGGGAGGGAGGACAGCATGCAGTAACTTTCTGCTTGTTATACCTATTGTGATAAAGTAAACTCCAAATCTTAGTTGCTTGAAAAAACAATTTCTTATCATGATAACTGATGATTCTGTGGATTTAGTGGGCTAAGCTGGGTTGTTCTTGTCTTGGGTCTCATGCAGTTACTGATAGATGGCAGCTGGAGCTGGAATCATCGACAGGCTTGACCAGGCTGGACATTCACAATGGTTCCTTTACTCCTATGTGTGGTGATTCTGATGGGATGGCTGGCACAGCTAGGGGCTACCCAGACATCTGTCTTTCTCCACATGGTTTCTTCACATGGCTACCTTGTACTTCTTCACAGCACAGTAGTCTCTCTCACAACAGTCTGAGATAGGTAGTCTCAGGCATCTCATATGACATACGGATTTCCTCAAAGCATATGCTCCAAGAATGAGGGTTTCTAGAGGATGAGGAAGAATCCACAAAGCTTTTTATGAGCTAACCTCGGACGTCATCCAATGCCACTTCCACCACATTCTATGGGTCAAGATGGAAGTCACAGGGACAACCTATTTAGGGCCTGATCATCAAGAAGCATGCGTTACTGGAAGGCCATCTTTGGTACCAAAGGCTACTGTGGTTCCAAATGACAATAAGGATTTCAAAGGAGGAGGGGTCACTGTGTAGAGGACCATTAGGGAGGCCACGTCACTGAAGAGGGGCAGCTTAAGTTGAAAGAAATGTGAGTTCCACCTAAGGAGAGAGAAGAAAGACCTCATGGTGAAATGAACATATGCTTTCAAGAGGATCTGAATTCAAATCATGCTTCTATCACTTCAAAACCATGTACCTTTGGAGGTAATACCTCACAGGGTAGTTGAAAAGAATAGCAAAAACATATATTAAAGCCTAGATCATAGCCAGAAAAAATTAGAAAGGAATTATTATTATTATTAATCACAAAAGAGGACCTTCCAAGCTGTGTAAAAATTAGACACCAGGTACTTTGAGGACCCAATGAGTGACCTCTGACATCATGTATTCAGAATGGGTTAGGGAGAGGCATCATATTTCAAGAGGTTAGATCTCACAGCTTTTGCATTTGTCACAAATTGTACTTCCTAAAAGTGTTTGAATAAGAATCTGACCAGACAACATCATGGTATGATTAGAGAACAAAGAAAGACCACTTTATCTCAAAATGTCATCTTCTCTAATTTGCCCAAGGGTCTTCCACTCCATCATTAGTAGTTCATTCCTCTCAGTTAAGATATCTTATCCCCTGGGGTCTCCTATCACAATAGAAATACTCTGGAAGAGGTAATACACTCAAATACCATCAATTACTAACAATGTATTATACACTTGAGTTTACTTTTCAACAATAATAGTCAAGATATTCTAGGCTATGCAGTAGTAAAAACATTCCCACAATCTTCATTATTTTTTAACACAACAAAACTTACTCACTCATACAAATCCCCTTGCATGTCTGGGCAACTCTCCAGGGCAGCTGTCCTCCATGTGCTGGCTCAGTACTCTAGGCTGCTCTGATCTTACGGCACCTTCATATCAACACGTGTTCCCATGATCACCACGGCAGAAGAGAAACTAGAAGACTCATACACTGGCAATTAAATGTTCCTACATGAAAGTGACATGTATCCCTCTCTTCACATTTTATTGGCTAAAGCAAGTTACCTGGCCATGCCTAGCTTCAAGGAGGTAGGAAATTATAGGTTTCTCATGTGCCCAGAAGAACCAGATATCAATTAAAAATAACATGCATAGTGCATTCACCAAAGATAAAATTCAAAAGAAAAAGAAATTAGGCTGTAATTGAAAACATTTTTAATAGTGAAGTGGAGGGGAAGAGTTATATACAAATTAGTAGGCAGATCTAATGGGTCAACATCATTGGTTTCTGAATACATAGACACACAGGGTAGCACTCAGCTCCTAGTAGAGGAGAAGGTGTCAGAAATAGAGGTTCCTCAAAAGAAAACCAACTCAGCACCAGCCCTGACTATTCCACTTTTAAGTATCAAGTCATTTGTCTTTAAACAGTGTTGTGATATTCATCATCATCAAAAAACCAACAGTCTAAAAGTAATCTTTTGCCAATAATTAACAACTAGAGAGGGCATTGGGGTAGGTATTTCTGGCCAAAGGGTAGGTAGAATGAAATGAAGAAGCAGAAAACCAACAGTCTAAAAGGAATATGGGGGTAGATATTTCTGCCCAAAGAAGGGGTAGGATGAAATGAAGAAGCAGAAACTGGACCAGAGTTCAAAATTCAGCGAAGAGACAGGCCAGTAAAAATAGAATGTCATGTCTGGGTATCAAGAAATAAAGTCATAAGAAATTTAAAAAGCAAGGATAATGGAAGCTGCTTTGAACTGATTTCAGTTCAGGGCTCTGGAGTGAAAGAGGGCAGGCTGATGCTTCCTGAGAATGATGTCTTTGGGGAGGCAGCAGCAGGAAGAGGCTAGTGATCCAAATGGGAATCTACTAGGCTTATAATAGAAATAGCCCAAATAATAGAAACATCCCAGATATCCCAAATAGGTCATCCCGCTTGTCCCAGGACTGCTGCGCAACCCAGCCTCTGGGCACTTAGGCAGCTCTAAGGGCTTATCTCTGCAGCACTCACAAGATGCCTACATGATTCATCCTTTAGCCCTAACTGACTGGGGTTATATTAAGTGAATAGCCAGCTACTATTTCTGCTTTAATTATTTTTATTTTGAAAATTTTCGACTTACCAAAAAAAAAAAAAAAAAAATGAGGAGATAGTACAGAGAGTTTGTATACATTCCTCCTGCACACACCAGTTTTCTCTATTATTTTCATCTTGCATATCTTACATTAGTATGATATGTTTGTCACAATGAATAGGCCAATATCGATACATTATTATTATTGACTAATGAATGGCAAAGTTAAAGAAACCAGTTCTAGGGTAGATACTGCATGATCTCACTCCTATATGGAATCTAAAAAAGTTGATCTTATAGAAGTAGAGAGTAGAATAGTGGTTACCAGAGGTTGGAGAGGGTGAGGAATAGGGGGATGATAAGAAGAGGTTATTCGATAGGTTGGAAGTTATAGTTACATAGGAGAAATATGTTCTGATGGTTTTTTGCACAGTAGGGTGACTATAGTTAACAATAATGCGTTGTATAATCCAAAATAGCTAGAAGATTTTGAATGATCTTACCATGAATAAATGGTTAATGTTTGAAGTGATAGATATACTAATGATCCTGATTTTATAATTATACAATGTATATAAGTATTATAAACATCACACTGTACCCTGTAAGTATGTACAATTATTATGTTTTGATTAAAAACAAAATACAAATTTTAAAAACCCGACTTAAGTAGATACTCTAGAGACTGATAATGATAATAGTGTATATTTTTAAGTGAAGTAGAAGCGGTTATGAAACAGTTAAACTTTACATATGAAGAACAGAACATTTCAATAATCTTGTCTTTGATAGGCAAACAAGAGCAAAATCGCATACAGAAAGAACCTCTAGGGTCAATATGAGTATTATTTACGCCCTAAAGTTCGAAGTCAGTGAGGCAGAATAAAACCGGCAGGACTCTCAAGAGACTGAGTTCATGGTATCTTTAAAAAAGAAAGAAAGAACGAAGGAAAGGAAGGGAAGCAGGAAGGAAGGAAGGAAGGAAGGAAGGAAGGAAGGAAGGAAGGAAGGAAGGGAGGGAGGGAGGGAGGGAGGGAGGGAGGGAGGGAGGGAGGGAGGAAAACAAAAGCCTAGTCACCAGAGAGGACTGTCAGGCTACCTTTGCCAACTCTCCTCAAATGCTGGTTTTGGAGACTTTCAACCTCTAATTTGGCTTTCAGCCAAAGCCTGTAGACTTTGGCCTATAGTGCACTAACAATGAATTCAGTAGCTTGTTCCCACAGGTGGGACCTGGAATTACTCATGTTGCTCCAGGCTGGGTATTTGATCATCACAGGTGAATCTCTGGATACTTGTGTATCATCTAAGCTGGAGCTTTCTCCACTAATACCCCAGATGTTTGCATATCTTAAACCTTACCATCATGATTTACTTGTTCAACCCTCCTCTGACACTCCAGCTTGCTTGAATGATGATGTAATGGGTCTTCCCGCATGTTTCACCAAAGAGCCAGACTTTGTCCCTATCTGTAGCTTCTTTTTGGTACTGTTTTAGACCAGGTAGACCTTCTATAGGAGGTCAAATAGACAATTATATTGCTTTTCTGATGGAATATTACTATTCCAAAAATATCTGCTGAAATTCTTCCCTATTTGTTGAGTATCCACAACAGCTGAGATGAGACCTAAGATCACTGTATCCATCACTGTGATCCAAACTGCTGACTGCCTTCCTTTGTGTACAAACCTGACCATTTCTAGATGTCTGACATCACAACACAATATACAGCACTGTATGATTGACTCGAGCAGATCCAGAAACACAGGTCAGCACAAATGGCTATGTAGGAGGATTACTGCTAGAGTTCATAAGAGAGGTCAGGGGGCACAAATACAGTATAATGATTAGGGAAAGTCATTGCTAAGGAGAGATTCTGTGGGTAGACAGGGTTTAGTAATAAGAGAAAAAGGAGGCCTTTCAAAAAAGGATTAGTTATCCGTGTCATTTCACAGGAGCTCCATTGAAAGGTACTGGTAGTGATTCAGCAACGGCCCCAAGTATCCAAATCACTGCTCTAAAGCATTAGAGTCACTTGTCCCTAAATTTCGTCTCACCTAGTTTTTGGCACAAACCATAAGATCACTCACTTTAAACATTTATCTTAAATTTTCAGTTTTTAGTCATGCTTCTATTTCATTAGCAGAAAAATATGAGAGCCCTCCAGTGGCCAAAAATAAAACCTATAAATTTATATCATCTTTAAGCGAAACCTCTTTAGCCTTGTGGGAGAAAAAAAAAAAAAAAGATTGTATCTGCATTTCAAAGCCTGAGAGTTCAGTGATAGATAAGGTGGGACTTTTATTATTGTTCCGTTGACTCTCAGATAAGTTGAATCATTCTTACCATGGCTAAGGAGAGGCATAACATTGGAAAAAGAATCAGAGATAAAACATTACAACACATAGGAAAACATCTCCTGATATATTTTCTTAAATGGAGATTTGTTTTGTAAAAATAAAGCAACAACAAAGAAGAGTTAACATTCATTACGGTCAAGTTAAAGAACTCAAAGAAGAACTTGGACTCTTCTCTTTGAAGATATAAATCTGTAGCCATGAGGAACTGCTCCTAAATCCTAATAGGGATTTATATAGATATATGGCTGTACTGTTTTTTTCTTCCTCCCTCTGGCTTATCTGTGCTGTACACTTTCTCTTATCCATGCTAATGGAGGGGATCAGTAGTGCAGATAATTGAAAGGTTGTGTGCCAACAAACTGCTTTGTGGTTGCTGCCAAAAACTCCCTAGTGTTGCATGGTTAATGAAAAGTCAGGCAATGGCAGGGTTCTCATCACATAGCAGCCCAGCATAATAATAATAGCTATTATTTATTGAGCCCTCACTACATACCAGATTAAGTGCTTTACATCCAATTATCTCATTACATCCTCACCTACAACCTTACGAAATTGGTATCTTTTCCTCTCTTTTATGGGTGAGGAAACTGAGGCTCAGAAAGTGACCACTCTACTCATTTCAGTGATAAAGCTATTTCCTGATCCAAGTTTTTTCTATTAGTGTAAAATTCATACTTGCAATCATTTTGCTATGCCACCTCCAAATCCTAGGGTGCATCAACCCACGCTTGGGGAAATTTTTCTTTAAATTTGGGATTTGGAAATATTTTCAGAGCACTGGTCCGATCTCTAAAAAGAGATATTTTCAGGCTAGACTTAGTATTCATACACCTTCTGGATTTGAGTTTCTCCTAAAATTTTCAGTTAATTTCTGGATGAAGGGAAAGGTAAAGTGTCCATATGCAGTTGATATATTTTAATCTCGACTTACTAAGTTTCTCAGCAGAATATGGGCTTAGTAAGAGCTTCCTTCTTAATATCTTCTGTATTTTAGCTTTGGAATTCCATTCATCCTGATTCTTTCTTTACAACTACTTCTAATTTATTTCATGGTGGCTTCTCCCTCTATTCATGCTCTATTGGCATTTTCCTTTGCCCTCTTTTTGGCTTGAGATAACTTCAGCCAGGACCCAGATGCCACTAGCTTGCCAGTCTCAACAGTTAGCCCTGATCTCACTCCATTGCCCTAGCTTCATACTTCCAACTGCAAGATAGTTACTTCCATGTAAATATCATATTGGCACCTGAAACTCACCAGTTTTGAATATATTGCTTAGATTACTAGGAATATTATAATATTACTTAACAAAGGGCCTAGCATTTAATGACCCTTTTAAGTGATATGCATTGCTGTTACCATTATTACCAAACAATGGGTGAATAAACGTATGAAGTTCAAACTTCTTAGCCAAGAATGTAGTGACTGTCTTACCCTGCTTTATATCAACCTTCATTTTTATGCCCTCAATTCTTTCCATTCTGGCATTCTCCCACCTACCCTCAGATACTCTAAGTTCATTTATTAATGTGCCACACCTAAGTATAGACAATATTTTTATTTCATGTCTCTCATTCTATGCATTTTTTTTTCACTTTTCTCTTTATCTTGTAAACTATGGCTCATAATATAAATTTATTCCAAATGCTTTCTTTTTGCCCAGGTCTTCCAGGCAAAGTTAGCAGTACCACTTTTACCTGTGATCCTGTAGTACCTTGTAATATATAATTTGTATTTTAATGGCAAAACTTGATCAGAATATCTGTCTCTTCTCCCCTATGAGCCATCTGAGGTAAAGGATTGAGATGTATGCTTCTTTCTAGTTTCCTTATCAAAAACAGTTTTTTAGCACACAGTAGAGGTTTGATGAAAGAATAAATAATCCAGATTCCATATCCTTGGAGCATCCAGGCATAGATAGTGTTTAGAGTAATCAGAATTAACTAAATTAACCTCTCCCAGGTGCCTGAAGAGGAAGGAGAAGAAGCTCCACTTCTGAAATTATGTGGCATTTAGAGTAAAATGTAACAGGAAATTTCACAAGTAAACCCTAAGAAAAGAGGTAGAGGAAACTAGAGGGATGGGTGAGGAGCTAAGAAGTCAATAACTATAAATAATTAAAATTTAAATGAGATAGAAATAGCATGAAAGATCAGTATTGCATCTTCTTTCTCACTAATTCAAACCACATTCCTTTCTCTCATTCTTCATTCTGATCATTTTCTTCAGCACTCTGTCTAGATTCTGGCTCTCCAACAGGAAGACCTTCCCACTCTTTCTCATTTTTAGTCTTCATTGATGTTATGCTCTGCTGGTTGCATGCAGACACCCTAGAGTAATCCCAGGTCCAAAGGAACCCAGGGGAAGCTGAAGTAGCAGGCAGTAGGAGCAGAAAACAAGTTAGATTTGTAGGTTAGCTGTTACGAAAAGTGGGAATTAGAATATAGCTGGCCCATAGGAAAACTGGACCTGGGAATCAGTTTGGATTCAGGCATCCTCATAGACAAAAGCAGCAGGACTTCAAGAGGGTTCCCTGAGGTGTTCCACTCTGGAGAAGACTGAACTACTCTCCATGCATCTACTTCATTATTTTTGTACGAACAACTGACTTCCTGTATACTTACTGTATACTTTTTCTGCCTCCTAGCTTCTACTGGTACATATTCTATGATTTCTAAATTCACTCATAATTTTTGTCTCCCTAGTTTGACTTGTCATGCTCCTTTTGGAAGAAGTAATTCATTGTCCCTCAGTTTCTTTTTTTTTCTTCTTCTTCTACAGTAGAGGTTTTTAACCTTATTTGACTAAGCACTTCATTTTACACTGAATATTTTATAAAGTTCTCTTTACTATCCTGAAATTTATAAATATACAAATACTTTGTAAGTACTTTAAGATTATCTTAATATAAAAAAGGGAAAAAAGTTTTATCTAAATTAATTAAGTTTAAATAATATATAATGCAATACATAAATGCTCAGGCATAGCTACAATAGAAAATGAAATAATGTAGTAACATGCTTATACCTACACATGAACCAGGATGAATGTGACACAAATGTGGACTGACACAGTGCCTTATATTGGTGACTCACACACCACAGACAGCATTGCTGGAGATCATAAGTTTTGTTTTGTTTTTCTGAAATGGTGAACAACTCTAAGTAAAGGTACAAAAATAATACATAATAAAGTGTAATTTTTTTTAATTAAAAAAAGTAGGACCTGGAGGTAGGTATACTCCTAGGAAATTCAATGTGTATTAAATGATTATATGTTTACATGGGAAATGGAGTTAAGTTCTAGGCATAGAAAATTATAAACATTTTTTCCCACCTAACTGGATGTCCTTCAGGACGTTTTTTAAAACGTAGATACAAGACAACTCTTTATTGTGCTGGGTTATTCACGACATTGTAATTCATCCAGCCTCCTTAAATGCACTAATTAAAAGACAAGGAAACCTTCCAGTCAGTCACTGTGTCAAACAAAAACCACCATGCATTTCTAAAATTCTATCTAGAGAATAAGTTGAAAATAAATGTTCTATACAACTAGAATCCTTGATTTTGTAACAGGTATTCAGCAACTCAGAATACATTAGACTGCATTTTCCAGCCTATATGGCAACTAACTATGGTCATGTGACTAAATTCTGGCCAATGGATGTGAGCACAACTTTTTAATTTTGCTCTTAAAGATGTTCCTTCTTCTTCTTTTTCCCTTTCTGTCTGGATTAAAATGAAAATGTGGTGGAAGAATTTATTTTTAACCATTACAGTGAGGGCATCACTTTCAGGATGAAAAGTAAGATGACAAAAGGATCTTAGTCCTTGACACTGTGGAACTGCCTTACTTGTGGCATCAGACACCTCTGATGCCCCACCTTGCATCTCTTTGGTCTTATCTCTGACTTCATCTGCAGTTGCAGTGGAAAGTCTCACTAGGGCTTTAACTCACTTCATACTGACTGTCCTGCATCAAGGGTGTATTCCACATATCTTTACTTTCTGCCATTTGACTTCTCCTAAAGTTTGAATACCAGAAGCAACTTACTCAGCTAGAACATATGGGCAGCTAAGAAGTGCAGGGGTTCTCATGCTCTTGGAGAAAACCATTAACCAATTGGGAATGGGAAACTTTGGATAAATGTTCTTGTTTTCTTTACCTCTTTTGGATGCACAATTGTGGGAGAAAATCTGAACATGTTTCATGAGATCCCTGCAAAATCTAGCCTCTGGTGCCCTTACATTTTATTAACTTCTATGGATGCTCTAAAAAAAGATAACTACTAACTCAGGTCATAGGGTTAAAGTAAGAAAGTGTCCATAGCAATGATTAAAGTGATTCTTATCTTTTTCAGCCACAGGTCAAAGAGTGCTCAAAATCCTAACCATAATTTAACTGCAAAGGTGTAATTATAAGGGATACAAAGAACATGGAATGTGCAGCCATAGCAGGTTTATTTTCTTAGATAATAGGAACTGGCAGGAGAACTGAAAAAACCCTGAGACCTAGGATGAAGATATTTGGATGAATGAGTCTGAAAACTGTGAGTCTTATGTTGCCTTAAAATATCTCCCCATCAAAATACCACCATCATTCTTCACAGAGTTAGAAAAAACAATTCTAAAATTCATATGAAACCAAAAAAAAAAAAAAAGAGCCTACATAACCAAAGCAAGACTAGGCAAAAAGAACAAACCTGGAGGCATCACACTACCTGATTTTAAACTATACTATAAGGCCATGGTCACCAAACAGCCAGGTACTGGTATAAAAATAGGCACATAGACCAATTGAACAGAATAAGGAACCCAGAAATAAACCCAAATACTGACAGCCAACTGATCTTTGACAAAGCAAACAAAAACATAAAGCGGGGATAGGACACCGTTTTCAAGAAATGGTGCTGGGATAATTGGCTAGCCACATGTAGGAGAATGAAACTGAATCGTCATCTCTCACCTTATACAAAATGAAATCAAGATGGATTAAGGACTTAAACCTAAGACCTGAAACTATAAACATTCTAGAAGAAAACATTGGAAAAAACCTTCTAGACATTGGCTTAGGCAAGGATTTCATGACCAGAAATCCAAAAGCAAATGCAATAAAAACAAAGATAAACAGCTGGGACCTAATTAAAGTAAAGAGCTTTTGCACAGCAAAAGGAACAGTCAACAGAGTAAACAGACAACTCACAGAGTGGGAGAAAATCTTCACAATCTATACATCTAACAAAAGACTAATATCCAGAATCTACAATGAACTCAAACAAATCAGTAAGAAAAAAAAATCAATCCCATCAAAAAGTGGGCTAATGACATAAATAGACAATTCTCAAAAGAAGATATACAAATGGCCAACCAACATATGAAAAAATGTTCAGCATCACTAATGATCAGGGAAATGCAGCTCAAACCCACAGTGTGATACCACCTTACTCCAGTAAGAATAGCCACAATCAAAGAATTTTTTAAAAAGTAGATGTTGGCATGGATGTGATAATCAGGGAACACTTCTACACTGCTGGTGGGAATGTAAACTAGTGCAGCCACTATGGAAAACAGTGTGGAGATTCCTTAAAGAACCAAAAGTAAAACTACCATTTGACCCAGCAATCCCACTACTGAGTATACCCAGAGGAAAAGAAGTCATTATTTGAAAAAGATACTTGCACATGCATGTTTGTAGCAGTACAACTCACAATAGCAAAATCGTGAGGAAAACATTGAAAAAACCCTTCTAGACTAGGGTCTAGACCATTTTATGGGTGAGTACTACTCACCTATAAAAAGGAATGAATTAACAGCATTTGCAATGACCTGAGTGAGACTAGAGACTATTATTCTAAGTGAAGTAACTCAGGAATGGAAAACCAAACATCGTATGTTCTCACTGATATGTGGGAGCCAAGCTATGAGGGTGCAAAGGGGTAGAATGATACAATAGACTTTGGGGACTTGGGGAAAGAGTGAGGGAGGGCGGGGGATAAAAGGCAACAAATATGGTGCAGGGTATTCTGATCAGGTGATGGGTGCACCAGGATCTCACAAATCTCCATTAAAGGACTTACTCATGTAACCAGATACCACCTGTACCCCAATAATTTATGGAAAAATTAAAACAAAAAAACAAAAAAAGATCTGGACCTACAGAAGCACCCCAGCTCTAGCTGGAAACCAGCTTCCTTTTATTGAGGAAACATGCAAATACATTAACAAGGTGAATGCTTCAAAAAATGTTGCTTATCATCTTTAAAGTCTGTCCCTACATATCTTTATTGACTGAAAAGTAGAATCAGAGCTTATTATAACCCAGGTAAAGAAGTATTGTCCATGTTTCAGAAGGAAATAGCTTACTCAATCAAAATAATTTTAATATTTGGCCAATAAGTACAAGCAGAGAGTTGATCTTAGAGGAGTTAAGGACTTGGGGAGAGGGGCAAAATATATGGCTACATAAACCCAGTAGTTATTTCCCAAATGTGTAATTGAGATGTAGATACTTAGAAGCTAGCAAAATAGTCACACTGGTTTTCTAACCTGTGGAATTTAGAAGCAATTATTGTAAATAGGGCTAATGGAAGCCTCTGAAACATCCCTCCACACTATCTTGCCATTATAGTAAAATAGAAGTAATAATTCACCCTTGAAAGAATTGTAAAAACTGGTGTTGTACTCAAAGACTTAAAGTTTGCAAGAGTCTGGTCTCATCATATTCCCACTTAGTCCTACTGTTGGATCTCTGAAAAATCAAATGAATCATAATCAGAGGTAAATAATTGTGAATCACCATAAACTTAATCAATTAGTAGTCCCAATAGCAGCTGTTATGCTGAATGTAGTATCTTTACTGAAATTGACACTTGATTGCCCCTATGTGTTCTTTTCTACCGGAAACTGTTCATGTTTACATAAAGACAACAGCTGAACATATCTATTGTCTTGTCCAAGCACTAGGTTAACTCTTTTGCTCTCTGCCACACTATAATCTGCAGTGACCTTAATCATCTTGACATTCCTCAGAAACATCATGTTAGTCCACTATATCAATGCCTAATGATGATTCTAATTGGACCTAGTGGAAGAAAATAGCAAATACTCTGGATATCCTAATAAGACACATACATGCCAGAATGGTGAATGATAAATTTAAGGCAGTTTCAACATTTAAAGGATTTGACACTTTAGTTAAGTGTTTAGGGATTCAATAGATTGGAATATGAATGAATATCCTCTATATGTACTTTGTACTTTAGGCTTCTTTGGATTTTGGAGGTCACACATGCCATGATTGCAAATGTTGCTTTGACCTAATTTTTGAGTGACTCATAAAGTTGTCTGTTTTGAGGAAGACAGTCTACATCCACAGGGTTCTGGGCCATTTCTTATACAACCAAAAATTGCTCTTGGATGAAATGGCAAACAGACAATTCAGCAACCATAATCTAATCAGGGCAAAGCAAACTTTAGACTCAGATAACCCAGAAATGAAGGTTTTGGTCACCTCACCAAGCAAACAACCTATATCAACAGAAGTTCCAGGAAACAGTAAGAGAAATCTAGAATGCATGGTGGAAGGAAGAGATTCTGAATATCAGTTAAAGCCACTGGACTAATTGCAACAATGACATTGTAGCTTTTTTCAGTAACCCTTGTTTATTAAATCTTTTGCAAAGTTTGCAGCCAGCCATTGCCCTGAAGATTCATCAACAGATCAAACTTTATGTAGGAATGAACTAATTTGCACAATGTAAGGGGTGGACTGTGTCAGATATCCCTGGTGCCCCAACCAGCATCACCTTAGTATGCATGTGCTTCATGCCATGACAATAGTGGACAGTTCCATATAGGGTTCAACCAACTTTGTGTTGGCAGTGCTTCCCTTCAGGAATGTTTGTGTGGGTTTGGTTACTCCCCTAGAGCTTCCCTCGCATGTAAATCCCTGGCAGAAACTTGCTTTGGAAGAATGCATTATCTTCTAAGATGTTGGAGGGCTAATACCTCTAGAAACAATGCTCAAAGGATAAGAAATGGCCACTGGTGTATAAATGCTCCCACCTCCCATTTTTCAACTGAATCATTCTGGTAGGCATTCTGTTTTTGTTTTTCAAAAGATGCCAGTGGAATTGAGGTCCTATTTCTCGGTAACATGTCCCTATAATGGCTTTTTCTCCTTTACTATCTCACTTTCCTTGTCCATTATGTTCTCTAAAATCATAAACAAAATAAACTACCTGAAAAATAAGTTTCCATCATGGATATGTATTTGGGAGAACACAGAATAGACCATCAGCCTACTCAGCTCTGGATTGCTAATTCCTGGTCTGACATAACATTTAGAAACAAACATGTAACTTTATTTATGCCATCATGATTTTGGCCAAAATATATCCAATGAATGTACTCCAATTCTAATATCATGCATATTCTACTTATTTTTATCTTGGTGTATCTTTTCCATTTCAATTTCTTTTTTTTTTTTTTATTGTATATTTCTTTTTTTTTTTTTAATTTTTTTTTTATTATACTTTAAGTTCTAGGGTACATGTGCATAACGTGCAGGTTTGTTACATATGTATACTTACGCCATGTTGGTGTGCTGCACCCATCAACTCGTCAGCACCCGTCAATTCATCATTTATATCTTGTATAACTCCCCAATGCAAGCCCTCCCTCCTCCCCCCTCCCCCCTCCCCATGATAGGCCCCAGTGCGTGATGTTCCCCTTCCCGAGTCCAAGTGATCTCATTGTTCAGTTCCCACCTATGAGTGAGAACATGCGGTGTTTGGTTTTCTGTTCTTGTGATAGTTTGCTAAGGATGATGGTTTCCAGCTGCATCCATGTCCCTACAAAGGACGCAAACTCATCCTTTTTTATGGCTGCATAGTATTCCATGGTGTATATGTGCCACATCTAGTTCTAGATCCTTGAGGAATTGCCATACTGTTTTCCATAATGGTTGAACTAGTTTACAAGTAAACTAGTTCAACCATTATGGAAAACAGTATGGCAATTCCTCAAGGATCTAGAACTAGATGTACCATATGACCCAGCCATCCCACTACTGGGTATATACCCAAAGGATTACAAATTATTCTACTACAAAGACACATGTACACGTATGTTTATTGCAGCACTATTCACAATAGCAAAGACTTGGAATCAACCCAAATGTCCATCCATTTCAATTTCTACAATTTCTAACAGTCCTCATCTGGCATTTATTAATTTAAATTGCAGAGAGAAAAACTTTGATTGACTTGTCATTTCACACTAGGTCAATCCATAGCCTGAATATATAGATTGACCTCATGGCCAAAGCATATTATTGAATAAATTAACTATGTCCAGAAAGTTGGGGGGCATGTAGTAATAAACACAAGGCTGTTCCTTCAGTAAGTGCATGAATGAGACGGTTTCACCAGAAGGGGTTGTAAGCCTGGTCAGCTTCATGACTGACAAGAATAATACAGTCTTCCAAATCTCAGAATCTTTCTCATATATCTCTTATTTTCATTCCTTCATTACCATTTCTGCTAATACAGAACCACCCCATACTTATACTAGGTTCTGATAGGTAGCCACAAAAGTCTTCTACAACAGCTATCATTCATCTAGTTTCAACTTCATCTCATTTTCATTCAGCTTTCAGAACTCTGCCAGAGTCAGCTTTCCATTTTGATCATTATCCTTCCCTGCTCAAGTATCTGCAGGCATTTCTTGCCTATACATCAATTCTAAACCAGCAACCAGAGGTGTCCAATCTTTTGACTTCCCTGAGCCACATTGGAAGAAGAATTGTCTTGGACCACACATAAAATACACTGACACTAATGATAGTTGATGAGCTAAAAAATAAAATCAAAAAAAAAAAATCTCATAATTTTTTTTTCTTTTTTTTTTTTTTGAGACAGAGTTTCACTCTTGTTTTCCAGGTTGGAGTGCAATGGCGCGATCTCAGCTCACGGCAATCTCCACCTCCTGCCTCAGCTTCCCGAGTAGCTGGGATTACAGGCATGAGCTACCATGCCCAGCTAACTTTGTATTTATAGCAGAGACAGGGTTTCACCATGTTGATCAGGTTGGTCTCAAACTCCTAATCTCAGGTGATTCACCCACCTCAGCCTCCCAAAGTGCTGGGAGTATAGGAGTGAGCCACCTCACCTGGCCCTCATAATGTTTTAAAACAGTTTATGAATTTGTGTTGGGCTGTATTCAAAGCCGTCCTGAGCCACATGCAGCCTGCGAGCTGCATGTTGTACAAGCTTGCACCAAGTTTAATATTTAAGAACACCCATAAACTACCTTCTTGGATATAAGGGTTTTCGTTAGGGAAAAGACTATATTTTCCTTTCTAGTAAATATCTCTTGGGGTCCCTGTAGAGTTCTAGGCAAACAAGAAGTGCTCAGTGGATGCATGTTGAATTTAATTTAATTGCTGCTTCTGAATCTTTCTCCTGTCATCTTCTTAGGCACTTAAGAAATTCTCCAATCTGAGAAAATAAGTATTTTTCAAATGAGAAATCAATCCAAACAAAAGAAAAAGAGTCTATTATCATTAAAAAAAAAAAAAAAAAAAAGACTTCTATCAAGTGGTAACAACAGAAACTAGAGGAGCACAAAATAGATTGCATATTACCATAGGCTATATCCAGGGGGAAAAAAAAGTAATCTCAGAGTTATTTTTGCATTTTTATTCAACTAAAAGACGAATGTGCATTGTTATCTGATCAATTTTGTTAATTTCTTTGTAATTAATAATTAACATGAACAAAAATAAATCCACAAAAACTGGTCAACATGAAAACATAAACACAATATTTCTGAAAAAATACCATCTAATTAAACATTATTAACTGAATTTTACTTTAATATTGTTATTTTTAAATGTCTCTATTTTAGTAATAAAGATTGTTAAAAAATTGACTTTCTCTATGTATAATTAAATCTGGCATTTTGTTATAGTTCCATATGGCTAAGGGCAAAACAATTCAGCCATTTAACTCCTGTAATGATTATTAGCATAATCCTACTTGGAATCAAATCAGGTAGGGAAACTGGTTCCCAGTGGTCAATTGCTTCAAGGCTCCCAGTTGCCCTTTAAACTTTTTTGGGAGAGACCCCTTTAGATATCATTGAGGGGTATATAGAATCTGTCCCAAAGAAGAAGAAAAATGTTTGTTTATAATATATTGCATACAATTATTGGAAGTAAGGAGGCCCTGGACTCTTTGAAACCTATCCATTGATTCTTTGGAGTCTTGGATTTAAAACTTACATTTTAAGTAATGTCTCCAAAGTTACATCATGCTTTTAGGGAACATGGTTGTACACTCAGTCAGCCATCCTAAGGCCTTTTATTTTTCAGACACTGCTAAGTTCTGAGGAAACAGAGAAGTAAAATATATTCCTTTTCCTAAGGGGTTTAAAACGTAGTATGGAGACACTAAAATGACCACAAGTGCAATGAATGATTCTGAATACAATGATAGAAGTATACTTTGGAAAAAGTCAACTTGTGTGTAACATTAAAGGTAAAATGTGGAGTCAGACTGCCTGGGATTGCATCTAATTTAGAATTAGTATGTTTTGTGCAGTTTCTTTTTCTGTATATTGCAGGTGATAATATATGCAACTCATAGGGTTTTGTGAGGTTAAGTGACTTGGTGTATGTAAATCATTTACAATAATTTGTGGTTCATACTAAGGCCTTAATAAATTAAGATTATTAAATGAAGATTATAAATTTTGATTATTGTACTCATCGGGGAAGAGTGCTTGCAGCCAGAAAAGTCCCCCTACATAACTGAAAGGGAAGGAATGGCTAACTGGGGGGCAGGAAAAGGAGCAAAGTAGGAAAGGTAAATGTAATGTCTTGTCTTCAGTCACTCTTCTCTGGGCTTTATAAGAGCTCGATCTTACAACCTTCTCCAGAGTACTCAGATATGTGACGCTTTTCTCTGTGCAACATCCTTCACTCTAAAACTATTTGCAGCAAGTGCTGCTATGCAAGCAGAGTAAGTGACTTGCACAAGGTCACATAGGGGAGTGCCCACAGAAAGCCAAGGAAACTCCTTATTTTTGCTTGGTTTCTTCCCCAGCACACCAGATGGACTTCCAAATGAAAATTCATTTATTTGATTTATCCAATGAAGCACACATCCTTTTAAGATGACAATAATTATCTTGGACGGGCATTAGAGCAGAATTTTTTTTTTCTAAGGGCATAGAGCCACTATTTGCAATATAATAAGAAAGTCATCAGAATTATTACCATGACTTGATAGCAGAATGGCAACTATTTGCTGTGTACTTGAATCTCTTCAATGATATGTCAGTTTATTTTAATAAAATGAATTTGTGTCATTTAGTTCTATTAATACATAAACTAATAATCTCTATAAAAAAGTATATTTTTTCTAAAATTTTGCCTCATAGTTCTAATACAGCCTCAAATTCCTGAAGTAGGATTTTTCAAATGTTTCCTGTGTAAGCCAACTAAATGTTTCGGCCATGCTTCTTTACCCTAAATCTTGGTTTTGAGAATTAAGTGAGACAATGTATGTAAAGCATTTATCATACTGCCTGATTTAATAGGACTCTTATTAATCATAATATCAATAATCACAACCTAGTGTTTTCATTCTCATAATATTTTTACTATGGCGACACTAGATTTCTTTTTAATACACAAACCTGAAATATTTATAGATACAGTAGATGAACCAGACTTGATTCACAGGCAGAGGGCACAACAGGTATGATTTCACAGCCAGTAGAAATGATTCATTCGCTTGAAAATCCTCCCTCACCTTTTGCTTCATTTTTGAAATTCCACAATCAGAATTCAAGCTTTGATTGTATATATATCATTGGTATTCTACAACTTTCCCTAGTTTGCCACTGAAGACTAATAATTTAAGTAGCATTAATCTGTTTCACCTAAATGTGGGAAACACCCAGAGAAGAGATTTGATCAGGGTTGCAGGCATGGAGATGGAAAACACAGCATGCCTGGTATGTTGCAAGTTAGGAATTCAGGCCATACTGATTCAAGGAGAAGGCTCGGACTGTGCCCTTAAACACCATCCTTCCCCAGCATCTTGTTTCATTCCCCACTCTGTCCCTTCCTCCTGGTGATCTCATTCACATTAAGGTTGAACTAGCTGTCTACTGGCTAAGGACCTGAAACCTTGGCTAAGGACCTCAGACCTTTTACATCACACCATCATTCTGAGAGGCTGGTTGCTCTATTCAATTGCCATGGGCTCCCTCCACTTGAGAAAGTTTACATGAGCCTCCAAGGGAGCATCAGTAGCCCTGTATGGGCCTCATTACATTCTACCCATCTTTACCATAGCACTCACCATAAAAATCTATAATGATCTCTTTAATGGTCTTTCACGCTGGAATAGGAGTGCACTAGGGGCAGGGACTACGCCTCTCGCTCATTCACTCACACATTATTCATCCAACAAATATGTGATTCATATTTAGATCTCAAGGAACAGAACTGTTCTTGGCCACAGAAGGTAGTCAATGAATGTTTGCTGAATGAATGAATAAATAAATGTTGAAGTAAGTGAATAAACAAATGACCAAAATAAAGTTGCTACAAACACTAAATACATGCTTTTCTACTTCACAAGTAGACCTGGGTCTGGCCTTGGTTACTGATGATCAGAAACTGCCATCAGAGGAAAACGTATGACTGTCTCTCTTCCGGAACAATGTGTAGCAAGGTTCAGGAAAAGGCTATGTGATGAGAGTGAGATTAAGCAGTTTGATAACATCAGTCTGCAATCACCATTTCTCATGGTGAACTGAATGATGAATACTGGCCTGTCAGGCATCTGTTGAAATTCCTGGGACACCTGTCTTCTGGCTTCCAGGGTAGTTCTATCTCTGAGCAGAAGTCAGGAAATGCATTTCCATGTTAATGTTATCTCAGCAGCTCCAGAGACTGGTTTTGTTTCTTGGCATTTCCCACTAGAAGATTGTTTTATTGTACTTCCTTTGACCTCTTGGGTAGCTGGACCTGGGTTGGGTGTTATTTGACTAGATAATTAACACATCTATAAATGGAATAAAGGGATGTATACCTTGGAGCTGTATAAAAACCAGTTTTGCAGGACAGAACAACCATTTTTCATCTGATACCAACATCAGAAAATGAATCTGGGAAACAAAACATAGCTTAAGGTGTCTGACTCAGAATCTTTACAAAGCAAAAAGTGAAGAAGAGTCCTAACACTTCCCAAAGGATTTGCATTCAGTAGGCATCGTTGTTGATTTCGGACATAGAATTAGAAGGTACCTTTGTATCTAATTGAACTTTCTCATGTTACAATGATGAAATAGAGTCCTGGAGATTTGAAGTAACTTGCTCAAGATCACTCAACTATGTAATTGTAGAGCCTATAGTAGAACCAGTATAACCAATTTTGCTGATTCCTCCTTCATTCTTTCTCTGCCTTTATTTTGTTTGGTTTTGTTTTGAGCGATACCACATGGTCTTCGGAAAATATGCTGTGTTCTGGCATTTATAGGAATCACAGATTTGTTAAGTATTTAACAAGACTTATTGACCATATACTTAAGATATACTCAACCACCATGGAACATTCAAGGATGAATTAGACACTCAGTATTAATGAAGCATGCAGTCTACTCTATGATAAAATAACATGAGAGTTTCAAAAATGATCTGTAGTATAGGACCAATGAAAGAAAAGATTTCTTGGGAATCTGAAAATGAAATATGCTGTTGGGCACCATAATAGAATCTAGCAGTGTGTTGCCAGCTATTATTTTGGTAACCATCCTTATAGGCATCCAGGGAATCTCCTTTCTGGATGGTAAGCAGGATGCTGATTTGTTCAATAATCTTGCATTTTCCGTTCCTGAGAACTGTTATCCCATATTTCTCCAGGAGTCTCTGGCTTCATTCACCCAAGTCTCAAATTAAATACCTTGTGATCATTACTACTAAGTGGAAGAAGCTGTCCGCCTGGTGACTGGGAAGACTCACATGTGCATTCAGCAAGGATTTGAGCTACAGGGATAGTTAAGGCTTAGGTCAGAAGTTGGAAATTGGTGACCTTCAGACCAAATTTGGCCAGAAAGTCTATTTTATTTAACATATCTAATGTTGATTCACACAGTGTTTTAAATTTGAACTAGTTACCAACATCTAAATACTAAGAAATTGTACTTACTAATCTGGATTTCCAGACTTCACACACATACACAAAATGAAAATTCTCTCCACACGGGGTCTGCCTTTCCACACGGCAATGATCACTTGGAGATCAGTAGCCACTAGTTCTTTAGACAATGTATGTGTTTTCTAGTTTGCCACAGTCCCCATAACTTGATGTGACTTTTGCATAGTGGAGGTCCAGTGTCTGATGCCAGCCTTCATATACCACCTATTCGCTTTACCAGATGGCAACACATAGCTTCACAGGTATTAGGCTTGCCACCCTACTTTAGGTAATAATGTCAATACCTTTGATGAGTTTAGAAGTTGTTTTATATTTTTTACATTAGTTTACATTTGATTAGCATGCAATATTTACAAATTGCTTTCTTATAAGTTCAATTGCTTTCTCACAACTCCATGAAATGTGTGAGATAGTTATAATCATGTCCATTTCTCAGCTGAAGACACTGAACCTTGAATAAGTAACATAATTTGCCTAACGTATACACACATTCCCAAATTACCCAGCCCAAGGCCTTTTACGTAACATCTCCACTTTACTACCATAGCAATAGATGCTATACCTCTAAGAATAAGAAATAAGTACACAATTGTCTTTTGGTTCTTGTGTTAGCCACCACACTGCAGTTGAAGCAAACCTGCATTAATATACGATAGCAGTAATTTCAGCTACACTGAAATACCAATATTAGCCTTTAACCCTAATTTGGAATAAACCAAATGTTCTAATTGATAATGTTTTTTACTACAACTGTTTGGCTTTTAAATTCCACCATGAAACATTAGAACTATAAGGCACTTTGTATATAAGTTAGTTTACCCCCTTTGTTTTACAGATGATAAGACTGAAATTCAAATAAATGAATGGCTTATCATAGTCATCTAGACAGTGCCAGGATTGATATGAAAAGAGTGTCTCAATACTAAAGACATTTTTCCTGTTTTGCATTGTATAATATATATTCTTTGTGAAGAACTTAATTCAGAGAACATGCAAAACGGTGTGGAAGATATTAAATAAATTGAAGATGATTCTTACCTGACTCTAAATACCTTTAACCTCCTCTATAAAGTACAAACTAAACTCCATTAAAGAAACCAACAAAGAACTGTATTTAATTTTGCCATATTACATAAAAGACATATCATGTATTAATGCTATAGGTGATACTAGAAAAAGTTCTTACTAAAATTTGTAGACTCAGCCGCTTGGAGTTTTCATCTTTTTCTTTCTTTTGAAGTATTGTAGAGCACAGTACACAGGGATGATCATGCTATAGTCTTTTGGAAAAGGAGCAGAATCCAAAAACAGAAAGAATGGAGCTAAAGACAACAAACCATCTGTAGGGAGGAAAAGGACAGAATTTCAGGCTGAGGAGGGGTAACTAAGCTAGCAGGTAGAATATAACCACGGAGATGTAGGCAACATTTTTGCATGAAAATCAGGGAATATGATATGAGTCCAGTCATAAGTTCACCTGCAAGAGAAGTGTCTCCCACTGTGAGGGCCAGAGATCAACATAAAACATAACTGAGTTGATGTGTGTGTTTATTACATTTGCACATCTTTTACTCTTGAACATTGGAATGTCAGGTTGGGGGAGGTGCACTGTAGTATGATGGGCAAGATTTACGGAGCATGTTCTGTGGCTCTTGATGCTGTGGTATAGTAGCAGGCCTCCTGATCTTAGACAGTTTGTGGGGAGAATGAAGAACGCTCTCCAAGATTCCAGTAAAGGGCTGTCACAGGGATATAGCAGTTTACCAGGGCTTTATCTAAGCAGGTAGGGCTTTATGTTCAAACTTTAGTGTGGTAGTGCAGTAGGATACAAGAGTACTAAGTGGGGAAACCAAGGCAGAAGACAAATTGATGATTATATTTACAAAATGAGGTTACAGATTAATTTCAGAAGGCTGAAAGCTGATGAACAAAATCTATGGATTTACTACTCATATTACAAAATCTCATCCTGTAACCATAATGCTAAGACCAGATCCCATCGGTTGAGTGATGAGGGGTGTAGACAGTGAACATACATTCAACTCTGGTCAAGATCACCTCACAACCTAAGTTAGTCTGAAGATAACATCAATGGATGTCATCAGAAGAGTTTGAGGAGATGAGATGCTAAATAGGACACTTAATGATTTTGTATTTGGTTATATGCATTTGAAAAAATACATATTCTCAAATTAGTAGAATATTTATTATACATATTACAATAAATCCAAAGAGAATGAAAACCTAAATTAAGCATTATCTCACTTCTCTCTTAACAAGAAGTAACACATTTAAGTAATTTAATTTTTTTTCACTTGTATGATACATCTGCCACTGACATTACATTTCTATTTCTGAAAGCATTAGTAAATTATACAGGAACATTAAACATTTCAACCACCATTCTTCATCTTTCAGAAAACAACTCTCTATATTGTTATTGAAGAAAAGAGTAATTTTTTGAAAAAATATTACTTCATCAGCTTTGAGGCTTTGCACTGTAATTTGAAACCATTAGGAATAAAAACAGAGAATGAAAGCATGTACACTTAAATATTGAATGAGAATTCTGCTCTTCAGAAACAAACAAGCAAAACTAATTGATCTTCCACAATTTCCATGTGCTGGATTCCACATGTTTAACAATGCAGTGGCTACTGCTTTCTGTACATTTGAAATATATGAGAAGATCATTTGATTTTAGTTTTGCTCTGGATTCCTCTCTTTCCATAAGGCACTGAGAGAGAAACACATCTCAATCACCTGCAGAAGATTACCTACTTTTAATTTGTACATGGCAAATCTTTCAGAAGCAAGGCAAGGCTGGCTTGCTTTCAGCGCTGTAATAAAAAACAAGAAGAATGCTTGAAATCAATGTAGTTGATAATTTACGTAGTATTTTTACATCCATTTTTTTCATTTCATTGCCACAGAATTTTTGTGACGTCAGTAGGGCAAGTAGTATCATCTCCACTTACAGATGCATTAACTGAGGCACAGAGAGGCAGCAAAACTTGCACAAGATCACACTGCTAGCACATTTTTGGGACAAGAATAGAATCATAATTTCAGAACCCTTTGTGTGTGTGTGTGTGTGTGTGTGTGTAAGATGCATAAATTTGTATGTGTGTCTGAACATGCATATATTTGTGTGTGTTGTATATATGTGTCTGTATATGTATATATTTGTGTGTGTCTGTATGTGCACGTATTGTGTGTGTGTGTGAGAGAGAGAGAGAGAGAGAGGTGTTGTTCCACTTTATTCCTTTTATCCCAATAAGAAATGCTAGGAAAGATATCTTTTGGTTTAGCTACCCCAATTAAGTTTTATGACACAAAAGTTTTTTCTTTGTCCCATAAAAAATGGATGAACTAACCAAATACAGAATTAAAACTAAAGCCAAAGACAGCTACTTTGCTCAGGCTGAAGTGGACTGAAGGAAGAAGGGAACTGGAAGCGTACTGTGGAGAGAAGGCGAAGGAGGTTGGGGGCCCGCAGAAAGGCCTTGAGCAACTGTGGAGGAATTGAGGGAAGCCATGATGGAGAATGTAGTTGGATTCTTTTTTTTTCCCCTCCAGAGTGAAGCCTTCACAGTGCAGCTTTGCATTCTTGGATGGAGGTCCCTGAACATCAATTCAATCCATTTCAACATGTATTTATTGAACACAAAGCATGTGTTCAGTCATGAACAGAGCACCATGGGGAACATAAAAAAAGAACATATTACACAGTTCCCACAATATAAAGAAGCATGCAATCTTGCAGAGAGGAGGAGAGATGGCAAAAAACATATATAAGGCAGTGGAGAAAAATCTAAATACATATATAATAAAGTGCTACTCTGAAGCTTTGCAATGCATGGAACAAACAATAGATGTGCTGGGAACTCAAATAAAGGAGAAATTGTTATTTGCAGAAGTTCTGAGTGAAATATTTGTGGAGAAAATAGGGCTGAAGATAAAAAATAAGTAAGAAAATATTGAATTTTTGAGTTGGAATTAGCAACTTATGCTGACTATAGAATTAAACTTCATGCCCCAAATCAGAATGTTCTACAAAGTTTTGGATAGCCAGACATTTTGCTTCAAGGTGAACAGTTTTGGATACAGAAATTCTTGCTACTGTGAGATATATCTTATGTCTTTTAAGACTTACAAGACTATGTCTTAACACTATCCTGTAAAGTTCTGCATGGTACTTCCCTATTTTCAGTTGAATTCTACCTTCTTGCCCCTCTCGTCATTTGACCATTATTATGCTCTCTGCTTTGGAACCAGTCAGAATGATCCAAATTTGTCTCCCACATGAGAGACTTTTAGGTGTCTGAAGAGAGCCCTTGTGTTTCCCCAAGTCTTCTTTCCAATCTTTGCACACCAAGTTTTTCTGCCAGACATCAGTCCAGAATCTTTGAAGTGAGTTGGAGGAGAGAAGGACCGAGAGGTGCAGTTTTTCTTCTGCCAGGCATTTGCTTGGAATGTACATCTGTGAGAGTAGAGGCATTAGTATGGGTTCAGGTGTGCAGAAAGATATTTCCCATTTTTAGCCTGCTACCTTCATCAGACTAAATGATTGTGGATTTTTTTTTTTTTTTTTTTTTTTTTTTTTTTTTTTTTTTTTTTTTGCTTATTTTTCACCTCTTCCTTTCTGTGATTCTTCCATTCCCTTTCGATGGGGCAACCAAAAGTTAAAAGTGTCATCATAAGAAAATAACTTCTATGTACAACATATATCAGAATCTAGAATACATCCTTCCATTATTAAGAGCAGAAGCATTTCTAATGTTGAAGCTATACTCCTTTAGACATAAGCTTTGACTCTTGGTACACAGAGTGATACTCAGTACTCACACACAGACAGAAGTTGTCCAGGGTCACTGCATGCAGGGTGTGGTTGAGGTCAGTATAAAACCCTAAACTTTGATAACTAAAAATGATTTAAGATATCATCTTGTCCAACTCTCATCCTTTATTTATAGATATGGAGACTTACATGTCCAGTGTTTTATCCCAGAAACTGTAGAGAATAAAATCCATGTGAATTTATCAGTCCCTATCAATTTATCTAATGTCTCCTAATGTTAGGCTCAATTCTACGGTGATCAGAATAATTTGTCTTATAAAGCCCCTGGAGATGCATTTAAAGACTGATGATATGCCACCCTGTAAACCACTTATATGAGCCAGGTGCAAGGCTTGAGGTAGTGTTTTCTAATTTGCTTTTAGGAACCCATTGTTGAGTCACTACCAGCATTGAGTCAGCAGGATGGGCGGTAGAGAGCTGGGCAGCATTTCACACCATGAAAAGGAGTTGCTGGGTCAAAACATCAGAGTGCTAGACCCCTGATCAATTTTAACCTCACTAAAAGTTAGATAATCAAACATTAGTGGCCTCCCAATGTGAGATATTACAGAGAACAAAATACCAACAATGAAGTATTCAAAAAAATAAATTTAATCCAATCAAAGTTTTAGATCTAACTTTCAGTTCGTAGGAAATATAAGAAACAGAGAAACTAGTGAAAAGATACCAGAAGCAGACAAATACAAAAGGCAGAACATTGTGACCTAGTTTCTTCATTAAGTCAATCAGTAGGTCCATAGGAGGAAAATAAATAAATAAATAAGGGAGGGAGATGAGGTAATTCTGAATTAAAGGAAATTTAAGAGGTATTTACATATAATAAATACAATAGGTAGGCTTTGTTTAAATTCTGATTGAACAAATTAACTGTAAAATATCATTTTTTTAGACAAACAGGGCAATTAAGTACGGACTGTGTATTAAGAGGTATTAAGGAATTATTGTTAAATGTGTTAGGTATAGCAATGGCATTTGGATCATATAAGACAATATTATCTTTGTAATGCAAACTAAAGCATTTGAAAGTGAAATGAGGCCAAGTATTTGATTTAAACTACTCCAGAAAAAAAAAAAAATGAGTAAAAAAGATGGAGGATGGGTAAGAAGCACTGATGAAACAAAGAAAATAGTGATGATTATTATAACTCTGATGGTTATTGATTGCACTCAGATTTTCTGTATGCTTGAAAATTTTTATAATAAAAAGTCGAATATCAAGTGACGAAGAAAACACGTAAGACTGAATGTTTCATATTTTAGATCAGCGACACTTAGCAAAGTGATTAAGTAGTGACGTTCCAATGATTCTGAGGGCACATTGAGAGATCTATGATGACGACTTTGTTTGGCTTATGAGGTGTAAAGAGAACTTGTTCCTGATTATAAACTGAGAAAATAGAAAATTTCTTTGTTAGAAGGCATGTTGAAATTTCCTGGGAGCAGGAATTCCTATAGTGATTATAGGAGATAATTTTATTCCAACTTCTAGCCTGACCTATCTTAATCTTAATCTCGCCTAATGAAAAGATGTAACTCATTTGCATCAGTTTCTTAAAAATTTAAGGAAAAAACACTAAAAATGCTTAATAAGCAGTAGATTAACAGGAAATTAGACCATTACCGTGAAACCATTTGTTGCTTGTGGCCTCATTTTGCCCATTATGGCCTCTCTGTGCAATGTCAGATATAAGAGATACAACCATCTAAATTTGTTGAGCCCAGGGGCATTGCTAGGGCCATAACAAATTGACTCTGTTTGCTAGGCCCCGTTTCAATGGGTGCCAATTTGAACACTTTTTTTTTTTTTTTTTTTTTGCTCACCAGATGATCCTGTCTCACAGGGATAGCCAATCCTATTCAACTGGCTCCTTTACCAACTGCCCTTTGGCTGAGAGCTGTTGGAAAAATGGGCTGTCAGCCAGGAGGCACAAATTACTTCTCACTCCTTGTCAATGGTTTGAAATACCTGTCTGCTTTACGAAAAGGCAGGAAATTCTCTATCCACTAGGTTCACAGAAATTCCCTTTGTTTCATCTAAGAATACTGATTAAGAGATCTTTTATTTGAGATCTTTTATTTCTTTGAGCAGAAAAGTCAAAAGTGGCTAATATGGACACAAAAATCCATCAAACACAATCACAGAATCACTTATGAGTTTCTTGGTCATGCTATAGTTTAGGCTGAAATCTTGACTACCCACATCAGCTGACCATTAATATTTCACTATTGTTAAGCCAAGATAACATTCCTCATTTCGTCATTCACTATCTAATAAGAATTATTTGAGTACCAGGTGCAGGACTAGGTTCTGGGAATATGGTTGTGAAAATGACAAGCATAGACCCTATGACCATGGAACTTATAATCTAGGGTAGAGGACAGAGTTGAAATGCAATGATGGCATTTAATATTTGGTGATTAACCACATCTCTGCTTCCATTGATTTCTCTAACTTTCTCTTTCTGCTCTTCTCACTGTGTTTTTGCATTTGTTACACACCAGTTTGGTGATGATATTAATATGGCCTGCTCACTTAAGTTGTGTATATCTTGTTAAGTTACGAATAACACCTTGAGAAACATCAGTGAGAGTTGGTATGTGTCAACTAGAACACCCATATAGTAGTGACTTCAATGAAAGAGAGGCTGATTTTTCTCTCACATAAAGTAACTCTAAAGGTAAACAATACAGAGCTGAGATGACAGCTTCAAAGTAACCAGGAACAAGAATCCTTCTATCAGTTGGTTCTACCGTCCTTAACACATGTCTTTCATCCTCAAAGTCATCACGTGGTTCAAGATGACTGCTATAGCTCCAGCCATACTAACAGAGATTTGAGCAACAGGAAGGACGGGCAAAAGCCCATACCTGCTAGTGGAATCAGCTGAGTCAGTTCCTTTTAAAGGCTTCATACACATCACAACCTGTGTTAGAGGTTAGGAAAAAATCGGCTTGACTGATTATTCATTCATTCACTCAATCTGGGCACATTGTTGCCAATAAACAACAATTCTGTTACTCAGAATGAAAAGGAGAACAGATGTTTTGTAGCAACAGTCCCCAAACTTTTTGACACTAGGGACAGGTTTCGTGGAAGACAATTTTTCCACTGACTGGCAGGAGGTGCAAGGGTGGGGGGATGGTACTGGGATGATTCAAGCACATTATATTTATTGTGCACTTTATTTATATTATTCATACATTGTAATATACAATGAAATTATATACATTATAATTTATATTATAGTATACAACTCACCATAATGTGGAATCAGTGGGAGCCCTGAGCTTGTTTTCCTGCAGCTAGACAGTCTCATCTGGGGGTCATGGGAGACAGTGACAGATCATCAGGCATTAGATTCTCACAAGGAGCATGCAGCCTAGATCCCTCACATGCACAGTTCATAACAGGGTTTCCCTCCTGTGAGAATCTGATGCCACAGTTGATCTGACAGGAGCCAGAGCTCAGGTGGTAATGTAAGCACTGGGAGTGGCTGTAAATACAGATGAAGCTTCCTTCACTCACCTGCCGCTCCCCTACTGCTGCTGTGTGGCTTGGTTCCTAACCGGCCACAGACCAGTACTGGGCCATGGCCCTGGTTTGGGGGACCCCTGTTCTATAGAAAACAATCAGCTTCTATCACAATAGCTATTATTTGATGGGTACTCATCACATGCCAGGCACTGTACCAGACAGTTTAACAATGTCATTTTTATTTAATTCCACAGTTTTTTAAAGTAAGTATTATAATCTCATTTTGTGGATATGATAAGCTATGGGTTAGAAACAATGTACAGGCACAGCCTGGAGCACTAGAGCAGGGCTGTGGGCAAAGACTGCTGGAGATTTTCACACAAAATTCACTTTCTTTTATGTCTTCTTAAGCCCTCTATAATCTACAAAATTCAAGATTCCTGTGGGAATGTGCCTCTTTGTTTCTCATTCCTCTTTTTTCACATGTACCTTGCATGTAGCAAATGTTCATTAAAGATTTGCTGTCTGGTGTCTGTTGAGAGCCAGGAGAGAGTTAGACAAATCATCCTCAGAGGAGCCCATTGCATGCCACAGGTGTTTCTTCCAGCCTTCTTACCAATCAGGGTTGGCCTCTCCAGGACAAGCCAATCTTTACAGGAGGTTGCAGACAGGACCAAGACATGTGTACTTATTCATTACCCGCCTGAGGGCTGGCTGCCTCCAGCTGCTCCCTGTATCCAGGCAGAGGCAACTCAGAAGGGAACAAAAGATAGTCTTTCTTTCTTTCACTATGCTGGAGGACAAAAATTGGGGAATATGGAAGGTGGGGAAAACCACAGAGCCCAATTTATAGGCAAAGTTTCACATTATACTTATATTACAGCCAATGACTTCTAAATCCAGCAGTCCTCTAAAGAAATAAACACAACAATGCAAAACAAATTCATTTGTAAATGACTCATCCCCTGGTGTTTTCTCACTGAAGAGTCGGTCTTATGAATCAAGGTTATTGTTTATTTTGACTCTTTTTACAAAAATGCTCTGAACAACTTTAGCTATGAATAATCGGAGACTAAGTATATTTACTCAAGGCATTATTTGTTCAGCTCCTGTGTGTTACTGTGCAGAGAAAAAAAAAACCCTACAAAATGCAAGGATACGTACAGATGGCTTCTGCTATCAAACATTTCTTCCAATAATATAGAAACAAACACTGGAACATGTGTCAGAAAGAAAAACAAACCTGAAAACCCCCACGATGCAAAAGTTAGAACTATCTTCAGTCTATATGGAACTTTCCAGACCTTCTTTTGCTTACCTCGATTTCTTTAATAGTGGCAGTAGGTAGTTCATAGGTGTAAAATTAGCAATTTTTTTCTTTCTTTCTCTCTTCCCATTTCAGTCCATTTCTGCCTACCGTTTGTGGCATGTCTAATGCTAGCTATGTCATTTATTGTCCAACTCTTAGGATGGTTGTCAAGTCTCAAATGAGATAGACCATATAAACTACTCAGTATAGATACATCACTCTTTTGAAAATAGCTACTTGTAAAAAAAAAAAATAGAACATTACTTTAGAAAGCTAATACTTTATTGAAAGCACTACAGCTGCTTTCTTCAAACTATGTCTATTGGGTCCCAGATTTTTTGAAGAGGTACCACAGGGGCAGCCTGGGGGGGTTAGCGTGGAGCCACAGAGATGTGTAGGCATATAGACTTCTCTTTAAGATGCCATTTTAAGGAGAAAAAAAGAAACACTACACTGAAAAATTTGCTACTCTATTTCAAGCTTTATGACTGTAACTGTTCATCTGTTTCAGTCACCTTAGACTCCCCAAATGCCTCTAGATCAGTGCTTATCACATAGCAGGGGCTTAGGTAATACATGTTGAATGCGGGACTGGAAAGCGCCCAATGTGAAATCTTTGGGATGCAGTACAGCACTCTTTTTAATTTCCTCTAGTGTAAAACAATTTTACTGGGATTTAAAAATCATGATCTACGCATTTCTCCACATTTTCATGTCTGTAAGAACAAGTGAGCCATTCATTGATTTTTCAATTTCTTGAAGACATTTAATGAACTACTCTAAAATTCCACTACTAGGCACTGGGAATTTGGAGATCACCCAATCCCTGCTGTCAAATTACTCTTAGCCAAAAAGAAAAAAAAAAAGATACAAAAATTCCACTATTATGATAAGGAGATCCATATTATAATTAAAGAGTCAATACTAAAGCTAATATCTTGCTGTTTATAGCAAAGAGTCAATCCACCCATGTGTTCTCAGAAAAGGTTTCTTAAAGGACACAATTTTTAATATAGGTTGTGAAGAATAAAGAGGATTTCACCATTTACTCTGCCCTCAGAGCAAATGATTTAAGCCACAGTAAAAACAATTCTGCAGCATAAAGTCCTTATAATGGGGTTTGTCATATGAAAAAGAGAATGGGAAGTTAGATCCAGACAACTGTGACAGACTCATAGAACTCGGGGATTCTACATTCATCTGCCAGTGATGTTTAATCCTTGCAGATGAGGTATAGTTGTTAGATTGCTAGAAAGCAGTAGACTAATTGTAGTAATAATTAGGATCTGGCCAGACATTATTTCTTTAAAGCAATCAATGACTGCCTGAGAATGCTGAACCTGTGGAAGTTTGAAATGAAAGAAGATCTATTAAATTATCTTGGCTGTTCCCCCTGGAGGCCAAATTCAGATCAGATTGTGTTGTAGTATCTGCCTTTACTCTAGATCCATACTCAGGTTAGCTCAGGGGGAGAGAGAGAAAAGTGACCCAGACAGTGGTTACCTGATTTGTCAAGAGTTTCACACAGAAAATCTCCTACAATGCTGATTCTGTCCCTTGACTCTGAAGCAACAATTGATCAGTTTATTTTAAGCAAAAAACAATTTAGATAGTTATACAAAAACATACATAATTTTAAATGGTGCTTTTCCTGGTCTATTATCTTCATAGTAAAGGAGTCTCAGTGTAGAATCACCTTTTAAGATAGGGGCTTGCAAAAATGTTTACAAATACTATGTAAAATTTATAACATACTGATCATTCTTGCATTTATTGTCTTGTCTTATCTTAACACAATCTCCTGCCCCTTCACTGCCTAGCCAAGAACCACTCTTGCTATCCTAAATCACTCACTCCGGCCATGGAATAAAATTTGAATCTTGCCTGACTTAAAGGGGATCTCTTCATTCGATTCACTGATAGTTCATTTATAGACTTCTTAGGATTCTTGGGCATGTCTCTAATAAAACACACACACACACACACACACACACACACACATCATGCTCATCGTCATCATCATCTCATTTGCTTGCAGTGTGGCCACATTTTTCTCCTCTCCCCAACACCTCCATATAATTACAATGGTTTCTACAGGTAAATTGGAGTCCTGCCTAATCTAAAATTATATAAAATATATAAATAACAGAAGCTGTGTGGAAAACCTAAGAGAACATTCTAGTTTATTTGGCAAAGCCTAAGAAGTTCTCTCTATAAGAAAAGCTAAGAACCCTTTATTCAATCATTCATTTAACAAATACTATGGCGTACCTTATCTTTTCACTGAGAGCTGTCTTCAGGCTGGTTTGCCCAGGTTGTGGGATTTTCACCAAAAATCAGAGGACCCATTCAGAAGAAAAACTGCAGACACCCTCTTGGCTTACCTTATTTACAGAATTGTTTTACTTTGTTCACTTAAATTGTTTTAATGGACTCTGTTTCTAACATGGTAGGCTTAGACCATTTCATATCAACAAGAACATTTGTATTTTTAGAAACCTCCAGAAATATGGCAACAATGACTGCAGCCTCATATTGCCTGCCTCTGTGAGATGGGTTCTGTGCTCTTCAGTGTACCACAGTGACTTGGACCACTCTCCCACCCCACCCCAAGAAGCTGGCTTAGGCACTTGAGTTTATGACACTTGCTTACCATAAACACTTATCTGGAAAGTAGATCATTATCTAGAAAACTACTAGCTATGAGGAAGATGTAGAAAGTTTATGGAATCCCTAGGGAATGAAAACACTAAGAGAGTGAGAGAAGTATGGGACCGGCGAGCAATATGGAATCAGACTTCACCCAGTTCACTGTTGTATGAGGTTTATCACCTCCAACAAATACTAATCAAGGAGCTATCTTTTCCTAAAGACTTAGAGGTCCTGTTTAGAGATCCATGGCTGTCAATTAGGACCAGGAAAAATCAATTCCATCATCTTACTATCAGACAAATCATTGACAGGAGTAACAAGTTTCCTGTAAAATGCATTATCCAGGTGAAACTGTAACATATATTAAGTTTGACTATTATGCCAGTGGCAGACAGAGCTTAGGATGACTCCCAATGATTCTCACTTCCTGGTGTTTACAGCTCTGTGAATCCCTTCCTTTTGAGTATGGGAGATATCTGTGGCTTGCTCCTCACAAATAGTATATGGCAAAGGTATTGTGATGCCAGCCCCATGATTACATTATGCCATAAGTACTGTACCAGGAATAGGAAGACTCAGTATTAGCAGACTAGAGATGCTGGAGAACCTCCCTGCCGGCCTGATGAATTAAGTCATTGTGTTGGGGAGGCACACATACCAAGGAACTCTGGTGTGGCCTCTAGCACCTGAGGGTAGTCACCAACTAACAGCCAGCAAAACAAGGGGGGAGGTCTTTAGTCATATAGTCACAAGAAAATAAATCCTGCCAACAACCTAAATGAACATGAAAGTGAATTCTTCCCCAGTTGAGCCTCCAGATGAGAACAGCCTCACCAACACTTTGATTGAAGCTTTGTGAGACTATGAACACAGCATTCAGCTAAGCTGTTTTGTCTCCTGACCTACAGAAACTGCGAGATAATAAATGTGTTGTTCAGGAGGCTGAAGTGGGTGGTTCACCTGAGCCCAGGAAGTCAAAGCTGCAGTGAGTTGTGATTGCATCACTGCACTCTGGCATGGGTGACAGAGTGAGACCCTGTCTGAATAAAGTAACATAAAATAAAAAATAAGTGTGTTGTTTTAAGCCACTCAGTCAGTAGTAATTTTATCATATAGCAACAAAACATGAATACAGTGTTTTTCAGTCTCCCTTTTGTGTATTCCCTCCTTCCCCCTTGGTGCATCCATTTAATACTGCCATGAGTTATCCATCTGCCCAATAACTCCCTTATTCTTATCTCTCACAATGCCACTCTACAATGTATTACTCAATAGTAGTTTATTTTCTGAAGTGCTTACCCCAGTCCTTCCCATTCAATCTTTACTTGCTTATACACTTACCAGGACAAGTGCCCAGTCCTCTGTGTAACTGTTTCCACTGCTGCTATAATAAATTACCACAAATTTACTGCCTTAAAGCAACATAAATGTATTATCTTACAGTTTTGTAACCCAAGATGGGTTGCACTGAGCCAAAACCAAGATCTTGATAGAGTTATATTGTCTTCTAGGGGCTCTAGAAGGGAATCTGTTTTCTTGCCCTTTCCAGCTTCTATAAGGTGACCACATTCTTTGGTTTACGGCCCCTTCCTCCGGCGATGTTGTAATGAGTCCTCTCACACTAATATCTCTGTACTTCTCTTTCTCTTCTGCCTCCCTTGTCTACTTATAAGGGCTCTTTTGATAACATTAAGTCCACTGGGTAATCCAGGATAATCTCCCTATTTTAATTCAATCTTAAATTTAAATCTTAAAATTAAACTAAATTAAATCTTAAAACAATCTTAATTCCATCTATAGCTTTAATTTCCCTTGGTTGTGTTACCATGTAACATTTGAGGATTAGAATGTGGACATCTCTGGGGAGCTATCTTTCTGCCTACCACAGTTTGTAAAAGCTGTAATTTTAAAAAGCAATCTATGGGACTCATTGAAGCCCTGGTGCTAATAGTCCATGGTGGTTTATAGGGTTAGCCCTCCCAGAAGAACTTGTATCCTAAAGAGGCCTCTCCAAAATACATAAAACTTTCATATCTAAGGAATTCCCCTTAAACTGGGGGATGTTCTGACACTGGTGTAAGCCTGGGAGAGAGATATATATTAAGCAAGGATGCGTTTAACGATTCACAGGTCACATGATAAAAATGACTGTTTGCTCTGCTCACTTGTAGAAATAGTTCCCACTTTCTTCTTCATGGTGCATACCAGTATTATTCAACAGTCATAATCTAAATAGGTTGTGGTTATAGGCTTCAGTGATGAGGTAGTTAGGTTAAGAAAACTAGGAGGTGCCCCACAGAGCTGATACAATGACTGCACCAACCTAGGGAGGGAGCAGAAGCAGTGAACCATTTCAGTCGTCACAACACCCAAGCAACACTCAAATTCAGGGGCTTCGTTTTGTGACTCCCCAGCTCCTCAGTGTGTATGAATTATCTCAGTGGGAGTTCCAAATTGTCTAATATGTCTCCAAACAGAATCAATTTGAATGACTTTAATTAGCTTTAATTGTATTATTATTATTATCATTATGCTTCCTTTGTGAGGTTGATGAGAAATACTTTTGGAGAAATAAACCAACAAGCAAATGATAGATACAAGGAAAAAAATGTAAATTATTTGCCTATAGGTCTTCTTATTTATATTTCTGAGATTGAAAATAGGTCAATTGTCAATTACAAATGGTTGTGGCATATACACGTATTCTGAGACAAGGTCAAGAAACATAGACTGAGTTATTTCTCTTCAAAATGGCTGTTTTCTCCACAACAGGTATAAGAAAACACATACCACACACACTCTCTCTCTCTCTATATATATATATTATATATGTATATATATTATATATATACATAAAATCTGTGTTTTCCTGGTCCTCTAAATCATAGTTCTGAGAACTGTCCTGTAGGTCACTGTTTCAACTCCCCCATTTTTTTATTAATCTGGCCATGGTTGTCAAGAGGAAATTAATCTCTTGCAGCCAAATGAAATTTGGGCTTCCCAGCACTAGCCACTAATGAAAAATGCATTAATGGCAAGCATCAGAAAAACTCCTGGCTCTCAGTACCAGAGGGTACATTTAAATGATTCTATGAATATAGATCAATAAAACTAATTTACTTATAGTCTTTGTGTGCAGTATTCAGATCTGAGTAAAAGTCATTTGTATTACAATGTTTTGTATTAATTGGAGGTATCTATTGTTTTACATATTAAATTAATCTTGGTCTTCAGACAGAACTTCATATACAATATTAAAATATGAGGCCTGGGATTTGATATTAGTAATGCTATGATTTCATAATTCAGCCTGGTTTGCCTGGATGTCATTTGAAATGCTTGGAGGGTCCCAGAGGGCCAGCTCTGAGAAGCCAGGGTTAAATTGGAGAGAGAGCAGAGGACTTTAATATTCAAGTATGCAGCATATCGGCAGCAGTACCGAAGGGCCCACCTGCACTTTGAGGGTTTAGAATGGGAGCCTGCTGAGTAGGGATGTGAGAATGGCGTTCACATGCACCTGAGTATTTAGAGTATGAAGTGATGGCTACTCAGTGTGAATATCCTGATGCAAATACTGGGATGAAGAGATTACTTCCTGTTTCAATGAAGATAATTATTCATTCATCAAGTGTTACTAGGTGTGTAGACATGAAGGTTAAGATTCTAGGAGCTTAAAATTGACACAGGCAAATCATCAGGCATTGTGATTTAACATGATAAGTACCGTGCCAGGCATAAGTACAGGGTGCTTCTGGAGCCCAATGATACACCTCAGCAGCTCCATGTTTCCTGAACTTACTTGGCCATGGAATCCTTTTTATTTCAAAAGAAACCTATTAATAGTCCCTTAAACTCTATTCTAATACATCACTGTGGATGTAAAGCAATGACATAGTTAATCAAGAAGAAATGACGAAAATTAAAAATTCAACCCAGCTCTATCCATTTCCAGAAAGACAAAGCAAAGTCTCTTCACCTACTCTTACCCCTTCAGCACCTCCACCAGAGAAGGACTCTTCCTAAGTATCCTGAGATACTTTGTCCTTCAGCTAGATGCTGCAGGAGCTACCTAAATGGTAGCTGTGTCATGTCCTGTAGCTCAAAACAGATAAGAGTGTCCTGAGGACCAATGGCAGTTCTGACGTTTTTGATGTTTTCAGTTATCTGTTTGAAATGATGTAGGGACTGTTATTAGTAGTTAATCCAGGAAAGTATCATCTTCCACATCAATAACATTTCTTCAATGCCTCTCTCTTAGTTTCAGTCATGATGATAACTGGATGTGCAATGACCTTTATAAAATGCAGAGTTTTAAATATATTTAAAGCATTATTACTAGTAGTATTAGTATTATTGCCAAGAAAACTTCAAAAAAAAGGGCAGAAACTACTTATCTCATCCCACTGTACTTCCAGAATTCTGGGACAGCAGGGATTATGAAAAGATTGCACCTCCATGCCTTCACTCACTTCCTATCCCGCAGGTGAGAATTAAGATGGTTTAGAGAATGGAATTAGAAGGGGTGACAATGATTCTCTGTGCTATCTCTTAATTGTAGAATGATCCAAACAATATCACCCAGCAGCTGTAAACCTTAGTTTGCTTATGTATAATATGAGAAAATTAGTGATTGCCATTCCTACCTTAATCAAAAGGACTAAGACTGGAAATGAGATGACATGTGGGTGGGCAAATGCTGTGTGAACCACAGAGTTCTAGATATTATTTTATCCTTTCACACAACCTCTGTACTAATTAAGACACTAAAGTTGCTGCTAGGATGCCTCAATGTGCAAGAAAGGTGCAGCCCCTGTCTCCATGGAGCTTCCAGTCTAGTGAACGAGGCAGGAATCCCGGACCTGGGACCTGTGTGGTTGCACAGAGCCCTGTACTTAGAAGGGTTCTACTTTGTCTTAATGCTCTGCTGTTATTGTCTTGAAGTTGTTAATAATTTTGAATAAGGTATCCTGCATTTTTATTTTGTACTTGACTTCACAAAATATGTAGTCTCCCCTTCTGGCGGGTATAAGAAGTTAATGTTGAAAGTAAAAAATAAAGCGCTGCCCATGTTGAGCCATACTTAAAGCAGAAAAGAAGAAGATAGAGGAGAAACACTCAAAACAGAAAGTGTCGTGACGTCCTAGTGTATGCTTTAGATGGATGAGGGGGAGAGACCAAAGATAGAGAGATGACAAAGGAAGTCTGGATGCTTTCCAACAGACCTAAGTAGAAAAATTTCCTTTAGCAACATACATAGGTTTAGAAAAGAGAAGCAGATGAGAAGACGAGATAAAAATGAAGAGAGGCAGTGGAAAAATCACACCTAAAACCTAACTGTGGCCATATTGCTATAAGAACCTGAGAGGAGAGCACAGTTAATGAGGGTGTGAAGAAAGGGATAAAATCTAGGATTGCGAAGGGTAACAGCCAGATGACCAGGATGAGCTGCACCACCTTGCTGTGGTCAAATTCCTTCAGCCTAGCTGTGCCTGGACCAACAGGCATTTGGAATGGAGGCAGAATTCTTTATGGATGGTCCCTTCCATAAGGCAAGGGCTCTTGCTTTATAGTTTCATAACAAGATCTGCTTGGAACATCTGCTACTGAACAAATATCTAAGCTTTCTCTGCCCCTCCAGAGGCCCTGAATCTGGACAGCTATGTATCCCATGTGTTTTGAATCACTCTTCTTTCCAGATTACCATGAACAAAAGCTTGGTTTATATATTTTATTAATTTTTTTTGTCATTTTCCATATGAATACATTACTGAAAAATGGTAAATTTACACTAATCATAACAATTATATGACTTAAGCTGGATAGTTCTGATCTCTACTCCTGTGCATATGAGCTTATAGTCTACTAAGAAAGAAATATAGGAAAATAAACAATCAACATATTGTACAGTATGTACATTGACAGAGGAGTGTACGCTATGGTGGCCAAAGGGAGGAAACAATTATCTTCAATTTTATCAGGAAGCTATCTCAAGAATGTCACCCACTCTGCCTTAAGAAGGGTCTTGAGGAATATACAGGAGTTTGCCAGTACAAGGGTGGATTAAGTACAACCATAAGCCATGTGAGAAAATCTTCATCACTTAAGGAAACACAGAAAGTTAATACAAGGAATTAAAATAAAGTGTATATACAAAACCTACTCTTCATCATAAACTCTAAACTTGCTTTGTACTCTGCACACATCTCAGAAGTAAGTACCTATGCTGAGTGAATAACATGAGTTAGAGTTATCATTTTTCTTCTTCCCATGAGTTCTAATATTATAATATTTTAAAACAAACCACCAAGTTGGTAGCAAAATATAGAATGCCATTTTCTTATAAAATCTTCTCTTAAAAATGAATAAATAAAATGTGGTGTATTCATCTAATAAAATCTTATTATGCCATAACAAGGAATGAATTACTGACACATGCTACAACATGGATGAACTTTGAATACTTATTCTAAGTGAATGAAACTATTTTCAAAAGACCACATATAGTGGTATTCCATTTATATGAACTGCCCAGAGTCAGCAAATCCACAGAGACACAATGTAGATGTCTGTTGTCTGGGGTCTAGGGGAGAGGGCAAGTGGAGAAGGACCACTAATGTGTATGAGGTATCATTTTCAAGTGATGAATATTTAGGTTGTTTCCACTTGGGGTTATTTAAATAATGCTGCTATAAACACTTGTGTATGGGTTTTGTGTAAATGAATGTTTTCATTTATCTTGAGTATATATCTAGGAGTAGGTTTTCTGGGACATACGATGATGTTTAATTTTTTGAGGAACTGCTGAAATGTTTTTCAAAGAATTTGCATCATTTTACATTCCCACCATCAATGTATGAGGATACTAATTTTTTGAACTTCTCAACAACACAAACATCATTGTCTGGTGGGGTTTTTTTTTGTTTGTTTCATTATGTTTTGTTTTTTCACTTCCTTGGTGGTATTTTTCATAAGACAAACTTCTTAATTTATATCAAGTCCAAATTATCTATTCTTTCTTTTATCATTTGTATTTTTATGCCCTATCTAAGAAATCTTTGTTTAAATGAAACTAACAAAGATGTATACCTATTTTGTCTTCTAAATCTCATAATTTGAGCTCTTATATTTAAGTCTGTGGTCTATTTTGGCTTAATTTTTGGCACATGATATTTGATTTTGGATATCCAATGATTCTAGGAACATTCATTGAAAAGACCATTCTTTCCCTCGTTTACTTTTTTTTGGCAATCTTGTTGAAAATAAATTGGCCATAAAGTAAGTTTATTTTTGAACTTACAATTCTGTTATGTCAACCTATGTGTCTTCATATGCGAATACCAAACTACTTTGATTACTGTAGCTTTGGAATACGTCTTCAAATTTGAAAGTGTGACTTCTCCAACTTTCTTCTTCTTTACCTAGGTTGTCTTGGCTATTCAGGATTCATATTCAGATTTGGTATCTGAAAAAAAGGTAGCTGAGATTTTAATAGGAATTAAGTTAAATATGTAGATTAATTTGAAAATATCACCATCTTAACAAATTAAGGCTTATGATCCATGACTATGAGATGTTTTTCTACTTAATTATATTTTCATTAATTTTAGGATTTAACTGAGAATTTAATTTAAAACGTTATAATTTTCGAAATTTCCTAAAAATTTCTGATTCCTTTAGGAGTGTTTTGTAGTTTGAGTATAAGTTTTGCACATCCTTTCTTAAATTTAGAAAACATTGTTGATTAACTCATTAAGTTTAATGTATTCCTAACTAATTCATTATTTTGAGTGATTATAAATGAAATTGTTTTACACATTATAATTTCAGATTATTTACTACTAAGGTAAAGAAGTACCACATACTTTCATATGTTGATATTGTATTTGCAAACTTCTTGAGCTAATTTATTAACTCGTGGCTTCTTTAAGATTTCCTACATATATAGAATCATATTATCTGCAAATGATCATAATAGCATGATATTAGCTGTTAGTTTTTACAGCTGCCTTTTATCAGGTTAAAGAAGCTTCCATTTATTCCAGGTGTCTTTTTTTTTTTATCATGATAGGACTTTTGGATTTAGTAAAAAAAGAAAACAAAAACAATTCTGCATTTAATGAGTTGACTGTGTGGTTTTTGCTCTTTTTTTTTATTAGTATCGTGCATTACATTACTGAAACAGCTAGATTTGGTCTACTAGTTGACTGTTTCTGTTTTCTATAAATTTCGTGGTTTTGTTTTTTTATTATATGTTCTTTACTTCTTTCTTTGGTTAAATATTTTTAAATGTAACATCTCAATTTCTTCAATAATTTTTGAATTACATCTTTTAGTTATTTTCTTAGGGGGTCAATCTAGGGTTTATCTTATATATCTTAATTTATAAGAATCTACTAAGGAATCTAATTCCAATTAATGTAAAAATATTACTTCTTTATTACTCTGTTCCCTTTTCCTCATTTTTCATGGTGTTATTGTTCTACATATCACATCTATATATGTTACAAACCCAACAATACATTGTTATAATTATTAATTCAGGTAATTTTGTATCTTTTAAGTAAGCTGAGTGAAGAAAAATGAGCATGTCAAAGAGTTGGCTATATAATCTTCTCGTTTTACATCGCTGGCTCTCTTTACTTCTTCCTGAATATTTGAGTTACCATTTGGTGTCATTTCCTTTCTCAAATTTAGCTTTGCTCCCATATGCCTTCCTTGTGCTGTTATTGCCAAACCTATTCAATTTCTATATGTTTTGAGTCCAACAGTTATACACATATTGTTTTATGTATTTGTTTTTAAAATAAGGTAAAAGAAAAAATATGTAATTGTACTCTCTTTTATCATCACCTACATAATTACTTTTACTGGAACTCTGATTTTTTGCGTGAATTCACATTCCTGTCTGGTGTTACTTGCTTTCAGCTCAAAAATTTTCTTTAGTATGTCTTGTAAGGTGGATCTGTTAGCAATGAATTATTCCAGTTTTTGTTTATCAGGAAATGTTTTTATTTCACCTTCATTTAAAAAAACTATTTAAATAGACTTGTTTTCTAAGTAGTTTCAGTTTACAAAAAAAAAAAAATCAGTGAAAAGTATTAAATCTTCATATGCTAATCATCTCCATCAATTTCTCCTGTTTTTAGCTTCTCGTATTAGTGTGGTACATTATTATACTTGACAAATCAATTTTGGTACATTATTATTAACTTCAGTTCCTGATTTACACTAGCATTTACTCTGTGTTGTACATTCTGTGGGTTTTGACAAATGTGTAACATGTATTCACTATTACATTAACATATAGAATAATAGTTTCACTGTCCTAGAAATCCCTTTTGTTGAGTATTCTCTTTCTCTCTCCTCTCAAACCTCGGGCTACCACTGATATTTTTACTGCCTCCATACTTTTGCCTTTTTCAGAAAGGCAATCGTATGTTGGAATCATACAGTATGCAGCCTGTTCCCATTAGCTTGTTTCACCTAGCAATATGCATTTAAGGCTCCTCCATGTCTGTTTATGACTTAATAGTTTACTTTTATTGCTAAATAATATTTCATTGTATGGATGTACCATAATTTGTATGTCAATCACCCTATTGGAGGACATCTTAGTTCTTTCTAACTTTTGACATATAAATAAAGCTGCTATAAACATTTGTATGCAGGTTTTTGTGTGGGTGTAAGTTTTCAACACATTTGGGTAAATACCCAGCAGTGCAATTGCTGGATCATATGGTAAAAGTATGTTTAGTTTTGCAAGAAACCATCACTCTTCCAAAGTGACTGTAACATTTTGCATTTCCGCAAGTAATAAATGAGAGTTTCTGGTGCTCCACATCCTTGCCAGGATTTTGTGTTGTATTTTGGATTTTGGCCACTCTAATAGGTGTGTAGTAGTATCTCATTGTTGTTTTAATGTGAAATTCCCTAATAATATAAGATGTTGAATATCTTGTTCTATGCTTATTTGACATCTGTATATTTTCTTTAATGAGGTCACATTTTTATAAAATATTTTTTTCTGGATATAAGTTTTTTGAATTTTTCTCTTTCTTTCAGCACTTTGAATATGTCATCCTCTTGTTTATGGCCTCCATTTTTCTAATAAGTCAAATATTAATCTTATTTGGGTTATTTTTCTCTTTCTGCTTTCCAGGTTTTATCTTTACTTTCTCTTTTGATATTTTGAATGTGATGTGTCTGGTGTAAATATATTTGTACTTTTATCCTACTTGCCTATTGTGCAATGAAAGACATAAAAAATAAGGTTAAAAGGAAATAAACATAAAGGAGCCAGGAATTTTTGGTTTTAAAAGTTCGCAGTGATTCCAGATGGCAAATATTTCTGTAATTAACAAGTAGCTTCTAAGCTAAATAGAAATTTGGGTAATTATAAATGTAGCTTCTGTGAAATGGAAGTCTCTGCATAGATATATCTTTCATTTCACTTGAGAAAACACTTAGGAGTGTTTGTTGGGTGATAAGGTAAGTTTATGTATGTTAAACTTTATAAGAAATTGGATGATTGTTTTTGCAATGATATTACAAAGGGGCATGTAGAAACTTTGGGGAATAGTGGAAATATTCAACTTATTAATTATGATGATGGTTTCACAAGTGTCTATATATAACAGATTCATCCATTAGTATATTTTGAGTATGTGGAGGGTTTGTGTGTGTGTGTCAATTAACCCCAGTAAGTTGCTAAACAATTTTTTAAATACATTCCAATTTTCTTTGTGTTTCCTTCCTTTGCATATGTATTATTTTAAATTGGGTGTTTAATTTTCAAAATTTTTGAATTTTTCAGATGTCTTTCCAATTTTTATTTTATTTTAATTTTCTTGTCAGAGAACATACTATGTATGGTTTAAATCCCTTAAAATTCTGAAAAACTGTCATCACCCAGAACTCTGTCCTATCTTGGTAAACCTATATGCATTTGAAAATAATATACATTCTCCTGTAGTTGAGTGTAGTGTCTACAAATGTCAATCAGGTCAGGTTAATTGACAGTGTTGTTCAAGTCTTCCATGTCATATATATGCATATATATTCATATTCTGCCTGTTCTATCAATTACCAAGAGAATATTGTCCATTTATTAACACGAAATGCCCCTCTTTATCTCTGGCAATATTCCTTGTTATGAAGTCTACTTGTCTGATATTAATATATCAACTCTAGCTTTCTTTTGGTTAGTGTTTACACTAATTTTTCATCCTTTTACTATTAATCTGTTTGTGTCTTTATATATTTACATTTTGTTTCAAATAGACAACATTTACCTAGATGTTATTTTTTAAACCCAGTCTGACATTTTCTTTATAATTGAAGTGTTTAGGTCACTTACATTTGATGTAGTTGTCAATAAAATTGGTTTAGACCCTCCATTTTGTTTTATTTTTTTACTAAATCTAAAATCCTATCATGATAAAAAAAAAAAAGACACCAGGAATAAATGGAAGCTTCTTTAACCTGATAAAAGGCAGCTGTAAAAAACTAACAGCTAATATCATGCTATTATGATCATTTGCAGATGATACGATTTTATATGTGCAGGAAATCTTAAAGAAGCCACTAGTTAATATTTAGTTAATTATTTAGAAAATAATAAAAGATTATTTTTCTAATCTTTTATTTGTTCCTCTTTTCTTTTGTTCCTGTCTTTTTAAGAAGGATTAAATACATTTTATAAATTTTTTCTCCAGTTTTGGCTAGCTAGTTATATCTTTCATTTTATTTTTGAGTGTAGCTGTCCTCAGGTTTACAATATACATCTTGAATTTATTGTTGTCTACCTTCAAATTATATAACACCATTTTACATGTAGTCTAAGACCATTATATTTTAATTTACCCTCTTCTCATCCCTCATTTGAATAGATTTTACTTTGACACAAGTTATGAAACTCCAAATTTATTATAATTTTTGCTTTAAAATGTAGTCATCTTTTAAAGTGATTGAGATGTTGACTATTTCTTCCATATTTTACTCACGTATTTACCACATCCAGTGCTATTTATTTTTGTGTATAGATATGAATTCCAGCTTGTATTATTTTCCTTCGGCCTAAAGAATTCCTTTAACATTTGTTAAGGTACATATTTGTTGGTGATGGAATCTCTCACCCCTTTTTTTTTTTTTTTTTTGGTAGCATCTTTATTTTGCTTTCTTTATTGAGAGATAATTTTGTTCAGCAAAGCATTCTAGATTTTTTTAACCTTACAAGTTTTTAAATTTGAACTCATTGTCTGTTGGCTTGCATAATTTCAGAATTCCTCTCACTGTTACTCTGTACTACTTTGTGCATACGTTTATTTTTATCTGACTTCTGTGAATATTATTTTAATGTGTAAATCAGTATTTTATTTTTCTCTTCATCCTGGGTTTTTAACCACTTGGTGGTTTCATGTGAATTTTTCAAATTTAATACTGTTTCTGGTTTGTTGAGGTTTTGGATGCATATATTTATAGTTCTCACCGAATTTGTAGAATTTTTGGCCATTATATATTCACAGTTACTTCTTTTCCTCATCTCCTCCCATCTACTTCTAAGATACCAACTGCATCTGTTATAGAATGCTTGATATCATTACACAGTAGTAATAAGGGTCTGTTCATTTTTTTTAAGTCTCTGGCCTTGATTTTAGACAGTTTCTTTTGCTATGCATTTACCTTATCTTTTCTTCTGCATTACTGTGACGATTATCCATTATATCTAGTATATTTTTAATTTCAATGTTGTATTTTTTATTCCCTAAGATTTTTATTTGGGTCACTTTTATATATTTTCATTTTCTTCTTATGTTCATATTTTATGTTACCTCTATAGACATATTTATAATAGCTATTTTAATATCTTTTAGTACTAATTTCATTATCTCATTTCTGAGTCTGTTTCTCTTTATTAACCAACTCTTGGTATGAGCATATTTTCCTGCTTATATGCATGCCTGGTAATTCTTGTTCGAATGCCAGACATTTTAAATTTTATGTTGCTCATGCTGGATTTTTTGTTCTTGTTGTCATTCCTTCAAACAGTTTTAGACTTTGTCTTATAAGGCAGTTAAGTTACTTATTAGTTTGATCCCTTTGAGTCTTGCTTTTATGCTTTGTTAGGGCAAACCAAGGGCAATCTTTAGCTTAGAGCTAATTTATTCCCACTAACAAGGCAATACCTTTGTGAGCACTCTGCCAAATGACCCATGTTTTACAAGGTCTTTCCATTCTGGCTCTAAGAAATATAAATGATTCCCAGTTCTCTATGAGCTCTAAGAATTCCTCAGCATACTATTTTCCAGAGCTCTTTTTTCCTGTACACATTACATTATTTTTTATTTGTCCATAGATTGCTACTCAATCAATGACTCAAAGGGACTCTGACAATTTCCAGAGTTTTCTCTATGAAATTCCTTCTTCTCTCAAACTCTGTTCCAAGAATTCTAGCCACTTTAGCTTCCCTGTACATCAATCTTTATTTCTTCAGTTAAGCAAGAACAACAGGCTCTTTTGGGGTTCTCCCACTCTATCCTATGGCCTAGAAACTCCAGGTAGTAAACTGAGACAACATAGGACTTCTTTCATTTGCTCTTTACTCCTTAGGGAACACAGTCCTGCATTGTCTATTGTCCAATGACTAAAAGTTGTTGTTTCATATATTTTGTCTGGCTTTCTCCTTTTTAATCTGGAAAGGTAAACATGAGTTCTATTACTGTATTATGGCTGAATATGAAATTCCACATTATTTTTCTGATAGCTATCTGACAGCTATATTTTTCTTTTTTCTAAAGTTATTCATCTCTGTGAGCCTCAGTTTTCTCTTTAATAAATTGAGAATAATAATAATCTTTATTTCACGGGATTATTGTGATAAAAGCGTATAGCATCTAACTACATCTGTAGTAGGCACTAGGTAGGCATTTCTTTCCATTTACTTTGATAATCAAGAGACACTACATCGCTCTGCTTACCAAATCACTTCCTATCCTGACAAAAGTCAATTGAAGCATATTTTTTTCCTTAACAATGTCCTTGCCAGGCCCAGCCTAAAGGGATCTCTCCTTTCTCTGAATTCTTTTAGCAATTATTGCCTGTAAAATTTGTTCAGTAATTAATCATAGGTACCCTTTGATAGCATAGCTACTGTTGTCTAGAAATGCTATTTAAATCCTCTATTAGCATATCTCAAAATGCTATTTAAAGCCATTATTGTTGGATATTATCTATTGTTTGTAAGTCTCTCTACCCAACAAGACACAAGCTTTTCTGAGGGTGTTACTCATCGTAACTGTGTTACTACCTCTATAGTTCCTGAATCAGTGCCCAGCATATAATAGGAGCAAAATTATTAATTTAGTTTTAATTATATGTGTTCAAAGGAGCTATTTATTCCTTCATATTTTCTCCTAATTTTTATCTTTTTCTAATCTCTTTTGGGGACTTAAAATTCTATCCCAGAAATGGCATCATCTTAAAAACATGGAATTTATACATTGCTCATGGTATAGAATCCCTCTACCCTCTTCAATCATCTTTAAATGATCAGCCTCTGATCTTGCATCTCTAAGCCCCATTCTTTGGCATTATTAAAAGAAAAGAATGTGTGAGGAGAGGACCATAAAACCCAGGAGACTAATATATAGGATAGCAGATACCACTTAGAGGCCTGGCAGGTCCTCATGGCTGAAGAGCCACATCCAGTTTGACTCTGTTCCTTGTGTGGAGCATGGGGTCTGGCCATCTCTGTCCATCCAATCTAAGACTGTGATCAAAGGGTCATAACATGAGGCAAATAAATCTCTGTGTTTGTGATTTCTTGGTTATGATCAAAGATAAATCATGTGCTCTGTGTGAGTTGTAGGATTTATTGTTCTGTTAATATTCAAGAGGGGTATCACCCCCCACCAAAAAGAAAAATATCTGTTGTTGTCCCATGAACTTGAAATCTTAATGATAAGCCAAACACATGAAAGTCATTTACAGGACTCCTTGGAGGGGCAATTGGTATCTGATTTTGCTTTCTCTACCCTATGACCATGCATCATTTTCCTTTGAACTGGAAATTTCCAAGGAGAAATGACACTTTAATGAATGATGGTGTGGATTTAGAAACCTATTTCATCTCAGTGACTTCCACAGAAATTGGATGTTTGCTAGTCACATGATGACTGGTATGACTGAAAACCCCTGTAAACCTGCTAGAATCGGAAAAGTCCTCTGCATTCTTAGGGCCTGACGCAAAATTCAGGTACCCATGATTATAACCTGATTCCAGTTCTATAGCAGGTCAATGAAGTTTAAATAGTTAGAATCTATTGTCCTAAACTATTAAAGCTGGTTCTGGTCACTTCCTTTGAGGTGAATAATAGTGACAGGGCTATTCTTTCTTACCTCCTGGGAGCCTGAGGCATGATGCAGAGAAGAACCTCACATATCATGCATCATCAGAGGCTTAGAACGAACTCAGGAAATATTTGCTCTTGTCACATTGTCTTCACTGGAGCTAGAGACTTTTTACTAGGAAAAACTATGAAGTAAGCTGAATATCTCTAATTTCACCTGGTCCGTAGAGGATGCCCTTTCTTCTGCCTCAGATACTCAATACTTTCATGTTCTTTTCCCCTCTCTCCCACACCTTACGGTTCTCAATCAGGAAAAGTCTTAAAAAGTAATTAATTCACAAACTACTCAGCTCTTCTCCTTATCCTTTCCTTAACATGGACAAACCTTAACCAAAAAGAGTGAATCTTTAATGATATATTTTCAGCATTAGCAGATAAAAATTTAGGGACACAGAGGCTTTCTCATGGTTCATAATCCCAAACCACTACAACTACTCTTAGGCCACCAATATCCTCAGGGTGATCGCACAGGGATGTTCAAGAAGTGTTAGCCACTGCCGAGTTCTCTTCCAACAGGCACAAAAACATCAAGGAGAAATGGTCCATTTCACATCAGCACAGCGAGCAGGGAACCCACTATTTGATATCCTTCATTCAGAGTAGCACAGTTCCCATGCTATGAGCAAATCCTTGTTCTCTCAAACCTCTCCTGGTCTTCTCCTTAAGTTCTTCCGTTTGCACGACGGCTGCTTTGTCCTTTCTTTGACCTCTTTTCTGGGATAAATGAAGCAACACCGGGATAGCTGCTTCCTGTATGAGTCTGTGGGCTTCACAGGAGGAAGGGGAAAAGGCAGAGTGGTCTCTGGTTTCATCCTTCTTAACCTCTATTTTTCACTTCCATTGACTCCCCAGCTCCCTCTGACTCCCGTGGGTGAGCCCTGATTTCCCCCACTGTCAATGCCTGAATCCAGCCTCCCTCTCCCCAGCCCCTTGACTTCCCCATTAATACACTGAACCCCTCATGTTTCAGGAAGTTTGCGAGGGCAGTTGGCGAGGTGAATTGTGCTTCCTGACAAGTATGCAAAGCATTCTGTGATATAGTGGATCTGGAAGCCCCTATTATAGGAGATTTACTATTCTGTTCTAAGGTTGCACTCCAGGTTGAAATTGGCTGACAAGGTCTTAGCTTGGGTAGGATTTATTCCCCATATATTAAATTATTTTTTTAATTAGTTCAATGCCCAGGTCATTTCTAAAGCGAAGAAATGTGAAATAAATAAGTTTCTGAAGTAAAAAAGAAACAGGCCATCATTTGAGTGAGTTGTTAAGTTTAGACAAAAATGTTTGTAGCCCCCAAGCCATTATATATTTACTTCTACACATTGGCTTAAGCACCAAGGAGCCACATGCAACCTACAACCTAGACCTTCACAAATTAATTCCTATTGCTACTGGTCTCCTTGGCCTCTGCTTATAGAGCAACTTATTTTTCTTTTTTTTTTTCTAAGGGAGGCATAAAGTACGTGTAAAATCTTTGGCAGGAAAGCAGAAATTGGGCCTTTTCAGTTAATCTGAAATCTTTTCCGCATCCCTGGTTCAGTGAGTATATAAGCGTGGGAGAGGTGGAAGGAGGGTGTCTGTGCCTGGCAGATTGTGGGGAGGAGGTATTATTGCCTGCGCGCATGCACACACAGACACACACAAACCCCAGATGGTAACTAGATGAGGGAGAGAAGCCAACAACACCAGGAGTTATTTTAGGAACAAAACTAGGAATCTGCATATGGCTAGATTTTTCATCTCAAATGTTATTCTTGCATATGACGAGTTTCTCGGTAGGGTCGAAGCCAGTCCATTGATCAATTCAAACTATTTTCCTAGATCCTAATGCTTTGGTGGTAGGAGGAAAGGGTGAGTGGTCCTTTTAGCAGACCTGAGATATTGCAGATCTTCTAGTAAAGGCCCTGTCATTTTCCCAGAACCCTCTTCTCTCAGGTTATATACACAAGGACCAGTAATGGCAGAGAATAGTTCAAAGTTATAAGATTGCAGGAATTTAGCAGTTTCTTTATGTCTCTGATGGCTGATTCACTGTGTTGGTTATGGGATACTGCTGGTGAGAAAAAAAAAATGTGTTTGTTCTACTTTGAAATTCGCTTTGCGAATGTTCCACACTTACGAACTGCACCTCAAACAATGGTCAATGGATTCACAATTTCATACTGTTGGGGAAAAGACAATAAAAAGAAAGAGTATGAATGGTATAACACCCATTCTTTACTACTCCTATTACCACTAAACAATCTCAAACACAACACTGTATAAATGGCAATTTATTAGTATCATCCATATATATATATATATATATATATATATCAATAATACTATTATGCATGTGTAAAATGCTTAAAAGACTACCATTTCTTTCCTTTTCTTTAGTTCTTTATAATTAATCAATCAATCCGTTAATCGATATCTCTTGATGGCCACTGTGGGAGGAGTGCTGTGAGTTTCAGGAGTAATCTTAGTTTTCAATAGTATTTATCTGAAATGCAACTGGAGGCTTTTTTTCTTTATTTCACACTGTTGCTTGAAAGACTTGACGCTTCTGTGACTTGGAGAGAGAGCTGCAAACCAAGACATTTTTCTCTCTTCCAGCATGAGGTAAAATGCCACTGAAATAATGTGCCAAGCTCTGTGCCAAGCTCTGGGTATACAAAAGCAATGAAGACACAGTCACCGATCTCAAAGAGCTCACAGTCTAGAGATGAACACAGCACATAAATAGTAATTACAAGGTGTTGTATTAAGTGGTTTATCAGATGCATATATTATATTTCATGTTATAAGAACACAAGAGAGCGAGTCATGAATCAGAGTGAGGAATATGGTAATGATTCCTGCCCGATTTTATGTTCTCAGAGGTAGGTGAGCTTGGTGCTTGCATAATTAAATTCTCATTGCCCTTATAGAAAATTTTGGGATGGCATGGTATGCACAAGGCTTTGCAGAGCTTTTAAAACAGATGGTGTAGCATGCATCTGTTGCTTTATTCAGTAGGTGGATCTCCTTTCTTCTGAGAATAGCAGCCCCTTTAGGGAGAGAAATATTGTTCTCCTCTTCTTCAAATATGTGCTTATATTAGGGATAGTCAATCACAATACCCTACTTACCAGGTCCCAGAGTTCTTTAATTGGAACTATGGGCAAATAGTCCCTCTTGAGTAGAAAGATGTTAATGCATGCCTGTGTCTGCCAAAAGATATGTTTCCAGCTCTTGAAGGAAGTCCATCTAACAGAAAGAAGTAAAGGCACAAAGACAAACAGAAATGAAAGAAAAAGACAGAGAGAGAGGTCTCTAACCGAGTTCACAGTCCCGGTTCTGGTCATGCCGCAGGCTCAGTTATGCCAGTACACTCCCTACCATTTGATTGCAGAGCCAAAATATTTCACTTTCTGTCTCAGTTACTTTAAATAGGTGTTTGCCTCTTCTATCCAAGTCCCAACTAATTTAGATGACTGGCAGAGTCAACACTAGAATTTCTCCAAAATCCAGAATCTATTCAGACTTGGTATGGTATCAATCCGCTAACCTACAAGTGAGATCTGTTTCTGCACACTTCTGTTACCTGGTGCTAATGACTCCTCTGCCAGAGTGTTCCTACTGTTCCTAGCAGGATCTTATTCTAGCCTGCATTAAGCTGCAGGAGGCTACAGTAGAGTACTGGGTTAGGAATGGTTTCAGTATGGAAGGAATAGACAGGAATATACTGTCTCATGAATTCCAAGCACACACCCTCTTCTGAAATGTGGGCTGGAGACTGAGTGTTAACACCGTGCTTGAAAAATGTGGCTCTACTACAGCAGTGGAAACTTCTGTCAAGCAATGTCTGCAGATTGGCAACTGAGGCAGCTATTTGGAAGCAGGTTGGGAAAACAGAACAGTTCTTATTCATCAGAACTTCAAATTGAATCTGTCTAGAGCTAAGCTTACCATTCGCCCTCCCCAATCTGCTTCTCTTCCATTATTCTTGATTTTAGTTGCTAGTACCACAATATAACCAGTTACACAACTAATACATGACGACTTTCTCATTGACGGAGCTTTCTTCCTCAAGTCCCTCAGCCACAGCATCTAATCATGCACCATTTTAGTCAATTTTAACCCTTAAGGATATAAGTACATAAATACACATTTCATTGCATCTATTCATCTCTACTACTAATTACCTGGCTAAGACACTCATTGTATTTTACCAAGTCTAGTTTAATGTCCTTTTAACTGGTCTCCTTGGCTCCATTCTTCTCCTCCTGTATTCCATATTTCACACAGCTATCAGAGCGATTTGTCTGAAATGCAAATACAATCCAGTTGCTTTCCTATTAATACTCATGCAAGAGTGTCTCGTCATTACAGGAGCCTTAGTATGACAGACCAGCTCTGTCTTGCAGTTGTGGGTCCTGCCTGCTTTTCCACTTTCATGGCCTGCCACTCCCCATCCCTAAGTTCTCACTTCAGCTGTTCTATTGTTCTTGCAGTTCCCTGTTTATACTCTTCTTTTACTAGTATGCTTTTTTATTAAGCCAGAATTAAGGCACTCAGAGGCCCTAAGCTTGGAAAAAAATAGGGTTATCCATGTAAAATTCAGAATATAATACTAAACTATAAAACAAGTCCAGGATTGTGCTAATTTGCCCTTAATGACTGCTTTCCCCCTCACCCCCACCCCCTGCCCTTATATCAAATATCCAAAGGAAGTTTTATAACATCTGGGCTGTATTATGATATGGGTCAAATGATGGAATAAGAATCCTTGGTGGAGTTGCAATCATCAAGTTGCTGGGTACCTGTGAAGTCACAACTTGCAATTGTTCATGCCTTGCCCTTTCTCCTGGTAATAGACTCACACATCTTCCCCTGAAAATATCTTTCAACTCATCAGAGAAAGGAAGGGAGAAGCAGCCCATGTGTGGAGCCGTTCTTGATAACGCTATTGCCTGCCTAGAAGGATAGCTTGATTTTTTTCCCCAAGCAATTACTTAAATGGTGTTTTAGCCCCTTTTTCTCTGAAGCGGGACATAACCTTTATTGACATTGTGGCTGCGGCCACATCTGTTAAGCTGACAGAGAGAAGGAGCTGGCCTGATCCTTATGATGGATTTGGCATTGTCAAACCTTCAGCACAATTTGTCATGGGGCAAAAGGGAGCCTGTTGCCTGTGGAAGGTTCCCCAACCCCAGCAACACAGCAGGAGGAGGAGGTCCCCACCCTTCCTTCTCCTATCACTAAAATTTTACTGTCAGCTCTGAAGGGAACCAGAGAGAGGTTCAAACCTCCTTTTAGGAAGGATCTCTCGCTTTTTCCAGCTGTCGATCATAGGAACTGGAAGCAGCTCACAATGCACTGAGAAGGAAATGTTCCCATGAACCTGTGTGGAAGTCTCTTATCAATCAAACTCGCAGAGACAAATAAAAGCAAGAAGAAAATGAGAATGAAAGTACCTAGGCAAGATCTACTGAACAGAGAGAACCATGGATGGAGATCCATGTCAGTTACTGAATAGTATGTTGCAGAGTCTGCATGAGATGTGTATTTTGTAGAATAAGCTCTGTCCGTACCCACAGTCTAAGACATCTCTATGACATTACAGAGTACTTTATGACTTAGCAGTCTTAACTGGACTTGCATTCAAAAGAGAGGCTGTAGTTACAGACCCCACTGAACTGAGGTCCTCTGGAGGCAATAAAACACTGAGGAGATGCTATCTCGTGGATTTGGAGTATGTCATTCACTTGAAAGTCAAGGAGACAGCTGATTTAAAGTTTCCAGCTAGGTCACAGAAAAGTCAGTAGCGGCTGCTTCCAGCAGAGTTCAGAGTCTGAATATTTATGGTGTCAATCTGAAATCCAGATAACCACAAATAATATAAATCCATTAACTCCCCCTCTACAAGAAAAGCTTTTTGGCTGCTAATGCCTTGATTGCTAGGTTACTGTAGGACTGGTGCATGGATTTGTTGCTCTGGGGCTTTCTCTCTTTTTTTTCTTCTCTCTCTCTTCCTCTCTCTTCCCTACCCACACCTCTTTTAGCAACTGTGTACACTTGTGCCAAGCTGACTGAGTCAACTTCCCAGGAAAATGAGGCAGAGCAGCAATGCTGGAAATGTCTGGCCTTTTTAATTCTTTCTTGATAAAATGCTGTGGTTTTGCTAGTCCATTTGAGATCCGCACTGCTGGATTATTCAGAGTTTCCACCATTTACATAGAGAATGTAGACTACCCAGGTCACCAGATTATTGCTCTTGAAGTCTCTTGGCTTATTTATTTTCTCCCTATCAAATAGCTTGCCCCTCAGATAATAATCTTATCTTGGGAGCTCAGGGTGGGAACAGTAAGACCATGCAGAAAGGCTGCCGGCTATAGGTGATGCTGCTGCCCTTCCACCAGCCAGCTCTTGGAGGTGGCTCATCCCTCCTGAACTTCTGTTTGGCTCCCTGGCCTGTGCAGCTTTTGGTATCTTATGGTGTCTCTGAGAGCTGAACAGGCCAAAGTGGTCCTGGACAAGGTGGTCCTGACTGAGATGATCCAGACTTTCTCGTCCCAGGAGAAGTCTAAGCACATGGATGGGGCTTGGGACAATGTGCAGAATGAATAACCTGGGCAAGATGTTTCAATCCATGTTGCTATGCAGATGAAGCAGGAGGTTAGCAGATCCTGTGCCTTCAGTTGCGATGGGAGGGTGTTAAGTTGTTCTGCTTGATCAAGTCCTATGAAGAAGCCCAGGATCCCAAGATTACCAGCCTGTTAAACAAGCTGATGGTGCTGTTCCTGACACCTGTGACACTGCCCTCAAGGCCTGCTTCTGGGGGTAGCGCAGCACCTCCTGAGGGTTTGCCATCCTGGGTGCCACTGCCCAGGGAGAGAAGACCTTGGGCTTTCAGATGATAATAAATGGACCTGTGACTAATGGGCAAAACCTCACAAAGAAAATCTCCGATGGTGTGATTGGAGTGGTCAGGGCTCAATGTATAGCACTCCTCTGAGTTGAACCACTTCTGATTCTGCCTTCTTCAAATATATTATCACGATCTGGAAGACAGATGGTAAAATTCAACAATCATTTTTTTTCACCCCTGCCTCCCTCACCGTTGCAATTTTACTATGTTGGTCCTATGTTAGATACTTGATGTGAATGGCAACAGAGGGACACCCTAGCATCAGGAAAATTATGGCCTTCAACAAAATAATGTTGTCTTACTTAAAGACTTCTAAATAATGAATGAATGATGAAACTCTGATAGGATCAAACATACTCACAAACAGCTTGACATACGACATACGAAGCCCTTCTAAAGCACTGGTTCTCAAGCTTGAGCTTAGATCAGTGGCTCTCAATATTTTCTGTGCATCATCATCACATACTAAAGCTTTTAAAAAACACAGATTTCTGGGCCCCATCCCCAGACATCTGAATTCAATTTGGTTGAGGTAACAATCTGGGCAGCGGAATTTTTTAAAGCATCCCAGATGATTTGAATATGCAACCAGGATTGGGAACCAATAATTTAGAGATTCTGAGTTCATGAATTCAAGAGTTTAGCCTCTTCAAAAGATTTTTATGCTCGCTAATAAGTAATACTTCCATGGCACATTTTTTGTCAGGCATTGTTTTAGGTAGTTTACAAACATAAACTCATTCATTCCTCTCAACAACTCTATGAGAAAAGTACTTTTATTATTCCTATTTTGCAGACAAGAAAACCGAAACAGGAAATCATTAAGCTTCTTGTCTTGAGCCACAGGGCTGCTTAGTGGCAAAACTGGGGTTTGAACTCATCATGATACCAGAGATTTGCTGTGTCATTCTACCATAACGACTCCCTAGAGGTCTGAGGACCACTCACATAGGCATTGAAATATCAGAGCCTGCTAAGGAGCATGAGGGAATCAGAATCTCAAATCTGTTTCCATTCAGAGGATATTTCTATTAACTTGGATGCAATAGGGATCAGTAAAAATCATCAGAGTAGACTCCCCTTAGTCTCAGTCTAAATCTCAGGGAATAGCTTTTTAAACTTTAGAATCTAGTTATGCAGCATCTGTGTCTTTTCTTTCTCTCCATTGCTGCTTGCTTGCTTGCTTGCTTGCATTCTTTCTTTCTTTCTTTCTTTCTTTCTTTCTTTCTTTCTTTCTTTCTTTCTTTCTTTCTTTCTTTCTTTCTTTCTCTTTCTTTCTTTCTTTCTTTTCCTTCTTTCTTTTCTTTCTTTCTTTCTTTCTTTCTTTCTTTCTTTCTTTCTTTCTTTCTTTTTCTTTCTTTTTCTCTATTTAATTAATTATTTTCTTCTTTCTTTCTTTCCTTGTTTTATGTTTTACAAAAAGCAAACATAAAGAATTAAAGTGGGCTTGTTTTGGTGGATGTGTCATTTCCTGCTCTTAAGACCAGAAGACCTTTTAAAAGCCTATTTTAAATCTCAAGTTGCTTCTTAAGCAGTTAATATGTCTTACAAAGTCACATTTAGATGAGTTCAGGCTAAATGAATCAAGAAAGTATCAATTACATAACCTTCAAAAGAATGCTGCCATAAGACTGGAAAGGAACAGTCCCTGGAGTTTGCCTTGTTTTGCAAGACTTCTGTGTCTGAAAAGGTGTCTGAAATATTTTTCAAACTCTAAATGGTTTCACACTCCTATTCACTAATAACCATAATGAATGACTACAAAAATCAAAGTCATCTTTTCTCTTTTTTCCTATAAGAAAATGTCACTCAAAAAAGTGCATACCACCCCCCTCTTTGTATGTGAGAGTTAGAGCAAGAAAACAGTTTTATAACAGGATCAACACATTTGACAATCACCAAAGATGTATTTAGCGGAAATTGTAAAATTGTATTTATTGTGTTTACTGGCGAAACTCTGTGGGGTTACGCATAAGACACAGTTCCTTCTGTTATGATATGCTGGATAACTCACTTCCCACTTCTAGATGGAGCTCCATTCCAGCCTCAGGGAGCAATTTGACCCATGGCAAGTTCACATAAAGGCTACGAGATCCATGGTGCTGTGTCAATCTAGTTGGCTTCACTATTTGCTAATTCAAATTCAACTCAAATAATTTCTAAGCATCTATTCTGTACTAGACAAAGGTACACATTGTTTTGACAGGGCTTCAATGACAGTGATGTTATCGTCAGAAAAGTATTTACTTACTAAGTCATGTGCACTGGACATTTCCACTGCAACCTGGAGTTTCATGCTACTCTTCACTCCATCCCACACCATTCCTCCCAAGGCCCCACCTCCAAATAGGTGACCAACTCATCCAGGTTTTATTATTGGAAGTACTATGCCTCCTGGGATTGTTCAGGTTTTCCTGTCCCAGGAAACCCCTCAATACTGGACAAACAAGAATATTTGGTCACCCTACCCCCAATACATCTTTGATCATCAGCTTGTTTAGAAGTCCACACAGGTGAAGTGTTGTAGCTCAGATGTTTCATAGGGGCACTTCGTTTCTCAGTCACCAGAAAAGAACTTAGGGAGAGACTGAGCAAACACATTTTGGCTTTTGTGGTTTTGGTTTGTGGGCAAGGGATGCTATGCTGTTCCTGCCAGAGCAGCATTACCCTGCACAGGAAGCATGGGTTGGGGGTTACACAGGGAGTCTATCCTTGTTGAAGGAACGGAAGGCCATTTGTGCTTTTTTGTGTCTCATAAATCACTAACTTCCATACTTGAAAACCCAAAGTCAAAATGCTCAGCCAGAATTGAGAGATGGTCACTCTGCCTTTGGCAGCACGATGCCAGCGTCATTTACAGAGCAGGTACCAGCAGCCCTGCTGACTGCGTGTCATGTCATCCATCATGTGAAACTAAACCAACAAGGCGTGAAGAGATGGTGTAGGAACTCTTGTCAGAGGGGTCAGACTACTTCATCAAGGAGGCAGGGCAACGTTTAGGATAGCAGGCTAATGGGAAGGTTTTTCAGGGCAGAGTTTTAAAGGGTGCTTCTCCATAGTCTGAAAAGCTCAGGAGGCAGAAGCTCACATTTATTTTGGGGGCACCAAATTACATTTGAGAAGGTACTCTCACGACTGAAAATACACTACTAACTCATTATTCTTTGTTCCTGCTTGTCCTTTTTAATTTTTTTCCTATTGTCAAATCTGAAGTGACCACCTTGAGAATTGGCGCTACTTTAGAATACTATTCACATTTTATGAAAGATAGATATTTTGAAATAGGCTTGCCCACTGACATGGTTTGGATCTGTGTCCCTACTAAATCTCATACTGAATTGCAGTCCCCAGTGTTGGAGGTGGGGCCTGGTGGCAGGTATTGGATCATGGGGGTGGATTTCTCATGAATGGTTTAGCACCATCCATCCCATTGGTGCTGTTCTCATGACAGTGGATGAGTCCTTGCAATATGTGGTTGTTTAAAAGTATGTGGCATCCACTTCACTCTCTCTCTCTTGCTCCTACTCTAGCTATGTGAAGTGTGTGCTCCCCCTTTGCCTTCCATCATAATTGTAAGTTTCCTGAGGCCTCCCTAGAAACCGAGCAGATGCCAGCATCCTGCTTCATTTACAGCCTGTGAAACTGTGAGCCAATTAAACCTCTTTTTTTTTTTTTTTTTTGAGACAGAGTCTCGCTCTGTCGCCCAGGCTGGAGTGCAGTGGCTGGATCTCAGCTCACTGCAAGCTCCGCCTCCTGGGTTTACACCATTCTTCTGCCTCAGCCTCCCGAGTAGCTGGGACTATAGGCGCCCGCCACCTCCCCCGGCTAGTTTTTTTTTTTGTTTTTTGTTTTTGTATCTTTTAGTAGAGACGGGGTTTCACCATGATAGCCAGGATGGTCTCGACCTCCTGACCTCGTGATCCGCCCGTCTCGGCCTCCCAAAGTGCTGGGATTACAGGCTTCAGCCACCGCGCCTGGCCTCCTAAACCGCTTTTCTTTATAAATGACCACATCTCAGGTATTTCCTTATGACAATGTGAGAACACACTAATACAATCACTGAGCCAGTCTATGATACAATGGCCCCACAATATGCAACATTTCATGTCAGATTCTCTAGACAGATACAAGGAAACAGAGATGGATATTGCTTATATACCACTGGGATTTTAAAGTTGGAAAGAACTTGGAAACTATCCAGTTCAACCCCTATTTTCCTCTCTGACTTTATTGAAGAGAAATATGAGGGTCAGAAAGGAAGAGTGACGTGTGCTCAAATGACTTGGTGAATTAGTAGTAAGGACAAAACTAGAACAGCAACCCTGTGCACTTTAGCAACACCATCTTTGGCTCCAATGAAGCCAACATGAATACATTAAATGTGAATACATTAAACTTCAAAATACAGAGATTCGTATATATATATACACACGCACACTCAACACCCATTGGGCTTTATGTAGAATCCATGCCTGGCACATATTTAGAAGTTCAAAAATTATTTGTTGAATAAGATAAGAAAATAAATTCAGAAAAAAACTGACACAAAACTACTGCAATTATAATATTCTGCTAACAAAAAAAACTGGTCTTTAATAGCTAACATTCATTGGGAACTCAAAGTATGCCAAAACTGTTCAAACGGTTTACATATATTAACTCGTTTAGTTATCACTATAACTCAGTACATTTTAATCTCCATTTTACAGGTGAGGAAACTTAATGTTAAAATATTGAGGTAATATGTCCAGCACCATGAAGTTAGTAAGTATGATACAGTCGCCTTACTTCCAGAGCCCAAGAAGTTAAGCATTAATCTATACCGTATTCACTATACTGTGCTGTTAATTGTGATAATAATGTTTTAATCCAGTTTCTTTTACAAAGTACCAACTAAACTATGTAAAGCAAGCTGTGTCTTAATTCAGTTGTGTTTGTAATCTATATGAGATAATTTTATCCTACCTCCTGATTGGTTGGCATGAATTCTAGAAAATCAGGAGATTATGAATAGACATTTAATCCAAAGCTGTGGAAGAGAGTGAGTTCTTATGCAGATGATTTAATATCAGCAAACAAAAATTGTTAAAATGAGGAATAATTTCATCTAGTTTTTGCTGAAAATATTCCATAAGAATAACAGTCCAAACGTTCTTTTTAAATTGTTTTTTTTTTTTTTTTTTTTACTTTAAGTTCCAGGATACACGTGCAGAATGTGCAGGTTTGTTATATAGGTATACGTGTGCCATGGTGATTTGCTGCACCTATCAACCCATCACCTAGGTTTTAAGCCCCTTGTGCATTAGCTATTTGTCCTAATGCTCTCCTTCCCCTCGTCCTCATCCCAACAGGCCCCAGTGTGTTTTGTTCCCCTCCCTGAGTCCATGTATTCTCATTGTTCAATTCCCACTTATGAGTGAGAACATCCAGTGTTTGGCTTTCTGTTTCTGTGTTAGTTTGCTGAGGAGGATGGCTTCCAGCTTCATCCATGTCCCTGCAAAAACACGATCTCATTCTTTTTTACGGCTGCATGGTGTTCCATGGTATATATGTACCACATTTTCTTTATCCAGTCTATCATTAATGGGCACTGGAGTTGGTTCCATGTCTTTGTTATTGTGAGTAGTGCTGCAGTAAACATACATGTGCATGTATTTTTATAATAGAATGATTTTTATTCTGTTGCATATATACTCAGTAATGGGATTGCTGGGTCAAATGGTATTTCTGGTTCTAGATCCTTGACAAATTGCCACACTGTCTTTCACAATGGTTGAACTAATTTACATTCCCACCAACAGTGTAAAAGTGTTCCTATTTCTCCACAGCCTCACCAGCATCTGTTGTTTCTTGACTTTTTCATAATTGCCATTCTGACCAGTGTGAGATGGTATCTCATTGTGGTTTTATTTGCATTTCTCCAATGATCAGTGATGTTGAACTTTTTTTATAGTTTGTCAGCCACATAAATATCTTCTTTTAAGAATGAATGAACTCCCTCTGTTCATATCTCATGCCCACTTTTTAATGGGGTTGTTTTTTACTTGTAAATTTGTTTAAGTTCCTTGTAAATTCTGGATATAAGACCTTTGACAGATAGGTAGTTTGCAAAAATTTTCTCCTGTTCTATAGGTTGCCTCTTTGCTCTCATGATAGTTTATTTCACCGTGCAGAAACTCTTTAGTTTAATTAGATCCCATTTGTCAATTATAGCTTTTGTTGCAATTGCTTTTGCAAATTTCATCATAAAATGTTTGCCCATGCCTATGTCCTGAATGGTATTGCCTAGGTTTTCTTCTAGGGTTTTTATGGTTTGGGGTTTTATATTTAAGTCTTTAATCCACCTTGAGTTAATTTTTGTATAAGGTGTAAAGAAGGGGCCCAGTTTCAGTTTTCTGCATGTGACTAGCCAGTTTACCCAGCACCATTTATTAAATAGGGAATGCTTTCCCCATTGTTTTTGACCAGTTTGTCAAAGATCAGATTGCTGTAGACGTGTGGTCTTATTTCTGAGGTATCTATTCTGTTCCATTGGTCTATATGCCTGTTTTGGTACTAGTACCATGCTGTTTTGTTTACTGTACCTTGTACTATAGTTTGAAGTCAGGTAGTGTAATTCCTCTAGCTTTGTTCTTTTTGCTTAGGACTGTCTTGGCTATGCGGGGTTTTTTTGGTTTTTGTTTTTGTTTTTTTTTTTTTCTTTTTTGGTTCCATATAAATTTTAAAGTAGTTTCTTCGAATTCTGTGAAGAATGTCAATGGTAGTTTCATGGGAATAACACTGAATCTATAAATTACTTTGGGCAGTATGGCCATTTTCATAATTGAGTCTTCCTATCTCTGAGGATGGAATGTTTTTCCATTTGTTTGTGTCCTCTCTTATTTCCTTGAGCAGTGGTTTGTAGTTAACCTTAAAGAGGTCCTTCAAGTCCTTTTTTAGCTATATTTCTAGGTATTTTATTCTCTTTATAGCAATTGTGAATGGGAGTTCATTCATGATTTGGCTCTCTGCTTGTCCATTGTTGGTATGTAGGAATGCTTGTAATTTTTGCACATTGATTTTTGGATCCTGAGATGACTCTGCTGAAGTTGCTTATCAGCTTAAGGAGTTTGGGGGCTAAGAAAATGGGGTTTTCTAAATAAACAATCATGTTGTCTGCAAACAGAGACAATTTGACTTTCTCTCTTCCTGTTTGAATAGTTTATATTTCTTTCTCTTGCCTAATCTCCCTGGTCAGAACTTCCAATACTATGTTGCATAGGAGTGATGAGAGAGGGCATCCTTGTCTTGTGCTGGTTTTCAAAGGGAATGCTTCCAGCTTTTGCCCATTCAGTATGATACTGGCTGTGGGTTTGTCATAAATAGCTCTTATTATTTTGAGATATGTTCCATCAATACCTTGTTTATTGAGAGTTTTTAACATGAAGGGATATTGAATTTTATTGAAGGCCTTTTCTGTATCTATTGAGATAATCATGTGGTTTTTATCATTGGTTCTGTGTGTGTGATGGATTATGTTTACTGATTTGCATATGTTGAACCAGCCTTACATCCCAGCGATGAAACTGATTCGATTATGGTGGGTAAGCTTTTTGATGTGTTGCTGGATTCCGTTTGCCAGTATTTTATGGAGGGTTTTTGCATTGATGTTCATCAGGGATACTGGCCTGAAGTGTTTTTTTGTTGTTGTGTCTCTGCCTGATTTTGGTATCAGGATGATGCTAGCCTCATAAAATGAGTTAGCAAGGAGTCAATCCTTTTCAATTGTTTGGGATAGTTTCTGAAGTAATGGTACCAGCTCCTCTTTGTACCTCTGGTAGAATTTGGCTGTGAACCTGCCTGATCCTGGGCTTCTTTTGGTTGCTAGGCTCTTTACTACTGCCTCAATTTCAGAACTTTTTATTGGTCTATTCAGGGATTCGACTTCTTCATGGTTTAGTCTTAGGAGGGTGTATTTATACAGGAGTTTACCCATTTCTTCTAGATTTTCTAGTTTATTTGCATAGAGCTGTTTATAGTATTCTCTGATGGTGGTTTGTATTTCTGTGGGGTCAGTAGTGATATCTTCTTTATCACCTTTTACTGTGTCTATTTGATTCTTCTCTCTTTTCTTCTTTGTCTAGCCATTGGGCTATCTATTTTATTAATTTTTATAAAAAAACAGCTCCTGGATTCATTGATTTCTTTGAAGGGTTTTTCATGTCTCCGTCTTCTTCAGTTCCACTCTGATCTTAGTTATTTCTTGTCTTCTCTTAGTTTTTGGCTTTGTTTGCTCTTGCTTCTCTAGCTCTTTTGTGATGTTAGGGTGTCAATTTGAGATCTTTCTAACTTTCTGATGTGGGCATTTAGTGCTATAAATTTCCCTCTTAACACTGCTTTAGCTGCACCCCAGAGATTGTGGAGTGTTGTCTCTTTGTTTTCATTGGTTTCAAAGAACTTCTTGACTTCTACCTTAATTTCATTATTTACCCAGGAGTCATTCAGGAGCAGGTTGCTCAATTTCCATGTAGCTGTGTGGTTTTGAGTGGGTTTCTTAATCCTGAGTTCTAATTTGATTGCACTGTGGTCTGAGAGACTGTTTGTTATGATTTCAGTTCTTTTGCATTTGCTGAAGAGTGTTTTACTTCCAATTAAGTGCCATGTGACACTAACAACATATATTCTGTTGATTTGGGGTGGAGAGTTCTGTAGATATCTATTAGTTCCACTTGATCCAGTGTTGAGTTCAAGTCCTGAATATCCTTGTTAATTTTCCGTCTCATCGATCTATCTAATATTGACAGTGAGGTGTTAATGTCTCCTACTATTGTTATATTGGAGTCTAAGTCTCTCTCTTTTTTTTTTTTTTTTTTGAGATGGAGTCTTGCTCCGTCACCCAGGCTGGAGTGCAATGGCACAATCTCGTTTCACTGCAAGCTCCGCTTCCCAGGTTCACACCATTCTCCTGCCTCAGCCTCCCAAATAGCTGGGACTACAGGCACCCACCACCATGCCTGGCTAATTTTTTTGTATTTTTAGTAGAGACAGGGTTTCACTGTGTTAGCCAGGACGGTCTTGATCTCTTGACCTCGTGATCCGCCCGCCTCGGCCTCCCAAAGTGCTGGGATCACAGGAGTGAGCCACCGCACCCAGCCCTAAGTCTCTTTTTAGGTCTCTAAGAACTTGTTTTATGAATCTGGGTGCTCCTGTATTGGGTACACATATATTTAGGCTAGTTAGCTCTTCTTGTTGAATTGATCCCTTTACCACCATGTAATGCCCTTCTTTGCCTTTTTTGGTCTTTGTTGGTTTAAAGTCTGTTTTGGCTGGGCGCGGTGGCTCAAGCCTGTAATCCCAGCACTTTGGGAGGCCGAGACGGGCGGATCACGAGGTCAGGAGATGGAGACCATCCTGGCTAACACTGTGAAACCCCGTCTCTACTAAAAAATACAAAAAACTAGCTGGGCGAGGTGGCGGGCGCCTGTAGTCCCAGCTACTGGGGAGGCTGAGACAGGAGAATGGCGTAAACCCAGGAGGTGGAGCTTGCAGTGAGCTGAGATCCGGCCACTGCACTCCAGCCCGGGCGACAGAGCGAGACTCCGTCTCAAAAAAAAAAAAAAAAAAGTCTGTTTTGTCAGAGACTAGGATTGCAACCCATGCTTTTTTCTGCTTTCCATTTGCTGGGAAAATTTTCCTCCATCCCTTTATTTTGAGCCTATGTGTGTCTTTGAACATGATGTGAGTCTCTTGAATATGGCACACAGACGATTCTTGACTCTTTATCAAATTTGCCAGTCTATGTCTTTTAATTGGGGCATTTAGCCCATTTACATTTAAGGTTAATATTGTTATGTGTGAATTTGATCCTATCATCATGAAGCTAGCTGGTTATTCTGCACACTAGTTGATGCCTTTTCTTCGTAATGTCATTGGTCTTTATATTTTCGTGTGTTTTGCAGAGTCTTTCTCTCTGGCTGCCCTTAACATTTTTAACATATTTCCCTTCATTTCAGCCTTGTAGAATCTGATGATTATGTGTGTTCGGGTGGGTCTTCTCGTGGAGTATCTTCGTGGCATTCTCTGTATTTCCTCAATTTAAATGTTGTCCTGTCTTACTAGGTTGGGGAAGTTCTCCTGGATAATATCCTGAAGTGTGTTGATTCCATTCTCCCTGTCTCTTTCAAGTACTCCAATCAGTTGTAGGTTCAGTATTTTTACATAACTCCGTATTTCTTGGAGGTTTTGTTCATTCTTTTTTATTCTTTTTTCTCTAACTTTGTCATTTCAGCAAGATAGTCTTCCATCTATGATATTCTTTCTTCTGCTTCATTGATTGGTTATTGATATTTGTGTAAACTTCATGAAGTTCCTGTGCTGCATTTTTTCAGCTCCATCAGGTCATTTATGTTCCTCTCTAAACCAGATATTCTAGTTAGCAGCTCCTCTAACCTTTCATCATGGTTCCAGCTTCTTTGCATTGAGTTAGAACATGCTCCTTTACCTCAGCAAAGTTTGTTATTATCCATGTTCTGAGGCCTACTTCTGTCAATTCATTCATCTCATTCTCCGTCCAGTTCTGTGCCCTTGCTGGAGAGGTGTTGCGATCATTTTAAGGAGGTGAGGCACTCTGGCCTTTTGGGTTTTCAGCATTTTTCCTTGATTCTTTCTCATCTTCATGCATTTGTCCAGTTTCAATCTTTGAGGCTGCTGACCCTTGGATGAGGTTTTTGTGGGGACTTTTTCTTTTTGTTGATGCTGTCGTTTGTTGATTTCTGTTTGTTTGTTTTTCTTTCAATAGTCAGGTCCCTCTTCTCTAGGGCTGCTGCGGTTTGCTGGGGGTTCACTTCAAGGCCTATTCATCTGGTTAGCTCCCATGCCTGGAGATGTCACTTAAGGAGGCTGGAGAACAGCAAAGATGGGTGCCCACTACTTCCTCTGGGATCTCTGACCTTGGGGGTACCAACTTGATGCCAGTAGGAACATTCCTGTATAGCATATCTGATAATCCCTGTTGTGGGGGGGGGGTCTCACCCAGTTGGGTGGCATGGGAAGCAGGACCTGTTTAATGAAGCACTTTGGTGTCCCTTGGTGGAGAGGGTGTGCTGCAGTGGGGTGAAACCCACTTGTCTGGGCTGCCCAGGAACTCAGGCCCAGGGGGATCAGAGTTCTGTCTCTGAGCCCCTGAATGGAATTGTAGTTCCTGCAGGGAGGCCCTGCAGTCACAGTGTTGGCTACTGCCCCTCCTCCAAGGAGCTCGGTACTATTAGACAGCAGGCAGCTGCAGCAGTAGTGATGACCGCCCCTCCCCCAGAGAATTTGGCAAACTTAGGCCAATTCTAGCAAAGTGGCTGTTGTGATTCTTTGCAGCTCCATGGTTGGGACCCAAGGCCCTGGTGGCATGGGCTCACAAGTAGGATATTCCAATGGGTTGCACAGTTTCATGGAAAAGGCATGGTTTCCCAGTCTGGGTGGCATGCTCACTCACCACCTCCCTTGGCTGGGGGTGGGGCTCCCCTGCCACCTGATAGCTACATGTGGCAAGGGAGCCCCCACCCCCAATCAAGGGAGGTGGTGAGCAGCCTCACCACACTGCTCTTCCTTCCTCTCCATGGGTCATGCCAGCTGTCTAGTCAGTTCTAATGACAGTACCTGGATACCTCTGTTGCCAGTGCAGTGTTCACATGCTGTTTTGGATCTTTTTGATGGGAGCTTCCAATCACCACTGCTTCTAGTTGGCCATCTTGGCCCACAGGAGACCAAATGTTCTTAAACTTTGATCACCATAAACTTATCTGCCTCTACTTTGATATCCTGGTTAGATTCTTTCACTAGAAGGGAACTCCCAAAGAAAATGACCAATCCAGTTACCCCAGTACATCCATTAATGGTCATAGAGATTTTTACCTTTAAATATGTAAATACCAAAATAATGGAAGCTAAGTTTCTTACTACAAGAGAAGGGAGTTACAAATATGGAAAGGAAGAAAACCGGAATTAATTCCCATAGTACCAAATTAGAATTGGAGGTAAATTCTTGAGGAGCATGCATAGAGATAGATAGATGATAGATAGATGATAGATAGATAGATAGATAGATAGATAGATAGATAGATAGATAGAGTATCATATATATTACAAATAAATATAGATATAATTGTGGCTATAAATCTATACATACACAAACATATAGATACATATTGTGTTATTTTCCTAGGGCTGCTGTACAAATTACCCATATTTGGTGGTTTATAACAACAGAAATGTATTCTCTCACTAAAGGCCAGAAACCCAAAATTAAGACGTTGGCAGGGTTGATTCCTTCCCTGAGGGAGAAGATCCCATGCCTCTCTTCAAGCCTCTAGTGGTAGATAGCACTCCTTGACACTCTTTGGTGATCTCTGGTTTGTAGCTGCATCCCTTCCATCTTTGCCTCTATCATCACATGGCCTTCTTCTCAATGAGTGTCTGTGGCTCTGTGGCTCCATGTCTTCTTCTGTTTTCCCTTATCAAGATGCCAGTCATTGGATGTGGGGCCCACTCTAATCAAATATGACCTCATCTTCATTGGTTATGTTTGCAAAGGCTCTCTTTCTAAATAAAGACATATTCTGCATTATGGGTAGATATTAAGCTTTGTGGATACACTATTCAGCCTGTTACATATATATTTCCTAACATCACCCACTAACAGGGTTTGACTGTAGTGACACACCAAAAACAATGAGCATACCTAGCACTAAGTGCTTGGTTTCTAAATACCACGCTTAAAAGAACTAGAGATTTTCTTTTATGTGTGTGAGGAGTGGGAATGACTAATTTCAGGACTGGGTCCAGAAAAGAATTAGGTGAGAATTGAATATCTTGTGTGAAAAAGCAAGATAGTGATCAAAGAATGATTGGGGAAAAGTGAAAAAGACCCAAAGTCAGTATGAAAGAAAGTCTAGTAGCTAAATTTGGAACAATTTGAGCATGAAAATAAATAATAACTCAGATTATAACCTCATAATGAAAACCATCAGTCAATACTTATATGCCTAGATTCATACATAATATATATACTAATTGAAAATAGAGATTTTTTCATTCTTTTTCCAGCAAATATTATTCATCATATGGATATATGGTAGTTCATATAATTGTTTTATTATGAATTCAACTTGTTTCCAATTCTTAGCTATTTTAATAGTATTGTAATGAATATTTTTATAGTCTCCTGTTTTTAAAGGAGCACTAACAAGCTGGAACACAGTTTGTACAGTAGGTGATCTGTGCAGCCAATCACCATGGCACACATTTAACTATGTAACAAACCTGCACATCCTGCACATTTACCCCTGAATTTAAAATAAAAGTTGGAAATTAAAAAAAAAAAAAGTGGCAGGAGGTGTAGAAACCATACTATATTGTTAAAGAGCTGAGGTTATTTAACCTGGGGAAAAGATGATTGGGCGGTAAGTTGCCAAATGGAAATTTTCATCTTTAAAGGGACTCTACAGAAATTATATAGCTTATTATATCTCAGACACTATTCTCAGTGCTATATATATGTGTGTGTGTGTGTGTGTGTTTGAGCATTTGTCACCTTCTCTGTCACTAATTATTTGTGTGAATGTGCACAGAATAGTTAGGTTTCAAGGCTCTAATCTTTACAAAGTGATGTGTGTGTGTGTGTGTGTGTGTGTGTGTGTGTGTGTGTTCTTAATCCTAACCATAATCCTATAAAGTAGTTACTGTTATCATCCTAATTAGATGAAGAAACTGAGGCACAAAAGGGATATATTATTGTCCAATATTAAATGCAATAAAAATAATAATAAGTGACTAGTATTACCTACTATGTTTTGTGCAAGAAGCAATATAGTTTAATGGACATAATCCTGATTAGTCAAAAGCAAGGGTACAAATATAGACTCATCCACTTATTCACTATTGACCTATTTGACTTTGTTCTGGTCACATGACTTTCTATGCCTCAGACATTTTTAAAAGGTTTAAAGGTGATCAGTTTAGTTATTTACATAAGAAACATGTATTTATTGAATGTAGTAGGTACTGTTTCAAATTCTGGTGCTTCAGTTCTCCTGCAAGTTGCAATCTGGAAGAAGAAACAAACCGACAGATAAATAAACATGTAGATAAAATAGGTTCACGTTAGATGCAATAAAAAAAAAGAAAAATAATCACATGAAGAGTAGTTATTCTAGATAGGAGTGTCAGGGAAGGCCTTTTGGAGGAGATTTCATTTGCACAGAGTCCTGAATGAGAAGAAGCCAGCCAGAGGAAGATCTAGTAATAAGAGGATTCTAGATTGAACCAACTCTATTGACGATCCCTGAGGCAGGACACACTAGGAGGAGTTGATGAGGAGCCAGAAAGCCAGTTTGGTTGGAGTTTCAGTATTGAGTATTGGGTGGACGGAATGAGGTTGAAGAAACAGGAGTTCCCTCTGATTTTGCACAGAACAACGTGAAGAGCTACAAAAATAAAGGATATTTCTAAACATCATAAACCGCATGTGCTTCTCATCTTAGTATTGGCATCATTGTGGTTGCCAAGGCAGGGCAGTGCACCTGGCCACAGGAATATTTTCAAGTAGCAGTGCCAAGTTCACCACAGGCAGCTGTTATCATCTCTCATTCCCTGTTTTCCTAGCACCAGAAAAAAACGCCTTGGATAGGCTGGGGGAAAATGTCTGAATATTCATCTCCTTTATCAAATGCATCTTCGATTGACAGAATCCATAGCTATGCTGTTAATATGCCCATATAAACAATCACCCTCATTCAAGAAATTAAGTGACCACTCCATCACTTCCTGATGTGTATACATCAGTGTCATTGTACTTAAAGCAACAGGATAGCTAAGGGCCAGTCAATTAAAATGATCATATGGGTTTATTTAAAAAGTAGGCAGACAGCAATCAGCTTGTTACGATGACGATGAAGGCATGTTTATAAAATACAAATGGAATTCTGTTATGGGTCAAGTATAGCGCAATAAAAACAATATTGTTTTTATAATCATTCTTAAAGTTGACTTTTCCAAAAGGCTAGTACTATTTTGCCTTATTTAACCATAAAGTGTTCTCAAGAGATCAAATACTTCTTCCACACATGTCTACAATCTAAGCCAAAATTTTGTATCTACATCTACTTGCATGGGAAACACAGTGAGAAAAGAAGAGCTTTCTCAGGACTCTTTCTTCAATGGAACATACCTTGTTTACAGCAAAACCTTAAGTATTAGTTTCCAGAGCCTTGCCTCTGAATAACAGGCCAGATAAACTGGAAGCTAAGTAGTCAGGTGCACTGACCAATGAAGAGTCCAACAAGAAGGACCCCGGTGGGAGCAGGGAGTAGAGCTTCTACTATAGTGCCAAACTTGAGCATTTGTCACCTTCTTTGTCACTAATTATTTGTGTGAATGTGTACAGAATAGTTAGGTTTCAAGGCTCTAATCTTTACAGTGTGGTTAAATTGGCTCTCTGTAAGAAGATCATAATCTCTTGAGCTCCCTTTCAGCTTTGGGTCTATGGATTTATGAAGCACATTAGGAATGGAGGTAAACACCCTGCCCCGCTCCCCCCCACCCCAAGAATACTGTGATAGAAGAAGCTCTCAGCACAACAGAATATTGGTAACTATTGGGTGGTCTTTGAGAAAGTCACTTCACATTTTTCTTCTTCAGTTTTTTTTTTTTAAGTTTTTTCATAGGAAAGGAGTATATTAAATCAATGCTCTTCTAGCTAAAAATAATCTTTATTCTCCCAAACTTTTATACCAAGTTCAAACACTTAACATTTTAAAAGTAAAGCTGGCCCGATGAAAGTAGAGACTAAAAACTTAAACCCTTTAACGCTACTGTTCTTGATGGAGCTGTTAATGTTAAGGGATGGCCGCCTATAATTTTACCAGCATCAGACTGAGTTGCATGCAGTTTTGGGCAACCGTATTTTATTATGTAAAATGAGACACACCTGTATTCAGCTCTGGTGTCCTGAAAAACTTTTTCACAAGTCAAACCTTGATGCTCTTTCCAAACCCAACTGAGACATTTCTAAAATGCCACATTATAAACTCTAGGACACTTTTACTTTCTACCTCGGGAGTGCCTAAGGGCACTCTGAGACCTCTTCATGACCCAGCTCTGTTCTATCTCCAGAAGAGGAAGAGAGGAATCTCCCTCTCCTGGATAAACTTTTTTTCACAGGATTTATGATCACCCACTCTTGGGCCTGCACTCAAGGCACAAAAGAAGTCCCCTAAGGGAATTGCTATCAATGTAATGAGAATATCAGGGTTTTGGCCCATGAGGTTAAATGTCTTTGAAGATGCAAGGAAACATTTCAGAGGAAATGTTTCTAGTTGTGGCTATGACTATCACTCTTACAACAACCTAAATACAAATCTCCTTTTTCCTAATGAATGACATAACAGGTCTTGACAATCTTTTTTTTCCCTCTTTCGAGCCGTGGCTTTCCCACATTTGAAGGGGATTGGCTCCATACAGGTTGCCCTCAAGGATTCCAGAGATTAAGAAGATAAATGTCAGTAACATGCAAGTTCCTTAATAAAGGGCTGTTACAGGAATATCAAGTCCTGTCATGATTCACAGAAGAATTTGTCCCCCAGAAAGGTTCTTGGGGATTAGTTAAGTCTCAGTTGTGTATACCAAAGAAAGGGCAAAGGCTGAACCTCCTTGTTGATCTGTCTGGCTTCACTGTTACCAAGCCAGCATTGTATAGAATAAAGGTGTAGGCAACCTTCATGGAATTAATGACTTAGTTGTTCATTCAATACTGACATAGCGAGAGTGGAATGTTAAGTGCTTTTTAACAGTCATTAAGCACATTAGAGCTTTTATATCTTGGTCCCTTTGTCTATTACCAAGTTCCTAGTAAATAAAAATGCTATCAAAGTGAGGTGAAAAACACTATAGAATTCAAACTTTTCCTCTCCACCTAGGAGTGCTAGAACTAAACTGCAAAATAATTGATTATTCGGCAAAGAAAGATGAGTTGAAAGTGAATACCGCCCTATTGTATCAATTGCCTATGTGCCTGGCTTTTTCAGAGCTGCTTTGCTGGAACTGCATTCCCTAGAGGACTTACAATTCCACAGCCCCTCAGACCCAATATTATCTGTAAAATTTGATTATCAAGACAGCCCCTGGTAAGGCATATCAATCAGTTAGCGCTGAAGTCTGCATCTTTGTTAAGTAAGAAAAATTTTAGCAAGAGAGAGACACCCATACCCACACTCACTAAGAACTATATGTCTTAAGATAAATAATTCATATATCATGTAAATAAGTTTGCAGATAAGTTCAATGTGAGCCAGACTCTTAGAGAATTTGCCCTCTTTTATATTTTCTACAGTCTTCTCACATCTTCTAGTGTGATAGAATTAATAAGATCTGATGGAAACATACCTGCATTTCCTAAACAATAGAGTTGTGGAAACGCTGTTAGCCTGCACTTTATTGGCTTAGGCTCCCCTTTAACCCACATTTCTACACACTGATACTGCAGTAATAACAGATGTTCATGACCACACATCTGTAGAATAGCGATATCTTGAAGAGTCTTCTGAATTTCTGGTTTTGAATTCACTTTTGGTTCTACATGCATTTATGGTCTATAGAGGGTGAACGGACCATGGCTCATGGGCCAAATTTGGCCTGCCTTCTGTCTTTGTAAATAATGTTTCATTGAAGCACATCTACACCCATTCACATATCTATTTATTTATGGCTGATTTTGCACTACAATGACAGAGCTGAATAGTTGAGACAGAAATTATGTGGTATGCAAAGCCTAAAGTATTGACGATCAGGACCTTCTCAGAAAAAGTTTGTCAATCTGTGGTCTATATTAATTTGGAAAATAGAATTCTGAGCATAAGCTGTGTTGTAAATAACGGCATGCCAGAGTCTGTTCAGCTCATCAGTGCTGATTGTTCACATCTCATCTTACGTACATATCCAGTGATATCATGTTGGTAGCTAGAAATGAGCCATGGAGAGAGTATTTATATCACAGCAGTTGTGAAGCACTACCAATCTGATTTCTCTCCTGCAAGGAGCCATTTGATAAATATTTACCAGCACACCACTGGTGGTAACCCTCTATTAGTTAAAACTTCTACTTATGCAAGATAACAGACATGGTGGCACCTGTGAAGAGGGTAGGAAAAAACAGTCTCGAATTGCTGACACCACTCCTTCCCCATACCCATGGCAGCAGCCACAAGGGGAAAAAGAGAATTGTGCACTTGAGGGAGGGAGGCCATACCAACTGGAAGACTTAGCATTGGACTCAATGCTGCCCAGTCACAGTGACAGCAAAGCTATGCTAGGCTCAGTCAGTGCCCACCCATGGAGGGAGCATTTGGACCAGCCCTAGCCAGAAGGGATTCACTCATCCCAGTGGCTGGAATTTCTGTTTCTTGGCAAGCCTCACCACCATGGACTAAAGTGCTCTGGGATTCTAGGGAAACTTGAAAGGCAGTCTAGGACACAAGGACTGCAATTTTTGGGCAACTCCTACTGCTGGCCTGGGCTTAGAACCAGTGGACAAGGGTGGCATGGGACCTAGTGAAACACCAACTGAGGCAGCCAAAGGAGTGCTTGCGCGACCCCTTCCTCAACCCCAGCCATCATAGTTCACAGCAACAAAAGTGACTCCTTCCTTCTGCCTGAGGAGAGGAGAGCAAAGAGTAAAGATAACATTTTCTTTAATCTTGGAGACCAACCCAGCCACAAGAGGATGGGGCATTGGGCAGATTCGTGAGGCCCCATTCCAGGCCCTAGCTCTCAGATGACATTTCTAGACATACCCTGGTCAGGAAGGGAAACTACTGCCCTGAAGGGGAGGATACAGTTTTGGCAGGATTAGTCACATGCTGACTAAAGAGCCTATGGGCCCTATATAACCAACAACATTACCTAGGTAATACACTGTGAGTGCATTAAAATAACAAATAACATTACTAGGTAGCAGATAAATAACTAGGTAACATTACCTAGGTAATATTAGCCTTGGGTGAGACTTGGAGATGTGCTGGTATCAGGTGAGACTCAGCACATTTCCAGCTATAGTGGCTACAGTGAAAGATTCCTTCTGCTTGAAAAAAAGCAGAGGGGAAAAAAAGGGAGGAATTTGTCTTGCACCCTAGGTACCAGCTCAGCCACAACGGGGCAGAACAACAAGCAGGTTCCTGGGGTCACTGAGTCCAGGCTTTGGCTATTGAATAGCATTTATAGACTGTCCCTGGGTGAGAGAGGATCCCACCGCCCTGAAGGGTGAGTCCCAGGCCTGGCAGAATTCACTGAGCTGACTGAAGAGCCCTTGGGCTTTCAGTGAACATTAATGGTGGCCTGGCAGAAATCCCTGTGGGCTTTCTGTGAACATTAATGGTGGTTGTGGTAGCCACAGGGAGAGGCTCCTCTGTCTATAAAAATAGAGAAGAGTGAGAAGGATTTTGGTCTGAGGTTTGAGGGCCAGCTTAGCCACAGTAGAATACAACTCACAAGGTAAATGTCTATGGTTGTTGACTCCAATACCTGGCTCCCAGACAGCATCTCCATACCTGCCCAGGGTCTGAGGGAACTCAATGTCCTGAAGGAAAGGCACGAACTTTTCTGATTTCCCCACCAGCTGATCATAGAGTGCTAAGCTCTTGAGTGATCATAGGCAGTAGCCAGGTTGTGGTTACAGTGGGCCCTGTGTGAGACCCAGTGCTGTGCTGGCTTCAGATCTGACTCAGCACAGTCTCAAGGGTGGTGGCTACAAGGGTGCTTGCATCACCCCAAAATCAGGCAGCTCAGCACAGAAAGAGAGACTTCATTTGTTTGGGAGAAGGTGCAGGAAAAGAACAAGGGGTTTTACTTGGTAAACCCGAGAATTCTCCTATATCGAATCCAAGACCACCAAGGTGGTAACTCTATGAGTCAGCATAAACCACAGAATTATTGGACTTGGGGCATGAGTTCCTTAGAATAGTTGGAAAGCTTTCCCAAAAAAGATGAGCACAGACTGCAAAGCCTACAATAAACGCCTAACTCAACAATGCCCAGACACTGATGAATGTCCACAAGCATCAAGACCATCCAGGAAAACATGGCCTCACTGAACAAACCAAATAAGACACCAAGGACCAATCCTGGAGAAACAGAAATATGTGACCTTTCAGGCAGAGAATTCAAAATAGCCATGTTGAGGCAACTAAAGGAAATTCAAGATAACAGAGAGGAGAAATTCAGAATTCTATCAGATACATGCAGTAAGAGATTGAAATAAATTGAAAGAATCAAGCAGAAATTCCAGAGTTGAAAAATTCAACTGACATACTAAAGAATGCATCAGAGTCTTGCAATAGCAGAATTGATAAAGCAGAAGAAAGAATTAAGGAAGCGCAAAGAGAGATTATTTGAAAATACACAGTCAGAAGAGATAAAAGAAAAAAGAATAAAAAAGAACAAAGCATGCCTACAAGATCTAGAAAATAGCCTTAAAAGGGAAGGGGTAATTCTAATATTATTGGCCATGAAGCGTAGATAGAGACAGAGATGGGGCAGAAACTTTATGCAAAGAGATAATATTAGAAAACTTCCTAAACCTAAAGAAATGTATCCACATTCAAGTACAAGAAGGTTATAGAATGGCAAGCATATTTAACCCAACGAAGGACTACCTCAAGGCATATAATAATCAAACTCTCAAAGGTCAAGAATAAAGAAATAATCCTAACAGCAGCAAGAGAAAAGAAACAAATGACATACAATGGAGCTCCAATACGTCTGGCAGCAGATTTTCCAGTGGAAACCTTACAGGTCAGGACAGAGGGACATAACATATTTAAAGTGCTGAAGGAGAAAAACTTTTACCTCAGAATCATGTATCTGGTGAAAATATCCTTCAAACAGGAAGAGGAAATAAAGATTTGCCCAAATAAAACCTGAATGATTTTATCAACACCAGACCTGTCATGCAAGAAATGCTAAAAAGAGTTCTTCAATCTGAAAGAAAAGGACATTAGTGAGCATGAAGAAATTATCTGAAGGCACAAAACTCATTGACCATAATAAGCACACAGAAAAATACAATATTATAACACTGTAATTGTGGTGTGTAAACTACTCCTAAGTAGAAAGGCTAAATGAACCAATCAAAAATAATAACTAAAACAACTTTTCAAGACATAGACAGTACAATAGGAAATAAAGAGTAAAAACAAAAAGTTAACAAGTGGGAGTACAAAGTTAAAGAGTAGAATTTTCATTAGTTTTCTCTTTGCTTGTTTACGCAATTAACGTTAAGTTGTCATCAGTTTAAAATAATGGGTTATATGACAGTATTTGCAAGCCTCATGGTAACCTCAAATTGAAAAACATACAACAGATATACGAAAAATAAAAAGCAAGAAATTAAGTCACACCACCCGAAAAAAAAATCACGTTCACTAAATGGAAGACAGGAAGGAAGGAAAGAAGGAAGAGAAAACCACAAAACAAAATAAAATGACAGGAGTTAATCTTTACTTATCAATAATAACATTGAATGTACATGGACTGAACTCTCCAATCAAAAGATATAGAAAGGTTGAATGGAAAACAAAAATGAAAACAAGATCTAGTGATCTCTTGCCTATAAGAAACAGACTTCAACTTTAAAGATACACATAGACTGAAAGTAAGGGGATAAAAAAGATATTCTATGTGAATAGAAACCAAAAAGAGAGTAGGACAAGGTTACTTATGTCAGACAAAATAGATCTCAAGACAAAAACTGTAACAAGAGACAAAGAAGGTCATTATATAATGATAAATGGGTCAATTCAACAAGAGGATATAACAAATGTAAGTATATGTGCACCCCATACTGGAGCACAAATAACGTACAATGATATATAAAGCAAATATTATTAATGACAAAGAGAGAGATAGACTTCAATACAATCTAGAGACCTTAACATCCACATTCCACACTGGACAAATCTAGGCAAAAACTCAACAAGGAAACATTGGACTTAAACTGCACTACAGACCAAATGTACTTAACAGATATTTACAGAATATTTTATCCAGCTGCAGAATACCCGTTCTTCTCCTTAGCACATGAGTTATTCTCAAGGATACACAATATGCTAGGTCACAAAACAAGTCTTAAAACATTCAGAAAAATGGAAAAAGTATAAGGAATCTTCTCTGGCCAAAAATGCAATAAAAGTAGAAATTAATAACGAGGAATTTTGAAAACTATATAAACACATGGAAATTAAACAATATGTACTTGAATGGCCAGTGGATCAACAAATGAAGAAATTAAGAAGAAAAATAAAAAATGTCTTGAAACAAATGATAATGGAAAGACAACATACCAAAACCTATGTTATACAGTGGAAGCAGTACCAAGAGGGAAGTTTAGAGCTGTAAGTGCCTACATCAAAAAGAAGAAAAACTTCAAACCAGTAACCTAATGATGCATCCTAAAGAACTAGAAAAGGAGCAAACCAAATCCAAAATTAGTAAAAGAAAAGAAATAATAAAGATCAGAACAGACACAAATAAAATTGTAATGAAGAAAACAATAAAAAGATAAAATGAAAAGATAAATAAAATTTAAAAAACCTTTAGCACAACTAAATAAAAAGAGAGAAGACTCAAATTAATAAAATCAGAGATGGAAAAGGAGACATTACAACCCACACTGCAGAAATTCAAAGGATCATTAGGTGCTACTGTGAGCAACTACATGCCAATGAATTGAAAAACCTAGAAGAAATGGATAAATTCCTAGACACATACAACCTACTAAGATAGAGCCATGAAGAAATCCAAAACCTGAACAAGTAGTGAGGCTGAAGCCATAATAAATGTGTCCCAGCAAAGGAAAGCCCAGGACCTGATGATTTCACTGCTGAATTCTACCAAACATTTCAAGAAGAACTAATACCAATCCTACTCAAACTATTCTGAAAACCAGAGGAGGAGGGAATACTTCCAAGACATTGTATGAGACCAGTATTTCCCTGATACCAAAACCAGACAAAGATACATTAAAAAAAAAAAAAAAAAAATTCAGGCCGATACCCCTGGTGAACACTGATGCAAAAATGCTAAACAATATACTGGCAAACTGAATTCAACACCACATTATAAAGATCAGTCATCATGACTAAGTGAGATTTATCCCATGGATGCAAGAATGGTATAACATATGCAAATCAATCACTGTGATACACCATATCAACAAAATGAAGGACAAAAATCATATAATCAATTCAATTAATGCTGAAAATGCATTTGATAAAATTCAACATCCCTTCATGATAAAAACCCTCAAAAGACTAGGTATAGAAGGAACATACCTCAACATAGCAAAAGACATATCTGAAAGACCCACAACTAGTATCATACTGAATGGAAAAAACTGAAAGCCCTCACTCTAAGATCCAGAGTATAACAAGAATGTCCACTTTGACCATTATTATTCAACACAGCATAGTACTGGAAGTCCTAGCAAGAGCAATTACACAAGTGAAAAAAAAAAGGGTACCTAAATTGGAAAGGAAAAAATCAGATTATCCTTGTTTGCAGATGACATAATCTTATATTTGGAAAAACCTAAAGGCTCCACCAAAAAAACTATTGGAACTGATAAGCAAATTCAGTAAAGTTGCAGAATATAAGATTAACATACAAAAATCAGTAGCATTTCTATATGTAAATGGTGGACAGTCTGAAAAACAGTAATTCCATCTACAATAGCCACAAATAAAATTAAATATCTGGGACTTACCCAAATAACTGAAAATCTTTACAGTGAAAACTATAAAACACTAATTTAATAAATTGAAGACGACACACACAAAAAAATGGAAAGATATTTTATGTTCATGGATTGAAAGAATCAATATTGTTAAAATGTCCATACTGCTCACTGCAACCTACAGATCCAATGCAATCCCTATCAAAATGCTGATGACACAGAAATAGAAAAAAGTATCTTAAAATTTATATGGAACCACAAAAGACCCAGAATAGCCTAAGGTATCCTGAGCAAAAATAACAAAACTGGAGGAATCACATTACCTGACTTCAAATTATACTACAGAGCTATAGTAACCAAAGCAGCACAATATTGACATAAAAACAGACACATAAACCAATGGAACAGAATGGGGAACCCAGAAACAAATCTATACATCTACAGTGAACTCCGTGAACTCATTTTTTATGAAGGGACCAAGAACAGACATTGGGGGAAAGGACACTCTCTTCAATAAATGATACCAGGAAAACTGATATTGATATGCAGAAGAATAAAACTAGACCCCTATCTCTTGCCTTATATAAAAATTAAATCAAAATGGACTAAAGACTTCAATCTAAGACCCAAAACTATGAAACTACTACAAGAAAACATAAGGGAAATGCTACAGGACATTGGTCTGGGAAAAAATTTCTTGAGTAATATCCCACGAGAATGAGCAACCAAAGCAAAAATTGACATCAAGTCCAAAAGTTTCTGTACAGAAAAGGAAACAATCAATAAAATGAAGATAATACACACAGAATGGGAGAAAATAGTATCAAACTATCCATCTGACAAGGAATTAATAATCAGAATATATAAGGAGCTCAAACAATTCTATAGGAAAAAACTGATAATCTTATTTTAAAATGGGCAAAAGATCTGAATAGGCATTTTACAAAAGAAGATATACAAATGGCAAACAGGCATATATGAAAATGTGTTGAACATAATTGATGATTAGAGAAATGCAAATTAAAACTACAATGAATTATCCTTCTACTTCAGTTAAAATGGTTATATCCAAAAGACAGGCAATAACAAATGCTGGCAAGGATGTGGAGAAAAGGGAACCCTAGTACATTGTTGGTAGGAATGTAAATTAGTACAACCACTATGGAGAACAGTTTGGATGTTCCTCGAAAAACTAAATGTAGAGCTACTGCTGCTGGTAATAAGGTTTGGCTCTGTGTCCCCACCCATATCTCATCTCCAACTGTAATCCCCACATGTTGAGGGAGGGGCCTGGTGGGAAGTGATTGAATCATAGGGATGGGCTTCACTGTTGTTGTTTTCTTGATAGTGAGTCAATCCTCAAGAGATCTGGTTGTTTGAAACTGTGTGGCACTTCCCCCTTCACTGTCTAACGCACTGCCATGGTAAAGATGTGCCTGCTTCCCCTTCACCTTCTGCCATGATTATAAGTTTTCTGAGGCTTCCCAGCCATGCTTCCTGTACAGCCTATAGAACTGTGGGCCAATTAAACCTCTCTCTCTCTCTCTTTTTTTTTTTTAATAAATTGCCGAGACCAGCTTGACCCTAACCAGTGGCACTAGAGGAATTAAAGACACACACACACAGAAATATAGAGGTGTGAAGTGGGGAATCAGGGGTCTCACAGCCTTCAGAGCTGAGAGCCCCAAATAGAGATTTACTCACATATTTATTAATAGCAAACCAGTCATTAGCATTGTTTCTATAGATACTCAATGAACTAAAAGTATCCCTTATGGGAAACGAAGGGATGGGCCGAATTAATTGCAGCAGGAACACGACCTTAAGAGACAGATCGCTCATGCTTTTGTTTGTGGCTTAAGAATGCCTTTAAGCGGTTTTCCACCCTGGGCGGGCCAGGTGTTCCTTGCCCTCATTCCGGTAAACCCACAGCCTTCCAGCTTGGGTGTTAGGGCCATTAAGGACATGTCATAGTGCTGCAGAGATTTTATTTATGTCCAGTTTGGGGGCCAGTTTAGGGCCAGATTTTGGGGGGCTCGCTCCCAACAATAAATTACCCAGTCTTAGGCAGTTCTTTATAGCAGCGTGAAGATGGACTAATACAGCTGGGTACGTACCCAAAAGAAAGGAAATGAATATATTGAAGGGATATCTGCACTCCCATGTTTATTGTAGCACTACTCATAACAGCCAAGATTTGGAAGCAACTTAAGTGTCCATTGACAGGTAAGCAGACAAAGAAAATGTGGTACATATACATAATTGAGTACTATTCAGCCATAAAAAAAGAATTAGATCCTGTCATTTGCAACAACAGGGATAGAACTGAAGGTCATTATGTTCAGTGAAATAAGTCAGGCACAGAAAGACAAATTTTGCATGTTCTCACTTATTTGTGGGAGACAAAAATTAAACCAATTGAACTCTTGGAGACAGACAAGAATGGTTATCAGAGGCTGAGAATGATAGTAGGGCGTGTAGAAGGAGGAGTAGGGATGCTTAAGGAGGTCAAATGTAGGTAGAAAGAATGAATTAGGGCCAGGAGCAGTGGCTTACGCCTATAATCCCAGCACTTTGAGAGGCTGAGGTGGGTGGATCACCTGAAGTCAGGAGTTCAAGACCAGCCTGGCCGACGTGGTGAAACCCCATCTCTACTAAAGATACAAAAATTAGCCAGGCATGGTGGTGCATACCTGTAGTCCCAGATACTCAGGAGGCTGAGGCAGAAGCATCACTTGAACCCAGTAGATCGAGGGTGCAGTGAGCCAAGATTGCACCACTGTACTCCGGCCTGAACGACAGAGCAAGACTCCTACTCAAAAACTAAAAAAAAAAAAAAAGAATTAGACCTAGTATTTGATAGCACAATAGTGTGAGCATAGTCTATAATTTTATTGTATACTTTAAAAATAACTAAACGAGTATAACTGGATTGTTTGTAACACAAAGTATAAATGCTTAAGACAACAGATTTACATTTACCATATGATTAATATATATTGCATGCCTGTATCAAAATATCTCATGTATCCCATAAATATATATACCTACTATGTACTCTTAACATTAAAAAAATCATTCTGTATTATTAAAAATCTTTGTTGTAATCAAATCCAGAGTAAACCATCTTACACTAAAAGGGAAATATATTACGAGGAGAAAAGTGTTATCTCCAAGAAAATCCAATTTTAGAAATATGGCTAGACATCAAAGAAAATAATATAACCAGGGACTTCAACTTTCTCAAAACACATTTTCTAATCCATCAAAAATGAGGGGGTAGGTTCTAAATACAGCTGTGTACAGACCCTAATTTCACAGGGAAAACAAACCTATAAACTCTGACAAAAATAAATAAAACAGCAATTTGGCGGTCCTGGGGAGAGAAAAAAAGCAAACAGATTCTGAGGATAAAACACATTTTTTGAAGAGAAACTAGTGTAGAGTGATTTTCCTGTTGTTATAGGTTTTATCCTGTGGGATGGCCAAAGACAGTGCTGCAATTGGCCTCTAAAACACCTATGGACAGTTAAGAGTCTTTCTGACCTGAAGAATCAGAGGCCAGAGTTTTGGCTAGGAACTGAGAAGTGAGGGGGGCAATTCAGAAAAGAGAGAGCCAGAGGAAAAACTCCTAAATTTGGTATACAATCTCTTCCTAAATCTCTGGCTGTCCTCTGAACCATACATGCAGGAAGTTGATTCAAAGCAACTCAGATGAAAGCAAATGATCTGAACTAAGATTAGAATAGCTATCCCAAACACAAAAATTTGAATTTGAATTCAACCAATTTAATTGCCTGCTAAAGCAAAAACATCAACGCTTTTTAAAGTCTATAACACAAACCAGAGTTTATACAAGATAATATGTATAATGGTTGGAATGCAATTCAAATTGAGATGCATAGAACTAGGAAAATGTGACTCAGTCTCGAGTAAAAATACAGATGACTGGGACCAACCATTTAATGATTCATAATTTGAAGTAGGAAATAGAATTTTAAAGTAGCTACTGCAACTCTCCTCTGGCCATCTGCTTCATTCTCTGTCTTCTCTTTTTCTTGACTTCTCGGACTACAGTTAAAAAATATGTTAACTTTTTAATATTATCCCATAGGTCACTGAGACTGTTTTCCCCTCCAATACCATAAATCTTTTTCTTCTTAAATAATTTCTGTACTCCTTTTATTTTCACCAGCTTGTTTTTATTTAATCTCCATTATGCTTATAAGTCCTTCTGGTGATTTATTTTTTACTTTAGATATTCTTTTAATTCTGGGATTTCCATTCAGTTTTTTAAAAATGTTTCTTTTCCTTTCTTGAGATTTTCTATCACACAATTCATTGCCAAGGTATTTTTTCTTTAAAGCGCTAAAAAAAAAGTGTTTACTTAAGCTCTATATCTAACAAAAATACAATTTAAGAATTTATTTGAAATAAAGGCATTTTCAGATAATTAATGAGAAAATTTGTTGCAAGCACAGCTGCTTCACAAGGAAAGGAATAAAACATTCTTCAGGCTCAAGGGAAATAATAGGAACAAATTTAAAACTGATATCTATGTAAATGTAAAAGACTACTTTTTCTTATAATTTTATTAAATTATTAGATATATTTTTCATAATATTTTACTAAACAGCATTGCCTTCTAAGGATTATGAAGTATATAGATTTCATACCTGTAACAAATATAGAACTAAAAATTGAGGAATGATAAAGAGGCTGCTATAGTTATAAGGTTTCTACATTTTACAGAAAATCGTACAGTATAAACTTTAATTAGACCATGAAGACTAAAATATGTATGTTATAATGCCAACAGGAACCACTAAGAGGAAATAAGGGTTGAATATCCCTTATCCAAAATGCCTGGGACTGAAAGTGTTTTAGATTTCTTTTTTCTTCTTCAGATTTTGAAATATTTGCCTTATACTTACTAGTTGAGCATTCCAAATCTATGAATCTGAAATCTGAAATGCTTCAATGACCATTTCCTTTGAGGGTCCAGTCAGTGTCCAAAAATTTTGGGTTTTGGAGCTTTTGAGATTTGAGATGCTCAACCTGTGGTTAAAAATGTAAAGAGAGGATTTCTGTTTTTAGTGATGAGTAAGATACTAATGAACCCATTCATCCTCATTTAATACTATAAACTTTGGACATACATTAACACAAAAAAGAGACTATCTGAAAGCACTGACAGTGAACAGAAATAGCTTCTGGTGGGATGCCCATACTTAGAGGAAGGCAGTTGTGACTACTTAGTATGAAGGCAGGCACAGTCAAAATGGTGTAGGTGTTAGAGGTAACAATAAAAAGTAATTACAGGTTTTCTCGCTTGGGTAACCAGAGGACCAAGGCTGAAAAACTGGCTACTGAAGTGAGAGTGGGGACACAGAATCCCTTGAAGGAAAGAATAGGGAGGAGATTTCCAAATTCTGCTTGAAGTCTTTGGCTTACCTCTGAATGATGCATGGATGGAGCACATACTAAGAAGCTCAGATAAGGCCAGTTGTGGTGCCTCATGCCTATAATCCCAGCACTTTGGAAGGCTGAGGCAGGTGAATTGTGTGAGCCAAGGAGTTCAAGACCATCCTGGGCTACATGATGAAACTCCATCTCTACAAAATAAATAAATAAATATAAGTAAATAAAAAGAAGCCCAGATAAAGACAGAATATTTGAATTAAAATGGGAAATATCTAGGCCAGGCACAGTGGCCCTTGCCTGTAATCCCAGCACTTTGGGAGGCCGAGGAGTGCAGATCACTGGAGGTTAGGAGTTCAAGACTAGTCTGGCCTATAAGGCGAAACCTCGTTTCTTCTAAAAATACAAAAATTAGCATGTCTGTAATCCCAGCTACTTGTGAGGGTGAGGCATGAGAATCATTTGAACCCAAGAGGTGGAGGTTGCAGTTAGCCAAGATTGCATCACTGCACTCCAGCCTGGGTGACAGAGTGAAACTCTGTCTCAAATAAAAAGAAAAAAGAAAAAGAAAATATCACCTGAAAAACAGCAGTTTATGTCCAATCAGCTTAAATGCTTCCTAAAATTTCAAAAAACAAAAACAAAAACAAAAAACACTTTTTGTAAAAAAAAAAAAAAAAAAAAAAAAAAAAAAATAGAATTCCAAATTGCAGCAACTTAATGTTCACAAAGTTCAGATGTAATTCAAAATTACCTTACATTACTTAGTCTCAAGAGAAAAGATAAATTGAGATCAACTCTAAAATTACAGAATTGTTGGAATGGGCAGGAAAGCTTTCACAAGTAGTTAATAAAATTATTTTCAATGAAATTAAATAAAATAGGGTTGCAATACATGAAAAATGTAGGCAATATTGGCAGATAAATAGATAGAATAAAATAGTACTAGGTGCATTGGCTCATTTGTAATTCCAGCACTTTGGGAGGCTAAGACAAGAGGATTGCTTGAGCCCACGAGTTCAAGACCAATCCTGGCAACATAGTGAGACCTCATCTGTACAAAAAAATAATTTAAAAACATAGCCTGGCATGGTAGCCTGTGCCTATAGTCCCCGCTACTAGGGAGGCTAAGGTAGGAGGGTCGCTTGAACCTAGGAAGTAGAGGCTGCAGTGAGCCATGGTTGTGCCGTTGCACTCTAGCCTGGGTGCCAAAGCAACACTCTGTCTCAAAAAGAAAAAAAAAAGTGAAAATTCTAGATCTGAGAAATAACATATTAGAATTTCTTTTGAAAATAGGTTAATGAAGATGACAGTGGAAATGTTTAGTTAATGTTAGCTATTAGGTTGGTGCAAAAGTAATGGCAAAAACAGCAATTACTTTTGCACCAGCTTAATATATTAATAGAAATTGCACAATTCAAACAGCATTGAGAATGAATATATATACATAAGTATAAAATGTCAAGGACCTATTAGATAATGTCAGACTGACATATATGCAATCAGAGTCCCAAGGGAAAGGAGATATAGGATGAAACAAGAAAAATAGTTCAGAAAGTAATGGCTGAATGTGTCCCAAATTCGACTTAAGGTTCTAATTTGCTAATTCTAGATATGCAATGACCCTTTAGCAACATACACATGAAAACGGTCATGCCTTGGTACATCGTGTCAAAAAATTAATAAAAAAGATGAAGAGCAAATACTGACAGCATCAAAAGAAAAACTAAAAATTACATGAAGGGGAATAACAAATTAATGGCTAACTTCTGATTAGAAATTATGGTGGCCAGAGATAATAAAATACAGCTTTAAAATGCTGATATCAAAAACTGTCAACCCAGAATTTTATGTGTAGCAAAAATATTGTTTGAGAATGAAAGAAAATGAAAATATTTTAGATAAAAGAAAGTTAAAACCTATCCTACAAGAAATAACAGTTATTCAGGCTGAAGAGAAGTGATGATCCAAATAACAGTATTAATTACCATTTTTATATTCATAGAACCTTAAAAAAATCTTACAACTACAGAATGTACATTCTTTTCAAGTGCACTGGATGATTCAGAAAGATAGACTTTATACTGGACCATAAAACAAATCTCTTTAATTAAAAAAATTTGAAATCATTTAGAGAATGTTTTCTAACCACAACAAAATTCAGCTGGAAATCAATAAAATAAATATATGTGTAAAATCCTCAAGCATTTGGAAATTAAACAACACACTTCCAAATAATTCATGGCCAAAGAAGTAAAACAAAGCATTGTAAACATCAACTGAATGATAGTACAAATGCAATACATCAAATACACAAAATACAAAATGCGATATATGGAAGCAAGCATATTGTTCACGAAAAAGAATTTTGAAAAAGAACAGTTATTTACTACCTGATTTTAATATTTCTACAAAGCCAAAATAATCATTATAGTGTGATGCTGGCATACAGTTTGGAAAATAAGTGAATGTAAAAGAGTTAACACAGAAATAGAGTTATATGACATTTGATTTTTTGATAATGCACTAGAATAATGAGGAACAAAAGTCTTTTTAACAAATGATGCTAAAATAACTGCATATCTATATGGAAGAAAATGAACTTTGCTATATACACAAAAGTTAATTTGCAATAGATTATAGACTTAAATATAAATGCCGAAACCTTGGAGCTTTTATAGGTGAAACTTGGGTTTAGACAAAGAAGTATTAGACAGATCCTCGTGACCTAATTCATAGATTAGGCTTCATAATTCAAACTTTCTCTCATCCCAAGATACCACTAAGAAAAAGAGCAGGCAACAGCAATCTTGGGGAAAATGTTCACAATACATACATCTCACAAAGAATTGTATTCAGATTATATAAACACTCACACTCACCTGAACATCTAAAATAAAAAAGAATGACAACGCCAAACGTGGACAAAGACGTAGAGCAACTGCAACTCCATAGACTGTTGGTGGGAGCATAAAATAGTTCAAATACTTTGAAAAAATTTCCGACAACTTTTCTTAAAACTAAACACAAACCAACTGTATGATCCAGCAATTCTACTCCTAGGTACTTTTCCATAAAAAATGAAAGCATATGATGACAAAAGTCTTGTAAAAGAATGATCACCACAGTTTTATTTGTAATAGTTGAACAGTGAGAAACAACTTAGACGCTTAAAAATAGGAGCATTGGTCGGGTGCAGTGGCTCATGCCTGTAATGCCAGCACTTTGGGAGGCCGAGTTATGCAGATCACCTGAGGTCAGGAGTTCTAGACCAGCCTGGCCAACGTAGAGAAATCCCATCTCTACTAAAGATACAAAATTAACCAGGCATGGTGGCACATGCTGGTAATCCCAGCTACTTGGGAGGCTGAAGCAGGAGAATCGTTTGAACCCATGAGGCAGAGGTTGCAGTGAGGTGGTGAGCTGAGATCTTGCCATTGCACTCCAGGCTGGGCAACAAGAGTGAAACTCCATCTCAAAAAAAAAAAAAAAAAAAAAAAAAAAAGGAGCGTTAATAAATATCTGAAATATTGATACTGTGAAATACTACTGACTAATAAAGAAATATTTGCTATACAAAATTGTGTTAGATTTCTATTGATGCCATAACAAATTACCACAAATTTCACAGCTTGAAACAGTTCAAATTTATTATTATACAGTTATTTAGGTCAGAAGTCCCAAACAGGATATTTTATCTAACTATAGGCTTGTAGTGAGGTTCAAATGAAATAAATAATTATATAATGTGGTATTTAAACAAAATTCATCATCCTATTCCTATTCTTTATAGCTTTTTGTTTTCACATGAAGTATTTGTTGAATAACAAAGTTGATTAAGTGGATTACAAGTAAAAATTTATAATTTCAATTTTGACTTCTTCAATCTCATTCTTTTTCAATTCCCCTCAATACAATCTATGTCTTAACCATGGTAGTCTTTTAGTCTTTGAAAACCCAAACTCTCTCAACTATTAGGTAGTTCTATTCACTGTGCCTAGAATACGCTTCCTTCACTTCCTTTGCTTTCCAAATCTGGCCCCTAACTATCATTTCATTCCTACAGTTCAAAAATCCATATTTATCCTTCACATTATTGAACTTTACTTTTGAGTACACTTTCTCCAAAACTCTAAGTGAACACAAGCCTCCTTACTGTGAATGTCATATTTGTTCAAAGGATACATGAGTTATTGATTTTCTCTATCCACATACTTTATTCTAAACATCCTCTCTAGTTCTTTCTTTTCCATGCTACATTCTAAAGCCTATGACAGAAGTAATGTTTTCTGTCTTGTTTACCACTATATATACAGTACTTATTGGGGAGCCTACCAACAGTGGGTGCCTGATTAATAGTTGTAAAATGGCTGACTGAATGAATAAATCAATGAGGACAGTTAGCATGATCAGTGTTGTGGCCTCCTGCAGCTAATGCGGTTCTTAAAAATTTTCTGTTATGCTGAATCAGTCTTTCCTGAGAGGTACTTAGTTTACCTTTTCTGCCTTTGACACTTCTGAAAATGTTCTCTCTGGATCAGAAACCTGTTTCGTGACTGATGCATTCATTCCTGCCTCATTTTAACCTCTTACTTGATCAATGTAAGGCATCTCTCAGAACCATCTTGCATAGCCAGATTTTCTTCTTCTGGACCCTTCTAATCAGCCAAGCCGATTGCTTCACACCTCACTCTCAATCTTCCCAGAATAACTTTTTAAAATAACAACAATTGAAAGCAAGACTTATACATTTATGCTTTGCCATCTAGTTATAGGATATCTTTATCAGAATTCTTATTTATTGGTAACTTTTCCCTTTGGCATTTCAACTCCCTCACATTACGTACTATTATTATCCACTGAATAAATAAGAAAATCACAGAATTTTCCCTAATATAAACACAATGAATATGTGTTGAAGTTGGATGTAAGCTCTAGCTATGCAGCTGCAGCTCACACAGAACAACATGGAGTGGAAAGATGCCAGGAAGATCCGGTTTTAGGAAGTGACTGACAAAACCAAAAATAATCATTGCAGGGTAATCATGGATCAGGGGCTGCTGTACACAATTGTTGCTGTGGCTGTCTATGAAGATGTTATTATAGGACACAAAGTCCATGCAGCTGGCTTCACAATAAAGTGGAATTTTTTGCAGAAAACTGATAAACTACTGCCAGCTTCTAGGTCCAAGGTAAACAAGAACAGAAAGAATAGATTTATTTTTCATTTAGACTCACATGTAAGCAGACTAACCACATTGCTATTGCTGAGGCTAAAAAAGGGAGTAGACAGTTTGGATAGAGTTTCAGACTTCTGGTTCTCATGTGCCCTGAAACTCAAATATGCCCAATGGAGAAATGCTGTGGCTTCCATCTGGAAGTTGTGAGTGAAGAATCCCTCAGGTTTAGTGCACCTGATCTTGTCACCAAACCTCACCAACTTCATCTTGGGCTAGGATTACTCTGGAATCTAATATCAGTCTATGAGATTACGAAGGATATATATAAAGGGAAGAGGGTAACTTGACTTGGGAAGAATAGTTACCTCGTAAGTAGTATTAAAGCCATTTAGCATTTAGACAATGGTTTGTTCTTCTTTTTTTTTTTTTTTTTTTTTTTTTTTTGAAGGGGGCCACAAATATTGAGGATATTCTTCCTCCAAGTGTGGTACATGGCTCAATTGCATCAGAATTGATCAATTATTCCTGAAGTGGTTACGTTCAGTTTCCTATTCTACATCCAATGCACTGTTCTTTCTGGTTATAGAGCATGTGATTCTACATTTTCATAAGCACTCTAAAGTGCTTTAATAACACACTAAATTTGGAAAAGCCTTGTTGAATAAAGTCTACGGGACCCTCAAAGCCCCTAAATTGTAGATAAAATTCAATGCAGTTGCCAAAGAGAAGTTCCATAGTTTTCACACATATTCTAAATGTTCTTGTGCCCCTAAAATGTTTCAAACCATCAGATTACACCATCTTCTGAACAGTGGTTTGGCTTTTGTTGACTCATACTCATGCTAATTATAACTTTTTTTTGAAGTATTGACAAATAACTATAAACCAATTCCCAGATAATCTAGGTCTAAAACTCTCGGTAGGTATGAAAGCCACACGGAAAAATCCTTTAGTCTTTGCTTTAATCCTGTCTTTCCCTTATATCACTAATTTAGATTTCTTATAGTTAAATAGGTAAATGTTTTCAGACTCAACCTCATTTGTAAGCTTGAGCCATCCTGACAAGAGTATATAATACATAAGAAGTCCTACAATGTTATCTATCCATTTGGAATAAGTTTTGTGGCCAATGGATCTATAATCTCAGGAACTAGATTTCAGCCCTACATACTTCTGTAAAATAAAGTTACAATACTTCCTACCTGCCTTTTTCCCCTTCTTCTGGATTTCTTACAGATATCATTCTATAGCACAAAACTAGCAAGCAATACATTTTCACCTGTTTTATTTTTTTAAAATTCAATCTGGGCTCTAAACTCCCAGATTCCTTGGTGGACAGAAATCTAATATCTGCCATTACTGAATTCTTTAAAATATCCATGATGATACAAAAGCCCTAAAATACCTTACCCAGAAGAATATATTAGGCAAAGGACCTTGAGTCGTTAAGCTAAACTGATTACCATTGAGATAGCTATTGACCCACCCTGTATGGGTCATACTGAGTTCAGCATTGGTGTTCCTTCCATACCTTATTTTGTTTTTATGTTTTTTGTTTTTTGTTTTTTGTTTTTTTTTTTTTTTTGAGACGGAGTCTCGCTCTGTCACCCAGGCTGGAGTGCAGTGGCCGGATCTCAGCTCACTGCAACCTCCGCCTCCCAGGTTTACGCCGTTCTCCTGCCTCGGCCTCCCGAGTAGCTGGGACTACAGGCGCCCGCCACCTCGCCCGGCTAGTTTTTTGTATTTTTTAGTAGAGACGGGGTTTCACCGTGTTAGCCAGGATGGTCTCGATCTCCTGACCTCGTGATCCGCCCGTCTCGGCCTCCCAAAGTGCTGGGATTACAGGCTTGAGCCACCGCGCCTGGCCCCATGCCTTATTTTGCAGACGGAACATTTTTCTGGAGCTAAGAACCCTAGTGTCTTAGATCCAGCATCTTCATGTGAATCATATGAAGCCTCTGGAATAATGGGCAGGCATTCTTAGGTTCCTAAACACAAAGTTTCTCTGCTGTTACAGAATTCATGGCATGTGCAGGTGACACATGGACCTCTTTGCATTGCTCTTGGGAACTAAGCATCAGGGAACCTAGCACAAATGTTGATGCTCTGGCTACTGCTATTGGTGTGAGCCTCTAATCCATGACTCAGGTGTACCATGTCTTCTGCTAACATCCTTAAAACTGTAGCAGTCTAACTTGTTAGCAAGTAGGATATTGATATGGTTTGGCTGTGTCCCCACCCAAATCTCATCTTTAATTCCCACATGTTGTGGGAGGGACCTGGTAAGAGGTGATTGAATCAAAGGGGCAGGTTTCTCCTGTGCTGCTTTCATGATAGTCAATAAGTCTCATGAGATCTGATGGCTTTATAATGTGGAGTTTCCTTGCAAAAGCTCTCTTTTTCATTTGCTACCATCTGTGTAAGATGTGACTTTGCTCCTTGTTGCCTTCTGCCATGACTGTGAGGCTTCTCCAGTTACGTGGAACTGTAAGTCCATTAAACCCTTTTCCCTGTATGAATTATCTAGTCTTGGGTATGTCTTTATCAACAATGTGTAAGTAGACTAATACAGGTATAATCTCAGTGACTGTGTAATTCTTGGCACTTCTTTGTCCTGCCTGCTGGGTGGGACACCTCCCAACTCCAATAGCAAGATTTACCCTAAACAAATTTGAGTTTGCCAGATTTCTTCTACACTCTGTGGGATCTGCCAACATTCTCTTTAGGGGTCAAGGCCATGCTCCCATAGGTCCTTATCCCAAAGCTTTGCAGTGTCTACTCCCAAGTCCTTCCTGTCCTCTCCAGACCTTGATGCTGAGGTTCCACCATGCAATATACCTGAGCCAATCTACATTTTACAAAAAGTCTCAATCGGGATGAAGTGTATAAATAGTGCTTACTTGTTTCTATATTTTTCAGAGTACCTACTAAGTGCCGTAAAGGTATAGGCTTTGTTATAAAATAAATATCTATTTTATTAATCTTTAGTGAGCAGGTAATTGTACATTATGATGAAAGGATTAAAGAAATATTTTTTACAAACTTTATAAAATCTAAGTTTCACTTTTTCTTTTTTTTTTTTCTGTTTACCTCTAGGTTCTCTTCCTCTTCTCTCATATTTTATGATACAATTGGATCATTGACCATAACAGCACTCTTCCTGCCCATGCACAAAACACCAACTACCCTATGAAAGGGGCCATAACTATATTCTATGACTCAAGGCATTTCCCAGCCTGCAGTTCCTATACCCCTTCTCAGTTCAAACACTTTAAGTAAGTATGGTTCACAGGAATTTTTCTCTTGGTCTCTTGGGTACACACACACAGATATACACATACAGACATGCATATACAAACACGCACATATATACATTACATACAGAAAACATTAATGTTCATGTATAGTTAAAATCTTAATAAAATCCACATATCCAAAAACCCAGCTTAAAAATAAAATATCACCAAAGTATTCAAAGTTACCTGTATGACTCTCTAATTCCATTCCTGCCCTAGAGTAAACTGCTATTTGAAATCATTGCCTTGTTTTTTTTTTTGTTGTTGTTTAATTTATAGTTTTACTTCATCTCTGCATATATTCCTAAACAATATATGGGCTGGCATGCATGGTTTGGACTTTTTTGTGAATAGGACCACATGTATTAATTTGTGACTTATTTCCTGCAGTGTTTATGGTAATAATTATCCCTGTCACTGCAAATATGGATAGACTCATTCATTTTTACTTGATAGATTCTTATTCTCCCTCCAGCAACTTTGGTTCATTGACTTTTGTCTTTTCTACCTGGCTTTGGTCCCAGATAGTGCTTCGCATATTAGCCTCTGTAATTTGCATGATGTTCTGTGAATCTGGGGCTAGTCCTGTCGTCTTCTCCTATCTAGCCCAAATCTCCAGGATATCCTAACCAAATTTGGGTCCTACGTCCAAAATCTCTCTTTTTTTTTTTCTGAAAAAGATCATATCTCATACTTTCCTAGGAGAGAAATGAAGGATCTTAGGCATCTACCTTCTTTTCCATGCAGTGAGATCATGGCTACTTTTAAAATTTTATTTATTTATTTATTTATTGAGATGGAGTCTCACTCTGTCGCCAGGCTGGAATGCAGTGGCGCGATCTCGGCTCACTGCAACCTCCGCCTCCAGAGTTCAAGCAATTCTCCTGCCTCAGCCTCCCACATAGCTGGGACTACAGGCACGTGCCACCATGCCCAGCTAATTTTTCTATTTTTAGTAGAGACAGGGTTTCACCATGTTGGCCAGGATGGTCTTGATCTCTGGACGTCGTGGTCCACCCACCTCAGCCTCCCAAAGTGTTGGGATTACAGGCGTGAGTCACAGCACCCAGCCTGGCTGCTTTTTTTTCTTAGCAGTCACATGCTGGTAGAGGGTTAAAAAAATCTGTTTATGATTCCTCAAACTCTTTATCCACCTTCCTTATAGCAGAATGTGTGAGTAACAGATAGTGTAGTCCCACATAGCCCAGAAAATCTACCCATCAATATTTAGCTCAGCTCAGCTCAGCACCCTGGTCCAAGTGAGGCAAATAAACAGGCAATGTGGTCAACAAACAAAATGAAAAATGGATTCAATGAAAGTTAAGAAAAATAACCAAAAAACTAGTAGGTAAGATGCATTTTAAGGATCTAAAACACATCCTCATATTAAATGGAGACAGAGGAAGGGGAATTGTATTGAATAGGAAGAGACCACCTTTTATTCTCATATGCAAAGATCGTTTTCCTTTTCAATTCCTCTGTGAACCCTCCCTATCCCGTCTCACTCTTTTCTCCTGCTCTCGACATCACCTACCATGTGCACACAGCAGGCAGGTTACTTAGTAGGAGCACGCTAAATTTCATAGACCTAAATTAAATTAACTATTCTCAGCCCTTCCTTTCTCAACTTTTTTGGTTGGAGTTACAAGATTTGATCTGATTTTGATCTGAGACACAATGCAATGTGTTTTTATGCAGGCAAAAGTTGGTTCATTTAGGCTAGAAAACTGATGGAACAGAGACACGGGAATGTTAAGAGAGTGAGGGACTGGCAGTAGTGAATTGGGGAAAGGCAATGCCAACAGAATTTTGGCAGTTTTGCTGATTTTTGAAAACATATGCAAGATTAGATTAAAACACTCTTCAAACTAGCAAAAGCTGGGGCCAGATTGTCTCTGCTATAATGTTCAGGCTGGCTGGCACTTTTGACTCTGAATTTCTGTTTAAGTGTCAAGCCTGACCTTTACTCAGTTTAATTCAATTCAATTCAGTTCTACAAAAATTATTGAAGCCAACTTTTGCCAGACTACTGCACTAAAAGACCCTAAAAAACATATCATTTAGTGTAAAGATTATGTTTAAACATTAAGAAAAAAATTCCAAGTGAAAGCGATGGTTCTCAGGGCATTTTCCTAGCAAATGGTTTTTCCATCTGACTTTTGTAAGCATGAGCATCAGTTACGACAACAAGCCAGGGTCAGAAAGAAAAGATAAAGGAAGAAAGGCATAAGTGGAAAGAATAAGAAAAGAACAAAAAAAGGGAGAAGAACAAGTATAAGGGTTGGAAGCTGGTTCCGAAATCACATTGGTGAGTATCATGAAATTCATCTTTCTTTATTTTCTAATGGGAGGCAGCATGACGTAATGCACTGTCCACTGAGTAAGAGTTGAAAGATCTTTCGTGATCTGAATGAGCAACTTCACCTCTCTGAAAGTTATTTTTCTTAAGTGTAAAATGACATAATATGACCTTACATTTTAAAATTGTTCTCAGAGTCCAATTAAGAAGATTTTTTAAAGTCCTTTAGCTACCAAAAATTTAGATTTGAAACTATTTTAGGGGCGTGTCTATGTGCTCTTTCATTTTAGTGATCCTTGTCCTAAAGGCTTTTCTCAAGGGGCATCCTGAGACCTGGAGAGATAAAAGAATATCTCGCAATAGACCAAGGGAAGACTGACAATTACAGATCACAACCTGCGCGTCCCTGTGGTCTGAGCTCATGGTTGTACTGACTTGGTTTGGTGAACTGTGGCAAAGTGAAAAAGGATGGGATCAGGAAAAGGACAAAGTAAAGATAATAATCACATAAAATGTCTTTATAAGACTGCCTTTCTCTGAACCTGATGTACCTTCACATCTACTGACAGTATTGTTCCATTATCAATTTAGTGCCGATAGATAGGGGAATTTTCTTTATTTTAGCCAAGTTATTTACATATGATTTGCCAGCAGGGCTGCCATATATGTGTCCCCATTTTGTCTGCCATGCAAAGGTACCAGACACACCAGTGTTGGCCCTGTCTGAAGACTCAGTCTGTCCTTAATCAACAAGAAATCTTGACTCACAAAGCTATTTTGGAGACCAAATCTTGTGCAGCAATGCTACATGAAGCCTTCCATCTAGGATAGAGATGGTCCTAGGCAGTACTCGGCAGGAGTAAAGGAGTTTGGCTGGTGGCCTCTCATTATCTGAGTGTCTCTACAGGCTGTATACTGCATATCTGCTCTATCCTAGCAGGGCTTCCCCAGGTGGCTGTCATAATTTGACCCAATATGGTAATTGATAAAGGTTTAGGAGATTTGATATCCAAGGAATACTGCTCTTTTAATGGCGTGTTCCCAAGAATGACAAGCTTTCAAACTCCCCAAAGAAGACTCTCTGTATGGAATTTTAACCATTCTGATGAGTTTCATTTCTTTTCACCTTTTTTTTTTTTTAGGAATGAGAGGAGAGCTGGCTAGGAAAGGTATTTGTATGGAATCTCTAAATTAAAAAGTTGCTTCTATCAGGTCTGCTTTAAACTTCCCCAAACTAGAGCTATATTCTTGTTCCAATTCATTCTTAGGCAATATATTCCTTACCTAAGATAAACTAGTACTAGATTTCAACTTCCAGTGCCTTCCTATAACATGAATGAATGAGTGTGTCTTTAGAATCAGATCTTCCTGTCACTTACTAGCTATATGACTTCAGTCAAGTTCTTCAGATATCCACATCTTTGAGATGCAATGCTGCACAGTGATTAAGAGGGTGGGCTGTGAAATTAGAGATTTTAAAGTCAACCACACTTATACTCAAGTCCTACCTCCAGTTTTTTGTAGCCCTAGGCAAAACATTTAACCCCTCATAAACTCAGTTCTGTTATCTGTAACACAAGAAAAGGAGCAGGCCGGGCGCGGTGGCTCAAGCCTGTAATCCCAGCACTTTGGGAGGCCGAGACGGGCGAATCACGAGGTCAGGAGATCGAAACCATCCTGGCTAACACGGTGAAACCCCGTCTCTACTAAAAATACAAAAAAAAAAAAAAAAAAAAAAAATAGCTGGGCGAGGTGGCGGGCGCCTGTAGTCCCAGCTACTCAGAGGCTGAGGCAGGAGAATGGCGTGAACCCGGGAGGCGGAGCTTGCAGTGAGCTGAGATCCGGCCACTGCACTCCAACCCAGGCGACAGAGCGAGACTCCGTCTCAAAAAAAAAAAAAAAAAAAAAAAAAAAAAAAAGAAAGAAAAGGAGCATCTATTACAACATTGGGTTGCTGTGTGAATTGAATGAATGTGAAGTGGTTAGTCCACATAATATTGCTTCACTTAATAGTAGTTAGCTATTATTACATTCTTTGTCTAAAAAGATTGGAGATTAAAAAACTCACTCTTAAGATATGGTAAAAACATAAATAACTATGTAAACATGAAGTTTTTTGTTTTGTTCTGTTTTTGGTGTATCTGGCACATAATTTCTCAATAGCTGATTGGTTTTTTGTTTTGTTGTTGGTTTCTTTTTTTGGTCTTTTTTTTTTTTTTTTTAGACAGAGTTTTGCTCTTGTTACCCAGGCTGAAGTGCAATGGCACCATCTTGGCTCACTGCAACCTCCACTTCCTGGGTTCAAGCAATTCTCCTGCCTCAGCCTCCCAAGTATCTGGGATTACAAGTGTGTGCCACCACACCTGGCTAATTTTGTAATTTCAGTAGAGACAGGGTTTCACCATGTTGGTCAGGCTGGTCTCGAACTCCTGACCTCAAGTGATCCACCTGCTGTGACCTCCCAAAATGTTGGGATTACAGGTGTGAGCCACCATACCTAGCCTTCAATAGCTGATTGTTGAATGAATAAATGCTTGTGGATGCCATATGTTGAACTTTATCAAACTCTGCTTCTCTCTTTGTCTGTTTTCCCTTTAATTTATATTTCGTCTTTTTCTTGTTCTTTTCTCCTGGCTTCTGTTTTTGTTCAATACAAACCATACTTTCTTGTCAAACCATGGTCTTAATTGTTCTCATTCTTACTTTTCAAACACATCAGTAACCATTTTCATCTACAGGATTGGTTCCCTAAATCCAGTCAAATGATCTCCTCTCCTCCTCTTTACTCTTTCCTTAGGCAGAATTTTTCAGTCCTAGGATTCCCTATAGGGCCTGATAATTGCATTTACTAATGAGATTTAGTAAGATTTACTTATTTGTTAAACTGAGTTGAGACTGAGACAGTGGTGGTGAGGTTGTTCCAAGACCTTGAACAATCACGTCCCTCAATTAGGTGGCTCATTTTTACACACAGGGAATTGAATCAAAAGTCAGAATAACAGTTGTTTCAATTAAAATCATTTAAATAGACAAGCCTCAGCCATCCATTAAAAGTAAAATATTTTCTAAAATAGTCAGGGTATGTTATTTTATAATAAAACCTTGACCCACTGACTTGTAGACACACAAATGAGGTGTTTTAAGTTGAAATAATTTGTGTTAATTTTTTAAATAAAGGTGGATGTAAAGATTACTTCAAAGACCCGTGTCTACAACTCTCCAATATTCAGGTTTTTAGCCTATGTACAAAAGTCTTCCTCACAGTGTCTCAAGTTTCTAGCAAAGCACTTTATGAATTTTCTAGGTGCCTCTGCATACTGTGTTTTATTCAGAGATGTAGTTAAGATTTGACTTAATTGCTCCAGTCACCTGATTCCCTTTTACCTGCCAACAGAACATACAGATTGTCGTAGAAATGTCACCAGTGAATTCAAATGTGTAAAAATGGAGTTTCCAAGCCAATGCTGAATAACTAAAACTGCCCACATCATAATTAGGTAGAAACATAGGTGAGATCCAGACTCCTGCTGAAAATGTAAAGAAAATGAAAAGACATGCTTCAATTTTTAACTAGATTGGAAAAGATCAGCTTCTAATATCAGATGTCAGAGGTCAAGCAAAAAATCTTAGGTGAAAAAGTAGTAACTTCATTCCCTATCTAATGACACATAACTCATCCCTACAAAGCAAAAAACAAAATAATGAGGAACAAGGCATATTATCACTTCCAGTTGCCCTCCAATAACCTAGTAGACATTTGAGCACTTTATTCATTGAAAGAATTTTTTGGTTGTTCCAGCAATTACTGGTTTTGGAATTTCTATATATGAGAGACTTAAAAGTAGAAAGTGGAGGAGAGAAGGAATTGGAAGTGTCCAAGAACATATTTATAGCATGCTATATAAGACTGAGTAAACATTACGATTTCATGTTTTTTAAAAAATGAAATGGGGGCCAGGCGCAGTGGCTCACGCCTGTAATCCCAGCACTTTGGGAGGCCGAGGCAGGTGGATCACGAGGTCAGGAGATCGAGACCATCCTGGCTAACATGGTGAAGCCCCATCTCTACTAAAAATACAAAAAAATTATCTAGGCCTGGTGACAGACACCTGTAGTCCCAGCTAATCGAGAGGCTGAGACAGAGGAATGGCGTGAACCCAGGAGGCAGAGCTTGCAGTGAGCCAAGATGGCACCACTGTACTCCAGCCTGGGCAGCAGAGCAAGATTCAGTCTCAAAACAAACAAACAAAAAAGGGTTGAGGAAGATGGGAGGTACTCCTTGGTGGCACCTCTAGTCAACCCAGTTATCCCCACCTCAAAGCTACCATTTGTGTGATACTTCACTGTGAAGTCCAGCAAGGAAGATTGCTCTGGACAGACTTAAATCCCCTTCACAGGGGAAACACTTTAATTTACTATCCTTACAATGTACTTAACACATTTGAATTACAGTTTACTTCAACTACATTTATTGAGTGTCTACTTTGTGTGCAGGTGCATTGTAGAAACTGGCACCACAAGGATAAATTAGATATAGCTTCTCTTCTTAGGTAGCATTTAGTTTAGTGAGACAACCATACAAGCAGATAGTCCTCTAAAATTTAATAAAGGTCATAACAGAGTTAGACACACTGCCACTGAAAAACATGATAATTTGAGTGCCAGTCTAAAGAAAAAGTAAAGGAAAATCTAATTGAAAAAAGAATACATATTAGTGAAAGTACCATCTTTTTTCCAAATTACAAAGACACTTCACAGCAACTACTAATCATATAGTTATAATTTCCATTAATAAATATACCAGATGTGTTAAACTTATAAAGGATTTTTTTCCTTCAGATTTGCGAGGCAAAAAGAGAGTTCCCATTTAACCCTTGCCATTCGTTCATCTCTTGTCATTTATTATTTAACAGCTATTATGTATCAGGCCCCAAACTAGGCTTCTTACTTGTTTTATAATTAATTTCCACAAAGTCATCAAAGAGCAATTTAAACTCCATATATATAAGTTGAGCACTGCAATTTTTTACAGGGTTATTATGAAGCTTAAAGGTCATAGAGCAATATAAATATCTATATCGTTTTACTTCTATAACATGTAAAATTGTATATACAAGAACAAAATGCCCAGGATTTCCTAATTTTCCTAAATTCATGAGCCTCTTATCTTCTACTCATTGCTACCTAAAGCTCCCTGACACCTACTCTTTCTCAATTATTTATTCCAGGCTCAATATAATATCCCGTTAAGAACTTCTGGCTTCCATTTGGAATATATAACAATGTAATGAGCATTGTTCTCATCTTAAAAACAAGAAAAAGCCAGATAATCTACAAATCATAACTTTTCTTGAACCCATTAGAGAGCTGAGGTCAAAGGACAATTAACTTGCTTGACATCTAAAGAAGGACAGGTGTCTCCAACAAAGGTAGGAGCCAAGCACATTCCTTCCAGTGGCAGAGCACATGCCACATAAGCTGGCAGGAAAAAAATTCCACTTAATTTTTTAAAACAATTGCTAACAGTCAAGTGTGGGCTGGAGGGAGAGTAAAAAACCAGTTGCCATGATACAAGAGTAACTTGCAGCACTTGCAGGCACTTATCCATGGATCTCACAGCTCACAGGAAAGATTGGGGCAGGGAAAGTTTCTGAGATAAGTTTCTTTTTTTTATAGTGCAGAACTGGGAGGTGGGGCACAGTAAGTGCCACAGAAGATTCCTACCCAGATCCTCACTGAACACAAACTAAGCTACAGAAATTTGAAACAAGTGGTACTCTAGATCAATAACAAAACTCAACCCAGACTAGCTCCAGATAGACTGATTAAATCCCTCACAGTAAATGTCTAGCAGACGTGTGCTTATTTCCAGAAATAAATACTATTTAACTGAGTCTCTCTTGACCTACATAAGATGTTTTATTTTCAAGCAAAAATTATGAGCAAGAAAAATAATGTAGGTAAAACAATACATTGTTAACAGACAAAATAATCGACAAAACAATGTGCAGATACGATAGATACTGGAACTCTCATATAGGGGGTTTACAATAACTATGACTAGTATATAAAAGACTAGTGGAAAGGTGGACAGCATACAGAAACAGATGAGGAGTTTTAGTAAAGAATGAATATTTGAGAAAAAATATAATGGCAATGCAATAACTAAAAAAACCTTGGTAACGTGTATAAAGAAAACTGAGTGAAAAGTGAACTTGAATTTCAGTAAGTAAAAAACAAAAATAAAATTATACAAACATTATTTCAATAGATACAATACTGAAATACAAACTGAAAACTGAGATGAAAAGATAATAGAGCATTCAAGATTTGTGAGATAATATCAAATGATCTAATATATGTACAACATGAATCATAAAAGAAGAAAAATGAAGCAAAAGAAATATTTGAAATAATAAAGGCCAAGATTTTCTAAAATTAATGAAAGACATTTAAACACATATTCAAAATCCCCAGAGATCACCAAGCAAGATAAACACATATGCATACACAAACATCTATAAATATATTCAAAATGTGAAAAATCAAACATTAAAAGAACATCTTTAGGGCAGCTAGATATCCCTCCTTCTACCCAAAATAAAATACATTGCATACAGAGGAACAAATAAAATAATTACATGAAATATTTCATGAGAAATTATCCAATCTAGAAAACAATGTAATGACAGCTTTAAAGCACTGACAGAGAAAGACTGTCAACTAAGAATTATATACCCAGTTGAAACAACTTCCAAAAATAAAGAGAAACGCAGAGTTTTTATGAGTCAAAGAGGAATTCACAAGATAAGTATTATGGGTGATTCATGAAAAATAGGTGATTTAATTAGATAGAATTTCATAAAAAGGGTAAGAGTTGATTGGGAATATAGGCTTTCAACAAACTATGAAATGGGAAAGGATTCAGGAGAGCGCTAGGAGAAAAGAAATAGGAAATAAGACTTCCACAAAGATGATGCTGCTTGGGGAAACCTCTTCCCAAAGAGGACTCTGTTAAACTGGTCTGACATTAGCAAATCAAGAAGTAAGAAGGAAGGGAAGGGAAGGGGAAGAGGAAAGAGAAGGGGACGGGGAAGGGGAAGAGGATAAGGAAGGGGAAGGAGAAGAGGATAAGGAAGGGGAAGGGAAAGAAAAGGAAGGGGAAAGGAAGAGAGAAGAGAAGGGAAAAGGAAGAAGAAAAGAAAGGAAGGAATGAAGGGAGGAAGGGGGGAAGGGAGGAAAGGAGGGAGGGAGGGAGGAAAGGAAGGAAGGAAGGAAGAAAGAAAGAAAGAAAGAAAAGAGAGAGAGAAAGAAAGAAAGACGAAAGAAGGAAGGAAGGAAGGAAGGAAGGAAGGAAGGAGGAAGGAAGGAAGGAAGGAAGGAAGGAAGGAAGGAAAGAAAGAAAAAGAAAGAGAGAGAGAGAGAGAGAGAGAAAGAAGAAAGAAAGAAAGAAAGAAAGAAAGAAAGAAAGAAAGAAAGAAAGAAAGAAAGAAAAAGAAAGAAAGAAAGAAAGAGAAAGGAAAGAAAGGAAGGAAGGAAGAATCCTAGTATAACAGGTAGTTAGGAGATACATTTCCCTTTTCTGCATGGCTCTGTGTTGTGAAATCAGCTCAGCAGCTGAGTGATGGCTCCTATCTCCTTCATTAACATAGAGCAGAAGACTTATTCGGGTTAGATTTGGCAGATGATGAGCATTGGCGAATTCCATGTTCTCTGGCTTTGGGTGGTAGACGCAGCATGGTAGCAACACCAGTTGTCCTCAATACAAACACACACACACAGACACACACACACACTTGTGTCGTTCCTGCTACAGGGAGGATCCATTTAGAGCAACTGATAAGAGTTTCCCACCAAGTTTATAATTCTCTTCTCCACAGTGCAAATTTTCTGCCCTCAGGAACATCAAAGAAAGCCTCAAAGAGGGCCCCTGCCAGGGTCAGACTTCAACTTCAATTGGATCTGACTGGTTGGGGTGAGAGGTATGTTGAAAACATTGCAGTTATTACTTAGCAATTAGTGGAGGCTAATAGCTGAGGTTGATACCAATAGTAGCAGAACAGCCAGATTTTGTTAATAACGGGGATATCAGAAAGAAGAAGTTAAAGAGAGCATAGCTAAAACCACAGATATTGCTGGTGGTAAGAAACATTTTGTGCATGCCCAAGTTTGGAAACTGTAAGGACCAACGTCAGAGGCTGCGAACTGCAGAGGATATAGACTTCGCTAAATTAGTCCAACTGAGTCACTAAAAAACAAACAAGTAAATAAATAGACAACAAAAACAATGGCTTCAGAGGGAAAAGGGCCAATATTTAGAGTTCCTACAATACATTATCTAAAATCTCCAGTTTTCCACAGTAACAAAATGAGACATCAAGAAAAAAAATAAAACCAAGAAGGTGTGACTCATCTATAGAAATAAAAAGCAGACAATAGAAACTGCCCTGCAGGGGATGAGAAGTTGTATACAAGAAGAAAAGATTACAAAATGACTTTTGTAAAGATTTTCAAAGATCTAAAGGGAATCGTGTTTAAATCAGTAGTAGAAAGGATGATGGCAATAACTCAACACACAGGAAATATCAATAAAGAAATGAAAATTATTTAAAAGAACCAAATGGGCATTCTGAACCTGAAAGTACAATAATTAAAATAAAAAATACACAAAGAACCCAACAGTAGACATGAGATGGCCAGAAAAAGTCAGTGAACCTGAAGATAGATCATAGAGATGATAAAGTCTGCAGAACAGAGACGAAACAGAATTAAGAATAATGAAGAGAGGGCTGGGCGCGGTGGCTCACGCCTGTAATCCCAGCACTTTGGGAGGCCGAGGCGGGTGGATCACGAGGTCAGGAGATCGAGACCATCCTGGCGAACACGGTGAAACCCTGTCTCTACTAAAAATACAAAAAAAATACCCAGGCGTGGTGGCGGGCGCCTGTAGTCCCAGCTTCTCGGGATGCTGAGGCAGGAGAATGGCATGAACCTGGGAGGCGACGGAGCTTGCAGTGAGCGGAGATCACGCCACTGCACTCCAGCCTGAGAGACAGAGCGAGACTCCGTCTCAAAAAAAAAAAAAAAAAAAAAAAAGAATAATGAAGAGAGTCTCAGAGAAATGCAGGACACCATCAAGCATGCCCACATAAAGGGAGTATCAGAAAAAAAAGAAATAAAATTTAAAAATTTGAGAAAACAATTATAAAACCTTCCCAAATTTGATGAAAACCACTAATCTACACATTCAAGAAGCTCAACAAACTCCAAGAATGATAAACATGAAAGGATCTATAATAAGATGCATTAATTATAGGCAAAATGTTAAAAGACAAAGGCATGGAGAAAACCTTAAAAGCAGTAAGAGAAAACCAATTCATCAGATACAAGGATTTCCAATAAGATTAAGAGCTCATTTTCATCAGAAGCAGTGGGGGTCAGTAGGCAGTAAACAGACGTATTTAAAGTGTCGAATAAAAGAGTATGAATACCAGAAAACCTGTATCCAGAAAAAGTATTTTTGAAAAACAAAACCAAAACAACAAAAACAACAACAACTCAGATGAAAATAGAGAGATTTCATTCCTAGCAAACTTGTAAGAAATAAGAAAGGAAGTTGTTTTGTTTAAACACAAGTGACATCAGAAAGTAATTCCTATGTACACATAAAAATCAAGAACACTGAAAAAGGTAATTATGTAGGTAATTATGAATGACAGTATAACTAAATCGTTCTTTTCATTTCTTCTCTTATTTAAGGAGTAATTGTATAAAACAATATACATATAATTGCATTGTTAGGCCTGTGACATATAGAAATGTAATATATTGGTCAAAAAAAAAAATAGCACAAAGGAGACAGGTGGAAACAAAGCTGTATGGAAGTGAGAAATGGAAGTGAGAAAATGCAGTGAATGGTGACTCAAATACAGACTATGAAATGAAGAGAACAAAAAAGTGGTAAAGATGAAAGTTAATATAACACCATAAATACAGACTTGTTTGATTTCTGTATTGTATTAGTCTATTCTCACACTGCTATAAATAACTACCTGAGACTGAGTAATTTATGAAGAAAAGAAGTTTAATTGACTCACAGTTCTACAGGCTTAATAGGAAGCATGGCTGGGAGGCCTCAGGAAACTTAGAATCATGGCAGAAGGCAAAGGGGAAGTAAGCACGTCTTACCATGGCTGAGCAGGGGAGAGAGAGAGAGGGAGGAGGTGTCACACATTTTAAGCCATCAGATCTCATGAGAACTCACTATCATCAGAACAGCATGGGGAAAATCCATCCCTACAATCCAGTCACCTTCTACCAGGTCCCTCCTCCGACATTGGGAATTAAAATTTCATGAGATTTGGGTGGGGACACAGAGCCAAACCATATCACCTTCCTTCTCTCGCCTTCTTTAAAAGAGAAAAATGCATATATTAAGCATAAAAATATATGACTGGGTTTCTAACATATATAGGCACACCAAGTATAAAAATGAAAGAATACAGCTATACAAGTAAAGTTTTCCTATCATATTAGAATTAAAGTAGTATAAATCTGAAGTAGATGTGCAAGGGAGAGGGTGGGAGGAAGGAGAGGAGAAGAAAATATAACTATTGGCTACTGGGCTTAATACCTGGGTGATGAAATAATCTGTACAACAAACCCCCATAACATGAGTTCACCAATGCAACGAACCTTCACATGTACTCCCAAATCAAAACAAAAGTTAAAAATAAAATAAATAAGGTAAAATATACTACAACGCTATAGTAACCTAGTTAGCATGGTAGTGACATAAAAACAGATATACAGACCAATGCAACAGAATGAAGGACCCAGATACAAATCCACGCATTTATAGACTACTCGCTTTTGACAAAGGCTCCAAGAACATACAGTGGAGGAAAGGACAATGTCTTTAATAAATAAGCAGAGGCAGAAGAATGAAACTAGATCCTGCTCGTTGACCCTACACAAAATCGGATCAACGTGGATTAAAGACAAATCTTATATCTGAAGCAATGAAGTTACTAGAATAAAACATTAGTGAAATGCTGCAGGACATTGGTCCGGGCAAAGATTTTCTGCGTTTGACCTCAAAAAGCACAGGGAACAAAAACAAAAACAGACAAATGGGATTATATCCAGCTAAAAACTTCAGCATAGCAAAAGGAAACAATCAACAAATTGGGAGAAAAAACAATCCACAGAATGGGAGAAGTAAGTATTTGTAAACTATCCATCTGACAAGGGATTAATAATCAGAATATATGAAGAGTTCAAATAACTAAATAGCAAAAAACAAATAATTTAATTTAAAAAATGTGCAAAAAATCTGAATAGACATTTTTCAAAAGAATACATACAAATGGCCAATAGGTACATAAAAAAATGCTCAACATCATTGTTCATCAGAGAAATGCAAATAAAACTACAATGAGATATCATCTCACCCCAGTTAGAACAGCTTTTATAAAAATACAGGACATAACACATGCTGGCGAGGATGTGGAGAAAGGGGAAGTCTCATACAACGTTGTTAGGAAAGTAAATTAGTACAGCCACTATGAATAACAGTATGGCATTTCCTCAGAAAACTAAAAATAGAACTATATATGATCTAGCAATTCCACTACTGAGTTTATATCCAGAAGAAAGGAAGTCATTATATTGAAAAGGTATCTGCATTCCCATGTTTATTGCAGCACTTTTTCCAATAGCCAAAATACGGAATCAACCTAAGTGTCCATTAGCAGATGAATGGATAAAGAAAATGTGGTACATATATACAATGGAATATTATTCAGCCATAAAAAATCCTGTTATTTGCAGCAACATGGGTGGACCTGGAGGTAATTACATTAAGTGAAATAAGACAGGCACAGAAAGACAAATAGCACATGTTCTCACTCATATGGGGAGCTAAAAATGTGGGTCTCATGAAGATAGAGAGAAGATTAGTAGTTATCAGAGGTTCAGAAGATTGGGGGAAGCGGGGATAAAGACAGATTCGTTAATGGGTACAAGAACACACTTAGAATAACTGGTATTTGATAAATCAGTAGGGTGGCTATAGTTAACATTAATCAGTTGTACATTTCAAAATAGTTAGAATAATTCAAATATTTCTATCATAAATAAAAGAATAAGGTGATAGATATCCCAATTATGTTGATTTGATTATATGATTGCATCAAATTATCACGAGTATCCCTAAAATATGTACAATATGTATTTAAAAATTAAATAAAAATGTTTAAATGGATCACAGAATCAAATGTAAGCATTAAAACTATAAATATCTGGCTGAGCACAGGAAGTAGCTCATGCCTGTAATCCCAATATTTTGTGAGGTCAAGGCAGGGGGATCACTTAAACCCATGGGTTTGAGACCAACCTGGGCAACATAACGAGCCTGCCTCATCTCTACAAATGGTAAAAATGTGAATCAGGCAGGGTTGCGCACACTTGTGGTCCCAGCTACTCAGGAGGCTGAGATAGAAGGATCTGGTCACCCGACCCTAAGCGATCATAGCTGCAGTGACCCGTGATTGTGCTGCACTCCAGCCTGGACAACAGACTGAGACACCATCTCAGAAAAGAAAAGCAAAAATAAAAAAGCACAAAAATTGAGGAAATCTCCATGACTTTGGTTGGGCAGTCCTCTTAGATAGGACAACAAAAGTGAAAGAAACAAAACTAAAAATTAAGTGGATTTGATCAAAATAAAGATTCATGCTTCAGATGATACCATCAGAAAATGAAAATACAATCCATAAAATAGAAGGTTATCTCAAATCACATATCTGATAAGGGTGTTGCATGCAGAATATATTAATATAAAGTATCCTTGCAGCTCAACAAAAAGATAAGCATCACAATTTAAAAATAGTAAAGGATATGAATAGCTATTCCTTCAAAGAAGACATACAAATGGCCAATAAGCACATGAAAAGCCATTCAAGCCAAAATGCAAATCAAAATCACAGTAAAATATCCCTTAACACTCAATAGAAATGTTAAAACCAAAGACAGACAATGACAAGTGTTGTCAAAGATATGAAGAAATTGGAGTCTTCGTACATTGCTGGTGGGAGCATGAAATGGTGCAGATGCTTTGGAAAACAATTTGGCAGTTTTACAGAAAGTTTGAACAGAATTAACATGTGACTTAGCAATTCTCCTCCAAGGATGAAATGAAGAGAAATCAAAACATACATCCATGCAAAAATCTTGCAGGTGAATGTTCATAGCAAACTTATCTAAAATAGGCAAAAGGTGGGAACAATTTAAATGTGAATCAATTGAGGAAATAAATAAACCATCAATTGATGAAATAAACCATCTCTCTACAATGGAATATTATTTGATATTAAAAAGGAATGCAAAACTGATAGATCCACAACATTAGATGAACTATAAAAATATTATGCTAAATGAAAGAAGCTAGTCTCTAGAGACTATATATTGTGTAATTCCATTCACACAAAATGTCAAGAATAGAAAAATCTGTAGAGATAGAAAGTAGATTAATGGTTGCCCAGGGCTGGGAGTTGGAAGTGGGATGAGAAGTGGAAGGGATTGGAGAATGACTGCTAATGGGTATGTAGTTTCTTTTGGATGCAGCAAAAAATGTTGTAAAATTATACTGTAGTAAATAATTATACAACTCTATAAGAACACTAAAAACCACCGAATTGTACACTTTAAATGAGTGACTTTTATGATTTGTGAACTGTCTCTCTCTATATATGGCTATTTTTAAAAAGAAAGGGAGAGAGAAAGGGAGAAAGAGAGAATATTAAAGGAAAAAAGATGTGAAAGTTCCAAATATACTTTAGTTTGGCTGAATTTGGCTGAAGCATACGTTGCATAGAGTTGATGTTAAAGGAAAGGTTTACAAACACAGTTGAGACCAGCTGTAGAAAATGTGGAAAGCTGTCTTAAACGCTAAGGAAGGAGTCTATATTTATCGAATAGGTGATGGATCCTTATTTTATAAAGACAATATGTAAAATCAGGAGAAAGTAGCACTATCCTTGTTTTACAAAAATCATATGTGTAGCAGATGAGCATAGAATGGAGGGGGAAAATAGTGTAGCCTGAGAGGCCAGGAAGAAGGATATGAAAATAATCCAATTGAGAAGGGATACATGCCATTCTAATGGTTTACCTAGAATCCAACACAGTGTTTCCCTTTTGTTTTGGAGTCAAAGTACATCTACACTACTCTCCATGCATCTGTTTGGTATTTAGAATAAAGATAATCAAAATATGTTTTCTGATAATATTTCTAACATACAGTATTTCCAACATACAATCCACCCCAACACTAAGTGAAGTTATCTAGGGCTATTTCATCATTGTTTCCTCTGTCCATGCTATTCTACTACAGCTGTGTGGCAATGGACTACAACACGGTGCTTAAAAGACTTCAGCAGACCTTGTCAACTATTCAGCTGTAACTCTTGCCTTTGTCCTCCTACAACAAGACAATGCAAGATACACAACATAATGTCAAACACCATAGTTATGCATTTAATAGTTATTACTGTCATGTATAAGCTATGCCAAATGCCAAATTTATGCTTCTGATTCTAGAACCATTCAGATGGTTTCTGAGAACTTGGGCATGACCACACTTCACTGTTATTCTGATTGACCTATGCTATCTAAACCTAATTTAAGACACCATTGCTCATTTCTGATACAGGTATAAAGGAATGAGGTGTTACTCCCTTTGAGTAAAGAGTACATGTTATGACTTTTCAGTTTCCACTGTTTCAGCATTAACCAATGCTTTCATGAGTTCCCTCGCTATTAGTTAAAAGAAACATAATTTTCCTTCAGATTTATTTTTCTAATATGAATTCCCATCTTGTATTGCTAAATATTTCAGACAATGGAAAAGTGTCTCAACTTCCTAATAGGTGTTTCTTTTTAGACCATGTTATTTAGCACCTAAACATAGCAATTCTTAGGATTTCAGAGATATAAATGACAAATTTAAAACTTAGAAAAAAAAGAACTCAGAGCTCATAGATAATATTTCTCAGATGTTAGGTGGAACCAAACAGATGTATAAACTGACACATACTCCAGGGCATAGCATGTTCTTCAAATAGAAACAGAGGATTAGCAGTATTTCTTCATCTGCAACATGGGATTAATAGTGTTTGCACCCATCATCTCACCAGGGTGTTGAGAGGGAAAAGAAATTCACTCAAGGGAAGTTCTATGAACCAGTTAGAAGGCAGCTCATTAATGCAGACATCACTTTGTTTCATGGCAAAACAACTAAGATTCTGACTTCCCTGGAGGAGTAAGATCTTATTTCCAAAATGCATGCCTTTGAGAGATAAAGTTTTAAGAAATAACATTCTATGAGCAATAATTCCATATCTGCCTAATCTAATGAGAGAGAGAGAATGATAATTTAGCCAGTAGGGAAATGTGCAATTGGAATAGTTCTGGCAAATGTCTGGGTACATACATTCTTGTGCGTTCTTTCCTACCTCCAGCCTCACCTCTTCCAGACTCTCCCTCCTTATAAAGAGATAAGGTTGAGTTTATTTTGTTATTATAGTTTTAAATATCAGAAATGGATATAAACTAATTCTTCTTGGTTTTAGACAAGAATCTACACTGTCTTATCATCTGTGAGTTAGAAGCATGCTCTGTGTTAGGAAACAGTTAGATAATATGGTTATATAAACATGCTCTAGATTCAAATGCTCTGAGTTCAAATGTTGACTTTCAAGCACAGTTACTTTATCTGACCTTGATTTCCTTGTATGCAAAATTATTACTTTCCTGTAACATGTAATGTGTCTGCTGCATGTAATGATCACTCATTAAGTGTCCTGTTACCTTTGCTGCCTTTTGAAAGGGCTCAGTAATAATGGCTGGCTGAATGGAGCACCTACTTTCATTCTCTGGAGCTGAAGTGATTATAGGTCGATGGAAGAAGAAGTCTTACCTATTCATTAAAATAGGTAACAGTAGGGGTTACCAAAAGATTATGAAATGGAAAGTTTGAGTTCCTAGGGTCTTTCTTTCACCAAACACTGAAGAGAGGTTAAATCATTTTAAGACTGCCTCCTCTTGACAAATAATAGGCAAAATCCCCACCCTTCTCCATGAGCTAAGTAACATTGGTAAAGAGAAACAACATCATGGAAAGTCCATTGATTAGAGGAAGAGCATACAACCCCCTAATATAAACATGAAACACTTTTAAATATTAAAGCTCCAGCTCTTATTCCCCTAATTTCCAAAGATAGGCAGTTAGTGTCAGTAGGATTATTTTTACTAACAGAAAGAAAACAAAGAGGGAAGAGCCTTAGATTAATATGTGAGTCCTCTGGGAAGTTTTTAGCATAGAAGAATTTCTTTTCTCCACATGCACATGGGAAGTTCTACAAAATCTTTCTCATTACAACAACATTTTCCCATCCTAAAGAAAGCTGTGCAGAGCTGTACAACAGAAATGCAAAACAGAAGGGAAGAATGCATGATCCATGAAAATGTTGTTGATGAAGTCTATGTAGTCAGGGCAGATGTCCTATAAGAACAGAACTTGGAGCAATTGCAGAGATTGAATATTTATCATACTTAGCATCTCTGAAATAGAAAGTGGTTTGTCTAATATTGACAACTAGGTGACACTAACAACCAAGGTAATAAAAGAAGAAAATTAAGATTACAACCTGTGCAGAGACATGCCACCAATACACACTTGGCTGAATACTTGACTAAAGTGTAGTGTGAAGATCTTGGATATTTAACTAGAACGTCATGACATTTGTACCTGTTAGTGTACCTGTTAATATTTTTGAATGGTTATGTATTTCATAATGTTTTGTTTCATATAGCACACACATGTACACACACATGTGGGTATATGAATGTATGTGTAATTGTCATTAAAAAGTTTTAATTTAGGCATTATTAAAGAGAGGAAACTAAGTTGGTTGGACTGATTATGGGCACTATTGAAGAGCTAACTGAAAACAACAGGTAAAGTTACCCATTGTAGGATGGTATCTGAATAGGAACTAATTCCTACGGAAGCATTAACTAATTGCAACCAGTTGTTCTTGGTATATGTAAAAGTGGATTAATAAATTAACAAAGGTAAGATTTTGCTAAATATAAAGAACTTTCTGTTTAATTTGTATCACAGTGGGGGAACCTGTCTTAAGAAATAATGTATTCTTTCTCATGTAGAGGTGTTTAAGCAGACATAGAATGGTAATTTGTCAGAGAAGATGCTGAAGCGGTCATGTACAGAGAAAAATATTATTTCAGTCATTAAGAAATACGTGTTTGGTGCTAACTATGAGAATGATATGTACATTTCATGTTGCATGCAAACTCTAATCAACTTGCAGAAGCTTCCTGAGGCAACACTGAGAGGCCAGCACGAACTCTATAGAAAAGATTGCTATAGTAGATTAGAAATAAATACCATAGAATCAGGAGTAGGGAGATATAGATCACATTCTAAATTGTTGTATTTCTGACCTACCTGTTTCCAATCACTGTTAGATACTGGATATACAACAATAAATAGTGGAGGAATAGGCCCTGAAATATATAGGAAAATAAACATACCTGTGTGAATTTCTAATAATCAGATATTTCTAGGATTGTATTTGAAAGCTTTTATGTCAATAACCTCCAGCGAAGCTTGTAGTATAGGGCTAATTTGAAATAAATTTTCAAGTATGAAATAAATGAGCAAGAATGTTTACTACAAATACAGAAAATTTCTGTGGGGTCATCAGGTGCTTTGCAATGCCATTTACTTCCTGAATGTCTATGAAGACCTTGTTAACTAAGTCCCAACAGACAAGGAGAACCCAATGCAGAGGCCCTTAGGTCCTAGAATAGCTTTTTCTTTCCCATGATCAGTGGGTCAGCAACAGCCATCTCAGAGAATTTTTTTCTGAAAAATTTTTGACAGGTCAAATGCATGAGATAAGAAGGAATGGTAATAAGTATCTGGGAGAAACGATCTTTCATTAACTTAAACACAGGGTTGGTGATAAAATGTCAATTGAATACACAAATCTTGATTAGAGAGCTGGAGCTGCCTGGCATGAAAATAACCAAGGAGAGAGACCTACAAAGAAGCAACTGCCCTGGGAAGAGATGTACAGCCGGGTTTGCCCATGGAACAGATTCCCCAAAGGAAAATTATTAAGGCAACAGATGTCAGAAAGGTTGCAGATCAAATAAACCCTTGAGAAAGTTGGGAAAGAAGTTGTCTGAAACATTGATCGATGCCCTGAATTGTTAGGTAGAGGCTGGAAAAACTTTCTGGCTATCTCCTTACCTGATTTTCCAGCAAATGGAAAAAGTGGCAGAGAAGTTATTTCATATCAGGTGAGGCTTCCCCACATGTAGTTCTCCCATAAAAATTAAGAGGCCTCTCAAACCACCTGGGAAAGTGATACTCTAAAGGTCTGGGAAGTCCTACAGGGAATCACAATAATGTGGGCAATTACTCAACACTTATTGATTGGATCCACTATAAACAACACTAGGTCAGGTATTAAAGTCAATTCCAAAAATACTTAAAAATAGAATCCCTGTCTTCTATGAAATTCTAGATGAAAATATGAAATCTAGTTGAAAAATAAAACCATCACTCAGTAATAGTTTAATGAGAGTGTAAGACATATTTTGATAAGGGTCAAATTTGTAAGGAAAAAATTTAAATGGGCCCTAAAGGTGGGGATGAATTATTTAAGTAGAGGAAGGAAAAAAAAAATAGCCTTCTTTGAGTACTATCAAAAGACAGAAATCAAGAGTCAAAATAAAGCACCCACCATTCTAACAACAACCCTATCTAATAAATGTGGTTCTCCTTGTATAAATTTCATATATGCCATGGCATCCCCTTTAAATGTTAGATCTTTGCAGTTGTCAGTATATCTCTAAGTCTCTTACATTCTAGTCATAGCAATTTACTCTCAGTATACAACATAACGTAATTCAATTCTGATTCCTCACTTCTTCTCAGCCTGGAATGTCCTCCTCTCTCTCCACGTACACACCCTTCTTTAGGAATCTTCTCTGACCTATCCTGTAGGAATTAACTGCTGTTTTGTCTTCAGTTCAATAACGCATTCCTTGTATTTCATTTACTATTTGCTACATTCTACCTTATTTTATATTATATTACAAATAATCGACTGAATGCCTAGTTCCTCCACTGGAGGACATTCTTTCAGGAGAGTTGCATCACTTCTTACTAATTCTTGAAATTTTGTAGCCCCTGATATAGTCCTTTGCCAATAGAAGGTGCTTATTTGTGCTTGTTAAATAGAGGACAGATTAACAATGCAACTACGCACCAAACCAATTTCATTAATTGTCGTACAAGCACTATTTGTATTTGTCAAGTACAGCTTTGTTATCTGTTCGTGTGGAATAGAATATGATTTAGAGTGTAGTTCTGGAGCAGCCTGGCATGCTAGGGCTCAAATCTTTGCTCAGTTACTAAAGAGCTGTATGATATTAGATAAGCTAATTAACATCACCGTTTCAGTTTCTTCATTTGTGAAGTGGGATTAATATAACAGCACTTGCATCATCGTATGTTGTAGGCTTAATTATTTTAATTCACATAAAGCACTTAGAACGCAGTGTCACTCACATAATAAACACTGAATAAATATTAGCTATTTCCTATCAACCATCGTTATCTAATTCTAATTTTACTTTGACTGATAACATTGTTGTATTAATTGTACTTAGTTGTAGGAGACATCATGGTTTGCCCATTCAATCCTTTATCACTCCATCTTATTATTTGGATGTCCATCCATCTCTGTGAAGATACACACCTAGAAAAATGATGAACTATCACAAGATCAATGGCAAATCCTGCATAGTTTAGGTCAAACATGGTTATTCCCTTCCCTGTGGTTTAAAGGTGGGCACATCCTGCAGTTCTGCAATGAGACAAATGGAGAGATAAGCTGAGGGCCTTCTCATCTAGGGTCTTTCCTTCCTTCCCTCATCCTTCCTTTCTTTTTTCCTCCCTCTTTATCACTTTCTTTCTTTCTCTCAGCAACATACCAGAGGAAACTGTTCCTCTTCTGCTGTGAATGCAATGCATCAGCATCATTTTGTGGCCCCGAGTGTCACAATCACACTGACAGTAAACACAATAATGATAGCAGAGCACATAGAAAGAGCTTGGACCCAAACTGATATTGTTGACTTGATTTCCTTGCCAAACTTCTATAAATATAAGAAACATATATGGTACCATTTTTTAAAGTATAAATTTCTAGGTCCTACCCCAGTCCCAAATCAGAATATCATAGGGAAGGGGCTGGAAAGCTGTGATTTTTTAAGCAGTGAGTCTCAACATCAGTGAAGTTTGGAAACACTGGTTTAACACACTTTTCTTTTGGTTTTCTATTACTACAGTTAAAGGATCATCCATTATATTACAATTCCCTCAGTTCTATGCTTTAGAGTCCTATTATAGGACTACTGTAAAAGTTCAGAGGGAATTACTCTTTGGAGTAAGGAATGAGTTAAATAATTTACCACATGCCAATTGCAGGGACTGTGGTTAAGATGTCCTCTCTTGCCCCCCTTCCCAAGTTCTTAAATTCCTAGAACACATAGTTGTCTTCAGTGGGCCAGAGTAATCAAGGAATGTTTAAAGCAACCTCAAAGGGTAAGGTGAAGTGAATTTCTTTCTTTTTAGGATTTGGGATTTCTGACTCTGTTAGACCCACTCTTGGTACCTGTTATGGGCTCAATTGGGCTCCTCCAAAAACGCAGTGTCTCAGACTGTTTTAGAGACAGGCTCTCTGAAGAGTTGATTAAGTTAGGATGAGGTCATATGGGTAAGCCCTAATTAATTATGACTGACATCCTTATAAAACAAAGAGATTAGGATATAGAAAGACACAGAAGGAAGTCTATGTGGAGACACAGGGAACAGATGTCCGTCTTTAAGCCAAGGAAGGAGGCCTCAGATAAATCCAACCCTCCTGGCACCTTGATCTCAGACTGCTAGTCTTCAGCACTCTGACAAAATCAGTTTCTGCTATTTAAGCCACCTAGTCCATGGTGCTTTGTTATGGCAGCCCTAGAAAGCTAGTACAGTGTCTTTCAGGCAAGAATGCTTGCAACATATCTTGCTGCTTGTTCTGATATCTCCTGAATTATAGACAAAGTCTGGCATCTTCCTTTTCAGTCTTGCTAAGGACTGAGTCCCTTTAAGAACTCTGCTTCTGCCCAAATCAGATCATTTCTGGGCATACTATTGCAGTCAGAATGAAAGAGTATATTTTGTTTTGTAATAGCACCTCTGCTACTCAACTTGAAACTCTTCCAGGGTAGAAATAAGTCTTCTTGCTTGTGCATAGCTCATTAAAATTCACTTCCGGACCAGGCATGGTTATCCAGGCCAGGCATGATTATCACACCTGTAATCCTGGCACTTTGGGATGCCGAGGCAGGTGGGTCACTTGAGACCAGGAGTTCGAGGTCAGCCTGGCCAACAAGGGGAAACCCATCTCTGCTAAAAATACAAAAAAGTTAGCCGGGCGTGGTGGAGTGTGCCTGTAATCCCAGCTATATGGGAGGCTGAGGCACAAGAATCAATTGAACCCAGGAGGTGGAGGTTGCAGTGAGCCCAGACTGCACCACTGCACTCCAGCATGAGGGATAGAAAGAGACTCTAGCTTAAAAAATTTTTTAAAAAGTCACCTCCACATTCTTTGATTTTTTAATTGTCTGTTTTTGTGACTTTCCCCTCCACTGAGTCTATCTTCAGAATAAAACTGCCTTGCACACCTTTGTTATTCCAGGACTTATAACAGTAACGTGCATATAATGGACACACCAAAAATGGGAAGCAAAGAAAGAATAGTGAAAAGTGAGTGAATTAATTAATGAAGCTCAAGGAGCATGCAGCCCAGAGAAACAGTACACTCTTATGCACCAACTGGGCATTTGATAAATATGCCAACTAGCTGACTAGAGAACAGAGCAACTCTGTAAAGATAACAAATTACATCACTTTTCCCTGGCTAGATTGATTACATGTATTACCGCGGCTATTTCTTTCCTGCAACATTTTTCATTATAGGGAATATTAATGAGTTAACAAGGACCCTAACTTTGTTTATCTCCTTTCCCATTTTAACAAGTAATTCTGATGCTAAATGACAAATCTCTGGATTTATAATAGCCTGACCACTGTAAAAACAGTAGTACGGTGCAACTTTTTAAAAATTCTCTGTATGGAAATAATTATTGGAATGACTTGGTAAAATCTGAAAGCACATCAATAACAAATGCTATCCATTTGTAGGTAGAAAGTGTTTACAGGTTTCTGGCCACAACTTTTTAATCTATCTGTATTTAGCCTTTAAAATGTGCAATGTACTATACTAAGCATCAATGGGGACAGAAAAAAATACGTAAAATCTTGCTACCTTACCTCACGATACTTACCATTTGTCTGTGATAGAAAGATATGTCCAGGTGAAAAGTTTAGATGTCAGAATAATAATATAGATATTGTTAATGTCAAATTTGTTTAAGTTAATATGTAATAAGCTTGACTTAATTTGTAATACATACAATTTCCTTCAATATATTTTATTTTAGAGAACACAAATGAAACACATTTATGTATGTGTATATGTGTGTGCATGTATGTGCATATACAAAAAATATTGTATCAGTACCAGTATAGGAAGATAAATGCCAAAATGTGACAGTGATTATCTTTGAATGGTAAGATTCTGAATAATTTGAAAGTCTTCTTTTATGTTTTACTGTATTATCTAAAATTTTACAATTGTACATACAATACCTTTGTTTAGATAAAAATATTGGGCCATGAATTGCAACTACCACATGAAGAATAGAAAAGGTAAATGCTAAGACTTCAAAGGAAGAGAAGATAACTGGGGCTGGAATATTCAGGAAAGCATTGTGGAGGAGCTAGGCTATGAACAATGGTAGAATTTGGGTAGTTGAAGATAATGGAGAAAACTCGCAGCCACATGTAAGTATCACGTTTCAATCAACACAAAGCAATCCCACAGGTTACTTTAGACCACGACAAACGTGAGTCATAGGCCCCTCAAGAGCTCTAACACTGTTTTCCCAGTACATGTGTTGTTAATCCCCTGCTTTTTTCTATTGCCATCTGGCCTCAAAATCTTGCTCTTGTCCCATGTTTGTAATTCTATGGTTTTTGAACTTGACTTTTGCAATTAGTTTTTCCTCTTCGGCTTCTGCTCTTTATCAAGGGTATGGACTCACATGCTTCCCTCAACCCACATTAAGTAGCAAGTCTAACCACAATCAGCCCCTAGGACCTATAGCTCTCCTCTAGTGCTAACTAGCCCCACAGTGGGGTCCCGACACAGGAAACGGAATGACCAAGTTTGTAATACATAAGGTGTGTTTAGAAATCAGTGTCAGAATTCAGAAGTAGGGTACATCTAGGAAAATTGAGGACAAAAGCAGATTCACACTGTGAAAGACCTGAAAAGCCAGTGTATTCGTTTCCTGTTGCTACTATAACTAATGACCACAAATGTAATAGCTGAAACAACACAGGCTTGTTCTATAGGTCACAAGTCTGATATGGATGTGCTAAAATAAAGGTATTAGCAAGTATGTTTCTTTTGGGATCTCTAAACAAGATGTATTTCCTTGTTTTTCCAGCTTCTAAAGACTGCTCACATTCCTTGGCTCATGGCCCCCTTAAATCTTTAAAGCCAGCAATGACCAGTAGAGTCCCACACCACATAAGTCTGATTGACTTTTCTTCTGCCATTCTCTCACTTTTAATGACCCTTGTATTACATTGGGCCCACTGAGGTAATCTGGGATAATCTTCCTATTGTAAAGTCAGCTGACTAAAAACTTTAATTCTATCTGCTCCCTTAATTCTCCCTTGCCATGTAATATAACATACTCACAGATTCCAGGGATTAGGATGTGGACATCTTTGGACATTATTCTTCCTACCACAGACAGATTAAAGATGTGATATTGTCCTCTAAATAACAAGGAAAATATCTAAGAGTATAAAAAAAGTGACAATGTAAAAGGAAAATTAGGGTACATAAAATGCAGTTTGGCTTATTTTATTACCAGAAAGTTAAATATTGCCTCTTTAAATGATTAAGTTCTAACTCATATCATCAGAAGATCCATGCCCACTTTTTGCAACTCTGTTTTGACAAAGGAAATCGGGGTCATAGAGATCTAAAAGTGGCAAGTTGCACACTAGGTTGACTAAAACTTAAAGCTACAGAATTATCTGATGAGGACAATGCTCTTCTGTTTTTAACCTCCCAGGCTCAAATATTGTGTGTCTATACACAGAATGATGCTTTCATTTGTAGCAGATGGTGGTAGATTTGACTCAACTTATCTCAATTCTCCATTATACTATTTCTCTCCATCTTCCTATGACTTTCTGCCACCCCCCAAAATTAATTTCAGACAGGCCTTTGTGCTTTGGCTGACATTCAAAACTGTCACCTCCACGTACACATTAACTCCAAGGCCTCTGTCATTCCTCACATTAAAATTCTATCACCAGGAGTCAGCACAGCTTGACTCAGCAAGCTAAGGGGCTGGTTCTGAGCAAGATGCAGTGACAGCAGGCTTCATGTGTGACAACCCCAGTCAATTTGACAGCGATAAGACACCCTCCTTAGAACCAGTTGCAGCTCTTGTTGACCCAAGTGAGAAGGTTATCCTTCTGAGCGATTCTCTTTCCTTCCCATGAGAAAGAAAGACCAGGGGTTACAAGACAAAGGTTGTGAATACTTTATAGTTAAATAACCACAACAGTGAAGAACAATTAATACATTCCAGAATCTAGGGTTACATACTAATGTGAAGGATAACCATTTGTTGATGTAAAAGCAACTCTTTAAAATGACAGCCCAAGAAATTATAGCCACAGTGTAGGCGATAGGCTATTGACAATTCTGTGTAGAATCCTTGTATGAAAACTGACTTTGAAGTCCACCCAGGGAGGTTTCCTCAATTTATAAACGACATTGAAAGGTAACGTGTTTTCCCAGTGATTACACTATTAATCACCACCAAAGGAACTTGTTTTCTCAATCCTCTGCATGCCTGCTCTTTCTCAAGCAGTCCCCCATTTCAGAGGGTTGCACAGAAAGTGTCATTATCTGTGATTGGGGAAAACAGTTAATGATAATAGTTTAAGCATTATTCACTCACTCACCTTTTCAGACTAAGCTAAAACACCCACAATTTTAAACATGATACAAAACAAAAGCATTCATTTCAAAATTTACTTCCTCTATGAACTCTTTTATGATCTCTTCCCATGCCCCAGAAGACGCAAGTGTCTCACTCCCATGTGCCATCACTGTAGTCTTTTTTCTTGATTCAATTCAATTTTGTCACATGTAAAACGCTTACATAATTTAAAAGTCAAAACCACATAAACGTATACTCAGACAACTTTTCTGTCTATCTTTGTCTCCTTACCCCCATTGCTCCTGCCTCCTATAGGGAATTATTTCTATCCATCTCTGGTTTATTCTTGCCCACCATAGTTTTTGGATACCTCAATCATAAAAGCTGCACTCTTTAGGTACTGATACAGAAGGGCTGGGCTCCCAGCTAAATCCCATCCTTAAGCCTGGAACTGCAACCTTAAGTGAAAACAGCTTACCCCGCTTTTCCACCCAAATGTTGCCTTTTTGGCCTGCTCTATCCGTACCCTGTGCCCATAAAAGACTCCAGCTGGCGGAGCAACACAAGCAGCTGAGCATCAAGGATACAATGGCTGAATGGCAAGCAGAGAAGCAACTGAGCGTAAGAAACTACAGATAGAAGCGGCTAACTGCAGATGGTGTGGCTTCTGAGAGGGGCCCAGCCGGAGACGACCGGGCTTCATGGAAAGAACACCTTCCCATCCCCTTTCCAGCCTCCCTTTCCCTGAGAGCCACCCACCTCTCAATAAAGTCTTCTGCATTCATCACCTTTCATGTGTGACCTGATTCTTCTTGGATGCTGGACCAGAACCCAGGTGCCGAGAGGGCGGGGGCTTGCCACCCTGACCCTCCTCTAAACCGGTTGGCACTTAGCCATTCCCAGACAGCAGGGCTGAAAGTGCGTGGCTGTAACACACCTGGATGCTGCTGTGGGGTCCGCACCGAGCCTGCTCCCCCGAGACAGGAGTGACTGGCTGGTTCCAGTGTTCGTTCCCTCTGGTTCCCACACTCGCTGCCTGCTGCGAGGAGTGACCGGTGGCGGGCTGAGTGAAATGAGCCACTCCATTTCCCGCCCGCGAGGGGATTCAAGGGAACTATCCCATCTCAGTACCTTATGAGAGATACGTTTTTCTCTCCCATGAGATTGAAAATCTCCTGATAGTGGGAAGAACATTTTCTTCGTCATTAAAATGATAGTGCCTACAACAAGTTTCGAACACACAAGCTCTCATTAAATGTTTATAGTCTGTTGATGAAACCACCTGAGGACTGTTGCCTTCATAAGCACAAACACATCCTGTTCAATTGGCTGAGTTTTCATTCTTAAGTGACTGTCACAATAAAACATCACAATGTCTGTCATTTAGGAGGACAGTGGGAGAGAAAGACTCAAGAGGAAAGGAAATTGGGCTAGACTCAGCAGAAGTGGAGCTGGGTTCTGCCTTTTTGAGGAATGAGTGTGAACTTAGGCCAAAGCACTGAAAATCCCTGAACCTGTTTCACCACTGGTAAAATGTGGTTGGTAATAAAGCACATATCACCAAAGGTCTGTGAAAATTAAATTAGATAATCTATAAAAAGAAGCTCTAAATTTTATTCCCACATTTAGAATGGTTAAGCATTACTCTGTTTTTTACATAATAGGCATGCTACATTTGTTGAGATCAAGTATGGGTTGCTTTGAACTCTTTCTCCTGATGGAATACTCGTCAATCATAAGAACAGGTTGCCTATAATAAACTGTCCACAGAGCTGTCTCTAGCTGCCTTTTAATTTGATTTTCTTTTTCATAGAAATTTTGAGCAGAAGACGTCACAAAATCACCATTGAAGGGGAGATGGGGGTAGAGAGTAATGTAAGGGAGAAGGAATTGGGAGGTAAGGAAAAAAGTCACCGAGTTCAAGCACTGTTATGCCAGACCTGATTTTCTCCAGAGCCTGTCCACAGCCATCCCAGATTTCTGGCACTTAATACCACTGAAGTTGCTCTTGGAATACCTGATACCATTCCAAACTTGGTGTATCAGCAGAAGACTAGCCAAATATACAAATAAGTCATAAAGACAACGTTTAGGAGAGACTTCAGTATAAGATAGAGAAAGCAGGTGTAGACTTGAGTAATTCCATTTCAACAAGCAAATCTGCTCTGGCACATGGTAGCTAGTTGCCAAGAAAGGGTCACCATAAAAGCAATGAAAGCAGTGAGAAGGTTTCTCTTTTTATAATAATAACAACTATTTCTTTAACACTTCAAAATTCACAAAGATATTTCACATGCATTATCTCATTTGTGCCTTTATGCAATCTTGCATATGTTATTTTCACCCAGTGTTGCAGGTCGGAAAGCTTAAGGGATTTAAAGAAGCTCATATAACCCTCAAGTGGTAGAACCAGGATTCAAATGCAGTCTTTTTGACACTAATTTGAAGTTTTAAATCCAGAACTGCAGTGACAAAGACTAGCAGACCCAGTTGTCTGGTACTGATTACTTCTCTCTGCCTCATTGTGGACATAGCCTCCTCCCTTTAGGTTTTGTGCTCTGCTGCATCCATTGCCTGGAACCCCCACCTCACCTTTTTGGCCTATATGAATCCTGACTAGTCCAAGATCACTTTTTAAAAAATATTATGAGTTTTAAAAATTTTATGGCCCAGTGCAGTGGCTCACATCTGTAATCCCAACACTATGGGAGGCCGAGGCAGCTGGATCACGAGGTCAGGAGATTGAGACCATCCTGGCTAACACAGTGAAACCTCGTCTCTACTAAAAATACAAAAAATTAACCTGGCATGGTGGTGAGCGCCTGTAGTCCCAGCTACTCGGAAGGATGAGGCAGGAGAATGGTGTGAACCCAGGAGGCACAGCTTGCAGTGAGCCAAGATCGCACCACCACACTCCAGCCTGGGCAACAGAGCGAGACTCCATCTCAAAAAAAAAAAAAAAAAAAAAAAAATAGAAGTTTTCAGAGCAGTTTATCTTTACAGAAAAAATTCATCAGAACACACAGAGAGTTTGTACACGTTCCCTCCCCACCCTTTTCCTATTATTTATAACTTGTATTAATGTAGTACATTTGTTAAAATTGATGAATCAACATTGATGCATTATTAGAAACTAAAATACATGGTTTACAATAGTGTTCAATCAATACAACATACCGTAGCATTGTACATTCCATAGGTTTTGACAAATGTATAATGACATGTGTCCATCATTACTGCGTCACATAGAATAGTTTCATTGTCCTAAAATTACCCCAAGCTTCACCTGTTTGTCCCCCTCTCCTGTCTCCTTAAACCCTGGAAAACACTGATCCTTTTAGTCTCAACAGTTTTGCCTTTTCCTTTGTCATATAGTTGAACTTATACAGTACGTAATCTCGACAGATTGGTTTCTTTCACTTAGAAATATGTTTTTACGTTTTCTTCTTATCTTTTCATGGCTTAACAGCTCACTTCTTTTTAGCATTGAACGATGTTTCATTGTACCACAGTTTGTTTAGCCAGTCACCTATTGAAGGGCTAATTAATTGTTTACTGATTTGGGCAATTATGAACAAAGGTGTTATAAAAATTCACGTACAGGGTTTTATGTGAACATAAACTTTCAGCTCCTTTAGGTATATACCAAGAAGCATGATTGCCGCATTGTATGATAAGAATAAGTTTAGTTGTATAAGAAACCGCCTAACTGTCTTCCAAAGTGGCTATATCATTTTGCATTCCCACCATCAATGAATGAGAGTCCTGCTGTTCCAAATCCTCACCAGCATTTGGCGTTGTTAACGTTATAAATTTGATCATTCTAATCTGTGTGTAGTGGTATCTTGTTGTTTCAATCTGCATTTCTCTAATGATAAATGACCTTGAACATTTTTCCATTTGCTCATTTTTTATCTGTACATCTTTGATAAAGTGTTTATTCAGATCATGTACTCTTTTTTAAAAAATTGGGTTGTTTGTTTTCTTATTAGGGCCAACGCTACCTTTTCTTTGGAAAAGGCCATCCCAGCACTCCTTGTGGCTCATGTGGCCTGTATACCAGTTAGTGCTCATATGTTACTGAGTTCACTGTTACCTTACTTGCCATGCTTCATCTGATTTCCCTAACTTGCTGATAAGTGTCTGCAAGGGATCACTTTTGTACATCCTTGAAGTAACCATAATATCTAACAGCATGTTTTGTACAGAGTAGGCTCTCAGAATTTATTTTTAACTAACCAAAAGTTAATGGCCAGGAAAGCAATTCGTTTAAAACCAAGACTGTCTCTTTAATCAGAAAGGATGGAGTTAAGCAGAATAAATGAGGTATCAGGATATTTGTGGTTTAGTTAGTACTCTGAGAGGAGCTTATTTTCTGACCTTCAGTTTTTTTGTTTTTTGTTTTTTTGTAAAATATCTAGTATCAAGGGCCAATATTATATGGTATTATATGGCTATGAAATCACTTTGGAAGTTTGTGAAAAGAGAACTAACTTTTATCCTCTAAAAATGTTATATCTTTATCATTTCATCCCCAACGCAAAGAAGGCAGAAGCAAGATTAAAGTTTGCTTTATTCAAGGACCATAAATTTGCTGGAGTTAGGACTCCAAACAATTCAATCACCTCTTAATTAACAAAATGTCTTAATTAAGCAGAATATCTTGTGTTTAATAGAGGCCAGTAGAGACTATAGGGTTGGAGGCAACATTATAGACGTAAAACAGAAGACTTAAATAGAGTCCACTCTGGTAGTACACTAGGTCCAAGCAACCAATAATCCTGTTCATTCATTCAACTGACTTATTTATTTATTCATTTACTTATTCATTTACTCTGTAAATAAAAAAGTAAAAGTCAGTGTTCTTTGTATTTAAGTGTGTATGCTCATGTGAAAAATGAAAATTACCAGAGTCTGCAAATTGGGCTTTGTGAGGTCATGAGGTGAGCCTCAGCCAATGAATTCCAGATGTCTGTCTTCGCAATTTCTTTGGGTGAGGAAGGATTCTGGTAGTCAAGACAAGACCCAAGAGAATAGTACAGCTAAGATAAAGGCGGTGCCAAGGACCTTTTCTGGTATTGGTTACTTAAGTTGTCCAGGGAGTTCATTTTATAAGAATATTTAATGTACCACAGCCTTTAGATAGTTGTGAATTATGAAATACAGGAGTAGGGAGAGATTGAAGGAGTAGAGAAAAACTAAAAACAAATCTACAAATTCCAAGTGGTACAAAATCTCTTCAATCTTACTAGCCTGTTTCAACACATGAAGCAAATTGGTAGGTAGCTTTGGCAATCTCTTACGCATGGAGAGGCTGGAATGAACTCAGAAACCGTGGTTCTGCCTACGCTCTCCATTAGTGTATGGCCATGGTTATGCCATTTTATAGTATGGAGTCTGAGCTCACCTCTGGATAAGAAGGCTGTTAAGTCCCCTATTTCTATCTCAAGATTGCTGAGAGAAATCAAATATTATTTATGTTCAAGTGTGTTAATTCAATAAAAGTATATAAAATATGGGCCATTATCACTATTAGCACTGAAAATTGATCTTAGAATCTGGAATCCTATTAATAATTAATTTGTTTGTAAGGTTAACCTTAGAAATTTTAACTAATATAAAAGCAGACACTATTCATTTTTATTGTTGTTAAAGGAATAACAAATAGCTTATTCAGCTTTTTAAAACTCTATTCTTTTCTGTCAATATTTTGATTATGTTTTTGTACCAAGTTAATAGAAAGTTTTAACTTTATTTCAGTGTAACTCTGACCTGTTTAACGGAGAATAGATATGTTAAATATAAAACCATAATAATTTTGGAAGGCAAAAATGCATTAAAATGACTGATGCATTTAATACTGTGAAAAATATTTCAGATAACTAAGATGCATTCCAGGCATGAAAATATGTGCATTAAAATTTTAAATGAGTTGCCTTGATGTCCAGGGTTAGGTGGGTACCTCTTTTCATCCTTCAGTAGGTTCTTTGGACCCTCAAAATGAGATTACTTATACTTCATTTATCTCATAATTTATCTGCATGGTAAGTGTTAATAGTACAGAGAATGTTTTACGTTTAACATCATTTTTCTGAATTAAATATATTGGGATTACCCTTGATTGTAGGAAACAGATTGTCATGTGTATTCGTCAGCTTTCTCTAGGCTAAAATGCAGTAACAAACAATTCTAAAATTTCAGTGAGTTTCAACAACAAAGGCTTGTTTCTAATGCACATTACATATTGGTGGCATCTTTGTTCCTTTTTCATGTGTCTTGTTTATTCCAGTATCTACAGTGGAGAGGAGCCTCTCTAAACTCAAGGCAAAGATAAGCTAGAACTTTCTAATGACTCTAAAACTCACATTTCCTTGGCCAAAACAAGTCCTTAGGCCAAGCCTGGTGTAAATAGGGGAAAAACAACTTCTTCAGGAAGGCACTTTGTCCCATGGCAAAAGATAGAGATGTATAAGCCCCCTATAGGGAAGGAGAAGAAATAATTGAGAGCAATAATACAATTTGCCATACCACCTCTCATTTTTTTTTAGAAAGATATGTATCCTTTGATATAGGAGAGATCATAGTTGGCATCGCTCCCTTCCTCCCTCTACATCTTTCCTTCTCTTGTTCTCTTCCTCTCTTGCTCTCTTGTTTTCTGTGTCCAAGTACCCAGCTATGGCCCTAAATGATTCATTCTTTGTTCTGAAACACAGATGAGGATGTGCAAGGGTAGCCAAAGTTGGATACAATTGTGTGGTATTGAGTGGAAGACAGGGACAAACTTTGGTTTGAATTTGGTATATTCATCACAGAATTACAGTTCTCTGTGTCTGTAAACACAGAGCAAATCCAAAGAGACTAGATCAAGACTTTTCACATTTAGTGTTTACAGGAATCACTTGAAGACCTTATTACAGATTCTGATTCCATAGAACTGAAGGGAAGCCAAGGATTTTACATTTCACAGAAGATTCCCGGTGATGTTGATGCTTCTGGCCCAGGGACTACACTTTGAGTAGCAATGGCCAAGATGATCTCAGAACTTCTTTCAAACCCTGCTACACTCTGAAGTCATTTCTATTCATTTCCCCCATTACATGGCTTAAATAAAGGTACATAAACATTGTACATAATATAAGAAGGTTAAACTTTCATTAAATTGTCTCTTAAGGAACGAGGGAGAGTTGTACCATCTTTGTGCCCCTAACCCACAGTGTTCTGCTGTATGAATAACTGATACTGCACGGCATTGGATAAATGAATTACTGAGCTTAGATGGAGACTGAGGAGAAGACTGCAGAATAATACAATGAAAACTTCATGAATATCATAGTAAACATTCTTCCTGAAGAGTTAGCCTTGCTCCCTTAGCAGACTGTGCCCATTGGAATAGCATGTTTGTTGCTAAACCTTTGCTTACACTTCAACGCACATCCTTGCCTCAGGGACATCACCTGATTAAGATTTAGTGTCTTAATCTTGGGAATGGGCTTCATTTACGAGGAAGGCAAGGCCATTCAATTCCAATTAACTGCACAGTTCTTGTGTAAAAAACAACCTTAAACTTTTAGACTATTTAAAGAATAGCAGAAGCCCCCACCCTTACTTTTTCATAAAACAGAATTGTCCTGACATGGCTTTCCTGTTCTTTTGAGTCAATAGGCTCAAATAACTTAAAAATAGATGATGGTTTTACATTTATCATTTGAACAAACATGGGAAATACAGAAATAATTGCTATGGAATTCCGGGTATAGTTTTTCCATCTCTACAATTGGCAAGGTGGTTCTTAGAGAACAGTAGACTACGTAAATGCACATGCTGGGGATGTGCTAGCATCTAGCCGCCTAAGACATAATGTCATCTGAGGCTGATCTCACTCGGAGGGCACACTAGTGATTTCAAAAATGCTGCATAGGAACACAATGATGTTTACTAGCTCAGTGAAACGCTCTCTCCTGGGAACACCAAATGATTCTAAGATGCTCCCAGGACTTCATTTTTACTTACTTAAACAATCTTTTTCCTATTCCTATTGTGTGCTGGGGAGAGGTAGGAAGCTGAAGATTAAGGGGTAAACCAGTATGGAGAAGGAAAGGGTCCTGAAAAGACCACTGAACTAGAAAATTTGGAGATGTAGGTTGTAATTTCACATATACCACTAATTAGCTGTGACTTGGGCAATATATACATGACAAGCTTCAGTTTCCTTATTTGTAAAACAAGATGACTACAGGGGTTTTCTAAGGACCTTTCCAATATTATCCTTCTAAGAGGAAAAACAGTAACAATATCAGGTGCTTTCATTGGTAGTTACATGGAAAGCTGTAATGTGTAAGCGTTTAGGCTGCATAACACACGCAGGACGGTCCATGTGCATACAGAGATGAACTAAACAGGGAGAAAAAAAAAAGAGAGCCTTGTCACAGAGAGAGATTGGAACTGGAAGTCAGGAGACCCATTTTATTCATTTATTCATCATTCATTCATACAACATACATGTATTCAGAAATAGCCTCTGAGAGCCAACTGTTTGCAGTCACTACACTTGGGACTGTAATATGACAGTAAAGAGACAGACTTTTCTGCCCTTTTGGAATTCATATTCTCTGGGGAAAGACAGGTAACAAATAAAGAAAGAAAGAAACAGGATAATTGAAGATTGCTATAAATGTCACAGAGGAAATAAATGTGGTACAGAATCCCCAAGTAACAAAGTGGCTTGATGTGTTCAAGGAAGAGAAAAGGAGCCAGTGTGTTTAAGAAGGCACTGAGTGCAAGAGAGAATATAGGAGATAAAGTTGCAGTTAAATAAGGCTCAGGTCATTCAAGGCCTTAGAGGTCACAGCAAAGATTTTAGATTTTAAAAGCCAAGTGAAATCATTGAAGGGTTCTAGGAAGAAAAGTGACATCTTAATTTAAATCAATCTTTCTGGCTTTTGTGTGGCAAAAGAAGGAGATATTGGACATAGGAAAAAAGAATCACTATGAACTCCTGGTTTTTAATTTATTCTTTCACAATCAGTTAGAGCCAATTAGAGTCACTTTCTTTTTTATGTTCAGATTGTCTTAAATATGGCCTAGGGTGAGTAGTAGGAAGGGGACGTGCCAAAAGGAGTGTTGTGACTTTGGATATGGGCCATTTTCAGTGCCATTTATCTTTCCCTGCACCCTAAAACAAAATGTTCCCTTTATACATTCCCTGATCCAGACCCAGAATCAGCTATTTCTTCAGGATCCCAGCTTCCATTGAGTAGGAGTGATATCAAAAATCTAAAATTTGGGCCCTGAGTGCACTCACTGCTATCAGGTGTCATTGTTTCCAGGACATTTTACTAAAATTTCAGTATATTCAGAAAGGCTTCTCCTATTCCCAAACTATAAATAAATTTACTCATGTTTTCTGATACTTTTTATAATTTTTTTCCATTTTAGATATCTGATTCATGTGGAATTTTTTCTGACTAATATCGTGATATGTGTCAATTTTATCTTTTACTAAATGGCTACCTAGTTTTCTCAACATTGTTTATTAATAGGTCGTGTTTCCCCAATAATTAAATATGCTGCCTTTATCATTTGCCAAATTTTAACAATCTATTTATGGACCTTACTGTTTCATTGTTCAGTCTGTCTATCCATGTGCCATGCTATGTTTATTTTAGAGTGTTTAGAATATGTTGTAGTATTTGTTAGGGTTAGGCCACTGTCATTTAGCATTTTTTGCATGGTATTCTAACTAACTTCTCCACATCCCTGTCAACACTTATTATTTTCTGTTTTGTTTTGTTTTTATAGTAGCCATCCAAATGGGTGTGAACTGATATCTCATTGTGGTTTTGGTTTGCAAATATCTGTTGATTAGGGATGTCTAGCATTTTCACATATGCTTATTGGACATTTGCATAACATCTGTGAAGAAATGTATATTCAAGTCCTTCACTCATTTTTAGAGTAATTTGATTTTTTGTTATTGTTGAGTTATAGTAGTTCTTTACATATTTTAGATATTAACTCCTTATCTGATACATCATTTGCAAATATTTTCTCCCATTCTGTAGGCTACTTTTCACTCAGTTGATTGTGTCCTTTGATGAATAAAAGTTTTAAATTTGACATAGTCCCTTTTGTCTATTTTTTCTTTTGTTACCTGTGCTTTTGGTGTTATGTGTGAAAATCATGGGCAAATATAATATCATAAAGATTTTTTTCTTATGTCTTCTGGGAGTTTTACATTTTTGGATCTTACATTTAGGCCTTTAATACATTTGAGTTAATTTTTGTATATGGTATAAGATAGGGCTTCAAATTCATTATTGCGCATGTGCGTATTCAGTTTTCCCAATACCATTTGTTGAAGAGACTGTTTCCCATTGATTGATCTTGGCACTCTCATTTAGGTTTGTTTCTGGACTCTATTCTATTTCATTAATCTATATATCTGCCTTCACATGAGTGTCATACTATTTTCACTTTAATAGCGTTATAATGTTTTCAAATTAGGAAGCATAAATCCTCCCACTTTGTTTTACTTTTTCAAGATTATTTTAGCTATTCAAAGTTTCTTGGGATTCCATGTGCATTATAGGATGATTTGTTGCTATTTCTGCAAAAAAAATAGGCACTTGAGATTTTGATGTGGATTGTGTTGAATCTATAAATTGCTTTAGTTAGTATTGACATCTTAGCAATATTAAGTCTTCCACTCCATAAATGTAGGATGTCTTTAATTTCTTTCAGCAATGCTTCATGGTTTTCAATGTACAAGTTTTTCACTTCCTTGGGTAAGTTTATTACCAAGTATTTTTTCAGGCTGTTGTAAATTATTTCTTAATTTCTTTTTTAGATGATTGTTCATTGTTATTGTATGAAAAGACAACTACTTTATGTGTTGATTATATCCTACAACTATGCTGAATTCATCTATGAGTTCTAACAGTTTTTTTCTGAGTGTGGGATCTTTAGGGTTTTCTACATATAAGATCATGTTATGTGTGAGAAAAGATAATTTTACTTCTTCCTTTCCAATTTGGTTGCTTTTATTTTTCTTGTCTAATTGTTGTACCTAGAACTTTCAGTATTATATTGACTAGAAATGGTGAAAGTGGGCATCCTTGTCTTGTTCCTGATCTTAGGTATAAAGCTTCCAGTCTTTCACTATTGAGTATAATATTAGTTGTGGACTTTTTTATATCATTGCAGCTTTTTTCATCCCTGTAGTTCATCAGGCAGGAGCATTACAGCTCTTTTGCTCCCACAGTTTGCTGAGTTCTGGGTATTGTCTCATGACCAAGAAGAATAAGGTACACAGATGCCAGAGAATGGGGTAAGGCAGAGTAGAATTTATTGAGAGAAAGAAAAGCACTTGACAGGAAGAGGGACCCAAAAAATGGGTAGCCATCTGTGAGGCTGAGTTTGGGGTTTTTATGGGCTTAGAATGGAGAAACACATGTGGATTGGTTTATGGGTAGGCTTGGAGAAGGCACCATTTGATTGGTTAAAAGGTAGCATTTAGAATGACCCAGTAGAGAGAGAGCGGGCAAAATGGGAATGGAAGTTCTCACTCCAGTCCATGGATTCTATCAGAACTGGTAGGTTGGTTTTCAGGCTTTACAGTTTCCTTGGCTTGAAGGTTGACTTTCACTAGGGACCCATCCCTGTCTGTCTAGGAATTTGTCTGTCTCCTGTCACTATCAACATGGCTTTTATTACATTGAAATCGTTTCCTTTAATTTCTACTTTGTTGACTGTTTTTATCTTAAAATGTGTCAAATTTTGTTAAATGTTTTCTCTGCATCTATTCAGATGATCATATATTGTTGTCCTTAATTCTGTTAATGTGATATAATGAAAACTATTGATTTTTAAACACTAATTTAATATTCTGCAACTGTACTAAAATTGTATTAGCTGTGTTGTATTTCTATGGATGTTCATGGGTTTTCAAGACATACAACCATATCATATTATCTTCAAATAGGAGTATTTTTAACATAACTTTTCTAATTCTTATGTCTCTAATTTTGTACTTTTGTCAGAATCTGTGTCCTGAAATCTCCAGTTCTATATTGAAGGATAGTGAAGTGGCATTCTTGCCTGGGGCTAGACTTCAGAAAGAATGCTGCTCAGTATTTTTCCATTAAATATATACCAACTTTTGGGTAAGATACACACCTTTTATCATATTGAAAAATATCCACTGGTTACTTTTATGATGTGTTTCCATTGGAAATGTGAACTAAGTTTTGCAAATGCTTTTTCAGTATGCATGAACATATAGCTTTTCTCCACAGGTCTATTAACATAGTGCAGTATATTTGCAGATTTTTAATTCTTGATCTATCTTGCATTTCTTATATAAACTCTCTTTTGTCCTAATGAATTATTATTTTGCTAATGTGCTGTTGGGCACTGTTAGTTAATATTTATTTTAGACTATTGCATCAACATTTGTAAGTGAAAATAGTCTGTAGGTTTGAGGAAAAAAATATTTTTTACATCCAGTTTTGTTGTTAATGTTCATTCTTTTTGTCAGAAATGTTTGGAAGATCATTTTTCTATGTTCTTGTAAAAACAGAATGACCTGGATTTGGAAATTTCTGTAGAATTCCTCTGTGAAATCATCTTGACCTTCTGATTTTTTTGAGAGTGAGAAGTAACAGTTGACTTTCTCTATTTCTTCTATAACACTTGGTCTGTTTTCTTTACTGGAATCAGTTTTGACAAATTATGTTTTTCCATAAAATTCTTCACTTTTTCATTACTTAGATCTTCTCTGTTTCAATGGTTATTTTTCTTTGTCACTTTTTATCTTGTATATTTGTGCTTTCTCCTCTTACCCCCTTCTCATATACAATCTTACTTTTTTTGATCAGATTAGCTAGTGATTGTCCATTATGTTTATTTTTTAAACCAATATTTATTTACGGTATGACTATTTTTCTTTTTCTACTTCATTGTTCTGTTTGTATTCTGATTTCTCTCCTTTGTTCTCTTTATTCTGTTTTCCAAATTTATTGTCATTGTCCATTTTTATTGACATATATATTTAATACTAAGATAGGATAGTTCCCTTGACTCCCTTTACGGGTAACAACTGGAGTAACTTATTTCACTCAGTCCTGCCACTGGCCACTCATTGCAGGTTTAGCTGGGAGCCCAGCCCTTCCATATCAATACCATAAATTTTTTTCTGATCACTGCTTTAATTGTATGATTAAAGACATGTGATTCGGAATCACAGTTTTTATCATTGTTTTTTACAATACCTGTTATATTGGTTTACATTTCCTCATTTGAGTCCAGTTTTTTCATAATAATCACAAAATTTTATAGTTTATTAGCACTTTTTATAATAATTTTTATACTTTATTTATAATTCACCACTAATGTGGTGAACTGGTAAATTTTTATATACGTCCAATATGTATGAGAGAAGATTTACTCTCTATTATTAAGAGGGTGAAAATAAATCCATCTTATTTACTATGTCTCTATCCTTATTTATTTTTTATCCACATTACCTTTCTCAGGCTGAGCATGGCATGTCTAGTCACCTGATGTTTGTGTGCTTCTTTCTCTGCATTTCTTCTAGTTTCAGCTTTAGGAAGGTGGCTGATAGGGGAACGTTTCTATCTTGTCTTTGCTTTGAATTGTGGCCTTTGCCTTTATAAAGCTTTCTTCTTTGTGTTGTTTATCCCTTTTCTGTTCTGAGTTCTAACTTGTTAGACATCAAGATCATAACCCCCAATTTCATTTTGTTTGCATTGGCTGGTACATTTTGCTCCATTCTTTATTTTCAGACCTTCTTCACTTCTTTGTTTTAGGTGCATCTAGTGTATACTGTGCAGAGTTGATTTTGTTTTGTGAGCCAATTTAAAAATATTTTCCTTTTAATATGTGAGTTATGTCATTTACATTCATGAACATGACTTATATGTTCCATTTCAGCTCTATCAGTTATTTTACTGTGTACATGGCACAGCTTCACTATACAGTTACTTCCACTATATGATCTCCCTCTTTTTTTGTTTTATTTTTTTAATCCTTTAAATCATTTTTGTTTTTTTTTGCTTTGTTTTGGCTACCTTTGTTATATATAACAGTTTGTATTCATGACCAAGCTGCTCCCTTTACTAAAGCCTGTATATAACGACTAGATTCTCTGTTTTTCTTGCTCAATTTTGAATAGTCTACCTATCAGGTTTAAGTGATATTTTCTGATTCTATCCTTCCTCATTCTCCTTTCTTCTCTGCTTTCCCCACCTAACCCTCTGCTCTGGAGTAAGTTTTGGAGCCAACTCAACAAACATAAGTAGCTTATTCTCCCAATTAGTTATAAATTAAGATCTGTGAAGTTCTTTGCTTTTACTTCTATTGCCAGTCATGATAAGCATGATTTTATTTGCTCTCCTTGTTCATCTGTAATTTTTTTTGAGGATATGTGCAGAGATTATAATTTAGGCTGCTATCATTATCTTATGGACCCAGAAACTTCTCATAGATTTCATGAAAATTAAATGAGCTAATCTTTGTGAAAGTAAAGACCACTATTATTCTTTGCTGAAAAGACTCTAGGGATGTCTTTTCTTGCATTGGGGCAACACATTTTTCTAATTACTGTATATTAACTCTTTTCTGTAATGTATTGTGACCCCTTTAACTTCCTATCATGACTTTTGTTCTGATATATAGAAACTTTTGTCTTGATAGGTAGAAAGGTAGAGGAGCTTGAGGGGACAGAGACATCTCAGTAGGCTTCCCTAAAGAAAGCAAGAAAGGAAGGAGCTAGAATAGCAAACACCTAAGGGAAAGAAAGATTGATGCAAAGAAAAATAAGAAGGAAATTGTTAGTTCTCTTGTAATTCTATTTAGGCTTGTCCCAGACTGGACAAAGAGTCCACTTTACTTAACATTTTCTATGAAATAGATGTTGCACTTGGCCCCTGAAGAATGTTATAATATAAAGCTCATGACTTTAGTAAAGTTTCAAATATATATAAGACAATAAGCATTAATCTAATATTATGTTTACACAGTCCAACAATTTTTAATTTTTATCCTATTTTAAACATGAGAAAAAAAGTAAGACTCAGATTCAGAGAGGTTGAATGTATGATTGGAAGTTGCATAACTAAAAACAATAGAGAAGTGACTTAATTCAAAAACTTATTTGCTCAAATCTTACCTACTATAATAAAACGTAAGAGGGTGAAGAAAGGCAAGAGGTGTGGCCATGACAGGTTTGTTCTAGATGCTTAGTTGTGGGGGAAGTAAGTTACTCATGGTCAGAATGGTCTGAGAAGACTTTTCAGAAAATATTAGATTTGACAGTTTCCCCTCCAGCTCAGGACAGTACCTGTGTTCTTAATGCCTGTGTATGTCATGTTGCCTGGCTGGACCTGCTATAGAAAAGAATGACTAGCATTCCCCTTGCTTTGTGACTTAACCAGGAGTGGCTCTTCCTTCTTAAAAAAATAAACCTTGACTGGGCCTTGTGGCTCACGCCTGTAAGCCAAGGCGGGCAGATCACGAGGTCAAGAGATCAAGACCATCCTGGCCAACATGGTGAAACCCCGTCTTTACTAAAAATACAAAAATTAACTGGATGTGGTGGTGTGTGCCTGTAATCCCAGCTACCCGGGAGGCTGAGGCAGGAGAATCGCTTGAACCCGGGAGGCGGAGGTTGCAGTGAGCAGAGATAATGCCACTGCACTCCAGCCTGGAGACAGAGTGAGACTCTGTCTTTGCAGAGTCTCTTTGCAAAGAGACTTTCAGGCAGGAACTCCTTTTAAATAAGAGATTCTAATTAATATTATCACTGGGTCCTGAGAGAGTACCTTGATTGCGTATACAGCAACGGAGAGGGACAAAACACAGATTGCCTGTTATCTCATCAGGATGAAGGTTTGCATTTGAGTTCAGCTAGAGGAACAAAGAAGATCTGTGCACCAATCTTCTGAGTCAGCCAAACCCCAGCAGGGTGTGTAGTGGTCTTGGAATCCTAAGATTGAATCTGTTATGAGAACAGAGAGGTTTATAAGTATCAGAACAGCAGGGACGGCAAGTGGTTCTAATGGAATTACGAGATGTTATTGACAGGCCCTGGCTCTGGAAGTATCTCCTCAATTTCCCATAGGTGATATTTCAGAGTTAAACCCCTTATTTAAGTTAAGACTTAAGTTAAAACTAAGAGAAGAGAACCAAAGAACTACGAAGTGGTCAGCTCAAAATCCAAGCAAGTCTCAAGTAAGTTCCCACTTTGTATTCAGGTGTATGACAATATGACAAACTATTAGAGGAGAAAGATTTCAAAGGAAAGTAACTCTCATTTTCATTTCGTAGATGAGGAAGAAAAATTTTTCCTGCTCGACTCCTACCCACCCTCTCCAGATAAATTCTAAACATTTGGCCCAGTGATAGAATTAAACCACACTCCAAAGCTATTAAAATCTATACCTACTTTCAAGACAGTTCTTTGTGGATTGCCCAAATAGGAGGTAGGTGATAGAGAGAAAAGCACACAGATTGCCACTGATACCTGCATTTGAATCCTACCTTCATTACTTATTTTGAGCTGTGTGCTTGTGGGGAAAATCACTTAGTTATCTTGAGCCTTGATTTTTTTTAATCAATAAAGTCTAAAAAATAATCCTTACCTTAGAGAGAAAGCTAAGATGAAGGAGCTCTACTTAGAGAAGATCACAGAAAATAAATATTTTAAGCTATTAATCAAAGACTTTTTGAGGCATTGGGAAAGGAGGCAGTAGAAAATGGACATTTTAGGAAATGAGAAATTTGGAAGCAAAGTCCTGACACACAGGAAATACAAGGCTTAGGGAGACAGAGTAGTCTCTGTGGTTGAAATTTTGGTGTCATAATAAGAAGTTTAGACTGGCGGGGCACGGTGGCTCGTGCCTGTAATCCCAGCACTTTGGGAGGCCAAGGCGGGTGGATCACGAGGTCAAGAGATCGAGACCATCCTGGCTAACACGGTGAAACTCTGACTCTGCTAAAAATACAAAAAATTAGCCGGGCATGCTGGCGGGCATCTGTAGTCCCAGCTACTCGGGAGGCTGAGGCAGGAGAATGGCTTGAACCCGGAAGGCGGAGCTTGCAGTGAGCTGAGGTCGTGCCACTGCATTCCAGCCTGGGAGACAGAGCGAGACTCCACCTCAAAAAAAAAGAAAAAGTTTAGACTTTGGTGGTTGTAGTAGTTGTAGTAATAAGTAGTATTCATTGAGTGTATTCCATAGACAAGGTGATATTCTAAGATTTGACATTTATTGTCACATTTAACTCTTACACTAACACCATCAAGCAGGTACTATGGTTCTAATTTTACAGATGAGAAAACTGGAACACAGAAAAGTTACATGCTTACCCAAAGTCACATGGATAGCAGATTTAGCAGCTGAGCTGTGACAGGCAATGGGAAGCAAACAAGACATTCTTAAATAGGGTAGCAGAAGAGCCACGTGTGTGTGTGTGTGTGTGTGTGTGTGTTCATGATATAGATAGAGTGATGGAAACATACATGCATATGCAAGAAGAAGGTATAGACTTGAGAAAATAAATCCTGGACCAAGGTAAAGGAGGAAGACCAGTTAGAAGTCTACTATAATATTTCAGCTGAGAGATGACAGTAGTTAGAATGAATTCAGCCAAGGAGAAAATGATGAGATGAGTGACAGAAGATATAGTTAGGAGATAAATTGGACAGACTTAGTAACGCAAAGTGAGAAGAAGCAAACCATTGAGGACCATTGTGAGATGAGGAAATTAGTTGGATGACGATGTAAACCTTATAGGTTGTGGTTCTTTTAAAGTAGTTGTTCCCGGCCGGGCGCGGTGGCTCAAGCCTGTAATCCCAGCACTTTGGGAGGCCGAGACGGGCGGATCACGAGGTCAGGAGTTCGAGACCATCCTGGCTAACACGGTGAAACCCCGTCTCTACTAAAAAAATACAAAAAAAGCTAGCCGGGCGAGGTGGCTGGCGCCTGTAGTCCCAGCTACTCGGGAGGCTGAGGCAGGAGAATGGCGTAAACCCGGGAGGCGGAGCTTGCCGTGAGCTGAGATCCGGCCACTGCACTCCAGCCTGGGCGACAGAGCGAGACTCCGTCTCAAAAAAAAAAAAAAAAAAAAAAAAAAAAAAAAAAAAAATAGTTGTTCCCAAACCTTTAATATGAAAGTGAACCAGCCTTTCTATGACTGAATGACCTCAAGTCCAGGGATAAACAATTCTACAAAAACAAACGAGTGACTTTTTTCTACAGAATGAGGACAACACAAATCTTACAGATAAGAATCTACGAGGTATCTTCCACTTAAACTCTAATAATCTACCTTTGCAACTCTGGCACTCTATAACCTTGGTCTCAGGAAGGAATGGCATGCAGTAATGACAGACAGGCATTAAGTTCTGGGTTAAAGATAATATATCTCAAGATTATTTCTTTTTGGGAGTATATGTATGCCCAGATTTACATACTGCACTGAGACAGAAGTCAAACAAGAATGTAAAAATTATCACCACCAGGATATATTTGTTATATATGTATATTGTCCCCAGTGAATGCTATCCCTTACATGTTAATCTGCACACAATGTTAAAAAACATGCAGTAAAAAAGTCATTTTGTTTTCTTGATAAAAACATCTAAAGTTCAGTTATCAGTGGAATATTGTGCAGTCATTAAAATAATGCTTCTGAAAAAGTAGGTGATGACTTAAAGAAATATTTATTACATTAAATGAAGTTAACATATATCAAATGCTATATAGATTCTACAAAATACCTAACCAATACTCCTCAAAACTCTCAAGGTCATCGAAACAAGGAAAGCCTGAGAAAATGTCATAGTCAAGAGGAGCTTAAAGAAACGTGATGACAAAATGTAAAATGGAATCCTAGATAAAATTCTGGACAGAAAAAGGTACCAAGTAAAAGAGCACACTAACATTTAGGTTTATGCAAACTCCTAAATATCGAAAAGTTCAACAAAGGCCTTAATACATACAATGACTACTTAAAATGATATATTTTTACTGTATTACTTGTCAAAGTCTTTAAAAAAAATTGGAGGTCTGTTAAAAAACTGTGCTAAGTGGCTTCTGTTTTATCTTTTATTTTAATGCAGAAGTGAACCCAGCAGTGCCGAGTTACACCATAGGCAGACAAAGCACAGCCTTGAGACACAAACAGAGCAGAACAGAGCAGGGCATCAAAACCACTTATTTGAAAGAAAAAGATATTTGATATTTCTCTAACTTACGGTTTTGTACTATTTTTATTTTGAATTAGTTTGAACCATAAGAAATTACTAAAACTTGACTATTTTTACTTGCAGAAGGTAACTTCATATAGTTCAATGTAGGACTCAGAGGAATGAGTAGTCTGATTGTGTTGTTTGGGGCATATGAAGTCTCCATCTGGCTTTGCTGCCAACCCAGTTTTATTGCAGGCTCTTAAGAAGCAGACTCTTAATTTGAATGGTCAGCTTTGTAAAAAATACCTGCACAATGTATGTTTTGACCTCCTTCTCTCATCTCACCTAATCTCACCTCTCCTACCCCAGAAAAAGCAACCTAGTCTGGCAAGGCCTGGGACGCAGAGGAAGCTTGGTTACCTAACTCATTAAGCACCTGAGCAAAAACAAAGCGGATTTCGTGGGAAGTTTTTTGAAACTCAGGAAAATCTCCATCCTCAGTGGTCCTGCTAGGGATTAGTTTTTGTTTGGGGGAAACCAGAGTCTACGATTTTGTGAGATATTTCCTGAAGGAGCTAAGAGTTTCAGTAGAGAGTGAGGAAACATTCTGGAATGAAGATCTGGAAAAAGTATTTGGTTTGTTAAAAGGCTCCCGTGCCCCGCATTTGACCTGCATTGCAGAGTCTTCAGTAATAAGGCAGTATTTTATCCTAGCTTCCTCCATCCCTCCCTCCTCCCTCTAAGTCCTGATTTTTTTTTCTTCTTTTTTTTTTTTTTTTTTTTTTTTTTCTGGAGTAGCAGCCACAGAGCATGGGGTGAAAAGTCGCTGGAAGGACAAGTTGACAGATAGCATTTGGGTCGCTGGGTCACTGAAAGGCGTCGTGATCTGGGCTCAGACAGAGCGATTTCCTCGGTGATTTTAATCTTTCGTCTGTTCACACGTCATGCCACCTGGACATAATGCAGAGAAATCTGGAGGCTTAACAAACCCTTCGTCTATCCCCTAAAGCTTACTTGGACAAAAAGAGAGAGAGAGAGAGAAAAAGAGAGAAAGACAGGAAAAGAGTTAACTCTCTCCCTGCCACCCCCATCAACAGCAGAAAAACCTAGGAGTGGAAAGACCTTGCTGGCAATTAATAAGTTCAGGGCTTTGTCTGAGCAACAAGGGCCCTGTCTTTATGGAGACTGTAAATAATATAACAAGTTGCCCCATTTACTGCCTTAGACACATATACGTGGCAGCTTTATCCTTTTTCGTTGACCCTCTGTCTACGTTTTGATTTACTTTCAAATATCGTCTCATAGATTCTTGGAAAACATTTATTTTGATGGTGGGGGTTGGGGTACAGGCAGATGGAGAAAGGATGTAGAGAAAGAGCTACCCACGAAAGAAAATATTAATATCTTCCCCGTGACTGTGACCAGGCAGTCTGTTTTTCTTATTTCCCCATAAGTTTCTGAGCTATTTCCGGCCAAGGGTGTTAAAGCTTAGAATTAATGGATTTCAACAAAGTGGATGCTGATGTTCCAGAGAAATGCTTCTGCTTAACTTGTTAGCAATATGCATCAGGTCATACTTGATAGTGCTGGAGAATGAGGAGGAAAAGGCAGCCAAGGGACTGCCAGGAAGATGCTCCTTCAGGTTTCTTCCCTCTGGACAAATGGTGGAAAGAGAGAATGACTCTGGTGCTCACCCCTTGCTCCCACAGAATGCTCATCATCTTCTGTTAAAGCACTTATCAAACTTTATCATGGTTGTTTGCTTAGATGTCAGCACTAGACTACGAACTCCACAGGGGGACTTTATCCTTCACATCTCTCAAAGTGCCTGGAATATAATGGGACATTTTAAATATTTGCTTGTTCATTTTATCAAACAGGGCTTAAGCACCCACTATTGCCAGATAGAGAGTTAGTCAATGGGGATACAATGAGGGATATGTTAGGGTCCCTTTTCTTAAGTTGCTCATAGTCTGGCCAGGGAGACAGACATACAAAGATAGCATTGATAATAACATGCTACAGATGCTTCCCTGGATGTACAGGGCTCCATGGAGGGAATCATTAAAGAGGAGGCCATTCTACTGGGGAGGGGAAAGGTGGATTAGGAAAGACATAAAGTGATTGTAGAAGTACAAGCAAGAAGCTACACAGACCAGTGGAAATGCTACCTCAACAGCCTTTGAGAGAAGTAGCGGGGTCTGATATACTAGCACTATCAGTGGGGATGAGAGAAGATGCATTAAGAGGTAAAAGGAAGGTGGTTCTACAGAACTCAGTGGCCACCAGTGATATACGAGTTAAGAAGAAATTACTTACGCAGATAGTAAGAGTATGAGAGTCCTCAGTAAGGCTTTTCTTTTTAATGAAAAGCAGCCCAAATTATTTTCCTTACTAACAAAGAGCAGCCTGTAAAATCCAGCTGCAGACCTAGATACTGGCAGTTGTGGCAATTATGTTCAAGATGGCGACTCCATCTTCTCTTCTCTTTGCCAGCCATGTGTACAGTAAGAAGCAGACAAGATGGCGCTGATCAACTGGAATGCCTATTTGCATAATAAGATTAGCATGGGGGAAAAGCCTTCCCCACACACTATGTAGATGTCACAACTGATCAAACCAATCTATGAGCCCTATGTAAATCAGACACCGCCTCCCCAAACTGTATTATAAAATGGCGCATTTGCACCAACCGTTATTTTTCTCTGCTGGGAGACCCTCTTTTGAATTTTCTCAACATGAGGAAGCTTTTTCTCTCTCTTTCTTCTTTTTCTGTTAAATGTTCTGCTCCAAAACCCACTCCTCATGTGTGTCCGTGTCCTGAATTCTTTCTACACTGAGACCAAGAGCCAGGGTATGTACCCTAGTCAAAGGAGCCCTTTCACCGGGATATAGAGCCAGAAGGAAAATGAGAAGTTGGAGTTAACCTCCTTCTGGCATTGGTGACTGAGTCACCAAAACAGGGAAAAGGAAAGTAAGAAAGGAGGTCACGATAAAGGCTCTAATGTCATGGCTGTGTTTGTTAATCTCAGTAATCAATTTAACTGTGTTTGCTCAGGTTATTACAATTGCCTTGGCTTTGAATAGATACAACTTACCTTGTTGCAATTAACCCTAGAAGAACTCCATTTACTTGTGCCACAGTACAAAGGAAACATCACAGGCAGCAAATGTGTGAACTTAGATTGAGGTCTGGCTCACCCTGAGTCTCAGTTTACTCATCTCTATGCCAGAAATTAGCATTCCTTCCCTGCCTACCTACATTATTAGTTTGTGGTGAGGGCGGAATAAGATTATGTACCTAAAAGCTACACAATACAAGAAGTGAGATATGCAAACCCTTGTATCCCAAGAATTTGGGGGGACAATGGCCTTTCCAGCAGAATTGGGGTCACTGACAAAAGGCTAATGAAAATTAAAATCACCCACTGCCTTGAAGTAAACAGATCTGACTCTTGAAGCTAAAACTTCTCTGAAGAGGATATTTGCCAAGTGGCACTGCTCAAAGGAAAGTATCCTGTCAAATCTACCCAGCCTAAGCTCCAGATTGCTGAAATTTCAGGAAGCCCATTTATCAGAGGAAAATTACAACTTCCTTGATCAGGTCACCCCAATTTGCACAAGTGGTAGCCCTAAATCTTGGCCAATTTCCAGTTTGGGTAATTCTATTTAGCTTTTCCTGATTCCAGCTTCGGCTTCACTGGGGACATTGTCCTTCCCTCCTGTCATCCACCTGGAAATTGCCATGGCTAGGAGAGATCTCACTACATTTTTGTGTGTACTGAGTAGATTTTCCTTGCTTTGAAATGAAGATATTTTTCTTGTTAAACCAATTTCCAGGTAACTTATTTTTAGAAACATAGCCCCAGACCTTTTCTCACTAACCAGGTAAATTAGAGAATGAGAGACCATAATAGCTCTTCCGGAACTTGATTGTTTGTTTGCAGGGTCTGCAAAGGCAAAGAATTGCTAGTGGCCAGGCAGATCACATAAAGTGTGAAGAGGCCAGTGGGGTGCAAGACAAATGGGAGTGATAAGGACTGGGGAGTTCATTTCACATCTACACTCATTTTTTGAGAGTACAACATTGTAGAGTGTAAACAAAACTCATTCCTGAGTTTAATTTGGTTTCCAGGTCACCATTTTTTAATCTCTAATCATCTAACCCGTGAATCTTACAGATTAAAAACAAATAACAGAGGCACTGAGAGATACAATTTACAGAGCCCGTTGAAGATAAGTCTGTGTTATTGTCGCACCTCCTGCCACACAGTCCACACAGCTGGGCTTCCATTCCGGGTTGCTTTCTCTTCCAACCTTTAGAAAGTTGCATTATCCTATCACAGTTTCCCTGCTTTCCTAACATTCTTTCTTACTATCTCTTATCCTAATGGTATGCTTTTTTTTTTTTTTTTTATTTTGGTAGAAAGAATGCTGGGACTTTGAACAATATGGGTCCAGTCCTGGTTCTATCCCATATTGGCAGATTAACCAGGGCTGGTTTCTTAACTAATTTTAAGTTTACTCATTTGTGGGCACTATTGCAAACTAAAGATTGCTCATCTAATTCAATTTAAAATTTTAATGCCATTCACATTTTTAAAATTATCTCCAAATAGTGCAGTAGGCCCACACGAGGATACTATTCATTTGAAGATTGAAGTCACCACCTATACTTAGTAAATTGATATTTTCTGTAATTGAGACCCTTCCCACCAAAAATGCTGTCCATTATGCAGTAAGTATCCATTGGGAAATCAGATTTTTATTAACTGGATTAGTTCCCATTAGAATTATTTTAGAAATTGTTTGGAACATTGTTTTTAGAAAGATTTGGGATTAAATCTTGTTCTGTCATTTAAAATTTTTGTGACCTTGGATAATTATTAAAGCTTAGTTTCCCAATCTGTAAAATGAGAAAACAATAGCTACTTCATTAGCACAAGATTAAATGAGACTGTGTGCAATGCCCCTGGCACATATGCTAAAGTAATAGTTACATTACATAGTCAGGTATCTTCGCTAACTCTTTCCCTCCTTTCCTACCTAACTTTTATGTGACCAAAACACAGGTTTACTCTAGAGGATCTAACTGCTTTATTTTTAAAAAGGTTTTTTAGAAACACATATTTTTTCTAGTTGAAAGAGTCTGGAAAACTAAAAAATATGACATAATTTGAATGGAAGTAGCATTTGGTTGCTTAACATGAACCTGACAAATAAATAGATTTCCTTAAAGTTTCCCAGTAGGACTGTTATCCCTGTTGGTCCCCCAACTCAAACAACATATTAAAGAAGAATAAAGGATGCATAATTTTTTGAGGTTTGAACTCATTATGTGCTTTTGATTTTCAAAGATATTTGTGTTCCAAGTGAATGACAGGTGAGAAAACCTCCTGCCATACTCTCCCACATTCTCCACAAAGGGAAAATTTTGAGTGACAGTTTTGTACTCATAAGCCAACCTTTAGAGAAGTCTCCAAAGGATTTCTTTGAGCATGTGGAGACTTGGTTTAAGTATAACTGCTTGACTGGAGAATGATGAGGTTTGGACAAGTAAGTGATGGTGTGGGGATTGGGACACGATCAAGTAAGGATGAGATGTAGGGTAGGAAAAATAATCCTGGGGCTCTTCTTGCATTATCCCTTTGCCCCAATCCCTGAGGAATCCTGAAATGCTTCATCTTATGGTGGAAGTAGTATTTTTAGTTTAAAATCTTTCGGCACTCATCTAGGGACTGAGTCCATTATGTCTTTGAATTTTAAAGGAAGCTGCCTCCTCAGAGTTTGCTTCCTGGTTGGTGTTTGAACCAAAATGAGACATACCAGTCCTAGTGATGACCTTTGAATGTACAGCATACCATAATTTCAAGCACTAGAAAAACTCCTGGTAGATGAGTCCTGAATGTAAAAGCAAATAACTCTATAACTTGAACACTTTCCAGCTCAGCCACCATATTTGATAAATAGAGAAAAGAAGGCCCAGAGAAACTAAATCGATCACCTAAACTAGGAGTTGGAGAATTATGGCTCACAAACCAAATCTGGCTCATGGCCTCTTTTTGTAAACAAGGTTTTATTGAAAAACAGCCATACTCATTCATTTACATATTATATCTGGCTGCTTTCATTTCGCAAGAGCAGAGTGTAGTAGCTGCAACAGGGACCATATGACCCTGAAAGCCTAAAATATTTGTGATCTGATCCTTTACAGAAAGTTTGCTGACCTCTGGTCTAAAATCACGTAGTCAACTGGTAACAAAGCCAGGACTACAATTATGGTCTTGAACCACACCAGAAGAGACAGAAATAATATGAATATTTTTAAAAAATGTATATAAATACTTGGGGCCTTGGAAACAAAAGACATTACTGAACCTGATATATGTCTATTATTTGTATTGCTGCTATAATAAATATCAGGATACTCTTCTAAATCTATTAGTCCTAAACCAAACTTTAACCAAGGTCAAAAATTAGAGATGAACTACATTAGTTCACCAGAGTCCTCCATGACCCATGCATCCATTTATCCCAGATAACTGTCAATCTGCTCATCAGACATGCTGTTGTTATACAATCTCTTTTTGTGCCTTTTTTTAAAAAAAAAAAATCCTGTTTAAGGATCATTCAGCATCCTAATAAGGATTTCATGAAGATTAAGCAGCAAGGGCATTTAAAGAACAAATCACACCTGACAAACTTCGTAGTCTTTTACAACGTAATTTCAAATTAGCAGATGAAAGGAAGGCGAGGGATCTTATGTCTCTGCCTTTTTGTAAAACACTTGAGACAGGATCTCTCACAAAATGTTAGTGGCAAAGCTATTTTATATCAGTCTTTGCCAATTCAAATGGTCTTCAATGCTTCCACCTAGACTGAAGAGAGAGTGATGATAAATGGCAACCCAAGAAGTTTGGGCATGGATGCGACACCTCCGAGGTTACTAAGCAATATCACCATTAACCTTGAATAGGGAACACTAAAGTCATGATCATCAAATTTGTGGGTGATATTCAGATATAACATCTCAAGGAAGGTAAAAGAAGAAAAAAGAATTAAATAAAAGTAAATATATGGACATGGACGCAGCCAAAAAAATTTGTGCAGATAAATAATAAGCCAATGTCTTATCCTTGAAGTAGCTCTTCCAAATTTGAGACCCAGAAGTGACTGAACACCCAAAATATTGAATTGGAAGTTAGGGTTACTACTACTAGATATGAAATGTTCTGGTACAGCCTATCCCTATTCAAATTATGAAGATAAAGATTTCTAAGCAGCAAGGCATATTGGTTGTTAAATAATAAAGGAAAAATAACCAATTCATTCATTTGTGTACTCAGTCATTCACTCACTCACTCTAAACTGGGTGCCAGTCATGTGCTTGTCACTGCTTTACTTTAAGTACAAAACAAGCATAGATCCTGCCCTTATGGAGTGCTTTCTTTTCTCTCTCTGTTCTCTCTCTGTCTCTCTCTCTCTCTCTCTCTCACACACACACACACACACACACACACACAGGTTTTTTTGGGAGCTGCTAAGTACTAGGAAGTAAAATAAAGGAGGATGATATACAATGGCAGAGGAGGGGGGACAGGCTGTACTGCATTTGATGGTAGGATGAGGGAAGCCCTCTCGATGAAATGGAATTTGAGTAGAGAAAGGATGATCGAGACAAAGGAAATAGAAAGTGCAAAGGTCCCAAAATGAGAGCACATTTGATACTTGGAGAACACACAACAGGAGTATGGAGAACAAAAGGAAAGGTCCTGGGAGCTGAGATCAGAGAGGCAGACAGGTGCAAAGGTAAATATTATCTTGTAGGTTTTGGTAAGATAAAATTTGGTAAGGTAAAATCACTTCACATTTTATTTTTATTGAGATGAAGAGCCACTTTGAGACAGAAACTAACACCTTAAAATGATCACTCGGGTTGCTGTATGGAGAAGAGACAAGGGAGCCAGGTAGGAGGAGGAAGGCAGGTTGAGAAGATAGTACAGTATTTTAAGTGAAAGCTGATGGCGGCTTAGACTTCAGCGGAGGCAAGCAGTGAAGGTGACCAAAAGTGGTTGGATTATGGCTATGTTTTGAAGTTATATTCAATAGGATTTATCATTTGTCTGGATGTGGAAAGAAATAGAATGAAATGAATCACAGATGCCTTTAAGGTTTTTTGGCTTGAATACCAAGATAATGCAAGTTGCCATTTTACTCAAATGGAGACAACTGGGAGAAGAGACAGCTGAGGGGGTAGGAATCAAGAGTTCAGTGTATACCAATTCAGTGAGTCAGAGCATTGCAGACATCACTCTTCCTTATACCTGATCTTTCTGAGAACCTTCTGGAATTCTCCATCCTAGGACCCGAAGTGGTCATCGTAACCTGAAGTTTATGTCATGGTAACCAACATTAGGGAGCAAGTATTATGCTCAAGATAAAAAAACAAACAAACAAACAACAACAACAACAACAAAACACTAAGAACACAGAGAAAAAGCCACAGATCAGAAATATCACTGCCTCTACCAATGAAAAGCCGAAAGTTAAATCTGTGGAAAAGTTAGTAAGAAATAGCAATGAGCAATTTGGTTTTGGTCATGCGATATTCAAAAACAGATCTTGAGGGGGGTGAATTTAGAGATGGGAAATGAAGAACAAAAAGAGGATTAGGGAAGATGTTAATTTGCATGCTGCCTTTGGAAAGTAGAGTTATGTGTGGGTTAGAATCTATTGTTCTCAAATTCAGAACAAAGATAACAAATAGTGTAAAATTGTGGCTTGTCATGATTAGCTGGTCACATTCAGAAAGTTACTTCTTTTTCGGCGCTTCAGTTTCTTTCTCTGTTAAAGATAAGGTATAAACTAGATAGCTTTTTACAATGCTCCCACCTTCCAACATTTAATAAATTCTAGAGTATGGCCACTCCCACTGTATCATTTCTCACCTTATGACATGCATCCCTCCCATGAAGTGTGTGTTAATAGATGAAGAGGAACCGTTTCAAGACATTCATTTAGAAAGATAGTAATAGCATCAGAAAAACAATAGAACAAAGAAAATGAGATAAAATTCACTCTCACTACCACAGAAGGTTATGAAAACTTTCCCTTACTCCCCCAGAGTCCACTTACCTTTTGAGCTCTACCCCATATGTTGAAGTGGGAAGTGTCCTGCACAATGCAAAATGTTTGACAGCATGCCTAACCTCTTCCCATCAGATTCCAACAACACTCCCAACCTCCTCCTGTTGTATGTAACAACTAAAAAACATCTCCAAACATTGCCAAATGTCCCCTAGGGGGCAAAATTGTCTCTACTGGAGAACCACTGATCTGAGAGAAGCAGGCCTACCGATTCCATTTTCCTGCTTGAGTGAAACACCACGGTGGGTGGCATACCCTCTGAGCACGGCTCATCACACCAGCTTACAGATAACAATGCTTGCCCACCGTACAAATTCCCATCCATACAATTAAGTAAGACATGGTTTGTGTATTAGCATATCCAGCTGCTTGTTTGCCTGATATTTCAGTCCAAGTACAGTGGTTTGGCATAAATAATACACAGTCAGCTGAAGCCTGAAAGATACTGTAAATATCCAAGTTCTAAACTACTGTGGTTTTTTCAAGTATACTACATACAAACCACTCTTAGCTTGAGAGGGAAAGGGAAAATCCAACCCTAATGCCATTACTTAAATAGGCCCATTAAAAATGAGCTGTGGGTGAAATACGCCTTTATTAAACAGATGACATTACATCAGGAATGATGAATCATAAAGTTTCTTTTCGGTATTACAATGGTATACGACCTTTTAAACTTTAATCACTCACCTCATATTCTGCACTACCGTCAGGTGTGCAGGCTTCTTGCTGATTACATTAACATGAGGCAGCTGGGGAGCTGTTGGCATCCATTCTCGACAGGCTCCATGACACAAAGCCAGAGCTGGGGCAGCCGCAGGCCTGTCTGGAAAGGGAAACATGGCCTCCAGCTCACTACCAGAATCCAGCAGTTACAGGAAAAGTACTCTTGTGTCTCACACACTACTGTTCTCCCAGAAGTTGGCATAGGATCTAGCACACAGTAAGAACTCTATCAACGCTTATGGAACAAATCTCAAAGGGATTGGAATAATCTGTTACATTTGGACAGGGCTTCCAGTTTAAAAGATCGTTATTCAGTTTTCCCAGGGAGCGGGTGAAGAAGGCCCAGGGTCACACTGGTAATAACTGATGGAACTGGATGACAGTTTGTGTTCTTTCCACTGTGGCTAGAAGACAACACTGTGCTGTTGATAAAAGCACAGGCTTAGCTTCCATCCCAGCCCTTCAGTAACTGTGCAACCTTTCACAAGTCATTTAAATCCCCTAAGATACACACAGTCTGTCTAGGTTGATTGGGAGAACTATTTGAGATGATGCATGTAAAAAGCTTGCCATGATGGGTGGCACCTGGTAAGCACCCAATGAATGTTATTTATAATTATTTACAGCTTCATAAAATATCCTATGGACAAACTGAAAACTACAGAATCCTCAATGGAAAGCGAAATTTGATTTGTCAGTCACCTTGTGAACCATCACCTCTAAAATTTGATTAAGACCCCAGTTAATCTGCATTTACCTTTCTCTCAATCTTTCTTCTTTCTAGTTGTTAGGAAGCTGAGTAAGGGACAATTAGTCATTTGCTCCTTAATAGCCTCAACCTGCAACCGGATACCAAAAATATCCCACAGCCCCTCTTGAGAAGTTTCATTTCATGAAGTCTTTGTGCCAGTGATAATCTAACTAATATGTAAGTATTTTTAATCGTAGTTCTTCTCACCAACATTTTAAATGGCAGAGAAGAAAATATAAGGAGGTTCAAGAAGAATTTTAGTAGTTTTTTGATAGATTTGGAAGTTAATAAGAAACAATTTTGAAATAAATCTTTTGAGTTGTAGCCATGTAAAAAAACTAACATTTTCTAAAAAGAATTATCCATTGGTTTCTGTTCAGAGACAATATGCAAGTGTGGACAATATGCAAGTTTAGATAAAACATTATTTTGCCCCAGGATAGCATATACTATGCTCCTTACAAGACTTCATCCAAAATTAGGATTTTATGTATCATTTAGTATACTCTAGCTATAAGTTTCATAAACACCAACAAAAGGAACATAAATGGTAAATAACAGAAAGTCAGGAGATATGTTGATATTAGAGTTCATTATCCTGTTAGCCCAACAATGTAAGCAAGTTTCTTTCCATCTTTCATTCAGCATTGTCAGTTGCTGCTTTGGTCTCTTGCCTAGTTTCCTCCAAGGTCTCTAAATGCCATCATACCTTTTCAACATCATCATAACCAGAAGAAAGGGCTACTTCCTTAAAGAAGTCTCTTTTGTTAATAGCAAAGAAAGCTTTCTCATATTGTCACCAATGGGTGTTATGTTCTGTTCCATGGGTTGGTTCTGGTTCACATAATTACCCCCCAAACTAATCATTGGCAGAGAGAGTGAAATTATCATGACTGACTTAAAACAATCATGATTCAGCCACTGAATCATGATTTAATACTCTGAACAAAGCTGAGGTTCTGCTTGCAAGTTAGAAAGTGACTGAGCAATGGCTATTGGGTAGGCAAACAATTGTCTGTTATCATCCCATTAGTCGTATTCTAGTTCAGTGGTTCCTGCATCACCTTTTAAACATTCTGCTCATATGCTAAGTCGATTATATTACAATCACTGGAGTAGGACACAGGAATCAACACTTTTTGAAGCTCCCTGAGTGATTCTGAAGTGTAGAGATGTTTGAGGATAACCGTCCTAGCTATCGGTTCATGTGAGCCATGTTAGCAGGGGTCGACTGAGAGATTTCCTTTCTGGTCCACAGGGATCCTCCCACAGGTCCAGTTTGGTCCCATTGGACACACAGAGGAATGCCTTATGACTTATGTTGACTTGAACAGAATGTGACAGTACATCATCATACCCCTACAGAATCAACACAGCAATCAAACTGTGAGAGAGAACCAAAAGTTCCCCAAAATTAGCTGAATGTTTTAAAGTATTAACTTTTTTATTGTTGTATAAATTTTAAGCCAATTTATCATTTCAAAATGATGATTAAAATGGGATAAAATAGCTCTGCATCATAACTTACACTAGAGAGTTTCAGAATTGTAAAGATCACCGAACACAACCACTGGGATGTTAGCTTTACATGACGTTTTACAAGGCAAGAATGTTTTTACCCATTTTGTCACTGCTGTGTCCTCAGTGCCTAGATGAACATCTCATACCATGCCTGGGTTTATGACTTCTTGCTCAATTTCCTCATCTGTTATATGGGGACATGAATACCTTATATGACCCATAGGAGGAAGGAACAACTGCATTTTGAAGATGCAAAAGTGAGAACCAGTTCTAGCACCACCAGCTGAGAGACATGCTACAGAGTCACTTAATCTCCCTGAGCTTCTGCAGGAAGAGAAATTCTATTTTGTACCTCAAAGAGTCTCTATGGGACTCCAGGGTGGTGGTGTATGTGAAAGCGCCTTGCAATGTGTACATTCCTATACAGATAGGAGTGATTATTCTAAAGGAGATAAACATAAATGTTCAATTAATGCAAGACAAAATTCAGAGTGCCTTCCATCTGAAATGTGCTTTTCTCTTTCTCCCTCTTCCTCTGTCGCTCTCAAAATGTTAATACGGGTCTCCTCTATAAATAACGATAGTGGCATACTGACATCCAGATTTAAAAGCTGCAGCATAGCACCCTGTACAAGGAGAAGGCTGACACAGAGCTTCTATTTTTATATGTTTAGTGATATATCCAAGTGTCACTCAACAACAACAGGAAAGGAGCGACTGAGCCGATATCATTCACTCATATCTTCACCCCTCCCCCGCCTACCACTCCGACACATCCGTGACAAGCACTGCCTGGCTCCACCTGCTCACCACCTGTCAATATCTGGGTTGAAAAAAAGAAGACTCCAGCACATGACTCTTAATTTTTATTAGTATAAATATAGATACTCTAAATAATAACCTATGCTCAGCACTTACATTGCAAGGCCACAAGAATTCCATTGCACTATTTCTTGAAATGTTCTATCTCTGTATCAGATGATCCCTGCAAAGGCTACTCCAGACTTTCTAAGATGGAAATCAAAACAGATTGTGGCGTTCAACTGAGATCACTGGGGAAATACAAGGAAATACCATGGACTCTGATTACAACTTCCGTCAGGACATAGGACCAATTCTGACTTCAGAGAAAGGTGCTCCTATGATTTTATCTCCTAACTGAGCAAACCAATGCTATGACCCCTCCCTTTTCCCCACAAACCTTTCAGAGGCTACACTGGAGCGTATTATCAGGACAAGTAGGGGTAAGAGCCTCATCAACTGAAAATCAGTGTGGCTCATCACAGTCTCAAAACACCTAGGAATGTGTCATACACAAAAAGATCAAAGCCCACCCAGCAAACAAGTGACACAGAAACCCAACAGTGCTTGTGGCCAGGAGAAGAAGTGAACACATGCCTTAATTATTCATTATTTGGTTGTTATTCCATATGCTACATGTGATTTATAAGTTTGCTTGTTGTAGCAATTTGATTGAAGTAGCTAGTCATAGCAAAACAGAGACAGCTATGAAACCAGACAATCATAGGTTCAAATCCTGTCTCTGTAAGTTCCTGGATGTGTGACTTCTGAACATGTTATTTTACTCGTTCACATTTGTTTCCTCATCTGTCATAGATTTGGCAATACTTGGAAGATTATTGTGAGTATAAAATGAGAGTATATATGTAATACGTACTACAGTGGCTAGTTTATAGTAAGCTATAGCTAATACAGTTGTCCCTGGTCCTTGGGTATCTGCAGTGATTGGTTCCAGGACTCCCCGAAGATACTAAAATCTGCAGATGAACAAGTCCCTTATATAAAGTGGTATATATAGTATTTGCATGTAACCTACACATTCTCCCATATACTTTAAAATTACTTTAAATCATCTCTAGGTTACTTAGAATACCTAATGCAATATAAATGTTACCTAAGTGTCCATCAACGGATAAATAAAGAAAATGTGGTACATGTACACAATGGAGTGTTATTCAGCCATAAGAAAAAATGAGATCCAATCATTTGCAAAAACATGGATGGAACTAGAGATCATTGTGCTAAGTGAAATAAACCAGGCACAGAAAAACAAAAATTGCATGTTCTCACTTGTTTGTGGGGTACAAAAATCAAGACAAACTCATGGAGATAGAGAGTAGAAGGATGGTTACCAGAGGCTGGGAAGGGTAGTGAGAGGGTGGTAGGGGAGGTGGGGATGGTTAATGGATACAAAGAAAAGTAGAAAGAATGAATGAGACCCACTATTTGATAGCACAGCAGGGTGATTATAGTCAACAATAACTACTTGGTACATTTTAATATAACTCAAAGAGTGTAATCAGATTGTTTGTAACTCAAGGAATAAATGCTTAAGGGTATGGAGACCTCATTCTTCATGATGTGCTTATTTCACATTACATGCCAGTATCAAAACACCTCATGTACCCCATAAATATATATACCTAATATGTATCTGCAAAAATTAAAAATTAAAAGAATTTTTAAATTTTAAATGCTGTATAGTTTTTGCACTGTATTTTAAAATTTGTATTACTTTTATTGTTTCTTTGACATTTTCAATCTACTGTTTAATCTACAGATGTGAAACCTGTGGATACAAAGGGCTGATTGTACTTCTTTTAACCTGAGTGCATACAAAAATGCTGTTTTAAGCACTTTCTAAGGTATTTCTAAGTGTTTTAGTAGACTTAGTGGTTTCTTTCTCTCTAAAACATTACTTCTACAATTTAATTTTACCCAAGATAACAATGTGGAGCCTAGGACTACTCTCTATTGGTTGTTCCATGACATAAATCTTAAAGAAAAGGCACTGTCTTAAAGCTTAATGAGTCTATCCAGAAAGAAGCTATTGTTCCAAATCTAGTACAAGAATTTTGGCTCGTATGGACTATACAAACCAGAAACAAAGAAACTGAGGATGGAACAGGATTATGCTCAAAAAGGCAGGCGGAGTTCTGGGTGGGAAACTCCACTTCTCTCTCTCTCCTGGGAATCACTGTGCCCTGAATTACTCAGGGCCTGGGGCTTGGTGCTTGGGACTCATAGAAAAGTGCCCCAGGGCAGAGCTCTAGCTCTGTATTCAAGATTATTCTTTTGTGCTGGAGTTAGAGCACTAATCTTGCTCTGGCTCCAGCACTGTGCTAGAGGAGTTAGTTGAGAAAGGATCAAGTGGGGGCTGTGGTGCTGAAAGCAGTACAGCAATAATATTAGGAGCACAACCATGTTACCTAAGTGGAGGTACCAGCGTATTGTCATTTTCACCCCAAAAAGACTTAGGTGTTTGAAGGTCTTCTCATCCTATGTTCACTCAACAAGAAACTAACAAAGCAGATAACAGTGTTGGTGCATTTACCAATATGAAAAAAAATTCATTTTTCTAAGTTAAGATCTGGCTTCCTAAAGGAAAGATGGATGATTCATATATTTTTCTGGAATGTTATATAATCTAGGCACTAGATAATTTAAATTTGTTATTTTTATTTAACCTATGTATTTGGATAATGGTGTTGTCTCAAAAGTACTGTTGAGACCATTGAGTTTGAAGAATATTAAGTGGTTAAAATCACAATATTCGCTGCAGATCTGGATTCAAACTGAAGTCTGCCTGACTGTAAAACTCCTAATATAAAACCACTGTCACTGTAATTACTGTGAAGAATAGCATCCTGCTATTGAAGACTTTCTAATTTGTCCCTGTTGTCAACTGGGTCATGTTTTACCTTCTCAGCTTTATGTTGAAAATTTGCTACTTTGCCAACAAAATCTTATTTACGATGAAGCTAACCACCAAAAAAAAAAAAAAAAAGTCTTTATGAAAATAATTACAGATGCTAGTACAGTACACAGCACCAAATAGATGCTCAAATAGATGCACTACCTTAAATTTGAAAGAATTAGAACTAGCAAAAAATCAAACAAAACAAAACAAATGAGCAATATCTAGGGTGGGAACTAGGGAGACTAAGAAGGTTTCAACACAATTGAGAGCATATCTCACACACTAAAACTTCAAATAAGCCTACTTACTTTTTCCCTGGGTTCATAGAACTCAATACAGAGTCATAAATCCATCATATACAAAGACATGTATGTAGTATAAAGCCCTGAGAAGAGATTATACAAGTTCTTAGTGAACATCTCCAATGGTGGACTCACAAACTCCTAAGGTAACTAAGGCCTTTTCCAAAAGCTCCAATTGTTAGCAAAAAAAAGTTGGGTTCCCCTTATTCAGCCAGTACATTATAATTCTTCCCTCTCTGTCTGTCTACACAAATGCCTACTACACCTCCTGAATAGAACATCAAGAATCTACATCTTACTTGCAAGATTAAGTGCCGATGTGTCTACTGATGCATATGTGTGAATAGAGGTTGCTTCTTTCTGCTGGCCATGAATTCCTGTCTCCTAAGGCTACACAGCTAAATGTTCTTCCTTAGAACAGACAGAGATCCCTGGAACAAAAAGAATTACAAAGCATAAAAGCTTTCAGCCCAAAAGAGGAACGGAAAAGATGTCAACTTGTATGGAGATGTGGAAGTGAGAAGACCTTTGATCAGGACTTCATTAGAGTATTCAAGAGAAAGAAACTTGGAAGCTGATGGAAAATCAAGCAGCCTAGCATAATCGTAAGCTTTAAATGCTCTTTTCAAAGGGTTTATTTATTTATTGAATTTTTCTCAATTCTCTCGTTCATTAATTTCCATTTTGATTCTAAGTCTATTAATCAATCAGTGCTGAAAATAAAATGGGACCACGTGACCTGAGAGTACTCTGCCTTATGAGTATATGTGCACTATATGACAAAGTCAGGCTTAATGGTGAGGGTGAAGGGATAAGAGAATTGTAGGTGAAGGAGAAGAACACAGGAGTCGAACACTGACAATGATATCAAATCACTACTCAGAAATCATTTTGCTGGAAGATAGTGAGAGTGATTATCCAAAACCCTGTGGATTAGGTATTATACCAGCCTCTACCCTCTGGCCTTCAAGGGTTTCCATAATTTTTACTGTAATAGCCTGAGCTATCACTCCATTTCTGACAAAATTAAAGATCGCTTAGTCAAATCAACTCTAAGGAAAGATAAATTAAAGAAGACTCTAACTAATAGCGTATTTGTGGAAAATAAAATTTTATTACACTTGAGTGAATGCACTATTAGGGTGATTTACCAACAGAATGTTGGGATGTTTTGTCTCTGAAAATACATTATTTCTTAAATTTTATAATTGATAGACAAGGTACAATCATAATTAAGTAGCACTACGAACTAAGCATGATGTCTTTCTTAACAATAAGAATTAGTCTCCTAAATAGGCTGTTAAAGCCCAGATAATCTTCTTCACATCTTCAATTTTGTAAAGTTCTCCTGACCAAAAAAAAAACAAAAAACAAAAAACCTCTACCAAGTTAGTATTCAGGATAATCCTACTTCTCAATTAGAGTTCTTAGTATGGAAAAAAGTTTTTCTGTCCCAAGAGGATATTCTTAAACAACTAGTATTGGTGAGTTTGACCCACTTTCCATAAAATAGATTTTTCCTTATATTTATCTTATTCCTCCCACTTTTCTAGTCATTTTCCCCTCCCTTCTCCTTTTCATATAACTTATTTTCTCAAGCTGTTCTCAGTTAGGCAGTGTCTGCAAAGAGCGCTGATGTTTTCACTCTGAAAAGTCTCCAGTGATTACACCCAGTCTCTTTCATGCTAGAACTACATATTTATCAACCCCAGAGAGCAAAGATGAGGCGGCACCAGGGTAGTGAGTGATGTGAATTGCTGTCACAGCAGAAATTGTGCTCGGGGAGGCTTCTAGATAGGAAAAAAAAAAATCTTCCAATTAGGGAGGGGCAGACAGCACAAAGAAAGACAAAAAATGGATGAGAAAAAAAAAAGGAGGGGCAGGAAGAAAGCAGTGAGCAATTAGAGAGGGCTCAGTGGTTTGCACAGTTGCCAATCCCTGCTGGAAATGCCCTCCAGTGGCCAGAAGTGGGTCATAAGTGTAATGAGCCAGGCAGCCTGACATCTGGACTCTTTAGTCCAGCCTCAGATTTCCACCTGGGTATGACAACGTCAGAGCTTTAGAGCTCAAAGGTAAGTGGAAGATTTTCTTTGCTTCTTGTCTCCTTCATCAGCCACATATATTCCTATGTGGGGCAGGGCTCAGACTTCTTGGCTACATAGATAAAACCAGGGGAAGCTACAATCCAGAATGGGACTCTCACCCTACTCAAGGCTGCACTGATTTAAGGGAAAAATTGCTCTAACCCCTTTCTAAGCACATAACCTACAAGTTCCTAATTAGCAACCACCCCAGGCCTTTTAAGTTTTAGAATTGCAAATAATGCTCATTTCTAATAATTGTTTCCTCCAACAGCAGTCAACAATTTTTGCAAAGACTATTTGGCTTCAAGAAAACTGGACAAGAGTGATGCACTGTTCATCTAAACCATGGCCACTGCTTGTGAAACTTCCGAGAGCACTTTCATCCTGGCAGTGGATGAATATGGTCATTATCAAACACACATATGGCAACCACATTTTCTGAACACCCAACAGGCATATTGGTCTAACAATAGGACAAAATATTTGATATTGGAGAAATGGAACCCATGTTACTGATGCTTTTTGCAATATTAACTAGTCCATCTTTACTATCTTCTCCATGTCTTTCTTTCAAATTCTGGATGGAGAATAACTTTTCTTGTATATATTTAATTTTTCTTATCCTGAAGCTTTAACCCTTACGCCTCTACCATTACCCTTTGTCTCATTGCCTTAAAGACACCACTGACCTCTGTGAAAGGTGACTATAAGAAAGTCTAAATGCTTCTTCGTCAATACTACACCATTGCACCAAATATGACACCAAGTGGTACACAATCAAAACAGGAAAAGAGGGCAAGACACACACCAATTCCATCAAATTTGCTTCAGCTTCCTGAAAACATTATAACAGAACTCTGGATTAAGAGGTAGGGCCCAAAGCTGTATAAGCTTCCCTCCATTTTCTAACATCTGAGAAACTATAAAAGAATATTTTTGCTTTCAAGAAATTTGTGCAAGGATCATAGATCACTCTATTAAAATAAATTATGAACTGGTTACAGTTTGACTTTGGCATTTCTGAAAATTTTTTTTCTTTCTAACTGTCCCTTTTTCCCACTGTGTCCTTTTCTTTCTCGGTAAATCTAGGGTGGAGTCTGAGAGTCTGCATTTCTAATGAGGCCCCAGGTATTTCAATGCTGCTTGTCATAAACCACACTTTGAGTAGCAAGAAACTAAATAGTCAAGATATAAGACAGGATAAGTGTACAAGGATGTGAACATTTTCATAATTTCCTGAAGAGTACGCTTTTAACAAGGACTGAAGAAATGGCTCTCTCATGACTGAAGAGTGGTGAGTGGATAAAATGTGAGATTTGGAGTCAGACAACATGAGTTCTCAAAGCAAGCTTTGGCATTTGCTGAGTGATCTTGAGTTATGAACTTAATATTTCTGACACTCAGTTTTAATCTGTAAAGTTAGGAATTATAAAAATACCTACTTCTTCTGTTGGCTATAAAAATCAAAAGGGATAAACTATGATATAGACTTAAAGTAATACTCGCTTGTTAATATAGGTGAATCATATGCCTTAAATAGGCCATTGCAGGAGGTAATTTTAGGCAAAGGGTGTTTCCCATAGCCCATCAAATCACAGCAGCAGGCCCTGTGCTTATTCTGCCACTTTAATGTCCAGTCCTAATTGACTACAAAGAAATCTGTATAAACAAATATCACAATTAAGACCTATTTATTTATGCAGGTGACTTTATTTTAATCAGTTATCCAGTAGTTATGGAGTTATTTGATATGTGTTTTTATCTTGTACATATGTTTCCCGAGTTGTCTTGGGCCCCATAACTTCAGTAAAACTAAGATAAATAGCTGAGCATAAATTCTCAAGTCTGTTCATTGCTCCACTGTATCTCAGTCTTTTTACTATTATGTTTGTTTAAAGGCAGGTTAGAAATGCTTACCTGTCCCAGAGGAAGAGTAATGTGCTTGGTGTTTAAAATACCCAACTGGTTGGGATTGAGAGCGACTCATGATATTCTTTACATGACTTCATAATTAAAGGAAGGTGGAAGCAACTTTGTCCCAGAATAGTGAAAATCAAGTGGATGTCATTCCATTTTCATCCTGGAATAACACAAGGAAGGGCTGACTTACAATGTCCTGAATGACCTTGAGGGGCCATCTTACCCTGTTATTGGGCTCCCCCTGCTATGTAATAAGCCTAAATTTTTAAAAAACAAAAATGCTTCCAGAATATGGTGTCCAGCTCTATGCAAGATGAAATCTAGGAGTTCACAGTGTGAGGAAACAGAATTGGCAGGTATTACCAGATTCAATCCATGAGACAAGTGAATAGCAAGCAGCATGAGAAAAAGCAAAGATCTAGTATCAGAAGTTAATTAGAAGATGTTGAGAACAGAAGCTAGGAGGTCCCAAACACATATCTGACAAAACTACATCAAGGAGAAGTGCCTAGGAAAACCAGTGAGGTGACTGGAGATGGCAAAAAGCAGCCCTAAGCATTTGGCAATTCTGCTTGACTTCCCTCTAACTCAGAGATATTTGTATTAGGCTTAGCACACACCTACTGCTTTTGCTACTGGCATTTTACAGGCCCCATCCAACACCTAAGTAAGTGATATATCCCCTTTCCAGGGACCCAAGTTCATCATGCCCCTGTGTATTTTTCCTGTCCAATTGAAATTTTAAGCTATTGGAAAGTAGACTTATATTTCTCTTTTTTAGAGATGAGGTCTCTCTCTGTTGCCCAGGCTGGGGTATAATGGCAGGATCATGGTTCACTGCAGCCTCAACATCCTAGACTCAAGCAATCCTCCTACATCAGCCTTACCAAGTAGCATTTTAAAACAACTTTTTGTAGAGACGAAGTCTCACTATATTGCCCAGGCTGGTCTTGAATTCCTGTCTTCAGTCCTCTTGGCTCAGCCCCTCAAAGTCAGACCTATATTTCTCTTCCACCCCTCAGTTTTACGCACAAAGCAGAGATGCAATAAATTATAGGTGCGTGAAAATTCTTGATAAAGCCTCATGCTGAATGCGTTTGGAATGAGAGTTTCACTGATTTGCTGACCTAGTTGCACCCATCATGTTCAGCTTTTTAAAAATCTATTTAGAAACACAGGTCTTATCAGCAAAATACATGGGGATATTGCTGCTACTGGGTTCCTTGCCCCAAAAAGCAAATAATTTTCTGTAACTTTAGACAGTTTCCAAAACTGAACTCTTGGGCAGCTGAAGCACTAGGGCTTTTACAGAAAATTGGACATGCCAGAAAAGAATACATTCTTCTCTGCAGTAGAAATTCTCAATTTCTTGCTTCAGGTTGATCAGAGAATTTCTCAACTACAAACTTCTAACTAGAATTGAGTTTTCCTCTTGCCAATGCAGATTATGATAAATATCTACCATACCACTATGTCTTATTTGCTGTCAGGAAGGGACTCAGCAAGTTGGTGATGTGAGAGATTCCTTTTTGGTATTTGGCAAAACCTGATTTCATCTCTAGTTGTCTTTATTTATCCCTCCCCACTAGATTTTGGTTCTCTTAGATTCAAATGACATCTTTAAGGGGAGAAACAAAGAATTTGCAATTGTTTCCCAGCAATGTGCAAATTGGCACTTAATTGAGAATTAATGGTGTGCTAACTTCTCACTGCAGCCATTCCCACTGCAAATTGCACTGGGACTGCTTGCACTTTTGACTTTGACATGCTTTTTATAGGGGTACATGAGTAATTTGATCTGTAAAAGAGAGAGAAGATTCCACCTCCTGAAGGAAAAGTACTAATTAGCAGCAAAATCTAACTGCTTTTCTCCGGCGGGGTCTCTCTCTTGCTATGTTTGGCTTAATGCAAACTCCTGCCATGCTGAGTTTCTGCATTGGATTGTCCAATACAGCCTGTTTAATTTTAATTTCCTTCAGCAGAGTTGATATTCAATTAGCCACACCAATGAAGGGATGCATTAGCACACACAATAATCTCTTAACTTTGAATAGAGCATTAGCATTTACAAAGCACTTTTACACTTGCTCTTCATAACCTCTGTATTTAGCGACAAATATAAGTCCCATTTTACAGATGGAGAAACTTAAGTTCGAAGATATTAAGAATATGTTTGAGGTCACATAGTAAGCTACAGGGGATAGAGAACCCAGATTACATAGTTTTTAATTTGTTGCTTTTTTATTCGATCATGCCAAGAAATGGTATGATTAAGCTCATAGCATCACCCTCCTTATGCCTACGTCCACGTCATTCGTTTATTCATTTATTTTTTCAACATAAAGTTTGGCTAAACAACACTATATGATACATCCTAAATATTCCTGGAGAATAAGAAAATGCAAGATGGGATTCTCAGCTTTCAAAAAATTCTTTAAAAAATGGAAAATATATAAAAAATATAAATGGTGATGTTAGGCAAAATATCCTTGAGGGTAGAAGCTATGTCTAATTCATCATTTTATCCTTTCACCGTTCCTAACATAACACAGGGCCTAGCAGATAGTCTTTACTACATAAATACGTTTCAGAAAGAAACGAATAGCCATGCCCTATCTCCTTGCATTTGCTATGTCCTTTTCTTTATTTTTAATACTAACTTTTACTATCTGTTAATATATCTTTTATTATTTGTCTATTCTCTGTGCCCTCCACTGGAATGTAGGCATCATGAGGATGGGCATTTTGTCAGTTTCATCCATGATATATGTCAAGCAAGGAAAACAGTGCCTGGCTTTTTTTTCACTCGATGGCCCAAAGCAAAATGATATCATTCGAAAGCCGGCTTGGTTGGCCAGAAGAGCTTGGTTGGCTAGAAGAGCTTGTTTCCTTGGCTTTGAAAGCCATAATCTAACTTTGGAAGCCTCACTTCTCTGAGTGTCTAAAGAGAGAAGTGACCTCGTTCATTAAAACAAAAACTTCTTTCTTGAGAGTTTGCTTTTTTCCCCAAGCATACTAGTACAATGTGGAGAAGAAATGATATTTATACACAGACCCCACAATACTGTCCCTTTCCCCTTGGTGTGACTTCAGATGACCTCCTGCCTTAGATGGACCACTAAACATAGAAAATATCAGAATAACTGTCTTCACATTCCAGAAATGGCTCCCTGTGGATTTAGACCCAGCTTCAGAAAGCAAATGTGCAGTCAACTGGGTTCAAGGAATTCAGTGTCACACCGAAAAGCTTGGGACCCTGGACCACAGTCTGATCTGTGACAAAAATATCCTTCTCAAGATTCTTCCTACAGTGGGATTGAGGGATTGAGAAGAGGAGAAGAAGCCTTTGCTTCTAGCTGTGATGATGTGAGATCTCCAGCTGTGTCAATTCTCATTAGCACCCAGTGGGGTGGGTGTGGCGACAGGCACACGGAAGACTTGGCTTAGAGCCCAGCCTAAGAAGTCCCTTGAGATGGTCTGTAATAAACCTCCTGGGATGGGTTGGGAAAGTTAATTTTGATGTAAAATGTAGTGTGACTACTTCAAATCAGAAGTGGTTAGAGAGTGTGAAACATTATTTTTTCAGAATTCAATTGTTTTATCAAGTGGGGAATTTTCTGTTCATGGGGCTTTACTACAACAAGTGTGGTTAGTATTATAGAACGAAATCATTGAGAGTAATTGAGACATTCAGAGCATTGCTGTTTCACAGGACAGGGACTTGTATCTTCTAGATTGTGCTGTCCCATTCAATAGCCACTGCCCGCCTCAAATCTATATGTGGAAAACTACTTCCCAGGGGGCCTGTATTAAAACTACCCCCCAGGGGGCCTAATTACCCCTTGGAAGTAATTAGGTCATGAGAGCACCAATCTCGTGAAGGGAATTAGTGTCCTTACATCCCAGCCACTATACCACCAGGGAAGCTGAAGATTAGTGCCCTTATAAAAGAAGCTTGAGGGAGGCTGTTTGTACCTCCACCATGTAAAAACACAGAAAGAAGGTGCCATCTATGAAGCAGAGATGCTTTCACCAGACACCAAATCTGCTGGTGCCTTGATCTGGGACTTCACAGTCTCTAGAATTAAAAGCAATAAATTTCTGTTGTTTATTAAATTACCAAATCTGAGGTATTTTGTTACAGCAGCCTGAACAGTCTAAGACAGCTTCTAACCACATGTGACTATTTGAGCATTTGAAATGTGGCTCATGTGACTAAGGAACTAACTTTTAATCTTATTTAATAAAAAGTAATTTGTATTTAAAATGGATACTCAATTCAGTTGTTGGAAAAGTTTATAACATATTTGGAACAAGTTGGGTATAAAAATTATTTTTTCAACTGTAAATTTCATTAACTCTAAATATAAGCCAGGCATTTCTGATAAAAATTTAGTGTCTGGATCAAATGTGCTATAAGTGTAAAATATACACAGTATTTGAAAGACAGTACAACAAAAGTTAAACATATCACAAATGATCGTCTATATTGATTAAACATTGAAATACTATTCTGAATATATTGGATTAAACAAAATATATTATTCAAAGTAACTTCATCTGATATTTTTAAATGTGGCTTCTGCAAATTTTAAAATTATAAATGTGGCTCACATATTTTCACAGGATAATTTTTTCTAGATAACTATGAGGTACTATTATGTGCTGACTTATACTTCCTGCATTCATATGTTGAGGTCCTACCCCCTAATACCTCACAAGGTGACTGTATTTGGAGACAGAGTCCTTAAAGAAGTAACCTAATTACTTCTTTAGGTTAAACATAGAGTCTTTAAAGAAAATTATGTTAAAATGAGGTTGTATAAGTGGGCTCCAAATCCACCATGACTGGTGTCCCTCCTTAAAAAAGAGGAAATTAGGTCACAGGCATACATGGAAGGAAGAGCCATATGAAGACACATTGGGAGGACAACCATGTATAAGCCAAGGAAAGAAGACTCAAAAGAAAGAACCCTACCGACACCTTGATCTTGACCTCTAGCCTTCAGAGCAGTAAGAAAATAAATTTCTGATGTTTAAGCCAGTGGTCCCCAACCTTTTTGGCCCCAGAGACTGGTTTTGTGGATGACAATTTTTCCACAGACCAGAAGGGAGGAGGGGGATGATTTGGGGATGATTCAAGCACATTACATTTATTGTGCACTTTATTTCTATTATTATTACAGTGTCATATATAATGAAATAATTTTACAATTCACCATAATGTAGAATCAGTGGGAGCCCTGAGCTTATTTTCCTGTCACTAGACGGTCCCATCTGGGGGTGAAGGAAAACAGTGATAGATCATCAGGCATTAGATTCTTATCAGGAGCACACAATCTAGATCCACACATGCACAGTTCACAATAGGGTTCAGGTTCCTATGAGAATCTAACACCACCACTGAGTTGACAGGAGGTGGAGCTCAGGCAGTAATTTGAGCAACAGGGAGTGTCTGTAAATACAGATGAAGCTTTACTCACCCACCCCTCACCTCCTGCTGTATGGCCTGGTTCCTAATGAGCCATGGACCAGTACCAGTCCCCAGTCTGGGGGTTAGGGATGCCTGGTTTAAGCCACCCAATCTGGGATACACTGTTACGGCAGCCCTAGCAAACAACTATCACCAAGCAAGTACTGGAATAATAGCTACTAACTTCATGTTACTTGTTCAATGTCTGTCTCTCCCATTATACTATAAGGTCTATGAAAGAAGGAATTGTACCTTTCTTAGGCACTCTGTATTCCCAGCACTTGGCACAGCTCCTGTCCTGTAGTAAATGCTCAACAAACATTTGATAACTGAGAAGGCAATTACCTAACTCATTTAATCCATGTAAACAGCTAATTTGGTTGACTGGGGTTAAAAAAAAAAAAAAAAATCATCTATGTTTCATTAGCATGGGTTTATAGCCTGAAATTTTTTCAGATAAATTGTTGATCTATGTTGACCCAAATATTGTATTTCAACAATTGGTACTGGTCAATTGTTTTTAAATCATCAGCTATTATACCAAGGAAAACACTCTTTGAGCCTGCATATATATTCATAATTAGGCAATAGACGAGGCTTTTTATAAGGAAAAACCAATCTATCACATTCGTGATTTTCTCACTAATATTTATCACATGAGGACCCATAATTACGTATTGATTCGTTGAATTAAGGAAAAAGTCTTAGAGCTGGAAGGGTCATTCAGGGTCCAGTTATTCCTTCAATGCAGGGTAACTGTTGCAACTTTTTCTGGCTGCTATAACAAAATACCTTAGATTGATAAAAATGTATTTCTTACAATTCTGGAGGAGGCTGGGAAGTCCAAGACCCTCATGACTCAGTAATCTCTTAATGGCCCTACCTCTTACTACTATCTCATTGGAGAATAAGTTCCAACATATTAACTTCAGGGGGACATCAATATTCAGATCATAGCAATAATCTACTTCAAAATATCAGTGGGACACTCAGTTTTGATGGGGACTTTTCCCCTTCAATTTTCTCATGTTTGTACTTTAGAATTCTGTCTCCAATCCACTTGCCTCAGCAGTGTCATTGTTATATAAATATCACCTCCTTTTTGGAACTTATATCTCTCTCTCAGTGTAGACTCTCTACCTGTCCAGGTGGAGGCACTGAAGAGCCATCTATTTTTATCTGGCTTTAGCAGTAATAAGAAACCAGCCTGGATTCTGAAATGCCCAAAGAATTTGCATATCTATGGTTGCAGCATGGAGCTGTAACCCTTCTATCTAAGCCCGCTATATTCATATGTATTTCATTCTGTAAGTAAGTAGCTATTAAGTGCATACAATGTTTCTGGCTCTGGACATACAATTATGTTTTCTATTTTCAAAGAGTTCACATTACATGGAAGGGTGCTAACAGTAGGTGTGGAGACAAGATGTGGTGAGATGTTTATGGAACAAATAATTCACAAATAAATATATAAATATATAATATGAAACTGTAAAATGTTATATAAGCATAATTATTACCAGCAAAAATATAAAAATAAAATAAGAAACATGGTTGAAAGAGAAATTACTATGAATAAAAAGTGTATAAGAACATGTAACAAAGGAACCTGACCTAACCTGGGCTGTCAGGGAATGCGAAACTGAGATCTGAAGAATAAGTTTGAGCTATTTATGGTGAAAGGTAGGAAGGAAACTAGAGATAGTGTCATGTGTAAATAGCGTATGAAGGAAAGAAACACGGGGCGTCTGCGTGTTATGAAATGAAGATGGATTGCTTGCTAGGGTTCAGGTTTTGGAGTCCCTTGTAAGTCAATTGGGAATTTTCCTCTTTATCATAAGATGCAACATTTTACATAAGGTGTAATATGACCACACTTATGTTTTGTAAATGAATGTTTTGGTTTTTGAACAGAAAACTAACACTAAAAGATCGAAAATAAATGAAGGATGCACATTATCTATACAAGAAAAGCTACAAAACTTTAATGAAAGAAATCAGAGAAGGACTAACTAAATGAACGGGTATTTTATGAAGATTCAATACTGTCATCTTGCCAGTTTTTCCAGATTTGATCTATAGATTTCAATGCAACCCCAGTCAAAATCCCAGAAAGTTATTTTATAGGTAACAGCAAACCTACCTATTCTAAAGTTAATATTGAGAAGCAAAAGAGCCAGAATAGCCAACACAATATTGAAGGAGAAGAACAAAGTTGAAGGACCTACATAAAGATAATCAACTGATCTTTGACAAGGAATTAAAGACAATGCAATGGAACAGAGATAGTCTTTTCAACAAATGGTTCTGGAACAATTGAACATCTACATGCAAAACAGTAAATCTAGACACAGGCCTTACATTTTACAAACATTAACTCAAAATGGAAAATAAACCTAAGTGTAAAGTTAAAAACTATATAAACTCCAAGAAGATAACATTGGATAAAATCTAGATGATCTAGGATTTGGTGATAACATTTTATATAAAACACCAGAGGCATGATACATGAAAGAAAAAATTGAGAAGGAAGACTTTATTAAAATTAAGAATTTCTGTTCTGTGAAACTTAAGATAAAAAGAGAAACCACAAACTGAGATAAAAATATTTTCAAAATACAAATCTGTTAAAAGACTGTTCTCCAAAATATACAAAGAATACTTAAAACTCAACAATAAGAAAACAAAAATTCTGATTAAAAAATAGGCCAAATATCTTAATAGACACCTCACCAGAGAAGATATTTGAATGATAAATAAGCACATAAAAAGATATTCCACAGCATATGTCATCATTCAAATGCAAATTAAAACAACCATGGGATACTACTATATACCTATTGGAGTTGTCAAAATCTGGAACACTAACAACATCAAATGGTCACAAAGATGTGGAGCACCAGGAACTCTCGTGTATTGCTAGTAGGAAAGCAAAATAGTACAATCAATTTGGAAAAGTTTGGCAGCTTCTTACAAAACTAAATACACTCTTACCTACAATCCAGCGATCACGTTTCTTGGTATTTACCCGAAGGAGTTGAGAATTTATGTCCACAAAAAAACCTGCACATGGATGTTTTTATCAGCTTTATTCATAATTCCCAAAACTTTAAAGCAACTAAGACAAGCTTCAGTAGGTGAATGGATTAATAAACTACACACATCCAGACAATGGAATATTATTCAATAATAAAAAGAAATGCACTATGAAGCCATGAAGAGGTATAGAGGAAACTTAAATACATATTATTAAGTGAAAGAGCCAATCTGTAAAGACTACTTCTGTATGACTTCAGCTATATGACATTCTGGAAAAGGTAAAACCACAGGGTGAGTAAAAGTATCAGTGGTTGCCCAGGATTAGCAGGAAGTGAGGGAGAGATGAGTAGTCAGACCATGGAGAATTTGTAGGGCAGTGAAACTATGCTGTATGATACTATAATGATGGATACATTTCATTATTAATTTGTCCAAACACATAAAATGTACAACACCAAGAGTCAACCCTAATGCAAAATATGGACTCCGGGTGATAATAATGTGTCAGTGTCAGTTCATCATTTGTAACAAATGCACCACTCTGGTGGGGGATGCTGATAATAAGGCAGGCTAGGGATGTGTGGAGATGAAGGTATAAGGCAATCTTTGTACTTGCTACTCTATGTTGTTATCAACCTAAAATTGCTCTGAAAAATAAACTCTATTAAAAAAATGTGAAAGTGATCAAGTTAGGAAGTTTGCAGTGTTCATGTGAGCAACAATGGTAACTAAAGGGCTGGAAGTTAAGAATTAAGACAAATGGATAACTTGGAGGGCCTTTTAGTGCAGTGCTTCTTATACTTTAATGTGTAAATGAGTGACCTAAGAATTTTGTCAAAATGTAGATTCCGATTTACTAAGTCTGCAGTGGGCTCTCAGACTCTATTATTCTAATGAGCCTCTAATGAGCAAGGGCAACTACTGTTCCTCAAACCAAACTTTGGATACCAAGGTTTTCAAAACTATAAAACTCCAAGAAGATAACATTGGATACAATCTAGATGATTTAGGGTTTGGCAATAAGATTTTAGATACAACATCAGATTCATGGTCCATGAAAGAAATAATTGAGAAGCTAGACTTAATTAAAATTTAAAATTTTTAGTGGAATCTTGGTGATATAGCATAAGTGGGGAACAGTAACGTTTCTGTGGGAATCTGGACTTTATATAAATTCCCTGACAGCCCAGGTTAGGTCAGGTTCCTTTGTTACATGTTCTTATATACTTTTTCTTTGTAGTAATTTCCCTTTCAACCATGTCTCTTATTTTATCTTTATATTTTTATTTGTAATAATTAGGCTTATATAACATTTTACAGTTTCATATTATATATTTATTTGTGAATTATTTGTTCTATAAACATCTCACCACATCTTGTCTCCACACCTACTGTTAGCACCCTTCATATAATCTGAACTCTTTGAAAGTAGAAAAAATAACTGTATGTCCAGATCCAGAAACATTGTATGACTTTATAGGAATTTTGACCATTTTGCTGATTTTTGTTTTGTTTTGTTTTGTTTTTTTTGAGACGGAGTCTCGCTCTGTCGCCCAGGCTGGAGTGCAGTGGCCGGATCTCAGCTCACCACAACCTCCACCTCCCAGGTTCAAGAGATTCTTTTGCCTCAGCCTCCAGAGTAGCTGGGACTACAGGCACACGCCACCATGCCTGGCTAATTTTTGTATTTTTAGTAGAGACGAGGTTTCGCTATGTTGGCCAGACTGGACTCTAACTCCTGACCTCGTGATCTGCCCCCTTGGCCTTCCAAAGTGCTGGAATTACAGGCCTGAGCTACCATGCCTGGCTGGGTCTCCAATATTTCTATGAGGAGATGCCTACTAGGAGATATTGAACTGGATAAACACAGTTTATACAGAAGAAGTTGTGGGCTGGAGATACAAACTTTTGAATCATGCTTATACAGGTGAAACTAAAGATTTAGATGTATATGCAACAACAAATGAAAAATAGAGTAGGCAGTGAAGAGAGCCTAGAGCCAGCCATAAGGAGAAACTACACATGAAGGAAAAAAAAAAGGTAAAGCAAAAGAAAACTAGAAGTCGTGTGTTATGGACACCAAGAAGATATTTCAATAATGATAAAGAGATCAAGAATTGAATGTTGCTGGCAGATTAAACAGGATTAAAATCAAGTTATTTTGATTAATTGCTTTCATCTCAACTGCTTACTGGGACTAGCGTTAAGTGCCACCCTTTTCACTCAGCATCCCTTTGTCCTCTTTCCTGAGACTGGACCCCATTAACATGTACTTCCCCCACTCCCACAGCCTCAGATGGACTAATTGCATTAGTCCATTTTCACACTGTTATAAAGAACTTCCCTGAGACTGGGTAATTTATAAAGGAAAGAGTTTAATTGACTCATAGTTCTGCATGGCTTGGGGGGGGCCTCAGGAAACTTACAATAAAGGCGGAAGGGAAAGCAGTCACTTTCTTCACAAGGTGGCAGGAGAAAGAGAGGGCAAGAGAGAGTACTCGAAGAAGGAACTGTCAAACACTTATAAAACCATCAGATCTTGTGAGAACTCACTCATCATCATGAAAACAGCAGGGGAGAAACGCCTCCATGATCCAATCACCTTTCACCAGGTCCCTCCCTCGACATGTAGGGATTATGGGGATTACAATTTGAGATGAGATTTGGGTGGGGACACAGAGCCAAATCATATCACTAACTTAGTGATCTTGAAATTCAACTATTAAAATTAAAGAGCTATAAAAAGGAAGGAACCTGGGATTCTATTACTGCTTAGATTAAGGCCAGTCAGAAATATCCGTCTTACACTTTGTCAAGAATTAATAAGTTTGTAATATATTTGAGTAATTATATATTTTAGTGTTTGTCTTTTATGGCAGCTAGCAATACTTTATCAAATCAATGGAAGAATGCATGCATTTTCAATTATCAGCTTATAATTCAAAATGTATTTTTTTCCCAATACTAGAGGCACAAGACATTGGTTAATCAAGTTTATGTGTCTGTGACAGCCTGATTGGGAACTTGGTTTATGTTTTTGAGTCCTCAGTAAATTAATAGTTTAGAAGTTACATATTCTGAGTTTTAAACAATTAATTTAGAATGAACTTTCAGAACCATACCCATTTCTAAGTAGAGAGCTGCCTACATGGCAAAGGATTTGTTGCTGAATGGTCAATTTGATATGCTTGTCATAACTACTAAACTATCCAGGCATGGTCCATTTATTTCAGTCAACATAATGTCTGATTATTATTGAAGAAATTGAATCAATAGATCTTACACATTGACCTCCAAATGATCACTCTGGACAGTTGTGGAAACTCAACCAATTCAGTTGCCTGAAAAAATAATATTGTCAAAGAAATTATTTTATCAGTCATTTTTGTTTTCAGTGGAGAATTACATGGTTTCAACTTAGAATAGGATATGGTCCACTAACCTATGCTGACCAAGATGTAAAATTTGTGAGGTGTTATATCACAAAGCTGATAGGATATAGGAGTTAAAGTAAAGGCACTTTTTAAAACTGAAATAAAATTTATATCAAGTACTATGTATTTAAAACAATGATAGTAGTGGTGTACTGGGTGATTATAGCAATGTCACAAGGAATGGGAGGCAGAATTGAAAATACTGTGTTACAAGGTATCACACAACATATACAGTAGCTTAATGTTATTTTAAGGTGAACTTAGATTATTACAGATACATATTATAAACTCTAGGTCAACCACAAATGTTTTAAAGATGTATAATTTGTATGCTAGATAGGAGATAAAATAGAATTATATCAAATGTTCAATTAAAACCACAATAGGCAGAAAAAAAAGAAGAACAAATGCAATGGATAGGAAACAGTTACAAACATGGTATGTATTAATCCAACTAAATTAATAATCATTTTAAATGTTAATGGTTAAAAAACACCAATATCAAGACAGAGATTGCCTAAATGGATTTAAAAACAAGATCCCGCTATATGCTGTTAGTAAGAAACTGACTTTAAACTTAAAGATTTCGGTAGGTTAAAAATAAGGAGATGGAGCAACCCAAGTGCCCATCAATTGATGAGTGGATGGATAAACAAAATGTTACACACACACACACACACACACACACACACACACACACACACACACAGTGGAATATCATTAAGCCTTAAAGAAGAGGAAAATGTAGACATGTGCTACAACATGGATTAACCTTGATATTATACCAAGTAAAACAATTCAGTCACAAAAGGATAAATATTGTATGAATTTATTTACACAAGGTACCTAGAGTAGTCTAATTCATAGACAGAAAGTAGAATAGTGCTATACCAGGCATGAGAGAGTGAAGAATGAAAAGCTTATATTTAATGGCTACAGGGTTTCAGTTGGGGAATAATAAAAAGTTTTGGAAACAGATAGTAGTGATGACCGGGCGCGGTGGCTCACGCCTGTAATCCCAGCACTTTGGGAGGCCGAGACGGGTGGATCACGAGGTCAGGAGATCGAAACCATCCTGGCTAACACGGTGAAACCCCGTCTCTACTAAAAAAAAAAAACAAAAAACTAGCCGGGCGAGGTGGTGGGCGCCTGTAGTCCCAGCTACTTGGGAGGCTGAGGCAGGAGAATGGTGTAAACCCGGGAGGCGGAGCTTGCAGTGAGCGGAGATCCGGCCACTGCACTCCAGCCTGGGTGACAGAGCCAGACGCCGTCTCAAAAAAAAAAAAAGAAAAGAAAAAGAAAAAAAGATAGTAGTGATGGTTGCACCACAATGTAAATGTACTTACCACCACAGAACTGTACATTTAAATTAGTTATATGTATGTGTGTGTATATATATATATATATATATATATATATCCATCCACATAAAAAGTAAAAAGTTGAAATAGTTGTATTAATTTCAGACAAAGCTAATTTCAGACAAGGAAGATTATCAGCAATCAAGAGGTGCATTGCATAATGATAAAGAGGCTGATTATCCAAGAAAACGTATCATTCTAAACATGTACTTACTACAAAGTGTCAAAATACATGAGGCAAAATTTGACAGAACTGAAAGGATAAATAGAACAATTCACATAATAGTTTGAGATTTCAATACTTTTGTCAGTAATTAATAAATCAGGAAAGCAGAAAAGCAGTAAGGATATAGAGGACTTGAATTACTATCAATTAATTTGATTTAATTGACATTTATAGAATTTTTTTTCAACAACAGGAGAATACATATTCTCAAGCTCACATGGAGTATTTAGTGAGATATACCTCGCTCTGGATCATAAAACAAACTTTAACACGTTTTAAAGAATAGAACTTACCTGAAACATGTTCTTAGAACAGAAATTAAATCAGAAATCAGTAACAAAAAGTTAACTGGAAAGTATTTGGATATAAAATGACACAATTATAAATAACCCATATGTCAAAGAAGTCTCAAGAGAAAGTTAAAACATTTTGAATGAAATTAAAATGAATACACAACTTAATCAAAATTTGTGGAATGAGGCAAAAACAGTGGTTAGAGGAAAATTCATAGCTTTAAATATATATATTGGAAAAGAGAGATGTTTGTTTCTTTTTTAAGATGGCTGACCAGAGGCCTTTCCAGCATGCTTTATTGACTTAGAAAAAAACAAAATAATTTCCCTTTTTGAAAATTTATCCAAGAAGGAACAAAAGAGTTAAACAGAAAAGCAAAAGGAAACACTGGAATCTAGGAAGGAATAAAAGAACAGGCAGCCCATGTGGCCAGGACCAGCTGAAAACAGGGTGTGAATCCTCAAAATGGGAGCAGGTAAGTGTGTCTCTGTGGTTCACTTTCCTATAGGGGAATTGTGCAATGCAGGCCATAGGAGTGCACCTTGAACCTCCCTAGCCCTGGATACAACTTGGGAAGTAGCTGGGAGACTGTGAGAAGAAACTATTCTGGGAAGTGTTTCACTCACTCCCCCAGACCTGAGCACCTACAGGAGAATACTATATTTTATCCTAGCTTTTAGCAAGCTGTGCAGGGTCCTGAGAACTAGTAGCAATGGCAGTTTTTGGCATTAGAGACACTTGGGCTTGGGCATGGAGAACTGAAGCTCTAGCAGGGGAGGGGCTTTCACAGCCAGAACTGAAATTTGAGGGCAGTGTGGGCTCCCACTGCTGGTGCTGGAATTAGGCTCTCCAATATCCCTGGGCCTGGAGCAGAAAGAGTGGCCAGGAAGCCACAGTATTGACACTGGTGGTGACATATAAGACCTGGGACTGCATTGCAAACTAGAAACTGATGTAACTAACTGAATATCCTTACTACCTGCCACAGCTGAAATAGGGGAGGGAGCCTCATTAGATCTGGGGCACGAGAGCAAAGTAGACTTCTCTCCCACTGGCGAAGGCTGTGGTATTAGGACCACTCCTTGCTGAGACCCTGGTGCAGCAACAGTTGCCTCTCACCTAGGGATTTTGCCAGAGACCTGAGGAATGCCTCACTGCACCTGTCAGGACTAGTGCTTGTACCTGCCATTGAGAGACCTGAGTGCAGGCTTCTCTGGTCCAGTTCCGCCTAGCTTTGTACCACCTTCAGAGCATGGGACCCAGGGTCCTGGGTGATCCATGGCCCGACTCACCACCTGAGACAACCAAGCACTTTTTTTTTTTTTTTTTTTTTTTTGGCTAACAGGGGTTAGGCACAAACCCTACTGCTACCACTGCAGTTGGTTCTTACTTGCAAGCATCATCTACTGGAAGTATGGCCACACAGCCCATTACAACTGCTGACACAAGAGCATGGTGCTCAGGAAATGAGAAAATCTCACAACCACTGCTAAACTCACTGCTTACACTATACCAGCTGGTCACAAAACCATAAGCCTGCTCACTTCTACTACCAATTTCATTTGAGAAAGCCATCACAGTAAGGCTATTTATAGCCATGAAAATTACACAGAGTCTTTACCACTGCCTGCTCCCAGAAGCAAAGTCAAATCATCCCACCCAATATACAACATAGTCACAGCATCAAGAAAAATGTCTCCCCCAACAAAAGTAAATTCAAAAATAAGAAGCTGTTGCTACTCCAGATGTGCTGAAACCAATAGATATACAGGAAGCATGAAAAAGCAAGGTATTATGACACCCTCACAGGATCACAATAATTCTCAGTGATAGACCCTAACCAAAAAAAAAAAAAAAACAAAACTTGGAATGCCAGATAAAGAATTTAAAATATTGATTTTAAAGCTCAATGAGATGCAAAAGACATATGAAAATTAATACAAAGAAATTAGAAAATCAACTCAGGATAAAAATGGGAAATTTATCAGATATAAATATCTTAAGAAAAACCAAACAGAAATTCTGGAAGTGAAACATTTATTGAAGGAATTATAAAGTGCATTAGAAACATTTAAAAATAGACTAGACCAGGCAGAAGAAAGACTCTTATAACTTGAAGACAGATCTTTTGAAATAATGCAGTCAGACAAAAATTTAAAAATAAGATAATTAAAAATAAGCAAAGCCTTTGAGACATATGGGAATACATACAGCCATGAGACTTACAAATTCCCAATATTCCTAAGAGGGAAAAAAATTGAAAAGCCTTGAATTTTATATACATTTATTTTTACATATATTTATAATATATATTTATATATGTATTTATATTATATATATTATTATATATAGGGCCTATTTTTTAAAAATGATAAACATTTCCCAAGTCTAACAAGAGACTTAGACATCCAGATACAGCCCAAGGATCTCCAGAAAAGTACATTGCAAAAAGAAATTCTCCACAACATAGTGTAATCAGACTATCTAAAGTCAACATGAAGAGAATTTTAAAATTGGCATGACAAAAGCATCTAGTCAACTATAAAGGACACTCCATCAAACTAACAGCAGACTTCTCAGCAGAAAACTTATGAGTCAAAATTAAATAAGATAGCATTTTCAAAATGCTAAAAGAAATACAACCTCCAATCAAAAATTTTATAGCCAGCTACAGTAAGATTCATAGATGAAGAGAAACTAAAGTATTTCCCAGATAAGCAAACACTAAGGGAGTTGTCACCACTAGACAGGCTGTACAAAAATGTTCCAAGGAGTCCTAAGTATGAAAGTAAAAAGTCAGTATTTGCCATTGTAAAAACACATGAAAGTATAAAACTCACAGGTCTTACAAAACAATCACATGAAGGAAGAAGATAAGGGAATCAAGTGGCAACATGACAGAACTCCACCAAACCACAAAGACAGTCTGAGAAAAAGAAAGAAACAAAGAATTGAAAAACAACTAGACAACAATTAATGATATGACAGAAACCTCACATATCAATATTAATCTTGAATTTAAATGAATTAAATGCTCCATATGAATGATTTAGATTTGTGCAATGAATGAAAAAACCATGATCCAACTATATACTAACAAGAAATTCATCTTACCAGTAAAAATACATATAAACTGGAAATAAAGGGCTGGAAGAAGATATTCCACACAAACAGAAACCAAAGTCAAGCAGGAGTGGTTATCCTTAAATCAGATAAATCAGTAACAAAACAAAACAAAACAAAACAACAAAAAAAGACAAAGTAGAAAAGTATATAACGGTAAAGGTGTATGCACCCACATTGGAGCAACTAAATTCATAAAACAAATATTAATAAACCTAAAGAAAGAGACAGACTACAATATAATAATATTCAAGGCTTTTAACACCCCACTGAAAGCACTACACAACTCATCAAGACAAAAAATCAATAAAGGAACACTTAACATAAGTTGAACTTTAGACCAAATGGGCCCAACAGACATTTTTATAACATTCTACCCCAAAACTGTAGAATACATTCTTCTCATCAGCATGTGGAACATTCTCCAAGATAGATCATAAGTGAAGGCGCAAAACAAGTCTCAATAAATTT